>NC_139046.1:5758249-7007939 GCF_965140915.1 Aythya marila | reverse complement strand
AACCAAATTTGCTGTTCATTTCTTTCCCCTCTGGCATACAGCCACTTTGTCTGTTGTTGTTTTCAAAGCATTTATCATCATAGCCAAAAGTAAGCTGCGATATCTGGAAGCTATACCTGCATTATTAAATAACTCTGAGAATACTCATGGAGCGCAGGGCTTCTCTGGCTTGAAAAACATACCTTTGTACTGGAGGGAGAGGGTTGAATTTCATTTTGCTAAAGTTCTTGCAGGGATGCTAGAACAAATGGGCAGCTCTTTCAGTGTAATGTAAAAATAGCAAGACCTAAGTGCTTCCTGGACCTCTTGGAGACTGAGCATTCAGAGACACAAGTCTGGGAGTGGCTTCCTGGGTTGTTTCATCCTTGGAGTTGACTTAAATAGGTTGGAGCTAGAGTTGACTGTGTAAGGTCATTGGTTAAGTGATTGTCACAATATGTAAAGATTCAGGATCCATTGTCAATCAGAACTGGGATTTGGAGGGGGATGGAGAGCTCAGGACACAGGTAAGATTGCAGCCTATTCTCATGGCAGAATTTCCCCCTACCAACTGACGTAGCTACTCTGTGTGGCTTTGTTTTAAAACCATCAGATGGAGCACGGATCGTAAGCAGTGATGGAAATCCCTCTGCCCAAAGCAAATGGAGGCAGCAGGTATGTAGCAGAAGTATGTGACACAGCAGCCTGGCATGGAGTGGCATGGACAGAGCTGTCTCGCTAGCTGTGATGCACACAGCTATTTTTAGCAATTTGACTGCCCGGGCAGTGATGAGTCTGGTCTGATGCAAACTGGCACGCTTCGCTGCTGAGGCTCATATGGCTAACACTGACACTTGGCACATATTCTTGAACTGTTTCCCTCTTAACTTGCCATACTTCTGTCTTTGCTATCTGTTTTTATTCCTGTGCCTAGTCCTCACGCAGTGAGACATCTGCAAGGCAGTGCTGCCTGTTATCTCTAGGAAGGATGGAATGACACCTAGCAATAGATATGGAGACATTGCTACACCTCCTGCTGTCCCCAAAATCCTGCCACAGGTCATCCTGGAGAGCAGGAGCCTGCTGCTGGTCTCTGTGTCTGGGCAGGCTGGTAAGGTATTCTCGTGCTGGTTTCCACACACACAATTTCTGGTAAACTTCTACTGCGGTGTCTTTCCCCCTGACTAATGTAAAAAGATAAGGTGTTTCTAATCTAGTTATTACAAGATCCATGGCTCTGCAGGTCAATGGAGATTCAAAAGCATCATTTAATAGCTGAACTGTGCTGCTGGCCTCTGACTGTAGCTGGTGCTTGCAGGGAATCCAAAGCAGCTGCTCGGAGAGGAGCTGTGATGTGTCTGTGCGAGAGGCAGCCCGGGGCCAGAGGCTGATTGTTTCTCTGAGTCGGTGGCATTTTTTCTTCCAGGAATTTTGCTGCATCGTGACTGAAAGGTCATCTTTCTCCTAGCCAGTGAAAGAGGCTGACCTCAATCCCACCGCTGCTCCGGGGTCCTTGCTTATAGGGACTGCTCTCATGATTTGGACACAGAGGAGGGGAGGGGACACTTCCACTGGGTTTATTCCCAGTTCAAAACATTACCAGTAAAAACCCCGATAAATCCCTGCTGGGGAGGTTTCTCTTCAGTCGCTGCTGTCTCATTTCCCCCTGTCAAATTCCCCACGGGCTTGTCATCAGCATTAATCTTGCTTGTGCGGTTTGTTCTGCCCTGACCTGCGCTGCTCCCCATCCTTGTCTGAGTCAGCCTGGCCACGGGGCTGGGGGGAGAAACGGGCTCTGCTCACACACCACATCCCTTTGTGCTCCATCCTGCCTGCCGTGTGCTCTGCAAGCACCAGCCCTGCCCAAGTCCACCGTGCCGCACCTGTCTGCATGCTGCACATTTAGGGAACAGCAGGCTGACTTCCCGCCCGGGGGATCTGTGGGACTCATATTACAGAGTTTAGGAAATCCCCATAAAATATCAGCTCATTAGACGCGCTCCGTAACAGAGGCACATCAACAATGAGTCAGATTTGCTGTTTGTCATGCAGCTCGCGGTCAAAGCGCGCTGAACAATTGCCCGGCTTCCTCGTGTGCAACAGGGAGGTGGGCAATGTGCTTACAGCTTGGTCTCACACTGCCCACCCCTGGCAAAGTGCCTTCTGACATCCCTCCCGCCGAGGAGGTGCCCGGAGTGCCAAAACTTGCTTTGCTGATGAAGGCTGAAAAAATCTTTCCCTGCATTTGACGCTGGATTTGTATAACAGGTGCTTTTAATGGAAAGATAATTTCAGAAGAAATTTCCATTTAAACTAAAGTGTGCAGAAGAAGATGTTGTATTTGAAAGGTGAAACTAGCTCCCTTACTCTTTAGAGAAAAGACAAAGGAAGCATTGATAGACATTTTAGGTAGACGAGGAAATACTGCATCAAAATTATAGGAAAAAAAAAAAACACTAAAGCCTGGTCTAAAGCGATTGTGTTGTGTGTTGCTGCTAGCACAGTTTCTTTGATCTAGGCCACAGAAGGAAGCAGAGCATCCTTTGGTCCTGGATGGAAGATGTACGATGTCCTCCTCCTGTGACGCAGGCTGCAGATGCTGTCTGAACCGAGTTCATCTGCAAACTGCTTCTGCACGCATAAACTTCAAAACTGCTCACGGGAAGGTTAGTTACACACGGGGACTTGCAAACAGCTGACACTTGTGCTGACAGGAGAGCTAAAAGATGACGAAACGTATCTGACAGGCATGCTCTTTCCTTGCACAAGACTAAGAAGAGAAAGCATTTGTCAAAATGGATGCAGTGCTTGCATCTCTGCTCTCACGTGGTTATGGTGCCGCCTTTGTGGATGCACGCCTGGCTGTGTGGCCTGCAAAAAGATCTTCTGTCCCTTCAAATGCCACTTACTATCAAATCATGGAAATGCTTAGAAGCCAATGTTGACATTAATGCAAACAGATCTAAAAAAAATTCTGGTAAGGTTCCACTGATATGCACTTTGGCCTTAATCTTGTGGGTGGATGTGTGTGGGCAGATGCTTTTGTTCCTGCAGAGCCTGAGTGCAGCGAGAGCACACTCAGGATTGTAAGTCAGCTATTTGTCTCAAGTGTTTTGCTGGATAGGGTCTTAGTGTGGGGTTTTGAAAGGCAGCTAAATGATTTTAGTCTACATGTCCATCAATTCTCACCAGGAACTGTAATTCATAAGTGACTTAGGCTCCTTTGAAACTCTGTATTTGCTTTACTATTTAAAAAGTATTGGTTATTTTTTTTCCAACCATTCACACTATATTCTATCTTGTAACCTATATTTGGAGTCCAAATTTTGCCCCCAACTATTCATGTGAAACCCCATCTTCAACCAGCTGGACACCAGACAGATCAAGAATAAGCATGAAAACACATAGAAATCTGTGAGATTTGCATAGGCCTCACTGTGTTTTATGTGCAGCAAATCTTGGAGAATCCAAAATTGAATAAGTCATCTAAAATACGTATGTATTTTTAACTAAATCTTGAATTGCATTAAAATTTTTTAATAGCAACACAGACATTAAAATACCAGTTGAACACTTAATTTCAGAGGCTGGGACCCGTGTGTGTGCACCCAATTTTTTTTCTTGCCAGTAGTGAGAACTTAGTGAATACAGTTCCTATAAGGTTTGTGACAGTATCTCCAAGATTTTTCAGTGAGAACAAACTACGGCTGTCTTAAACACAATGCTGCTAGAAAATGCTGCAAAAGTTTCTCCTGCTAGAAAGACTGTTGGTTCTTCCACAAGTGCCACATGTAGGAGCTGTGCTCTCAAGAGACGTCTGTTCCTGAAAGATCCCTTCCCTTCCAGGCCTTCCAAGGTCATGCTTCAACATGAGACTTGAAAATCCTAAATGTCAGCAAACAGTGGGGCAATCTGTTAAGCACATTCAGGGTCTAAATAGATTGTCTTTTTCTTTTTTCTTGCTGTGTAAGCTTAAAAATGGAAAGAAATTCCATCAGCTTGCTACCAAACCTATTGTTATCCTGCCTGCTCTTCCAGAGTAGTGACTTCTGCATACACACCCAGAGCTGCCTGCCTATCACTCAGGTTATGCTTTCTGTTCCTTGCTGTTGCAGCATTTCTTATGTCTCTCTTGGGCTGAATCCCACTGAGTCAATGGAAAAGTCCTGTTGCTGGACTGGAAGCAGGAAGGGGCTGTTAAGACTCCTTCTAGTCCGAACTTGACACTGCCTGTAATTCACAACATATGCAACCAGAAGGGTAATAGTAGCCTAGTACGGAGGGTTAACTTTTACCCTTCCACGGGAAATTAGTGTATTTGTGTGTCTGTCCCCTCTGTACACCGTTGTGCTCTGCTTTCAGAGGTCCTCAGGGTAGCAATGACACTTTGCACAGAAGGTTTGAGAGCTGCCACTTTGAATACAAAAAGGAGCGATAAGCTTTGTCAGAGTCTCAACCAGCCTTCGAGGTCAGCCAAACAAGCAGATAGTGCTTGCTGGGAGTTCTGTTAATAAATTATGGCATCTTTACGCTCGTTAGGTACCAGCCTGCTATTAGCTGACACCCCTTCTGTGGCTATCTGGAAAACACCTCTCCAGCAGCGTATGGCTAGTGTGACCCAACACCAAGTGACAGCCAAGTGCAGGGCGTTGTTTTGAGCTCTCAGATCACCAGGGCTGAATTTGCCCTTGCTCTGAAGGCGAGCTCACGAGCTGCACGTAAGGATGAACAAAGAAGGTTGCTGCTAATCCCATTGGCTTGTTTGTGCGCCGTCTTGGCATCAACCCCGGTGCAAGAGATGTCGCTCAGCTTATACATGGCTGAGGAAAGTAGGGGAAAGGAAATAAAATGCTGCAGGAATAACCCTTCACAAGTAAGAAGTGCTGGGAGAAGTGAAGACTCGTTTTCACTTCAGAAAAGGGGATTCTACTCTGTAGGCTGCACACAGATGTGCGCGTCCTGCATCTGGGATGCAACGGGGACTCCGTCTGCTGAGAGCAGCAAGACCAAACTTTGCAGAACGTGAAAAACAGCCAAAGCCTCCACTGTATAAAACGTACTGAGGAAAATGGCTCTGTTGTACCCAGCTTTCCATCTTTAATACAAAAAGACTGCATTGTACTTTTCCTGCACAGCCTGAATGCAAATTCATAACTATGGTCAGTGTGGCTGCCTTGCTTCCACAAGGTTTTTCTTACAGTCCCTGCTTATTAAAATGTTAAGTCCTTCATTGAAATTCCACCTCCAGTGGAACAGCCCTTGATCAGCCGTCCCCGGGAAAACAGAGCGAGCTATGACAGAAAAAGCATTGTGATGGACTTCCCTTTGCTCTCTTGTCATTTTTTGAAAAATTTCCATTATTTTGGATAAATGGTCAGTGCTGCTCTGGAAACTTGGTTGTGCTTTTGATTCTCTATTATCAAGCAAAACATAGCATCATTTAAAACAAACACCAGAATCAGAAACCAGTCCTTGGATAACTTGGGAAGGGCCTGTTTTAATAATATTTTTTGAATGATCCTGTGACTTAAGTGGCGCTGAGCTACCATATCCATCTGGCCCTATGTATTTAGATGAAAATTATTTTTCACAGAAGAGATCTGCAGATAATATTACAAGAAGGGATGGAAGATGTTCCAACAGGGCTTTGTAAAGGATTCATAGTTTACTTGTCTTCGTCTCTCTCTCCTTCCTGTCTCTTTAGATTTAATTATGATCCTTTGTCCTTGTTCCTTTGAAAACAACCTTTAAAAAATGCAGACGCCTTTGGAGCTGCAGTGAGAAAGCCCTCAGCTCACGCAATGAGAGTGTAAAGAGAATGATGTGAGGCTGGAAGATAACTTTAGGCAAGTCTATGAGAAGGGGTAGGGTATAAACAGGGTCCCAGGAAGTCTCCTGACTGCATTTTTACGTGCTAGCGTAAAGCAAGCCATTGGAAACAGGAAAAAGACAGAGAGCACAGGAAGGGGCATTTGTATTGCCAGGTGTGCAGGTAATTCAGTGTCTAAATACTTTACATCTTGAGAAGATATGAATGCCTGTTACATTTCCTCTTAAATCATAACCATCATTAACAGCATTTTCCCATGCTTTTTGCCATCATTGGCCTTGGTCACAAAGATGGTTGTCCCAAGCTAGCTTTGACACCTCTGCTGCTCTCAGTCCAAAGAGATCCACCTCCTCCAGCTCTGACTTTGGTGGAATTGCTCCCGGTTTCCACAGTTTGAGGCAGACAGTGATATTTTATACTTTTAAAATTGATTGGGAGGAGGAAGAGAAGCAGAGAAGAAAACACAAAGGCGGAGGGGGAGGAGGCAGGCAGTACAGCAGGCAGTGTGGACTATCGCCTAGTTTTATTTAACGGGTGCTTTCAATGGCTGGGAAATGACACCAGAAATTTCACAAAAGCGGAATATGAGTTTCAATGTATAATTACAGGCTTACAATGTAGTGATATGGATAATTACGGCCATTATAAATAAAATCCTCTCTTTTTCTTTTGTATTACAGCTATTTCATGGATCATAAAGCATTATCTGCTACACGATTTGGAAATTACTTGTTTGTTGCTGTTGTTTGCTTTGTTTTGCTTTTTGTTTGTTTTTCATCAATTACTACAGGTCATCATTGCCTATTTGTTGGGAACAACTCCCTAGGAAATAATACAACTGAAGACAAAAACAACCCTACGCCAGTTCCACTGCACTTACTGACTGTGATCACAACTGCAGTCCCGGGACAGGCAAATGCGAGCCCAAACGACCATCAGGATCTGGCCCGGTACACAGCATTTCTTTCAGTAAGTGGCAATCCCTCATCTCATCCACGTGGACGTTTTGTGAAGCAAAGTCCTAAATTTCAAACCTTGTAGCTTGCACATATGTTCCTACCACCCACCAGGGACTTGTAAGATTCCAGTTAGAACAGGCACTCTTGATTTTGCTTGCCTTGTACTGGGAGATATATGAGAGTGCTTGTTTATGTGAGATTTGGGAGAACAAAGGCTAATTAAATCCCACCCTTCCAAAAGGATATATATTTTTTCAACCCTGAGGCAAATTTTCTATGTCTGTGTGTTTTGGCTTTTAAACTCAATAGCCTGCAGGCACCAGCCACGTCAGCAAAGAAATGGAAAGCTCATTATTACACTATTAGAAGGTTTAAATCTTAAAACCAGAGACTATAACAACAGCAAATGGGATATCAAAGGCATGCCCTTCTACTTGCTCTTTTCACTGAATTCAGGCTGGAGGGATGCTGTGAAGGGTGTTTTGCTGTGCCTGCACACTCTCCAACCATCACAGCACATTGAGGGTGTAAATCTTTTTATTTTTTGGTGGTATTATTGCAGATTCTTATTTGTCCAGATAAACAGAATGAAAACGGATAGGGTGAATTCTGGAGGTAAAGAAGTGCTGTTGGGTCATGTCAATGAGCTTTCGCTCCCTGCCCAGTCTTGCTCTGAGCCTTGCCTCTGTGATGCCTGTGCCACGTGAGTTTCACAGGGCAGTTACCTCTGCTCTATAACTGGCCCACAGGTTACAGCATGCATTTTACCAACAACAGCAACAAAAAAAAAAAATCATTGTGCATTTTGGGCAGTTGCAGGCCATTTAGGCTATTCTGTATATATGGCGCTTGAAAAAAATGTTCGCTCTTTCTGCCCTGAGCTCCCTATTTTCCTCACTGGTCCCTCTGTACTTGTTACCCTGCTGCTCCCTATCATTTTTTTCCACACAATCCCCAACCTTAACACTTGTGCTACTCGAAGATTTTCCCCACAGACCTTATTTTCTAAATATTCTATTATTTTTGTGATTTTCTGGGACATTTCCCATTTCCAGAGCATCCTGCAGAAGGCCGTACCAAGCTGATTCAAAACAGGGTGATTTAAGTCCAACCTGGTTGTACAGGACATGCATTTCTACTGTATTGCCCAGTCATTTTAATTCTGTAGCATCCTTTCCCATGCTCAGGCAAGGGCTGTGCACAGCGTGATGTGGTGATGTGAGCGTGGTGCTTGCCCCAGGGTATGCAGGTCACACAGTCAGACAGGGAGTGCTGTTTCTGGAGGAAACTGCCACCAAAAGCAAAATGTCTCTGTCACGAAACCATTTCTACATAAGAAATGATTTTAAGGCTTCATCTGCACGTATATCCCAGGGAGGAAGTCTGCTGTATCCTCAACTGTTAGCTCCTTAAGGGGAAAAAAATCTGCTTGGAACAGGTCCTTCGGGGGATTCGAAGTTCCCTGGAGGAATGCATCCCTGAGCCAACAGCGTCAGGTGCAGCTGATCCCAGTAAAGCCCGGGGTTTGCAAGGGGCTGGGTTGGTTGATGAGGATGGAAGGATTTCAGGATAGAAGCCAAGAGCAGGCAGGCTGGAGGCTGACAGCGCTGCCTGACCTGAGCTCTTTCCTTTGATAAGTAATTGCTGTCAAGGTTTGCAGAGGGTGGTCAGGGGCTAAATGCAAGGTATCAAATCTGAATCACAGAAAGGAAGCGTTGTCAGCTGGGCCTGGGATATGGGAACCTCCAACATTTAAAATAATTCCTGTGTGCTTAAGGGGAATTTACTCATGCTGTCCCTAAAAGGCAAACCCTAGAGAGCAAAGCTGGCTGGTGTAGCTTGCAAAGCTCTGCTGCGTGGCCTTAGCAAGTCACAAGTGGAAAACATGGCAAGTACGTAGGACATTTCTAGATTAAATATCAGCAACAGTCTCCGCAACTTTGATTTCTGAGACATGGTATAAAAATTCTTCAGTCCTACTAAGAGAGGGTGTGGGTCAAGGCACTGCCTCCCAGGGTTTGTTTCTAACCCTGTGGATGTTTTGGGGAATTGCCAGGTGCCCTCCTGAAGGTTTAGGTCTAGGTCTCTGGTGGGACCTGAGGCACTAGCTGGTGTCTGAGCCTATAGAGAGGGTAGAATTATAGATACTTAAAAATGAAACTTGCTGATATCAAATAGCATAGATATTTTGCATAATCTGTTAAATACCGGAAATTAATTTGATTTTCACTTCTACCCCATCACTGGAGACAGTTACATCTAAACCTTCAGCCCACAGCAGCCTTGGTGGGCAGGCTCTGTGTAATTCATGCAGAACCAAGGTGGGAGGATGATCATTTCCACTCTCTGTAGGCTGACAAACAAAAAGCTTTGGATGGCTTTAATGGGCCCTGATGAGACACAAGAACGGCATCAATTTCAGCTGTGTCTGAGTGCTTCAGCACAGACACAACACTGAATTGATGGCAAAAGTGTGTGGCAGCAGTTACTGCCAGGAGAGCTGTTCTGGGAGGAAACACACAAAAATCATTTAACTCCCTCCCTCACTGCCCTAAGTTAATTTGGACATGCTATATTCCCAGCACAATTATAAATTTAAAAATAAGCACAGCCAGGGCTTTAGCTGGAGAAGGACTGCATTAGTGCCACAGAAAAGCCTGGAGTGTAGTTTACAAAAAGCTGCTTTTTAAATCTTATGCCTACAATCTATTCTTTCTGGAACAAAATATGGTACTTCCAGCCTACAATATGAAGTGAGTCATAATATTGCCATTCTGCTCCCAGCATAATTGGAGCATACCTATGGTATGAAGTGGGAGAAATATTTGGCCAAGAAGAACGCTCCAGAATTTTATGTACTGTCAAGACATGCTTAATAAATAGAGAGTATTATTTTCATATTGCGTAATTCAGACTTTGCTCATTCTGGGGTTGTTTCAGCAAAACATGTAAGTGCGTGCTTATCATTAATTAGCGCTTAAGCCAAGATGACTATTAACATACTAATGAGAAGGCCTTTCCTAGGGGTCAGGCTTCCTGACGTGTATGGAGGCAAACATGTGCTTGCACCTGCGTGGGGGCTGAATAAAGCCTCGCAGGTAGGTGCAGAGAGTGGGTGTTAGTGGCAGAAAGCACATATGTTTGCCATGGTCTGTGATCCTTTATACTGTGCTTCTGCTGTTTCCCTAAGGACAGGCTTCAGTAGTCTCTGAGATCACCCATGTGAGTGTGGAGTCAGCTGGGAAGGCCTTGGAGCAGGGTATGAAATCCTCATTGTGACGATGTTCTCCAGAATGACAGCAGGCACGTTGCCTTCAGCAGACCAGATTTCATTCCCTGTGTGTGAACAGATTCCGAGAGGAATGATCACGTTGTATGGCCAACTGTGAATCGTTTTGGCAAAGGAACCAGGGCTTGAACTTGAACCCTTCCAGGTGAAAAGTAAAGGCAGGAGCAATCTGTGTGCACACGAAATGTCAAGCGTGGCAGCTTGTGGGTGAAACTTTGGTCCATGACACTGATGATTTGGCCTCAAATCCTGCCCTGCAGCTATGTGACTTTCTCGACGCCATTTTGAATTTTGACCAAACAGCCCAGAAAAGTCTCTTGCTCTTGGTGATGAGAACTCACAGAATCGTGGCAGCAGTGAACATTTGAACCCTCCAGAGTGTGAACTAAGAATGGCCAGCTGGTGCCATCTCAGCTGGGAAAGCAGTTAGCAAATGGCTAAGATATGAGAATGAAATCTGGTTTATACCACACCAGAGAGGACTGGTTTGGATTGGCATCCAGAGGATTTCAGAACAAAGGAGTTTCTCAAAATCTCTGCCCCTTCTGAACAGCAACATTCCTTTTTACCAGCAGGATCTTTGGACTTCGAGTTTGGGAACAGATTCTGGAAAACAGACGGGGATCCACTGCTGAGATCCTCTGGTCAAGCCAAGATGACAAAACTGACAGAAGAAATGTATGTCCTCTTGTATTCACAGGAAAACACAGTAGGCAAGTTAATTTGATCCCACTCATCATTTCATCATCACAAGCTTACAATTCCCCGTGTAATTCTTTAACAAGGTGAAACAATAGTTTTGAGAGAGTAGTCTCAGGGCTGTATCCTTCTGAACAGCTTGCCAGCCTGTGTGGCCATGTCCGCCTTGTCCTCTGGGTTTGCTCACCTCCAAGAACCAGTTTCCTTACCTGAGGGTATGTGGATGATGACAAACTGCAGCAACAGTGAGTATGTTTTAGCAAATTCGCTTTCCTCCATATAAATATTTTTCTCTGGAGTTTATTTCCACCCCTGTTCCTTTGGATGTATTGATCTCCATAGGCTTGCGTCTTCCTACTTTAAGATCTGTTTTCTTTTAAAGCCAGCTACGTGTCTGGGAAATACACAGTCTGGTGTTCCAAGGGGGCAGAGGGAGGTATTTCTAGAAATAGCAAGATGACAAACAAATAGAGAGAAATTCTGGTCTTGGCTACCTTACTGTAAACTCAGCCCATGGATCTTTTTTTCAGAACTGAGGTTTCCCATCTGTCAATGGATGGTTATAAATCCCAGCAGATGTTGAAGAGACATCTGGAGTGTATCCCTTGCACTCCCAGTGTCAGTGAGCATCACCCAGTTGCAATACACTTTTGCTGACCTAGGGGAATTTGTGGTCTTCCCTCCAAACAAACGGGTGATTACAAAAATTGCGATTATGTCTGACATCCTCTCCTACAGTTACTAAGAGTCTCTGATACTGAGACTCCTGCTTAGCACTTGTCTTTCCAAAGCCAAGTTTAACGAGCATCTAAATTAGCCATTTTATAAACTAATGGGGTGGGTGCTGAGGAATAGGCTCTCTGCCATGCTGCGACAAGACCATTAGCAATGGGGAAATTGGGAACCTTCAGCATGCAGGAAGCTGAATGAGTGGATTTGAACCTCTTTGGAATTAAAATGGGGGCAGGGGATTTTCCAGGGAACCCAATGTATTTTTCAAAACTCGTCAATTGAATTTGAACAGGCTCTCCAGATGCCTTCAAAATCTTCAGCTTCAGTTTTGAAGGTGAGAAAGAGGACATTTTCCGTCCTCCCACGTCTGGTCACAGCCCAAGGTGCCCGGTCAAGGGGGGGAAAGTCTTCCAGCCAGCCACATTTTTCTGAAACAACTCAATTGTACAGAGTGAAAGCCAAGGCCCGGCTTTTTTTCTGGGCTTTGCATGTATTTTCAAGTCAGTGTTTATTTTGCCTGATCTGCCCTGACTCTCTGGTTCCTGTTAGTGTTCTCTCCTATTGTTGCTGGTGAACTCTGGCCCTTACCGGGATTTATGGTGGAGTTGCCTTTGTCTGAGGAGGTACAGGGGAGATTTTCCAATACTGGAGTGCCAGGACAAAAGCAAGGGCAGAACTTTTTTGCTTTTCTATTCCATTCTATCCCTTTTATCTCCTGCTTCCTCTCCTCTGGGCTGTTTTTCAGCAGCAGCTGCCCTCCCTCTTGTGGTTGCTCTTTGCCCCCTGTCCCGTGTAGAGGCATGGAGCTATCAAGCCTCTGCCCTGTGCCAACATGCCATATATGTTCCTCTGCTGACCAACTTCTTTCACATCTGCACATACTATCAAAAGACATGGAGAGCAATGAAGCTCATTTACTACCCCTTGTAATTAAGAGGGTTTGCATCCCTGAGATGGCTTTAGGACTTGTTTTTGTGCATCATGCAACATGCATCTCTGCAAATGATTTAGAAGAAAACACCCTAAAGCAGAAACTACAGACACTTCTCTAACTGCTTCTGTAAATTAATATAGCAAAGAAAGTAAGTCAGGAAAAAAACAGTCCCCAAACATGGCTTCTTTGTAATCTGGTAAGTCTTTGACAAAAATAGTTTTTCACCATTATTAATACATGAGCATTTCCTTGCATCTCCTGCAAATAAATAAGGTGAAAATTTATACTTGTTCCTGACAAATTATCTGTTGTGTGTCAAAAATCCCTTCATTCTGATTTCCTTGAAGCTTAGCAGTTTGTACAGAAATGCATTAAGGAAATTATCTGCTTTTTTTTCACTTATTTTATCGATCTACTTATTGGCCTTCTATTACTTGCGACACATTTGTTCACTTCAGGGGTTTCCTGGCTTAGATTTGCTTTGACCCAGCTCTGTGAGTCTTCCAAAGCTAGACGAACCCAGCAGTTTATGTGAGCATAGCTAACTTTAAAAACAATTGCTTAAGAATCTATTATTTCCTCTTTATTCGATATCAAAATGTGTTTACTACAGTTTCGTCATACTCAAGATCATCGGACAAAAATCTGTGTATTACAGCAATAGGCATAAATATTTACAACTAACAGAGCCTATCTAATTTTAGGTACTTACACCCTCCACGCCCACTGGGAAATGAAACCAGGCTCTTCCAGGATATGTTCCCAGCTCTCCTAAAGAAGCAGATCCATTAGGCACTGTCAGTAGTGCCTTCTCATTGCCTCTGATGGCTCTGTTTCTACTCTTGCCTGGCAGCTCACAGCTGGAAGATGTTAAAAGGGTAGGATAGCTGAAATTTAGTGGTCTTCAGACACCCAAAATGAACTCCTTTAGGTCAAATGTAATTCATACTAAGAAACAGGATTTTGAGCCCTCTGCTGAGAAGCTCCTGGGAAGGACAGAGCATTTTAGCTTCTGGGTGATGGAGTGAATCCTTTCTATTGAATAGCAGTGGCTTGGTTCATTAACATGAGAGGTAATAGAAGTACAGCTATACGGGGAGATGCTGAAAGTAGCCCTACAGTAAGAGAACTCAGAATATAGGTTGTATTTTGAGCTCAGACTAATTGTACACAACCCAATAACTCGGGTGATGACTGACTATGATGGTGTCCTTCCTAGTTTATTCAGGCGTAAGCTCCGAATCAGGTCCTGTATTTCCTGCATAATCTGTAAGCAGTGTCACTAAAACATGGCTACATACATCTCCCCCCACATCCACTGGGCATCACCACTGAGGACCTTGACCCAGTGTCACAAGCTCTGGGTGCCACTCACAGGAGCAAGGTAGGAAGGAAGATGTGCTTTGAAAACCTTTGAAAACACTTAGACTAACTTGCTTCTTCTGGAAATCAAACCTGTGTGGTCTTATTAATTAGAATGTAGATTTATTAGACAGTAATGTGATGACAAAAGTCATTGAAGGAGAAGAGAGAAAAAATATCTTCAGGGAGCATATACTAGAAAGATTAAAGACACTGTGAGTGAAAAACAGTTCTGCTTTCTCTTTCCCACAGCACTTGCCTTGTGCTGTCATTATGTTTGCCAAGGCTTGCAAGGATTGCCAACATCTCCCTGCAGCCATCGCATCTCTTTATATTGACAGAGGATAAAACCACACCTGAGCTCACACTATTTCAGGCATTTTCCTTGGAAATTTTTGTCTCTGTTGCACAAACATTTCATTTAGAGGAAGTGGGAGGAAATCTGCCTTTGGATAATAATGGTTACGATTCAATAACTGTAAAATGGATAATAACAGCAACCGACTAGTACTGGCCAGGGGGCTGATAATTCAACTCTGCTGCAACTTCTGAGGTTTTACAATTTGTTTTCATTTTACAGTGGAATGAAAACAGAACCTTCACGTATTATGTTTTCAATTTAAGTCTTTCTTGCTGCACTGTCAGAAATAACTAGAGTGCCCTGGACCTCAAGAATTTGTCCTTCCAAGTATTTAAAAAATGCTTCAACTTCCATGAATCAGCATTTTTCTTGGTGGGATAGTTCATCGAAAATGCTCTGGCCAGAACTTTTGCTAACCCTGAAAGTTCAAAATCATGTCTCAAACCCCAAAACATAGTTGCTATGAATAACTTGTTTTATGGTTTACGGATTGTTTCTGGACTGTCTTCTCTTAAGTATACCTTTTCCCTCCATCCTCTAAAGATGTATATCTGTTTCCCACCCTCCTCCAGTATTTTCTCTCATTTTCTTGGGCTTTTATTTTTTCTCATGCAGCTTCTGGGCTCTTTTGACCTTTCCTAGGTTATACACAAACAGCAATGCTGAGATATATTTTTTTTTATGGTATGCTGTGGCAGGGATTTGCCAGGAAAGCGGTGGCTGCTGGACGGTCTCTGCAACAGATAGTGGTCACTGCAGGGTGGTCCCACTACCTTCCTGCAAATCCCTGTCTGGCTGCTCTTTGGTTTTCATTCTTCTCAGATGGCATTTTCCATCAGGCAGAGCTGACATCCGTGAGAAGGCAGAAACATCTGCTGTTATGCCCTGGCCGGCTGCCGCCCTCACCAGCTCAGCAGTGCTTGAGGAAATCCAAAGAGCCACACGGTAATAATTATCACTAAGTGCTTGTGGGGCAGCCGCTATGTGTGCAATGTCTGTGGTTTGGGTTTGGACCCAGCTGGCTCGGGGATGGCTCTGCAGGACCTATACCTAGTTCTGGCCAGCCCCAGGCTCCGTGCTGCACATAGGCATGCTTTGGAAAAACAAATTGTCTTTCCTCTTTTCTAACACTTCAGGTGGGAAGACCCTATTCTTCAGAGAAAAAGAAAGAGAAAGAGAAAAAGAAAGAGAAAAAGGAAAAGGAAAAGAAAAAGAAAAAGAAAAAGAAAAAGAAAAAGAAAAAGAAAAAGAAAAAGAAAAAGAAAAAGAAAAAGAAAAAGAAAAAGAAAAAGAAAAAAGAAAAAGAGAAAAAAGGAAAAGGAAAGCAGAGTGGAAAATAAATATGCAGAAAAGGAAATGCATTGATTCATTCTGAAAGATGGAGGGAACAGCAGAAAGGGGATCAAGAGCTGGAATGATTTCATGTGATACAAGGTACCAGGTGATTCTCCAGTCTTGTTATGAATTGTCACATGCAGCTCACCATGACATAGTGTGAATGTTATCACTCAGGGACAAGGTTCCCCTGTGTCCTCAGGAATTTCCACCCTTTTAGGCCTAGTCTCAAAACACCATTTTCCTTGCAAAATTATCCCAAGAGTTGTTCTTTAATGTCTCGTGTTCGTATATGTAAATAGAGAACAGGGGGGAGGGAAACCCAGTTGGGAGCACCATATGGAGACAGCACAAGTTATTCCTGTTCTACCATTGTCTCGGCATAGATTTCCTTTGTCAAACAACACTTCAGATTCAGGATCTTGTTCTGCATTCGTGCTCCCCATTGCTTCTTACTTCCTTGGGAGCACTGGGAGGGACTTAAGGTATTGCTACAAGCAGCTCTTTACAGGAAAAGAAATTAATTGGGCAATAAGCTTCAAATAATGGAAGAATGAATTATTTCAACATTTTAGCAGTTTCCCCGGAGGGAGAGTAGAGGGAGGAAAATGCACTTAACACTCTAAAATATTAAAATAACAAGAACCACAGCAGCCTCACCCCTCTGGACTTCAACCAAACTGAATGGTTTAGGTAAATTCCCAGCAGATCTCAAAGTGGTACACCATCAGAGAATATTTCTATGCATGGCAAGGGAAATTCTCTGTATTAATGATATAATGAATTGCATCAGCTAATCTGGAGTGTTCTTCAGTAAGGCCTGGTTTCTGGCAGAGTAGCTGAATATATTTTTCAAAATATAAACTCCCCTTTCAATATCAAGTTTGATCCTGTTTTCATGGATGGTATTCATGGAAAATTGCTTTCTTGAAGTTGTATTTCATATATATAAATATATATATTTAATGAGAGATGTTACTCCCTTGTACTCCTGGAATAGGCTTAAGATATTCACAGCAGTAACTAAAAGGCAATGAGATGAAGGGAACTGTACGTGATTTTTGAGATTTACTGGTTACATACACAAAGCAAAACAAGCAGAACAAAAAAGCAGAACAAAGCAAAGCAACAATCTTTCTACGAGCTTAAATACAGCATACAAATACCCTCCTTGATTTTGTTCATGCTCTTACTGAAAATTTTAATGGCAAATTTGCAGAGAACAAAAAGCACACTAAACTGAAAAAAACAAAAACAAAAACAAAACTATCTGTGTAGCCAGATCCTGAACCCTCATTGGAGTTTGTGTGCCCATAAGTAGCAATCTGGGATTGGGATCATAGAACCTACCCTGTCAATAGCTGTGCTGTTGTCTGATTGAATGGACAACATGAAGCCCTAGGGTTCTTCCCCTACTTCTGCAAGCCATTGCTTGAATTGTATAGAAAAAAAAATAGACAGTCTCAGGAGGCGTATGTCAGTGTAAAGAGTTTGTTCCAGGGCTGAGTTTCCTCAGTGGAAACACCTCACCTTTTAAATGAAAAATCAGGTCTCTGCATTTCTGCTGCTTGTTGCCATTGCAGTGGTGCTGCTCACGGAAAGGGGCTCAAGCAACTGGGCCCCAGAGTTAGAAAAGGACCTTGACTCTACGCCTAGTTATTGGAGGAAAACACACAGAGGTAAGCCAGCCAGTCCTGAAACAGAGCTCGGGAGGTTGCTCAGAAATAGAGAGCGTCCGAGATGGGAAGGGTCTGGCCTTTGAGGATGGAGCTGCTCACAGCAGCTGGATGGCTGCCCGCTCTGGAACTGGAGCATGGGACAGTTTATGAACTTAAAGCACATTTTCCAACCTTATGGGATTTTCCTTATGATCTGTTCTCAGCAAAGCAGCGTTATTATTGTAAATAGATGCTCTTTTTGTCCCGTCTCCCAGGGGATAAAAATGCATGTTATGTTTGAAAATGTATGTTTTTCCCACTCGTTGCTGAAGCAGTTCCTTTCCACAAGGTCTGCAGAAAGCCGAGCATTAGCAGATACTGTTAATATCATTACTTCAAAGTTCTAGCTGAATGTCTTTGCCAGAGAGTCTTTAATAAAAGACGTGGCCTCCGTCCCCTCAGAATTGCAGGGGTTGGAAACGAGTTTCAGTGAGTCATCTCAGGCATCCTCCTGCATTGTGGCAGGACCTTTCTGTCCAGCCCCTCAGCTCTTAACTCTTTCAGATGCCTAACTGCTGGCTCCTATGCTCATTGCTGGGACTGCTCTTTCCACGATACACTTGTGTACTGCCCTGAACCAGGAGCAAGGATCCAGCACTGCGGTGCTGTTCCCACTCCTGCTCCCAAGCCTTCACCCTCCTGATTGTGCCACTATGTTTGGGAATATTTTTACAGCTGCCTCCCTCCTTCCTTTGGGAGGTGTTTTAGCTCTTTTTTCCCCAGTGCTTCTCCTGTTGGTGAATGAGTTTTCCAGGCTTCTCTTCCCTTGAGGCTGGTTGGCATGTTGTGTATTTACGGAGTTACTGCTGTGCCAGCTCCTGAGGCAGAAAGGCAACCCTGGGGCAACTCACTTTTTGGTGTGCTGGACCTACCCTAAGTTTGGGGAACTGTGCCAGCTGTCACACGGTCCTCATGCCTTCTCCTTTCCTGGGATCAACACTTTGTGGCTGCAGGGAGTAGCTGAGGGCACCACTCCCCAGCAAGAGCCACAGGTTGCAGATGGCACTATCTCCCCAGCACCCTTCCAAGCCATCTTGAATACTCATATAATGACTCTCTTTGCCTTTAGCAATGTCTCTTTAAGAAGAGGTTATTGGTTTTGGTCATAAATCTATGAGTATGTATGCTGCAGAGCAAGTATTCAGGAAAAGCCATCACTGCATAATGAGATCTGCATCCATCTCAGCCAAAGGTGATAGCAACCACACAGTTGGACTGTGCCATCAGGTCCTCCTTCATGCTATGCTCACCTGGCTGTGTCTCTGGGACTGCTGAGACGTGATGGATGGTGCTTGGGATTGCAATGAGGTGTAATGATTCATTCTCAGCTTTGGGAGAGCTTTCCTGTCCACCTGGGCACATGGGAAAGTCATTGGCTGATTAACAGCACTTGAGCATTTTAGCACATGGACAAGTTGCACCTGAGGTCTAATCCCTGCATTCAGCTGAAGCTGATGATAGCATGGCTTGTCTTGGGTGAAAGACTTCTGAATTTGACTAGTGTTTGGCAATAAATAGGATAAATTCACCTTTTTATTATTTTTTCTAGGTTTTATTTATTAGAAATTATTTTAAAACACATTTTCTGAGCTCTTATGTGGGCAAAAAAAGGAGAGATGAATACCCCACCACGTCTAGTGTTCACTCTGATCTCAGTGGTTCTTGGACAAAACCTGAGGTGACAATTTATAAAGCTTCTATTCCTCAGTATCTTATTCCTTGACTGGAGAAGACTCATAGCTTGAGATACAAGAACATTGTACCTGACAGGAGACTGGTGAGTGAGATGATCACCCTTAAAAGAAGACTAGAAATACAGTAACCTGGATTTTTTTCATTGTAAAGATAAATAATAATTTGACAGGAGATGTCATTATTGTTTAATGACTCTGTCTGAACAGAACAATTGAAGGAAATATGTTTGCTCTTCCTCATCCCTTGCCATTTCCATGATGTCATTAGGTTTGGCCCTAACAATTGGAAAGTTAGAACATAGGAAAGGCACTACCTGTAGGGTGAAATGTACACAATGATGCACGGTAGCAATGGTTTGTATCATTAGCACAGAGATCTGTATCAAGGTTTATCAAGAGAACAGATAATGAAAAGGAAGCTTTGGTAAAGGCATTTTGCATGGACTTAGTAAGAAGCTAAGCCATAGTAACTGCAACTAATTTAGTAAAAACACTGCCACATCCTGCAGAAAAGAAGAAGTTTGTACTTGTCTAGGAACTTTATATAGGTGTTCTTGCTAAGTTTTTAGTTTGTTTGCATGTTTTTTCCTTCATGTGGAGCATCTGCTGTTGAAAAGCATCTGCCTGGCTGTCAGTGTGAGCCAGGTATGGCACCACCTACACGTGGTTTTGCCCCCTCTGGAGGATGGCTGGTCACGTGTACTGAGTAAAGACTATTAAGGACTCCTAAGATAGCGGATGTGATTTTTAGTTCAAGCTGTAGAGTTCTCCTTCAAGAGCCAGGGGCCACAGTTTCAGACTTGGTTTTCTCAGCTTATGTCACCCCCTGCAATGTTTCACCCTTAATAAGGGGTGGAAAAGGCTAAGACTGCTTTGCAGTGGTGCAGAAGAGGGTCACTTTTTCATCACTTCCCCTGTTAACCCTTTTTCTGCTCCAGACAATCCCTTATATGTCTCCTCTCAGCAGTCCATTGCTGCATTCACAAAATTTCAAAATCTGTTTGCCTATATCAGAAGAATCATTTCAAAAAGTCCCTGAGGTAGCACTGAGCAGCTTTAACATAATTTGACTTTCATCAGACCACATTTAGGTCTTACCCTGACCTCTAACAGAGGCTGGTGTCAGCTCACATTTATTACCTCTTACAGAAGTCTTATTTTTTAAGCAGCTAATGATAGCACTCAATCTCCCTGATATCAGGTCCAAAATCCCTTTTTGGAAACCTTGTTAGATTTCCTCTCTGTAGCTTTCAGGTGGTGATAAATTCCTTGGGTTAATCACATGCCATAAAAATAAATATTTCTTTTTATGCCATTTGACTCTCTCAGCTTTACAATGCATTTCCACCTGTGGCTGCCCCTAGAAAAGCTATCATTCTACATCTGAACCATCAAGACCCTCCAATGGTCTAACTTACTCCCCTCTTAGTATTCTTTGTGTTTCCTATTGCCCTTGAAACACCACAGATCTAATATGAAATGGTAGACAAAGGGGTTTAGGTGGAATTTGGGCTGGATAAATCTGGATAAAGTAACATGGCTGCTTCATCTACTTCTCTAATTCCTGGCACTATCCTTCCTGACGTGTGTTATAGTTTGTTTATTTTCTAGTCCAGCATTTCAACTAAATGTTATTTGCTCCTGGGCTATAAGTTCAGTCCAGAGTGATAAAGAAGACGTGCGTGGGTATGGAAGGGGTGGGCATGGAGCTCTTTTGTGTCTCTTTGTAGCATAAAGCTTTTGTTGGTGTAAAATCAAGACATTAATAACAATAGCACAAAGAGAAGCTGTATGGTAGAGCCAGAGGCAAAGGTAGGAAGCAGCTCAGGTGCTGCACACTCCTACCCAGCCACAGCTGTATTTCAGTAGTGCCGGGGGACAACGGGAACATCGCCACTCTGTCACTGCTGCAGAAACAATCTGCCCTCAGTAAATAGTACCACAGAGCATGCACACACCTCTGCCTGCATGGGCTTCAAGTGGCCTGTGCACCCTCAGGACAATACAGGGATGTGTGTGAGGAAGAGAGATATGAGCGATAGTCATCTCAGCTCTTCGCATGCTGTAAAACACCTTCAGGAGGAAAATGTCTTAAGATGTTTGAGTGTGTACACGGGGCCTGTTTCATCTGAATGTGCAATAACTACGGTCATTCAGGTAAAAAGCACCTCTTGGGTATATAAAGACTGTCTAGGCTTTCTGGATGTGAAAAAAACCATGATGATCATTGTATCTCCTCTAGCTTATGTGACACAGGACATGGAATTAAACCTTCTGTGTGGAGCCTAAGAATTAGTGGTTCTCTAAAATTTGTCTTCCTAAAAAGGCAGCCAGGAAAACCTTTGATTGCACTGGTGGCTTTCTGTTGTGTCGAATCCTGAATGTGTTATTGAGACCTTTGTTTTACTGTGGATGATACAGGGAAGATTGGCAGAGAAGTCCTTTTAGCTACTGAGAGGCAAAATGAATGTATCTGTTCTGTGGCTGTTAGTCTGAAAAGCCAGATCTTAAAAGAGAGTCAGTGCTTTCCTGTCTCCGATAATGTTCAAGTCTGTTTGATCAAAACTGGATGAACATTAAAAGGAAAAAAACACCGCAAACATCCATGCAAATAAACATCACAGCTCGCTCTCAGTGCTATTTATAGCTGTTTCAGTTTAATGACCCCAAACATCACATGAAACATCTAATGTGCTACCAAGACTTTTTATAGGAGACAACTGTCTCAAGAACGTGGTAGTGTGAAGACTCCCACGGCAGCACCCATGCAGAAACTGCAAATCTCCTTGGGTAGCCTCATCCTGTCTAATAATCCTGTTTAGTAAAGTTTCAACGGGGGAAAAAAGTAACAGGATGGGGTTTAGGTCATTGCTCACACACCCTGACAGACAGAGACAGGTCGAAACCAGTGTGCCCGTGTAGAGCATCGGCAATCAATATTAACTAGTACATCCAAAGCATGGACAGATGTGCTGTTGTGCCTACAGCTGGAGAAGTTTGGGGTGTTCCAGCACCCATCTGGTTTCTGCTCTGTCCCAGCAGCTGGTTCCTCCCCCGTGGGGAGAGGCTACAGGGTGAGGCTGCTCACAGTGACAGGGTGGTCCCAGTCTCCCTTGGGTGCTCCTGCCTGCCCCAGGACCCAGGGTGCCCACTGCAAGCTGCTCTCTTTCACGGCAGGACAGGAGCAGCGATTTGTGTCAGTGCTGTGGCGTATGGGCAGCATATAATGGATTTGTGGATTTGCATAGGCACATGCTGACTCTTCTGGGCAAGAGCGATAGTACTGCTCCTATGCTAGTAAAAATGCTGGAGCAAAACTCTCAAACTCTCTCCCTTGCCATGTGCCTTTGCTGGTCAGCAAGGGTGGGTTTTCTGCTCTGCAACACCAGTGAGCGCTTCAGCCCCATTCAGTGCTCGGTCAGCCCCACTACTTTAAGAGTGCACACTGAAGTACAAAGAGCCTGGCTTCTAACAGTAATTAATAGTTGTTTTCTTCTATATTGCTTTTAATTTACGGAGCTTCAGTCATGGCTGAACTATTCTGTATGCTATTCATTAGCTGATCACATGCCACTGCTAATTTTTTTCAAATGGATTCACTATTTATAAATGTTTGTCGGTTTGTGCCGACACATGAGGGAAGGAGGGACATATTTATGCCATCCACAAGTCTCTAGCGCACATGTTTGCAGCCCTCCTTCAGAGGGGCTGACCTCTCTCTCATTTGCCAAAGATACACCTTTGTTTCCTAAAACTATTTGTCTGGCATTCACCTGTGTGCAGTCCCTAAACCAGATGGTTTGAGATGTCCTCCCTAGACTAACCACCTAGTGAGTCCTCTGGTTGCAGAGGGGGCTGAGTTAGGCTCAGGGGTTGGTATAGCCCCCCCAGTCAACTGAGGGTTTGCATATAGAAAAACAAATGCACTTCTGAGTAAAAATTCTGGGGTGAATACATTTCATGCTAAAAATTGCTGGCTTTTTAAAGTTCATGAGTATCAAACAAGATGCTCAGTGGCTGCCTAAGTAAAAAAGATAACACATCTCCTGTCTGCCTTCCACAGAATGACCCTGTTCATTTTGGCACTATCAAACCAGCTTGGCTAGTAATTAATGGATCTTTTTAGTACAACCTCAGCCCTAATTAAACATCTATAATTTCATATAGTTAGACACAATACAAGTCACCCTGGCTGAGAGACCTTTGCTCACGGAAAAACGGCGTTTGATGTTGGAAGGACAGAATGGAAGCAGCATGTTAAAGCATCTACTCACTATCCAAACAGTCCCCATTGTTACAGCTATGGCCCGTAATATCCTGTTTGTCACTGGGATTGCACTTTGGTTTGCCTGCCCTAGAAACAGCCATTTACCTTGTGGCTAAACCCTTTTGGTGTGGGACTTGGATTTTCACCAAAGGTAAGAAAACCTACTCAGGGTTCTGGCCTCCAGCAAAACCTCTTCAAAATGCCTAGAGAAATAAACAGAATCATAAACTTCCTCGCATCCAACAAAAGAGCCCAGTTTCGTATCCAAATAACAAGTTCGCCTTCCCCATCTGTCTGGCATTACCTCTGACCCTGCTCTATATCCATCACATCCCAGCCCTGGCAACAGGCCCTGAACAAATTCATTTTTGTGGACTGTGGGTGAAATCTGTGGCAGAATATTAGTGGTGTGGAGCTAATAACTGGTTTGGACTTTTGTACAGTGCAGCTGCGTACATGGTGAAACGCCAACAGCCTTTCGGCCCAGGCAGTGCCGTATCCGAGCCTGTCTGCAGGAAGCCTGTTCCTTCCCTGGGTGAAATCCACGCATTGCCTTTGATTTTCTTAGAGGCAGGGTGAGTCCAAATTTTATAAAGTGGTTTCTCATACGCAAGGCTAAGTACCATGCAGATTTAATACCAGTTGGAGGTCAGCCCTTTGAAACGCTGGTTGCCTCCTCAGGGACACCTTGTTGGTGTGCTTATCTGCTTCGTGCTGTTGAAAAGCTGCCCCAGGTCTGAGGCTGACAAGATGCAATGGAGCAGGGCAAGTAGATGCAGCTGGTGCTGCGGGGCGGTGAACGGTTAACGCCTTGGCCATGACAGCGGTGCATCTGGAGCTCTTCCCAATTCTGGGCTGGATAGCATCACTGTCTCCCCCGAGTCGCTGGAGTCGCGGTGGTGAGAAACTGCTCTGAGATCACAATTGGAATCCTCAGTTTTTAATGCCTTTCCTCCCCCCTCCCGCTACTTTTTCCATTAGAAAGAAGGAAATTTGTAAATGCCCTGGGACTCACAACCAGGCTGTGACCTGGTGAGGCAAGACGAAGCACTTGCTAACACACCACTGCTGCTAATAATGCCTGGGTGAAAAACCTTCAATGGAAAGTGCAGCTTTGCAAAAAACCTGCTGCAATTAATTGCTTATGAGCATTTTCAACACAGACCAGCTGAAATTGGTTTCAGCTTGTTTGGGTAGGTCAAAATGGTTGGTTTTGACAGGGGCAAGGGCACGGGCAGACCAAGCCATGTGGCAAGATAAATTTCAACGTGATTTTTCCAGAGCTTTGACTGCTCTCCAGGATCTGTCTATGTGCAAAACCTTTCTGCATGCTGTGGTGGTACTGCCATGCCCATGTTAACACCATGCCACCTCTCCTTGTGGCCGTGGGCTGCCGCGTGGGGAGGGGTAGAAGGGTCCATTGCCACAGAGTATCCTAAAAGCTGTGAGCTTAGAGGTAAGTCTGAGCCTAAGTGAACTCTTTCCTCTCAGTATACACAGTATATTAAAGTATTTTAGTGGGTTATGTTATATTTTATGCCACATAATGTCTTTATGTTATATGAGTGAAGGTTTTTTTCTGGTACTCTGCTCCAAAAGCCATTTCTATTGCTCAGTTTTGTGTGCTGCTTTGTAGTGAGATAAGTATAATAAATGATGGGATTTCTCCCAGAAATGAAATTCCATTTTTGACCAGTGTTAGTTTTGACCACTGGCACGGGACAAAGTCTCAAAATAGCATGTTAATGTACAGAGCTATATTTTCCCTTATCTCTCTGAACTTTGTCATTAAAAACATTTTTAGTTTACATTTATGTGCTATAATAGTTTAAAAGGCAAACAAGAATAGCTGGAGATACTTTACAAGTCTAAATCTTCAAAGCCTGAAAAAGTAGATTGGCTTAAATGTGCCTGCCTACTGCTTTTAACTGGTGTCCTAAGG
The DNA here is from genome assembly GCF_965140915.1 of Aythya marila. NCBI lineage: Eukaryota > Metazoa > Chordata > Aves > Anseriformes > Anatidae > Aythya > Aythya marila. The sequence continues at coordinate 6,982,838 of NC_139046.1, read as the reverse complement.
AAATTAGGATTATAGAGTGACACTCTTCATCTTCCTGTCCTTCTCTTAGCCCTCCTCTCCCTCAGTGATTTTGGAGCCCACGGGCAATTTCTACCACTTCTGACAGAGAGGAGATGAATTAAGGGACATCCCTGCAAGTGACCTGGTAGGGAAGAGCCTGGTGCCCCACCAAGTGCCAGCCTGAGTGGCTGGCATCAGCACCTGGGTGTGCACAGCCCCCATGCATACACACTTGTGCTCTCATCCTCACACCAAGGCCACTCAGCCCACAGATCAACACATATGCGGTCCAGTGCCAGCTATCATTTGGGTTTCTCCATACGCAGAGGCATTTGCAGGGCTTGGCAGAGAGCAGAGGGTGGTGGGCGCTGGAGCCAGCGTATTGCTGGAGAGCAAGGCTGTAAGGGACAAGCAGACCTCAGCTTATCACAGGAAAGTAAGTGGGTGCTATCACAATATAAGACAGAAATCTGTGCAGCCTTGCATAGTATTTGTGCCTTGCGGAAATACTTATTTACACCATAAAATATTATTTCATATATCTCGTTTGGGTAAAGATTTTTTTTCTAAAATGGTTGTTCAGTCTATCTGGTGGTAATAATAGAGAAAAGAGAGTGTTGCTTGCATTAGAAGTGATGCTGCCCACTCTTGTGGAGGAAAAGGTCTTCACATTTCCATGGATCAGATTCTGCAATTACACAGCTTTCTTGTTTGGCCAGTTCATCTGCTAAACCTGACACAAAGCCAGAATGAAAACAGAGATTTTCCCATTACAGAACACCAAATCTATGATAAGCCACGCCATGAAAATTCAGTTTTTAAGGAGGTGGAGAGAGAATGAGGGAAACTCCAACTGCTGCTGCGAGATAAGCAGCAGTTCTGCAGTGCTTCTAAAGTCTGTTTTCAGGGGGGATCTTAAAAACAACAACAACCATAAGGCAAAGGAGCAGTGAGATAAGAAAAACAACAGAATCTGGGATAGGAAAATTTAAGCAGGAGTTTGAGCAACAGTTTTAGCCTGTCACAACAGCTGTGTGGTAACTTTGGACACAGCTGGGTAAAGTAATTGCTACAGATAGAGACCTGTGAATATTGTGTTTAATCTGTGGGTCTGTTCTGCACACTGATGCAGTCAACATCATCTGTGATCTCTGTTATGTTCATATTTTTTTTTCTTACGCTAAAAATTCCCTCAGCATAAAGTACTCAAACCAATCACCGCTTCTGCTTTCTCCACTGTCAAGTTATAATATTAAATTCTATTTATAGATGGAGTAAAAAAATCTCCCTGAGAGCTATATTCTGACAGCACTCAGAGATATGCTGATTTTCTCAAAGATTACTCCTTAAATAGGACATAAATATTGTAATTTATGTAATTTATCACCAACAATGTATATTTTATGTATACATATATATATAATCTTCACCATAACTGCAGCCTGCAAAGTTCAGAACTTCAGAATTGAAAAAAACACCAAACCAAGCAGCTGAATATAACTTGACAGAGGCTGAATTACATTTGTTGTCCCCAAAACCCAGTGCATTTAATTGCATCCCTAATGCTTCTTACTTGCTGAAAACAAACTAAAAATCAGAAGCAAACAAATAAGTTCTCTGCATAAATCCCACGTTGCCCCAATTGTATGAACTACCATCCAAGCTCTCTGGCCACCATCCAGGCCTGGATCACATTCCTGGATGAGAAGTAACCCGTGCATCGCCTCCGAACCATCCCTGATCTTCCCTTACCTCCCACCTGGCCCTCCTGCAGCTCCCCATTAAAATTCCTTTTAAAGCCCTTCCTTACCTGCGTAGTGGTCAAACACGGTGGGCACGTACTCCTCAGGGAAGGCGTCGTTGGCATAGCTCATCAGCAAACAGGTTTTCCCAACCGCGCCATCCCCAACCACCACGCATTTTAACATCTTCTTGGGGTTATTGCTGCTCCCGTCAGTGCAGTTGTCATCTTCTTCCTTGCAGTTCATTCTTGCTGCTGCCGCCGCTGCTCTTGCTGCTCCCAGGACTTCCAAGTGCACATGAAGGAAAAATGAAGTGCGATTGTATTGACTTTTCCTGAGTTTGGAGTAGTGGTGGTGGTGTGGGGGGGAGGAATCTCAAACTCAGGAAATCATACTAATGTTTCCAGGCTGTCACAGCCGCTTCTAACAATTACCAGAGCAGTCAAGAGAATCATCGAGGTGAATAAATTAAATATAAGCAGAGGAATATTGCAAAAATCTGTCCTTTCTTGTTCATCCGAGTCAGGAAATCCTCATCCTGCCCCGGAGTTCTCGGTATTTATTGCGACTTAAAAAATATCAGCAGCCTGCGGCTTTGAGTTGCGTCTCCCTTCCTCCAGCCTGGCCGCAGGAATCAGGGATTCCTGTTAAATCCACTCCATTTTCCATTTCATTTCTAACATGGAGGAGAGTCTGGAGGGTTTTAATGGAGTTTTTCCTTTCTTTCTCCAGCTTGCTGTGTGTCAGGAAATCATGGGTTTCCTGCTGAATTCCATATTAGGATCAGTGGGCTTGTGAAGGGCTGCAAACAATGGGAGCTCTGTGTGTATTTGTACTTTGGAGGAACTCTGCCAGGACATGGAGAAAGAAAAACACTAGAGGTCTCTCTGCAGACCGAAGTTTTTAGGCTTCCTGCTCCATCCCGCGCTCAGGCTGCTCTCCGGGCTGCCGGCACTGATTCGGACAAGGAGGATTTTGGAGAGGCATTGGACCTCCGTGGCTGTGCAGGGTATGGCGAGGCTGGGAGCCCCGCTGCTGCCTTGGTGGTGTCGGCTCTGATCTTCCCGGGAGTGATCCCTGCTGATCCCAGGGTCGGTATTTTCGTACATTGGGAAGGAGAAGGGGGGGAGGTGGAAAAGCAGGCAGGAGGTATAGAGGGTAGGTAGAGTTGAATGTGAACTTGCTCTGTGTCTATAGCTCTTTAGAAAACTTGGTTCAGAATAATAAATCATTGATTTTTCAAGTTGGGCACTCAGAAAGTATCCCTTATGTTCCCCTTCATTTTCCCAAATAAGAAAAAGAGGGATTCCTCCTCCCCACCCCCCTGCCCCAGCGTAGCTTTGTAAACACAGAGAGCTAAAAGAAATAAAGTTACATGAATTAAAATGTGTGTGTATTTTTATATATATATATATATATATATATATATATATATATATATAACTCCCCATAGCATTCTGTGGAAAAAACAGCTTTGAACTGTACGATCCCTATCCCCCCCTCCAATCTCAGTTTTGTTCTGGCACTTCACGTGCCTCCTGTCTTCTCTCAATTTAAATATATAGCAGTCTATATGTGGGCAACATGAAGGGCCAAACTCCCTGCTCCTTCCACAGGAAAGATTTTGGAGTTTCCAGCAGAAACGAGCCAGGCATTGACATAAAGCCTAGTCCAGCGGCTCGGCACATCCTGCTGGCCGCGTTTCCCTTCCATAAGATTAAAAGGCTTTGAAAGGGGGAAACAAGCCCCCGCTGGGGCTCCACAGGGAAGCACACCAGCGCTACAGGCTTCCCCTGCCTTGCTCATGCCTGCTTAGAAAGAAATGCCCCAAAGCTTGCACAGCTGCTGAGTGACACACACCTGGAAGTGTAAAGACCAACACAATGCTAATAATGAACCTTTTTAGCCCCAGGCTGTGTTCTTCAATGTCTGCAGTGAAGGGGGCTCAGCAGACCCACCCGCAGTCTTGCCTGGACAGGCCCAGTCCCATCCCTGAGCTCTTCAGTGACCTGGCAGCATGATGGACCAGGCTTTCAACACCTTCCCCAGGAGGTGCTTAATGGATGAAACAAGGGAACAAGGTTGAACAAGGTTTGTTTCTTTACCTGGATAGCCCCAGGTCTCTGCTTGCTCTTAACAGGCATCTTAGTCATTCAGTAATTTATGCAACCTGCCCCATGTTCATTTTCTTCTCCTCATCCTCCTCTCTGTTGACAAGAGGGATCTTCAGAGGTACTGTTAAACCCAGCACCATACCTATTGTCACAATCATCACTGCAGGATTACCCCCAGTTAGGAGTTTGGGTTGCATCCTTTTAACTTCAAAACTACAACCAAAAGCTGAGGTTTACCCCCAAAACTTGTGAGCTCTAGGCACCCAGTGCCCCATTGTCCAAACAGTCACTCTATTGATCGTTTCCACCACCAGCAGCACATCTGGGTCATCCTGGGGGGGCTCAAGTGTTACAGGATTTTGATCTTTAAACTTCCTGCTGCAGCTGGGGCAAACTCTAAGCTTGTGCCTCTGTTTAGTTATTACATGGCTGGGTTGGTGCACTGATGCTCTCTGTGCCTTTGCTTACCAACCCACTGACCTTGTTGGATAAATTTGCAAAACCCATGAGTAAGCATATGCTGTTGCAAGGTAACCGCAGAGCCCGAGGAAGCAAAAAATAAAAAATCCAATAATTCATGGTTCAGTTCCCCATTACCTCTATCAGACAGAAAAAAACAACTAACTCACTTCCCATTTTACACAGGCATAATTTAGCTGCAAGCTTTTCCAACACCAACCATGGCTTTAGCTAAGGCAAGCCTTAATGCTAGTTAGGCCAGATTTAGGCCTACAACAAAATCCGCACAGTTCATTCCACCACACTCAACAGGGTTGTGTTGCCTTGACCATAAAGCTGGGCAGTCTCAGCACAACTGTGTCCACTTCCATTTTTCTGCAAGAGGCTGAACAGTGGAATTCCTTTGTGGTTTCTCTGGAGGCTTAAAAAATGAAGGAAAACTTCATTTTCCTCCCCACCTTTTTTTAAAGGGTCTTTTAAAATTGCTTAAAGGGGTTAGCTTTTGTGGTTCTTACTGTATTGAGGGGCTGAACTGGAGGGTTTTTGTAGACTCTTCCAATTCCAGGTTCTTATGTATAGGTACCTTGTGGGGTAAGATGCATCAATAAAAGAACTACATCCCTTAGCATGCTTAATGGAAACCTAGCCGCTCATTAGACTCTACCTAATGGCTTTCCTGGGAGAGGCAACAAAATTAGTTTATCTGGAAGGTAAAGAAAGTTGACATCTTGCCCATAAGGCTCTTAAATTCAGTGTTACAATTTCGCCTTACCTACACAGATGATATGTATAGCTCTAGTGGAGTTATGATAAAGTTATAAAAGAAGGGGCCAGAAGCATGTTTTCTTTAACCTCGTTACTTTAACGTGGTTTGGCACCATTCAGATCAGCTGGACCAAAACATCTTAAGAGCTGGTTTAGTTGCAAGAACATATAATCACATTGGTTTATACTTCTCTCTCAGGAGGCTGAGACAACATTAACCCCTCTGCAACCTGGGATTGTATATTGCAAAGTTGGCACTGACTTTGCTGTGTGAATCAACAGCCCAGTCCTCTTGTCTATAAGCCTAGCAAAGTTTGAGGCAATCCTGCTATGTCTAACAAGAGATTTCTTAACCTGTAAATTGCAAGTGGCAGTGCTTTAGGTTAACCTGACCCTTGTGCAGTTGCAGTGCAATTTTCAGCTACCCTTAAACTGCTTCTGCAGAGCTGCCTACAAGCCCCAGAGTGGAAGTCATAGGGTTATTGGTAATGATCAGCAAAACTCAGGTCTTGTGATTCAATCTGGATCCAGGGCTTTTTTGCTCTTTCACTAATCAAGTTAGAAACGGCCAGCTTTTCTCACAAGATCTCAGTCCTTCCCATCTTACAAATCCAATAAGAGCAGGCTGGTTTCAAGCCACGAAGTTTGACAAGACGTGCCTGAAGTAAAACAGTGAGCCCAACTAGTCTGAATGCTTGGAAAGCTTGCTTTGCTCCGTGTGGTTCTCAGCTATCCAACCCAATTTTCATCCCACTCATTTTACAAGCCTCTAGCCAAGATCATCATGGCAAGAAGGGAGGCTAAAGAAGACCATAATAGATATAGGCAGATGTTACTAGCACGGGGGAGCAAAGCTGTCACCTGAGGCACTAGCTAGCAAAGATTCTCAAGCAAAGAGCTCTGCTCTAGTTGAAGCGCTTCTGACCTTTTGTTAATTAACAAATTAACTGGCTGCAGATCTGTTCCTGGGACTGCATAGTATGTCCAATTCCCACACGTCTGTGTGGAAGCATCAGCTTCATCTTCATCAGCACAGGTCTGACAGGACAGTCCCTGCAGCTGCTTCCTCAGGGATCAGCGAGTTCAAGGCCTGTGAGAGGAATTTTGGTGAGATCTGTGGGAGGTGAAGGACTTGCAAATTTGTTAATTAGCTCTGCAGTGAGCAGTATGTTTGCCAATTAAATCCATTCTCTATTTCTCTGCAGGCTTTCAGAGGGAGAAAAAGAAAAAAGAAAAAGAGCTGTATTGTGCTCTTCCAGCTCTTTCCCTAACCAAATCTGCCACTGCCACATTTTTCCCCAGTGCCTCCTGTCATCTTTCTTTATGCAATTTTATGAGCTTAAAGCTTGTAAGTTAGAGGAATTTTCTCCGTTAACTATTTTCCTCATCTCATCTTTCATTAGGCCTTGCCCTCCTTATTCCTCCCCTGCATCATCCCTTCTTGGCCTAAACAGAACAGATCTGTCCCTACATTCTCACCCATAGGAGGCAGCTCCATGGGCTGGGGGGTTTTGAAGGTGACTGCAGTACCATAAAGCTTTTCTCCCCACCTCTTATTGCTAGAAACGGCCTCATCCATCCTCCCTCCTTCCACCTACCAGTGCTGACGTGGGAATGAAGTTTCTGGCACTGCTGCTGAACTGTAAATTGACTTCAGGTAAATCTTCTCACTTTTTTTTACTTTTTCTTTGTCCAATCTGTTGGATTGTCAGAGGGTTTTTCTTTTTTTTTTTTTTGGGGGGGGGGTGAGGGGGGACAGGGATTGTATTGGTATCAGACTGAGCATAGCAGAACCATACTGAGCTTAATTATCACTGTGCAGTTCAAAGCCAGGTCAGATTCTTCACCTTTTCTGGACTGTGAGATGGTAAAAGCCAGACTCCTGCAGTTAAATGAAATCAAGACTTTAAGCATCCCTGTAGTCACCACACTCTCAGGGGAGCCTCCTGGACCCCTAGTCCTAGATAGAGTAGGCTTGGGGTGGTTCCTCTTTGTTCTTGGGTTGTCTGGATGTGCCTCCACAATGCAGCAAGAAAAATTGAAATGAAGGCATTTTATCTTTATTCCCTCCATCCTCTGTTCCCCTTTCTTGCTGGCAGCCCCATCCATCAGCCTCCCACCCTGGTGAAATGGTCGTTGAGACCTCAAGTGAATTTGATATGTTGAAAAGCAGAAGCAGTAAAAAAGGGAGGAAAAAATAACAATTTAGCATTGACCACAGTGGGGATGGAAGCACTCTGCGTGAAGCATTTTTAGAGGCAGTTTGCTGAATGGGTAGGTGCTGAGGTTCGGCTTTGAGGCTTGTTGAGTGAGAGCAGGCCTCTTTACAGCCATCACACGCCATCAGTCATGCTGCCACCATCACCACCACCAGCAGCAGGGAGTCTCCTGTTTCATGCTGCTGCCATGGATATAATTAGTGTCATTGGGTTTCCCTTTGGAATGAGGAGCTTATAAAACAAATGACTTTGGGGATATGAGGTCAAGCAAAGGATGATTCATGTCCTGCTCATCAGAGTACCCTCATCGCCGAACTTGTTTCCAAAAAACAGCTGCTATCTAATGAGACCTGCAACATGGTGTATTTGTGGGTTTATGACAGGGGAGGGATGGAGGGATTATTTTCAGCTAGGAAAGATGATGATCAGCTTGTTAATTTACAGTTCTTTCTGCATCACTGACTGTAGATAGTGCTGTGTTACCCATCCATGAAGCTGACGGTACTTGTCCAGTGGCTGTATTTCCAGCTGTTCTGTTTATAGGTATATTTGGATGTATTAGGTATATATATATACCTATATACCTATATATACATATATATAGTATACATATGTATATATATATAAATATATATACATATATATATACATATGTATGTATATATATGTATATATACATATATATATACATATGTATATATATATATATAGGTATATAGGTATATATATATACACCTATATTTATATATAGGTATATTTGGACCCTGGGGGTCAGTTTTCCTTGGAGGTGTGAAAGTACCCTTTGGATGGTGGAATATGTGCATCTGGTGGTCTGGTGCATCCCTCCATTTGCATCAGGGTTCTCTCACTTCCTTCTAGAAAATTGTTGGCTGTCACCTCTGCCTTCTCTCCTGTCTAGTATCTGTCTTCCATGGCTATTTTATATAGCTTTTTTAAGTCTTCCCCTCCCCTTCCCTCTCCCTCGAGTAGAGCTGATGTCTGAAAAAAATCCATTTACTCCTCTCCATATGACAGTTGGGAGAACTGAACTTAAGTATGTGTTCAGCCTGGAATCAACAGAGCAAGAAAACAAAAGCAAAACATGTTAGGCATTTTCTTCCTACCTACCTATGGTGTTTTCTGTAGAGGATCCTTTTCTAAATTACATTTATTTTAGGTTGAGCAATACAGCAGGAGGTTAAACAAGAAGGAACCTCATCTATGCCTCTTCTGTATCTTAAAATATCATTTGCAACTGCATATGATGGACTGCTGAGAAAGTAAAAGGCCTGCAATCAGGAAATCAAACTGCACCAAGGGCCCCAAATTGCGACCAGTTAGCAGAGTGCATACGTGTATGCAGTGAAGTCATTAAAGGGACAAATCTATTTTGTTCACTTGTGAGTAATGCTTGGGACATAATCCGCAATTTCTTTAGAAGCAGAGAAACCTCCCCAAGTTAGATGTGACTGAAAGTTATGTTTCCAATGGGGAGAAAACATTCACGTCTAAAAACATGCCAGTTGGAATCTGTAGGTTTTCAGCTTCCCCCTTTCAGGCCGGATTGCCAAGCTGGCTTTATCATCGGAATGAGCACACAGCTGATTCATAAAACATTCATGCAGAGTTTTTACTCTCTTGGAAAGAAGGGAGCAGGCTGCTTCCAGGGAGGGGATATGCTTTTGTGCTTCAAGGGATCTTTCTCCACTCAAAAATTAGCAGGAGGCTGGCGCTGCCTCCACATTTCAGGAGCACGCAGATGGGACAAGGACCAAGGTGGAAAACGAAGGTCTAGCAAGATTGTGATGGGCTTTTTCTCCACTGTGTCTCCTTACTGAGCCTATCCTGAGCACAGCGTTGTGGCAAAGGCACTGCAATGAGATCCAGGGACCCATTTCCAAACCCACCGCTCAGACATGCATAAGTGGAGTGGATCATTTAAGCCATGCCCTTACCTCATGTGTAAAACAGGAAAGAGAAATGCTTCCTGTTTTTGTTTTGTTTTGTTTTGTTTTGTTTTGTTTTGTTTTTTTTACTGCTAACCTTCAGAGCAGAGAGCAACTCCTGCAGCATGTGAGGGGTGTGTGTCTGTGGCAGAGCTAAACCAACCTATTTTCTGGCTGTCACCAAGAAAGCATTTGGTCAGACCTCACAGTGAGCTTGTTAAAGGCAAAAACTGTTCCAGGTATATGTTGTTTTCCTTCATGTTGTATTTCTGTGGGCTGAACTTCTCTAACTCTCTCTCAGGACAACCCAGCTTTCCATCAGTGACAGAGTGATGGGAGGAGAGCTGACAGCAGCAGGGGACTTTTTTTTTTTTTCTCCCTTTTGTAGCAATTGGGTTTGTATCACCCAATTGTGCTCTTTCTCCAGCAGAATTAGGGTGTGTTGCTAAAACAAATGAGGAACACGTGCATCCTACCCAAGCTGCAGAAACTTGTGCATGAAATTGCATGAGGCCAAAGGTCAGAACATTAAAGCAAGGCCTTGGGACCTACAGGTACCCAAAGGTATACTGGAAGGCAGAGGGAGAAAAATCTTAATTTGCTGTGTCTGCTGGCTACTCACAGACAGTTTTTGCGGCCACAGCAAATGCAGGAGCTGTATTTGGTAGCTCACCACTTGGGGAAAGAGGTCTCAAAGCATTTGGGGGAAGTGGTGCTGGTAGTTCTGCTCAGTAGCTGGTAAGCTTTCTGCCCTAATGGACTGTACACCGAGATCTTCTTGTGGCCAGAAGCCATTAGACACATATAAAGTACCTTGGGGTGCTGGGAAGGGATAAATAAGGGCTTTGGGGAGCAGCTGGAATGACTCCCCAGAGCTCACCACAGAGGGGGCCACCAGGTGCTGCCACCCTTAGCAGGTCCTGGTGGCTCAGTCCCTCTCCACCATGAGGACCACATTACGGTGTATGAATTGTACCTAGCTTGAAGGCCACAGCCTGGGCTCCCTGAGCTCATGCCATGGCAGTGTGTCCCTGTGCTCTGTAAAGTGTGTGTCCCCAGTACTTCCCAAGAGGTCTATGCAGGATTTGTTATGCTTGGCAGAGTTTTTGCTGCAGTTGATACAGCTGTCAATGTACCTGTGATAACATATTTGGCTTGTGTGTGTGTCATAAGCTGCAGTCACAGCTATGGGTTGCAGAGCAGACATGCCATGGTAGATGTTCCTGGCTCTTTCATGCTGATTTAGAAACTTTTTCACCCATCTGTGCCACCTCTTTCTCACTGTCATGTGGCTTATTCCTCTGCCAAGAGGGCACTGAGATTTTTCATTAGGAAGCACTGCTTATTCAACGATGGCCATTTGTGAAATTTAGGCATAGTGTGTCATTGGGGAACTGTGACTGCTAAATTCTGCAATATGGTACCAAGTTCCTAAGGGCCAGAATTTCCTTTCCCTGCTCCCTGTGCTCCCACTGTGGCACATTTGTATAAAATGAGCCTGGCTGCACATTTGCCACCATCTCAGAGCTGTCTGGGTTTGCTTTCGGTGTATGCTATTAAGTGGCAGGAATCCCTGTGGATTGTTTTCCTCGGATCAGCAGCATTTGAAGCCACGCTGTCTTCGTGAAAATGTATTCTGTAATGGTGATTTAATAGGCAAAAGTGACTCATGAGAATTTCAAATTTGGTTTGACTTTTTTGCAGCCAAAGGTCCTGTAATGCACCCGAGAGGTTATGGAGTCTCCATCCTTGGAGATCTTCAAAAAAACATCTGGACATAGACCTGGACAACTGGCTGTAGGTGACCCTGCTTGAGGAGAGGGGTTGAACAAGATGACCTCCACAGGTCCCTTCCAACCTCACCCAGTCTGTGATTCTGTGATCAGATAGACCGCGCTTGAGGCTCCTCTCTGTTGTGAAGCAAAATGAAGTACATACCTATATTTTGTATGCCTCTCTCCACATGCATCTCTAAGGACTGGAACTGCAGCATATTTCAAGAACTTGTGCAGAGTCCTCCAGTCACGCAAGAAATCATGACATTAGGTTCTCGCGTTTATCATCATTTCTTTCAAAACAAATATGCTGTAAACTGCAGCTTTAGCGAGTAATATGGGGATCGGTTCCCAGTGAACTGTTATTGACTCAGTTTGACTTCAACATATTTTTTTTGCTGTCTTCATGACATATTTGGTAACAGTCAAATACAGGTTGCTGGTTGTTACAGCAGCGAGTAATGTCTAGGAGGTGGTGAGGGGGATCCATCATCTTTTTTAGTCTTGTCTCTCTGATTTTTGAATGGCAAGCATCTGACCTATCTCTTTGGCTTATGTTGGGGATGAACTCTATGTTTTCAGATATTCTGGGAAACGTGTAACTTCTCTTCCTTGCCTGTGGAAGCAGCTTTTGGGCAGAGGCCTCTGCATCCTTTCTCCAGAGGGCTGTGATCAGTGCTGTGTGGATATGAACAGACGCCTTGAAACAAATGGGTTTATTTAACATGTGAAGCAAAACATTAGAGGAACTAACTTAAAAACAGCAAGCAGCTGATAAGCATCTGTAATTTAAGCTTCAGACTTCTTTGATGGACTTTACTCATCATTGACAGGAGGAGAACAACCCCAGATTACGTGCTTTAACTAATGCAGGCAATCTGAAGACACAGCCTGCTCTCAGTAGGCATCACCCAGTAGGATTTTTTTCTTGGAAATGCTTTTCCCAAAGCTCTGGGCCTGCTGTGCTCATCTGAGCCCTGTGACCATATGGTGCACTGGCTGTTGTCAGGGGACCCAGCTGTGAAGCCTTCCTTTTTCTTTTTCAGCTCAAGCATCAAAGCAGCCTGAGAGCACAGTGTTGCAGGAACCACTCCGTAATCATACCCTCCAGACCAATTCATTTTTAATGCCTTGGCCTTAGAGCTTGTGATATACTATCACGCTCCCATGTTCAGTCCCGAGCCCACCAACCTTCATCACAGTCACGAGCTGAGCTGAGAGCCCCACGTGCTGTTTAGATACACAATTGTAAATAAACCTGATGGCCTCAGAAAACATTTCAAACCTTCCTGTCCTCTCTGTTTCTGCCACACACCTATACCTGAGAAGGGAAAGCTCTTGAGTCGTGGAAAATGTCATGTCTTTCTCTCTGTCACAGGTAAGAGCCCTCTCCTTTGGTGGCAAATGAACATCAGCAATAAGGTTCTTCATTTCAGCTTCTTACTATTACACAATTTGAAATGCTCCAGTGATTTTTAATCTTTGCTCTATAAGATCTTCAGAGATTCATCTGCTTTCAAAATGGCCAGTGAGAATAATTTTGCTGTGTTAGCTATTGGGTAAATAAGAAGTCTCACTTAAACCTGTTCACTAAGTGTCTGAATTATGGCATGGTACTTACACATCTTTCCTTATTCTCCAGTGTCTTGAGCATTATTAATTTTTAACAGATTGGAAGTGCAGCTCAGATTGCCACCAGACACTTCTTGCCTCTCTCAATTTCATCTAGACCATCTTGGGCCATATTTTAATTATTGGCAAAAGTGAAAACCAAACCCAAAAACCTTACTTTGTAGGTTTTCCCACAGAAAGAGCTGCTAAGCTCCTCAGAAAATCTGTCCCCGTGAGACTTCCCAACTTTTTTGACCAGGTTCAGTTCTCAGTTCTCTTCCAGATTTGCACTGAGGTAACAGGCATTGGAAAACAGTCCACTGGGAAATCGTGTGAGAGTGGGTTCATGTGACAGATCTTTCTGCAGCTTGTCATGCCATGAATAGCAGAGCAACAGCCTTTCAGCACTCAACCATGTCACTGCCTGCATTACTTTTGATGGAACTGGGGTGAATGCCTGCCTGTGGAAATAAGGAAAAAGTTAGCTGAGTCTTTTTAACTCATGGAAAGGGTTGGTGTGTGCTTTCATTGAAAGTTTGCATAGTATCTTGGTTTAAGTGTCCTCCTGTTACTGTCCCTGCTCTGGTGGCTTTGCGCTGGCATGTAGGATTTGCATTCAGCAGTGCTGAGAAGACCACAGAGGTTACATTAAGCACTGTAAAAGCATACAGGGAAACTCAGCAGCTCCAGCCCCATGGTGTTTGCAGTCTAAAGGTGCAAATGACAGGAGGGAACCAGAAAGGAAAGGGCTGTCCAGCTCACGTGTTATGTAGTGGTATGGCTAGAAATAGCAGCCCATGCCCTTGACTCATGAATCAGTGGTTATCTTCTCAGTTAAATGCCTTTGAGTCATGTGCTGTGCCTACAGCACGTTGCTCCAAGTGCAAGACCAGGGCCAGGCAAGCTGTTTGTTTGCAGGATTTTCCTGCTGTGGGATCTGTCACTCTTCAGTATTTGGGAAGGACTGAGCATGAGGTGCTAAAACTGTCCTTTGGATGCTACTCAGCTGTAGTGCAGACAACCTGTGGGCTCAAGATGGATATCCTCTGAGCCTCTCCATAGCAGAAAATGTTTAGTAGAGATGTGTCTTGGAAAAGCACATTCCCTTTCCCTACTCAGCTGTATCAAAGACTGTATGGATATAGACAAGGAAAATTTGATGGCACAGGGGCCTCTCCTTTGTTCATCTCTTCCATCCTGTCTATGTTTAGACCATCCTCATTAACCAGGCTTGAATTTGGATTTGAACTTGCTGCATTGCACAGCTCACACCAGCTGCAGCCGTTCTGCCCCAAGGGGCAAAGTGCAGAGCTGGACACTTGCCTGTGGCTGGATTTCCTTGGCTGGCAAGTCCCTTGGCTCCTGGCTGACACAAGCCAGTTTGGGAGCCAAGAAGTTGTCAAGTTTATGGTTTTGAGAAGAGCAGAATCAACATGGGTTTGAAACTTCTGAGAAGGTCTTCTCTCTGCCTTCCAGAGCACAGAAACCATGTTTATGCCTGAGCAGACCGGAGCTGATAAAGCCAGCAGCTTCACATAGCCATGAGCTGACCCCTTGCAGTACGCAGCTGCTCACAGCTGTCCCACTGTGGATGCACACAGCTTCATTTTTATGGTGTAGGGTGAAAATTTGGGCTTTTAAACACTATCAAGCTATTTGCTTCTCTTTCTCTGTCTCTTTCCACAGCTGACCTCAATGTCTAGCTGTAAAGGCATTCTCTGGTTTGAGTGCTGCTGAGCAGAGTGACATCCCGGCCTCTCCTGCTGCTCTGTAATTAACAGCCCCAAACATGGAGCAGTGTCTGACCCTCTGACATTTTTTTGCCAGGGCTTTTATTAATTTGACACTAGTTTTCATAGCAACTCACCAGGGAGCTGTAGCACTCAGCTGTACCTGACAGAAAATGGTGGGTTTATATGCTCCAAAGGTTGTACTGAGCCTCAGAGGCAAACTGCAGTTTGAATCCTCCAAGTCTTTGTTTAAAAATAAATAAATTAATTAAAGGATTGAAGTGGGAACAGAACAATTGAAAAGTAGTATTTATATCACCTTGGGCTGCCAAACTCTGTTATCATGGTCTATCAAAACTCCCACCCTGTGGGGATCAGGCACGTAGACTTGTAACATCCCTGTGCTCAGTTCCACTAACGTCCCTGTTCCTGAGGGGACGCTGCCTTGTACCTGGGAACTAACTTAAAATGAAGGGATGTTTCATTCATTACCTGATGGAGAATTATTTCAAATTCTGAAGTGAGCTTTTCTCCTGTTTCCATTAAAAACTCTTCTCAGTGCTCTTGCGATCCCTTCACTCCTGCTGTACTTACTTCTGACATGAGCAGACTCTTTCATAGTAATGTTTGGACACCTCACATGTTTTTTACTTGGGTCAGACAGTGTGATGGTGGCCATGACACATGCAGGTTTGGTATTACTTTTTTTGTGGACTTATACCCTTGTTTTCACATGGTCTTTTGCCTCAGGGTTCCTTATCCTAATGCAATTTGGTGGCAGTGTTTGTTCAGTGGAAACTCTGTCTTAATTGGGGAAAATCCTTTTTTCTTTTTGAAAAGAGAAAACTTTAAATGATCTGTTTAAGGTAGTTTTGCATTTGCAGATAGTCTCCTTACTTAACTCTAAATTCCAGACATGATCTGGTTGCTCTAAGGAGGGACTCAGTCCTCCCCAGATTGCTTTTCACCTTTGGGTCATTTACAGCCTTTCCTATCTTTTCTCTTTGTTGACCAGTTTGCAAGCACCTCCCTCATCTGTTTCCCCTTCTGTGTGCAACACAGTGCTCTGCAAAGGCCCAGCTATTGTTTCCTTGTTTTATTGTTAGTCACCTTTTTCTGACGTAACTGGAAAACATTACCAACGTCACCTTCTTTCCTGGCAGAAATCAGGCTGCTTCCTACCTGTCTTCCTTTTGTGAGGGCAACCTTGCCTACAGATATCAATAGAAATGCTGTTTAAATCTCTTCCAGTTGTTGGTTTTCTGGGAATTATCACTTCAGAGGGGGCTTTTAGCATGTCCAGGGTTCTCCTCCAGACGGTTCCTGACAGTCCCCTCAGACAGTCGATACCATGTGTTGTTGTGCTATTATTCAACATGAAGGCATCCTTCAGTACTGTCTGGAGGCTCAGCCTTGTACAGCATGAGACTCTGTCCAACAGTGGATCTTGTATAATGGTAAACAGTTTATTCCATGCATGGCTCATTTCTCCCCCCCACCTGCTAACGTTGGCTTTATGCTGTCCGTCACAGTATCCACATTTTTGCCTGTTCTTGGCTAATACCTTAGTTCTTCTGCCTAGGAATTTCTCTTCCAACAGAAAGTAAATCTGTAATTCCTTTAGCCTCAGGCCATTGCTCCATGGTGTTTATCCTCTGAGTCTTGAATAAAACCTTTCTGAAAGGTTTATTTTTTTTTATTTTTCTGAAAACCTTGCTTGCAGGTGACATACCATACCAGTGGTCAGTGTGTGTTTAAGAAGTATTGTAGCTCTTAACACTGCATCACCCCTATGCCAATTTAACAGTAGTGGCTCAATATCTTCACATCCTATATTTTTACTATTCCTTAACAGATCTCCTGTATAAATTCTCTTAAAAACTCATTAATTTCTATCTCAGTTCCACTTAATAGCTCAGTGAGGCTTCTATAAAGTAGCGTGCAGTTGAGACAGAAGTTCCTCTCTCTCCCACACCCTGTTTCTGATGGGGATAATATATGATCATGTGTGCCTGTCAACTGCAAGTGTTGTGGTCCTGCAGTGGTCTTCAGCTCATGCATCAACACCTGCTGCTAATTCTGGTGGGTAGGTGAACAGGCTCACACTGCTGTTCGTCCCTGGTTGCTTCCATTTGCAGTGAGGTATAATTTCAGGGACTGCACATTGCATTCATTTGCAAAGCAAAAAAAGAAATAAAATTCTTAGGTATAGGCAAATTTGGGATGAAGGAAAGGGCGAAGAACATCCAGACACCGTAAAGGTGCAATCTGTGTCCAAAGCATGCCCTGATGCAGTTTCACAGCTGCCAGCAGAGAGGGGTAGTCAGCCGTGTAGACAACAGCTGCATTGCCAAGGAACAAAATTACAGAGCCAGATGTTCTTCTTGGAAGTACATTACACCGAACTTGGCAGATGAGTGCTGTAGCTGCCAAGTACGCCTCTTATTTGGTCATAGGTAATGATCCCTCTATCAGGGAATGCAAAAAAAAAAAAAAAAAAAAAAAAAAAAAAAAAAAAAAAAGACCACACAGAAAATCCTCATCAAAATGTTCTACTTGAAACCTTGAAACATTAACTTTTCCTTGATCAAAAAGACGCAGAAGCTCCATGGCAACCTTCACATCTAGTTTGACAGATGATGTTGTTTACTACCAGGCATGAAGTGAGAAACTTGCAGTAACCAATGCCAAACACTTTCAAGGTATTTGCTACTGAAAGGTGACTAAGAGGCTGAGATAATTTTTATAGCACCCACAGTTGTTTGTGGGCGCTGTTGTAATTCTCAGCTAGGGCTGCAAGTGAGAAGGAGAACTTCTGGTCCTGTCTCTAAAGTAAATATCAGCACTTCGGGTTTCTGAGGATATGTTTGTGCTGTAGCCACGTCTGCGACTACTGAGTGGTAGGGACAGACTCAGCCTATCTGTGGAACAGCCAGCTGGGTGTGAGTAGAGACTAGCTGCTGTGTAGAGCACCTTCCTCAGCTTGGGTGTCCATTTTTGCTGGAAAATGTTAAAGCCTGATGTTGCCTGTATTGCTGTCCAGAGCTAATGTTTCTGTGGTCTACAGTACTCAGCAATGGCAGCATGGAGAGATATGGGCCCAAATTTGTGCCAACTAGTGGGATACAGTTCATATAAGTGCCTGAGTTGCGGGTATGGTTGTGTTGCTGATAGAGGATGCAGAGATTCACCCCGCCAAAGACCGCAGACACCCCCAAGTGTACTTATCTAGTGAGAGCTTAGATGACTGGGTCTTTGGAAGTGGATAATACCAGCATCTCTGAGGTACCTGGAGAGAGAATTCATTTCCTGTACGTCTTTAGTCATCTTTCATAAACATTCTGCATTTGATCTGTCTCTCCTGGGACTCGGAAGTTGCAAACCCAATGTCTTTAAAAAACAAAGAAACTAACAGCGGTCCAAAACCCTCTGAAAAATAAATCTCTCAGTAAGAAACTTACCCCTAAGAATTGCTTTGACCCAGCATTTCCTATGTGTGATATTAAACTCGTTCCTGCACCATCAACAAATTTAAGATCCGGTATCTCAGGGATTGCGGAGCTCAGAAAATCTGCAGGTCTCAAACGAGACTTTCAGATTACACAGGAGGATTTCTTTGTCTCTGGTCACAGGCAATTTACAGCCCCTACCACTGATCTGCAGCCCGGGGGAAAAAGGTCAGTTGGAAAAGCAGGGTTTGGAGTGAGAAGGGCCCTGCTGCTTACAATATCTTCCAGGGACTGGGGGACAATAAGTGTCTCTCCCCACCTAGTGGTCATCGAGAGATTTCTAACAGAGCAGTAGCCTGGATCAGAGGGGTTAGCAGCCTGCTAAAAGTGATGCATTGTGATTTTTTTTTCCATGCTAGCACCGGGAGGAGGTGGTTGCTGTCTATTGTATCCAGCTGAGATGAAAGCAGGGAGAAGGATTTGGTTTCCAATACACTCCTCCTCAAAATATAGGGAGGGTAAGGAACTGAACTGATGGTAGGAAATGATTGTAAGAGATGATCAGGGGGTGGACACTAATGTTTCTTTTCTCCATAATTCACCTGGTGTTGGTTTTGTGGTGAGTGAGAACAAATTTTAAATGTGACAGGAGCAGAAATATCTTCATTGCTTGACGGCTTGTTTGGCCTGGCTGTGGGTAATTCTTTCTGCAAACAATGCGGCATTGGGCGAGGGGAGAGGAACGTGAAATTAAAATGCATGTGGATGTTAAGCAAAGCTGATGCTTGTCTAAATTTGAATAAGGGAGCAAAGAGAGTAAGTAGTGAAAACAAACAGAGTTGTTTGAATTCTTCCCATTCCAGCACCCTAAGGTGTTACCAGTAACACAGAAAAAAATATATGCGGCAAAAATGTGACTGCAGTATTAACACAACGCATTCCACTCCCTTCTCTAAGACTATTCATATGGAGCCTGCATGGCTGTTAAATCATCCTGTTTGGGAAAGCAGTGGGTTTTTTGCTACTCTCCTTTTAGAACAGACCGTGAAACAGAGCAAATAGAGTAACCCGGTGTACCTGCAGCCCCAAAAGTACCTTGCTGTGACTTTGGGCTACTCACATATGGCTCTCTGCCTCAGGGCTAGATGATCTTTCATCATCTTTTCCAGTGCAGTGTTATTATTCAGTAACTGTGAAATAAGGATAATTATATTTATGTGAAGAAAACTTGGAAAATCAAAGCTGAAATGTGTAATTAAAGACTTCAGTTTCATCGCAAGTGCTGGCTGAGGCCAATTCTCTGCAGGGCCACTCAGTTACCCTTCCCTCTGGCTAGAAGAAACCCAATGGCTGAATCCTCTTGTTCTGCACATAGACAGGAGCAGGGGTCTCAGCTCACGCAGCTGCTCTTTCCCCCAGCAGACTAATTTCCCAGAAAACTCCTACAGAAAATCCCTAGAGCTTAAGCCTGTGCTGAGGTTGTTTTTTTTTTTTTTTTTTTTTCCTCTGAATGCAGAGGCTTGACATGAGCCAAATAGAGCTGCTTTCCCTGGAGTCAGGTGGGGGCTCAGGAGGGGACACCAATTCAAGGAGGGCTGTGTGCAGGGGGCTTAGCTGCATCCTGCATTCCATCATATCGGCCAGCCCCAGCTCAGGAAGCCAGGCTCATCCCATTCACCTTCCTCCTCCTCGGGGAAAGGACATACAGAGCCTGCATATTTCACATCACAGAGATCAGATGCAGGGGAAGGGTCTGTATTTGAATTGATTCTGGCTTTACGTGGCTTGGCCTATAAATACTTGAGGCTCCTGCATGAACGCAGTACCCAGGGTAAAGAAATCTGTGCTTCCCAGTTTCACAGGAAGAGGTTTGTGGTGTGTCCTCAGGTGAGCTGTAGGGCCACCAGCTGGGTGGGGACCCAGGGGCAGCTCCAGTTGCAGCTCCACTAACTCATCCCAGATACCTGCTTCAGCCCTCGCTGATGGACCTTCTCCTCCTGCACACCCCAGTGAGTGTGGGACAGCTGCTGTCCTCTGAGATTTCTTGTAATTCTCCCAAACAGATAGTCTGAACAAGAAGCTGACAAAATAAGTCCTCTTAACTGAGAACTGAACTACTATGAGCTTTACCAGGTTAGTAAAAGCTTCCCTGGACAGGAGATGGACATTTCCCCTGGTAGAAATAGGGTCCCTATTGCTGTGGGCTGTTCCCATGGACTGCCTCGTCTATCTGAGTGAGGTTGTTTTCAATATAGTCCTAAAATAGGAAGGTCATCTGAAAGCCCTGTAGCACCATGATAAGGGGTCAAACTGTCCTGTGGCTCAGGTGAGGAGGTGAGAGAAGTCTGGCAGAGGGTCTCCACGTGCCATGAGGCACTATCTTCCTGAAAGTGTCACGAGCTTGGAATGGGAGAAGGGCAAGATGGATTTCTTCCTTGTCTCAACCATAATTATTATTTTCTCCACTTGATTCTACAGAGACCTTTCATGTTACAGTGGTACAATAAAGCCGATGGAAATAAATGTGCATCTTCCCTCCAGCTCTCTTATCAATACCTTTGTACAACAATAAATAACAGGAAAGCAGAGCTCGCTTGTCAGTGTTACCAGCTGCTATTGCTTTCTTTAAACATACAGTCATATATATTTCAGTCTTCTTTATTGCTGACTTTTCTGAAATAAATAACAGCATGAGATGGGGCTGTGGACACATTGTCTTACCTAAGACAAGATCTTAAATAAAGACTGCTAAATAAGGTATTACTAACAGTCAGATGTTAGATATCTTGATTTTTTATTCTTATTTTATGTAGTTGTTTTATTTTCAGGGTGTGCCAGAGAAACTAGTCAAAAGCAAACTAGGTTGCTAATTAGTCTCAAATTAGGTTATGTTGACAGCTAACCCTAATTTACACTTTGACACATAGACAGGTGGGTGTACTTGTTGACACCTCGTTGGTCTGGCACAGCCCTATAAGCATTGTAGGAGAGAGCATCCCCTTCTCCATCAGCATCCCATTTTCAGGCCCCTGCCTGGTCACAGCTGGTTCTGGCTTGTCTGTGGCCTCTCCTTGACCAGACACCACACTAGTGTCCTGCTGTCCCCAGCAGATGCAGCTGTCTTGGTTGAGGCCACTTGCATGTTCCTGGAGTTTTACTTCCCATCATGAGTAGTGTGGACACTTCAGGATCCAACATGCCGTCAGTTTGAGGACAACTTGTTGGGATGTGCTTTTGCAGGCAGGTGCCCATGGAAACCATGTTTTCCTCTCTTGTCATGACTGAAATCAAGATACCCAACATCTGCTCCCTCCCCCTTTCCCAGTCATACTGTCAACGAGGGAAATGAGTTTGGGTTTGGTACAATGTGTTCCTGACGTATCCACTCTGGCTTTTTTTAGTCTCTTTATTTTCCTCCTGGTGTTTATAACAAGATTGTTTAATAATTTGCTCTAGTCTCTTTCCAGACTGACAGTTTTATGGTTCCCCGGCTTCTCATTTTCCACCTTTAAGAGGGAGAAGCACTCTGTTTACCCTCCTGGTATGCGGCACAAGCGATTTCACACGAAGGAGCAGCAAAATGATATTGCATTATGACAACGACTCTGAGTCATCGTGAGGATTAACCAGGAACCACGGCGGCGAGGGGACAGTTGGAATGTAGCAGGTAGCACTGCCCCACCTTTGCAGAGGGTTGTGCGCAGCTGAGCAGTGCCACAAAGTGATGGTGGGGTCAGGATGGCTGCAGAAAGAAAAGAGAATGGCAAGGCCAAGCACTGCAGATACTGGGTTATCAGTGCTGTCCAACAGTGTGGGTGTTTGGCTTTGGGTATTTTGGTGTTTTGGAAGTGCAGTGTTGACTTGGTGCATGACTCTCCATCTCCCAGCGTGGAAAAGCTAAACTTTCCTTTTCCAGCATGCACTGATGGTCTGAAAGAACTAAAAGGCCAATATATGACATCTAGCATATCCATGTTAATCTCTGGTGTTCAAAAAAAGAAAAGAAAAAAAAAAGAAGAAAAAAAACAATGCTGTTGTTTAATAAAAAATAATTAACTTGCCACACATCTTATATGAAAGATTTTTTTTTTTTTTTTTCCTTTTGACATTACTTTGTTGATCTGTTTGGAGGGATTAGGTACTGGGACATGAAGTTTGTGCAAACTTTCTCAATAAGCTATGTTAGTCACAAATATCCCTTAAGAAAACTATTCTGTTCTTGCTGTTGATAACTATATCCTTTTTTATTATTCAGAACACGAGAACACAAGACAAGAGAACAGAGAATCCAGAAGATACCTAGCTTGTAAATAACTTCATAATTTTCCCTTTTTCTGTCTTTGTGTTTACAGAACAAAATGTTTAAATCCAAGTGTACTTTTGCTAGACTGTATCAGTGTTTATAGAGTCTGTTTTTCACAGCTTAGAAAACGAAAGTTCAGGGAAATTCCATCATTCTGGTGGTAATGAATTTCAGATCTAACACCGCTGATGTGTAACAGCACATGAAATATTTGTTCATTTTATGTTGAGCGGGCGTTGTGACGGTATTGTGGTTGTTTCTGAGTTCATTCACTTGAGAAGAATGTTTCTCTCTTTACAGTGCAGAACTGTGGCTCAGCCTGAGCCCCTTGCTATGAAATTTAGGTCCTGTGCATGGGCATACAAGCCGGTACAGTACAGAAAACAAAGCGATGATTGAATTCCCTTGCCTTCAGGAATATTTCAGTGTTTGCAGGATCAACAACTTAATTTATTCTTTTAGAGTAAAAAGTAATGCTAGCGTTGTTAACTACAGTACACACAGTTAACTACAGTACATGGCAAGGTGATGGATTACAGCCTGCAAAATGAAGAAAAGCACTGAAAATACAGCAACTTCTAATTATCAGTTTTATCTGTACTGTGACAACAACCATGGAAGAAATCTTTGATCTCATAATAGAGCCAGGATTCCCTTTTTCTTACTTACTGCAATAAACAGGAAGGGGATATTACCTGCTTTCACGCTAATTCCCTAGATAGCACTATTACTTGCTGTGCCATGCAGGGTTACAGAACAGTTTTGCACGACAGACGCTACTTTTTTGGCATAGCTTCTGGAGAAGTAGCGCATGGTTTGTGTCGGTCATGTTCTTATTGTCACTTAATAAAGACTTGTAAAACTGCCCTCCCACATCACGCAGAGCAGTGCATTTGGGGCCAGGTCCCCAGCTGGTCTGAAGTGGCCTGGTGAGCTGAGGCTGTGTGAAGGTGATGGCTACAGCCCAGGCTCTTCCCTTGGCCACCTTCCCTGTGCCCCTCTCCTCCCTCTTGGCGTCAAGCTGGGCTGTGTGCCCCCCACACTACCAGCACCCCAGCTTTGTGCTGCCTCTGCTTTGAGCTTAATAAGGCACAAGGGGACATCAGTGGCTCCATGCACAGCTCTGCTCCTGAGAGCCACCGGCAGGAGCACTTCACAGCCTGTTGGGCCAGCTCACCTCTGCACGTTGTTGAGCTGTACATCAAGTTGGGAATGAATGGACAATAAAGTGTATAAACCTATGCTAAGAGATAAGCAAGATTGCCTAATCAAAACCCTCATTTAATTCCACCGTCTTCTCCTTTTCTTCACACCAGGAGTTTTAGGTAACCTTCAGTGATAGCATTTAGCTTCCTTTTTTTGCTGCATTTCTGCAAAGTTTCTCCATGCTACAGACTTTTGTATTTAAAAATAGTTATTTTTTTTCTCAGTACTAAAGCAGCTGCATCATGTTCCCAAGTCAAATATCCCGATTATTTAAAGCAGATCTCTTCTTCATTCCTTCAGTATTTTGTCAGCAGAAATTAAGTCGATGGAGAAATACGATGGCTGCAAAGTTCAGTTTCCGTATTTCCATTGCAGAGAGCTCTCAGTCAAGTGTCTGCAGTCAAACACTAACTGCAGCCAAGTTCGTATGTTACTGGGGACACCATAAGGGATTCTTGTAGGAGAGACTGAAACTCAGTCATGGAGGTACCCCCTTTTCATTTAAAAAGCAGCTTTGAAAGAAGATTTGTCTGCCAAATCCCTCGTAGTATTGAGAAAGAGAAGTCCTTTGGAAAAACCTATGTGCGTGCTGGTGTGCAGTACATAAATGGATGGAGATCAGCTGCAAAATACACACACCTTGGTTCACGGGGAGGTGACCCAAGAGTAAACTAGAAAAATTCATCCCCTGCTTTGCACATACACAAAGGGTTCAGATCTCTCCATTGCCAGGGGATGGGAGTCCATTAACAGCTCCCAAAGGCAAGCAACAAGCTGCTTGCTGGGGCTAAGATGCCTTTACTTCATTTTTGCTCATTTGAAGGCACTGGTATCACTTGAAGACTAAGAGGCAGCACTGGATAGGAAAAATTTTAAAAGGAAATTCCAGGATATATTCAAGTGCTAACAGGGTGGTGTCTGGGAAAGTGTTTTAAAAGGGGAAATGAGCAACACATCTAAGAAAACAAATGAACATTGATTGAAGATTTGAGGGAGAGGTCTAAGCTGACTGAGGGTGTTGTTTCACTGGCTTCTTTTGTGTTTGCTAGGATGAATTTGGCTCGAATTATATAAATGACAAAAGCAGGTCAAAAGATAATTGTCTGTTTTATTTGTACAGAGCCTGCTCTCGGTGGTTGCTGTTCACAACTAAGACTCAGGAATGGTTTCATCATACAACTAATGAAGACTAATAGTGCAGGTGAATTGTTTTGCATCTGATGTACAGGAATATTTTAAAAATTGTGATGATGTAACTAGGAAATCTGTGCTCATTTTAAAGTTCCAGATGGTTTTGGAATTAACTCTGATTTCCTGAATAAAAATACCTGATGCAGCATCTTCAGAACATCTGTACTTGAATTGTGGCTGTCTTGTCACTTATGGTGACCAAGGTATATAGTTTCTTCTGCTCTTCCAGGAAACGTGATTTACAGTTTTGTACGGTGCACCAAGAGTAGCAAAATGAGAATTAAGTCAGGAAGAGGCAGTCTTGAGTGCTGTGCATGGATTGGGCCTGGATTTGATTAATTGCTTTACGTGGAAAGTAGCTCTCACTTTAGCAGTGAAATCACTGGGTTGCATGTTATCTGGCAAGTCTGCTAACAGTTCACAGAAAGGAACTGAACTCTTGACACCACCTGTCCACTGATGACCGTACAGTTGGATTTTTCCTTCTCAGTCTCTGTTTTCTACATGCACATTGTTTTTTTGGCTGATGCCTGAGGTCTTGGTAAGATTCAGGCTGAACTTCCGTTCAGCTTACTGAGTTTGGGTAGATAGCTCCCCTGGGAAAGGGCAGGGGTGAGCAGAAAAGATGAGCCTGCAGGGCAGCACACCCTCATCTTCCTTCCTTTCTTAAGGATTCTGCACTGGGATAGGGGATGTCCTCATGTTGCCTTTCAAGAACAGGTTTTTATTTATTTATCACTTTTCATATGCAGATTCCTATACATACATACACCTATATATACATATTTTTGTGAAAGTACATTTAAATGCATTAATTATATGCTATTTCTCTTTGTTACTATTTGTGACCCTGTAAAAATTAATCTGTGGGCCCTGAACAGTAAACTGGAGTATATCCCACGGCAAATTGCTTGAAGCAGCCAGCCACGATGCAGTGTCTGCAAACACAGTGCATCCTTCTCTGAGCACCTTGCAGTTTGTGTGTGTCTGTGTGTTACACGCAGCCAGGAAAGGACTTTCAACAGATTTCCTGGTGCTCTCATTCACGGACCCCAAACACACTTTCCATGAAAGAAAGTTTTGGTGGAAACTCTGCTTTGCAAAATTCCTGGATGCCTTTTTGCCTTCCTGATGTCAATTTCCAGGAAAGCTTGGTGTAGCCCTTTGTAACATTTGGAAGCAGTGTCGATTAATGTGAGTTACCTGTGTTATATTTGGTTTATTTTCTAAGCCTGGCTGAAAAATGGAACAAATTATTGCAAGGAGACTGGTAAACTCCTGTGGTATAGTGGAACTGCAAGAGGTTTTGAACCCCAAGAGGTAATGATCAGAAGGTAAAATCTCAGGTGGAAAAAGAAGAAAAAATTCCAATGATATGTATGTTGTACCAAGCTTTCTAACAATGTGAGTGAGGGGCACCAAAAGCCCAGTATAGAGAGTTATTTGTGCCTGGGCTAGAGGAACCTCAGTGAGCAGGTGCCAGTGGCCAGCCTGGTACATAGGTATGTGGCTCATGCCCATTCCGAGTGCATCTGATTTTGTGCTTGAGCAATGACTGCTAAACATCTTTATCTTTTCTTAATTCTGGTTATTGTTGGATGATTTCTTCTCTGTCTTTTCTCCAGGGAAATGTTAAATTATTCTTTTTTTTATCTCTCCCCCCCCGTCTGTCTACTGGTGTTTATTCCTCCCTGGAAGAAATCCAAGTTTTGTAATTAAGGCACTGGGAACAGTAAGAGGTTTGATCAGTAGATAAAACATAATTATAGCAGACCTGTGAGTCTCTCTGCAGTAAATATTTTAGCACCTTGGGCCAAATCCTCCATTAACACAAGAAGAGTTATTGGACATCACACTGTTTTACACCAACTGGGAATCTGTGCAAAACTGCACAGACAGCTCCAGTGCGGTTCTGTGGGAAAATATCCCCCTTCTCCCTCCCCCCCCAAAAAAAACACAAAACAACAACCAAACAAAACCTTATTAAGATGATGAGATGCAATTTTTGTGCCCAACTGGCAGTTCAGATGAAATTTGTTGTTGCTGTTGTTTAGTTAGTTTTTTTGTTTTTCTTTTACATTCTGTGACACACACTTGCTTATCTTTTTTCCCCTGGCTGTTTTTGAACATCCTGAAATAGAATTATATCTGTATAGGTAAAATTTTCAAAACTAATCTCTTTAGTCGCAGTGTTGAGTACGCTGTTTCATAGTTGGCTTGCATATATTAATCAGCCAAGCACTGTAACTTATACCTTAATTGGGGCACTTAGGTGAGGGTATGTGGTAGAAGCATTTTGCAGACAAAAATCTCAGAGCAGGCTGATTTGGAGAACAGCACCAAACTGGCTGACTATTCCCCAAATTTTGCTGTTTCTGGGTATCTTGTTTACCTCCCTGCTGAGGTCCTGAGCCTATTTCCATGCCATAGCTAGTGGCAATTGCTATTTGTGGCCTTCCTGACCAGTGAAAATGCTGTGAAGGGAGGTCAGCCACGTCCCCCAAGGTCTTCCCCAGCTGTGAGCCTTGAGGGAGCCTGACATTAAGTATTATTCACTGAACCAGCAAAGTACCAGATGTTGTCCTGCTGACTCCTCACCCCTCCAGGGTGGATCGAAGGCTGTAGAGGGACATGCAGAAAATTATCTGCCACAGACATGGAAAGAGAAGGACTTCTGGGAAGAACAACCCCCCTGCATGTGATGGAAAATTCTCCAAGGGGACCGAATAGATGAACCATAACACAGTTTGAGAAGCTGTCCCCTCCCCAGGCTATGTTGACAGTCCTTTCAGGTAGTCAAGACCTGCTTCCTAAAGGATCTAAAGATTTTACTGCCTAACAAATGAAGTGACCTAGTGGGGAGGATGAGCACCACTTCCAGGTCTCTCCCATGAGCAGAGCTTGTTGTCCTGCTGCTGCCAGATATAGAGGCTAACATGTTTCCAAAGGGAGACCTTTGCTGAAGAAAGAAAGCTGAACAACCAGTTTTCTGCCTTGTCACAGATGGCATTAGGTAGGATCTTACATAAAAATGAACATTCAACCCATTGGGGAACCAACTTCCCCCTGTCCGTCTTCATGCAGTCATTTACAGAAATGATCTGCTTAGTATTTTGGAGGGTGTTCTCCATCTGATTGCATCTCTCTCTGCGGGGGTTGTTCAGAAACTGGAAGGCGTAGAAATCAAGACAAAAGGCAACAAAGATGAAAATCAAAAAGAAAGTGAATTTAAGACCATGAAAATCCTATGGCAATTGCTGCTTGCTTTAAGTTTGTGCCACAACTCCTGCAGGAAGAGTTCTGCAGCAAAGGCAACAGTTGGTAATAGATAGCTTATAGCATAATAGAGAAAACAAATCCCTTGCTATGTCTTGCTTCAAAAGCAGGACCAATAACCTAGTGTATTCCGAGCAAGGACACTGTGACTAACACACTAGAGAGTTTAAAGAAAGCATTGAATAACAATGCAACATTATTAGAATAGGAAGAAAAATAGTCTCATTAAAATGGTATGTCCTAGCCTGATCCTTTATGAAACAAAGGTTCCAGGGAGCTGAGGGTGAAAGGTGAGTCTATAACCCTTCCTGTATTAAGATATAAAACAATTAATATAATACAATATGAAAGAGCTTTCTTTTGTTCTCTAGAAACAAGGTCCAGGGCTCAGCTAGCCCTTCTGGGTGGCCCCTATTCTTATGTGGGGTTGATACAAAAACTCTTACCTCAAGTTTATGTCTGCACTGTGTGCATGATCAAAGAGTGAACTGCAACAATATTTAAAGTCATCGGAAAGCCGCATGTCTATAAAAGAAGTATTTCATTATGATGCAGAGATGCCAAAAGCATCATTTCCCTTCAAGGTTTGCCAACTCAATTGAAATAAGACGTAAAGGATGCATCTGTGCAAAGGCTTGCAGTTATACAGCTGCAAGAGAGGGAAACCAGTTGTTTATTCCTTCAGAAGTCTTGCATTTACAAAAGTAAACAATGCACAGATTGAAAAGGATGTATCCCATACCATACGCAAAGGCTGTCTCCAACTAGCTGTGAGCACACATCATTTTCATACAGGAAAGCTGTGGTTGGCTCTGACCATAAGATTTTGGAAGCAATAATGAGAAAAGATTGTGGCAGCACCAATGCATCTATAAAACATAGTGATGTTCCCATAGAAATATGCTACTGTGGTTAAATACAGACCAAGAAAAAATGTACCCCATGCAGATTTCTTGATCAGATGTTTTTTGGCAGCAGGTAGCAATTAGGAGATATTTTCAGGCGTAAATTAACTTTGTTTGGACTAAGTGGCATTTGTGAGCTAAGAAATGTAAAGCCCAGCCATGCCAAATGCTCAGTTGTCCTCAATCATTTTATTGCATTTCATTGGTACAATGGCTGTCCAAGGAAGAGTTGACAGTTGTGGGTTGTGTTTGGGATCCACACTCACAAAGAAAAAAATTGTCCATTCTGGCAACACAAGTTTCACAAACAGCAAAGAAGGGCCAAGAAATAAGAAGTGACACTATATCTCTGATGACTTTCATTTTTATAGTATATTTTTGTCCTCTGAGACAGAGCTTGGTTGTACTGATTGAAATGAGATGCTTATTTTCTTGGAACTAAAAAAAGATCAAACTGTCTGCAATTAGAGTTTTCAGTTGTGGGTTTATTATTATTTTATTATTTTTATTTTTTTCATTTAGCTCAAGAACTATTATTGGAAACTGCCAGTAGGAGCTATAGCAAAGACTTGCTACTTCCACCTTGTTATTATATGTATAAGAGTTACCTCTTGCAGAAATGCTTATTGTTTGGCATAGTTCATTTTTGTTTTGTTTTCCTGGAAGCCAAGTGTATCAATAATGAGATTTACTATACTTTTTTTTTTTTTTTTTCTACTTTGAATCAGTCTTGATGGCAGCTGCTACCCTCAGATTAGTTATTGCAAACAAACAAAGCTTTCAGTTCATATATTTGGCTCAGGGTTCAAAGAGCGACTAGACAAAGTAATGGAGGAAGAACCTGTCAATGGGTACTAAGTGCAAAGAAAGCACTTCTGTTTTAGGAAACTCCTATACTGCAAAGTATAACAGCTTTGGAGGGTAACCTGACACTGTATTTTCATATACCTGCTACCTTCTTGTATTCCTTCTCATATATCTGTTCTTGGCCAGTATTGGAAAGAGGACAACGGGACTTTCATCTGAGGTAGTAACTCATTTTTTTGTCCTCGTGTTCTTATTCCATGTCATAAAAACACAATGGCTTTTCTGCTTCTAACACCTTTCTTAGCAGCCACACATCTGATTTGTGGAGCTACGTTGGCTCTACATCACAAGAGAAAATAAAACTGCCTCCCTAGCTTGTTGATATGGTAATCTGCCTGCCAAAGGTTGCATGTGAAATGCAAAATGAACAGGATGCATTGAAATGAAGAGTGCAGTTAGGGACCTCCCTCTCATCCCCTGCTGCCCTCCCCCCACAGCTGTTTGGAAACTGTCACATTTTGAAAGTAACCATTAAAAATCAAAAAGACGTGTCATAAAACCTCATGAAAATCCTTTTAAAAGCCTAATACTGGTTCACATATTTCATTAAATAACAACCAGAGCAGCGAACCATTTGTGGCTGGCTTGGGTCATGTGAGCTCATTTGTGGCTTGACTTTCTCTTGATGAAATTCCTTGTGAGAGCAGTTCTCAAAGAGAGAAAAACATAAGTTAGTTTCATATATCTGGCTCAATCAGGTTGCCCAAATTATCATTTTTCACTGCTGTCAGGGAATCAGAAACAAGAGGTCAGTGTTATTCCTGCTTGGTACAATCAGGTTGCTTTGGTACAGCAACAGGCAGGACCAACACCTCCTCCACAGGTAAATGGGTTTGATTTGGCTGAAGAAGTACCCAGCTAGTTGTTAGGATGGAAAAGACATATCTGGAGATGACTAAGTAAACCTGCACTGAGAGGCTCCTACCCTTACGTGATGCTATCTGTATTAGCCCTGTTCATGTCAGTGGAACTGGAGTGGTGTATGTACATTTGTGTTAGTCTACCTGGAAAATATCCAAGATTTCTAGATAAAATTAATATTTTTCTTCTTCTTCTTCTCAAGTTTGCACTCAAAAATGGAAGTTTGATAATTGAGAAAAACAATTAATCAAAGAACCTTTCAAAAAGGGAAACGGCAACTTAAGATTTGTTGCCATAACAGATGTCTTAAGTTAGTTAGAACAGGTCATCCACGTGAGGAATCCCAGAAGGATGTAAGTAAGGCTCCTCCTATTTTATAAGCGAGTCCACCACTTTTTCTATTATTATTAAGGTCTTCTATGTTCTTTTATAGACATCCTCTCAGCAGGAAGCAGTACTCAGCCTCTGTCTTTGACGGCCCAGGCAGGATTGCGTGCCATCTTTGACACGCTACTCCCTCAGAGCCTGGGAAAGCAGTAAGAAATATGAGATGTCCTGCAAGAATGTGGAAGACATCATCTGTCTTGGAGCTTGGTGAGTTTCCGGCAAAATTTATTTATGGATCAGATTCATAGTAATTCCTCAAATCTGCCATTTGAGAGGCTCCAAACTAAGAAAACTGGAGGAAATTGAAAATCAGCATAGACTGGTGTCACCCTTGCACACAGGTTCTGAGTTATTTGGGGCCTCCTAGCTGAAGGGGAAAGCTTAAGATATCCTCGTGAACCTAGTGAAAATGTCTCCTCAATGCAAAGCAGCTGTCAAAAGCTAACAACAGTAAGCAAGCTGTGTTAGCAAGGGAATAGGGAATAATACAGAAAATCTGGGGGCTTGACAAGTTAATCAAAGCTGGGCAGCAGTTTAAGAAACCTCAGAAGGATATAAAACAGAGCTGCTCAAATGATTTCTAGTGAAAGCTGCTGGATGGATTTAAGTGCTGGAGGCAGTTGGGTCATTTCATCTCCAGGAGGATGGCAAGTTGTACGTGAGTGCTGGGGAGAGGGAATGGGAGTTGCTTTGCAGCACTGAAGTGGGACTGGGGTGATGTTCTGGTCCTCTGCAAGAAGTGGAGCTCCTGTTTCACCTGGGAAGATTTATGGGGCTGAAATGGGGCTTGGCAAAATGAAGAGAAAGAAGGTGTAGGGATAGCTTCTTAAAGAGGGGATAAGAGAAAGAAGATGAAGGGAAATTTCTGGAACCAATGGGGAAGCACACAGGGGTCTATGTGAAGATAGGCTGGTGGAGGAGGGGGCCTACAGTTGGGTTTGGATGCTGAGAAAACAGAGAATACATTTTGCAGCTGGTCCTTCTTCAGTAGAAAATAACTTTATTAGACCTTGCTCCCATCTTGGCAGCATGGGGAGGAGAATAAGGGAGTGTTGCACTTGAATACACAGCAACCAGCAACAAAGAAGCATTTTCAGCATTGTGAAAGGTGCAGAGAGCAGGAATAGAGCAGGAATGACAGGTGAACAAGCATGGGGGTTGGCAAAGCACCAGATTGTGAAGCCAGTGTGACAAACCCCCAGAGAACTGGGAATGCATCAGAGCTGGGTTGTTGCAATGCGGTAATTCATTGTGAACATCTAAGGAAATTATGGAGGTTATTGCCCTGAACAGGTCTTCAGAACATAAAGATGACTCGGAGCTTCAGGATATGGGTGTGTGTTAGTAGGTGGAGTAAAGGAAAACAGAGAAGAAGCTTTGAAAAAAAAAAAAAAAAAAAAAAAAGGAGCTAACACTTTCTACATTGAGTCTCTGTTTGGACTGCACAGAGTGGGATTAGTAAATCTTACTCATTAAAAGCAGAGGTGCACTCTTTACTTTTCAACAACAGGTGAAATTCAGCCTTACAAACAAAGGCAGTGGAGCAACTGGAGACACACCTGCTCTTAGTGTGGTTAAAGTTGCTCTGATCTCTAAAAGAGAGGGTGTTCCTCCCCAGTGTGCCTCTTCACTGATATGATTATGCCAACTCATGAATCACAGTGGTGTATTTACATTTCTGAAATACATAATATTTTGCCTAAGATCTTCCTAGAATTGGTGATAGCTATTACTCATTATATAAAACATGAAAGAGGGAAATGCTTCCTCCTTTGGAAAAACATCATACCCTTAGGTGAGTTTGCTGGTTCATTCAAGTGTAGTGCAGTTTTCAGAATCCATTTTGTTTCTCTATTTACTTGAAAGATAGACAAAAAACTAGGACAAAAAGAAGTGAGAAAACAATTATGTAGGAAAACAACAAATTCAAAACCAGTCTGTTAACTGAATTATCTGTTTACAGGAATATAAATGCCCTTCTGACTCTTTAATATTGACTTGCATTGGTTGTACTAATGCTTAAAATGGAGTCTATGATTCTTCATTATTTGTATTCAATGGCCAGGAGAAGATATCCTTTGGAAAAAAAAATAAAAATATGTTAATTACACTTTGAAAAAGGAGTGTGTTGCTAGGACAGGTAATGTATTTCACTATCGATTCCAGGCATATACCAGACTGAAGACTTGACCCACCTAAATGCTTTCTTGGCCATTCTGGCTGCACATTTAGAGGTGGCTGAGCAAGAAACCAGACCCGTTCCCTCCTTGTGTGTGTGTTACTGACAATGAAGCTGTAGTGTTTCTACTATGCCATGATAGATCTAAATGTGGGCACTGCTGAATCTGTTTTAAGAAAGGTGTGTTGTGATTTTGACATGCTGCTCACACCTTTGCAAATGTGGTTCTTTAAACACATGTCAAAGTCAACACAAAGCTTCCAGAAATAAAATGAAGAGGGTATAGCAGAAAAGAAATATATATATAGGTCTTCAGAGAATGACCTCTGTTTGGAATGGGTATGTTAATTTGAAGGTTGAAGGGCTCGGCTGACTCTGGAAGTGTTTTTTTTTTTTTTTTTTTTTTTTTAAACATGAATTTCTTGTTCTCAACAAGAAATACAGCTGTGATAGCCCATGTGAGAAGAGACTGCAGCATAGGGGAATTGCTCACTTTGGGGTCTTTCAGGGTGAAATTGCAGCTCTTGACAGACAGAATTATAGAGAGGACCAAGATGAAGAATTGAGCTTAGGGTCACAGGTGATCCCAAAATAACTGCCAGAAGAGGCAGGTGGAGATTGTTACGTCTAAAAAGAAAGGTTTAAGAGGCAACAGATCAGGAGTTTAAGTGATGAACAGGAGGAAAGCAGAAGGAAAGTGAGGTGAGTAGTGCTATGGGGTGGTGAAATAAAGAAAAGGCTGCAAAAAAGAAAGCAGAGGCAAACTTATCCTGTGGTAGCCAGGAGGATGCAGGGGCTGTTGGAGCCTGGCAAGGAGAGCACTGGTCTCAGGTGAGGGCCAGGACTCTGAAACACAGGGCTCAGAGAAACAGCAGAGCCTGGTGATGCTAACCACCACCTGCCTTTGTTGTCTTCTGCTCTGTTTGTGGAATTGAGTTTGGGAGTTGACTGGAAGGCAGCTGAAATCATGGAAAAAAATGTTGAGACCTGATATGATCAGGACAAAAGAGTGGTTTACAACAGGCAGACAATTCTGCTTTCCAGCATGCAGTATTCTGATCATTCTATGTTTTCTTGTCTTGTTGGCAAAAATCTGCCAGCAGGAGACAACAAATGGCTTTTAGCTTATTGTTTCCTGTAAGGAAAGCATTATTTTTTAAAGATCTCTCCATTAAATCTGCATATTCTTAGATCCTGAAGAAAACAATGTGACTGAGAGTGTGAAAGGGAATTGAACAGCTGAAAATCTCTTTGCAAGGTCCTGCAATGGAGAATATATATTTTAATGTGAAACAGCGATGACAGGAGAGGCTTTAGAGAGCTTCAAAGCAAAACCATCCAGGCAGGCAGTCCTGCAGGACTTCAAAACCTTTCATTGAGACAAAGCTTTTTGTACATCAGAGCTTGAAATTCAAATCAAGCAGAGAGCAAGGCAAGCCAACTCTGAGCATTCTGCGTTTCACTTGAAGTCCTTAACGGCTATAGAAGTTTCTCCATCGCTTGCTTGCATTACACACAACTTTCAGTGCTGCTTTGCAGGTGTTCCTTTGCTCTCTTTCTTCCAATTTTGTTAAGCAGTCACACAGATTTGTAGTGCATCACATGTGCTTTTTAAGCTCCTCTTTGGCTGGATTCTCCTTCCAGTCTCAAAGGAGGATTTGTGTGAATCTTTGAGATGTAACCCACGTTTTTATTTTAAAAGCATTGCTTTTCTTATCTTCATGGTCCTAGGGGTCACAAAGGGCTACTTACAAGGTTATCATCAGGCTCACCAGCACAGAATGAAGTCACTCTGGATTATGCAAATCACTTAAATTCAGTTGCTCTTCTCAATGTTTCTCTTTTCTTCTTCTTCTGATGAGTTTTCTTGAATTTATTTTAAAATGATGGGAAGGGAAATGCACGGAAGAGCAAAAAGATCCATGAATCTCTATTAAGGAACCTGAAATAACATTTAATTCTATCCATATAATGCTGGTTTACAGTAAGATATACATTTTGATAGTGAATGCCCAAAGAGCCATCTAATGTAGGCTGCTTCAGCTTGAAGGCAGAGAGGAGACTACACTTCCTTCTGATGAAGGAACAGCTAGGTATTTCAAAGTTGTATCCATGATTATTCTTTGCCACTTTTGATTCAAAGAAATTCTTAAAGCTTGTTTCTAAATTGCTCATATTTTAAACCCTAATTTCAGCCATGCCTTTGTGTGTGTGTGTGTGCGCTGTTGTAACTGAGGAACCCTATGCTTTATCACCTACACTTCTGGCACAGCTAATCTATGCCAGAGACGGGAAGGGAACTTTGAGTTTGATCGTTGGCTTTGGCCAAACCCAGCAGAGGATGGAGGTGACTCAAGGTTTGGTACTCTGAGGCTTTGCTCTCAGGCATTTGCTCCCAGGGTGCAATATTGAAACCTGCACCTGATGCCCCTCTGTCAAGATAGGATGAGAGCTTGGTAACTGAATGAAAACTAGCCCAATCTCCTCCTTGGTCAATTGTGTAGATAATAATAAAAACCATGTAAAGCTGGCCTGTTTTCACCAGCACCACAGCAGCTGCATGTCCCATTCCCCTGATGAGCTCTTGAGGGGATTTGTGCCCAAGAAGAGCATCCTCATGCCACTGGCAATGGCTGTTGCGGATGTGCAGAAAGCCCCAGCTCCAGAGACTTCTCATGGTCAGGGAGAGTTTTGGTACCTCCAGTCTCAGGTGACATGTGGTGCCCTGCATGGCACTGAGGGGCTGATGGCACCTGGGGGGGCTCACAGGCTCCTGTCCTGGGAACCTGGGGGACTTGCTGCCACAGGGACCTGCTTCCACTTACAATATGACATGACCTGAAATGGGTGGCTTGAAAAAAAGCTGCCCCCATCAGGGGTAAGAGTGGCTTTGCCAGCCAGTTGCAGAGAGTTAAGGCAACCCCCAACAAGAAATAACTCTCCTGTTCTTCAAACAGGACAAGCCAAAGGTCCTGGTTTCAGCTGGGCATGGCATGGCTGAGGGAGTTTTGATTGTATATGTGACTGCTTTCCATTTCCTTGAAAATGGTGAAGGAATAGCCCAAGGTACAGCCATGATTGCTCAGCAGTAGGCTTCTGCTAGGCTACCAGCAGTCACAAAATGCCTGTGGCATTCCCATGCATTTTAATATTCTGTCATTTCATAAACAGATTATTACTGAGTTCTAATCCCAATGTCACTGGTATGCTTTTAACCCGAGGACAGAGGCAAGATTCCTCCAGTGAGAGGCAGTGGCTCCAGAAGCTAAGGTAAAGGAACAAAATGGGACTTATGCCTCCTGCTCCTGGCTCTGCTGTAGCTTCACAGTGTAATGCAAAGTCACTGAGGCTCTGGGCAGTTCAGCCATCTGCACAGTGGGGACCACATATGTCTGCAGGAAAAGGCTGTCATTTGCTGATAACCAGCTCTGGGTCACCTTTCTGATGAAGCAGGAGTCTGTGGCATCACAGGCTCGAAGAATAGATGTCACAGCACTCCACACAAATGCTTTTATTGCACAAAAATACACAAATACTCCACACTTTGATGGCACCATTTGCAGCAAAATGTGGGAGGATGGCAATTTCTGCTGTGCATCTTCAATTCTGATGCTGTTTCCAGGTCAAGACAAGGCAATGGTCTTTGTGTTTTGCTCTGCTCTGTAGGTGTAAGCTGTTTATCACTTCCATACTGAGTGATACTTCCATACAGCCTTTCCAATGGACAGATGCTCAGCTAGCCATGCGGGATCAGCCTGGCACTGTCCTCTGTTGACACATCTGTTATCTAGGAGGGACAGGGAGCATGCAGCTGTAGGCATGTGGCAGGAGTCCTTGCTGAAAGACAAAGGACCAGAGATGGGCACAAAGAACCACCTGCAGAAGTGATTCCCACCTCTGGGGTTATTATCTGGGGTTGTTATCTCTGCTGCTGCTCCTGGGATCACAGGTAGCAGTCATCTCAGCATTTTGTACTGTCCCGAGCCAGGCAAAGAGCTTCACCCCACCTTCAGTCAACAGAAAATGTCCTATTGGCCAATGAATTTTTGGTGAAAAAGTTAAATTTCTTTTATTCATTTATTCCTGTGGCTTTTTTTTTTTTTTTTTCCTTTAATAAAGGACAATTCCATGTTTAGGATAAAGTGACTACAGAAAAGTTAGCCAGCTGAAGATGCTGTTAGTTTTCAGCTTGAATGTCTCCTCAGAAACTATCAAAAAGTGTTACAGAAAAGCTTAAGAAAATAACATTTTGTTTGTTTCTTTGAAATAACTGACCCCAAATTAGCGTTTTTTTTGCTTTCTCTAATGGGTAACCCAGAGGGCCCCCGCCCTATGGCTCCAGTTTGCCATGTGTGGGTTCTGTGCCTCAGGACAAGTCGTTGCAGGGTGCTTCCATCACTGGGACAGACCCAAAAGCTTCCCATGTAGGAGGATGGGGCTCCTTTGTCATAGATGATGTGAGAAATGCCTTCAGGTCAGCCTGAAGCATAATTCCTCTGCCAATGTAAGAGTTAAAATGTTCCGTAGAATGCATTTGTTAGCAGTAGGAGCTGGAGGAATCCTACGTGTATATGCCATGTATTTAGCTATATATAACCAACAGGGGGCATTAGGTTTATGCTGATTAAATGTGCATTTCTGCTCCTAGCAGAGAGAAATCTCAAACTTGCTTGATTGAAAACAGCAAGACTGGAATCCTGTATCCTGCAAATTAGTAAGATTAGGCCCTGTTTTTCCGGAAGATTTATAATTAGTAACTGTATAAGTCTATTATATTTTCTTTGTCTAGCTTATGTCTCACTTGAGATGAAGATAAGTGAGATTGATATAATTAAGATCCAGATGATTTTTGCATGATCTGTAGCTCAAACAGCACTTGAAAAATATAAGTGTTTCTGGTGCAAATTGGTTTATATTGATGACTTCCAGTTTTCAAACCATAAAGTAAAGTAAGGCTGCAATTATATTTTTTTTTCTGACAGAAATTAGATTCTGCAATACAGAGTCAACTGCTGCTCTTCATTATGGACAAAACCTTGCCCCGAGCTGTTTGATTACTGAATGCAAAAGGCTGTAGCAAGGAGCTACAGCACAAACACAAATTGTGGTTGCTGAAAATGAAAGTAGCATTTATTACAGAGATAATTATGATGGCTACAACCACTCATACTCCTGTATGTGGGACTCTTTACACATGTTCTGAGGGAGATGTGTGTTTTTGATGCTTATAGCACTGGTTAAAAAGCAACTTTTTCCTCTTCATGTGTGGATTTGGAAAACTGTAGCCTTTTCTGTGCTCTTGCCACACTCAAGCAGTTAGATGGATGTTTTAGGTGAAGTGTTTTCTACTGTCTATGGTTAACCTGAGCTGCATTTGAAATCAAATGCTACACAATTAGGCAGTACGGCTAGGAGAATTGCTTTCATAAAGCAATATCAAAATGAATTGTTGGCTAAAAATGCACAGATGCTCTAAGTTTTGAGAAGTTGATTTAATTACCTTCCTTATGTTAAAATGGGTCTTAAATAACCTAATACCTTTAATTTCTTCCAAAATGAAGTAGCAGTTATGGTTTTGAAATGAAGTAAACAAATGAGTAGCTCTAGCTGTAGCAGAGCTTTTGCCTGCTAGTGCATCTGGGATGCTGTGAGCAATCTTGGTCCCCCATGGTCAGATAAGAGGAATTCTAATTGGATCAGTGGCACACAGCATTTTCCTTCCCCTGAGCTTCTTAATACCCCTATCATAAAAGAAAAGGCAAGAGGAGTCTGGTTCATTTTTATCTAGCAAGAACAAAGGTGGAAGGGATACAACTGAGTATGGCCAGTCCTGTAGCAGAGGTTAGAATTTATGAAGTGAATTTATAAAGTAAAACATATTTTTTTGCCTGAGAAATGGATGCAACTTTGGAAACCTGCAGGTGATAAGGGGAGGAATGTTTCTGTGGCACCTCTCTTTAGATGGTGCCTGAAGCAAGGAGGGTCAGATACTTCCCAAGCTTTTACCCTGATGGTAAGTCCATTCAGTCAGTATGTTCCCCAGGGTGCCCAACCCAAATCTTCTCTGTTGGTAGTGGGAAATTTGTAGTGGTGACATTTCTGAAGTGCCCAGGTTGCTTTGATGTTGCCCCACTGACCTTTAGGGGCTGTGCTGCTCTCTGACCTGATGCAACTCTTCTGTGTGAAGTTGATTTATTTCCACTTCATGAGGGGAAGAAAATCCTGTGCTGGTGCAGAAGGACTTCTCTCCATTTGTGTTCCCTGCATGAGAGAATAGGTGAGTGGTGGTTACAGGGCATTCCCTGGCTGGAGGAAATCCCAAGGAAGGTACAAACACTTGGGTGACCAACTTGCTGCTGCTTGGGGGTTCTGACCTTTGCCTGCTTGCACAGTTTGTTTTGGATCTTAGCAGACAGCTCTGCATTGCTAAATGGGTCCTTGGGGGATCACAAACCGTTCCTTAAGTGCCAACTCTGCATTAGAAGGCCAGGCCAGGCTCCCATCAGCGCACTCTAAGAAGCTGCTTAGTTTTAATTGCTGGTATCAGATTGTAGATTTGCCTTCATGAGTAAATGAAGTGCTTAAAGATGTCAAAGGTTAAGTTACTAAAAGGTAATTGCTCCAATAGCTTCTCCTTGAAATCTGCTCCTATCTCCATATATATCTGACTATCTGCTCAAGGTCAACGGTGATTGTTTGCTACTTTTAAAGCCCAAATGCTCAGAGGTGAGTCTCCCATTCAAGCCTTCAGCACAGGAAGACCATGTAAATGAAAAAAGGAGAGCAGTTAGCTGAGGGGAGGGAGGGTTGGAGCAGATTCACTGACAGAAAGAAATCTGAGGCTCTCTTTCCTCACCTCTTCTGTTCCCCCAGTCTGTTTTTTAGCTAGTGCATTTTAAAGTTCTTAGTCGGGATTTCCAAAGTGTGAAAGAGGGCTAATACATGGGTCTGACTTGAGCTCAGGAGTCAAGTAACAAAATTAAACCCCACTTTGATGCTTGCAGGTCTCTTCCAAAAATGGTCTTGAGTTACTCAGGCCCAAGCCCAGGAACAGCTCCCTGTGCGTGTATGTATGCATTGGTCTTGATGTCTCACTTTGTGCCAGGCCCAGAAGGAGACCCAGGTGTGGTGCAGGCCCTTTGTTGCTCTTGTGCACCTTTCTAAAGCAGTAAGAAGGTCTTGAGGAATGGTTACAGCCTGGCACCATCTGCAGCTGCAGTTTCTGACCAAGTGGTGGAAGCCCTGGTCTCCTGAGGGCTGGGATGCAGTTCTGGTCCAGGATGGGTCCCTGTTGTTCCTCCAGCTGCAGAGACTTGACTTGGTTGAAGGATGATACATATTAGGATCTCTTCCATAGTCCAAAGGTGCTGCAGGCAGTATGAGCTCTGTGGGCTTCAGACTGGCCACTCAATATAAAAACAAAAGTGTGTTTTAGCTTCCATTGCTTACCTGGTGTGTTTATACTCTTAAGGGAAGCAACAGGAACATCTGGAAGTGTGTGTGTGTGTGTGTATATATATATATATATGTGTGTGTATATATATATACGTAAGTTTCATGGTCAATGCCTTGGAACATCCTTTCTTTAAGGCAGTTTAGTGTCCTTCAATATATAACTTCGTATGAGTTACAGTTTAACTACATCTCATCTGTTGGACCTGCTCCTGTTAGTGAAGAGCTGTATTATTCTGTGTATCCAATAAAACAGCAAATTAGAGACACCTTTTCTGTGCTAATCAATTAGTCATGTAAGATGTTACTGTTTTCCAAAGAAGTGCTGGAGTAGCAGCTGTGTCACTTGTTATGAAAGGTTTGTGTGTCAGCAGATTCTGTGTTCATGTTATGGTTTCTGCAGAGCCAGCAGCAAACCCTAATAAAACTTAATGCGAGAAAACATCACCAGGGAGGAGATGGGTTGAGATTAACTGCACTAAAAAGAGGCAATTCCATGCTAAGTTTTTCAAATTATCTGAAGAGTCAACATCTTAACTGAAACCAGGACACAAACATACCAACTTAAGGACTTATTTCTGTGAAAATAAATATGAAAATTTGCACAGAATTAATCTAAAGAAGAAAAAGGAGAGCCATCTAGCAGTCATCCTAAGCCTGGGCAGCTAAACTGTGTGAGCCATATTAGCTGTGGGTTCAGGGGAAAACTTACCTGGTCCAAGACTATGTAGCTGATTTAGATGTTTACTGGGGAATCTGTCACTATCCTGCAGATGTTTTGCCTTAGGAGTCAGGAGAAGGGATTCCCTAATCTGTTTTTTCTCTTATTGAAGTTAGATATAAATTGAGGACTAACATGTATGGTAAGGGCAAAGTTCAGCTGCCTTCTGGCATGGGGATCAGTTCCTCTGTTATGTGATGCATCCATGGTTATTTAGTTCTGGTACCCATGAACTGAAATTAAAGCCTGCATGCCAAACTGGTGCCTGTGAAGAGAGTGGGCTTGTACTAAGTGTTGGTGCAAGCATGCATGTGGTGTCATCCTTCTCTCCACCTTCATCAGGCTGGCAGTGAGAGAATTTGGGTCTGATTGTTGGCAGATTTTTATTTATATATTGATTTATTTACTTATTGCTAGCCTGAATGCTCTGTCTAAATTTTCTACCTATAGAAGAATGCTTTTTTGCTCGTCTCTTGTCAAGCTCAAACTGAACCACCTAGGAACACATACATAGAGGTACAGCACTTCCATTTCTGAAACTTTCTGGCTTTCCAGCAATATAAATTTTAGCAAGTGTGTTTAAATTCAAAATTTACCCCCATGCTGAGTTCTAATGACTATTTCTACCGAAAGCCGTGGCTGAGCTAAGCCCCAGTGTAAGTAATTTCCTTCTCAAAGACAATTTTTAAACAATTCTATATAAATGGTTTAAAATTGAAAGACCCATTGTTCTTAACTGTGTCACTAATATAATAACATTTTTTACCCAAAATGTATAAAACGTTTAACTTAGACTGCCAAATTAGAAGCAAAAGCCATGTTTAAAGCATTTCTATTTTTTAAATCTATAATTTTCAGGACAATTTAATGGCATACATTTATGTCGATGCTTCAGCTGCCAAAAAATCTTGATTTTTTTTTTCTTCTTTTTTTTTCCTAGGGTACTTGAGGCACATCTCTTAAGCTCTTGGAGACATTCCTACAGAAGTAGAGTGTGATGAAAACCGTGGACTTCTAGTTCTGGAGAAGGCTTTTATGTAGCTCCTGCCTATTCCAGAAGAGGCTCCAGAATGTGATGTCCTTGCACAGAGATGGGGTCGAAGGAAGGGTTGAAGGTAGGAATAAATGTGTTGTCTCTGAGAAGGAGAATAAAGTAAAGCTCTATCTCCAGCCATCCTGCCATGAGCAGTACTTATGGCTCTTTGCTCTGTCCTCCCTCTGGCCAGTGCAGCTTGCCTGGTGGCTTTCCATAAGTGCAGGCTGCTAAGTGTGGAAAGAGAAAAGATTCAATCAAATAAAAGAACCAACATCAGACCTAGGGCCCCAGCTCCTGGAATCATAGGATTACACATAATTCTAGCTTTAACTTATTTAAACAAACAAACAAAAGTATTTTCACCTGGAAGTACCCCCAGGGGGGGAAAAAAAAAAAAAGCCTGGAAACATGGTCACATAGCTATGAAGCTATCCACATCTGAGTGCAGGAAGCCTGAAAACTAGCTCTGATGAAGCAAATGGCTCCATCTTCCAGCAGGGTGCTTGCTTTCCTCCTGTCCCTTTTGTGGGGTCCTGGGTGCAGAAGAGTGTGGTGTATTTCCAGCTATTCATTTAATAGCACCCCAGCTCCTGTAGGTGGGATTGAGACCTATGGGAGTGCAAAAACGGATATTATGCTCTTTGGGGTCTCTGTAAGACTTAACCAAGACTTTCATCCACTACTGCCTGACAATTTCTCCATTTTTTTGCTGTTAGGATAACATTTTTTGAGTTTCCCATCAATGAGGCATCTGGGGTTTATTGCTAGTCCAAGCAGTCCAACACCCACCCCATGAGGTGTTTTTTAGCTGGACACTACTTTGAGTACAAAACATATCTGTGGAGATACAACTGTGGATTGTTTCCCAACCTGAACCTTTTCTGTGATGATTCAGCTATTGGCAGAAATAACTCAGAGTATGATTTTTAAGGTAAAGGGATGTTCTGTAATCATATCTTCAGAAGGTTGTTATTTCAGGCATTACTTATTTGTGGAAAGAAATATTTTTCTCCTAAAAATAAATAAATAAAAAAGGCAAGTGGAGGACATCAGTCTGTTTTTCTTGGCTTTCTGTAATTAATCCGGTGATTTCTCTCTGCAAAGTCAGACAATAAATTATTGATTCCAATTGCTTTATTTCTCAGGAAGAAAGGCTGGAAGAGGAAATTGCGTGGGCCCGTAAGAGCCCCCTGTGATTAACCTCACTGCTGACACTTGCTGTCCTTATGCTGGAGTAATGTTTCCTCCCCTTATTCCATGTGCCCTTTTGACCTACTGAGCCATTCACACCATTGACTTCTGTGACTGCATCCAATCTATTCAAACCTCACTCTAGGCAGCTACAAGCTGCCATCCTGTGGTACTGGCCTTACTATTTTATTTTTTTTAGGTTACCTCAGAAGTCTCTGTCTTCCTCACCTTTCCAAACAGAAGTTTGAGATTCCTACCTCTTCTCTCCTGAAGGACGGGACCTGTTTTTCTAGCAGTGAATGTGCTGCAGCATCTGCAAAATTTTCCTTGCAGGATTAGAAATATGAAATCTGTGCCATTGAAGAGAAGGAACTTCCCTGCTTTCCTGCGAGAAGCTCCACAGGCGTCTTGGTTTGGACCTTGCAGAACCTGCCTGGTGCTGTGATAATGGACTTTGAAAGTTTTGGCATGGTTAAATTAGAAGTTACTTGAGGTCATTTCGGAAGCTCTAATGGCTCCCTGTGACTGCACAGCTGGTCTGATGATAACAGAAGCACAGACTTTGCAGGTGAAATATGAAAAACAATGATCATAAAATGAGACTATTCCTCAGGCTTTTCTTCCCAAGCCTCAGATTCTGCTTAAGAAAAGTTTGTGGAAAAGTAAAGTTGGGGTTTCTAAGTCATGTAC
Organism: Aythya marila; assembly: GCF_965140915.1. Taxonomy (NCBI): domain Eukaryota; kingdom Metazoa; phylum Chordata; class Aves; order Anseriformes; family Anatidae; genus Aythya; species Aythya marila. The sequence continues at coordinate 6,938,763 of NC_139046.1, read as the reverse complement.
ACCAAAGAGAAGCTATACCTATGTGATAATTACTTCTTCCTTTATGTATGTTCATTGTGACACAGTTTGCAGTTACGTTCCACACAAAGTTTTGTATATGTGTGTGTATATACATCTTTCCCACTTGCCTGCAATGTCTCTGTACCTTTGGCCTGTTACAACTTTGGTGTGCATGCTAGTGAAAATGAAAGGTGTGAAGCAATAAGGCAAGGTCCTTAAAATGTCTCATGCTAAAAGTAAGCAAGACCTATATTTGAATCTGTTACAGGGCTCTTCCATGAAGCTGCAAGAGTAACTTGAGCCTGGTGTCCAGAGCCCCCTGCTCTGGTCTTTTCCATAAGCTCCTGGATGTCTCAGGTTGGACACTGGTTGATTTTTACTTCAGGTTGATTTTGACCTTAATCTCACTGTGCCCATTTCCTGTCTGATCCCTCTATGACAAGGAAAAATGCAGAAATTCACTGGTGCCTACCAAGCACTAGGAGATTAGTGAAGAGCACCACGAAGAAATGAATCACTCCATGCCTGAGCAGAGTTTGGCTGGGATCCCAGCAATATGGCTCAGGGCCACGCTGAATGAGAAATGTAAAGGGGAAACACTGAGTTACCCGTTCACTGAGCACTATCCTGAGTGCATCCTAGATGCACGATACACAGGAAGCCTTAATTCTTCCAAATTCCTGTGTGCTTGCCTCAGCTACCCAACCCTCTCTGAATGCTGTGGGCATCTCAGTTCTGCATCCCTTTGCCTTGGTCTGCCAAATATGTTAAGGGATGGGAGATCCATAACCTCTGGGTCAGGTTGTTGAGACTTAACTTGTATGACACAACAGAGAAGGAAGAATTCTCACTGGTGCCAAATCAGATACCAGTGAGTACTTTGGCTCTGAGTTTTCATCAATATTTTCCGTCAATTTTTATTTTTATATCAAAAGCAACAACTTTTGTTGGGCTTTTATTGATTTTCTGTCTGTCAAACCACTTTTTCAAATTTCTAAAGGGAAAAGAAACAAAAGATAAAGAAATAGTAAAGAAGCTGTAATGTATTCCCTCTTCCCACTTTTTTTTTTTCCTCCTAAGCATTCTTGGTATTGCCAGCTATTACCTTGGTTATTGTCAGCTGTTTAAAACCTCTACGTGCAGAGTTATTTCCTCCTTTCTGAAGTCTGTAGTAAAAAAAAAAAAACACAAGTAATTCTGTCATATGTCGAAGATGATCTCTAGCACCCCCCCTGGTGAGTTCAGAACTCAGATTTCACCTGAATGGTGAAGGGACGGTGGGCTTAGAGATGCTTGCCTCATACAGATTTTCAGTGAGTCCCATGCATGCTTCTTGGGCAGGTTTTTGGAACAAATAAAAGAGAATGATCTTATATTACTCCCCACTGAGGAGAAGAAGAGAGGTGCACAGTGGGCCCACCTGTTGTCTCACTCTAGTGTGTGGCAGCAGACATGCTTTAACCATGGTGAAAGATTTTTTGAGGAACTCCTGCCTCATCAGATACCAAAAGGTATTTTCTATTGTATTCTAATGTACAGATTCTCTGGGTTTCAGTGAGCAAATTCTACCTGCTTTTCTTGCAGACAGCATGCCTCAGACTTCTCCCCTGTTTCCCACATGAGTCTCTGTTTCAGCAATATACCCCTAAGTCACAAGACACAAATCCCTTGGAAACCAACCACTGCTAGTTTTGGAGATCATAGACTGATGTGTGCAAATCCCATTGCTTACAACTAAAACTTGTGCTCACCATGATTACTGTTTTCAGAATGGGAAGTCTTCTGTGTGCACTTGGGCTAGAAAACAGCTCTGAGCATTGCCAAGGGCATCCCATCCCTCAGTCTTGCTCACAGGGCATTGAAACCTACATGGGTGGCTCCTGGTGGATGCCCACGCTGCTCCCAGGGAACCCGAGTCCTTGTTACATACAAACACCGACAGCAACAGCAATGCTGTGAAGGGTTCAGCAGCAGCTCATATTTTTTAATGACCTGGGGCATTGGGGTGGCTCATCAGAGAACGGTGTCTGACCTGTGAGTGCTGGCCTATGGCTCCCTCCTCTTCTAGGTGCCCCCTGAGTCCAAGGTGAGGATTCTTTGTTCATACATTTGTGGAAAATACATTCACAGCTCTGTGAAAAACCATTTTTGAAATGGTTAGTACTCCCTGAAGTAAAATAAGCCTGTTTTGTAGGTTTAGATTCAAAGGGTCAGCTCTTCACCAGGTGTAGCTGAGCTTTGCAGCGTGTGCTGTGTCCACTCGCTGTGTGAGTTGATGTTTGCCCACTGCTCAGTAGGTATGGGGTATCGGGCTTCTTGTAGGAGTACAAGTAAAGACATAAAGCACACCAAACAGGTGTTTGAAATTGCAGAGGAAAAGAAATGGTGAAGAAGAAAAGGAAGCAATCGTGGTTACTCTTTTATCCTGGTACAGCAACGCACTCATTTTGTTTTAGCACCACTTAGGAAAGGAAAGCTTGTTTCTGTGCTTAAAGAAACCAAGTTTGAAAGGTAGGGGGGAAGTGCTGATCTTCCATCAGGAGTGTGGTTACATTTAGGTCAGACTTCTAAAAATGTTTTTAAAACTTATTAATTCCCTAAAGCTCCAACTGTGTTGACTTAAATAATTCTGGGTTTAAAAGAAAAAAAGGCATTTTGAACCACAGTGGGTTTTCTGCCGTGTTTAAGAACAGCTGGTTGTGACTGGGGCATTTTTGGTTAAGAAATTACTCAACTGCTTCTTTCCTACTTACACTGACCTCAAATCTTTCCAACAGCTTCCTGCATGGTGGTGGCATAATGCTGTCTGCAAGCACAGTCTGAAGAGCCAAAAAAGTAGATGAAAATCTCTTTGCAGTTCCCACTTTGCTTTCCTTATCAGACTCTTGTTTTCAAGGTTATCTTTAGCCTCATCCAGTGCTCCAGGAAAAAAAATGAGGTGTCCTCTGGAGTTTGTTACTGCCTACATGGAAGTGATGGAGATGTTTAGTAGAAAGGGTCAATAAGAAAGGGGTCGATGCATTGATAAAATGTTGTGTATCTGAGGCAGGAAGGGAAATCTAGGTTTCAAAGCAAGGATGCAAAATGAATATAATAATTCAAACTGGGTGGAACAGCAGGAGCTGGTGAGCAGAGGTCTGATAAATACTACCCAGGCAGGTCAGTCACACTGTATTTGCCTGTGAACAGATGTCTTTATATGTCTCCTGCTTACTTGAAAGAAAGGAAGGTGCTGCTTCCACCCACCGGTTAGCAGGAGCCAAGTTCCCTGGGATCTGGGGCAGAGCTCAGCAGGAGCATCTTTCAAACCACACCACTAAGGAAAGCCCTGAAGATTTCAGAGCTGGGGGCGAGCCAGTGTTTGACAAATAGTTCACCTCGCAAAGTGGTTTTAGATCAGCATTCGCGAGGTGATTGTAATAGAGCTGCTCCCGATTTGCATTGATTTAAATGAAAGCAGAACCAGAGCTCTGCTTTTCAGCAGCTGTCTGTGGGCAGGCTGGCAGCAGCAGCAGTCCTGGCTCTGCAACGTGTGCTTAACTTAGTGGATGGGTGCAGGAGACCTCAGTGCAACTTTTTGGACCAAGTATGGGAAAGGGGGGTGCTGGAAGCAGGTGGGAGAGAGCAGCACACTGGGGCACGCTGTGCAGAGATTGCCTAGGCAAGCTAACAGCAGGTTTCCAGCTCTCGCTTCCTTCCACGATTCTTGCTAGCCTGTAGCTGCGTGCAAAATGAGCAGAGGCAGAAGCAAGAGGTGGAGAATTTCCTTCCAGGATTTTCCTGTCCGTATCTTGAAAAGACGCCGTGTGAGTAATGAAAAGGCTGGAGGGAGAAATGCGGCGGGGTCAAGAGTGGGGAAGAGCTTACGCAGCAGTTAGCGTGCGGTGTCTGCGCTGAGCTCCTTCGGAGCTCCGGCACAGGAGCTGGATAAAATGACAGAGTAGAGGGCTCCAGCCCCAAATCCACCTCCTGTTGCCTCCCCCTCACACCCGCTCTCCCTAAAAAAGGGACGAATCCTCCCCAAACGGTTGATGGCTTCACGCAAGGCTGGCGTTTTAACACGTTTCAGTGCACTTTATGGTGGTTATTTACGCACAAATTATGCGATGTGGCACTTTGTGATCGTTTTTCCCCCAAAACACATGGGAACGCCGTCTTAATAAATATGTGAGAGAAGCAAAACCGGGGATTTAGTGTTGGGTTTGCTAATTTTTTGGGGGTTTGGCTCAGGGGGAAAACTTAGACGGAGGGGTTTTGGAGAGCCACCCCAGCGCAAAAAGGAGGAGGACACCCCACGGGGGGCATCCCGGGGCGGCTCAGCCCGGCTCGGTTCATCTCGCCGCGGCTCCTCCCATCCTTACCGGGCCCGGGGCGGCCCGGGCGGGCGGCGCAGGCGCGGGGGGGGGGGACACACACAACCGAACGAGGGAGGGAGGGGGGAAATCGGGGGGCGGGCGGCGGCGCTCGGCGGCGCCGTGCGCGGCGCGGCCCCAGTCCGCGCTGCAGCCGCCGCGGGGGCGCCACTACCATGAGCGGCCGCGGCCGCCCCTGCGCGACTCACGGGCACCGGGCGCAGCAGCCGCCGCCGGCCCCCCCCCGCCGCTGCTGCCGCCGCCGCCGCTGCAGCCGCTGCCGCGCACCCCCGGCCCCCGAGCCCGGCGCTGCAGGATGCCGGGGGGCAAGAGAGGGCTGGTGGCACCGCAGAACACCTTCCTGGAGAACATCGTCCGGCGCTCCAGCGGTGAGAAGGAGCATCCCTGCTTTTAGGCGGCCGTCCATCATCCTTCCTTCCCTCCGTCTATCCATCCATCCTTCCGTCCGTCCGTCCGTCCATCCCTGAAGCTCCCTGCCCCAGCCTTTCCCTGCCCTGTCCCCCCCCGCTCCCTTCTCACCCCGCCGTCGGTGCTGCAGGCAGCGGGTCTCTAGCAGGTGTTGGTGTGAGCCCCTTCTGGGAGTTAGGGTTACCCCTTGTCATTTCTCTCCGCTCGCCGGGTGTTTTTTTTTCCCCTCTTTCTCATTCGTTGGTTCCCCAATGTTCGGGTTTGCGTTGTCTCATTCGGCGTTTCGAAGTCTTTGCAATTCTGTCTCACTTTAAAGCGTGTGGCGACGGTGCCGGGAGAGAGGACGAGGCAGTGCCTGTGGCTGGGGCGCTGGTAAAACCCTGTGCCTGGAGAAAGCTGGCAGAAGTGCCTGCAGTCACCGCTGTGCCGCTCCTCCGCTGGGCGAGCGGTTACGGGACTGCTTCAGAACCACACGGGCAGAAAATAATTCCCTGCTGCTGGGGTTTGCTTTCCCCTTCCAGCCCCTTGCAAAGCACTGGCCAAGAGTGCTGTGCACAGATCCGTCAAAGTTACGGTGCCTGCAGGCATCTCTATAGGTGTGTGAATGTAGATGCTGCTTTAGGCAGGTTTTGTGCTGCTTACCTTCTGGTTTTAGCTAGTTTATGCACTGGCACAGAACTACTGAAACATGAGTGTTTCTGCGAGTTAAGTCTGGTAAAAGACCTCAACTTTGCATCTGCTGAAAGGTTTCTTCTTGGGCAGCCTGTCCCTGCCTTGCATGAGAGTGGGAACGGGAAAGGTGGGCAGAACAGAGCGTGGACAGAAGTTTCTGCATGCATTATTAATCGAGACACTAATGTGATGTGAAACGTTGCTGAAAAGTGTTTCCTTCCACCTTTCCACTGCACCAGTCTGGATTTACCTCCTGTTCGTACTAACGCAGTCTGGTGTGCTGGCTTGGTTTGGTTTTGATGGCAACTAGTGAATTTGTGAGCAACTGAGGACCTGGAATTTAAAATGTTGCATTAAGACATCAACTTTTGATTGACCCCATCAGCTCTGTCAAGCTCTGTAGCTGCACAATCACTAGAAGCTAATTTCCTGCAATAGTATATTTATTTACCCAAATATTAAATGCAAGCTTAATTAATAAGGTTTTATATAGCACTTTCCCTCTGATAATTTCGAAGTGGAACTTAATTACACTTTACAGCTCCTTGTGGAAGCAGACACACAAAGGTGTTGCCAACATGTTCTTAAAACTGGTGTAAAAGGGGCTTGGGGCATAGCAATTGTTCTCCCAGGGTCTTGTGGCAAGCTGGGGACAGAGCTGGGACCGTGGTGTGGGAGCACCATGATTTTGTGTCATGCTCTGATTGAACCACATGTCCTCCCTGGTGAAAGCTCGGTAAAGCTTTGAGATGTCAAAACCCAGAAAACCTCAGCAGGCTTTTGAACATTATACTTTAAAAACACATTAGCCCCCCTCAGGTTTTAACCTGGCCTAATTTGGGTGTATAAATGGTGCTGATCTGGTCACTCATTCTGCTTTTTCTTTGCTTAAAGGTGATGTTATGGAGGGAAATCTGTCCCACTGGACAACGAAGCAAAAAGTGGATTGGGAATCTGTTTTTAACTCATGTTAGTGGTCAGTGTTGTACACTGAAACGCAATTTAGTTCTTATTTTTATCATTCAGGTCATAGCCTTATTTGTCCTTTATAGAAATAGTAATTTTCATTGGATTCAGCACTGTTTAATCCGAACTTAATGGTATCCACTAGAGCAAATCTGGTTCAAGTATCTCCTGCCAGTGCTTGGTAGAAGGCTAGGATTTGGTCTGCTGACCCTGTGCTGGGTTTTGTTTTTATATTGGATTCACCAGTTTCAGAGAGATTTTTCATCGTCAAATTGAGGAACAGGATAAAGGAAAGAATGATGATATTTTTTTAAAATACGTCTTCAGCATCCTTAAAAAAAGCCTTTCCATTGTCTGTCCTAGTTAAAGAACACTCTCTTTTGAGATTTCTCACACTTACACAATCCCATCACACTTCTTGTCCATAAATCTTTTCTCAACAACCAGGAGAAGGCTTGTAGATAGAGGTAATATCTTCTGTTAGGCTAACAGGTACAGCTGGGAAAAATTAGGTATTTTGACAGATAGGCTCTTCTTCAGGTCTGAAATGAAAGCGATGGATTTCAAAAATGAAACATGGGTGCAGACAAATTAGAGTTGGCAGAGATGGATCCGAACAAAGCATTTATAGACAAAGTTGCAATATTTTTCAAGTGCAGAAAGTTGGAATGGATCTGGTGGGAACTGTGTGTGCAGTGAGTGTGATGGCCGGCCTGGTGTTAAGAGCAGAGTGTGATTTTCAGCATTATTTAGGGATTTGTTGTTCAGGAACGTCGTGAACGTTTCCTTTTTGCCCTAGCTTTGGCTATGGAGGAGGTTAAAATCGTGAGGGAAATGCTCCATGTGGGTCAGCCGTGAGCGAAACATCGAGGAGCGGTGCAGAAGGAGCCGGGGTGGCTGTGGTGCAGGGTGGGATGTCCGGGCACCAGGCTGGGGGGACCTCTTGGAGGTGACTTCAGACCTCGGAGCTTATCAAGTGCTGTAGAGCAGCGGCTGGCAGCAGCACCTTGCAGGTGGCTTCCAGATAATTTTGGGGTGGACAGTAAGCTCTGAGCTGCTTTGCGAGTTGTCCAGCCACCCCACAACTGTGCTCTACTCCCAGCAGACAAAATCTTCAGGAAGGAGCAGGGTCCCTCCTTAGCCCCACTGCTGCCCTTGGACTACAGGGACAAGCCCTCTGGGCACACAGGCCTATCTTTGGGGTGATCAGTGCACTCTGTGCAATTACATTTTACTTTTTTTAAAGCACAGTGAAAATGCATGGAGTAAAGTCCTTCTTGTTGGGAGCTGCAGGTTGATATGATCTCTCCTCAGCCTTGGCTGTGCACTGATCTTGAGAACACCAGGTGTTTTGCTAAGCTGAAAGAAAAAGGGTTTTGTGGGAGCAGTGGGTTAAATCGCATTAAGGTGACTGCTTTCTACTGCCATTACCGTTTTGGGCTTTTAATAAGGCCCATCCTTAGGGCAATGTTCTCTCCTAAGATGTTCTCAGCAGTCTGTGCCTGTTATTACTATCATTATTATGGGTTGCTCCTTCAGTGTAGTCAGAGCTCCTGCTGGCACTGACCTCAGCTCAGCATCACGGAGGTGGAATGGGAATTTGGGCAAATCCCTGGAGCAGGGCTGGGCTTTGTGTTCCTGCCCCATCTGCAGAAGGAACCTGGCAAGTTGAGCCGCAGATGCGAGGCAGAGAAATGTGTCTGTCTTGCCCATCTGCCTTCACCTTTCATGTCTTGTAGCAGCAAAAGCATGAAGCTTGTGTTACCAGCGTAATTTGCTTTGGGTGTAATTTGGTTGAGGTTGGAAAAAGGTTAACTCTGGGACTTTGCAGCAATATGCAATAAAAAGTGCTAACAGCGTGGAAGCGGGGCATAATTTAGCGAAAGACAAATATGATAGCAGCCATCATTACTGGTTATTGTTTCTATTGCAATAACTCTTTGAAGCTTCCTTGGAAAAAGGCATTTTTCAGGTCTTTCGCAAATGTGTTTGACACTTCAGCTGAAATCTTCGCTCTGTAAGGAATTTTACCATAAGCTTTAATGAAGCTAACATTTAATTCCAGGTCTTGCACAGTTTAGCACCATGTTCCTGCAAATCATCTCCTCCAGACAGAGCTTTATGCCCTGTTGGGTTTGATGGGGAAAGGATCAACCCAGTTCCCAAGTGACTGTTGGCCAGGCAGGTCCCCCAGGAAGGAGGGGATGTGAACATCACACCTATAGCACTAAGACACCTCTTCATTTTTATTAGACTGGTATTACTGACAAAATAGGTGTTTGCTCTCTTTTCCATCCTTCCTACTACCCCATGTAGCGTACCTGATTTCTTACAGGCAGGGTTACAAAACGTTGTTCTCACTGGACAGGACACATGTAGACTCCTCTCCCTCAAATTAAAACAAGCTGCATTTTCATCTGCTCCAACCTAAACTACAGCTGGTGCAGGAAAAAAAAAAGAAAAAAAGCTCCTTAAAGCAAGTTACTTCAAGTTTACAGGGTGTCTGTCATAAGGGATCCTCTGCAAAAAAAAAAATCTGGACCTCAGCACTTGCATAAATCTCTACTTAAAGATGCTGAAAATCATGGGGCAAAAGTTTCCATCCTCTGGTTCTGTTGGCTGCGGGGAAGTCAGTGAAGGGATGACTAAGGAGCTTAAATTATTGGGGCTTTTTTGGGTGCAAGGTTGATTTTGCAATTTGTGTGGCTGCAGGGGACCCGCTGATATGTAAATCAATGCAAAGTGGATTGTTACACTAAGAAGCATTACTAGATGACATTTCTGAGTAGTTCTCCATCGCAAGGGCCTCGTTTTGTTTACTCCTTCAGTCAGCTTGGCCAAATCCTGAAAATTAGGCATATCTGATGCCTGCTGGAGTCAGGGGAGATTTAGGTGGTTTAATTTTAATTATTATTATTATTATTTTTTTAATTACAACAGCTCCGTACCATCATGTTAATGTAGACCCCCCGAATAAAGGCATATAATTAGTTAAAGGAATAACTGGATCTTTACAAGCTTTTCCTTGATCTCCTTTACAGCTTTGTAAAATTTGCATGTTATCAATATTTCTGTGCATCTTGTTGGGAGCGGGATGGGGTAGGAGATGTTCTCTGGGATATCTGAGCGCTGCCGAGCACTTGCCACAAGAGGTCAGTGTAAGTGTTGTGGCGTTCCCAGGTTAATGTTGAAATCTGATAGAGAAGAGCAAAATGAAATTATTGATTTTTAGAATAAACATATTTTTTTTATTATTATTTTTTTTATTGCTGTTGGAAGGAGTATGCAGCCAAAGACTAATGTCAGGAAGTTAAGTGAGCTGTGGAAGTACATTTAATTAGCCTGTTTAACAGCATACTGCTTGGTGATTAGCCTGGATTTTAAGTTATTCTCCTGGTGAGCTAGAAAATAGTGTTTTTTGGTTTGTCAAATTTAGGTAATAGGAGATGATTTTGGAATCGCTATCCTAATAACCTTCTTTGCAGAAAAATGTCAGTCTAAACCCCTTGTTTACTGAGCACGTCCAGTGACTGGCAGTTTTGATTGAGAAGCCCTACTCAACCCCAATAGCCAGGACCCAATTCTGCACCCATGCTTGTTGCTGATGGCATCTGGCCGCTGCCTTGTGCATAGCCCCTTACAAGCCTGAAGCAGCACCTTGCTGTGGGGCTGGGATCTGTCCTGCTGACACATTTTGCTTTAGTCCCTTGCTGGATGCTTGAACATGCAGTGCTGCACAATTCTCTGCCAAAACAGGTTTGGGGAAATTTGGCCAAGCTCTGAAACCGCAGCCATGGCTAGCTGCAGGCTGTGGGTTTGCAAGGCAAGCCCCCATGTCTGAACATCTATCGTTAGCATGATTTTCTCACCTGGGAGTGTGAAGCAAGCGCTCTTGTTTGTCTATAGCTAGAAGTCTGTTTTTTGGTTGCTCCCTGAGGGTGCCGGTGTGCCTGTGGTGAGAGCTACAGCTTCAGTTTAAATTCAGTCTTGCTACATCTATGTTGTGCTCTGCATAATTTTAATAGAGAACATCTTCAGCGGCAGCATTCAGAAGATAAGCAGGATAGGTGGAGATTGGTTTAACTCTAGGATAAGGGAATGTGTGGGGGAGAACCTGTGACCAGAACTGGACAAAGTGCCATTTCTTGGGCAGCTCACAGGGACGCTCTCTTGTCTGTATTGGTCTGAAACTCTTCCTGAGGTCAGTGAAGCTGTGCTGCAGTAAAGGACCAGGGTGTCTATGGGATTTCACATTCAGAATGATTAAAGTTAGTTTCAAAGTTATTTTTTTATTTTTTTTATTTTTTTAAGATAAATTTGAGGCAGACTCTAATCTTTCTTCCTGGGCTCGCTTACTAAATTGCTGAAAGCTGCTGTGCTCCTAGCTAAGTGACTTACACGTGGACTTAATATCTCAGCCAGGATTGGATTACTTACATTTTGTTTTATTAGAGGGGAAGTGAATTGGGGCAGGAATTAGAACATTTTTGCATTGTTAGTATGGTATCTTGCCCTGAGTTTAGTCCTCCATGCATTTTCATAACACAAGTATTAAATAAAAACAACAGTGGCACAGAAAGGTGACGTAAAGAGTTTGTCCTCTGAGAGTTTTTTCAGGCAAGCAACACTTAATGTGCTGGATAAATTGGATGACACCGATGTTTTGCATGCTTTAAAGACACCAGGGAAATAATAGCTGTGTTAGAAAACAGCAATGTGGTTTTGTAGTGAGGAGCACAAAGTGCTGGCAGAGGTTGCTGCTTCGAGCACAGTGGTCCGCCTGCAGCCGACTCCAAAGCTGGAGGGATGTTGGTGCCTGCCAAGGCTGATTTCGGAGGGCAGTGCCCATGCAGGTCTGCCCGAGGATTTAGGGTGTTCTATAGGGACGTCTTGAGTGTGTAGCTGGATTTGCTGTATACAAATGTCATTGGAAATGCATATTATTGGGGCTTAGAAGAGCTAAAAGAAACAAAACCCAAGAATATTTTGTAGAATTCCCCTTTCCCAAAGCACCTACCCAGGAGACCCACGAGTTTTCCAAGGTGGTCTGAACGAGATTGCAGCAATATGCTGATCCTGTGCAACTACAGAATCTCTATAAGGAGAGCAGGCTGACAGCAGTTCAAGTGGTTTGGGGCTTTTAAAAGACAGCATTAGCAAAAAAAAAGAGACGGGGGGAAAAAAAAAGGCGAATTCCAGGCTTTTCACAGAGCCTGTCTGGTCTGTGCTGCACTTGCTCCGCGTAGGAAGGGCAGTAATTCTGAAGGACAGCTCTGTGTGAAATTGCTTGAGTTAGGAATTTATTCTAAGTTGGAAACACTGCTGCTTCTTATTATTATTTGTGTTCTGCTACTGCTTCATTTTTTTAAGCATGTTTTCAATGGTGACTTTTGTAAAATGATTAGTTGCATATTTTCTTGGGAAGGGATGGAATTCTGAAATGGTGATTTAAGCAATTTTGTTTACAAGTGGTACCCAAGCATTCTTGAGGAAAGATGATTACAGACAACGTTTCTCACTTGGCTAAACATATCTCCTGGAATGATTTAGCTGTTCTTGCTCTCCTGTGATTGCATAACATGAATTTTACACTGCTTTGGGCATTTCACTGGTTAAGAAAAAATTGCTTGCACACAGTGGTCATTTTTTTTTAAACAGCAAAACAAGGCTCAGTGCTGTGTTGAGTATTAGCTAGTGCAAGATAGACTAAGATTAAAGGCTTGCTGCTGTACAGCAGCACAGGCTGCCTTTGTACGACAGAGTCTTTTTGCAAAGTAGAAGCACAGGAATGGCAAATATAGTGCCTGTAACAATTGTTTACCTCAGTTGTGTTTTCCAAATCTGAAATTCTGCTAACTGTATGACTTTAACATCTCAATTCTTTGCCATCTCTATTTAACTTTCTAAATAGGAGAGTGATATTAGCTAATAAAAAGCCCGCTGACTTCCTAAGAGGAATCTAGCAGCTTTGAGAAGGGCATGTCAGCTCTCTGAGCCCTGCTTCCCTGCTCTCTTGCAGACAGACACTGGTGTTTAGATGGGTCTAGTAAAAGAATGCACGCGCCCTACGGATTTGTGCTCCCTGCGATACATCGGAAACGGGGATGGGGTGGAGAAAATGATGGATGGAGGCAGTGACATCAAGACAAGCGTAGAAATAATAATAATAATTAAAAAAATGACTTTTATCTCAAAGCAAATGGAAAGTAGAAATGCATTTTCAGTGCATTGAAGAAATCCAAGAATGAATGTATTACTAGACATTTCAGGCTAACCCTTATTATGGAAGTTTTGAAGTTAGCCATGTATTAATCTTCTCAGAGTGTGATATATTACCACACGATAATTTGGCTTACAGGTTCATACTGTTTCATACATCGAATCAGACTGTTGGTCTATCAGATTCACTGTCCTGCTTTCGGCAGTGGCCGGTACCTGGCGGGCTGGGGAGAAGTTCCCAGCCTCCACCATGAAGTATTTGTGAGATCGGGTGCTGCTGTACGTGGAGGGAGAAGCTCTTCCTTTCTGGGCTGCAGCACTGACACTGCACAAGTTTCAGTTGCTCATATCTTACTGGATGTGGAATTTGAGCTGCGTTTATGCACTGCCATCCGTAATTTCAGCTGTACTGGACAGTCCTTTGTGTGACACTAGTCTTTCAGGGAAGTCGTGGTATACTTAAAAAGTGAGGAAATTCATCTCTCCAGGTGTAGACATATTGGCTCAATTCTCTGTTGTCCAGTTACTAGCTAAACTCTGTACAGACTTATCCTTGAGAATACCTCCAATATAATCTTAAAAAAACGTAGCATTTGAAATACAGCTCTTACATATTGAATCTAACAGGATGCCCATCTGTGGACATCCCAGTGCTGGTGTCCTTGCATCTGCAATTGTCAGACCTTTTGTTGGCTCCTTTTTGTCTCTTCCTTCTGAAAAAGGCGCAGAACACCAGTCTGCTCTGTGGAAGGCCTGAGTGGGTTGACCGCTTGCCTCTCCCATGGAGGGAGGCTGAGCCTGGGCCTACCTTGCAGAAGGCAGTCCTCAGTATTCTGTGATGAAAGGCTCGTGCCCATATCCTAGAAAAAACTGGCTGTGGAGAAGTCTTTTGGCACACTCCAAACAAGAGCTTTGGTGCCAACGAACCATTGCAGAGTGAGGGTCACTGGAGCAAGTGGAAGAATGGGAGGGAGCCTGGGGTTTGATGATGGAGGTGTACCCTGTGAGCAAATCTGATGGAATGGAATTCATCATAGTCAAATTAACGGAAATCTTACTTTGAGACACAACTATAATTGAACTTTTTTAACAAAGAAACCATGTAAGTGGGTTATAGAAGTATGGAAGTTGGGCATGACAATTGTTTTAGCCCAGGACTGGCTGTTAGGGCCCAACTCTAGTAGAAGTGACTGCAGAAATGGTCTTTCACAAGTGGTAACTGGTGATGATGTGCTATAAGGCAGTCTCTCCTCAAACTACCCCAAACTCATGAAAGTTCTTCTCTACTGTTGTTGACCAAAATTAGACTCCAAAATGGGGACATATTAGAGACTATACAAGGAGTCACAGAAGAGGATTCTGGGTATAGAGTGACTACTGTGAAGTTAAGTTGTCTGTAGTTTTGATCTTGACAAATTTTAGAAATAGGGAAAAAATAGTACATGTCCTGGGGAAAATAACATGACTACTGATAAAATGTAGGGTAGGCACAGAGTCCTGCAGATGCTGAGACTTGGGCACACAATAAAATTCCAGGGTTAGACACTGACCTGTTCATCCTTAAATTTTATCAAGCTGCTCACTGAACAGAGGCATTAATGAAACATGGATTCCTATGGCTTTGTGGCTGCAGTTAGATTCATTGGTCTCTAACAAGATGCAAACAATGATTCAAGATTTTTGTTCAGTTGAAACAGGACACAAACGTTCGTATTCACATGCTGAGCATGGATGAATAAGCCTTATTTGCTTAGAAGGCAAGTGAAAAAAAAAAGTAAGAGTATTCGTGGGGACACATGAAAGCATGTTCTAACATTTGGTCAATTTACTAGTACATATGCTATGTGTGTATAAAAATATATGTACATATATATATGATCTAACTTTATAAGTACTAGTATTTATCAACATACTTCTAGTATCTTTTTTTCTTACTTTATGATGATTTATTTTTTTTCTTAAAGATCAGTAGTTCGGCTTTGTTATGTTTCCTCCCAGTGTCTTGGATTTGATCAGCTTAATGAATGCCTTAGCAATTATTTTGAGACCCTTGGGTGTAAGGAAGTAAAAAATCCATAGATGATGACCAATAAATGCTGAATGTCTGCTGGTGGCCCCATTGTTTATCTTCTGCAGTGTACTCTGTGTCCTGAAACAGAGTTCTGCAATGGGGATACACAATCAAGATAATTATGTTGGACAGAGAGGTTTCAAAACCTGCTTATAAGCTGTAGTCCTCTGGGAGCACCCAGATGTGCACAACATCCATGTGTGAGCTTGGATATCTGCTGCCTGTAAGCACCCACGTTGTGCCCAGCTTACCTGGGTATGCGAGCAAAACTGTGGTGAAAAATAACCCTATAAAGAAGTCACTTTCCAAATCAAACCTTGCTTTGACCAAAGGACTAACAGTGGTTGTTTCCAGCAGATGCTGTAATCCATGTCTGCTGCTGGTTGTAGTGACTGAATCTCCCTTTGGGCAGAAAAACAAATTTTTAAAGTTGGCATGTAGGTTTAAGACTGTTTGTGATGAATTCAAATAAGTTCTTTGAGCTTATAAGCCTAAGACCTCACAAAATCTAAACTATATCTCACATTGGGTGGCTTTAAAATATTTTTCAATCTGCTTTTCTGCAGAAAATCTATTAATTTACAGATTATTATTTTCCAAATTCAGGCTTATAAAGAAAAAAAGTTTGGAAAATACTTTTTTTTTTTCAGTACACTTTTCTTGTTCAGTAGCATAATGTTTGAGTAATATATATTGCAGTCATGATTATAAATATCCTGCAAAGGGCACGTATAGCTCATAGAAACCCACTGTCACATTTATGTAAAAATTATGTGTGCACCTGAGTGTATGTCTCAAGTAATTGGCATAACCTAATAATTCTTCAGCTATTATGAGGAGAATTTGCAAAAAATCTCTCTCTTTTTTTTGCCCATGAAAAGTGCTGAAAGGAACCTTTACTATCATTTCTATACAGCAGTGATTTTAATAGTATTTTATATAGTTGTGGTGGCTTTTTATCATCGTGTTACCAGTTAGCTCCACAGCTACCATCAAAATAAACTGAAAATTATAAGTAAGCAAAGTAAAATAAAAAAGCTCTGAAGATCATCACAGACTACAGCTTGAGAACCTTTACTAAGCAATATACTAAGTGAGAATATTATTTTTGAAACAACATTAGGAACGTTCACAGTGTTGATGAAGATAAAACCCCACAACATGTTTGAGCAAAATTGGTATTTCCTTCCTCAGAAAAGCCTTACTAAAATCAGGGATGGAAGAATCCTTCCAAACTAGCGAATAAAACTATTTTAGGACTAACTCGTAACATGTTGGTGCCAGTCCATGCGTATAAACTGTAGGCACTGACTGAAAGAACATATGATTGAAGCAGTATTTAAGCCTGAGTTCAGCCTCCTAAAAATACACCCTGCCCATATTTGTGTGTTTACGGCAATTGGTACAGAAAAATGTTAGTGGGATGAACCAAAGCCACCTTTTTGCATTTTGATGTAGACCCTAACTGAAGTTTGATGCATTTTGCGTAACTTGAACATGTAAGTCCCTTTGGCATTCATCACTTCTGGTACCAAATTCTGCATGGGTCGCCTCATACCTACCCTCCTGGGTGTAACATCGCTCATGGTGTACCACCGGGTGCAGTGGGACATCTTGCCCCTGCCCAGTTCCTGGCGCTGGCTGTCCCTCATCCCAGGGATGCTGGCTGCATCCTGCAGAACGTGCAGGGACCTGCCAGCAGGACAATTTTGCTCATCTGATACAATAGTGTCATCAACAGTCTTGCAGAAACATATGGCTCATCATTTAAAGCTCAATTTTTAAGTTAATTTAAGGTTGGTTTCAAGATATATATGTTTATATGCACATTAAATGAAAATGAATATCAAACATGATAGCTTGTCCAGATGTTGCGAATAAATGAATCCTTTCTAAATTGTGATCTAGTTGGTGCTTATATCAGTATGTTGTTTTTCTAAAGCTCTCCAGTTTCATCATGATTTCCTTTCTGATGGCCATTTTGATTTCAGTGCTCTCTGAAATTTGACGATGGAAGTTACCATTGTGTGTAACACTCTACATCTGTTGTGTAACATGAAGGATGTAAATGTACTTCACCTCTGACAGCAGCTCTTTCTCTCTCTTCTCTTTTTCTTTTTTAGAATCCAGTTTTTTGTTGGGAAATGCCCAGATTGTGGACTGGCCTGTAGTTTATAGTAATGACGGTTTTTGTAAACTCTCTGGATATCATCGCGCTGACGTCATGCAGAAAAGTAGCACTTGCAGGTAGGTCGACTGTCTCTTCATTGCCACTTGATGCACTTCCAAAATTACAATTTGCTGGCAAGAAAAATTAGGTTTTAAAAAAAGGATTGATATAAGAAAATAATTGTTTAGTAGAAATTAAAGTATTAAAGCAGGCTTTAAGTGAATGAAACCAGAAACTTACCTAGGACATGGTAAAGCACTTACCCATGTACATTCAGTTCAGCACATTGCTGATTAGCATCCAGTAGCATTAATGGTTAGTTCCACCAGGATTAATAGACTATTCAGATACTTAATTTTAAGTCCTTTGCTAAATCTGGGGTAGCCCTTAAAGTCATGCAAGATTTAATCCTAAATAACATAAAGCTAAATTCCAGACTTATTGTCTGTTTTGGGGTTTTTATTTAGAACGTGTACAAATTCAATATATTTCACTCAAATGTTTTTTGAAAGCAAGCCTGGTTTTGAAATTCCTGTTGTCCTCTGGTAATTGCATAAATACAATGAGCATTTCAGGAATAAAGACTGTTCAATGGAAAAAAAATATTAAAACATTTTAATAGTGAATGAAGATGAACTAGAGATGCTCCCAAAGAGTGGTATGGTGTGTGTGTGTAAATATTTTGAGGGTTTATTTGTTATTCTCTCATTTGAAAATTATCCCTCTTCCTATCAGTATGAATGTGCTCTAACAATTCAATAAAGAAAGCAGGATATTTAGGTGATATGTTTCAAAAGCTTTTTTTTTTTTTTTTTTTTTTTAAATAGATTTCCATGAATTCTCCTGTTTACCATGCCAGGAGGTCTGCAGCGTGCTATCCTGAAGCCCATATTGGTCCCTGTTCTTACACACACGCACAGCACAGTAATGTGCAAAATGCATCTTTATTCCCAAGAAGGTGATTAGGCTGATGATGTATTTACTCTGAGCATTGCAGCTTTATGGCTTTTTCCTTTTGCTGGTGGTCTTTCAGGAGCGGGCAGCTGTGATTTATGGTTAGATGTTCATCTGTGCCTGCTCTGCTGCATCCTTTAAAAGGAGATGCTGTGGGGAGAGACTAAATCCCTAATGCATGTGTGGGTGTGTGAGCAAAGTAAACCAGGGATGAGGGCAACAAGAAATGACCAAGATACAAGTCTGTGTAAGTTTTCCCTTCATGCAATTAGGCAGTGACCAACTCCAGGGCTGCACACCTACAGGACTGAAACGCTGATGTGTGGTTGCTGCTCTTGTCTGCCGAAAGGGGAAAGTCTTGGAGGTCTGAGGTTGCTCTGTGCAGCCAGATGTCCTCTGATCGGCAGTGGAAATGAGATGGGCACATGCAGCTGACATGAAATATTAACTCACATGGTAACAACAAAGTCAAAGTACTTGGTGGGGCTGAAAGAAACAGCGTTATCTAAGGCTTCCCAAATATGCTTACACGCTTCCCCCTTTGCTGTCTGCTGTCCTGTATGTTGAATTGGATCCATTTCCCTGTGAGCCAGCACTTTTATGGTCTGTACATGTTTAAGTCATTACATAAACAGAATGGGATTGTAGGAAAATGTTGGGGAAATGAAGGTTTAGCAATACCGCTCTGTTAATAATTCCCTTGTGCCTCAAATACTGAGAGGACCAAAAGGTTTAGTCCATCAGAGTGTCTTTAATGAATGTGATGGGCTTTGGTTGATACTTGTAAGCATCCCATTTTGACCACATTCAAGTGAATCATAGGGATGCAAATCTTAGGAGGAGTTATTGTGGAAAGTGAGGCCGGTAGCAAAGATTTATTTATTTATCTTCATTCTACATATCCATATCTGAATTTTTGAGATACCTCTCTCCATTGAAAGCATGGCTAGCACTTGTTTTGTGTGTAGATCTTAGCTGGTGGAGTTATTTTTGCTGTGTGATATTTGATGCCTCTTAGGGCTCACCCTGGTCTTCACAGGTTAGAACAGAGCTGGAGAGGTGCTCAGCGTGGTCTGATGTACCCTTCTGGAGAAGTGTCTTAGGGGCTGCTCTGTAATGAAGAGCTTTGCAGCTGTGTGGGAGGGAAAATGTTGGTGTGTGGAACAAAAAATGTAGGTGTGCATGACACCAAAAGTTGCACTTGTAGCTGGGGCCGATCCACAGAGTAAGTGGCACAAGTGAGTGCTAAAATGCACAAGATTTTTAGGTGGAAGAACTTGCATGCTTGTGCAGCATTGCTGTGCCAAATGAAAATGAGCTGACAGTACAGAGTGAGCAGGGAGGGCATCTGCAATTGCTGCACCTCTGACATTCAATTAACCGTGCAAAAGCCCCTGCCTGGAGGTGAACCGATAGATTAACCAACGCCTAGGAAAAACTCTTGTTTCATGCCCAGTTGCCCACAGTCGTGGCAATTTGTCTTGATGAATACACTGAAAGAATAAACGTCTCCAAACCATTAAAACCCTGTTTAATGTTGCAAATAATATCAGCGTTGTTTGAAATTGTTGCTTATCAGTAAGTTCAGGCTTCTTGGGAAGCCCTCAACAGAGCAGGCACCCTTTGGTGGCTTGGTAGTAGACCTACGCTGGCATTTTGCACTTGCTGTTTGCTCCAGGCTATGCTCTCCGTACCCTTCCTTGCACCAGGCTGGGAGTAGCTGGGTGCTAGTTTTGTTTTTAAAGAGGAAACCTGCTTTGAGGCCCTGTTGATGTGTTGCCTTCCAGCTGTACAGAGGGAGGGAATTAGATCCACTGGCTGAAGCTGTGTACAGGTTGTGTTTCCACTGAAACAGTTGCAGTGTGCCGCTCAGCATCTCTTTCTCCCTTGTTCTGATAAATTTGGTACCAGGATGTTAACTCTGTGACCGTGTTTTCTGTAGGAGAAGACAGCACTTGCCCCTTGTACTGCCAAAGCTGAGCAAAGAAACCTTGTTGCATGCCAGTGGGACCCAGGGAGCTGCCCGGTGCTGCCTTGGAGGGGTGCCTGCTGCTGGGCTTGCAAAGTTTTGGAGCTGCTGACACATAGATCAGTATTTGCTTTTCCTCCTGGGTAGTTGGTCAGTTGTGACTGATGCCTTTTCATCCAATGCTTTTGGATAAACAGAGCTGTTAACTGGATGTGGGATTGTATGCCTTCCATGCTTTGTCTGCCCCCTAACCACCTGGCAAAAGCCTCACAAACAGCCACAAAAATCTCTCAGGCACATTCCGCAGACCCGAAGCTTCTGTGGTGGTGCTTTTTTGGATCTTGATGAAGGACAGGAGAGTGCAATGCAAAGCTTTCAACGTGGCTTCTCTGTGCCAAGAAGTGCTTTCAGAAGGAGGCAGGAGCATAGGCGTCTGAAATGACGAATGGTTTGTTGCAGGGATGGGGAAATTATCTAAGATTGTGCCTTTCTCTGCGTGTTTCAGTAAGTCTTGTTTCTCTTTGATAAGTCTATTTTCTAGGTAGTAAGATCCCCAGTAGCAGGCTGGTTTTGATATTTATGTCTTGTACAGTTTGCACTGAAGGCACTTGACAAGCAATAAATAACAAAAACATGAGGCAGAAAAAGACAGAGTGATTGACTGAAGAAGTAGGAGTCCCTCCATGTGTACAAAATAGGACAGACTAAATTAAATTAAATCTGTGATAAGCAGAGATCTTATATAACTTACACAGTGAGTGGCGTGGGGGTCCCTTTGGTGCCTGGTAGTAAAAATCACCTGAAAAACATTTGTATCATTCCACAAGCCTTTAAAATGTCTGTTTATATGTGAAAATAACGCAAGATTTGAGTTTTACAGGTTTACTGCACTAATAAGCTGACTTTAAAACGTAAAGCTTATTGATTGCATTCAGCAGAGCTAACTGCTATCGTCAACCACTGTTGAGTATGGTTTGTCATTTTAATGCTAATTAATGACTTTCTGTATTATAAGCCATGTAAAGTCATGCACTTTAACAAATTTTAGTTATTTTTTCCTTCAGGACTAAGAGAAGCATTGTTTTTAAGTCTCAGGACCACAAAAAGAGTGTTCAGTTGAATTGAATAACTAAAACACCAGTTCTTATTTTGTCTTGCAGACTTGAGCAGTCTGCTTTACCTCATCAGTGCACTAAAAAAGGGTTAGATTAAAAAAAAAAAAAAGCATTCAAACTTTGTTTGTTGTCAGCTCCCATGTAAATGTAGGAAAGGCTATCGGGAAGGAAGGGCAGGCCATTTGAAAGTGAGCAGCAGGGTGCCCGATGAGACATACAAGCACTGTGGCTGGTCCCATGGCCTGTGTCTGCTTGGCCAGCACCTTATTTTGGGAGCAGCCCCATCGCCTCCCTCGGTCACTTGTGTAAAGGAAAGATTCACCGCCCAGCCTTCATTGGGTATTTTAATGCTTGCCAAGTCACTAACCACTGTGCTGTTTTATTGTTTCTTTCAGAACAGTAGACGTAAAATAAATGTTTATTGAACCTTTGGAGGTCTGTGGATCGATAAAAGAGAAGCTGGATTTAAACCACGGAGGCACTGATAGCTTTTCTTTTTCTCTTTCATATTCTCAGGGTTGTCTGTTGTAGGTTTCAGCCGGAGCTCAAACTGTTCGTGAACAAATATAACGGGGTGGGGGAGAAGCCTGATCAATTAAAAGTGTATTCATCCAAGCATCTGAAAGCTTTTATCCCTTGCTCCATTTTCCTTCGGTTCTATAATTGGGAATTTGCACAGGGCAGTCTTCACCTATTTTTAATCCAGGGAAGAATGACAGGAAAAGCCTGGCTGTTTTCTTACATAGGCTTTCAAAAATAAGGTCGGGGTGTTGGGTTCGCTTGCATCAGCTGAAAATCTGACCTGGAAAAAAGTGCAAAGGTGATGAAATGGTCAAGTGGTGAGAAATAGTGGAGTTAAAATAGACTTTTGTAATCTCTGTCTGGAAAGGGACGAGTCTTCAAAAGTGTTTTAACGCTTTCCATATTTTCAGCAAGGTGTCAAAGAAATGTGACATACAATAAGGAAACTGAGGGTGAATTTGGTTATATTTGCTGGTAGTGCAAACACTGTGGGCCAACTTATTCACTTGCTTTCTGTGTTATTTTTCAGAGAATTCCAGTCATTAGTTCTCAGTGGTTAAATCCTACCTCAATTCTAATTGCTTTTTGAGAAGAAGGATTCAGAATATCTTGTGTCAGATGCATCTTGGCAAGATTAGATTTGCATCCATTGATTCAGCCAACAGCCCTTACCTGTAGCAAGTTCTGTTCTTCCTTCTACAGCGTTTTCAGGAGGATTGAACGAAATTTGTGAGGTTTTGAAGGTTTTGCTTAATATTCTCCGTTTTCACAGCAATATTCTCATGGCCTGCAGCTGTGGCAATAATGGCTTTATAGGATATCAGCTCTTTTTCCAACAATATGCCCTTAAAGATATGTTCAGAAAAGCACTTAATGAAACGTTAGATGACAGCAAATACATCTACTTTACAGAAAAAAGGCAGCCATGGTTATTACTATTGTAGGTTTCATAACAGCCTTGTGACATTCAGAATATTTAAATGAAGTGTAAATCATAGTTAAACTTTGGTAAATGACTGTGAATAGCATCCCCAATGGTTATGCAGTCTAAGGTGACTGTAACAAGCTGTTGCTTGTCTAGCAAAAAGAGAAAAATGTTTTTTTTTTTTTTTTTTTTTTCTTTTTCAGTTTTATGTATGGTGAACTGACAGACAAGAAGACCATTGAAAAAGTCAGACAGACTTTCGACAACTACGAGTCAAATTGCTTTGAAATTCTCCTCTACAAGAAAAACAGTATGTATATATTAGTTTATGATGTTGGTAGTGATAATGCATATTTATTATGTATTATAGTATGCTATAAGCATTATATATAGTGTATATACATATTATGTATTCTACCATATTATATATTATGTGTTTTATTATACTATATGTATTAAATGTAATATACATGTGTTATTATAACTCTATGTATATAGGTGTGTGTGTGTATATATATATATTATATATTTCAGGTTGGAAATTAGGAGAATTTTTTTCCCTGAAAGAGCAGTCAGGCACTGGGACGGGTTGCCCAGGGAGGTGCTGGAGTCACTGTTCCTGGGGGTGATGAAGGAAAGGTTGGATGTTGTGCTTAGGGACATGGTTTAGTGGGTGACATTGGTGGTAGGGGGATGGTTGGACCAGATAATTTTGGAGGTTTTTTGCAACCTTAATGATTCTATATATAAAGTATTTAATAGACTAAGATGTTCATTTTGACATATGGGTAAATTTTGGAGCAAATTTTGTAGAAGAAAAAGGTATTTTGCTCGCCAATGATCAAGAAAAGAGCTTATGTTTCAGGACAAGTGTACAGATTGCCAAAGCTAGTATGTGTTTCCTGGTGTCTCAGGTCACAATCCATCCTTCCAAAAAATAATGATTTTGAGGAGTTGTATTCCTGAAGGGAATCTTGACTGGGTTAAGTGAAAAGAAATTCTAAATTAAATTTCCCCTCAGGAAACATGTCTGCAGGTGAGAACCCACACCCTGATTTGCAAGTGGTTGCTCCCAGTGGCAGCAATGTGTGCCTGCAGAAAGCACTGGTGAGCGCTGAGGGAAAAGCTGAGTATGCCTGACTGCCCCTTTTCACTGCAAATTCACATAAACCCTTCATGACATTGAAGAGAGCAGTCAGGATACCTCAGCTTCTAGAAGAGTACTCATGCACTTATGCTTTATTTCTACTTCCCCTTTCTAGCCTAAATTTTCCCTTATGTGCACTTAAACAATAGGAATTGTCTTCAGATTTCTCCAGTTCTGCCTGCTTCAAAGCATTTTGGTAAACTAATTAAAAAAATATATATATATGCACGGTAAAAGAGAAGCAAGAGTGCCTCTGAAGTCCAGCTGTTCCTGCAGGTGCCTGTGATAGCCCTTCAGATCATCTCCTTTTGGTCCCTCAGCACATGGATGTTCTCTGATTTCCTGCCTCTCTCCCCTGTTCCTGTTCAGGTCACCTCCCCTCACAGGGGGTAGGCTTCCTGGGACAGACTTTTGTTCTGTATCTTTGCAGGTGGTGGTGCTCAGCACCCCCCGATGTCCATATGGTTGCAGAAGATCCCAGAGACTCAGGGATTTTCCCTACCCTGGCTTCCCTTTTTAACTGGGCCGGTAGCTCATGCTTGGCATGAGCCAGTACTAAAATAAATTCCTTTCCATTTTATTTAAATATTAAGAAGAGGAAAGCAGGAAATCTTTGTCACTGT
The DNA here is from genome assembly GCF_965140915.1 of Aythya marila. Classification (NCBI taxonomy): domain Eukaryota; kingdom Metazoa; phylum Chordata; class Aves; order Anseriformes; family Anatidae; genus Aythya; species Aythya marila. The sequence continues at coordinate 6,914,629 of NC_139046.1, read as the reverse complement.
TCTGTAACTAGCCAGTTACTTTTTTTTTTGCTTTGGGCTGTGGATTGGCCGCTTGAGCTTGATGGTGTTTCAGAGATTTATTGAGCTGCAGTTGCCTTAATAAAATCTTCACCTTTGCCCAGATCTCCAATCCTGTACTTTCTGTAAGATACTCAGGATTACAGAAGGACTTCATGGAAAAGTACTCATTTTTCTTTTCCGTCTTGAGCCAATTCCCATCCATAACATGTTGCCAGCCTTCATCTCCATCACCTGAAGCCCAGCACTACCGTCTCTTGCTAACACTGACAGCCTCACCTTTTGGCTTCAGTTCAGCAAGTGCTTTGCCTTGGGTTTGCTTCCATTTGTCATACACTGGTACTTGTGATAGAAGCTTCTTCAAGAAACTGCATGCTTATCATCCAGGCTGAATATTGGAGCAGATAAGGAAATGAAGAGTAGTGTCTGTTGGTATGAACATACTTGTGAAAAATGTGGAGCTATTCTGTAGAAAGGCTAGTGTTTATCACCCTGCATACTGCTTCTCTCCTGTGTGGAGCTTGCAGTGCTTGCCGAGCAGCCCTCCACCCACATCTTCAAACTGTAGCTCCAGAGGTTGTGGGTATTGTTGTTATTTTATCACAAATTTTTCTTTCTCAGTCAATCCTTCATGCTTTCAGCAAAGGGAGATCTTGAGATTTTCAGGCTGCTTTCCCATTCTCCTTCCTTTTGGCACAGGGGTGGTGTTTAAGAGCTGTTGTTCTCAGGCAGCATCCATATGGCTGCTGGCTTCACATGCTCCCTTGGCATTCTAACCCAGTTAGCCAATTTCAGGATCAGACCTGCAAGTTCCCTACGAATTTCTGCTGCTTTACTGCATTACATACGTCCTCAGCTCTACCCACCCAGCTATTTAGCACCCACGTAGACATGCATATATGTGTGGGTAATACTCAGGAAACGTTGCCTGCTTTTGAGCCCCCGTTCAGGTTGCTGTTTCTACAGCAGTATCCACCTTGCCTCTCTCTCTCTTTGATTTTTATCAGGGCTGTTGTACAAGTTATTTTGCCTACTTGTGGAGCTTTTCAAAGGGTGCTGATGAGTTGCCAGGTACAAGTGAAAGCACAGTATCACTCTTGAGAGCTGCAGCACTCTTTCTTAGAAGTTATGAAAAGAGCCTTTTATCTTGGGTTAGCAACTGGGAGTTGAGATAATCAAGTGATCAGCATAATGGCTCTGGAATTACCTCTGAAAGCAGTCCCCCGTCTCCCCAGCCTCTCCAGTTCACTTTCAGTGAGTTACTGCTTTAATCCCAACAGAGCAGTGCTGAGTTTTGCCATGAGCCCCTGTGGATTTTGACCTTCCCTACAGTAGCCCTGCTCCAAATGGGTTTTGTTGCCCTCTGGGTATCCATCCCTGGCACAACTCCCAGATGTGGTGCGTTAGAGGAGATTCGGAGGGGCCAGCTGTGCCCTGGGATAGCAGTGGGCGAGCAGCTTGTTTCAACATCTCAGTTGAAAGCCCAGTTTTTAGCTCCTGAGCACCTGCAGGAACCCTCTGTGGGCAGTGAGGCTTTACCACAAAACCATTCTAACCACTCCGACACGGTAAGCAGTTTTCTGGCTGTTCGTTTGATGAATGGTATTACCTGAAAATTATTTTCTATTTAGTTCAAAACTCAGGTATAGATAAATGCACTGCAAGTTTGCTCCACTCATTGAGACAACGGGGAGATGGAGGGTATGACCTGAAACACAAAAGGAAATCCTATCTCCATATTTGTCCAGATAGACCATTTTAATTTTATGTCTGAATTAGTTCAGACCCTCTCAAATAACAGAGCAACATCAAATTTGGAGCATTTTACAGTATAGTCTAGCAGTTTTGGTTTTGATAGCTCCATATTATGTGAAGAAGGATTCAAAGATATCCTCAGTCTATTTTTTTTCTCACCTGACTACCCTGCAGATATCGGGTTTATGAGACATGATGGTAAAACCAAGAGCAAGAGGGAAAGAGTCATACATTTATCTCAGGGTGTTCTATCTCTGATTACTCTGGTTATCTCTGGTTATCTCTGACTATCAGCTTCTCAGTTTGGTAGCTTTTCCCCATTTTAATGAATCTGTAAAAAATAAGAATGTGTTGTTTTCTGTGGAGGAGGTAAAATTAAAGGTCCGGGACATGTAGAAATACCTCATTGTGATCCTAAACAATGTGTGTATCATATGATGTATGAAGTATTCTGTGTACGGGCTGGGGAAGGGTTGTGCTGCACCACACTCCAGCTTCACCTTTTTCTCTGCTTCAGGAACCCCAGTTTGGTTCTACATGCAAATTGCTCCTATAAGAAATGAGCATGAAAAAGTGGTTTTGTTCCTGTGCACTTTTAAGGATATCACTTTGTTCAAGCAACCAATTGAAGATGATTCAACAAAAGGTAAATATGAAATATACTATTTTTTTTTTTTTTTTGTAAATTATGAATTGTATATTCAAGCTGAGTCCAGTGACAGGAAGATGTTGTGGCTGTGATCTTGCTATCAGGAAATGTTTTGTCCAAATTTTGATGCCACTTTTCCAAATTATTGATTAAAAAACTACAGAATTGTGAGTGGAATATTCCCTTACAATACTTTGTCCAGAGCAACAAGCCTTCGTTTTCCTTTGTAATATCACTACTTCTTCACTACAGCTGATATTTGCTAAAAATAGCATGGTTTTCAGTCATTATAATACTGTGTTATATTGGGAGACCTTTCTTCTGCAGGACTGGTGTCTTATTTATCAAAACTAATTTCAGCTCCTTTGTGCTGAGATGTTGGTCTTTACTCCATTTCTCTTTCTTGGAGATGAGATGGGAAAGAACAGCCCAGTTGGGTCTTTTCTTGCTGGACAGCAGTGATGTCTGCGTGGCAGTGGGTGTTCTGCCTGGTATTTAACAGCTGCTGCTGGTGATGTTTGCTGAGGTGTGCAATGCTCTCATCACCTGATGACCTGTGCTTCACAGGGAGAATTTGTAGGGAAAGGATCTAGCAGCATCCTTGCCTTTGTAGGATGTGTTTGGTGTCAGGTTCATATGTGTATTGCTCTGGGTAAAATAATGCATGTTTCCATAAAGAAAGGCAGAGGATCCATATGCATCTTCTCCAGGAAGTTCCCTTCTGGTAATTAATTCCTTGTTCTGTTTTCCGTTCCTGCTTGGAGAAGGCTTGATTTGTCACTGAGAGCAATGTGCCCTCTAAGCCATCTTGTGTAGAATAAAATCCTGTGTCATTTGAATGCAAACAGGATTTAAACTACTTTCTGATGATATAGATAACACTTATGTGCTTGGATAAATGACAAGTAGATTTATAAAGGCAGATTTCAAATAAAATGAAAGGCCTCTCTTTGGGCTGACATGATATGAGATTTTTTTGCCTCCAGAGTATTATCTGTAAAGTTGTAAGATCCTGATGTAGGAGAACCTTCTCAGTCACCGTAAGCCTCTTTGCCTCTACAATTCACCTGGTGTCCTGCAAATGTTCCTTTGGATTCCCAGCCTGGGAGATGAGTTCTTTGGGGATGGAGGGATGTGCTGGGGGAGCTGAGCTCGCCCTCAACCCATCTGAGGAGGAGCAGGATCCTTCTGACATCCATTATAGGAACAATACATGTTCCTATGTGAAAGAGCAACAGCTGCAAAGTGAGTAATGCATGTACTGCTGTCCTGCAGTGAAGGGAACCGTTAGTTACAATGCCAAGTATTAACTGTGAACACTGCAAAATATTGTTGTCAGCAGCCGAGAGAGGTTTGACTGCATGTTTAAGGAGCACTTACTTCTGTCAAAGTCATACTTAAAGCAAAAAAACAAAACAAAACAAAAACAAACAAACAAACAACAAAAAAAACAGCCACATCTCTCTTCAAGGCATATGACTGGAGTCTTAAGAATTTCCTCAGGATGCTTTGATTAGAGCATGGATTAACATTGATCAATACATCCAGCAAGCTCCATAATTACAAACCATTGATCTGATTTTTTCCTTTTCCTTTTGTGTAAATCTGAGTTTGGTTTTTTATATTGATAATATAGTAAGGAAAAACAAAACACATAACCAAATACTAGCAGCAATTTACTACAAGGATGGAAGAACAGCACTGTTGCATTATTCTCTGCATCTCAACTGGGTGGATCTGCAGGATCCCACTGCACTGGGATCAGAGCAGTGTTTTGTCAGACGTAGTGCTATGAGACATGCATAATTCATTGTCCTTGCAGATAACATTACAATGTGCTTAGAAGCTGTCAGGCCACTTGCCTCTTGAATTATGAGATTGGTAAACATATATATTAGAATTTAGGAGAGAATTTTTAAACTTTTGTAAAAGGCATTTCAGTAAAATAGTGCTGTTGAGTGTGGGATTTGTCATTGAAAGGGCTATTTAAAAAAGAAAAAAAAAAAAGATTTTTTTCTTCAGAAATTCTGCCAGGCCCATGCAATACATAATACATAAGTAACTATGGTGTAGATGAGTTACTGTGTATTACTTATGGGAGCAGTAAATTTGAGATAAAAAATTCAGCAGAAATAAAATATTGATGCCATTATGCAATAATCTCTCCATACTGATGTACTCTGCACTGTTCAAAAGTACGCAGCTTTGTTGTGAAGCTGCTGTATATCACGCTCCTACGAGGTACAAGGGTTTGGTATTTAAATCATAACGATGGGTGTAGTGATGCTGCAGGATGTCTGTGTGTCCTGGCTTCTGTAATGAAATGGTTGTGTTTGCTGGACCCACTTGAGGTGGCTGCAAAGGTGTTGGCATCTTGTGCTGGCTTTGCACAGGGGACTCAGATCTGCTCAGAAGTGTTGGGGAGCTTGTCACATGTGTGAAAAGAGGGCATTAAAAATAAATAAATAAATAAATAAATAAATAAATAAATAAATATCCTACTGCAAAGCACATTGCAAGGGAGGAGTGGGATTTTTGCCCAACACAGGCTCAGAAACATGCTTGCTGGGAGGCTCGGTACCAAAAATCTAGTTGGCATCACGGGGACTGGCCCTGTGGGAGCGAGGGGAGCTAGAGAGGGCGGGGGCTCTGTGACAGATGGTGGATGTATTTGCTTACCTGTGTGCTCACCGTCAGCTGCATTAATGCTGTCAGAAAGCAGGCGGAGGGGGCTTTGTTACCAGGAGGGAGCAAAAGCGGTGAAAAATTTTCCCAGGTCACCCAGGAGGCTGTGATTTTGTTTTAGTCCAGAAGGCTGTTGGAGCTTACAAAGAAAAAATAGATAAAAGGGATATTTATCCTCCTCAGATAAAATACACTGTCAGAGATCATACAAAAACCTTGTGTTCAGGGAGGGGATAGGCAGGGTGACACTGAAGATCTGACAGACATGTTTTCTTGTTACCTGTGCTGGTATCTGTTATTGCTGAGTGATGTGCAGGAAACCTATGATGTATTGCTGTAAAAGACAGAGAATTTTATTTGTTATTCTGTTAATCCCATTGATATAGAGCTGTTAAGTGCCATGGATTCCTCCTGACTCTTCCCCCCACCTTGCCAACAGTCTGCATACAGCTCTGGAGAGGTACAAGAAGTGCAAACAAGACTCAAATACCCAAGCAATGTGCTAGCTTGGTTGTAACAAGCAGTTAAAGTGACTAAGAAGTGCTGTTGTATCCTCTTAACTGTAAAAGTTCTTTGAAAGTGTCTAACCATGCAAGTCTGCAAAACCAGCGTCTCGGGCAGAAGCAGTGTAAGCCACGATGATGGAAGGAGACATCGGCCACGTGCTTGGTATGTGCCTGGATGGAGATGCCACCAACAGTTGTGCAGGTGCAGAGTAAAGGGAGAACATCCCTCTGTTGATTTGCTTTATGGTTTCTAGCAGGCTGGTGTGGAAGGAGAAATTGAGAGCCAGTGGTGGAGCAGGAGGTGTTGCAGGAGCTGCTGGATGCACCTGGTGGTCACTGGGACAAAGCCTTATTTTCCACTGAAGGAGCCGTGCTGTGTTTTATCTGGTCTTTCTTTCCTTTTCCTGTTCTATTTGGTGACACAAACACTTGTCTGACCTGGATTTGGTACCAGGTCGTACCTGTGGTGGTGGAGGGCCAGCTCTCCAGGTGTCCTGCCTGAATGCCTTACACAGCAGAGGTGGAAGGCTGTTACAAGCACATGAAGGTATTTTCTTCCAGAGAATAAAGCCCAAAGAATCTTCTCTTTTATGTTTGCACCATTGTAGGGTCACAGTTGGATGCTTTTATCAGCTCGCTGTGCTTTTATTCTGTCTCAAAAGCATCTGGAGGCATTCAGTCCCTCCAAAGACACACAGTGGTAATAATCTTATGTTTATTTGTCAGAAAAGAAATGAAGCCGCTTTTCTGGGCCCTAACTATTAGGAGGGCAAACTGGGCCACTTAAAATTTTAACACCATTTGAAGCCAAGAGTGCTGTAGATTATACTAAACTGAAAGCTTAAGGATGGAAAAAAGACTGGCATTTTAGGGATAATAGTGAAACAGCACCCAGTTATACAATGGTTTTATTTCCTTTGTTATCACCAGTGAAGAAAAAAATCTGGCCTCCAGGTAAACTTGAAAGTTTATTTGCCTGGGATTCTCACTGGTTGTCTTGAATCTCTTTGGGGTGAAGTATCAGACTTTTCTGCAGCTGGAAGTAGTTGGGAAGTTCCTGTGAATAGTGGTGGCAGACTGGATTAGGATGCAACGATGTGCTATTGAGGTTTCTACAACTCAGGACAGTGTGCTGTTAACAGATGGGACCAGGAGACAGCACAGCAGTATCCTAAAGGTTTTTCTTCACTTGGTACAGCCAGACTTTGATAATCAAGACTGTCTGGGACAATGCTGTACTGCTTCCAGTGATATAACTCTTTATGGTTATATAACTCTATATAATGATACAACTCTATCTTGGAGTGTGACAGGGCTATAAAAAGTGTGGTAGTTGCCGAAATATGCACTTATGCTTGCTAATCCTTGCTAAGCCTATAATTCTGATCCTTTTTATCTTTAATAAGTGCAAGTTATTAGGCATATATAACTAGTTGCACATGGGAACTTTTTTCCTTGAGGGGGTATCAATCCTGGTGATAATAGAAGAAGTGGGTGGAGGGATTAGAGCATGAAAATGAGGTTTCTACCTTTAGCTGAAGCACAGTGTACCCTGTTGAATACATCGCCTTGACAGTAATCCGTAACAGTAATTTAATAGGTCACAATTTGGATATCCTTCCCGTGTTTTCATTGCACTTCCCCATGGCTGTAATAACAAGGGGTTTGGTGCTACAGAGACGTGGTTACAGCTTTGTTGTGGTGCTGTTTGCCATTGCTTTGATCAAGAGCAATGGGAAACAAGAGTTGCATCCTCCAAATGCCTTCAGGCACTCAGGAAATCACTTCCATCTCTCTGTTTTCCCCTGGGTCCACCCTGCAGCATCCAGGGACACCCGGCCCTTGAGAAAGACTTTGTGTGGGGTAATGGGAGAAGTGTTTATTTGCCTGAACACCGGGTAGGCTTCTGGTGGGAAGAGTAGACAACTCAAGGGAGTGGTGCTATGATACAGTCTCTTGGTGTTTGAAACCATCCATTTCAGAAGGACACTGCCTGCTAGTAAGCAGGAAGACCTCCTGAGGTGCCCTTGTTCCTGTTTGTGTGGGACAGGCATCCCCATTATTGCCTTTGGTGACATGTCAGTGGCAATCTTAGCAGACAGTGCAAAGGTTGAGAAGTCACAGGTTTTTAGAGTTTAACAATTTTAAATTCACTCCTACTTGTGATGCTCTCAAGACTTACTTCTGCCCCCTGTTCTTGCATGCCACTGTCAGAGACCTGCTGTGATGAAGAACAGCAGATTTCCACATCCAGTACTGCTTAGTTTTCTTCCCAGAAATCAAGTACTTTTCTGAATCTGGTATTGCCTTTTGAGGCCTATGTGCTCCATCAGCAACCCAGAAAACATATGAAGTGTCTGTAAATTTCTAGAGTTTAATGTGCAATAAAAAAATAATCCACTAAAATCAAATCTAACCTTCTGAGAGATTGAATTAAACTGGAATGTGATCTTTGAAGCAGTAACTGTTTGTAGATGGATACACTTTTTATGTAGAAAACTGAACACTCATAAGCTGTATATAAAATAATAACGATAAATACAGTAAAGTTAGGGAGTTTAACTCTAGTCTGTATATCACAGGCCATTACTTTTCTCTAAGCTACTCCTCTGTTGAACCCACAAACTTGTATTTAACTAAACCAATCTGTCCAGACCAACAGCCAGTACTGATTTAGAAGTTTGAACAGAGACTGAGAATCTTCCATATCCCTTCATATTCTTCTCAATTTTTCATTACACTTTATGGCTTTAAAGAAAGTATCAGATTTAAATTAACCTGGCTTCAGCTTCTTGAACTGGCATCTTCTTACACATTTTTTCCACTGTACTAAAAAAAAAAAAAAGTCCTGTTAAGGCACTTACGGATGTAATCAAACCATCACTCAACCTCCTTTTGATAAAGTAAATGAGCTGAGCTCGTTAAAGCTCTGTCTAGCCCGAATGTGGCTGTCTGGTGATGGCAGATACCAACATTTCAGCTGCACTTTAATCCATCTCATTAGCAGCAGTAGGGATGAATCCATGGTGGCATGGATTTCAGCCCACCGGGTCCCAAATACACATTTCTACAACTGGTATTGTAGCTAGTTGGGTTCAGAGCTTATTTGTCAATGCTGTCTGTTGCTTAGATTCTCCAAGCCTACATCTGACTATTGTATATCTCAGGAGTAGGTGACTTTTTGCCAGAGCAAACCACATGTTGGATTGCTCATCTAAGACTTATAGATCCTTCTCGGAACTGCTCTTGCTTGGAAATTTTCCCCCTCCCATGATGTAGATATGGTTTGCATTGCTTTCACTTACATATCTGATTTTCATAGAAAACATTTTATTGGCACATGCCCAGTTATCAAGCACATCATCCTGTGTGACTCCCCTCACTACTTTTTTAACATACCTCTAGTCTTTCTGCCCACCGGGGTCTGAAAGTCTCTCAGTAATATTTTTTTGTTACTTTCCACTACTCTCAACTTGCTTGATATCTCACAGGTACCATCTCCTTCATCCATTTAACCCTTAATTTACTGAACTGCATAGCCTTAGCATTTTGTTAAGAGTGTTGTGCAGTGTCAATTCAGCAATGATTACCACACAAGAGGATTTGGGAAACCTGTCATGTTTGGGTGATTCAGATGCAGCCCTAGGATGACGTGATGCTGTACGATGGGAGCCGTGGCCGTGTGGATCTGGGAGCTGTTGGGAGGAAGCTCCTTGGCTGCAGGAGGGATTAACTCCTGAGGCCATCATCAAGCCAATGGTCCGTGTTGCAGTCCAGCCCAGCCTGAAGCAGGGGAGCACTGGTACGTGGAGCTGGTCTGGCTCATGCCTCTCCGTTATACATCGTGAGCTGTGGCTCTGGCTGGCTGCTGCATTTGGCCTGCAGCTTGTTCTGCTAAGGAGTTTGGCCATCTTTCTGGACAAAATTTATACTCTTATCAGATAATGAAATATACATTACGGGGCATTTTACATCATTCCATATTGACAGCCATTCATTATGTTCCTTCCATTTTCTTCTTTATTAAATGTTTTTAAAGTTGGTTTGGCTTTTTTGTCATTTTGCCTGGCACTGAGATCAAGCTAAGCAACCTGTAGCACCTGGATCATCCTCTCTGCCCTTTCTTCTTATGGGTGCAGAAAGACATACTCTGGAAGTTCTCTAACAACTTTATCATTATTGTGATAAATCTAGCCATTGAAGGATTTTTTCCCATATGTATTGAGCTTTCAATGTCCATTTCGTAAGCCATAATTTCTCATGCACGCACTTAATTGTTCCCTCTTTCTTCCTATCACTGTGTGCTTTACTGTATGTTGCCTTTCCATTTCTAGCCGCTGCCTTCCTTTTGACCCCAAGCCTTTGTCTGGTGTAGTCCTTTTCCTTGACCATTGAATGGTGACATTTTGCTATCTGATGAACTCCTAAAAGCCAGATAACTGACATTTACAGTATTCAGGCTTTTTTTCCTAAAATTACATTTGTTTTTATGTAGTTATGGGAAATAAGTCCCTGGTGGCCCTATGTGTATGTGTAAAAAGTTCAGTTTTAGTTGCAGAAACATGAAATTTAAGTAGTTGTGCACTGTGAATTTATAGCTATGTCAGAATTAAATTTAAAAATACATTGTGTACCAAATGTAGCTTAGTGGTTTATAAATCTTACCAATTCTCCTCCGTAGATCTCAAAATGGCTTGCAAAGTAGGTCATTAGCATTATCTCAGTTTTATGGAGAGGAAACAAGCTCAGAAAGCTGAAGTGATATGCACAAGATTACCTGGTGGCAATTCATACATTTTGATCTCCCCAGTAGTTGCGGTGGGTGGATGCTAACCGAGAGCGCAAAATTGAGCGAGAACAGAGGTCAGGTGTGAAAATTATCCCAAGAGTGCAGTGAAATGGCAGACAATGGAAGGCACAGAATTTCAAGTAGGGAAATTTATCCTAGTATTTTGAATTACATTTGCATGGGTAGTGTGGTTCTTCAGTTCATGAATAGTTTTACTGTATCATGGGAGTGATTTAGGTTTGTTTGACTATTATGCTATTTATTCAGGAATCCCATTTATCCCTCTGTCTCTAGCAAAGCAACAGCAGGATGATTAAGTTTTCTGAAGAGAGAATGAGCTCTTCCAGCCACATTTTACCTTCAATAAGGAGCAGACATACAGCCATTGCTGTGATCTTACAGTCTGAATGTCTATAAATAGTTGGGATTTGTAGATGCTAACTGTTGATGTACAAGGACGATCGATATTATCAATTGACATCCAGATTGCCTAACAGCAATGCTCGCTCTTTGCTTTGTGGGTAAGGCATAGCGTATATATTATTTAAACATTCTTTGTTAACTGTTTCATGCTCCACAGCAAGAGAAGAATGACCTTTCCATGGTCTGGAGGTGTTACATACACTCCTGCAGGCAGAAATCTACATGAGTGTTGCTGTAATTACACTTTTTTTTTTTTTTTAAACACAGAATATCATTGTTAACGCAGGTGTTTTCACTGAAGTCTAAAATATTGAGTAGTTTCCTGAAACACTGATTTAAAAGCCTTCATTATTTCTGTTCCTTTTAAGATCAGACAAACCTTGACAAAAAGGTTAATTGCAACCCAGTAGAGCTACGCTAATGTTTTATTAGGGGAAAATAGTCATGTCTAGATTTTTCAGAGCAAGTGCACAATAGACAACGTTAACATATTCCCTTGAAATTTTTAGTTTTCATAATCTCCAATGTACAAATTTAGCTTTAAAATAACATAATGCAATTTATGAACTAGAGATTATATATTTTTTCAGTGCATCTGAGATGGGTGGCTGAACCAATATTTGGACCTGTACACAAATCCAGTCACATATTGCAAATTGTTGACTCGTAATTAAATTAGGAGGAGAATTGGAAGGGCTTTCTCACTTGCAGATACTTATATTTGTAAATACTTGCTGTCATCTTTGAAGGCAGTGGGTAAGCCTATTGGTTGCCGAGATCTGAGCAGAATCATGGAATGGTTGAGGTTGGAAGGGACCTCCAGAGATCACCCAGTCCAACCCCCATGCTTGAGCAGGGTCACCTAGCGCATGCTACACAGGATGGCATCCAGGTGGGTTTTGAATATCTCCAAAAGAAGGAGACTCCACAAACTCGCTGGTGGTTTAACCACTAGTGGGGCAGGAGAGCCAAATCCATCTTTGCTCCTTAGCCCTCTCCTGCAGGGGGATCCCACGCTGGTGGAGGGACCTGCCTGAGCTTTGTCCAGCCCCTTGATAGGAGTGTCCATGTGTGATGGGAACCAGGAGCTATTCCTTGGGGTGCGCTGGCAGGCAGGTGGCTCACAGTTTGTGGTGGGATGTAGGCAATTCTCTGCCTGCTTTGTGGCCTTGGGAGGAATCAGAGATTTAAAGGTTTGGTCTCCGGATAGCCATTAGGAAATGGTGATTGTATCCCATCGCTTCTGAAGAAATGTCTAAAAGGAAGGCTGGTGCTTCTCTCAGGAGGCATGTTGTTTGAAAGGAGAATGGGAAGCCTCCCTTATTGTGCTCTCTTTGGACAGCTTTTATCCTGGTCCTTTTTTTTTGCTTTGCTGTATGTTGCAACAGCATCTTCAACCTGTATGATGTTTCTTCTGACTCAGAGAAGGCAGCAGAAAAGAGGAGCAGGTGTTGCAGATGGAGGAGAATATTTGTATACTGGATGCATCTGGGTGGTCCGCTAATGGGAAGAAGATTGGTGACCAAAAGGGCAGGAATAGAGGTCCCTACGGCAGTGCGAGGGTGCAGTTCACAGAATGTCCCTGAATGCAGATTAAGCAGTGAGTATGGCTGTGTAGTAGAGCTGCCACAAGGGCAGCGGCCAAAGAGCTGTTCCCATCCCAGCTGTCAAAAAAAAAAAAAAAAAGATTGATTCAGGATCTCAGGAAGAAAGATGTGTAAGCATAATACTACTCTTGTTGGAGTAGTAGCTGATGGAATGGCACGTGCTATAACTAGTAAGAAGTTTCAGTTAAGATAGTTTGGAGTTTCCAGCTGTGGAAGGGCCATGGGCTCAAGTTCTAAGGTGATAACCTTACATTACCTCTCTCCAAGGTATCATCCTTGCTTATGGGGTTGGTAACAAGAAGGCCTGAAATACCATTTCCCACTTAGTCTCTACATCAGTTCTGAAGTAGTGTATGCATCTATGTACATGAGTGGCCAAGTGAGCATCCTGGACCTGTCTGGAAAGCTTTTTGCCCTCCAAGGCCAGGAGGTGCTTGGGTTCTCTGCCTTGCTTGACTAGTGCCTACCCCCTCATGTGGTCCTGCTCTCTCTCAAGCATCCTGGCACAGTATTAACAGTGTCAGTTTCTGTCACAGTAGCTAAGATTAAAAAGAAATACCAATTAAAAAAAAGTTCTTTTTTTTTTCCCTTCTGAGAAACCTTTGGCTCAGCCGTTATCTGAGGGACAACAACAAACCATCCCTGCTGTATTTAGCTCCACACTCAGAGGACTGTCAAATTAGTGGTCCTAATTAGAGCAAAAGACATGGAGAATATTTTGCTGATGTAAAACATTGAATTGTGACTAAAACCAGGGAGGAGGAAAGAAAGTTACATGCTTGGAAGAGCAACACTACAGCAGGGCAAAGGCAGAGACTAGTTTAGTTCTTGTTTATCAGCATGCTTGTCTTGCTCACGTCCTGTTTTAATAACTGTATAGAGGTGTTAAACCTGAATCTTTGCATTCTTGAGAATGCAAGAATTTCAATGTTAGTAACGGGTAGGACTGGTGAATTATTTTGGTAGGTTTCCATTTAAGAACTGACCTTTGTTTTGAATCATAAGAATGAATGGAGATCATGAGGTTCCTTATAAGCAGGAATAAAAGTTCTGTTTTTGTCAATTAATCAAAGAGAACCAGGGGAAACAATCATTTTTTGTATACATTATTCCAGCATTTGCCATCTTGGCAGTTCACGTCTTCCTCTGAAATACCCAGTTTGGCTTCTTTGAAAGCAGCTGCTGGTGGGATCTGGTGCCATGTTGCCTTTGTTCCTGAGAACTTGAGAGCGACAGTGCAAGTTCAGGGTACTATTTTTCAAGTGGAACCACAGAAGAAAGACACAGTCCAGATGAGCTGAAGAGAGCATCAGAAGTGTTGCTTTTTGTTGCAAGTAGGTTTTCTTCCATCTTACACCTGCTGTTTGTGCCATTCCTTTACTCCTTCCAGACTGAAAATACCTGTGAGGACAGGAGGTCACTAATACACATGGTAGAATTATCATTCATTTTAAGCATTTATAGAGGAAAAGAAGAGAAGGAATCATTTGAAGAAACATTGACAGCATTAGGCAGCAGTGCAAATTTTGCCTGGTCTATTTAAACATACAAATAGGTTTTAAATATAATTCTGATTTTAGCAAGTCTATAACAAGGTCAAGGAATGCAGAAATGTACCCTCTACGAATTATTTCAGACACAAGGCAGCCTGTATACATTTTCACCTTCCCACTCATACCCTAGCATCTTGCTGTTGCTTTGTTTTTCTGTTGGGTTGTAAATAGGAAACAAAAGAACTTGCTACTTTTTCACACTATTGCAGACGAATTGGTTAGATAGGGTAGAATAATGATGGACTTTGTGCTGAAGGACAAAGGCCCTTTTTTTTTTTTTAACAGAAAAAAAAAAGTAATGTTAATGTATTATGCACTTATAATTTCCAGTATCATGGCCTTCACAGGACAGAAAGAAATGTAAAAATGTGAAGCCTCTAAATGAGGCTGCAAGGGTTTTTGTGAAAGGTGTGAGCTAGTTCAATGCAAAGCTTTGCTCTTGGTGGAGCAAGGACACAATGAAATAGTTTTTGCCCTTAAAAGAAGAGGTCAGGCCGAATAACCGGAGTGATAAACCTGAATGCTAAATTATGTGGCTCTCTTCTTTCGTGTGATCTCACCAAGGTGGAAAAGAAGTATTTGAAAAAGTCACAGTTCATCCTTGCTTTTTATTTTTACAGCAGACGGGTCACTGTTGTGTGCTGCCCGTCTTACTTTGCTTCTTCAACATGTTGTGTCTTCAACATCTTTCGCAACTTTCCCTGGATTTCTATGCTTGTGGTAAATGTCAGAAAGGTATTCTTCTTACCTAAGATGATGACAAGGGCTTTCTTACTATTTTTGCTTTTATAACAGGAGAAGCATTTTAAACATCCATGTTTTTATGAATGAAATCTCTAAGCCTTTAAAGTGCCATGGGAAAGGGAAGCAAGACAGTAAGAAGGATCATCTCCTATCATTGCCAGCCCCAGACTCTTCTAATCCTCATCTAATCACTGCATTGATCAATACCCTAACCTCAGAAAATAAAGTAAACCTCATTAGCTGTCTGCCATCAGGAAGGTCAGAAGAGTGAATTTGATGTGACAAAGAAGGGTGTTTGGGACTGACTCCAACATCTTGGCTGTGGTGGTTTTGGCTTTGCTGAGCGCCTTTCCATCCTTCTTATATCAGCTGTGTGGTGCAGAGTGACAAACAGAAGCTCAGAGACTGGATTTAATCACCCCCATGGACCTCAGAGAAGCCTCTTACTAGGGAAAGAGGATGCTGTGTTTTGAGGCACCTGCCCAGGGTTTGGAGGCGGATGAGCGCTTCCTGGAGGAGAGTTTATTTTTTTTTCTGGGTGCTCTTTTTTTCAGGATGCTGAAAGTGTTTGGAACTTCACCCTGATGTGGCTTTATAGATAACTAGGAAAAAATGTCTAGAAGTTAATAGTTCCTACTTGGATCACTGTAGTCTCTTGATATCATTTAATACAGAAAGTGCATATTCCTAGTTGAATATTCCTGTAAGCTTGAGATGGATGAGACAAAGCTGAAGTTCCCATTTAAGGTTTAGATTTGAAAAGTTAATAAAAACGCTTCTATATTTTATCTTTTCGCAGTGCATTTTTATGTGTATTTTTGAGGTCATACATAAATAACCAGGCACATGTGGTTTGTGCTGTGCTGGTAGTGTATTGGGATATTGAGATCCGTACTGATTGCTAAATGATGAACAATGGATTTACATTTGGGTGAATGTGATATACAAGTGGTGTATTGCCAGGCCAAGCGGTAAGTGATTTTTTTTTTTTCTTGAAGTTTTATTGCCTGGACTGGTCTTTGCTCTTTATTTTATCTGCCTCAGGGCTTCCTTTAGCTTTTCAAGTCTCCGACTCCTATCAGACAACATGTATTTAAAAATAAACCAAGCTAACGTAGAAATGTTGTGTTTCCTTTCTCAGATGTGACATTTGTTCTATTTTTTCACCTTTTCAGCATTCAAGTTAGGTAAAAATATAACGTGCACCTGAACACATTTCCTGTCCATGACTCGTTTGATATTTTATGCACACCTCTATAGTAAAATAGCAGGCTATACCTGGCTGAACTGAACATTGAGCAGGTGGGATTGTGGGCAGTGCCACAATAAAACAAAGTTATGTCACAACAAGGATTAAAGACGTGAAGTCAAATCTACTTCAGTGCTCAAGTGGAGGTGTTTCTTTCCTGCAAACATTTGAATTTTTAATTCTCTTCCTTTGTGGTGCTACCCCGGTGAATACCCTCGCTTTTTCTTTGCTACCTCTGCTCTACCTCATCCCATGATGCAGCCGTACCAGCTGTCACCTATGGGCATTGTTCCAAAAGCAGTGGCTTAGTGTCACATTCCCGGCTCTGCACTGCTGTCACCATCAAAATCCTGACTGCTCCTTTCTGAATGCTGCAAAGAAGCATTCCCCAGGGCTGGCCAAGAGTGTGGGTCTCAAGCTACCATGTGGGCAGCTGTCGGTCATTAGTTTAACAGCTGAATGTATTGCTTAATGCCATTTAAAATCCAGTGCTTAATCTGTCTGTAAAGTCTTCCGATTATTTTAGTTTGAAACATGGTTGTTGATGTGTTTTGCTGATTTTTCTTTTTTTCTTTCTTTCTTTTTTTTTTTTTTTTTAGTTTCTATTTCCCTGAATTGTAGTTAGAGCAAGGAGCAGTAAAAACTTAAGGATCTGACTTTCGGGCCTGCTCCAGCAGTGCTGAATCAGCCAGAGCCTTTCTGTAGCTGGCCAGGATTTCACTTCAGGAGGGTTTGTAGACATGGGACGCCTTTGTGTTAACTTCAGTGGTTCAGAATTACTTTTTAGCATCAGAGTATCTCCCCAGGAGGCTGAAAGCGCAATGCGATACCTCTAACACAATGTCTCCCAAAGCCAGAAGAAAAGACAAGCCAGAGCATTTTGATTTTACTCCGATTTGCTGCTGGTTGCCTTAAAGCAGTGGTATTTTTCCTCTATTGCAACACCTTTGAGCCTGGAGCCAGAACTTGTTCTGTGCAGTAATTTGGAGAAACGACTCAAGCCTGAGACTTAATACCAGTGAACATGAAAGAGATTTACTGGCGGTGAATGGGCCGTAAGTGCTTCTGATGTGGTTTCCTCCTTCCCTACAGGTTGGACGAAGTTTGCGCGGCTGACACGGGCCCTGACGAACAGCCGGAGCGTCCTGCAGCAGCTGACGCCAATGAACAAAGCCGAGGTGGTGCACAAGCACTCCCGCCTGGCCGAGGTAAGTGGGACAGGCACCAGCCCTTGGTAAGGCACAAAGAGATGGGGGGGGGGGGGTGGGAAACACCAACCTTCACATCAATAAATATTATTTTTAGGGTGACATGTTGCCTATTTTCTGACCTTTTCAACCTCTCCTTAGCTCTTTCTTAATAAGCACTGTGTGCCAAAAACATGTTTCCAGGACAGGCCATGCTCTTTCAGTCATGGAAACGGTCACTTACGTGGCCCCATTTGTGCATGCAAGTCTCAGTTTTCTCATTGCTGCTTAACTTGGGGTGCCTGGTTTGCTCCTCTACCTGCTGTCTCATAGAGACCTGGAACCAGGCTTGATGTTCTGAGCCCTGTGGATGGTTGCTGAGATCATGGATGAGTTTTTTGAGAAGCCAGGTGCTCGTCTTTAGAAGTATCCCTGCCTGGGTCCCTGGGGCTGTACAGGCACAATGACTACACATAGACCTTAACCTCCACATCCTCGCAAAAGTCATTCCTGAAGTGTTTTGCTCATCATTTTCTTCTTCAGAACTGATGGAATAAACTCTTTGGCAGGTTGCAAACATCTCCTTAACAGTGCAGATGGTGCAACAAGTGAATGCCTTCAGGTTAACTGATGAAACAGAGGTACTGCTTTCATCTTCATGTCCATGGGTAATGAATAATATACGGGTCAAAAGTATATGGTCACTATACACAGGCTCCTAGAAATGACAACCCTAGCTACCTTGTGCCAGAGAGCTTGTCCTGAGTCTGATGCTGAGAACTGGCAGCAGTTTTAAATGTTTTTGTTGTTGTTTTGTTTCCTTTCTTGTTTTAGTGGCAATCTATAATATAAGCTCCACTTAAAATGAAATCAGAATGGAAGCTTGCAGTTTTCATGTGTTGGCACTGTGGCATTTTCCATGAATTATCCCATACCAGTAGCTTGGCTGACTGTTGAATTACTCTCACTTCTTGCTTTTCTGATTCATGGCATTTCAGTGTTCTGTAAATCCAGTTATATCCATTAATGGTTTAGTCTAGAGAAGAGAAGACTGGAGAAGATAGGGCAGCAATATTCAATCATATCTAAAGCAGCTGCACAGAAAGAGGAAGGAAATTGTTTACCATCTCCTCTGTAGCTAGAGGAAAAAACTAGTGAAATTCAGTCACTGCAAGGAAGATGTGGGTTGGGCTGCAGGACAAACTCAGATGAAGTATAAGGTTGTAGCTGGGGACAGATTCTTTGGGGAGCATGCAATCTCCTCTCTTACAAGTTGTTTACAGCTGCAAAGTGCTTCAGAGACAAAGTGCTGTCAGGAATTCAGAGTAGGGTACATTTCTGAGGTGGTCATGTGCCATTTCCATCCAGGCCCATTTTCCATGCGCCTGTGTCTGAGGAGGAGCATCTTCATCCCAGCTCATCCCTGCCAGAACAAACCACTCGGCTTTACCAGACTTACCCACTGTTAGCCATGCCTGTTAGTTGTATACAAGAGTAATTCAGAGGGTCTGTGATGAATGCAGCTGACTAACAAGATATTGTGTATTCTTTAGTGGTTTAAAATTAAAAATTCATGCAGCATGAAAGAAATAATCATTATAGTTCAGTGGTCTCCACAGCCATTTGCCACCCACACACCATGTCAAACTCAGCATGATATTATGTTAAGAATAATAATTATGCCTTTACAGTACCATGGGATCACCTCAGCACTTCACCACCAGAGGCGTAGGGAACTATCAAGCATATGTTCATCGCATTCGGCTTGAGCCCTAAGAAACTTATTACTCCAGCTATTGTGAGGCTGTTTCTAGCTCCTGCCCCAGTGAACAGGACAGGGAAAAAATAGACCTGGAGATACCAAGAATGGAAGATCCTGTCCTGGTGTATCATGCCAGTGAGGTGTAGAACTGTCTTGTCCACAGATGAGTGCAAAAAGAAGAGATGAGTGGAGATATTCACCAGATTATGTCTCAAAATCAAAATGGTGTGTTAAATGCAGGGGATAATTTTGGCATTGGAAGAAGTTTCATGGGCTTGCACATAGGAGACCACTGTGAAAAGGAAACAAATGTTTTGGGCATTTTTTTTTTTTTAATTTATTCTGGGAAGGACACGTTGATCCGTGAGCAAGTTCAGTGTGCCACAATGGCCATTTGAACCTTGCCTCTTGGGTAGTTACAGGAATGCTGTATGTGGGTATTGTCCCGGGCACTGGGGAAGGAACACCTGGAGGATGACACCTTTTGGGGTCTCACCAGGAGTTCGGTGTCTGTAATGGTTTCTGGTGAGTGCCACTGGGACCAGGCTGCTCAGTGGGCATTGGTGGTCAGCCAGGGTTCAGTACATGGCTTTGTGTTATGACAAAGCTGCTGGAAAAGGGGACAGCCATGGTCTCCTGGAGGTTTCTGTTGAGCTTTCACTGCTTCTCAGGTATTTTGTTGAGTGGCTTTCTGACCTTCAACTGAGCCGATTCTATAGAAAACAAATGGCTAACTAATGTAAGGATGAGTTAATTTTTCATTGTATCAGCTTAACTCGTTTTCCTTACAGCGTGTGATTGTTAAATCTGACATTAGGGAGGATGGGAACAGGTAGGCACAAGCAGGTTTGTGTTACATCAGGTTGCGGAATGACACTGAGCCAGAGCAGACGTAGTGGGAACCACATCCTCCAGCATGGAGTGACTGAGAGAGGCTGCTGTTGTTGTCCCTTGGTGATTTCTGAATAACAGACTTTGACTTCCAGTAGAGCCAGACTTTTACTGTCTGATCTCAGTAACAGCTTTCTCATCTTAAAAATAAGACTGTAAAGAATTAAGGGAGAATCTATATCTGTGATCCTTCAGTTCGTATTCTTAGTTGTTGTGCTATTTATTCAGCCATTCACTCCTCTTCATTGAGCAAGCATTCTGCTTTTGTTTGTCTTTGCATGTAAAGGGTTGCTCTTTACAATCTAACTGTACTGCAAATATGGTGCATCAGCTTCAGTATGGGGCAATCATAGGGCTGAAATGAGTTTTAAAGTTGCTGAAATTAGTTATTTTATTCTCTATGTACTTCAATCCCCAAATTTTAAAGGTGTTATTAGTTTGAAAATGCACATGAATCTTTCAGTTGTCAGTGCAATATATTACCGTGCTGTGTGTTCCTTTGTGCTTTTGTTTCTTGTGGTGGACGGAGATAAGAGGTAATTAGATTGGCTGGGAAGAATGTCTTGAATGAATTTGGCTTGGTTCCTTTGCAGCATTTCCAGTTCCACATTTTACAAAAGTGCGCGTGCAGGAGATTACAGTCATATGCAAAAAAAAAAAAAAAAAAAAAAAAAAGTAATTAAAAGGAAAAAAAAGAGAACCCACTGGTGATACTGAGCTTGTAAGGGCAACAGCATTTAGAAGTAAATGGAAAGGAAGCATGGTATTGCCAAGGAGTTGGGGCAGAAGTTGTGCACGTAATACTTCGTTTTAGAAGGAGGTCAGCCAGCAAGGCTGAAGACTGGTTTGATAGGTATTGCTTTGGCTAAACAACAGTTTAAAATGGGGATCGAGCATGAAATTAACCTTGTAAAACTTCCAAATGTGAATGAATATTCATGTTCATAACTGCAGGGAATGAGACAGTGCAGCAGTACCCATAACCTGTTGGTATGGAGCCTTTCTGCTCTCACCATGGGCATGGATTCCCCTGAGTACATCTGCAAAGATCTGCCTTTATGCAAGATTATCTTTGTATGCTCTCCTTATATCTATCTCCACTCTTTCTTATGTGACTTACATGCCGGTGAGTTCACTGGCTTAATAAACCAAATAATTGAGAAACTGTGGGTTGACTTGGAATATCCAATGAATACAGTCCCATCTTTTTGATTCTCCTTACAGAGATCTGTGAGACCCCCTAATTGTTTCATGTTAATTGAAACCAGTAACATTTGCTTTTCTGTCTGTTGTAGGTTCTCCAGCTGGGATCTGATATTCTTCCTCAGTACAAGCAAGAAGCCCCAAAGACTCCACCACACATTATACTACATTATTGTGCTTTTAAGACCACTTGGGACTGGGTCATCTTAATTCTAACCTTCTACACAGCAATTATGGTTCCATATAATGTCTCCTTCAAGACGAAACAGAACAACATTGCCTGGCTTGTGCTGGACAGTGTCGTGGACGTTATTTTTCTTGTTGACATTGTTTTGAACTTTCATACAACCTTTGTTGGCCCTGGTGGAGAGGTTATATCTGATCCCAAACTCATAAGGATGAACTACCTGAAAACGTGGTTTGTGATTGATCTTCTGTCCTGTTTACCGTATGACATCATCAATGCCTTTGAGAATGTGGATGAGGTAAGCTATTGTAGTCCACCTGAGAAGTGTTGTTTTAATTAGGAATTAATTTAGGAGTGTGCTTCCAGACACCTGACAGCAACAACAGGCAATAGAAGCCCTGCGCAAATGTGGGAATGCCATTAGGCAGCTGGGCTTTACCTATGTGATGTTCCCATGTTAAAGAAGAAGAGGTGTCCTAAGATTTCAGTGTTGCATTCAGCGATGTACATTAATAAACATGGTTTTCACAGTCACTTCCTTTTCCTCCAAAAGCGTCATCCCCCATCCACTTCCCAATGGGCTGAATCAGTTGGGGTGTCCCCCCGCCAAGCCTCCCTTTCCAGCTCAGACCCAGGGATTGCCTCTAAGCACTCCTAATCCATTGCAGGACAGCCTGAAGCGGCTTTACGTAAATAATCAAAACCCTGTCTCTGCTCTGGCTGAAGCGGGTGACAAATTTGCCACTGACTTGTACAGAATTAGAGAATGCCTCTGAATGAGCATTTTTAAAATCCTGTCCTAGGATTATTTTTTGAAGCATCCTGTAATTTTCTTGTGTTGTGTTTTTAAATGTCTGATTGAGAGGGAGGCTTATCTCCATTTTTTAAACAGTCTTGAGTTAGTGCTGGAATTTTAGAAACTGTTTGAGGAGAGACAAACACATCTTAAAGGGACACTGAATTAATGCTTTTTAACTGCTAAATATATAAATGTTTAATAAATTGGGCTTGCAGCCTAAGATAATAGAGGAAACAAGCAATAACTAGGACAAATAATATAGGCACAAGTCACTGCAGAGAAAATTCATTATTAAAATGCAAGTATAATGGCATTAGAGCTTGTTTTAATTTTTCTCTAGAGCCTTTTATCTTTAGGGCCATAAACAGATGAAAAAGCCTTTGTTCATTTTTTTTAAACATTTTTAACATTTTTTTTTTCTTAGAATACTGTTTTTAAATTCTTTAAAAATATATATCTGCAGTTATGTATCCTTGCTTTATAAAATCCACACTGGTACTTTTTAATACAAACTTTGGTGCAGGTTTTGTAGAGCTCTTAAAATTCCATCCCTGTCTGTGCCCCGAGTACCTTCTTTTGACATTGTTCCGTTTTATTTATAGCAAATATGACAGAAGTGATAATACTTGCAGCTTAAATTCAAGATCATATGAGGGCTGCCCGTCTGGAATCAAGTTGTACAGTCAGGATTGTAAGGAGGTGGTATTATCAAGGTTGTAATAATACAGCTTTTTAAGATACCTTTTTAAGTTCCACGTGAAGAGGAACCTGATTTTTATAAAAATGCAGTGTTACCTCCAGATTTTCATGTTTTAATACGTAAAACAAAAATTTTCTGTGCCCAAGCAGTACAGATTTAAATGACAAACTTAAACTCTTTCTCTGACATCCATGGGAGGTAAACCATCTGTGAGAATTGTGGCAGCAAAGAATCATTGGCATTGCAGAGTATAATCGAGGCACACTTCAAGTGGCAAACTTTAACCAAAATGTAGTAACAATAAAAAGGTGATCCTGGAGCTGCTATGATTTTACCTTCAAAAAATGAAATATCAGCTCATTTTTAATAAGAGAGCCACCAGCAACATTTCTCTCTTCTGAAATGGTGCATTATGGCCCTGGGGTCTCTAGCAGACACCAGACACTGGAGCCTAACTGCTCATATCTTTGATTTCAATGCCCTTCAGCCCAGATTTTCCCTAGCACCTGAAAAGAAGTGATTTTGAAAACAGGTATGTAAACAGCCAGTCTTTCTTCCTTGTTCTACATTTTGCCTTTTTTGTTTGTTTGTTTTTGTCCAGAGCAGGTTTTTATGGTGGTATGTCTTCATCTGTGACATTTAAGTCCTTTAAGCTGGTTGGTGCACTCTGGATGGTTGTAGTTGTTATGCTCTTTATCTTTGCACAGCTTTTACCATTTATTTTAACTGTTACTTCTTTTGTGGGACTTAAATTCTTGGCCTGCTAGCAACAATGTGCTTTCTATTCAGAGAATAAGTAAACTGATGAGATTAATTGGGAAGAAATATTCTAATTGATTAAAAGTGGAGTGTTTCTCATTAGAAGGTGAGTGTTTCCTCCTCAAGGCAAGTCAGATAGAGAAGTTTTTAGCTCTTGATTCCGGTGGATTTTTGCACTTTATCTTGGCACTGCGTGCTGGATAAGGGAACTTGTCTTCAGCATTAAAGTTGGTGGTTGTGGCTTTTCAAAAAATTAATAGAAAATCAGAGCTTGTGGACAGGTTCTGGTGGTCTTTGAGCTTCTGGTTTGGTGGTGAAGGATGGCCCCAAATCAGTGTGATTTGCCCTAAAAGCCAGAAAGATGACTTTTCAGATTTGCTCCACTTGTGTGTCCCACCTCCAGCCCCTCCTGTTTTTTCATATAAGACATCAAATGCACTTGTGTGAGTTGTTAAGGGACCAGCTGGGTAGGGGGCTATCACTGTGGTCAGCTGCTTCTCTTCCTTATAAGTGGGTCTGTAACGCATAAGGAAAGATACAGCAAGGATGTTGAGGTTTGTGGCTCTCTGTTGGAGCTCTCTCTCAGTTCATAGCACATGTGGATTTGGCTTTGGCCCAGATGTAATAAAACATAAGCTGCTAGTTCAGCATCAGCTACTTCAGTGTCTGTGTTTGCTAGCCTGTGCTTGTGTATCGGTGCTTGAAGTTACTTGGGCAGTGGCTGGGTTGTTGTGAAAGATGCCTTATGTACCCAAGTGCTATTTTATGAAGTCAGAATTAAGGTAAGAAATAGAAAGTTTAAACAAATGAAAGTGGGGGAAAAAAAAAAGTGAGTTTCCTTGCTTGAGGGTTGGAGTTCTCCAAATGCAGTCTTGGCTGGAGTAGGAGCAGTGTCATTCCCATCATGAACATTAGGCCAAAGCTGGAGTCTTGTGAAATTTCCACCTGAGGTAAGCATGACTGCAAAACAAAGTTATTTTGCTGTTGAGTGGACATAGTAGGTGGGTATAGCGGAAAGGATTATGATACGCACATTGAGAATCATGGGAATTATGTTGATTTGATGTGGAATTAGAAGTGTAGGTTCCCATGACTAGAGCTACAGGGCCAGGCTGTTATATTCTGCTCTGAGGGATTTAGATGCATGACAAGGAAGGGAAAAGGTAAGGTAATGAGAGAGAGAGAGAGAGAGAGAGATATTTTACACAGCTTAGAGTGATATAAATTGATGTGATGGGTAAGGAATTAAGTGGCTAAGTGGTATTGAGAGGGTAGGAAAACAAGGTAGAATAGGTCGGAGAAAAATAAGCTAAGAGAGAGGAAAGTGAAAGCCTTAGTGGGATACGTGCCTTATTTAAGAAAATCGGTAGGATGAGATAGTCCTAGAAATCTGAAAAATGCATGGTATTTTTTCTAATTGGGAAACATTACTTGCACGGAAATACGTGCTGGCTAAAGCAAAGCCATACAGAAAACTTCTCGTATACAGAGGTAGAGGAAGGGACGCAATCAGGCATGCTGAGGAACCCAGCCAATTTCCAATATATGAACCAGAATGAGGTGTGTTTGCTCAGAGTCTCTGAAACTAGGCTGTGTTTTTTCTTCTTTTTGGAAGAAAAAGAGTTGTGTGAAATTTCAGGTTTAGTTTGAAGGTTCTTATCTGTCCATCTCTCCTTTTATGTAAGGAAAAAAAGAAAGGGTAGGGGAGGAGTTTTCATTAATGGGGGAGATAAGGCATTCAGATTCCAAGATTTTGGTCATGTGAAATCCCAATTGTTGTAACGCTTATTTAAATAAAGCCTGTCAAATTGGAAGTCTGGTCCAAGTGCTTGGAGTTCTATGTCATATGAAGGAATGCTGTTGTTTTTTCCTGAGTACCTAACTGTATGTACCAATTCTTTCCATTGGTGTGTGTACAGTCACTAAACTCATGACTTCCTTCTTCTGAAGCTAGAGGATGAAGTTACCTGGAAGCTTAGCCTTTTTGTGTGGTCTGCTTATTTGAGAGAGATAAATATCCAGCCTCTCTTGGTCTGGGCTACCAAAAGGTTGGTTACAGTGTGGGCAACCACTCATTCCATACAAGCCACAATATTAGAGTCAGGCTGGGCTCAATTTGCAATGATTGGATTTACAGTGTGCCCAATGACGCTGGACCCTTTTGTATGTTCAGATGTGGTCAAGCCATGTTACAATTCCCTTTGGGAACCGATGTGTGGATTTACTTCCCAGGGAAATGAGGATACTGTGCAGGTGTTTGGCTCTTAGTCCCACATGAAGCTATGCTATTAGGAGAGTGCCTCGGAGCTGGGAGAACCCCAGGTGCTACCACTCAGATAAGGGCACACCAATATAGTGCTGCCGAGGGCTGCATTTGAGCTTCTGAAACTTAGTGCACAGCTTAAGTAGTTCCAAGACTAGGTGGATGGGCAGGCTCTTGGCTGAGTGGAAACTGCTTCCTCGAATTTCCCATTTTGATATTTGGAAAATATTGGTGCACTGTATTTTTTTTTTTTTCTTTTCCGGGCAATTTTCCCCTATTTTCATGAATTTATAGGTTCATAATGAAAGAAAACCCAGAACTTTTAGCTCATCTCTGCCAAAGATATGGCCCTAGGATGACATGGCAAGTATTGCAAAGAATGGGATGGGATGTTGGGATGATACATACAGATAGCCAAACAGATGGTTTTCAAATGAGTTGTATAAAAGATCATCCTTCCTGCAAAAATTAATTCTCATGAGCCACTGGCTGGAAGTGAAAGCAGACAAACTTAAATGAGCTAAAACTCTGAAATCCTATCTGTTGTTTAATAATGTAAGACTACATGACCCAGTGGCCTTTAAAATTTAGTGATCTGTGCAGGACATATTAAGGCATGGAATCCTTGTAAGTGTAATCTACTTTTAATTACTATTATTGATCTGTTCGGCTGTGGCAGAAACTTTTGCTCTGCTATTAGCTAAAACAGCAATGTCTGTTAAATGAAAGCAACTGCAAGCTAGGACAATCAGTTTAGCCATATTCAGACCTGCAGTGCTTTTCTGGAAACATTCCTTTTTCCCAAAGCTATTTGAAGAAGGGTTTATGGACCCCAGTCGGAGTGGTATAAGCAAAGCGGAGATGAATCGGCAAGTTGCAAGAACGTAGCTTTGGCTCTGAAATATAGTCTATTGCTAGCTGCCTTTCCTGAATCTCAGTGGCTGACGTGGAGAATATAATTCCCAGAACTAAATCCCTGATGCAGCCAAGTGTAAAACTATGATGAAAACTCCTAGCAACATAATGACAGACGTGCTAAGCCTGAGACCTGGCATTTTCCCCTTTGTAATGCAGTGGGAAGACAATTAAATATGAAGAACACTGTCACTGCAATATAATAATGTGTCTTGGTTAGGATGTCCAAATATAAATTTAGCCACACTAGGCATGCATAATATACAGATGGTTAACCATATTCACCACTGTCAATTATGTTCTTGCACTTAGGTGCAAAATTGCACCATTTGTCTTTAGTTTTTATTCAAGCTATAGTTTTATTCAAGTTCTGCCATTCTTTAATTCTTAACTTTGTAGCAGCTATAAGATGATGGCAGTTTTGGTATATTTCTATAGGTTCCTCACTAGAAATGCATAAGGGTGATCTTGATGTGCAGGGAAACTTGTGATAGGAAATCCCTGAACCCAAGGGTGGTGAGAGGGCAGACAGAGTTATCTCACCAGCTGGATGTGGTCTGGGAGTCTGTGATCTGTGGAATACTAAACTTTTAATTATATGTCTCAGTGTGGTGTGTTTTTGTTTTTTTTTTAATATGACACTGGGAAGCAGATGTTGGGTACAAGCCATTTAACTCAAATTTTTAGTCAGAGCCGTACTAAGTAATGAAGAATCTAATCGAGGCAAGTTGAATGTAGAGTACTTTCAAGGGAAGCTTTGTGTCCTGTAGATGCTTTCTCTTGCAGAGGAGGAGAGGCTTAGGAAGGAGACGAGGCAAATGAAGTAATCCGGTCAGATACTGAATTAAATAATGCTGATGAGAATAGAACAAATCCACATCATTGAGATTGCTGAATGCACGGGTTGAAGGAAGAGTCACAGACTTAGGGGTGCAGGCAGTTGCTCTGTATAAAATGGATCCCAGATACAGCCTTGGAGAAACCAAATGCATGGCTAATAGCAGCATTACCCATGTTTTCCTAGAGAGAGAGAGAGCCTTGTAACCCAGTGTGTCTTCATTTTGTTAAATCCTGAAGACTGTGTTGCACATATCCATCAGCATCAAGGCTATGTATAGATCCAGAAGTACTTGCAGAAACATTATAGCTCAGGTTACTCTATCCAGATATTTCTTCTCTTTTCCTTTCTATATTTGGAATAGAAAATGTGTAGCTTGCTGCTGGCATTAAACTATCATCTGAGTTCAGTATCCTCCTCAGATTCTGTCCTGAGCAATGGGACATACCTTCCTCTCCCTCCCATTTCATCCTCCATCCACCTTCCCTAAGTGAAAATTACTGTATTTTTTGGTATCATTGTATTTTATGATATCATTCCCCAGTTAGGCACCCTGCAATACTTAAAAAAACACACACACAAAAAAAAACAAAACAAAACAAAACACAGCACAGAAGTACAAAACCCATACCCATCACATACCCATCAAATAACATCTAAAATATTCTGAAATCTTCCTTCTTTTTGTAATCTCCTTTATTGTTTGTTATGTATTGCACTGTATGGCTGTGCCATAAACGATTTCCATCAATTACCTGGAAGTCTGTTTATAAAGTTCTAGTTTATTGAGCTTATTGGGGGGGGGGGGGGGGGGACATGACAACACAGCAAAAGCTCCCCATCCTCATGGAAAAATGAAGTCTTGAGTGTAAATTTTGAGGTGCTTTCAGAGACTGCATGAGAAAACCTGCTTGCTTTCATTGCATTTCATTGTGCTGTAAGGGCTCAATTTTCTGCTCGCTGCAGTCACTACTCCCACTGCTGTTAGTGGTGCAAGATCAGGCATTAAACGGACTCTGCCTCTACCTGGACCCATGAACTAGATAGCTTTTTCAGAAGCAATGTCCCTTACTCCTGTGTGGATTTGCATAATTGAATCCAACCCTAAATACAGTTCTTAAAGTGGTGATAAATCAGAAAAATTACTTTTTTATTTTTCTCATTCCAGCATTTTGATTCGTACGTATGCAACGTTATTGCATTAATTGATTACCTTAAAGAAAAAAAAAAGTTTCTGAGATATGTTGGAAGATTTATTTTAACATTAACTCCAGTAAAGAAGCATTAAGGAGATTTTAGAGCTAAGCTTTATTTAAGTAGCTCAGCTTGAACATTTCTTTTGGGAATGATTTGCTGGTTAAATTTCAAACAGCCTGTGTGTCCTTCTGGGTAGTCCTCTGTGCTACACAGAGCCATAACTTCTGGAGATGTGCCTGCAGGCTCACCTGCTCGTGTAGACAAGAGCTCACCATTTCACTTGTTCCCCAAATCTGTAGGCATTTTGTCTTCTTGTAACGACTGCTCGATGAAGGTTGCCTAAGGTTTACAAAAACGATGCATTCTTTACTGCTTCCGTGGCAAATCTCGAGCTATACTCTGACTTTACAGAATCAAGTAAGTGGTTGGTTTGAGCGAATTTTTTCTTGTGTGCAGTTACATCAGGTGAGAGAAAGGTAATGAATGTTTTGCTGTGAAATCCGGAGCCAGGTACACTCCACAAGGATATAACAGCACTTCCAGGGTATGATTCTTAATGTCCTAACAACATGTCTTCAAAGTAGACCTGAAGAGTCACCCTGCCCTAAAATGCCTATTTCTTACCATTGTTAGTAATGACACACTAGCATGACGTGTTCTGATGTGAACTCCTCCATGGTGTACTTAACATTGAGATAAGATGCAGCCTGCTCTTGGGACTGTATTCGCCTCGATTCATCTGCTCAAAGTATAAAAACAAAAGCAAATGGAAAAAAATAGGGGGGGGGGGTAAAAATCACAGAGATCTTTTTAATCACTGAGTTGTGACTTTGGTAGGAAGGTTCATCGTATTGTACTTCCCATAAACTGATCAAAATCTGCCTTAACTCATGTTATCTGCAGATCTGTCTTAATTTGCAGCCTGCTTATTTGTCCCTGTGCCAGTCTTCTTGGTTACTTTAAATATTTATTCTTTTTCCCTCATGTTTATCTCCTTGATATGCATAGAAAGAACAGTCACCCTCCTGCACACACATCAATTTTCCTTTTTTTTTTTTTTTTTTCTTTATGAGGGAGGTTTTATGAGGTTTTTCCTGCGTGATGTTAAGTTTGAATGCATCTCTTTAGAGCAGAGCTGTATGTATTAATTGGGGGATCCATCACTGCCATGTAATGGGGTTTGGCTTTTCCTCTTGCCTGTTGAAACGCTAGCCAGATACATCCTGGAACTAAATTAACCCTTTTTTGGGAGTGCACAACCCACTGATTGCTCTGAATCACTGTGTGTTTAACTGGGGTACATAAACATTTCTTTCTCTGTCATTTTCATCTGAAGAACATCTTAGTAACAGGAATTTAGATGAATTTTCCCTGTAATGGATTCTCTTAGTCTCTGCATTGTTTAGCTTTATCATTTTTGTTTTATTCACCTCCTTCTTCATACTGGCAGCGTCTTCCGAAGTTGTGCCTCCAGCAGATTTCATGAGCACATAATGTTTCTGCTTGCATCAAGAAAGAAAACAAAAAAATCACCAAGAGTTTTGGCTTGTAGCCCTTACTATATCTTCTTTTGAGCATTCTCCATTTTGCCATCCTTTTCCCAAGTTCCTCAGCCACCTTACAATTCCTCTTTTAGTCTTGTTTCTCTGTTTCCTAACATTTTCACCCCTTG
The DNA here is from genome assembly GCF_965140915.1 of Aythya marila. Lineage (NCBI taxonomy): Eukaryota > Metazoa > Chordata > Aves > Anseriformes > Anatidae > Aythya > Aythya marila. Next base: position 6,884,278 of record NC_139046.1, on the reverse strand, counting down.
CCTTACTGAAATACTGCATGTCTTTTCTTTAGAAGACCAAGTTTGTTATCAGGGAAAGCTATCAGGCAAACTTGGCAGGACCCCAGCTAACCTAAGCTTAGCAAACCTGCACTGCTGCATTGATTGCATTTTGATTTATCTCAATGTTTCTAATTACCCTTTCCCTTAACATTTGTTCAGTTAATGTATCTGTTTGTTTCCTTCTTGATGCATTAGGTTTTCTGGAAAACATTAACATCATCTTTGAAAATTAAAGTTAAGAAATAATTTAATTTTTAGCCCAGGTTGGGATTATTTTTACTTCATTGTAGCCTGATATCTTTTTTGTTGCCTTTTTTTTTTTTTCTTCATTTATGAGTTTGAAGAATCTTTGGATATTTGTTTTAATGTTCTTTGCAAGAAAAGGTTCGACCTGACATTTGGCAATTCTCACTTCATTCATTTTATCCACTAAGATGTAATTTTCTGTTCATCATTTTTTTTTTTATATCATATATTGTCAGTTCTATATTACTCTTTTCTTCTTTGGGACAATGATTTCCATGTTTAGAACTGATGCCAAATTCTACAAGTTTTTCCTCTGCTTTGAGAAGCAACTTCTGGATATTTTTGTACCTTTGGTACTTTTTGATGTAAGGACCCTCCAAGTGTCCCCTGCTGCCAGGTGTCTGACTCCCCTATCTCTCCCACTCCAGTTACCTTCACTTGTTATTGTCTGCAATTCAATATAAAATCATTTATAATTTATCAGCTATTGCACTTTGGAAATCAAGAACCCTAGTCCAGTTTACTTTGTGATTGTTCATTTTTTATGAACTGATTCAATTCCTCTTTTCAAGCCAATGGGGACTTTTGCAAAATCCTATCAGAACCAAATGTAGTGTAGCATCACTTTCCGTGGAGTAATTGGCCATTCAGTGAAGAAATAAGCATGCTACTGCATCTGCAGAAAATCTCGTCCTACTGTTATTAATAGCATTTATTCTCCAAGCTCATATTGAGAAAGTTAAATCTCACATTGTGAGGCAATGCTCTGTAATATCCATCTCTGTAATAACATAATACAGGTTTGGATGCTGCCCAGATCTGGGCTATCCAGATTTCTAAGGATGGGTTTAATTTCTCCTCCCATAAGCTGTGTAAGTGATAGGCTTCAGCCTCTTTGTATTTGGTAGGAGGGGAGAGAGGCAGCTCCAGGAGGTGATTCATCCCGCTGCTGGCAGCCTGAGATGGATTGGGTGAATCACTCTTCTGACATGCCTCTCCTCACACACCCGGGAGGGAAGCTGGACGATTCACATTGACTGGGTGGCGGCCGCAAGGTTGCAGCATTACAGGAGGTGGATTCTACCCCAGGAGGCTGCTTAGAGCTTGGTCACAGTGTGGCTGTGGCTTTTGCGGGCATACCCAAGCTCAACTTCCATGAAACCATTTTGCTCTTGCATGGAGATAAAGAGCTCAGCCTGGGCTGCAGACTCCTCGGAGGATTCAATCATGCTTTAATAGCTAGTTTTGCTGAATGCAGGTTGCTGTAATTGCTTTGCATCCAGCAACTCTAAGCTTATTAGCTTAAATTTAGCTTAAGGTCTGCATGTGCTGTGGTCACACCTTTGCAGTGATGAGATGCCCTAAAACATTTCATAGAAGGGCTCTCAGCTCTGGTTATTGGCCACTCCATAAATTCTTCTAAATCACAATGTGCTGAACATCAAAGCATAGTGAAAAGTCTTCCTTTTTTTTTTTTTTTTTTTTGGCCTTTTCTAAGACAGTGTTTTCTGTTAAATGATGCAGTACTGATCCCAAATTTCAGAGCCGGAAGGATTTCAGTTTTGGAACACATTTAATGTTTCTTTTTTTTTTTTTTTTTTTGCTGCTGTTGCATATATATACACAGCTAACAACATATAAATAAAAAATCATGGAGTGAAATCTAATCAAAAAAGTGCCTAGAGTTAAAAACACATTGTTTCCTAATAGGGGGAAAAAAACAATTATGCATGAATTTACCATTTCAGTATACTGGGATTTAATTTTGTGGTTTGAGCAGATCTTAGTATACTTAGAGGATAGAAACTAATGACTACTTATGCTTTTATTTTACATTTTAAAACATTTATGCAATAATTTCCTACTGCAGAAAAGATTTATTAGATTAACAAGTAACCAGCTAATTAAATCTTTTCTATCTTTTGCAAAGATGCAGCTCTGCTATGCTGAGAATTTCTCCTTTAACGTACAATAGACTCTACCACTCTGTTTTCTAGTTTAGGAGGACATCTCTGGCGCTAATGCTAACTTGAATGATTTCCTGCACTTGTTGACCTGCATTTTCCTTCGGTGACAGTGTTCCCTTTATCCTCTTGCATGTCTGAATCGTGACCTCTGTATAATGTGACTTTGAAAGCTTTATCCTTCCTATTGCCTGGCTTATCAGGGATTCATTAAGTGCAGGAGAACTTTAGTTCCCTGTTCTTGCTCAAGGTCCAGAGGTCTGTTCCCACTGCCCATATTGCAATTCCAAAAAATGTTTTGCTCAGTTTTTGGTTAGAAAAAAAAAGTTAAGCCAGAAGCAGCTGAACAGCTTAGAGATATCTTTTATCCTGGAAGACTGGAGTTTGACAATGTGGACATTTAGAATCTGAAATGGTAAGGTTCAGGAAACTTTATCAGGAAGGAGTGGGCCCCTCTGCATTTCAAACTGAGTGTTATCCCCGCTTGTGCCCCCACTATCAAACTGAATTTTCTTTCCTAGTATATAAAGAAAATTGAGAAAACAGGCTTTGCAAGATGCATAAGTCGATAAACTTGGGCTTTGTTTAATCATGAATGGAAAATCTAATTGCAAAGCCAAACATCCTTTCCCCACAAGTATCCTTCTGGGTAAATGTGACATTGTTCACTTCCTCTGCAGTGGCTTCAGCTGTCTGCTAAATAGAAATGGTAGTTTAAAGACGGCTGGTTCACAGCTATTGCTTGTGTCCTCTCCTGATCCAGTGGCTTCAGAAATCACAGGGAAAGTCTCTATTGACTGCAGTGATGTATGACTCACACTTCTAACTTGATGGTGTGTATCAGATAGGAATTTGTTTTGGGACTTCAGATTCCAAACTTGACACAAAATGTAGTTCTGGAGTTTTCTGTTTTTCCACTTATAAGATTTCTGCGACTGAGATGATTGAAGGGTAAGCTGGATGAATGTCCTCATTTGCTTAAGACGTGATCCCGTACATTGGCCAAAACCTCAGGGGCAGGTTTGGATAGGTTGGATTTTCAGTAGCAAAATCATGCATTACTTAAATGATGCTAGCACTGAAACAGATTACACGTTCCATTTCGGGTTTCTAATAACCTCTCTGTTCCTTGAGTGCTGAGGTTACTTTATTTACCACAGACGATCACTTTTTATTAGAAATGTTTCAAAAATATTCCCTGTAAAGCATAAATACAGTTAAAAGAAAAATGAAATTAAAGGCAGACAGTAATCAGATGAATTCAAAACACTGAGTTTCTTAATAGCTGAGATTTAATTCAAAGCAGTTAGTCTTTAGTATAATTTCAACCAAAGAGAGTGCTGCTGAATCTTGGGAAGAACTTTGTGTATTTAACAGTTGAGGCTTTATTGTTTAAAATATATTTTAAGTATAAAAGTACCGGCTTTAGGCAGCCAGTAGATAATAGTGCAATGCATCATGTGTTCATTTAGTATGTGTTTAATTGCTCTTTCCTTGGTAGTGTTTTATGGAATAGGCTTTTAAAGCTCCCAACATTGCCTTTATATTTTGCAAGATTAGATATGAAATGTGAATGCTCAGTAAGTACATCTCTGATTATTCAGCCATAAAGCAGTGGGTCAGACTGAACAGGCTTTAAGACATACAGGACTTTTAAGTAAGTTTTACTCAATTACTTTTTGGAAAAAATAAGCTTGAATGTCAGCTGAAATGTTCTCTTTGTTTTATACATAAGATATATGACTGTTATCTGTGCTTAGAAAAAAAATAATAATAACAGCATGAACTTTCTCCCAGAGTCTGAAATAAAAGCTGTATTTTTATATTACTTATACAACTGCAAAACTGCTCGTGTAATTTAGGGAGAGAAGATGTAATAAGGATGGAGAACGGAGTGTCAGGTTATAAACTCTCCTGGTCAGGGATTGATTCTTGGCTTGGGTTTGTACAGTAGAAAGCGCAGTGTAAGTAAGCCTTACCACTGGGTTGAATGTAAACTACCGGGTGTAAAAACTCCCAAGTTTAGATTCCAGATCTCTAACACCTTCCCCACCCATACTCCTGATAATGACCAGTGTATCTCTAAGTAAAGTGGAAAGAATGCTTATCTCCTAGACCAAAACAAGAGGACCTGATCCTCCTAAAACAAACAAACAAACAAACAAAAAAAAAGCCCTTTTTTCTCCTTCTGATTTCCCAGAAAATTTTTGTTAACTTTCAGAATTCAGGTACATTCACTGAAACACATTGCAGATTATTTTAGTTTAATAGATCATTAAGCTACTCTATAGTTGTTTTTTAATTGTTTTTAATGTAGATACTGTTTCTGATTCATGCTGTAGTCTACTGGACCCAATCTGTTGCATAATGAACCCTAAAAGGAACTTCCTAAGTTATTGGACAAGTGGGTTATGCAGAGTAGCTCACAAACATATATCCCAAACCAATTAAGTAGGTATACATTTAGATGAAAATAAGAACAATAAACAAGACCCACATCATGTGTAAATGCAAAATACAGAAATCAAAATGGGAAAATTCCACTTCCCTCCATGGTATTAGTCATCATGACAGCTTCAATGCAAATATAGAACTTCAATTTATTAAGGATTTGGGGATCTGAAACAAATTCCAACAGGATTTGAAAAGCATACAAGAACTTTGTTGAACAGATTACATCTAAAAATATCAGATGCACGTTACCCTTCAAACGTTAGTTGTGAAAAGAAACAGGTGCAAAAGCGAGAAATGTTTTCCTGGTATGGAAAACTCCAGAAACTCCAGTCTTTTACTGTTTGATAATATAATTAGCTAGTGTTTTGACTAGACTGATTTGATAATGATGCATAGAAAAGGGCAATTTAATCTTGGCACAGTAACTAGGAATGTTTGCCTCATTGCTTTCTATGTCTTAATTTCTACTTTAAATTAAATGTCTTCAGCTTCTGAATGTTTTATATTAGAAACCTTCTTTTCCAAAGTTTCTATTTTGAGTCACTAATTAATTTAATGCACAAGTTAGGTATATCATGGGATTGCAATAGATCAGGAACATTTTTCTTCTCTTTCTGCATCTATACACTCTATTAAAATACATTGCCAATGGTTTGTGCGCTGAGGAGGACATACATATTTCTTGGTCCCTCTCAGATGTTTCCATTAACTTTTTGATGGTCCCTGTGCTTCTATTCCCTAAATATTTGTGCTTCCACTTATTTGTACTTCATTTATCTTGCATGAAAAAAAAATGCTCAAATACTTGCTTTAGGAAAATATCTACTATGTCTCTTGATAGGCAAAGAAATTAATTCTATATGCAAAGGCATGCAGCTTTCTTGCCAGTGCTGTTTGGTCTACATTATGCTCAGTCAGAGAGGTGATGTGCCTACAGATGTTAGGTCGATGTTCAGTCAGTGAGATATCTCTATGAATAACAAAATTTCCAGTTATGTTAGCTGTAGTGAAGCACACTGAGATGGAGACCATTGGACCAGACGACATTACCCAGCTTTTCTCTGATAGCTGAGAAGAGCAGTATGCACGTTTCTCTCTTTACCACTTATAATTATTTGCTGAGATTTCAGCTGAGCATTGGATAATGCTGCAGGCTGTTGAAGTAGGTGGACTCTCATTTTGGTTAGGGTGGCAATCCTCTCCTTGGCTTTAATTTTAATATATGGCTGTTGTTTTCTGAGAAGTCTGGAGAAAACCCCACTTGGATGGTGTTCTATCTGTGACTGCTCCTCTACTGCATTTGACCTCTTTGAGGTCAAAGCAGAATTTACCATTTACTTCAAATTGGCAAAGTATATCTCTCCTTTTTGTAACAAACATGCCATTTCTCACTTTGGATTTCACAGGATTCTTTTGTTGCTTTGAAAGACTGAGCTTGATCTAAGTAATTTATTCACCTATTGAATGCCAAACGCGATTTACCCTGATGAGGCCAAAAGTACTGGAGGGGGAGAGCAGTTTGTTCTTATCTGTCATCTGGGATGCTAAAAAATTATGCAGAAAGGTTTATAGCAGCTGCAGAAATCTCTGCACAGCTTTCTCTATTAACCACCAGGATATTTCTGATGAATTAATTATTTTTATTCTTTTCTAGGGGATCAGTAGCCTCTTCAGTTCCTTAAAAGTGGTGCGTCTTCTCCGACTTGGTCGAGTTGCCAGGAAGTTGGACCATTATCTGGAATATGGTGCTGCTGTACTGGTACTGTTGGTGTGTGTGTTTGGACTGGTGGCCCATTGGCTAGCCTGCATATGGTACAGCATTGGGGACTATGAAGTTATAGATGAAGTTACTAATACAATCAAAACAGACAGCTGGCTCTACCAGTTGGCACTGAGTATCGGGACACCATATCGATACAACACCACTGGCTCAGGGCAGTGGGAAGGAGGACCCAGTAAAGACTCCTTGTACATATCCTCTCTCTACTTTACCATGACAAGCCTTACAACGATAGGATTTGGAAACATAGCACCAACCACTGATGGAGAGAAGATTTTTTCGGTGGCCATGATGATGGTTGGCTGTAAGTAGAATTTGATTTTATTGTGCTTAAGGTGAAGATAATTGCATACGCAGTATGATGGTTGATAAGAATACATGTGGTAACCTTTTTTGACACCCTAGAAAAAATGAAGTAACTGTAAATAATCGTGGAATGAACTTGGAATTATCATTAAAAACAGAAGTTGAAACTATGTGGTTGCTATAGCTTTTAACTTGTTTGCAAGACTAAGTGTAGTAGGTACAAAAACGTGTCCAATGGTAATTGTATATTAAATTTAGGGCCTGTTGTGAATTAATTTAGACAAACTCGAACTTAACAGGAAGTAGGATTTGTTAATAAATCATGAGATTAGATTTTGCGAATTTTAACAGCACTTAATGATTTGCCAATTTAATATAGTGGTATAAATTGGATTTATGTGATGTCTAAGAGCTCTTAAGGTTTATTGATATGATATAGCAATTTAACAAAAATTAGTTATGATTAAAACAGCAACTTAATTAAAGATTCGAGAATGGCAAGGTTCACATGAAACTTAGTGCAGTGAATTGTATGCCTAAGGATTTTTCCCCTTGGTGAATTACCCTTTATGTGTTGGCATTAATCAGTGGGTGATCATGTACCACGAGAAGTTTGTCTTCAAGGTGTCCCAGCTCAGGGGGAGTCACTGGGTCTCAGCCCGCTGCAATCCCAGAAAGCCTAAGGGGCTCTTCTCTCAGGACCGTTATTTGTGGTTCTGTGAGACAGTCAACTATGAATCAGTACATTTCCATCCTGGCTACAATTCAGATACGGCAATACTTGTATTTATATGAACTGTGCTGTTACGGTATCTTCCAGAATGTACAGTTCTGGTACTTCTCAGACTGGGCTATGATCCAGGCCATAAGGTCTGAGATGTGATCAGGGAGTGCCTGTTCGTACTCACCTGGTATGCCCATTGCCTATTGACAATAGAGGGATGATGTAATGTTAATCTTGAACTGTGGCTAAACTGGAGAAAGAGCTACTTCACCACAGGGCTTCTTCTATATAATTTAAAGATGGTTTCTATCACATTGAAAAGATCTTGACTGGAACTTGATTAAGAGTTACAATGCTCAAATTCATTCAGTCTGACTGAGTTTTGCTTATAGACTTGAACAGGCTTGGAAGTGCTTGAAGTGGATTCATCCATTTCTCAAAAAAAAACATTTAGTGATTCCACGGTGACTGTGTACTTTATTACACTGGTTTGACTTAAAACAAGACCCATTTTTGTCTCCACGCTGTGGTGACCTTTGTCACCAGCAAGGCTAGAAGTGAAAGAACTCACAAGATGCTATGTTGCACCTTTCCCCTGCTTCCTTCTGTTTCTCAGCTCTTCTGAAATAGTCCAAAACCAGTAGTGGTAAGGCACGTTTCTGATTTTCAGTGTTGCCAAGGTTGGATGACTGAGCAGCTATAGAGGTTAACAGAACATTTCAAAATATAGCAAAGAATGACAAAAATGTTAACGTTGTTTGGGAAAAATATTTTTCTTTTAAATAAATAATGCTTGGTGTTTCTCTGATGCTTTCGGTTTTCTAAGCTTCATACGAGTACTTAGCAATTATGTAACAAGAGAGCAAACAAAACCTTTTGAAAATAAGATCTGCATAATCTCTCTGATAATTATCTCCGCTAACACTCTGAGCTCATCTCAGAGAAATACTGAACCATAAAAAGGAAGTTTTCTTACTGAAGTCTTTCTAGATCTTCAGAAGATTGAAGCTGTTTATTTTGCAATTTTTAAATACTTATTTAAAAACAAGGTTGTGGTTTTAGGACTCTGCTTGTGGTGTGGTGCAATGAAATTTGTGCTGAACAGCATCGTTACATGATGGTTTGATGTGCTTCAAAACATTACAAAGTCCATTAAAAAAAAAAAAAAAAAAAAAACAAATACCCAAGCTAGATTGTTAATGAGCTATGGCAGCTGGGCTATGGAAAACCTGTAGGTGCTGATTGGGTATTTGTTGAAAGTGGTTGGTGGTATTCACAAAAGTCTGGGGATTTGGAGAATACGATGCATTTAGAACATTTTACATGTGGTGATCTCTCTTCCTCTGGCTTTCGGGGATACTTCTGTTGCCCTGCAGAGGAGTGTCCCAACAGCAGTGGTAAATGATTTAGGGTGAGGTGAGAGCCATAAGATAATTAATAATAATAGTGTTGTAGTAATAACAAAATAGTAACATGGCATCAGTAAGTGAAGGGAAATGAAGCTTGTAACCTGCTTTGTATTTGCTCTGTGTTGTGTTCTCGTATCTTTTTTTTTGTCTCTGAAGCACATGCCAAAGATGTGGAATAGAATCAGAATCACAGGATGGTTTGGTTTTGAAGGAACCTTACAGCCCATTGAATCCCAGCCCCTACCATGGGCAGGGACCCCTCCTGCCAGCCCAGGCTGCCCCCAGCCCCATCCAGCCTGGCCGTGGGCACTGCCAGGGATGGGGCAGCCACAGCTCCTCGGGGCAGCCTATGCCAGGGCCTCACCGCCCTGTTGAATAAATAAAGTCTTCCTAAATTCTAATCGAAATCTCTTTCAGTTTAAAAATGTTATCTCTTGCCCTATCACTCTACTCTCTGACAAAGGGTCCCTCCCCAGCTTTCCTGTAACATTCTGTAGCTATGAGAAGGCTGCTGTAAGGTCTGCCTGGAGCCTTCTCTTCTCCAGGCTGAACACCCCCAACATCCTCAGCCTGTTTCTGCAGTAGAGGTGCTCCAGCCGCACGCAGTTTTTGGTGCAGCCCAGGGCACGGGTGGCTTTCTGGGCTGTAGGCGTACATTGCCAACTCGTGTCGAGCTTCTCATCTCATCCCAGTCCTTCTCCTCAGGGCTACTCTCAATCCATTCTCTGCCCAGCGTGTGTTTGGGTTTGGGATTGCCCCGGCCCAGGTGCAGGATCTTGCACTTGGCCTTGTTGAACCTCATGAGGTTTTCACAGGCCCAGCTCTCAGGCCTGCCCAGGCCCCTCTGGATGGCAGCCCTGCCCACAGCTTGGTGTCATCAGCAAATATGCTGAGGGTGCACTCGATCCCAAATTACATGGCAGTATCAAAGTTGACATTGACAGCAACCATTATTAAAGCCACTGGTTGATTTTAATAGATTTCCTGTGTTACCTGCAAATCTATTAGCCCACAGACATGTCCACTTTATATACAGTACTTGTAAGGCTAGTGGATGGAAAATAATGAGTAAGATTATAAGCATCTGGGCAAAGTCAAGATTAGAGTCTAAAATACAAGAAGTGGGGCAAAAGGACAGTTAAGGACTAAACTGAGTTCACTTATTGCACATAAATTATGCCATCAAAATACTTATTTGAGGCATGCAGGAACGGTACAAGCAAAAGAAGCCTTTTTTTGCTTTTTTTTTTTTGTTGTTTTAGATTATTTAAAAGTGTAAAAATGTCCACTTGTGATCAAGTGGTTGAATCTTTCATGACTATATAAATGAAGATATGAAGGTTTTCATCATAGTGATATGTATGAATTGACTGCAGAGTTAGTTGTTTGGTTGGTTAGAAAATAAGCCAACTTCCAGATGGATACCATTATACCATTTTACTTGGAATATTTCTGCAGAGAAATCAGACCTGCAGGATTGTGTAAACATGCTTTGCAGTGCCAGTTGCTGAAAACATGACAGTATAACACCAAAACAGGACAGGAAAACACAAGCAATAACTGACTGAAAATGCTATTTCTCAGGCAAAGTGGCCAGTGGGACTGGGAAGAGGTTTTGGCCCCAAGAAAAGATGTAAATAAGAATGGAAAATGATTCCTTTGAGTTGTTTTCAGGGGGGAAAAAAAAAGTTCATTCTTCTTTTGAAAGGTTTTTTTTTTTTTTTTTTTTTTCTTTTTAAGAATTCAGCAAAATTCAATTACAGTTCAATCAGTGAAAAAACACTGGTCCCTGAACTGCTTTTGTAAGCCGTTCAGAGAGAGTGAGAGACTGTGAAGCACCTTTGGTAGCTTTCCTGAAGAAGTTTACTAATACCAGTAGTTGATATTGGCAGTGTCTTTCCTAACAGACTCTGCCAAATAAATGTCTAATACTTAGCACTGGAATCAGAGATAGTAATTCATCATGGTCCCAGCTGCCTACTCATGCAAACTTCTGATATGAAGGAAATTCTTTGCTGCGTTGTCAGCTAGCGGTGGCTTGTTCTGCATGCCAGCAGTTTCCTATTCACACTGGCAAAGCTATCGGGACTTGGGAGTAGGGTTTGGAGAGATTTGCAAATCCTTCTGGTGGGTAGGGCTGCATGCTTGTTAAAAAGAGACAGATTAGGACTCTATAGCTGCTGATACAGCATTTCACGATGCAGGGTGGTGGTAGGGGAAACCAAGATGAATGCGGATGCTCTTCTGTTTGATAGGCATTTTGTTACTTGGGTGTTCATTGAGGACAGAACCAGGTGGGATATTTAGACCGCGATATATCACCTTGTGTCTTACAGGAAAGAGGGCTTTGAGTAACTTGACCTCATCCTGTGGAGCTTATTTCAGCTTTCTTTTCACCCTACCTTCCATTTCTCAGCATGCAGTGCTATTCAGTATTTTTTCTGTTGCTTTTCAGCACTTTGAAAAGCTAAAAATAAACATAAAGCATCCCATGGTGAGGGTTACTGTTTAAATACCTATTCTGCATTTGTTGCTTAGAGTTGCTGAACATGCATTGAGAATCTGATTTGTTGTAGCTTTTGTGTTGATATAGGTCATTTCATCCCCTCTGCTGCACAGAACAGAAGAAATGGGTAGGTCAGTCAGATCCTTTGAATGGCCAAGGAATCATTTATCATTCAGGAAGGACCTTTATTGTAAATCTCCCATTAGCTTCTGTCAGCTCACCATCTCTAGGAAGAAAGTCAGCCAGTCTCTTCTGTTGCATTTTGCTCTAGCTCAGTTCACAGGCAGGCTTTAGGCTTCTGCAACACACCCATAGATGTAGATGTGAAACTGTTTTTGTGCCTTTCACAAAAAAGGAATGTATTATGGAAGAAGCTAGAAAAAAATCTTTTGGTTCATAGACCATTACTGTCTCACAATACAGCACAAAGCACTTCAGTGGGCAGAAAGTCTGTAAAAGGTAACAGTTATCTTGGGGAAGGTGGTAATGTGGCAGGATGAAATCTTGGGAGAGATGAGATTTTTCTGAAGAAACCAATGTGAATGTTTAAGCTATAGGAGTCTGTGTACTGCTATATGCCTTGTTCCCTCATGTGGTTCCAGTTGGAGAAAAGTGGCCAGATTTCCAGCTTGCAACTCCAAAGGTCACAGATAACTTTGTGCTTCTTGTGTAACCTAGAGCAATAAGTTTGGCCCTGACCATGTGCAACAATATAATGAAATAGCTCCAAAAGACATAGTGTGGATTGCACAACCAGTCTTGCTCCATAAATATGACATTTACATGAGGTTGTTTGTCCAGCTGAGTGTGCCCAACCCCACAACACATTTCTTCTCAGCAACAACAGAAATGCAGTATATTCCACTCCGCAGTGGTTAAAGTGCTGTGCTGATTCTCTCTGTATGGGAAGGTCAGAACAAGATAACGAAGGCAAAAACAGCGATGAACATTGTATACTTCACTGTTTCTCAGGATGTGAAAATCCCAGAAAAATCTCTTAGTCATTTGTCCATCCCCAGAAGAGCTCAGGAATGGTGCTTTGTTGTTCTTGCTTTAGGGAGATACTGAAATCTATTATATACATAGCTTGCTTTGGCTTCTGTTTACTTTCAGATTTATGTGGGGGTGGTTTGGGAAGAGTTGTTATTTTTCAATGACTGGTTTTAAATTATGTGAAGACAGGTTTGTTAATACAAATGGGTTTTGTGTATGAGCAGAAGAATTTGTTATTGTGGTTGTACAGGATACCTTCTCTGGAAAATTGGTCCTTCCTGCCAGCTATTGGAACAATTTCCAGGCAGCTTGTTCCAAAACTCGGTTGCTAATTTCATGACTTGAAATGCTGACTTCTTGTTTTCATCTTAAAGGTACTCTTGATAGCAATTTGCAGGTTGGAAAAGAAAACAGACGTGACTGCCATAGCTTTGACCCCGAGCTGTTGTTGTTCAGGGGAGAGCTGATGAAGGAGAGCATGGGTGAGTTCCTCTTGAGACCCTGCTCGGCTCTTTTAATTTTACTAAATGGAGAGAGCAGGACATGCTCATTCCTGCTGAGATCAGGTGCACCTGGTGTTGCCAAACCCTCCCAAAGTGAGCAACAGGTGAGTGAAAGGCTGCTGAGTGCTCATGGCACTGCCTTTGCTGTTGCTCAGCTTTTGTTTTGGAGTGGTGACATGGACTGTCAGTCATCTCTCCATTGATTGCCAAAACCCGATTCATTATTCAAATGGTTTCTTTCATTGTTCAAGTAACATTAGTCAGTTCCCTGCCAATATGTGGCAGTTAGCCATTTGAGTGCTGTTTGTATGAGTCATGGAGGTTTATCTAGTAAATTTGTTAAGCAGTGGCTAAACCCACACACTGACACAATGGTGTATAATTGCAGGAAAGCGCTTATCTGGCAGACCTTCAGGCAAAACAATCCCAAGGGTCCATAGGATTTAATTTTTGATCCCGAGGAAAAATGTATGTGTAAGACAGCACCTTCTAGCAAAAATCGTTACCAGTAGTGTAGATGAAATCACAGTTTGCACAGCAGAAGATAGTAATGTGAGAAGCCTTTATTTACATCTGTAGGAATTCATCGTCTTGGGTGTTTGACTGAAATCCAGCTGTGCTCTAAAGGCGGCCTACAAGTCAGTGCTGTGTGAGGGTGTTTTCTTCTCTTGCAGGGATGTCTGACATGGGAGGGATGCAGCCCTGCACCACCCACCTAGGAGCCGCAGGAGGGTTCATCTTTCTTGGAAGTAGAGGACCTGTGTTGATTTTTGAGCTTGCTCCTTACAGTTTCATAAAATGAGAGCCAGTGAGGGGAAACATGTTTTTAAACAACAGCACAGCCCTGCTAGTGAGCTCTAGTTGCTTTGACTGCCTACAGATGTAACCCCCCAAACCAGAGGTGGATGCAGGATGCTGCCACAGCAGTGAGGTGGGGTGCACAGCCTGCACCACTGGGAGGGAATTGCTTGCAGGTTGTTGCCAGGGTTGTCTCAGCAAAGTTTTGAGTGTTCTACAGAATTTGGCCCAGTGAAGGAGGGATGAAACAGCTTCTCACACCTTCATGATCTTTCATATTGTACAACCTGCACTTACTACATGGTTTGGCAAAATGTGTCCATATCAAGGTTCACTCAGAGGAGAGCACGAGGATGCTTCCAAATGAGGAGCTCTTCTGTGTGACTTCTTCTGTCCTGTTCTTCTGTATAAGCGTGCACCCACCCAGAAAGCTGCAAACTCAATTGTGCATTAACAACCACAGCTCAAAGACAGCGTTTTGTTAGAGGCAGCGGAGGTTGTCTAGAAGAAATCATCAGTTTCTAATTGGCCTTGTAAGAGACTTGGGGCTAATGAAGGAGGAGGTGTTGATGTGCCTTGCAGTAAAGGAGTGCTTGATCCTGCATGGTTTTAAGCAGATGATACTGTGGTGTGTTTGCATCTAATACTATGGTACTAGAAACTCTGTAAAATAAAACATATCAAGTTCCTTGACAGCAAAGGAGTCCCCTCCCAATTCTTCACTGAGACTGGGTGCCAAAGATTTTCCTCAGAAGGATTCAGTTGGATTATTTCTGTCTCCTTCTGGGCAGGTTGGCATTTGGCCTCATCACCTTTATCCCACTGGATGAAATGCCAGCAGTAATGCTGTGCTTCCCCACTACCCCTTGTCTTTGAAGTGAGCATATCTTGATGTTTCAGAGCTTGAGGGAAGGTTTTCTAAAGGCTGCAGGTCACCTACAAGACCATGGGAAAGGCTTTCTGCACAGCTAAGTCAGCAATACGGTGTGGACATTGGGTTAAATTCACTTGTCTGCTGTTTCAGATGAGGCAATGAGAAAGGTGATAAATTCTTTAACTTTGGGATCAGAAGAAAGTAAAATTGTTTATCCACAGTTGCACATCAGTGCACAAAGAAGGAAGTGACACAAAGTAAAATTAAGTTGACTTTCAATGGAAATCTGCCCTTTTGAGTGCCAGTGAAAAATCTTTTTGGCATTTTTGGACTGCTGGACCACCGTCCAAACACTATTAGCTCTACAAAGCAAAAATATCAAGGTTTTTGTGTGATCTTTTTTAATTATTTGCAGTCTCAGTGGTTTCTCACAGCAGGAGCAGGCAGAGGATTTCCAGGGCAGGGTAATGGTCTCAGCATCCAAACTTGGCAATCTTCCTTTTCTCTAAGCAGCTGCATAGAAAAGGCTTATACTATAAATGTATCAGTAGCCTATAGGGGGAAAAAAAGGGGGGGGAATAAAGAAACAACTAGATAGTAAAAGATGTAGCAACACATACTTTTTCATGAAGAGTTTGGTAGATGCAAAGAGGTAGGTTATGGTAGATACAAAGAGTTTAATTGACAGAAGCACCGTGAGGGGCATAGGTGCCTTATTTTGCTTTAACTCTGACATAGCAGTAAGATTTTAAGATACTCAGTTTATGGTAAGACTGTCTTATATAAACAGCTTTAAAACTGTTAAACAACCTCATTGGGAAGCTTTATGGGAATTTTTGCAAGGTTATATCTAGCACGTGTTTATATAAACTTCACTTTTATTATTGTTGGCTTTATATATTTAGTGAATTTATGGTATCAAGAGAGAAGGGGCAGTGAGTGGGAGAGGTAAGTCTGAAGAAATGTTATTTAGTGCTATTAAACTATGTTATTTAAAATTGAAAATTGCTATTATATAAATTAAATACTTAAACGTGGTAAAACCAACCTTTTCACTGTGCTTTTGTTCTCACATAGTGCAAGCAACCACCTGAGATTTTCTCAGGGGAATTATCAAATTGTCCCAGATTACTTATAATATCTGTATTTCTCAGGAAGCAAAGTCTTAATTAATCCAACTAGATCAGCAAATGCATCCAAGTCAATCATAACATAGCACAGCTTTGTAGCACATCATGCTAGAGGGGTAAACAAATCTGAGATAAAACATAACCCCCAAGGTATGACACCACTTGGATGGAGGAGGCTGGAGTGATTGTGTTCTAAATTTCAGAAAGCCAAATGATCTAGACCTGTGTCCTCACTGGGATCCTTGGAAATCTGTGGGGCTTGATTTTGTACTCATGGGGGTGTGATTGGTGTTCAAAAGGAAGAGCTGCATAAATGCTCTCTGCAATGTGTGTAAATGCTCTTCTGCAAGGGCTCAGGCCACTGATCCAAGCAGACCTTGTCCATTGATTTCAGTGGAGCTCTGCTTCTTGGTGGGCACTGCGTTTCAGTGGGTAAAGCAGGTGGTTGCAGTTAAATCTCCTTAATATTGGCCAGCTTGAGTCACAGTGGTTTGTTAACCACCTGTGGTTTATTAACCAGAGGGTACAGAAAGTTGTTGGGAAGGGAGGTGGACTGACTGAGGAGATAAGTCATTTTAGGAAATGTCCCACTATGGAAGAATTAAATCATGTCAGTGAATCAGGCCTGAAAATCCAATTATTTTTAATCTCAGTCAAAAGATTTTCTTGTCCAAATTTTCTCGTGTTGAATTTCAGAACTGAAAAAGGTGATGAAATTTCATGTCCAGAGAGGCTGAAAGAGCTGTTATTTTTCTTTCTTTACTTTTTTTTTTACAAGAAAAATAAAAAGCCCAGATTTCTAGGAGATTTCATTATTGCACTGCTGCTTGTGGTAATGTAACATGTTTGGTGGTACTAAGAGATGTCAGATAATTGTATAAAAGATGACAGATACTAGTGGTTGGTTTCTCATTGCTTCATTTCCGTAGTCTGAAGTAGTACGATGTCATGTTTCTCTCAAAAATACTAAGAGCACTGAGGCTGAGCCAGCACATCTTTCTTCTTCATTCATCTTTCCTGCAGCTATTTTGGCAAGAACGTTGTTAGAATCAGGAAGAATTTTCCCACTGGATGAAGCATACCCAACGTGGGAGTATGACTGCAGGTTCCTCCTTAAAGACATTTACCGTTTTCACTGTGATTTGGAGGAAGGACAGGATAGCATCCCAAATGGCCCCTCTCCCCCGGGTACCTGCTGTGTGTTCCCCTTCCACCCCATGCTGAGTCAAAAAATACTGCTGTGCTCCAATAGGAATATTTTGGTCACGAATGACTAAAAATAGTTCTCTGCTGGCCAGCAGCCAGCATGTATTTGTCAAGAAGAGTTCAGTTCATGGCAAGTTAATATGATTTCTCTTTCTGACAAGATAACTGCCTATTGAATAAGAAGGATCTAGTAGATAAGATGCACCTGAGCATTTTAAGAGGCTTTTGACACTTTTTTTGCATGGCAGTCTCATAGTAAATGAGCGAAAGATGATCTCAACACAATCATAGCAAAGTCAGCAACAACTGATTGAAAAACCTTTCTCAAAAGTAATCAAGGGCTTCACTGTCAAACCCAGAAGGAATTGCCAGGGATGTCTTTGCCCCGTGTGTGATTTTTAAATCAGTGCTTTCATTAGCAGAGTTGAGTGGCAGAACAGAGAGAGTACATCGGGAGAGTTATGGGAAGGGTTGCAAGTGACTTACATGACAGCATCAGAATCCATAATGATCCCAATAAATGGGGGAGGCATCATGAAAGCAGCAAGGTGAATGTCAGTCAAGGCAAGAGCAATACACTGTGTGTAAGGAGGGCAAATCGAATGCGTAAGCAGAGTACAGGAAATAACTGGCTCTGCTGCTGTGAGGCTGGAGAGGATCTTGGAGGATAAGGATAGAGGAGAGTGTTAGGCACCTGCACACAGCACTGGGCCACAGCTGGTAAATCTTTTTCAGGGAAGCATCAGGAGCAGTGTAATAGGCAAGCTGAGGAAAGATTTTATTCTCCTGGGATTAGGGCTGGTGAGGTATCTTTTTGATATGGGGTTTTAAGAAAGCTGTAGGCCATCTGGAGATAGAGGAGATCAATAAAAATCTGTTACAAGACAGGATCTCAGGGGAACAGTTGAGGGAACTATTTGCTTGGTTTAAGTTGATGGAAGCTGAAGGGAAACATGAAAATTGACTCCTACCATGGAAAGGATGCACTTGAAAGGGAAAAATGGTTGTTCCCTTGTGTTTTCTGGGGGATAATCAGGTCAGTTAGGACAGAAAGACTAGTTTTGTGAATGGGGCAAAATTTTCCAGTTGTTGGAAGTTTCAGACCCTGGCAAAGCCACCACTGAATTTGGTAGACTCTACTTAATTGACAAGTATCTCTCAGGCTTGCTCCAGGCATGCTTACGCTGCAGTGAGAATAACCTACAGCTGAGAATCTCTGCTACGTGTTAAGCAAGGCAAAACTCAGTTTCTCTAAGTAGTTGACCATCTTTTAACACTTACTGAAGTTTAATGGTCAGTGATGTAGAGACTATATGTTTGCACTTGACATTCGCACTATATCACATCGGAACTATCAAGAGTGCATGCAGGCACTGGTGTGCAGTTGTCCCTGGAAATCACAAATGCTGTTGTTGTCCAAATTGTGCAAGGCATTGAAAGGTGAATGAGGGTGTCAAACACTAAAACAATGTTTTAGTAGATTTTTTTTTTCCTGAGTACAAGGGCTGTGCATTAGTGTTCATATTCTCTAATGGTTTTGGAAGGTATCATTTTGAGCTGACAAATCTTGATTCAATTATTTTTGGAAGAAGAACCTCTGGTCTGAATCAAGTCTTTCTGCAGGAAACAGAGGAAAAATAAATTCCGGTAGAGGAGTTTGACTTTTTTGCTTTAAAAGTTTTTGTTACTGAAGTATGGTGTTCAGCTAAATGTTCTTGTAAAAACATTCAGTCAGGTCCTCCAGTGCTTTCCTGAACTGGGACCTTAAACACGTGATGTGTTTTAAGCACACAAATAGTCCCACTGACCTCATTGTTGCTTAATGCGAGCTTACCTTTTAAGTGTTTTTTTGGCTGCAAGCCATAATGAAAGGACCATTTCCGGTATTTAACATTTATGGGTTGAACTTCCAAATCTAGTTGAGAGGGAATTAAGAGCCTAAGTCCTGTCTGAAGGTCACTAGGACTTGAACCTAAAATTCATGTAGGCACATTGTAAACTGTCACCATCCATCTCTGCCAGGTCCCACGTATGAAAATTATTTGTTACATGACATGTTAAAATGATCACTTATTTGGAAGAGCTGGGAGCACTGTCATTTCTTTATACAGTGAAGAGACTGGCTTTGTTTGCCCCTTTTTCTTGACCAGAAACATTTTAAAGCACAAAATCAGATGGATGCTTCCACTCCATTATTTCTGAATAGGAAATTAAGGCATGAAGAAGCTTACTACTGTGATTCATTAATGCAGACATTTCCTGCCCAAATTGATAGCCCACCTTACCTAAAGGAAATGTAACTTTCTAGTTAATCAAACACAATCTTTCTGCATTAACGCTTGGAAGGGGAAAAAAAAAGGGCAACAAAGCAAGTCAATAAGGTAAGAAGTGCAGAATGAGCTGTTGGCATCAGTGCCATGTCAGGAAATATTGAAAGAGCTGGAGGATGTGGATGATTAAATACGGGTGAAGATTGGTCATGCAAGAAAGCTTGTAATTAAGCCTCATTGTCTGAAGATGAATGAGGAGAAGGAAGACTGAGGAGGAAAACAAGTATATAAGATGCATGTAGCACTAGTGGTATGGTAACAACCCTTGGAGGACTTTGGCTGACCTTGGCCAACCCCCCTTTTCCCCATGCACTATATCATTTTAGCAGAAGAGGTCTGTTTGGTGACGTGCAGGACTGTGCATGTGCTTGAGCATGAGTGACAGGTTGCTGAGGTTTCACTTTAGCACGGGCTGAAAACTGCTTCTGCTGAGAAGTGAAACACAGGTGACCCTCCTGATGTCCTGTGGGACCTGGTGGCATTGGTGCCACTGAGCTCTGCATCCCCTTTCTGTTCCTAGGGTAGGAACAGGCAGGTGTCCATGGTTGCACTGATATTAGGGGTTCCTCTGCTGACTCTTCTGGGAAGCTGAGGGGTAGCATTTCTGTTAAATGCGATTTTATATGGCTGAGTTAGGGAGATTTATCTGAAGCATTAGTCTTCATTTCAAAATAATAAATTTTCATTGGCAGCACTTCTTTAATATTTTTCAGGGATTGTAGCAGATGCACATTATCTATGCTAGGTTAACAGGCTTTGGAGCAGGATTACAGTTTTAGGAAGCTAGTGACTTCATAGATCCCGCAGCCTGCTTTGGCTGTTTTTGAAATTATATATGTATTTTTCCAAGCTTCAGAGTGAGGCCCGATGCTGCAGGTGGATTACGTATTCTGTAACCAGTATTCCTGGAGCAATCCAGGAAAGCAAGTGCTTAAATTAAGTTTCTGTGTAACCTGTTGGGAATAATAAACAAACAAACAAAAAACCCACAGAGGAATATCATAAAGTGTTAATGAATGAGATCCTAAAGTGCTTTGCTAAACTGAGGCCTTAATGATGAATACTGGAGTCTTCCCAAGTAAAATACTCTCTAGCCAGCTTAGGGGAGAAAGAGATTTAAACTCCCCTGCATTACAGACAATAACTAGAAAAGTATTCATATGGATTAAACATAGATGTGTTTTTGTTTAAACACCTCAAATACGCAACAGAAGCTATTAAATTCTAAATGTTTGGAGGATTGTAAAGAGTGGTTAGAGGGTTTGGAAGATGGAAACCTCATGAGTAGCGAACACCCCGTGAACACACAGAATAGGGGGAGTGGGAAGCAGAGTTGAACAGATTTGATCTAGCTTAATTAGTCAGGTTGTTGTTGTTTTTACGGTCTGTTATTGATACACAAACACACTGTTGAAGAATTAGTAATCTAAAACACTTCACTTCATTAGAGTTCTTAGTGGTGCTCTAATAGCCAAGCTCCATCTGGATGATAATAAGAAATAATGGACCGTAGAGAAGTTATGCATCCTCACCTTATAATCCATTTTCAGCCAGCTGAGAAAGCAACAAAGAGGATGTTTGCTGAAATATATCACTTTGTGATTATAAATTCAAAGGGAACAGAGTCCTGTG
Organism: Aythya marila; assembly: GCF_965140915.1. Taxonomy (NCBI): domain Eukaryota; kingdom Metazoa; phylum Chordata; class Aves; order Anseriformes; family Anatidae; genus Aythya; species Aythya marila. The sequence goes on along the minus strand of NC_139046.1, from coordinate 6,863,402 downwards.
TTCTTTATCTCTGTACCAGATATTTATTCCTTTTCTCCTTTGTGTGCTGCACAAATATTTCTAACCAAATTTATGTTGTGGATAAAGGCACGTTATTGTGTCAATATGACACAGATATCTGTGCAGTGGCCTGACATTTTAATGGGTTTTATGTTACTACAATAAGAATGTCAGAATGAATCAGACTTTCTCATATTTTATTGTCTTTCAGGTTATAATTGTAGAAACAAAGCAACTTTGCATACCAATGTAATGGCAGCATGTGGAGGTTGTTAACTAATGTGCTTTCATCTATAGATGAAAAGGAGAAGGAGTTGGTTGTGCTCTCTTTTAACTGGTAGCATTTAACAGAGGAACAAGAGCTACTGGGTAGAGATATCAAAAGGTTAGGGCTCTCATCTAGGAATATGAAACCTTTAGTTTCACTTCCAGGTCTGACATTTCGTAGAATCATGAGCTTTGGCGTTCGATAAGTTTTGTGGTTCTTTTTTTTGCCTCCAAACCTACACCTGATTTATTGGTTTAAATGTTAAATGGTCTGGGGCAGGAACTCCCCGTGTTTTTGGGCAATAGCTACCAAAGCACATTCCAAGTTAGAGGGAGCCAACAAAAACAAAGGAAAATGTTCCAGGAATCACAAAAGGGGGAAAAAAAAAGTCTGCACTGAATTAGTCTGAATTCCAGGGGTGGACTCCAGTTTATGTAACTGGTGGACTGTTCAGACCTCAGGTCAAATTCAGAGAGTGCAGGAGGCATTTAATTTTTATCAATCTACATTTTAAAAGCTCAGGTGAAGGCAGAGGTAAATGCAACACACTGTCCTCTGCACTAATAGCCTGCAGGCAGGATATTTCAGGATAGCCAAAAGTTCATGTGGATCTGACCCACAGCATAGGTGGGAAGAAATCAGATGAACCTCGTAGTTCATTCTGAATTAAAATATATATTCTTTTAAGCTGGGGGATGCAGCCTACCAACTAGGGCAGGAGGCAGTTCTTTTTACCGTTAGCAATATGTTCAATGGTAAATAGTTCCAGGATTAACATAGCAAGGGCACGTGGAAAAAGGTCAGAACTGTACTGAAATTATTGTGTTTCTGGTAAGGATGTGATGAACGTATGTAGGCATAAGTCTACCATGTTAAAGGCAGGACAATACTCTAAAGAAGAATGTTGAGACTTACATTGCTGGCATGACAATTTCTTGCAGCATGTTTTTTATCTTGAACACCATTTCTGTTCAAACAACATATGACATTTTAAACTAGCTTAGGATCTGCTCCCTTTCACCCTCCCCTCCAAAACCCCCAAATACTAATTATAACAGGAGATCTGAGGTAAAAACTGCTTAAGAAACAGGCAAGGTAAAGGTAAACCATTAATCCCGTATGTTGAATTCCCTGAGTACTATTTTAGTTCCCTGATTGCCATTTAAAAACTAAATCTTAAGAGTAGATTAATATTATATATATCTACTTTTTGCTCCCTCCCCCCAAAACAAACAAACAAAAACCCACAATCAACCAATTAAAACTACTTAGTATTTTTTTTTAATTAAAATTTTGATGGCTTATTCTCAGTTTGAACTTTCTGCACTGTACCTCATTGCATGTTTGTTCTTGCAAGCTGTTTCTGTCTACAACATTTTGGAGTAACCTAAGACAAAAGCATAATTAATTGAACTCAACCATAAATAAAAAAATGTATTGATTGCTTTTAATAGTGAAAGAATATTTTTGAAGTCTGTATGTATGCTTTTTCCTAATGTCATCAATAATTACATTGAATTTGACACTTCTGACTGTAACTGCTGTTACTCTTACATGTACTTCCAGAATTTAATGAAAAAGAATGTATTTTTCACAAGCACAACAAATGAAAAACAGCTGAACTCGCTTTCCCTCCAGTTTCCTAAAAACATTCACCTTGAGGCTGAAAAATATCAGGCCAAGGCAAATTAGACTAAGGAAAGGAAGGAAGTTTAAAGTAGGAGGTGAAACTCCATTTTGGCTGGGGAATGCACTGCTCACTCTGCAAAAACATTTTAACTCCCTTTCTTACTTTAAACTAAATTTCCTTATTTTGGCAAAAACCCATTGAATATACATTTGTGAGACGCAGTATTACCTTACTTCCATTTCCTGCCCCAAATAAAATTTTATGATAGGTTTTATATTTGTAATATTCTCTTTCCTTTGTTTTATTCCTTTGCTTCACATTCAAAAAAGAAAAAACTAACTAAAAATACCAAGGAAGTTAATGTCCTAGGCAGAGTATACCCTTGGAAAAATGTCACAAAATTAGGACAGGGGTAGTTTTTGAGAAATCAGTTTCTTAGGGTTTGATCCTATTACTTCTTTTTTAAAGCAAGTATAAAACAACACACTTCCCTAAATTGTGTTTAGGCAGTCTGGATATCTGATATGTTGGATAAAGATGTTTGGACAATTACCCCGTTGTTATCCTCAGGGACTCTATCCTCATATTTTTTTTTTTTTGAAACAGTTTCCATGAAGATGGTAATGTATTATTTTTCCCAGTCTTCCCCTGAAAGATTGCTGAAGTGGCACAACTCTGTTGACCTGGCATACAGCTAGTTAGTTACTTGCAGCTATAATTGGAATAAGGCCATCTAAGTTGTCCCAGGGTAAACTCCTGACATCATTTTTCTGCTTATTTCCATGCAACCAGAATTTTACCCCCGCTGTTTTGACAGCGAAGGGAGACCTGCAGGATCCATAGGCTCAACCATGCAATGTCTTGCTGATGCTAATTTCAGCTCACTCTTTGTGACAAGATAGTGTGGAGCACAATATCTTGGAGGATATGTGGCATCTTTTCATTAAAGCAGGGAAAACTTCAGCCCCAATCTCTCTCTTTTTTTTTTTTTCTTTTTTTTTTTTTTTCTCTTTTCTTTCTTTTTAATGTTAAAGCCAAGCTGGCTTGAGTTAGGGTGTAGTTATGCCACTGAGACATGAAAGTGAGTATATATCAGCTCAGGTTTTTTTGTGCCTGTTGGTAGCATCAATTTGTATGTGCAGAATATGAAGCCGGTGTTGTGCATCACAGTAGGATGTGAAATTGTAAGAAAAATGTTTTTATAGTTTCATTACGAAATTATCTATGCCATCCCATAACATAGTAGAAATAGTGTGTGAAATAATTGCTGCTAATTAAACCTTCCTGATTTAAAAACATTTTCATAATCTAATTAGGCTAAGTATGTAGCCAAGTGTTGTATGGGCTGGTTAATGAAAATATTTATAAGCATGGATCATGCTGAAATTAGAAAAGGTTGAAATTAATTATAGTCAGGAATTCTGCTGCCTGTTTTCCAACCCGGGGTATATAAAGGGCTGGGCTATGGGCTGGCGGCAAGGTTTGATCCCTGTGTTTCTTCGTGCTACTAGAAAAGAGATTTTCTGCTGTCTTCTGAAACATTTATCACCACAATAGGCATAAGCATTTTCTTTCCTTTGGGAGGTTAGTGCTCTGTGTTCTTTCTGCAGGATAGATAAGCTTTTGTGCAGAATTATGTTGTCAAAGTCTTTAAGTACAGAATATTGCAGACATTTAAAAATATATTCAAAAAGCACTTTGAGCCAATTTCATAGCATTTATTTTGTTTGCTTCTGATTTAATCTTTCCCATTTTTCACTGGAAAATGTGATGCATGCTTCCAAGGAAAGGAGAGACTCCAACCTTTTCACAATCAGTACCTACGTGGCTGTCCATTAATCAAGCACTTAGCAGAGAGTGCAGCAAAGTTATTCCAAAAATGCAAGGTGTCCCGTTTGACAAATCTCTAAGGATTAAGGCAACACCAGAAATGCTAAATCTCTGCACTAAATCCTCCGAGGAGGAAGACCCAGCTTGCCTCTTCCTCTTGGGGACTGCATCAGCAGAGCCCATATCTGTGTGCTTTGCGTGGATCCCAGAGGCTCCATCTCTGTAAAGACTCTCAAGGCTGCCTTGGAAAGGCTACATGAGCAAAACTGGAGGCAGAGATAGTCTGGGGGTGAAATGGCAGACATGTGGCTCTTCGCATCCAGACCTTGTGGAGGAAGAAGGGCATGGCTTTGGGGATGTCATGAGGAACGTGGGTTCATGTTAAAACTTGGGGTGAAGCGTGGAGCAGTTGTTCTGTGCTAGGGGCATGGTTGCAGTGGAAATGTCTGCACAGAAGACAGGGCACTCTTATTTATTTTAGGTCTTGGAGAAATTCTGTGAAGTGAAACAAGCAATATAGTCAGATGGAAACGCTATACCTGAGTTTTTATTCTGTCAGTTCCTTTCTTGGCCTGAAAAAACTGGGGGAGGAGGGGTACTTGTAGAAGAGAGGAGAGAATTCTCTGCTTGGAGCATGCAAGAGGGGAGTTTGAAGGCCCCTATGGTCAGTAGCTCTGTATAGAATAACAGAAGAAAATGATTCTGGACTTTAATCCTGCCGCCTTTTTTCTTTTCTTAATTTTAGAGCCAAATTTACCCAAACCAATATGGATGTCTGATTATTTTTCCCAGGGATTCAGAGAACTGATTAAGCCATGTAGTGGAAGCCACACTGCTGTTTCTAAGTTGCCCTTAATGAGAAACCTCTTTTTCTTAATAGCTAATAAACTGAACAACAACAACAACAAGTTTCTGATATATTATGGTAATAGCTGTAGACAATCATTTCTACTGTCAGCGCAAAACTTGACCTTCATTTTGGTCTGTGCCCTAAAAATATGCCCTATTAGTGCTTCTGTTTTATCCCACTGGTGGTTTTTCTGCTAATTCAGGACTCGGTTACTTAACTTATGGATGTCATATAAGGACGGGTTTAGGTGGAGGTAGGAAGTGAGTCTATCCCTTGAGGCTCAAAGTACATCCATAATTCAGTGATTTAGCAATAATCTTTTTTAATTAAAGTTATGTGATTTTCTTTTTTGACTTCAGGCTGTAGTTTTTCAGTGTGCTGTGGGACTTTTCTTATTTTAACAGCCATCAGGTTGCATGCTTTCCTAGTAAAAAGCAGTATCATGGGGGGATGTAAACTTGGATTCTCTGTCATCTTAAAAAAGCACGTTGTTCCTTATAAGAAAGTATTAATTTTAGTGGGTTGTGCAGAATGTTTTAAAAGTGGTCCCTGTGGCTAGAATTCATCTCGCCTAACTGAGAATATGTACGATATAAAAAATTACTGATTTTCCTAGGCCCCTTTAGCTTTATTTTAGACTAATTTAGAAGAAATGGGTGCTTTAAGGGCACAATATATCTGGCCCATTGTAGGCATCTGGACTTTAAAATGAGATGTGACTTAAAGAGTTGGATTGTAAAAATACCTTAAATGTAGATATCTGTATCCCATGTTTTCTTAGAAACATGGATGCAGCTTTGTAAGTACTACGCAGCTGTGCTTAGATAAAAGCATTTCATGAAGCATGGGAGTTTGCACGTTGCCAGTAAATATTTTGTCATAAAAGTTTGTGGAACTGAAACAGTGTATTTTTGTGGAAAAGGAAGGAGGAGAAAGCAAAAAGGACTGTTTCTCTTTGTATGTATATTGAGTGCATGTGGGTGGGTGTGAATTTATATATAAACTTGGCGTGCATGTCTGGATGCTTTGTTTTTATAATTGCTGTGCTTTTATCATTCCTTCAATCGTAGGCAAATCTTTCTTTTTCCATTCTGTGTATTTATGTGCAGTCCATCCCCACAAGTGGGCTGTATTAATTGCTGTGGTTGTGCTTTCCCTTATGAAAGCACTTTGCCTAAAATTGTCTAAACTATGAGCAAAAGCAAGTCCCCTCAGCCACGTCTGAAACGTGCTTACTCTGTATGTACCAGTGCAACACTTTTGAGTTGGATTATGTTCATTTGTTATAAAATCATGATTCAGAAAGATTACTCTGAGCATTCAAAAACCTGAAAATTGAAGTAGTTTGTCGCTGGAAACCTACTGTATTTTATCCGTGCTTGAAAGGATGCACCGAGTTGCGCAGTGCAGCCCGCGGATAGCACCTTTGTAATCAATAGCTTCGTTTTAGCCAGATCACAGAAAGCAGGCACAGAAATTAAGAGCTGCAGCTGAGCTCCCTTAGAAGATTTGCAGAATGGTGATAAATTCCTGCCTTGCCCATGTTTTCCTTTGTTACTTGGTAATCTCCTAAGAAATGGTAAATATGACTGAGCGCTGAGTGTGCTGCCTTGCACAATAACCAGCAGCCTAATACCTGAAGGCAAATGGGGCAGTCGGCACTGCCATGTAGTTGGGAGGAGAACAGCTTATGGAGGAGTCGATAAGTACCTTGAGAGCGAATGCAGAATTGATAACTATCCTTTCAGTTCAGTGGAGTCCCCTCAAATCACGCTGCTCCCAAACCCCATGAGCTTTATCAGTTCTGGGGAGCGTTACCTTACGTGACTTAACCACCTGTGGCTTGTTCATGCACTGGCTGGTGGGTTTATCTCCTTTAAACAGTATTTAGCTCTCTGGGTTGTGGGATAGCTTGTATATATGTGGCACTTGATGTCAATGTTGTCACGCTTGTGGTAGCATGGCTTTGTTAGAGCTTATTAGCCGGGTTCCTATAATGCCTGTAATGGTCCCAGTCAGTCTCCCATACAGGCTGTTAGATCACGGGGAGTGAGAGGAAAGAGCTGGAGACTAGTTTAAAATTACCGAAGTATGGAAGTGTTTGATTTAAACTGTTATATAAATACACTCCAAAGGGTGGAGAGTGGAGGCATGAAACCTGCAATAAGGACCTTTCTGAGTAATTGTGTTTCACCACTTGCGGAGGCAATACCTGTGGTTTGTGCTCTGGGCTGCACCTTCAGAAGGCACGATCAATGTAATCATAATCCAGAAAAGCCTGCTTGTTTTCAAATAAAATTAAAAACATTCTTTTCCAGTATGAATTGAGCTGTGAAATGCCAAACAATGTAGGTCACTTTTCTAGTATTTTATATGCTTTGTTCCCCTATAAAAATATAATTAAGTTTTTCTTATTTGAATACCATTATTCACATTGCACCATATTATCCGGCATGTTGTATTGCATTGCAGCAATAAACATAAAACACCACTTATTTGTACAAGTGTTATAGGTAGTTCCCTGCAAATGTTTGCATATTTTTCAATAGCAATAAAATTTTCAAATAGAAAACGTGACTTTTTTGGTTATCCAGCATATAACAGACTGAGTACACAAGTACTTCCTTACCGCCGACTCATTTTTCAGCCTGCCAAGACCAAATGTGCTTGACAAAGAATCAAAAAAAAAAAAAAAAAAAAAAAAAAAAGGAGCACAAATAAAAATAGATTCAGGAGACTTATGTTACTGCAGTTTCACTTCTTCTAAGCACCTAACCTTTTCTGTAATTTCAAGAATTTTCTGATAAATACCTGTCAATCATAAAAATGAAGGATTATTGCTGTGCTTTGCAACACAGGAAATTCTAGGTCTTTGAAAGAAGAGATACCTGAAATGTGTAATCAGATCATAACGGTGCTCTGCTACTGGAGATATGGCAAGAGTCTGCCTTGGACAGATGGCCTCCATACTGCATTACCCACCCACTGAGGCATTGGATCTCTTTTTTTTTTTTTTTTGGTCCCCCTTTTTCCCCTCATGTGCTGAGATGCAATATGGAAAAATGATCAGCTGAATCCTTATGGGAATAAGCAAAAATAGCTTTTGGAAAGTGTTGCCACTTGACGCTTGCTGCTGCCTGAAGGTAATGTGTATGAGAGGAACTCCTCACCATGGCATACGGTGCTACTACCGCACTGTCTTGGTGGCTGGTGCCCACGTGGGACATCTCCTGCCTCCTCCACTTGACTTTCTCCATTGGAGGAGCAGTTGATTGAAGTAACGTGCTATTTTGCTTCAGAATAATGATGTTTCAAATGTGTAGTGCTTGAGTCTCCAGAATACGTAAGGAGAGTGCTTCATAGTGCGTTAAGTGGTCATGCACAGACTTTGAAGAATTTTATGATTATTTTTTTACAAATGTTTGTGGTGAAAGGAAGGGCAGTTGCCAAATCTCTTTGCTATAAAGTTTGACTTACGTAAAGTAATGCACAGATGCTGTAGCATGTTGAAAAGTTTGTTTGTTCAACAGAACTAAGCAGAGAAATGAGGTCATTAGGAAAATCAATTACTGCAAAGTAATTTGATCGCTTCTTGAAAATTTGAATGTACAGTAAAACGTGATTTCAGTACAATATGGAATCATTTTTTCTCTTTCTAATTAAATCTGTTGTAAACAGTTGGAGCTAAAGATCTTTGTGGAGAACAAGAAGACAGGAACCAGACAGCAACTGACCTTTTCATTTTGTTCAGGAGCTGCATTATCTGTGGTCACTTTGAGGACAGTTTAATCATTTCAGGCATTCCCCAGATTTCATTGAGATCCAGACACTGGGTTTGTCATAATGCTCACTGCAAAAAAAAAAAAAAAAAAAGTAAAATCTGTTTCTCTAAAGCGTAAAAAACAAAACAAAACCAACAACAACAACAAAAAAACCACCACGGGTATTTAAGCATATTCTCAGCATCTTGGTAGGTGAAGAAACCACCTGGGGTAAGGAGAATATGCTGCTTTGTGATTGCTAGTGCCACTGATCAGATTTTCTAGCTTCCTGCTTTCTTTGTAGCAGTGTTATTTTGAAGTGCGGAAGAGAAAATGCTTTGGGGAAGAAGCATCTATAGCAATAACTAGGGAGTGATCTTAATCCCTTCAGTAATTCTTTGGTTCTTTGACCTCATACTGCTAATCTCCTTGAGAATTTTATTCCTTGACCTCTTGGTTCTAATCCCATCACAAATTTTATTCCTTGACCTCCTGGTTCTAATCCTTTTGCTAATTCTACTCCTGAGCATTGAGTGTGTGTGTGTGGGGGGGTTGCATAAGCATATCTTTGAATCTGGCACTTTAAAATCAGCAGTGGACCTCTGTTATTGGCCCTTCTTGCCTTGTTTCTGGTTAAAGGCTGTAGTGGTGGAAAGAGAATTTATATGATGCTCCTTAAGCACATAGCCATATATATTATGAAGGACAGTCAGTTATTTATGACCCCAAACTGTGGGATAATTAGGGTTGGAAAAGTAGGCAAACAGTTGCAAGTTATGTTGATGGAGGTATCAGCTTCTTAGATGAACATTAAACTACTCTAAGATGAGTCTTGTGAGCTTGATTACCATATCATTGTAATTAGGTCCTCTGGGAGGATGAAAGGTTTTGGGAATGGGTGGATGTTGAAGTGTCTGCAGGCTCACAGAGCAAGAGGAGGGTTTGAGTGCACTTTGCTTGGATATGAACCCAGCCAGGAATGTAGAGTTACTGACCGGCACTTTGCACAGGCCAAGGATGGGGAGATGAAAGATTTGCATCCCGTCACTTTTCTTTTGAACTATTCAGCATCCCACAGTGCATTAATTTTTAAACTGAGACTTCAATCTACAACATTTTAGCCCCTTTCATGAAAGGATTTTTTCCCTTACTTTTTCCACTTTGCCAGTTATGTAAAACCATCTGCTGCTTACCTTTTGTCACTTTGTGCTCACTCCCTTTCTTTATTCTTGTGCCTTTCTGTGAGCTACTCGGCCGAAATGATCGTGTTATTTGGGAAGTTTGCTTGAAAGTTGCTTGCTTTTGTCTGTGGCAAGTCCTTTTGACTGGCTGCCACAATAAGGCATGTAGGCATGCCTATTTTGTCTTGTGCACTTGACATTAAGATTTGATTTACCAAGGGCAGAGATGAGCACAGGCAGCTGGGAATGGTGCTGAATCCCAGTGTCCACGAGCAGGGTTGCAGTGATGTGCAGTTGTGCAGCTGTGGCTTAGAGATGGTTTTCAGGGTAGCCTTGAGCTAAGGGCTTTGCTGAACCATGTTTACTACGCCCTTTAATTATCAAGCTCATGTTCCACCATGTGGATACGATGTAGAGGAAAAAGATTATTGTGAGTAAATGTGGGGTTTGATCTCAACTTCTGCTAAGCAATTACTCCTGTAGGTAGCAGGAAGGTATTTTTGAAATGCTGGTTGATTTTGTACGCTCATTTTGTCTGAAAAACCACAGATGACTGCTTTACTGCTCTTCTGTTTGTTTATCCCAGTTGTTCATAAGCAATAGAGCTACATGGTGAAAAGACTGGCAAAAAGGTCATAAGGAGTACAGGACAAAAGACAGGAAGAAATACATTGCTGAAATTGTTTCTGAACATCTTCTCCTTCCTGTCTGCTCTCTTCCAATGACTCAATTCCCAAGTAGCTACCTCACCCATCCTAAGTAAAAACTTATCAGTGGAAATTATCATTACCATTATTATTTAAATAACACCATTTAATTAAAAGGCAGATTCTGTCTGCTGTGCCTCCGCCTCTCCTTTTTTCCTCTCTTTTTTAAAAATTAAATGTCAACTCTGGATCCTCTCAACAGTCTCAGCAATTTAAATATTAAAGTTCTAAGATGATGCATTGAAACAGCTGTAATGCAAAAAGCCTTGGAAGAGCTAGCCAAAATCAGGGATGTTAGTGCTTCCAGTGTTTTGGTCTTAATCTTAATTGTGTTTCATCTGTTAAATGCCAAAGCAGCAATGGTGTCAGAGATTTAAAAAAAAAAAAAAAAAAGTCAGAGGTCTCATTTGCTGACAAACTGTCCACATGTTCCTTATGTTACTGCAAGCACAGTGAGCTCCTTGAAGAAGTCTCATGCTCTTATTATGTGGCAAGCAAATACCGATAGTTCTACTGTGTTGTAGAGATCTTTGGCAAAGTTGCACCTTGTGGGTGCTTGATTTGTTTGCCAGTTTTGAAGTTGCTGCATGGAGAAGGCTTGAGCAGGAGAAGAGTATTATGTGCATTGGGAGAAGGGTTGGGAAGAAACTGAGCCTGGGGAGGCTTTGTGTGTATGCAAAAGCTGGAATGGGGAAAATGATGCTTAAAAGATGTTTGAGGTTCGTGGGAAACTGGTGCTGTTTGTATGCCCCATGCTGACACTGTGGCTGTCCTGGATTAAGGATGTGTTGCATGACCATGTGCTCTAGGCTTGTAGGAGGAGCTGTATTTACTGGTAGGGAAGGACATATATGTATCTTTCATAAAATAATATATGATGTATGCATTTGACGCTGTATGTAGTGCTTATACTGATGCTCTCTGTACATGTGTGGGGAGGCTGGCTCTTTCCACATGTTCCCTGGCCTGGGGGGAAGTTTTTCCACTGTGAAGAGCAGAGAGAACACTTAACCTCTCTCCTGGAACAGGACAAGAGGAAATGGAAAGCCTGTGTCTCTGGAGCCTAGGGATGTTATAGTGAGAGCTGTGATATGATGACAAAGCCATAAATGCTGCATAGCCTCATGTCAAAATAGCTTAGATAATTGGTTAAATATGGAGGTAAATTGAAATGGACTGTATTTGTGGTCTGATGGAAGTCATAGTATGCATATGCTTGAGATCTTGTTTTAATTCTATTTCTCCAGGGTGTTTCTCACCTCTGAGTTTTCTTAACGCTTTATCTTGTGGCAGATGCTTTATAGGCATTTCAGTCACTCAAGCTGCTATATTTAATCTATGTATTACTGTTAACACAGAAGGTGTTAATATCCATAATGATGTTTCCTTTGAAAAAGCCAGCAGCATTTATTCTAGCTTTTTATCTTTAATGTAATTGTCAAGATTTTGCTATGTTGGAGAAGGGAATGATGACATTCAAGCCACCTCAAAGTAGTAATTCCATTAGAGCACTTTCCAATTCCTTAGCTATTGTTTTGGTTTCTTTAATTAGCAGAGAAATTTAATAAATGTGTATTAGTAAAAGGAAACCCACTTTAAAGTGTTGTCTGAAGACAGAAATAAATAACCATTTTTCTGTTACAAGTATGAGGAAACATGCTCTGCTCAAGTGGATCCACAGGTACTTCTGCTAGGGTTTGCTTTGGGTGGTGAACACCAGAGGTTACAAAAATGCCCCACCACTCATAACAAATCTTCAAAGCAGTAGCTGAAGCTACAAAGCTCCTTATCAATTCTAGATGCTTTTTACCTGCATCCTGAGTGGGAGTGCAGGAGAGGAGCAATGGAAATTGCCAAATGAGTTGGCTATAGTCTAGTGGGATGCTTGTTGAACACCACAGGTATCCAAGTGTTGGAAATCCCATAACAGATGGTTATAAGGCAGGCTGGCTACCGAGGTCCTTTGCACATCTGAGACCCACCACCACCAATGCACTTGGGAACCAGTAGTTAGTTACTCTCTGAAAGGAGCTGACAGAGGTTCACCGTGGCAGGGTGGCTGCCCTCACCTGAGCATTTGAGGAGAAAATGGTCTCGCTTATCTCCTTTGACCAAGCCTGTCCATCCTTAATTATTCCCCACATCCTCCTAGTTCAGCAACCTCTGTTGCTTGCAGTTGCTTCTGCCCTATCCCTCCTTCATCATTGCCATATCTGGTGGTCTGTTGGCAGCCGATGAGTACCCAGACGTGCTTCTAGGTCCCTGTACAGCTGGGGTGGGAAGTCTACTGCCGCATTATAAGAAACTCTTCACTTCTGGGCAAGCAGAAAAGCAGCACTGAAGGTGACTTAGGAATATTTAGATAAAAAGAGAAGCAACACACCATATTGTGGAATGCCAGGGTTAGTTCTCATTGCAACACAAGGATGAAGGCATCTGAAGTGCTTCTTCTGTGGACATGTTCCGTGATTTCCAAAGAACCTAACAATGATCAATTTTTCACTTTTCAAAGCACTCAACCAAGTGAAATTCTCCTTTCTGAATGTTTATGCTGAAATACTCTGGCAGCAAAGTGAAACTGTGTGTACAAAGTGTGTACAGACCAGTTTCGTCTGCAGTACTTTCTCCTGCGGTCTTTTTTTTTTTTTTTTTTTTTTTCCCAAAAATCTTCATGACTAAGAGCATTTAACATAATTACATAATCAAATTATGAGGAAAAGTACATTTTAAAATGGAATGTTCCTTCCAAAATTGGTATTTTGTATGTCTTGTTTCTTGAAAAATTCAAATAATCAAAATTGTATTATTTGTGTGAATGCTTGCTACTTTGGATTTTTTTTCACTTTTGCAAAAACTGTTGAGTACATTAACGTGTAATTATAAAAATCTGAAACTTAGCCATTTTGTATTCCTTATGCAGAGAGGAGATAATGATGAGAATATTTTGTATTTAGAAAAGGTATAATTTTTAGCATATGTAATAGGCTTTTATTTCTCAAATGGTTTCCACTGTAAGCTAATTGATACTTAAGTGGGAAAAGGAGCAGCTACAGTTTTTTGAGAAGAGAATCTGAAAATAAGCAGGTCTTGGGTAGTTACTGGGGATCTGGGAGAAGAGGAGGAGGTTGCACTTGCATTTCCCATCCTGGTGCAACTGACTTCTTAAAAGCACCATCAATTTTATGGAGAAATGAGAGGGCATTCCTACATTGGTAATCATGTTTCCTTTCTAAATGATTTAGGGAGCATTTGTTTGTTTCATTTTCTTTTTGTATTAAGGCAGAGGACAGAAAGTAGATCCTTTATTTTGGTTACCCCTACAGCGATCTGCAGCGAGGGAACTGTTGACGTTTTTGCAGTGGGTCTGTGGCTGAGATGTGGTGTTTGGGTTAGGCTACCGTCCACACTCCTGAATCTAACATCACCCCACTTTGAATCTTTCTCAGTCAAAAATAGTGTTAGGGTAACAAAGCAAACCATTGCTTAAATTCTTTTGGTTTTCCCTGTCGTTCCCTATTTACCTCTGCCGGTGCTCAAATCAATACCCATCTCCAAAATATGTCTCTGAAGTTGCTTGAGGCAAAGGAATCAGTCTGCAGGTCTGCTGTCAGAACAATGTTAATTCAGCACCTCCAGTAATGCCAGATAATGTGGAATGGCCCAATTTAGACAGTTTTCTGTTTCTCGAAATAGGTAGCAGCTTTTCTGTATTGATTACAAATGGATCATGAAATGTTTATGTAATGAAGATAAAGGGATTCCAAAACAGCATTGCTTTACCAACAACTGGAAAAATTATATATTGCCAATTAAACCTCGGTTCTTGTTACTCATCTTTTGTCTACCTTTCCTTTTCTTTCTGCCTTTTCAATAGACTGTTGAAAAGAAGTTCAGTCAGCTTATAGGGGCTGACTCTTGCAATAGCTGGAACTTGATTTTTCTGATAGCAGCTTTATATAACGTACATCTCCAGCACATCTATTGTCACTTTTCTCTAAATAGAAGACAGTGCATCTAATATAGATTCTCTTTATCTTTTTGTCATTCAAATACACTACCTATAAATTTAGAACCTGTTAACTTTTTATTTTTTTATTTTTTAGTTAGGAAAATAAAGTGCTGGGTAATGTTCTTTTTTTCTCTCTTCTCCTTTCTCATTGTATGAAGATAACATTTTCTGAAGTACTTTTTTTTTTTTTTTTTTCCCCTCAAGGGCTTTCTATTGCAAATTATGTGAGGTGCATATTGCCAGACTAATTAAAATTCTGACAATTTTTGCTGTTACTTAGCTTGTGGTTGTGCTATAGGCTTACAGGAGAATTCATCACAAAAGCCTCATTGTGTTATTAAATAATGCAAAATACAAAAGGGGTTTACACAGCTGTGCACAAATACAGTTAGGTTGCTTTCATGGAAAATATTTCATTTTCTTCTGGAACAGATCCTTATTTCTTTACTAGTCCCCACCTACCTTGGCTTGGAAAACTGTCTGGAAGGTCTAGCATGTCCTAGCCCTACCTTGCAACTTCCCATGGATCTTGGTCTATCCTGAAAAATTGCTGGTCTATCCTGAAAAAGTTATGGTCAAAGACCTAGTGAACAGCCTAGAGAGCCACTAGTTTATTGGCAACAGTATGGCATTAAGTCATATTTTAGTTCCATGCAAAGGAAAATTTACTGCTTCTCCACCCAAAGGCAGGGTGTACTGCCCTTGTCATGATTTTAACAAAAGGGAATTTGAATGATTCAGTTTCTATTTGAACTACAATAGGTGAAATACAGCAGTGAGAAAGAAACCTGCTTCTGAAGGACAGTGATATATATATGTACACGTGTATATATATATATATATATATATATATATATATATATATATATATACATGTGTATATATATATATGAAAGTAAATATTTTTTCCCTATTTTTTTTTACTCGAATACTATTTTTATTTTTTCTCTGAAGGAAAATGAAATACATCATGTGGAAGGATCCCATGTAGATGTGTACAATAGCTTTCCCCAAATGTCATCTCAGCCTATGTGAAGATAATGAGATCAAAAATGAAAGAATTTTCTTCCAATAACTAAGCAAAATCAAGACATCGTATGAACAATTACTTAAAAATCCTTTGTAATAATCTAGTACTAGATTGTGTCACCACAGTGGCTTGTCTGAACATCCTCATGAATTTCAATATGAGTGTATTCAATGTTGCCCTTTTAAGACTGAATGTCTTGAATGTAAATACCAATGGCATGTTGTAGAAATCCTTTATTAGCAAGTAAGTTGGTATATTGTTAAAGCTACTTAATTTTTTAAAAGTAGAACGTTATTTCAGTAGAAGATTCTCGTTTGTCAAAGGGGAAGCATTTAACTGATCTTACCAAAACATCCTTTAAAAATTTGTTAGCACTGTGTGTTCTTTTCCTTCCATCATGTCCTAAGTTTGGTATAGGGCAAACTGACATATCACTGTTGTCATTAAGTATCCTGGGTTTAAGGGAAATTGTCTGTGGGCTCTGTGGAGGGTTGAAAGGATCATTTCTCATCCTCTACTCAGTCCCTCTCAGTATATGTTCTGTAAAGCATCAGAGTTTGCTGATTGCTTGTAGAGGATGAACCTGAGAAGTGAACTGTACATTCATTTTGTGTAAATGAGATGGGAGATGGGCAAGTTCTGATTAATTATAATTGGAACAGCATAGCTTTTGAGAATTTTACATGTTGTTATTTTGGTTAAAGAACTTGGAAATGTCTTTTGCAAATTAAAACAATTATATCAAGTACATAAATCAGTCCTTGAATTTGGCATGAGCTGCCCAAAATATTAATAAAAACATTGAAGTTTAATAATAGCCTTATGCCTCTGAAGTGTGAAATAGAGATACCATCAAGGACTTCGGCAGCAAAGTTGTTGTATCTAACTCATTAGTTAAGATTTCATTAGCTTCTTCCACCATTGTTATCCTCACCTTGGTAGTGAATTATTGCCAACAAGAAAAGCAGGTTTTACACAACAAATTCGTTAATAGTGTAAAAATGAAAATAAATTAATGTTTTCTTAGGATACAAAGCTTGGCTATTCTCAGTCTTTACCAGTTCTGCAATATTAAATGCACAGTTTTAAAGAGCAAGGCAGTTCTGGTAGTCTGTATAAATAAAAATAACTGATGGGGCTAATACTGTGTAAATAATAACATTTACAGAGACAAATGCACTGTGTGGGTTGTCTGTGGCATGCATTTCAGACTGCATTAGGTATGAAGGGTGGTCCTCTAAATTGTTTCTAATTGTCCACGGTAATGTAATATAAACAGTGTGATTGTTGTCTAAAACTGGTCCAAAACAGGCTGTAGAGATCAAGCCATTAATCCTGCTTGCTGTATATTTAACACAATTTGACTTTATTCCATGTTTTCAGACCTTTGTCTGGATGGGGGAGCTCAGGGCTATGAGCAGGGGAGGTGGTGAGGAAATTGAGGTTGAGGTTTGGGGTGAATTAGGGGTCAGGTAGGAGGGATTGGGGTCCCCAAAGATGAATGGGGACTTCTAGCAAGGACTGCTCTCCTGAGATGGATCTCAGCTTCCTCCAGAGTTCCTTAGAATGTCCATAAGAGGTGCTTGCAAGTGCAAACCAGAGCTAGGGTATGCTTCCCTCAGTGCTCAGCATTTTCCTGTGGTATCACTGGGAACATTCATTAATTTTGGTGGGAGCAGTCCTCTGGGAAGAGTTTATTTTCAGACCTCGCAGGTCATAGATGCCTAATTGGCTCACCTTTTCCAGCACTCTAGAAAACAAGCTGTAAAATTTTAAATTATTTGGTAGCATAACATAACTGATTTTTATATCATGAAAAAAATCCATGCGAGACCTTGTGCGCTAGGTGCTTAAAAAATAGAGGAAGAAGAGAGCCTCAGTCCAGGAGCATATGTTTTTAATATCCTCTGGCTGCTCCTAGGCACTTCTGGCCAGTGCAAATAAGAGTGTTTTCCACTTTTTATACTTTCCCCATGTGCATTTCCATCTAGACTTGATGGATTGATCTAGACCAGCTGCTTGGTCACTTGTATTCAATGGCACAGAAAGTGCCTCCAGAGCTCATGTCTGAAATAGTATGAGCTCTTCCGTAGTGAAGTTCTCTTCCTCCAAAAGTTCCCTCAATACACTGCTTTTTCTGTGACTGTAAAGCTCTTGATGAGTTGCAAGACTCCTAAAACATCGCAAGCTATTAGCATCTGTTCCATAATTCATTGTCTCAAAACATGTTGCTGTAATTAGAAGACTGCCTGAAACTTCAGGGATAGGCTCCATCTCTCCAGACATTGACTTGATGTAAGTCAGTGATAGGAGTGTCAACAGCTCGAGTCTGATCCCACCCTGCTGTTTGTTGATTTCCACAGAATGCATTGTTACATTGCATGTACCCTACTAGCAGGAGCCCGCTGCTGTCAGGATGGTCCTACTCCGAGCAGCTTGTACCTCTACCTGTAGCAGCCATTGGTTACATTTTCAGAGAAGTACCACCTTCCATGCTGGTCCTTCTGTTTGAAGATTCCTTATGTTGTTCTATGTGTTTTGAGGTTTACACATGGTCACAAATGTACTAGAAGAACACCTGGGAACTTACCTTCTTCTTGGCCTTCAAAACATGCTGCTAGGTAAAAACAGTGTATTGGGTTAGTCATTGCTGTTGTGTTGATTCCTTGAGTTTTTGTTGTCTGAAAGGTTTTGGACAAAGAGTGCCTATGCCTTGCAGCACGCTACTCTGATGTTGCAGCACAGGTGTAAACACAGCTTTGGCAGAAGTCGGGGTAGCATTTGGGCAGTTACAGCTCTCGTCCCACGGGAGCAGTCCATTCTGCTCCACTGGACATGTGATGGTGGTTGCAGGTGGAAGATGATGGTAGATAACGGTGAGTTTTGTCTGAATTTGAGGAGAAAGATGCAGGTGGTGTGTGTGTGTGCATGCAAGTTGTCTGTGTGTGTTTTGTAGCAGCTGGGCTAATACCCTCAGGTGCTCTGTGAGTGATGCTTCAAGTCCCACATCTTAGACCAAAGCCAAGAAACTCTAGCAGGAGTCACAGGACAGAAGCTGACAAGGCTGTTAATTATGGCTACTTTGGTGGAACAAGGCCCCAGTGATGACAGCTTGCCATTTGGCAGGTGAACTGATGGCACTTTGTATGTCAAAGGTATGCGGTGCTACAGCAGAGAGTTACAGCTGAGGGATCTCAGCCAGTTTTAGCAGAAAAAAAGCAAACTTTATTTATGGAAGAAACATTTTTATCCCCATTACTCTGATAAAACCTGGCTGCAAGGGTTAGATTGTTAATTATTTTTTTTACAGATGTGAGAGAAGCTTGGAAGTTGGTGAAAGATATTCTATATAAATTCTTTAGCAAGATCCAGGGATGGAGAAGCACGGAGTGATTTCTTACAGTGTCATGGCAACCAGCTCTACCCAGAGGTGGCATCTTATCAATTACATTAAATAATTAGGAACAACAGTTAGTAAAGTGAAGAAAAACAAGAATGTCGGGTGGGAGGCAGCTAAGCTCAGCAAAATAATATGCTGTTTGACTTCTGGAAGACTTCAGCAGAGGCTGAAAGGAGATTTTGAGGAGAGAAGAAAATGGAAGGAATTAACAAGATAATGTGAAAAAAAAAAAAAAGCTTATGGTGGAAACTTATTCAGATAACATGGAAAGTATTTAGGCAAAACCTGAGTTTTGTTGAAAAACGTGTTTTTATTGACATAGATTTTGAAAAAAAAAAAAAAAAAAAAAAAAGAAAAGGATTAATATACATAAGTTGTTGGGGTTTGTTTGTTTATTTTACTTTCCAACTGCGTATGTCTTTGTTTCCAAGATAGCAGAAGAGTTCTCTCTTGCTCATTCTCTTTTGCTCCTTTTCAGCTCCCTTCTTACACTAGAAATATACTGCAGAAAAATCCTTCCCTTTGTTTTCTGTTCAAAAGGTTTTAAGAATGAGTGGAAATGCTACTTTGATTTTTAAAAAACTTTTCACTTTTACGGTGGAAGAATTAGAACAAAGAAAAAAGATATTAGGTTTGTACTACTTTCACTTTAAAAGACCTACTACTACAAATTCAGATTAAGAAAACCCAAAGATGTTATTTTCTGTTATTTTGCTAAACATTACCCTATATCACAATTTTAAAAAGCTGAATAATAAAATGGGATAATTTTAAAAAGAGTAAATGTCTCAATACTATGTGATATTTCATTCTGAATTCTCCCTGTTCAATTCTGAACATTCAATTCTGAACAGGGAGACCTGTAGTAAATGACAGATTTGGAACAAATTAAATCATTTATCTTTCTTTGTAAAATATTAGTATAAATGTCAAATATAATGTCACAGCCACCACATTAACATCATTTTGAGGAGACGTAATTCTTATTTTGCGTTCCCTCTTTCTTTAGTAATGATATCTATCCTTCTTTATGCACAGTGTCCACATTGCAGTGTATTTACTGTGAGTAGATGCTAAAAAAAAAAAAAAATCAAATAGTTTCCCAAAGGCCTTTCGTCCTGCCTTTGGGAAATTTCTCATACAGTTTCTTGAAGGAAAAGATAAATGTATGTGTTTATTGCCAACCCTAAAGCTCACAAACATCAGCCCATATTTTCTATTGACCTCAGTGAATTTTGGATCATGACATCTGGGAAAAATGTGTTCAGATTAATATAATTAAGAACCAAGGCAGGTTATCTTGCAAATTTGGTTCAAAGTGTTTTTATTTAGGTTAGGTTAATGTGTTTTAATGTTATGCTTACTAATATGTACTTACAGGAATAATCACTTGCATAAAATGAGTAATATATGAAAGATTGTTTCTCCCAAGCCATCACTACAGGAAATGAGGAGGCTCTTCTCCTTAGATAATAAATTTCTATGTCTTAAAAGATTAAAGGAAATATTTGCAATTTGATCAAAGAAACTGGGGAATAACATTAACTCAGTTGGGATTGGTTTTGCAAAACTGAATAAAAATGTAAAGAAAACAGCTTTGCAAAGTCAACTACAATTAATAGTTCAGTATAAAATTGATGTACCATTCTACAAAGACTTGGGAACAAGCAGGCTGGAAGGCCTGAGAAGTTGCTCTAATAAATGGATTGTTGAATTTTTAATTCATTGGGTTTGTAGACTTCATTCCGCAAGGCTTATGGCAACTTCTTCTTCACAGAAGTAGTTTGTGGGAGGGAGAACTGAACATAAACGGTACCTGCAGGTGTTAGTAGCACTAGCAGGACTTGGTCATTAACACAGAGGGACAAAAAATAAAAACACTCCTCAAAATACTGTCAAACTGTCCATTTCAAATATATTCCATATTTTATATGTAATTCAAAATGTCATTGCCCCTAAAAAGGAGTCTAATAGAATATGTGCCCAGGTATTAGTGCCCTGTAATAGTGAGAAGTAACTGAGAATACTACATGTATTGGCAAAAAATGCATGAGAAGAGACCCTGAAGTAATAAATATTTCATCGCCATATGAACAAAACTATTGAAAGCATCAAGATTACTTAAATTAATCCATTGCATTCGTAACTAATCTAATTTCTACTTGAATATATGGCTATTTAGCATCTTTCTTTAATAGGAGGTAAAGTGGTGTGAAACTGGGACTGCCAAACTGGAGGGTTGAACATATATTTTAGAAGCGAATGGCTTACTTGCTGCTAAAGAGTTAATGTTCAAGACACATCCTCTAGCTGTTAAATGCTTAGGTCACGTCTTGATGTTTTTATTCTGTCAAATCTCTCCTTTATTTTCAATGGACTTTTAGGATTGGCTTAGTCACTGTTGGATAAAAGTCAAAAAAAAAAAAAAAACAAAAAACAAACAAACAAACAAAAAAAAAACAGCTTTACTTGCATTTGCCCGGATCTGGGAAATAGTAAATACTGCTTGTAGTAGAAAGATGATAAAATCTTCCTAACTAGTGGGATCTAAGCCATGATACTAGTATAAACCTAAAAATAAAATCTAAGAAACAATTTAAATTTTACTGATTTCTTTTTTTTTATTCTTTCCCTCATAGTTTTACTAAAGTGCAGCTTTTCTCTCTTGTGCAGCAGGTCTTTTTTCTGCTTAATCCTGAAATTAGGGTTTCCCTTTTGATATATAAATTCCACCACAGAAGCAATTGTGAAAAGGACAGATGAAATTCAATGTCAATGTATGCAAATTAATACATGTAGGCAAAAAATAGCTAGCTATACCTATGTAATAATGGTTTCTAAATTAGCAATTGCTACTCGGGAAAGAAATCTGTTACTGCAGATAGTTCCTTGAAAATATTAGTGGAATATTCAGTACTGGTCAAAAAAAAGGCAAATAAGCTTTCTAGGCAAGTAACTGCAATGGAAGTGGAAAACACTGCATCACACTGCGCTGTTCTGCAACAAGATTTTGTAAGACTGAAAAAGGTATCTAAAAGGTGGCAAGAATGAAACATGGAATGACTTCCTCAGAAGGACAGATCAAGTAGATGAGGGCTCTTCGTGATGGGGAAAAAAAAAAAAAAAACAAAGCAGGGAAAGGCTTACATAAACCAGGAGGGGTGCACAAAATGTGCAGAGGAGCAATTGCTCCCTGTTTCTTGCAAGAGGAGCTCAGGTTGGCTGATGTCAAGGCTGGGGCAGCAGTACTTGCAGAATGGCACGACAAAATACCTTATCATGTAACGTTTTGGTGAGAGGAAAAAAAATAAGAAAAAAAGATATTTGGAAAGGAATTAGGTATTTTCAGTGGAAAAGTCTGGTCAGTGGCTATTAAATACTGAGTTTGGATGTAATGGGCAGTTTAGAAAGTCCCTGGACTCTGGGTTCATGGAAATCAAGGAAATATCCTGCACACCTTCTTTCTTGTGGTTTTACCCTAAGTATCCATAAGGGGCTGCAGTCAGGAGGAGGATTTTGGCCTCAGTGGGCAATTGGTACAATGCTATGTGTCATTCCTGTCTCTGTATACAGCTCCTTGGGCCATATGCATCTCAAGCATCTTTCACACAGCTTATGGAGCTTTACAGTGAGCACACCATTGTCCCAAAGAGGGTAACTTTATTGCAGGATCCAAGAGCAATGGGTTTTAGTGAAATGGGACATTTTAAAATGCTATGAAACAGCCACAAAAAAGTCAAAGGAAAGTGATAAAATACACTCAATTATTCCTTTCTGATACTCTCCAGACGTCAATGTAATTTCATTGACTTCAGTGAAATTAGTGTTAATGTTGGAATGGAAATGCAGCAAATTTAATTCCAGCATCTCCTTCCTGGAATAGCGAGCAAGAAAACAGAGAGAGGTAATCAGATAGAAACAAGTGCTGATCAGAAGGAGCTGAGCAGGGAAGAGGAGCGCTCCAGGAGAGGCTGCCAGGAAATACAGGCACTTTTCCCGTCTCACATAGTCATGCAGAGTTTGGCAATTTGTGCACAGTGGCTGAAGTGAAAAGCCAGACTTGTTTATTTCTTTTGGTTGGCTAGTGTATGCAATCTCTTGCTGTTCCATTGAATATTTGTAAAACTCTTGTACCAGGATGGTATCAATGGCTACTAGTATTTCCAGCAGTGTCAATTTGCTTGGTATCATGGAGAAAAGGAGCTCTGGAGAGCTGGTGGACTGCTGGAAAAAGGTGGAGAAAATGTGCTTGATGTAGTGTTTAGACAGCTTTTGCTTTGTCTGAGAACAGATCTGTTAGTGACCTTTGGAGTGCTGATGTCCACTTCTGCATATATGTTATTGTCTGGCTTTGTGTTCTGCTGATGGAAAATAGAAAAATATGTTCAGGGTATTGTCTACCATTTTACCATGCCGTTATTCTTTAGTGGAACCATTTGTGGCACTGGAAAAGGGCAGTGTAGACTACAAAAGGGTAAAACATGCGCATTTTTGCAGCTAGGCTTCACTGGGCTATTGATGGCTTTCCAACCAGCAGAGAGGCCCCGAAGAAGCTGTCGGGCCCAGGGACAGTTCAGCTTGTGCCACAGCAAAATCGATACTCCAATAAAGGACAGGTTCCCAAAGTGGATCATCAAAGCATACCAAAGAGAATTCACCTTTACAGCCTGCAAACTTTAGTGTGAAAATTTTGGACAGAACCAGAATGATTCCAGCAAATCTGGAGTGATGCTGAGGCATAGCCCTGCTCTGCGGCCTCTGCAGGCATGGCCTTAGTGGAAGCAAGGAGCAGGTGTCATGTCAGTCTTGGGCACAAATCTTTTGATGAAGTGGAAACCTACAGGAGAAAGGGTTTGGTTTTGCCCGTGATAGGCAACAGTGGGCTATGAGCTCATGGTTTGCATTTTGTGGAAAATATTACATGATAATTACATTGTTCCCCAGGGATGTGGTCACAGTACCAAGCCTGTCAAAGTTTAAGAAGTGTTTGGACTGTGCTCTTAGTCATATGGTCTGAATTTTTGGGTAGACCTGTGTGGTGCTAGGAGTTAGACTCGATGACCTTATCGGTCTTTTCCAACTCAGGATATTCTATGATTCTATAATATAAGTTTTGGGAGGGGGTGACGATGGTAGTGAATGCTCTATTTTTTCTTATGCTCTTAACACATTTTTTGCATCAAAATGGAATTTTCTTCCATTTTCAGATTTTCAAATCAAAAAGACAGGAGGAAACATGTTTTTATATGTTATTTTAGCATTGTAAAATCTGAAGGTGAATTATTTAAACTGTTTGTGAGTTTCTTTTTTTCTTCTCTCTTGCGTTTTTCAGGGAAGGCACATTTAATTTGGGACAGACTTTCAGCGTCACCATAGAAAATGTTGGAAACAAAATTTTGCTTGTTTCTGTGCAGACATAGAATTTGCAGGAGGGAAAATTTGAGGGAAGGAGTATTTGCAGATGACTTGCACAAGTGAGAAACATAATTTGGTTCAATTAAGTCAGTTTTGTGGTCATTTTGCAGAGCAGAATTATTCTGAAAATAATGGGATGTAAGCGTCATCTCCAAATTGGAGGCCTTTAATATTAACGGTATTAAGTGCTTTATTTTGTTCCTTCTAAAAATACCCTATAATTACATACAGAATCTATCCTCACAGAGTTCAGGCTGATGAATTAAAACAGAAAGAGGGAACTGCAGCATAGAGCTGCACTGCTTTACCTGAACTCTGTCTCATTAGTGTTTTCAGGTAGATATTGTGTAAGCGATACTCTTGTTATGCTAACAGCTGTGTTTTCCTTACCTCTCAAGGCTGTGCATGGTCTGTGTTTTATAGCTGAGATTACTTGTCTAATTGTTCCAAACCCATTCTTATTAATTGTGTTGAGATAAAATTGAACATCTAATTAAATGAATAAACAAAGTTAGATTTGGGAGAAGTAGAAAGAATGAGCAAATTAGAAGACTGAAAGGAAAATTAACAGCTGCGGAAAGTCTGAGCCCATTCATATTGTGTGTTCACCTTATTTTTGCATATAGGTGTAGCTGTGCATACGTATTTGTACAAGTAGATATGTATTTGTCTTTGTGAGTCTCTAATATACATCAACATGTCTATACAGTACAAATTTTTACATTGACACATGGGGGAAGAAAAAGAGCCTGGGAGGAAAGAGCTAGAAACATCTTCCAGTACAGTCCAATACTTTGAAGGTGTGTTTACAAATTTCCTATTATATTTTAACAAGACAGGCAATTTAGGTGCTGTTCCTCAGTGCACAAGTGATGTTCTGGCATCGTGCCTCCGGCAACATTGCTATCCTGAGTTCATCTTAATGTGACAAGAACTTGGTGTCCCACTAAAAAATTCCCTTAAAAATGTTCAAGAAATGAAAAAAAAAAAAAAAAAAAAAAAAAAGCAAGAAAAAAAAGGCCCAATCTAGCAACAAGCTGTCAGTTTGTTTCAGATGGTAATACTGACAGCTGCCTACTTAGAGAACTTTTTTTTTCTAGAAATGATCGTTTCTGAGATGCTGTTGGTCCCCATGCTTCCATGCAGTAGTGTGGGAGACTGTGTGTATCTTATGCTTGTTCTTGGTGACAGATTTGACACAGCAAGGCACGCAGAGGAGGGCACATAGGGTGGTTTTGATCCACAGGTGTCAGCGCAGGCTAGTACTAACACTAAGGACCAATCACTCTGGAAAAGAAGCTTCTTTCTTTCTTTGATGGAGAAAGGAATGAGAAAAATTTCTGTGATGGGTAGGTGATTGTTTGACAGACACAACTGAGATTTTTTTTAGAAATACTGAAGAGATTTGCGTGGAAATGAGGCAATGTTAATAATATTCAATATAAATAAAATCATAAATAAGGAAGGGGGCAAAGTGCTGGAGGCACAGAGTCGGTAGCATTCATGGTGAACGTAATTCTCATGAATTTTGGTCATCATCTTCCTCTCTCCTCCCCTTCTGCACCTACTGTAATGCCTTTAGGGAAGCAATTCCATTGCGACTAACATTTACCATGGCAAAGGACTTTATCCAGCATGTCAAATGCTAGATGTGCTTTTTGGTGTGTAGGTGATGAATTTCTGGGGAAATAAGAATAGTGAAGCATTAGTATAAGAAATGGTCTGGTTTGTTTTAATAATTCTTCTCTGTATTTATGTCATACTCTTATTATAAATGGAAACTTGTCACAACCTTTGTTTATCATCACCAAAGGCTATGACCCACTAGACACAACTTCCATCGCGTATCAAATATGTAGAAAAAGCTTAACTCTCAGCCTCTTACACTAGAGCTTTCAAGGAAGAATCTTCCACAATTAAGGCCCCTTCACTACAAGACATGGATTTTTCAGGCAATGTGAGGCTTTTCCACTCAGTTAACAAAGGGTAATGCTGTTTGCCCTGTTGTCTGTTGCAGCGTAACCACAGCTGTTTTTCAGGCTGTGCCTGCCCATGTGGCACTTACCACCCTTGAATAATACAGTGAGGGAGAAGCAGACCCAAGACAGATAACACTTTCCAGATGAGAGAAAATGCAAGAAATTGTGTATAAATGCCAAGAGAAGAACACTGAACCTGTGCAAGGCCGTGTGTCTGATGTCCAGCACAAAGTGGTCTAATAGCGTGGGGTGGCTGTGGTAGGGGATGTTGAGCACGGAAGATGTTGTCTGTGAGCTGTGACTTCAAGCTGGTTAGGCATCTGCATCATCATACCCAGGCAGCTCTTGGCCTCTTATCCTCAGGAGTTTTTTGTCTTTGCTGCCAAGTAACGTTAGCCAACTTCTACTAATGTCCATCGCTTCCTCAGGGCTGGAAGATGAGCATACTGATAGCTACGGACAATGGTAGCCTTCATTTAAGACCTGGTAAGAGCATGGTACTGTGTTTTGTACCAATTTGGGCAATCTTGGATTGTAACTGTGTGCCAAATTATAGCTCATCACATTTGCATGGTGAAGAGGCATCAGAGCTCTAAAGTAAATATTTTCCTTTTTCTAAGTGCTCTTATAAACAAAAATGCTCCCAGTTTCACTATTTAAAAATTAGTGACTGTACAAGTGCAGTTGAAATCCCTTATTTTTATAAGGATTTGTGCATAAAGTATGCAGAATGCATAACTGCATCCAAAGCAGCTGTTCCACTCTGCTGTGCAAACAGTATCCCCTATAAAGGGAAGAACAGCGAGTGTCAGTTCCTATAGTTTACTACTGATGATCCTTGTAATTACATAATTATTTAATTTTCTTCAAATAAATATCCCATCAGTGTGAACAGGGATTTCACAGATCTATTGTTATCATTATCCTCTGAGTTTAGAGTTTGCATGACTACTGTATCCAGAAGATGTTGAGTTGGAAAAACAGGAGTAAACATCACCTGGCACTGCAGAGGAGCTGCGGGTCTTCTGTGACTGCAGCGTGGGCTAGAGGTATGTTGGAGGGCCACCACCTCCCTGCATTGGCAATGCGGGACATGCATCTGGATGCATGTAGAGCGTATGGGCTATAGGGCTGATGGATTCAGGCTAGTGCAGTAATTATGATGTTACTGGAGGTGACAGTGCTTTGGTGGGGCTTATAAGAGGATAAATATATTGGATTATGTGGCATGAGAAATTGCAATGATATGGCTACAGGTGTAATAGGAGGAAAGATTTATTTATATATTTATTTACTTTGGACTAGGTTATTTTGGGAATAAAATTTGAAAGGCAGTATGCTCTGATGTTGATGTCTCTTCCCTGTAAAGCAGAAGCAATTGCGTTTAGGACACTGATTGAATACTGCTGTAAAACTGGCATCAGCATGGCAGGAATGGGGGAGTGTATTTTAACAGCATCATTTTTATAAGGGCCAAGGATACAAAATCAATTTTGGCATTTTGCAGACTGGAAGAACCATGGGTCTGTGTCGGTGCCTTCACTGCCAGAACTGGCTGGCAGGAGCATAGACACGGGGTGGAGTTGGAGCAGGCAGCCGAAAACTGCCATAAGGTGGTGGGAATAGTGAAAGAGGGGGGCTTAGAAGGATTTTTCTTCTCCATGTAACAAACTTCGTTGAGTAATGCTGATAGATTTAAAGGTGTTTATGATAGCAGAGGCACGCTCAGCTGGGAGGTGGATGTTTCACTGTGCTGCCAGGTATTGTATCGAATAGCACCTGCAGCCATCTTGCAGTATGATCCAGTGCATGAAGGTGACATGGAAAAGTATAACAGAAAACTGCTCAGACTTGAAATAAATCACACATTTGCATTTTGAGCGTATATCTAATTTTATCTTCTATCTACATAGCTGGATTTATATCTAATTTCTCTATTGAAAGATGTAGCTTGAAGAACATTAATCAAATATTACAGGCATGCCTAATTCCAGAAATTTGTTGAAGAAGGTGCAGGTAGCTTCAGCATGCAAAACTAAGTATCTGTATTTTTCCAGGATCAAGGCCTCATCTTCTTCTTTACAATTAGTTTAAAGGTATATTGCATACGCTTAGATTAAATAATACTCTAGGATGGAGCAGACTGTAGGGAAAATTAGATCTCTCAATCAAGCTTTCAGTTCCTAAAGGCAGATGTCCCTATTTGGACCTATTTAGCATGCAGTTGGGATAATATGAGATGTGAAATGCTTTGGGATAATTTAGGTAGCTCTGAGTCTTTTTAAAGAAAATTCCTTGTTTTTAAACAGGCCTAAGGGTTTATTTAAATCATTCAAAGTATTTTATGCTAAATGGTTCAAAAATATTTTAGGTATGTACAAATATGGTATAGCAACACGTATTTTAGATATAAAAATATATACCCCTTAGATCCTTATATTTGATTTAGGGGAGTTTTTATTTTAAACACTGAAGAGTAAAAATAGAAATTAAAATAGCAGTTGAACCAGTTTTGGGACAGAGAAGAAATATTTCTACATCATTATTTTAAATTGATCACCATGAAATCTAGTGAAGAATGAGATTTACACACACAGGACAATTAGGTGAGCATTGCATGACTGTAGGAAACAGAAAAAAAATCTGGAGATGTGCGATTCATTAAATAGAAGATGAATAAATGTAGTCTGACCTAACCAGTCGTTTCAAGAAATTGGGTAAAGTAATTTCCCCTTCAGCCTGTGTAGCACCATTTCTCTTGTTTCCCCTGAGCTTCTTGTAAAAGGAGAGACTAAATTAAAACTGTTGAGGTATGTGTATATTTCTAGAGATTTCTTTACAGATTGTTTAAATCCTCTTGCCATGAAGAGAGGCACAGTATTTTCATAATCTTCAAAACCTTTTGTAAATGATCTTTACTGTAAGTTCCCCCTGCCAAAAGTAATTAAAATCCAGCAAGAAAAGAAAGGTCCTTGGTAGTGCTCCTCTGCCTTTGTTTTTGAAAGGTGAGGAGTGAGGTTCACACCTGGCACTGTGGTGTTTGCTCATTAAGTAAGGGTGCTCAGAGAAATCTTCATTTGTTAATTACAGGTACTGAGGATGCCTTAAACCCTCACAGGCTGAGAAGGGAAGGCAGCATTAGCTGCCTGTTAGAGAGGCCCACAGGTGTGCATCTCTGCGCAGGGGAATCCATAGGGTGCCAGAGTCCCTAAGGCTTCTGAGCGGGGTCATTTCTGCCAGCTGAGGAGCTGGCCCAGCTCATCTCCCTGTTCTGGCCTGTCCCTGTTGTGTTTGCTGCTGATGCAACCACCCCAGCCTAAAGAAGTTGGGTGCAGAAGACCAAAGGCAGGTAACTTTTGTTTTTAGGGGGAATTAACCTTGCCCTGTTAGACCCTGACAAGCAGGCTTTTCTCTGTGGAGGATAATGCCCCAGCAGGTTTAACAAACACAGTGAAAATGCTTTCTTTATCAGCAAAAAGTTATTTTGTTGCACACTGAGACCTGCTAAAATATAAATATTAGCTACTTAAATGTCGTGTGTGTTGTGCCCCCCCTCTTTTTTTAAGGTATCATAAGGAGATGGGGAGCTGCTTTCCAGAGAGAGGTGGATTATTTGTACCAAATTATGAAAAATGTGCTCTCCCCCAAAACTCAGCAAACTCACCCCAGCAGTGGTCAGCACTGGCATAGGGAAGCACCATGAGCAAGGACTCTTTGAGGCACAGCTTCAAAGCTCTGAAGATCTAAATAGGTTCCTCTTACATGTTCACCACTGCTCTGCCTTGCAGTATCTGTAAGAGAAGCAGGATATTTAGATGAACTCAGCTGTGTGTCTTTACTATTTCCAGTAGCAGTTGGTGGAAAGCTTTGATTTCCAACAGAGGGATAATGCCAGTTTTGTCTATGCAGACTGCAGCGTGTAGGCTTGTGAGTTCTGGCTTACTGAGGTACTGCGGGGTAATGTTTCCAACAATTTTGTAATCTTGATCCGATGATTTACTCTATTCTTAATTTCCTGAACAGACATAAATCTCTATATTAAGAGACACAGAGACAGAATTTGTCTTCTGGATGAGTATTTTCTACATATTGTCTCTGCCAATGAATTTTTGTTGTCATTTTGTTTTGTTTGTTTGTAGAGGAGGAAATGTATGCTGGTTGCTTCAGAACAAGCTATTTTTGCCATGGCATTCTTAGCTGTTTCCAATCTGGCAAGTGTGAGAGGTGAATCTCTTTTTTTCCCCCAATTGGCAGGCCACTATGTTACATTTTCAATCAGCCTGTGTAGGTTTGCATGTCCAGTTGGGTTGTGTGCACAGCAATTGCATATGCAGTTCAGTTGTAGTTACAGGATTGAATACATTTTACTCATGCAGAAAGGCAGAGTTGTGGGGCTAGTCCTGACCTCTCTTTTCCTTTGTAGTCACAGTTGTTTTCAGGTTGTATCTGACATCAGAGGGCAAGAAGGGAGATGCTCTGCACTCACACATCTGTTGAGCTGAGTTTGAGATAAATCACCGAGCGTTCTTCAGAAGGATGAGGGATGTCAGACTTAACAGAAGTGACACTACATCAAGAATGTCTTCCTATAAAGTCCAAAGGAGCAGAGAAAGCTTGGAGGAGAAAAAAAAAAAAAGTCATGTGGCATTCATTCATCTACACTTTTTATAATCCTTAAGTTTTTATTCTCTACATGAGTGTTGCTATATATCCAAGTGGGCACAGAGGTACAGAAAACCTCTTAGTGGCTAGCAGATATGATACAACAATCAGTAAAGCAAAGGGGCTGGGGGGGAAGAACCAAACCCTTGCAAAGAGCTTTATTTTTGGTCATCAAATAGAGTATTAATCTGCTGTGCTCTCTAAAACTGAAGCCTCATGTTCATCTGTACTTCACGCTGTGTGACTTTATTTGATACAATCTTGTCTGTTGAGATGAAAAAAAACTTTTGACTTTGATGAAACAATGAACGTTATATTTCTGATGAACCCTATCATCTAATTTTTATATTGACATAGTAAAAAGCACAGTGAGAAATGGAAGTACAATTTTTCTATTAGATAGGTTTTGGGAAAGCAACATGTTTCTTTAAAAATGTCACCTCTCAAATAGGGGTGATAAACAATACTAAATGAGTATGAAACAGTGAGTTTTCTGGAATGAAGCAAAAATGTGTTGTGTAGAGGGAAGGAAGACATTATGTGCTGAGAGAGAGAAGGCATTTTTCCTTTCACAGCGGGTTATTTCTTGCCATTTGTAGGCTGAGGTTGTTTTTTAAAAAAGCAATATGGAAATACATAGCTGCATTCTACTATACAGTACCTCTGAGCAAGGATTATTAAAAATGACAGGCAGACTTCTTTGTATTTGATAATGTCAAGAGCAGAAATAAAGTGCCATGCATTGGCATTATGAGAAATCAGAATAATTCTCTTTTTTGCAAAACTTTTATTACCTAATGGAAGAATGTCATTTTGGGCTTTCTTGCAAGGGTAATTATATTGTGACTCAAAAAGAAACTTTAAACCTGCTTGGTTTTAAGAATGCTTTTCAATTCACCACTATTCAATTCACCACGGTACAAGCAAAGGTGTACATTTAAATTTTTGCTTGAATGCTTTGTCGAATTTAGGTTTCAGAAATTAACCATTCTACATCAAACAGGGTTTCAGTGCATCACACTTGTGATGGGATACGGAGTACAATGCCGTATCCGTTGGAAAGGCTTACTCAAAACGTGTGGTTTTCTTGAATATGGCATGTCATTCTTCGGTGTTGCACAGCTTGGCTGGCTGAGCTTGACAGTTATGGTGGCACAGTTAGAAAAGGGAGAATCAAACCAGCAGAGGCAGTGCCAGGAGCGGGTTTGAAGTAGTGCTTCCTACTCTACTGTGTCCTCCTCCTGCCTTAGTGGCAATGAGGTACACGTGGGACTTCCCATTGTTTGCTAATCTCGTTTTTCTCCTTTTGAAATAATTATTGTCTGACATCTGGAGTTGACATGACATACCCAAGTCATCTGCTTAGGGCTGGCTGTAAAATTGGACTAGGAAGTGCAACTCTGAGTCTGTCCCTTGGCCATTGACAGAAGGCCTGTTTCTATAAGCATCCCATTGCAAGGCTTCCCAGGTTGATATCTCCTCCATTTCACTTATTTTTTTTTTGGAACTGTGGCTACTCCACACGTGGCATGTGCTAGTTGATCTCACATGAGAGCCACGTTGATTGGATGATGCCATCAAGGTTATTGGCAGGCTGCAGCTACACTTGAAAATCAGTTTGGATTAGTACAGGGTATAGAGTTAAAATGTGCTAGCTGTTTTGAATAACCCCTTATGTTGACATTTCTTGTGATTGATTTTGTAAGTTAACATGCTTTGGCTATATGAGTTCTATGGGTAGGTTCAGTAAATAGCTCTGTATGTATACACATGTGAGACTGTCCATAAACTGAAACTTTCAGTTTACACCTTCACTCCTATACATTTGCACTAATTTGTAACCATGCATCAATTTATTTGAAATTATTCTTTAATTATGAGTAGCATTT
Organism: Aythya marila; assembly: GCF_965140915.1. Classification (NCBI taxonomy): domain Eukaryota; kingdom Metazoa; phylum Chordata; class Aves; order Anseriformes; family Anatidae; genus Aythya; species Aythya marila. The sequence goes on along the minus strand of NC_139046.1, from coordinate 6,830,791 downwards.
ATTGGAGCATGCATATTTATTGTTAATGATCTTTGTGTTTGTTTTTTTTTTCAGCTCTTCTTTATGCAACTATTTTTGGAAATGTCACAACCATTTTCCAGCAGATGTATGCCAACACCAACCGATACCATGAGATGCTGAACAATGTGCGAGATTTCCTGAAATTATATCAAGTCCCAAAAGGCCTTAGTGAAAGAGTCATGGATTATATTGTCTCAACCTGGTCCATGTCTAAAGGAATTGACACAGAGAAGGTATGAGTACATGAGGTAACATGACACAATTTGGATAGCAAGAGTTTGTGTCCATTGTGTACTTGCTTAGAAACAGAACTGTGTAACAGCATATAACTTACTAACAAAGTCATAACTGCATGCTACTCCATTATTGTGGTTGTCATTGGATCAAAAACTGGATGTTTTTTTAAAAAGTTGTGCTGCTTTGGAAATACGCCTTTATTTTTCATTATGGTAAATGTTTTCTGTCTTCTAGTTTGACTTTACCAAAATACTAAACAATTTTAATGTACTTAACTATTGAAATCAACAGGAAATTGGTCTTCAAATTAGTCTGAGGGCATAATTTAATGTCAAACCTACATCAGTATTATTCTGAAAAGTATTGGTATCTGTGAGTTGCAATGAAATGTTTGATTGGCTTGGACCTGTTGCTGATGCCCAGGACATCGTCATCAACCTAATTAGTATAGGATTTAATGGCAGTAGTGATTGATCTTCTTGAGCTGAAATCTCTCACCTAGAACTTAAGGCCTTTGGCAGGGAGATACAGAAAATGTGTTACTGCTGACATCTGTGCTGGGTTCTACTTGACTTTAGCCTTCAGAAAGGACTGGTCATTTAGGTGTTATCGAAAATCAAGTAAAGGAAAGGTTGTCTTCAGAGTGATTCATCCATTCTGTTCCAGGACAGACCCAAGTGAACTGTCCTCAGGGCCTCTGTCTCCAACACATGTGTAGTGGAGTCTGTCTAGCCTTGGACTGGATATTTTAGAGAGCTGAAGTCAGATGGGAGGGTTTTTACCTGCAATACCTTGAATGTAGGTAAGATATGACAGTTCTAAGTCTAGCTTTTTGGTCAGTGGAGATTGAGGATGCTCCTTTGACTTCCATGGAGTTAGTACTCATCAGCTGAAAGCAGGCACTCAGGCTCCAGTTTCCATGAAGATTTAACATCTGAGAACTTAGAAGGCAATATTCCAAGGGAGAGCAAGGAAGTGTCATAGCACATTAACGTCCTAAAATGTATAGTGTTCACAAAGCTTTGAAGTTCTTGCTTTGGCCGAATTTCTTGTATAATATGGGATGATGATGCAGCTTGTTCAGATATGCCAAGATAAGTTGCTACACTTACAAATTTAGTCTTACATCATATTGATGCAACGACAGTTATCATACTCATTTTCTGCAATGAAATTCAGTTTACCATCGCAAATATAAAAATGTTAAGCAACACAGATTTTGATTTCTTTGGTTCTTGTACTTCAGTGTGCCACATTCTTTAATATGTTAATTTCTTATACACTAATACCCTAACTTCCAAATGCTGATTCATACAATGTTAATAGTGAGCTTTTCTGTTGTAAACTACTGTAAATGCATTCAGCCTTTTTGTGTAAACTCAAAAACATGTGAAAATTGAACTCTCATTTGCATTTATCTCCTTGCAGTTGAGCCGGTATACTGTATTATTCTGCTACAGTTTCATTAGATTTTAATGATGCTTTGCAGTTAATGAGGAAAACCTATGCTTTAATTACTGAAATTTCCTTCCATAGTTTCCGCATGTCCGGTTTTATAGATTATAAAAATGCAGTTAGAGCCATAATCTTCAGCTTGTGGTAAGCAGTGTTCTCTGGTCTGTAAGATAGTAATGGCTGCTTAGCTAGATAATTAATATGGCTGTAAAATCTGTGACTTAGGTTTTTAACAATTTTCCCTTGGTAAAGACTTGCCTAAGCTTAGGCATGGATCCAAAACCTATTTATAACAGTTGAAGGATTTCAGGAACTTCTGCATCTGGACATCAATAGTTGCATCTAATCGAACTTCCCAGAAAAGCCAGTGTTACAGAAGAACAGAGACAAGATAAACGTAAGAACTTGAGCACCGGTTTGAATATGTTGGTATTTTGTATCCTCTACAGCCTGCAAGTCTGCAAAAGCAACAGCACCAGCAGCCTTTAGTGCCTGCACTGAGCATCCCCAAGTCTGTACAAGTGTAGCAGTTTGCTTTTGACTGCAGAACATTAGTCAAATTGAGGATTTGTTTTAGGATAAGGGTAGAAAGAAGGCTGTTATGTAATAGGGCAGCTTTCCTATGTTTATCTCCACTCAGGACAGTGTTCTGAAGTGCTTCACCAAAACAAAGTAGAAAATATTGTAAATCCTAGCTGAGAAATTATGGGAACATTGATACAGTTCCAGAGACTAGTCACATAGAGTGGATCCTTCCTCTCACATTAGTTCCCTCATTAGCCCTTCAAGCCTGTTGTAAAACCCTCTGCATTTAAGTTGAATCCATCTGTATGATCCCTAGAGCAGCAAGGGGATGGGAACACACTATAGGGACCCCCAGGGTACACAGGCATAGAGTCAGGTTTATTTCCGTAGACACAGTGGGGCTTAGCAGTACTACACTGTACCTGCAGCTCAGCTGCTAAATCCAGACAGTGCTTCAATGTATTTTAGAAAAGGGGATTACTGCCCCAGGTCTTGACTAGCTTCTCTGCACTGCTTTGTCTGACAGCCTGTACACGACCTTAGGGCTCCTTCCAGTCTGGATTTCAAAGCTGCAGTAATGAGATTCTGACCAGTCTGTTGTCTGGATATTTTTGCATCAAATGATTTCCCATTCTCCTTAATTTTTACGAACCTTTCAATAAGCTTCGTATTATGCTGCAAAACATGTGTGCTCATGACACATGGTAATTAGTGAGGAATTTCTAAACTTTTCAGCTTCCATCAGACAGCTCAGACAGTTTCCACCATCAATGGATGTTTTTCAACCTAACATACATTATTACATCCTAAATTGTTCCAAATATATCTGCATTGTCACAATGGAAGGTGTTTTGCAACATCGTTTGCCACAAATTTATAATACATTTCATTCAGTCACTCAGCATGTTGAAATGGCTTTGTTTTGAAATCCAAATTCAAAGGACAAGAAGATTAACATACGCAAGAATGAAATTTCTTGTACGAGTGTTACAGTAGGTTCCTATGGTGATGAACCATCCTAGCAATTTGAAGGACTAAAAATAGATACATGTATATGTTTCTTTGATAACTAAAGATTTTAAATTCATATGCTTGAAATTAAAATATAGTTCATAGCTTAATTGGAATTACTACCATTTAACATGTGTAGATTTCTTGCGTCAGAACTCAAATATCTATCTTTGAATGACACTTTCAGTGTGTAGTCCCCAAAGATGACCTTGGCTAAAACCAGGAAGGATGAATCCTTTATCAGATATGCACTGAAGGCAAAGCAGAAGTTACACGTGGAGGAAGTTTAATGAGGATCTAGTCCTCGCTGCGTGTGAGAACAGGCTGTCCCAAGCAAAAGTTTTTTTTAAAGCCCCCGTTGGTTATCGTTATGGGGAAGAGGTCTTGTTCTCCCACACTGGAGCAATGGTGCCTTAAGCATAGGCTTCCCTGTTCCCCTTGGGAACAGCTCATCTTCAAATCCCATCTTCAAACCACAGCACTTCAGCGTGTCTCTGAGTGTTCACAAATAAGGAATTAACAATGACACTAAAAGCATTAGTGTATTTATTATTATTACTTAAGAGGAAGCAAGTGGCCTATGATCCATAATCTTAAATCACTTAAACATTAGAGCCCTCCTGTGACAGCTGGGATGATATATGTAGTACATGCACATGGACTCTATCTCCTGGAGTAACAGTGGCTCAGGCAAGATGGAATTTATTTTTATGTTTAATGCTACAGGTTTCAGGGTTATTCATCTAATAATGAGCTGAACTAAGTACATGAGAAAACTAAGATGCCTTTATATACTTAAACAATATTTATCATACAGCAGAATATGCTTTTTGAGAGTCAGTTATAAAAGGAACCAGTGTATTCTCTGCATATGGCCAGTTTTTAGCAGGAAAAAATTCTTCACAGTAATAATCTATGAAACACACACTGAATTCAAACCTCTTAAGTTTTTATTGAAATCTACTAGGCAGCAAATGAAAAATTTATAGGTATTAGCTCTTCTGTGAGAAATAGGTCATTATACATGAAAGCAGAACAACCATTAACTTACATGCAGATGTCTCAAGGTCTCATCTATTGATAATGTTCTGAAATGTCAGTAAAACCCAAAGATTTTCCCTTCTTGACCTCCATGCTGTTGTATGGCTTAGGATTTGCTCAGAAAGCAATTAAATAAATGTCTGTCATGTTTTAACAGTCAATTTGTTCGGAAAAGCCATAGGTTGAAATTAAAAAAAAAAAAAAAAAAAAAAAAAGGTTCTTTTTAGTTTGAACCTAAGCATCAATGTCGATTCAAATGAGAGCCAATTCCACATTGAAATGACTGAAATAGAAATCATGGGAAAATAACACAGTGTTAAAACTATTCATTGCTGGCCCACTAAGCTTTCATTCAGGAGGGATAGGTTTATGGTAAATAGATGCAGGTTGTAACTTTATTAAACATTTAATCTACAAAAGTACAGTGCAGTTTTGCTGTGTTTGCTGTTAATAGGATCTTCAAGAGCTGTAGTAAGAATTAGCATTACCCTGAGAAAAATAGTGGAATGAGGCTGCCATTCCTAGAGTGCCCCATCACATAGAGGTGTCTGTAAGTGCTGGCTGGATTTTCTCCTGGATGACCGGGGTAGAAGGCTTCCAAGCTTCATGGCCAAAGAGAACTTCTACAATATTAGGTGTGACAGCTACATACAATCCCCTGCTGAAGAGGGAAGGTAAAAACCATTTGGACAAGTATTTTTGTTTCGTTGTAGAGGCGGGGTTGTTGGTCGTTCCTTGCAGATCGGGACGAGGTGAACAAGAAGTCTCCCTTCACCTCACAGAGCTGAGCTAGGACCAGGTACAGTTGCAATCCACAATTCTTTGGAGAGCGGGCTGCAGGAGAGATGGTCAGGGTCTCACTGTCCTTCACACAGGTCCAAGTGCAGGGCCTGTGCACCAGTGGGGCTTTCTGTTTCACCTTAATGGATGGTATGGATCATTTACATTGAGCATGCACTGTGCAGAGCCAGGAAAGATTATCCACAATTATCTCTACCTCTTGGATGTGTTGAGTTTGGGTTGACAGAGATTAATCTATGAACCTCTCATACTTGAGGAAATACCAAGTCTATAAACCATGGCTGTAGAGCAGCTCATGAACTTTTTGCCTGGGAGAAGAAGTTCCTGCATGGATGGGTCTGGTGTTTTCCTAAGCACGGCCACCAAGGGGATGGAGCTGACAGAGGGGCTGTCAGTTCCAGAGACCACATCTTAAGGGAATGACCACATCTAAGGGACCTCCAGAGGTCCCTTCCAACCTCAACCATTCTGTGATTCTGTCTTCTTCTAATCTGTTTCCTTAATGCTTTCACTCTTGAATGATACCTTTACATAATGCTGCATGTTAAAAAAATTAAGCCACTGTCAGCAAAAGCATGAAATAAAACCCATTGATCAACTCCGTTCTTCCAAGGGTGACCTTTGTGCCAAAAGTTGTCAATCCAAACAATCTTGAAGATCTTGAGAGATGCTTTGATGCAAGCCATATTCTTTTTGATGTTTATTTTGCTTCCTGTTATCCAAAAAGCATATGTGTAATGTTAAAGCCCTGTAGTCTGCTACCCTTCTCCCATCAGAAGGTCGTGTAACGATTGTGTTACAGCAAAACTGAACACAATAAATCCTTTAACTGTTCTGAAACTTACACAACCTGGGTTCTGCTACTGTGTTATCAACGGATGTTTTTAGTGTGCTTCTTGCTATATTTCTTAGTGCATTAGACAAACCAACAGGTACTGTTCTTAAAACACATTGTGCTGCTCTTCATCCTTCCACATTTTTTCAGACCTTAGCCAGACCTTTAGCCAGATTCCATCTGTGTTGACAGTATTGAATTTAACATGATCTAGAGCGGTTTCCAGGACTTTTTGAATGTCTTTAACTTTTTACTCAGTTAAAATGTGGTTAATTTTATTACTGTATTACTAAATCTAAGCATTTTGATCACTGGTTCAGGTCATGTATCCTTCCATTAATAAGAAAAGCAAGTGGAACTTTGCTTACTAGGGTTGATTTTCAGATCTGAGCAGTTAAATCCAAGTGACCTTGGATGTTAGGCAGTGCATTGAAAATGGAACACACCATTGCTGCTTAGATTCAATTCTTAGTGCCAAGATATTCAATGATGTATTAAAGATTACCCTAATGCATGCAGGGTTAATAACTGCTCAGTTGCATACATCACCTTTGATCTACTTCCAAAATTATTTGATTATTACAGGAAAATGTTCTGTGAAAATGTTATGTGATTTGCTCTCAGCTGCTTTCTTACCTTTGTCTCTTTGGCACCAGTCCAGTGCCAAATGTAACACTTTTATCCAGGTCTGCAAAAGAATTCAACACTCAAATGAGCCAAAACCTTCTAAAAATCTGAATAGTTTGCTCAGGTGCCTAGAAAATGGTGCTATCTTCTTCTTTTTTTTTTTTTTTTTTCTTTTTTTCTTAAAGATCTGATCTTGATTATAAGTGCTGAATATGTCTGACAACCCAGAATGGCCATTCTCCACAAAATAAAAAGAGATATCTGTGGACTATGTAGTAGGTTAGAAGTCAGAAGAGTTTATTATTGAAGTTGACGTTGTTAAATGTCTCCAATACTTGCTACTCTTACTCATTTAAGAAATGGTCCTTGTTATTCTTCTGCTAAGACTGCCTAAACTATTCATTTGAACATCAGTCAATATATCCCCTAGCTACAACCCTGAGAAAGTGAGAATTTTGTGTGCTGAAAGAGAATTGCAAATAGATATGATTCACTGGCCTCTGTCCTCTTTGTTAACAAGTCTTAACAGATTCTGTAATATTTGTTTAAGCCATCCCATAGTGTTTTCTAGCTGGGGAAGATTAAAAAAAAAAAATAAAAAAAACCTCAAACCCTTCCTAAAAGCTATTATGTGGCCACATTCTTAATCTGTACAGTTTTTGTTTCGATTCATTTTCTTTTCTTTGAGTTCTTCATAATCTCTGCTCCCCGTAGAGTTCTTTGAACTGTTCAAGGGGCTTATCTTAAACTGCCTGAGCATGCTGGGGAAATGGATGGGAGAGGGAAAAAATCAGATTGAACTTCCTTTGGAATTTTAACACCCCACCCCCTTCCAGATCTTAAGTAGAAAAGATAGTGAGACATTTTGTGCCAATTCCCTTGAGTCTTCCAGAGCTGGTTACTGCTTTTCCCCATCTCTTGCATCAACCACAAGCTTTTCACTCACCACCAGCATTATACATACTCCATAGGGGGCTCTGGAGATGGTGCTAGTGCTGAATCTCCTCACAGGGTGCCCTTGTGCTGGGTTTGTGTCAACTGGGTGTAAGACAGGAGAGTGCTGGTGGCAGAGCTCAGCAATTGTTTTATGCTGACTTTGAGTAGGCTTAATTTTCTACACAGATAAGGGATGTAATAATTGTTATTCTGTGCTTTGCTTTCTCCGCTCTCAGCTTTATAACGGTTCAGATCTTTGTGGATACGTGTGCACTGTTCACTTGTGGCATGGACCCTGACTCCTTTTCAGTTAGAAATGCAGCTTATGCAGGCAGAGAAGGTATTCCTCTGGGGAGGCTTCAGCTTTCTCCTCTAATTTTGCATCAAAACATAGCAGGTTCTATTCTTTTATGATGGTTGGGTGCATATGGGAAAGCTGACTGCAAAGTCTGTGGCTACAGATTTATTATGGAGCGATTTCTGTAGCAGCACAAGCATCTGGTCCCTGCAGGCAGCCTGCTCCAAGTCGTGTGCTCCAAAACCATCAGTTAGTAAAAGCATTGCAGTCAGCAACCTTCATATCCTTCCTTACTTATAAACTACAGCTTTCACTGAGAAAGGTCTTGAAGCCTCTAAGGAAATTTCCTCTTCAGAAACTTGTCTTGGTGGTTTCTTGGTATGCTGCTGAAAGAATACACAGACTTGAGCAAATGTCCCAGCTGAACTTTAACTCAGCTAACATAAATGCCAGAGGCATTTCCCTATTAGTGAAATGATCAATTGGGCATTACAGTTTATCTTATCCCTTAAACTGAATTTCTCTATATACCCCTGTGTTGCATTTGTATGACCATATAGACTCACATACAACCACGTTGATATTTGTGTCTTTTTAGCTGCATGCTGCCTTAAAAATGCTGAGATCTCAGTAAGCATTTCAAAAGAGGAATGTCTAATTCTTGTATTACCAATAAAGGATCATTTTCAGAAGAGTGTTTATCTGAAATTGAGGTGCTCATTTTATCATTTTCTGCTCTTAGGATCTTTGGAATGTTTATCATTAGCTTCCAAATGCTTCTCTGTGATCCTGTATTACATTATGTCTTGTATGGAAGCAAGAAAATTACTCCTAATCTGTGTCACCCACGATCCCTTTTTACAGTATCACTAATAGTCATATCAGAGAAGCTGATGGCATCTGTGAGTATTCTCCTGAATTCATGAATGTTGGTATTTGTAAACACAAAAAGTAGTGCTGCAAAGTCAGGTTGGAGCTCATGAAGTCCTGTCCTTGGAGCATACAGAAAACACATAACTTAATATTGAGATTGTCTTTCTTTGCCCTGCTTCCCTGCCTCCCGTGTATATCTACATTTGTCTTGATCAGTCAAAGCCCCTTTGCCAAGTCTTTCAATATTAAATATTTCTTTAGTTGTCATCCATTTCATTCTCACATCTCGGTACTAACAGAGTAGCAGACAATAAAACTGAAATAAAGACTATTCATCTGTGGATAACTCTTGGGTCATTCCTCATTTACTGTTGTACTTGTTGATGAGTGATATCTCCATATATCTCCATACAGTAATAAGTCATTAGGAGAATCACTTCATCATCACGTCAGTGAATTCCTGAAGTATGCTAAGACTGTTTTTTTCTGTGCAATGGGTTATTTTTCCTGACTCGTCCTATTACAAGATGTGATGATGGATATGTTTGTTGTAGCTACAAAAAGAGTAATGCTTTGAGTGCTCACTTCTAGTTCCCTGTACTTACCTCTGTATTTGTGAGGAAACAATATTCTACTTCGCATCCAAGTGGCTTTTATTCCTCAGGGACACAGTTAATTTACACTTAAAAAAACAAAGGGTCCTGGAACATGTCTGGACTTTACAGTAACATCCTCCACAGCAGTTAATCAATTTTGGATGCATTTAAGAAAATTTTCAACTATCATTCCTGCGATCTGGAGGCTTAAAAGACAGAATTTGGAAATCAAATACACATATTTTTTCCTAAGAGCAATGTTTGAAAATTCACAGCCCGTGGCCTTGTTAAGTCAAAAGCAGTTACATTAATGAAAACATTCCTGAAAATGATTTAGGCCCAACAGTAGATAAAAATGTTAAAAATCATCCATCATTATGCCAAAGAAAGCACAATTTTTCATGCAATTATTATTAAGAAGAAAGGTGGCATTTTTCTATTTTAAAACAAAGATAAACTTTCTGTTTGATTCAGAAGTATCCAAAATATTTGTTTTAACTGAAAAAACTAAGGTGCCACCATATTTCTCATGGTAAATGGAATGACTCAGGTAAGTATAAGCTTGTAAAACTGACATTTGCCCCTAATAATATTACGGAAAAGATGATAAGGGATATGGTCACCAGTGACTCAGACAAGACATTATTACTAACGCAAATAATAGTTTATGGAGAATATGTCTTGTCAGATGTATTTATTACTAATTTTTATGATAAAACAGATGTAGGCAGGGTATTTGAACTTGTTCTTTACACCATTTGGTTACAGAAAAAGCATTAAGCAAAATTAACCTAGTCTCTATCAAAGCAAATGCAAACTAATTAGCTGTTAGATCTTTGAAGGCTGTTTTAAGTCAGAAAACCTCATGCTATGGAGAAGTTTCCAAAGAGATACTGTGCTTCACAGTGTTAGACAGAGGAAGCATCGTCTCTCTTCTTTATTCAATATAAGGTTTTGAGATAACTTGGCCGTATTCTATAAACAACAATGTGGAAAAGATTTCTGGTGTTTGCAAGCCTTTTATCAGGACACAATGATATGGTCCTCAGGCTGTTAGATGAAAAAAAAATCAGTTCAGAAATAGCACGTTTGAAAAGAGAGGGTAGCTCTCCATTGGAACAACTAACCTATATAATTTGAAGGCATTAAATCAAGGCTTTCTAGGCTATAATTTTACCAGGTATTCTGGGATTGATATGAAAAATCTGATTTGACCCATAATGCAAGAGCTTAGTACAGATAGTTGCAGTAACCCCTTCTAGCCTGGGAATCTGCTCGTCTATGTGCAAACAGGTACTTGGGCTGTCATAGAGCAGAGGATCGGGGAATGAACTTCTCTTTTAGCCTTTTACATTCAATATGTGCTTGACAGTGAAACAACTTTGATCTATGGAGATAAGAAAGACTAAAGGTTATTAATTAAACTAGAAATTGTTTATTATTTTCTCATTCTATGCTTTCAGATCTTTTAGTAATACATTACCATAATATGTTTTATACCTCTTCTGCATTAAACAGAAATGAAAGTCATGGCTTTACTTCTGGGTTAATATAACTATTTGCCTCAAAGCTTATTCAGGGTTTCAAGAGTCTCCCTCTACGTGCTAATATTCAGTGGTAGCCAGTGCCTTGACCCAATGTCCCTTTCTTCCACACTGTCTGCAAAGCAAGCTGCCAGATTAATTCCATACAGTGAGAAATTAATCAGTATGATTGATCTGCATTCTTCTTTACGTGAATCTTCCAGAGTGCTCTTCATCTTATTCCTTTTTCCATTATTTATCTTAGCAAAACTTTACAGGGTTTTATACGTTTCTCAGTGAAATGAGCTACTATACAGCGAGGGACATGCGTTCTAGGATTATAAGGACACTACGGTGTTTAGGTTGGTGTGCAAATATTAAACGCTCATTTTATATGTCTAATAAGATCCACAGGTTTTCACTTTCTTTCTTCAGGTGTATTTGCGTTACTGTTTTAATAGGGAAAGCTATTTAAGGTAAGAATTAAAGGCCTTATTTAATTGATCTGTGGTAAAGACATATTCACCTTCACAGGGCAGTTTTCACTCACCTTTACTTTGCGTTTCGTACGGTTTCCTAGTACTTTCTTTTTACTCTAATCTCAAGCTCTTTGGATTTTCTAGTCTGTAAGCCCTCCAGGGCAGGTTACTTATTGTTTGTCTGTACAGTGCTGAAGCTAAACCCTAGGTGTGTTCGGATACGCGTTGGTAAGTGGTCACCTACATCAACGCTTCTGAAGACTAGGTTTCCAGATGGGACTAAATCTGGTGGTTTTGATTGTGAGCAGTCTGCCTTTGCATGTCTTCAAGCTTCTTCAGCTCTGAGTGTCCATCCTGTGCTCCTGCAGGGACCGAGCATAGCAGTGGGCGGATGGTCTGGGCACCGAGTCTGGAGGGATACCCACAAACGGGACGCGGTAGTGCCAGCTACAATTCTGGAATGCAAGTGTGAAAGAGTAGCAGAATAGTCCCTCTCTTCTGCATCACCCTTTCACCTGTTCTCAAAATGATAGATGGGTAGAAAAATAATACTACCCCATTTCAAGATAAAACTCCCACCAGAACCTTGAGATGCACCCAGGCGAAACCACCCATTCACTTATTTCATAAGAGCGCGCACTGCCGCAGTGTCACGTTCCTAGCTGATTATTTTTCGTCTTTCTTTCCTTCAGGTTCTCTCAATTTGCCCAAAGGACATGAGAGCAGATATTTGTGTGCACCTAAACCGGAAAGTTTTTAATGAGCACCCTGCCTTCCGGCTGGCCAGCGACGGCTGCCTGCGAGCTCTGGCTGTGGAGTTTCAGACGATCCATTGTGCCCCGGGGGACCTCATCTATCATGCTGGGGAAAGCGTTGATGCGCTTTGCTTTGTGGTCTCAGGATCCCTAGAAGTCATCCAGGACGACGAGGTGGTGGCTATTTTAGGTACTGTGATCTCTGTTGAAATGGTGGTGCTTGGGATATATTTGCCTTCTGCGGAGGTTTGAATATTAACTAGTCTTGCTTAATATCAGATGGGACTACAAGAGGCTAGTGGTTGTCATAAGATGAGGATGTCACCTCTCCAGAGATATCACTCTAGGAGCAAACCCTTCATCTTTTATTCCATTGAGAATGCTCTTTCTGCCTAGTATGGTTCACTGGTTATGGTTCCATTGTCCCTGAGCAGAAGAGAATGTGAGCTTGACATCTTTTAAATAGTCTGCTAGAAGAAATGCCCATTGTTTTATATCTGTCTCTCAGGAGGATTTCAACATTAACCTTTGCTCTGAGTTTTTTGTCTGTATTCTATCCCAGAATACCTGCAAACAGTGTCTTCAAGGAAGCAAAACTGTTGCTTTTGGTGAAGTTTCTCTACAGAAAATAAATGGTTCAATCTGAGTACGTGAAGTGATACACCATTTATTCCAGCCTGAGTCATAAGAAATCTGAGTACTGGGGGAGATCCAGGTTGATCCCATCACCACCCTGCTGTTGTGTCTGGTTTGCCAGCAGTAGGTGGGAAGGAGCTTCATGCAGACCCCTCACCAACTTGTGTGGGTTTGGGAATTGTGTAGCAGATGGTGGGACTGAGTGGTCGGTACTAGTGCTGAGGCAGGAAGCATCCTCAAAAGTGAGACAATATAAATGAAAAATGGGTGGCTCTCCTTGAAAATCATTCAGAACCCATCATGCCTGTTTATAATAGACCTGTCAATTGTAGAATTCTTCTCTGGTTTCACAGGTATTTGCCTTCTCTTAAACTGGAGGTGAGGCTCTGAAGGCAGACATGGGTTCTGGCCCTGTCCTAGATGGCCATTCATGTCACTGAACCTCTGTACTACGTTCCTGTAAGGGCAAGTCCAGGGGGCTCCCTGGGCCCCTCTTGTGCCTCATGAGGACGATTGTTGAGAAATGAGGGTCATGACTGCACTTGGGAATTGTGCCAGCATGCAGGAACAGGGCAGATATGGGGAGTCACTACTGGTTGTGCTTCGGTGCTTCGACTCCTTCCCAGCTGGAAGTGAGAGGGAGGAGAAATTAGGACAAGCGTGTAGCTGAAGGAGACACCTGACGTGTTGCTTTACAGTCTGTACATGTACACTGCCCTGGGGAGGGACTGGATGCCTGTCCAGGTGTGTATGGGACTGCTGGGGGAGGCTTTCTGAGGGCATAACTCAAGTGCTCCCAGCTGGAGTGTGTGTACTTGGGCTATGCACATCTTTCAAGCTACCTCTTGCAGCTCTTTCAAGCTACCTTCTGCAGCTTTTGGTACTCTGGAATACATTAAGGTTTTTAACAAAGGAGATTTAATGTAAGAATGAATCTGTTTTCATATTCAGATGAGAAACCATTGCGGTGAAAGCTCCTAAATCTGTAATTTCCATAGCAAAATCCTCCTTGTACTTCAGCTCACTGGGCCATTTTGTTTTTACTATTAATCTCAGTGACTAAAGGATATCTTATGTTTGCTTACAGCTATTTAAAAATAAGAAAAGCTTTAAAAATAGCAGCATTTAACCAAATAAATGTTTTTCAGGGTACTACAAGGAAAAAAACAATAAATATGTAATTCACTAAACTGCAAAACATCACTAAGTGGATTACATGCTTAACTTTATTGTATTTACTAATGAATATTGTATTTGGAATAACAGTGAGAACTTTTTGTTTCTAACTTGTATATACTGTAAACCCAGTACCTACGTGTATGTTATTCTCCATTTGGCTAGAGAGACCCTTAACCATATCTAGTTAAAATGAATTACCAGAAGTGACTTTGATTCTGCCGTGGCTGTTGACAGGCGATTCAGGGGCTAGGAAGGATGTTCACTGTGTATTACAGGGACTGGCAGAATGTGTAAAGCTGACTTGGAGTGAGATAAACTGCTTCTTTTAGTCATAGGCACACTGAGGAGTTTTCTCATGTTCTGACAGGTTATTTAACAGAATAATGAACTGAGTAATTATGAGATGTCGTATCCTAAAAATTCACTTGTGGAAGGAAATCTCTGTTGGATTTGGTTGTTGCAGAGACATTTATAGTGACAGGTATTGCCCCTGAAATACCAACTGCATATCAGGTGGTGGAGAGCATCATTTTCATCAACCTGTTCTGCCATAATAAGTTCAAGCACAAGGAAAATGATTCAGCATAAGGTGGAGACCAGGTTTAAAAACTTCTTCCAGACGTGAAAACCCATATATACTACTTTAAATACTTCAAACATCTGCCCTCACACTGTTTTTCCTAGGAAAATTTGACTTACAGGGCCAGTCTGTCCATCCTCCCCTCCCCCAGCTGTAATCTGGAGTGGAAATGGGATAAGCATCATTTGGAACTGGTCCTCATTAACTGCTGCTGTGGGAGCAGGAGGATAGCAGGATACACTGTCTGCCAGCCTTAGCTCCTTGCAGAGTTATCTGTTTCCTAAGCTTGGTATTTTGCAGTTAATATTTTAATAGTGTTTTTCATCCAAGTGTAGTGTTATTTGCATTGCAGAGAGAGAAAGAAGGATTTTTATTTTTTTTTTTTCCAAGTGGAGAATTGTTGACAAAAAAAGCAGGAAGGGACACCAAAATGGGTTAAGAGAATGCATCTTCCTCGCATTCATGCTTGTCCAAAGGGCAGGGCTTCATCCTCCCTCAGGTCCCAGTGTGAAGTGCTCTGTGGTGTTGCGGCTCTTTCTGTCTCTGTCTTCCCTAACCACATCTCTCTCCCTTGCAGCCAGAGCAGGTTGGTGTGGCCAGCCTCCCTGTCTGATGAAATAGTGTGTCAGGAGCTTGGACATCCCACTCAGCTGCTCTCCATGGGCTACACTGGGGAGAAAAAACAAGTTTTTGCATAGCAGCAGTTTTTGCTGGCACAAAGACTCCAGCCTTGGCTTTTCTTGTGCTTGAAAACAGGCGAAACCCAGTGACTGACAGGGCAACTCACCACGCCATGACGTTTTTGTTCTCCCCTGGTTTGGTTTTGTTCTCATTTGTGTGTTATTAAATGCACATCTGCTGCAGTAATCAGCATTACAGAAATTGGTACAGTAAGAGAATGAATCGAATTGAGCCCAGAGAGCTGCAGTTTATAGGACTCATTAATGAAGGTACCCAGCTGCCCCGTTATGTTCCCCTCATTAGGTGTCTTCATTTCTCGGGGATAACCTTCCCCCTTTCGCAGGTGCCAACTCTAGCAGAGCACGCAGTGCACTCAGAGTTGGTGTGAAGGGAAAAACAAGCTCTGGCCATTTTAATGTAGCTCATATGCAGTTGCCAGGATAATGGGGAAGGGCAAACTGTCTTCTCTCTAATTATCAAAACTTTCTTCAGGAGGGAGGTGACCCTCAGAAGGCACATCAGTAATTTTCCACCACCTCAAGCAGGAGTAAACACTCTGCCACTGCTCTGCATGTGGAGGCACTATCAGTGCAGATGTCTTAGGAAACACTGGGGACATGAAATCCTCGGGGGTAACACAAGGAGTCATCCGCTAGCAGAGGACACCTACCGACTCACCCTGCCACAATTAGCTCGAATTTTGCTCCTGGCAAGGAGTTTTGTGTGAGGGGCGATGCTGACCCAGTGTCTGGGGAAGCTGCTTTGCAGCTCTTGCAATTAGCACAGCTGACCACGGGAGTTGTACAGTAACTTAAACCAGGCAGATTGATTAGCAAGGCTGAGCAAAGTCTTTTTGCCAGCAGAAAACGAATGACTCGCTGTGTTCAAATGTTGATTGTAGGAATTGATCAAAAATATTGCTCAAACTGTGTAGCGATAAAAATATATTGAGCAGTGAATTCCTAGTGGGGGGCTGCTGCTGAACGAATTCAATTTTGATAGTCAAGCCAGGCTGAATATAGATTTAATAGCTTGTGTTTCAGCCACACTTAGGGTCTTGATCCCATATGTATTCAATTAAGTTGTTCTTTGTCTTTATGTGTTGCACGTTAATTCTCAGCATGTTCTGCATATAGTCCCAGTGCAATGATGTTGTTTATTGGATTTATTGTTCTTAGGCAAGCCAGAGTTTCACTTATTAATGGTCTGCTTCATGAGTTTGTTTCTAAAGACTTGGGCTGTGAAGAGAGCATTACACTGTGACAGAGGAGTTAAGGAAAGCGGGAGCACAAGTGGCGTGTCTTCTCTAATTTGGTAATTCAAATGAAAACAAGGATGAGTCTCTTTCTACTCCTAAATTTTACATGTGTTTGGAGGTCAAAAGTTTAAGTCTCCTACCAAATCACACAGGGAAAAGTTCTTTATGAGCTGAGCAAAAAGCAGCTCCTGTTTAGGTGAGCAGAATCCCAGGCTCCATTGCTCTCATCCATGGGTATTTGTAATTTGGTATTTGGGATCCATTCCTCAACACTTTGAATTCCCATGGTGGTACCCATGTGGACGTGTGCTTTGTGCAGGGTACGACTGACCATGTGTGGTGCACTGCGTGATGTGAAAAACTGGCAGTCCAATTCCATCTCATAGTGATAGTACCTCATTCCTTGATTTTAATTAACGTAATTGCAGCTTGGGTCACTTCTCAAGCAGAAGAAAGGTGGCAGAATTTGACTTCACATAAAATCAGCGTGATATTGTATAGTGAACTTTTTTTGTTTGTTTTTCATGTGAAGTAAACCAAGGCAAAGTAGCTGTGAGAGTTTCCCCAGCTTAGTAGCATGTACCTGGCAGGAATTTGCAGAACAGCCCGGGTCCTGTTACATCTGTAGGAAAAGTCCCCTTTGTTGCAGTGAGTTAAAGCTCCAAATTAACTTGCAGGGAAATGATTCGTAAAGGAAAGCTCTTTTTTCAGTTAACAGGACTGCAATAATTAAGGTGATGTAGGCTGTTTTTGAAGTGCTGCATCTCAAAGTATTTTCCAAAATACTCAGAGTACTGATCAGATACCCAGTGACATGCAGCTTTGCAATGTGCAGTACCCCTAAACATGTTCTTGGAATGTGTCCTGTCTTACAGGTTGGAGTTAACGTGCATAGCACCATGTAAAATTTAGTCCTACTGATGTGTGTTCAAAGGTGTTTTTAGCTCTTACTGACAGAATTAAAGGGAATGTTCATTTTTTCACATTATTTTGTAAGTTTAAAATATTTCTGTCTCTATCTGCACCATGGTTAGCTATAATAAGAAGCATCAATCTTAATTTAGTGCCAGCTGGTGTGTTATAGATGTGATCTGCAGCCTCCAATGTCAGAAACATTCCTTCCACTGAATTGAAATGGTTTTGAATTAGACCTGCATGCTTCACTGCCAAACCCAGGAGCTCAAAAGTGTTGGCAGTGCAAGAAAAGAAAAAATATTTTAAAATAATGTGATATATTTCTTTCAAATCAGGCTAACAGTTTGAGGCAATCTGATTTGCCTTACGAATGTTGAAGATGGTGGGAATGGTCATGCTTTCATATTTATTCCCTTGGTCGGGAAGAATGGATACTTCTTTTTGTATCAAATCAAAACTGAGGTTTCCAATCATGAGGAGCTGGGGCTTCTAGAAAAATATGAAGTACTAGGAGACTTGTGCTTCAAGTGTGAGAGATGGGCACCGTTAAGCTTTCACTAACAGGAGAATATCTCTACAGATCTTTCCCTCTTCTTGCAGCAGTCCTGAGTGCTGGAAGAAAGGTAAATTTATTTCCAGTTTTTAGGTGCAGATGGGGAAGGTTGCACTGTATTTAATAATGCAAAGTGCTTTTGCAAGCATGGACTTGAATCTCTGGCACAGTCTCTTGTTATTGTTTATTTGCTGGCTATTTTGATAGTCTTTCAGATACTAAAAATGCTGTTTTCTCTGCTCATTCTACCCCTTCACATGTTACTGTACTGTCAGGCTGGATGTCTGACAGGTGTTAAGTGGTTTTCAAGGGAGTTCTGGCTCCTTGGGATGCCCTAGGGAAGGCTGAAGTTTTGGCTAAAACCTCCACAGAAGCAAGGAGCTCTCTCTCTTGGTCTGGTAGGTTGTGCTAACAGGCAACAGTGATGTCCCAGAGGGCAGGAGACAGCTGGTGAGCTTGCATCACTCCAGACCCCTTCATTGGGCACAGGTAGCTGGATCAGCTAAATCCACAACTCCAGCCAGCCCAGTACCCTGTCTGCAAAACTGGGCAATAGCAGATGTGCAGGAGAAAGTAGGAAGATGAAGCAACCAGTGTTCTCCAACCGTCCATTAGATTGTGCTTCAAGATGTCCCTCACTCAAAGGGAAATTCTTGTGTTTAGTAGCCACAGGTGGGTTTTACTGCACGAATCCATGCTGTTATTTTGTAAACCTCTGCAGCCCTGATGTCCTGTGGCAAGGAGTTGCAGAGCTGGCCTATTTGCCAAACCAATACAGAGCTGTAGGCTGCTGTGAGTAACCGGAGCAGGTTCCCTCCTTGCTCATTAGAGATCTACATCAGCCCAAGATTCATCTGCCTGGCAGCCAGAGCTTTCACTGCAGATGTATACGCACAAATGTATGTGTATGAATTCTTGTACCAGTAGCAATGTAATTATGGCTACAGGAACTTGATATTTGGTTCCTGACCTCCACGTCTGTGCATCCTTCATGGCCATTTGTACCTGGGCAAATTAGGTGAACATTTTCTGTGTGTAATACAGTTTTACTGATTCTGCAACAAAATTGTTTTGTACTGCCTCTGTCTTTCCTGAGCAACTGAAGATTTAAGCGTATCCTGATGGAAAGCCTACATTATTCATTGTGTCTGGCTTTTGCTAGTGTGACTGATGGGTCCTGGGAGATGTTTTAAAATGGGAGGTAGGTTAGCTGGCCTATTTGCTAAGACTGCACAGAATATATTTTCCAAATTCGCTCCCATCCACAAGAGCTATCACCTTAAGAAGAAGCCTGGGCCCCTTTTATATGTTTTTCTTCCTAGTAGTGTTTTCCACCTGGAATTCATTCTCTCATTGCCTGCCCAAACCTTCTCCAAAAGCCCTCTCAAATTATCATGTCTACTAGGATATTTTTTAGCTGTTTCTTTCCCTATCTGGAGAAAGATACATATATACATGTTTCTTTTCATAGATAAATATAGGTTCTTCAGGGGTTCTGTTTTACAAGGGTGTTTCCTCCCTGTGAATCCAAGGACTTTTTCATTCCCATTTTGAGCCCCTGGGGAGTTTCGTAAGTCCCTTAAGATTTTTTTCTGCCTGAGAGGTCCAACCATGAGCTGCAGTTTCACAAATTGGCAACTCAGTCCATGGTGCAAGGCTGTGTAGAACATCAGCCCCCTCCCCCCGACTTCTGTGTGGGAGTTATCCAGAATAAAAAAATCAGAATAATATATAGAAACATAATTATATATTATATAATTACATGCTGTATAATTCTCTCTAAATATATACATACGTACATGCATATGTATGTTTTTATGTACAGGCATATATGCATTAGACAAGTGAAAATTTTAGTCTGTCTTTAGGGTGATACCAGTAGAGCTATTTCAGCAAAAATTAAGTTCATCATCAACACCCTGCACACATCTTCCTGGTTTCTGTGTTTTTTTTGGATCCTTCCATCCAGGCTTCTGTCACCTTTAAGCCAGCAACATCTACACCCTGACTCTCATTGCCTTTCCTCTGTGTAATTCTTTACACCAAGTGCAAAGCGTACACAAAAGGCTCCCACTTTAACTTTGCAGCACTCCCTGTTTTAGCAATGCTTCAGGCACTGCAAGAGCAATGGCACAAGGGGACTTCCTAGAGCTTTGCTTCAGTTCAGGAGGAGTATTGGGACTGCTCAGGACTTGGGGCAGTGCAAATTTGGGAGGTAATATGCTGGGTCTTGAAAAATCTCAAGAGAGAGACTTTGAGAAGGCTGTGGGATGCATCAGTCCCAAGTGTCTCTGCATCAGCAGCCCAACCCCAGGCTGTCCCCGGAGGTGTGTGCGCATTGTGCTGGCATGCCTCCGAGTGGCTGGGGTTTAAGTCATGCCAGGTACATTTTTTATTATAATTTTAAGATTTTTTTTTTTCCAGTTAGTTGCACTGTGTTAAATAAAACTTGAATGAATAATTACTGCTCTCCACACAGTGAGCTACAGCTCATCCGGACGAAGTATAGTACATTAATCTCTGTATTTATGAGGAAACGTGCATTGTTTTGGAGAATCTGGTTGGTTTTGTTTTCATTCAGGACGTTCCTTAGCACATTTATAGCAGGCAAATGAGACTTGGAAGTGTGTGGGGAAACATCAAATTCAGAAAGCCTCGAGTGCTTCCAAGATTTTATACTCACTGAAGAGAATAAACTGCAACATAAAGGGAGCTTATGGGCCTCTTATAGTCACCTCCTGTGAATCAATGAGCATTGGCAGCAGACAAAATACCAGCTTTACCTTTTAAGTCGTCTCTTCAGGTAACTGTTTCACCACTCAAGTCCACTGAGTGATGACCCATGAAAGAGCAAAGAGGTTCAGTTTATCTCAACTCAGATTCTTTTAGAGAAACCCAGTATCATTCCTGCCTCACTGAACTGCGGAAGATGAGGAGATTTCAGTTTTATGAATGGTGATTTCATCTGTATGTGATTTGGGTATATTCTGTAGCACAACATCCTACAGAGTTTCTGAGTCAGCATCCACTGCTTCCAGCTTCTTCTCTTAAATTAGTTATATATTACTTTAAATTTAGAAGGAAAACAAGTATTTTGCTCACATTTCAGTGGAAAAATTATACTAGTCCCTGTTATTGAATTCTGTCTTTTTAACTGTAGTCTGCAGCTGCTGAAAGCAGGACTAAATTCCGTCCTGTGTCCACCTCAGAGAGCAAATCCATTAAGCAATTTTTGTGCACTTCAGAAATGGTCTGTTTTCTGTAAATTATGTAACTGTGCTGAGTATGCCTGTAAACCAGGTTTTGAACTATGCGTATAGACAAGGACAATTAATAGCAAAGGGTTTCAAAACATTACATTAGATAAATTATATGTTAGTACGAAATGCTCT
This sequence comes from Aythya marila, assembly GCF_965140915.1. Taxonomy (NCBI): domain Eukaryota; kingdom Metazoa; phylum Chordata; class Aves; order Anseriformes; family Anatidae; genus Aythya; species Aythya marila. Next base: position 6,809,584 of record NC_139046.1, on the reverse strand, counting down.
GTGAGAAGGAAAGCATTTTAAGGCAACTTGTTTTATACATTTTAACAGCAATATTATATATTGCAGTTAATTTTAATTACATCTAAATATGTAGAATTATTCAAAAGCAATTCAATGAAAATGCTATAACCTTTCTGAGGGATGATTCTGCCATACAGACTTCTGTTACAAAATGAAAACAAGGGAATGAAGACAGGGACTCGTAGGTCACATTTTACTCTACATGAGAAATGTTGGTCCTGTTTAACTGAATATGATATGTGAGGCCAAAATAGGGAAATAGTCTCTGACCCCAAAGAGCAATAAGTTGGATAAATTTTAACTCCAGCCTGTGTTCCCAAAATAGAGCAGAGTGAAAGTTGCAAGCCCTTAAAGGAAGAAGTATGAAAATGTATATTACCTTTCCTATCCCCAGACTGTAAAATCTCTAACCTTCACCAAGGGGCTGCTTGAGGTACCCGAAATCAATAAAGATAATACCACTGACCAATTGATTCTCATTTTCTCTTAATAACTACTGAAATAAAGAGCTTGAAAATCATTGGGAACTGAAGCAAATGGCTTTCCATGTACCACGCTTCAGAATTTGAGGTGCCAGCCACCTACCACACGTTGTGGCCCTCGCCCAGGGCCTCATCTCCCATGTGGTTGTAGCTATTTAAATGTGCAGGTGTCCAAGGGGTCAAACCCTTTCATAGCCAGCAAATATTTAAATACAGACATAAGCATAACCCTCTACTTAAGTTGATGTGTTTGTATTTAGAAACAGGCTTTTGAAACTGCTCAAGATTTAGAGCCAGGTATTTAGAGGTTAAAAGTCTCAGGAAACTTTGGGTGCATTTTCTGAAGGAACGTTGCCTTTCACGCTGAAGTAGAAGTGTTTAAACTGTCTTTAAAATGTGATCCTCAGTCCCTGGAAGCTGGCTTTTATACAGCACTGCAAAGCCATGGTGATTAAAAAAAAAAAAAAAAAAAAAAAAAAAACACTAAATGGCATCAGCTTTCAGTGAGACTGGAGCTCCTATATAATTTAGGAAAGATCCTCAGAAATATTTAGTAACCTGACCATTAGTTAAGTACCTCTAAGTTCAGGAACTTTTGGAAAATCCATTACCAGCATCTTCAGCTACACCAAGACCTTTACAATCTGGCTTTTATGCTTTGTGACACTTCTCAGGGCAGTCTATAAATACATTAAAAACCTGGGGCTATTGCTAAGGATGCTCAAGTACCTCAGATATTTTTAAAACTTTTATTAGTTTTCACAGCTGGGAGCTGATGTTAGCTTAATCAAAAGCATAAGAGTTCAGGAAGAAATCATGCATATGCTGAACAACACCATGTAGCTGTTACCTTTTAACAAATTTGTGCTGCTGTTTTTCAGGTAAAGGCGATGTGTTTGGCGATATCTTCTGGAAGGAAACCAGTCTGGCCCATGCGTGTGCCAATGTGCGGGCTCTGACATACTGCGATTTACATATTATTAAACGAGAAGCCTTGCTTAAAGTGTTGGACTTTTATACTGCTTTTGCAAATTCATTCTCGAGGAATCTCACACTCACCTGCAATTTGAGGAAGCGGGTAAGGCAGCTGCTCTTGTTTTCCCATTTCTTTCACCAAGAGATTGCACACTCCTGCAGACTGTATGCAGTGCTGAACAACCCCCAATTTACTCTTGATGTTTTCAGGTCATTGCAGATTAACTGGCCTTTCAATAAATGCTGTAGCTCTTTGTTAATGATGGCTCAATAAAAGTTAGCCATAGATTTGCAGCCCTGAGAAGCAGTCCAGGCAGCGTGACATGAATTACTCTTTCTTTTCAATTTCTTTTCTTTTTTCTTTTCTTTTCATTTTTTTTTACTTTCTGTTACATAATGTATGAAGTTATATGTTACAGTATGAGCGAATCTAGATTCTAGATTCCTCAGAGGTGAGGTTCAGTCTCTCACCCGCCAAGATATAGGTCAGAAGAGAACAGCCTGATGGATCTGCATGGTGCAGACCAACTAAGAGAAATTTATTGATGTTAAATAAATAAAATGTACTCAGCAAAAGTATTATTTTAATACCTGCTTCCCGCACTTGCATAGTTGAAAATTTTAATATGGCAAGGTTAATAAAGCTTGGTAGCAATTTTACATTCACAGCTCACTTTTTAAATCCTCCTGCTCATTTTATAATCAATCAGCAATGCTCACTATCCATTAGTCCTTTCAAAGAGCACTCCATCTAAAAATTAATTAGCTATAAGGACGTATCTTGAAAACAGGTTAAGGGATTCTTTAATTCGCATTGCGGCTGCAAAATTTAATCTTTATGATGTTTTTTTTTTAAGATTGAAGAGTGTTATATAAATTTCATTTGCATAGAGAAATCTCATAACAATGATTTATAGATTATTGAGCATTAACTGAGACCCTCTAGCTGCTGAAACATTTTTCTACAGCTGTACCTAAGGGCATCTCACCTAATAATGTACTGAGGCTACCTTGGTATTTTACAAGATAATTTCAGCCTCTGAAGCAACAGGAATTGAACAGAACTAGAATTGTACTTTTCTGGGTATAGTTTCTCCATGGTCACTGGAGCATCTTACAAATGTTTCTTTCAAAGGAGATTCAATTTTTGGTGCATTCCTTGTGCTCATTAATATACCAAGTATGGCACGAAATACCCTTGGCAAAAAGCAGATGCAATGGGATTATGGTCCTACTCTGCCTGTGCAGGAGTCTGAAAGAGCTGAATTATAATCAGGTTTGGTTCCAGCTTGTCAGCTTACCTCTGACTTGAAGCTTGTTAACTCCACTTCAGACCTGAGGAAGGGCTTTGGGGCTTGAAAGCTTGTTTGGGGTTTCTAGCTTTTCGCTTCTCTGTTGATAAGATGTTGTCCAGGCTGTGACTTCAGCATCCTTCCCTTGCCATCTCACCTAACTGTGACAAGCCACCAGCTCCAGTCCCAAGATGACAATTCTGCTCAGACCTTCCTGACTGTGATTTCATGGGACAAGACAATGCCACATACGCTGCCAGAATGTATTCTTTCTTTCTTAAAACTATGAACCTGTCACTTCAGCTAACTTCCTGGGAATCCCCTGCCCCCATTAGCATGACAAGGTTGTGCACAGCTAAAAACACATAGATAGCTTTTCCTGACAGGGCAATGTGCTGGAGTCCAACTCTACAGTCCTGGCATGCATCTAGGGCATAATTGCCTGGCTGTTTTTCCATGGATTTTCTTCTCTACTATGCTCCTTGTTTTGGGCAATTTGGTTTCCTGCAGGGTCCTGGAAGAGAGAGTCACACAAGTGGAAAAACACTCAGGGAGTTCAGATCCCCAGTGCATAACTCAGTGTTGGATACATGGATTGTGCCATGCTGGCAGTGATTCAAGGTAATCACATCACCTTTAATAGCCCATGTGGAGTGGTTCTTTTAGAGGGCAATCATCTGTTTCCTCTTCAGTGATGATCCCTACTTTGGGATCATCTCCTTTCTGTTGAGTGTTGAGGGAGTCCTTGATTGCTAACTTTTAAATACCTAGGGTACAACAGATGAACTTCACCTATGATATCTCCTACAGTGTTGCTCAAGAGCTATTTCAGGAAAAGTCTTACTCCCAGTATTGCAGTAAGTTGTGCTGAGCCAGAGTCTGCTTTGCAGAAATTTTGGGTGTTGTTTATAGATACAAAATAGATTATACCACTTTCAACACCAGGGACACAATCCAAGTCCTGTTACATAAAATTATTAGTGAGATTGTTTCAAATGTTATATCTACTGAAACTATATGTTATTCCTTGTTGGGCTCGGAAGGGTTTGCCTGTGAGTTCATCTTTTAAGAAAAGCCATGCCATCCAGGACAGTTTCATCAGGCAAAGAGAAAGCAGTGAGAGCGGGCTGACAGAGCTGCACTGTACTGCAGCAATTTGTGCTGAAGTCACGTAATCTAAATGAAAAGAAAATCATTGTCTCCTTTAATTGATTTCAATAGAAATATACTTAACGCTTTTTCTACATAGTCATCACTTGTAAGGTTTGACATTTAATTATAGCAAAAATACCCTCCTTGCAGTTCTGTGCTCAAGAAAGTGGCTGTTTGTTCTCACTGTCAAAAATATATAGACAGAGAGAATTGCTCTTTCATCAGGTCTGCTCTTCTAAATATGCATGCGTGCGTGTGGGTGCATACACACGCGTATTTGTGTTGCATTGTCCCTCAACAAGCACTTAGATGTGGTCTATAGACTGTGAAACAATTTAAACGTTCAAAAGGCTAATAAATTAATAATAGTACTGAGCAGAAAAGGTTAGTTCCACATGACAGGGAAGAGAAAGTCACACTAAAGTGGGAAAATAATGTTTTCTCACTCCCAAATAACATTTAGAGGCTTGGCATGTTGAATGACCTACTTAAGGCATCTGCTCAGCATGCTATTATCAACTCTGGATTTTTGTTTTCTTTTTCTGTGCATTAGGTAGCTCAGCCATCACGCTGCATTTATGAGCCCATAAAGTGAGCATGCTTGCTAGCTTTTCAGCCCGCAGTCCTCTCTCCTGCTCAGGGTGACGAAGTGACTTTTAATCTGTAATTGCAGAATGTTACAGGGTATCTTGTTTCGTGCTCTGAAATCTTTATGGCACATCTAACATCACTAATGTACACTCCAAGGCAGAACCAGGACTTTGAACTTTTTTTTTCAGATAGGGAAAATAATTAATCTGGTAAATTATTCTGTAAAATCACAATGAGATTACATAGCTGCCACTGAAGACTGGAATTAATAAAGCAGAGTTTGGGATGAGTCTTCAAAGAGTTAATTACTGCCTTCTGATGTTGGAAAAGAATATTAATAATGCCTAATTCATTAAGTGCCTTTCAAGATTTCACGCAACTGGAGTGAGGGCCTCTACAAGCTTAAGCCATGGAGCTTGGCCTAAGGAAGGGGAGCTAAGACAGATTTCCAAGAGACCCAAACCCGTACAGATATATGTATATTATATTGATGGTCAAAATCAGGAAGGAAAGCCTGCATTGTGCTACCAGTTGTGTTTCCACAGAAAACAAGTCTTCAGCTGAGATATTTTTAAAGTTTTTTTTTTTTTTTTTTTTTTTTCCCTTTTCTCATCATTTCTTCCATTTACACCAACTAATGCACCATCTCCAGCTAACTGCTGGACCACTGCAGTCTGTGGAAGTGCAGGAAAAAAAATCAAACCGAAATTTCACCCTTCTGAAATCCAAGCTGAAATTCTCTTTTGCTTAAGTAAAGTAAGCATTTTCCCCTCATATGGTCACATACTACTGTGAGCAAAATGAGCTGTGTTAAACGAACCTGGAGCGGCCAGGGATGGGGACAATTGGCCATAGAGGGTCTCTGGCACATTTGCTCCTGGAAGGTGTGCTAGGAATGAGCCAAGGAAATGTGAAGAGAAACAAGTGCCTTTAAGGCAGTGAAATACCCTCTGGAGAGGTTTAGTTCTCTTCCCAGTGATATTCTTAAAGCCAGGGACAACACTGTGACTGACTGATGTTATCTAATTCCTCCAGCACAGTGTGAAGCTCTGAGGTGAAAAAGCAGGTGAAGCCATTACACTCTCTTAATACAAATGTCCTGTTTGTCTTTCTATTTCAGGTCAGAATAAGTTCTTTTTAAATTGGCTTTCTGTTTTTGCTTGAGGTTTTAATGAATCATGTGTTGTTTCTTGAGTGAATCACACATCATTTCTGTGTCACGTAATTTTTGAAAAAGCTTTATTTCAATTTGAGTTCTGCGTTCATGTCTCCTAGAAGTGAAGGTTGTACCAGGGCTCATTCGGGATCCCCTTTGTCACCTTTAAGACTCCTTGGATGTCGTGCTACATTAGCAAGTGTCCTGATGCAGAAGCAATGTCAGAGGCAGAAGGTGTTGCTCTGTGCACTGGCCCCTGCTCCTGCAGGTTGCACTTGTGCTGGTGAACTTGCAGATTTTCGCCAGTTTTGAGCTCTGAAAGCTATTTCCAATAAAGGCAGCTTTGCTCAGAGCTGTTTGCACTTTGCCAGCTGGTGTTCCTTCTCAGTCCTGACTTGCTCACATAGGAAGGGATCAGACCATGGTCTTTGGGTAACACTGACAAACAAAACTAGGGGGTAACAGCGAAGCAGAGGATGCAGGGTACCTCCTGTGCCCCTTGTCCATCTGCACTGGCAGGTTCATCATCCATTGCCACCCCTTTTTCCATTGTCACTGGGATCTTCCCCCATGTGGGGACAGCAGACAGCAGGGGTGACAAAACCTATCTGGGCAAAACAAGTTTTTCTGTCATTATTGCTGAAGAGAAGCAGGAAGAGGAATGTGGTGCTTACAGAGCAGCTGTGACTAGTATGGAAATCAGCTGGGGGGGCTCTAGTGGGGCCCTGGGCCCCTGTCCTGTGCTGGGGAAAGTGCTTACTGCCAGGCCTCATCCACCTCTCACTTCTGGTACTTTTCTTCTGCATGTGGAGTTTATTCCTCTGCTGGTTCAAGCCAGTGGCAAGGGTCCCAGTGAGATCACGATCAAGCCTCTGGAAGGGCAGATCCAACAGATCAATTTCTATTACAGCTTATATAGCCAGCAGGCTTTTGGCATGGCTGTTAACTCAGAGTTTTGTTTGCAACTCAGTGGCTTGCTCAAGCTTATTGGAAATTAATTTGATCCACTTCTTGATGGCAAAGCATATGGTATGTTTCTTTTCCGTGTCCTTCCAGGGGACTCAAAGCATCTGCAGACCCTCTTTGGTCTTTTGTTATTTGTATTTTTTCTTCTTTTTATGTAAGTGTGTTGTTCCAGAAAACGAAGTCCTATAGCTATAGTTTAGCTGTAGCTACAGTTTAGCACGATCACAGACCAAATAAGTTACACCCTCCAAAATCAATACGGTTTCATTTTGTTGGCATCTTAGCAGACCTTGCAGCCTCCATTATGCTCTAAGAAGCTTTCACGTAACACAATTATTTTTTATTGTTTGACCTTATTGTATTCAGTTATCTCCAGGTATGCTATTATTCCCTTGCTATACTTCCTAAAGGACTGTTTCAGTGATGTAGATTTGGCACCACCTCTGGAGGTGTCCAGGTGTATATTGGATGTGCATGGGACCCAATACGGCCTCAGCAGTGCACCCATGCTGCCCCTCGTGCTGCAGGGAAGTCCACGTGCTCCCATGGGTGCGGGAATACCAGACCTCAGCTTCAGACTTTTTCTGCTGCTCCTTGCTCCTGTCTCCTGCTCCCGAGTCATTCCTTGGTCTCCTCTTCAGGGGCACAGGGATTTGAATTTGAAGCAGTCACAGCAGGGAAGTCAGTCCTTGGAGAGCCGTGCATGACTTTGCTAGGTAGAAAAGCAGCGTAAAAATTCAGAGAGAAAGCTGCAGCAGCATTAGCGTCACCCCTCCGTGCCTCTCTGCCAGCCAGCATGGGATGGCTGTCCCTGAGCAGAGAGATTGCTGTATAAAAGCTGTCAGGGGGTTTGCTCTCTCACTTTTCTTGGTAGCTGTGAACCTGACTTGCCTGTGTGCCTCACTCCCCTCCCTTTCCTTTTTGCCACTTCATCATCTCTCTTACAGCCCTTGCTCCTGGGCTCAGCTTGGGTCATGCAGACAGGGGGGAATTGGGGGTGTGGGAGCAACTGCACTGCTGAGCCCTTCCCTGCAGGCACAGAGGTAGCACAGGGGTCTTCTCTGCATCCTCCTGTGGCTGCAACTGTGTTTGTAGATGGTGGGGGAGTAGATAATAAACCTAAAATCTCTCCTCTCCTTACCACCTCAAGGGCTTGCGTGTCTGAGTGAGCATTTAAATACCTGAAAATAGGGCACTGTGTATCACCTGGGGTCTCTGGGATGTCTGGGGTAGTGCAGATTTATGGCACAGCCTGGATTAGTGTATTTTGCCTTCAAACTGAAGGCAGTTGCAGAGATTAACCAATGCACTGTTATCTTTAATAGTGTTTCAGAGACACGTTAATCCTACAAGGTACCAGTAGACCCCTATTCTATTTTGAATATAATCTCTAAGTTAAGTACCTTTTTCTGAGGTCCTGGTTGTGCTTCTGTAAAGAGCAAGAGGCAAAGCACCACCAACTCTGTTAGAAGTGGGATTGAGCCCAATCCTAATAATCCTTTGGCATTACAGAGGTAGAATTATTTTTTCATGGGCATGCAGCTTCTTTCTCCGTCTAAATCTAAATCAAAATAGCTTTGATCTCATTTGTAAGGCCATTATTTTACTGTTGTTTTTTGTTGGGAAATGCAAGGCAATTTAGTATACTTTTCGTTCAAGGATCTTTGAACAGTACGGTACGGCTGCAGAAGAAAATTGTATGTGCTGATGTGCTGCTTTCTGTACAGAGACTCAGCAGCTGTTACACAAGGCACTCTGCTGATTTACCCCAGCTAAATGTACAGGCATCTCTTCTTCGTGCAGCCAGGGAAATGCAGACGGAGTGATTTATTTGTGTGCGGACAGATCGTTCATCAGGAAATGTCAGGGATGGGCAGCATCCGTAGGAAAACAAAAGTGTAAAACGGCTATGTTAGAGGGAAGATCCAGACTGAGAGTGATTTACTAATGTGCTCTTTGTGGATTAATACCATTTTCTTGTTTAGAAAGCTGCCATAATTAAGAGACTCTCCTTAGTTCACTCAGAAAGCTTTCTGCAGGCTGTCTGTTAATATTGATTCAGGGTAGTGTTGCTTGCACAGGACTTGAATGATGATAAAAATAAATCAAAGGTTTGCTATTTTTAATCTTGTAAATACTAAAAAATAAATATTTTGTGTTCACATCCCTTCATTGATTAAATTTGATGCTTCTAATCTCTTCCAGGCACTAAAGAAAGGGAGGGAATGCGCATGGTGCAACAAGAAGCAGCATTGCTGTGTCATTTTCAATTGCCAGTTAGGAAAGTTTTTATCATCAGCCCCTCTGAGCTTTGATGTGATGAACATAGGCACGGGAGCTCAGCCCGCAGCAGACCCGAGTTGATCACCGTCCCTGTGTGCCTGAGTTTCCCTTGTGGGCAGTTACTTTGCCAGGCTTAGCTCTGCGGCAGGCTGTCTTGGGCAGGTGTCCTAATGAAGCTGCTCTCCCCATGGTTTTGTATGGTTCCCCTGGTGCCTAATAAACTATGAGGCCAGCCATGGGCTGACAGGGAGTATTATATTTGTGGTACTGCTGAGAGTAGACAGTTTATTCCGTGATGTCCTCGGTGTGTCCTGGGAGCTGTTGCTGCTGCAGGTAGCCTCTGCAGGTAACCTCTAGCAAGTGGGATTTGCACAGAAAGTGGGGACAGAGGTCTGTTGTGATACCTCACACACCTTCCAGACAGCTCACTCTGACCAATGGATTTCTTGCGTGAGTTGCTGAGATTAATTACCACATAGATCTACAACTTCTCCAACACAACTGAAGAAAAAGGGTGAAACATTACAAAGCTGAGATGTTGAACACCCAGTTCTCTGCTGGCTTCCATCATTGCTTGCTGGAGTTGACTGCCAGTTTCAGTAACTCAGCATGACTTTCAAATATAAAAATGAGTTTCTGCACCTGAATTCTCACTCCCTTACACCTTTCTTCCATAAGACTGGGAATGCCAGCTGCAAAGCACCCAAAGCCATAGCTGGGGAGAGAGAACTTCTGCCAGTTCGTTGGGATCATATGAATGGATGCCCATAGGCTTCACAGGGAGCAGGCAGAGCTTTAGCACTCACCTAAGAGGGAGTTTCCTCTCCTAGCCCAAAAAGGGATCAGTTTTGTCCAGTCTAGAAATAACAGTAATGATGTCACAGCTGTTTTGCACTGGAGATAGCACTAATTTTATTTTTGCCTCCCCTTCTCCAGACAGGTTTTTGTCTTGGCTTGCACAAAAAGGCTCCCCACGAAGCCCCTGAAATGCTGTGAAATGCTAAATAAAACTCCCTGCATAAGGTCTTTCTTTTCTGTGCAATTATAAATCCATCCATCTATTGTTTTCCAGCAAACACTTCAGAAATGCGATAATACCCAAACATGCTGGCTCAGCATGTGATAATCATTGCAGTACTGCAATTCCTAGATTTACCTTGCTTTTAGTGCTATTTTGGGGCTACCTTTGAGGGCAAGGAAACTTTGCCTGTAGGTAAGAGTTAAATTGTACACAAAGGGCAAGAGGAACTTGGTGGAGAATTATTAATCCAACTTGTTTTAGTTAAAAATAACCCCCAGCCTGTCACATCCAACTTAATGATAGTTGATTGACTTTGCCTTTTCTAATTGTCAGCCAGTCGCTGTGATTAGCAAGCTGCCTTGGTTTAGGTCTTGTGAAAAGGAAGTGTGGAAGAGCGATTTTTTGAGGAGCTGATTTACATATATGCCAGAGGTGGGAATGGTTGTCAGTAGGGACAGGGGTATTCTGGGAAGAACCTGAAATAAGCCAAGTCCCCTGTTATTGCACTTCTGAGCAATTTGCTGAAAGGCAAAAAAAAAAAAAAAAAAAAAAAAAAAAAAAAAAAAAAATTAGTTAAATTAGGAAAGAACACTTATTCCTAATCCATGTTTTTTCCTCCTATTTTCACTTTTCAGTTTCCACAGCCCCTGGTCTTAATTTGTTTCCCTTCTTAAAGGTAACAAAACAGAATACAGTTTTCGGATGTAAGGTACTGTTAGAGCATAGCATACTCAGTGATTAAACTCTGTTTCTTTTAACTCTATTAATTAAACTGTCAGTGATCCTTAAACTTCAGGCCTCCCCTTGGGCTTTCAGCTGATGGTTAGATTGTTTTATTGGTATTCGGCAGAAGACATTTCAGTTGATGGAAAGATTTTGTATAGAGCTTCCTACCTAAATATTTCTATTGGTCTACTGTATATCTGGGGCAGGCAGCTTACTTTTCTGCACTCTGAATACACAGCCCTCTTGGAAATAGTCTGTTGGCCTCTGCTTTGTTTTTGTGTTTTTTCTATGGAGGATGCTCCTGTTCCCAGAGGAGTAGGCCTTGGCTTTGTCTGACAGCCCATAAGACTTTCTAAATGGGATATTTCTATTGGTCAGCTGTAGTGTAGCATTTTTATCAAGACAAGCCTTGCTTTCCCATTTGTACCAATCGCTTGCCCCTTGGTGCGTGGGCATGCAGGTTTCCATCTCCATGTTCCTTATCAGAGCATCCTGGCTTCTCAGCACTTCATTTCTAGGTCTAGCTCACCATTTGTACCGATTCTGCCTTCCTCAACTCCTGCCATTGTAATGAATTTCCATCTCCATCATGTGTCTAAGGCAAATCCATTTTTAAATGGAACAGTTGTTGGTAGTTCAGAGCAGCTCAATTATGAATGACCTCCATCCCTCTCCCAGGCTGTATTAGCCCTCCTGCCAAAGAAGGCTGCAGTAGAAAGGTAAATGGAGGAACTGAATCATGCATGCTTTTCATGTGTTATTAATTATTCCTGTTTCCATTTATAAAAAGTCGTAGCCAATAACTTAGAGATGTTCTACAAAAGTACGTGAATAATAATTTACAAGCACAACCCAGCCATGCATTAATATACCAAACAGATGCCTGGCTGATCAACATGAACCATAAGCTGTAGCTTAAAGCATTTGTCAGAAAGTTTGAACCAAGGCCCTGTGGTCCATCAGTAATGTGTCCCTTTGAAGAGCTTCCTCTCAGACCAGTTATGCTCAAATTCAGTCCAATGTCTGCAGTTGCTAATAGGTAAGGACTCTGTTGAGACACAGATTGACCTTGCAAAATCCCCAACAGCTTTGTTTAACATTGTTATAACCTGCTTGTGGGCAGATGCTCTTGTCCCATGGATCAGCCGTGGGTGGAATATCTGGCACAGCTGCACATCTTTAGGTATTCTCCAGCACCTAAGGGTAGGTGCCAGACCCCGCTGAGAAGATTCAGCCTCCTAGTAGTGTCTGAGCAAGATCTTCCTGGAAGAAGGTGACTGAAGAAATGGTGTCTACTGTGGGAAGTTAGGGGATAGCTGCATTTTTCAGGCACCAGAAAATTTTCAACTCAGAGGAAAACAGAGAGGATGCTTTAGCCAAGGTCCCAGAGGTCACAAGGCGCGCTGGGAAATGAATGCAGCATCTGAGATGAAAAGGTAACACAGCCAGAGATCTGTACTTCTGTCTGGTGTCGCTCTGCATCATTGCAGCACCATTTATCGTGTAGCAGCTGGTGTTTTGTTAATTGTGTGTGCACAGGGAGTGGTAGAAAGGATACAAACAGTGTGTAAACAGGGTGCAGCATAGTCACTAATGGGGAACTACAGAATCATCAATGTTATTGATTGCAAAGACCTGTTATTTGTCCAAGTACAGTTGTCTTTTTTTTTTTTTTTTTTTTTTTTTTTTTTTTTAACTAGTCCCAGGCATGGGTAGGGGACAAATCAACTGGACTGACTCCAATTTTACAGGAGGAGGTCATTTCTGATCACTTTTAAAGCCAGATTTGCCAAAGTATACAATACTGAGGATTATAAACTAATTTGTTTGGGTCTGGAGCAATGAGATAAGCTAAGGCTGCAAAAACAGCAGGCTCAGCCCCTAAGGAGCATCCTGTGTTAGTGTCTAAATGCATGGATAGGAGTGTAAAACAGTGTTGATGAGCTTTGCAGAGATCCACATCTAGAAAAGAGGCAGTGACTGTGATGTTGGTATTAGGGAAGATCACCAAGAATCACACGAAGAAATTTGAAGGAACTTTTCCCTGAGAATAAGCTAAATGCTGGGACACAATAGAATGATACCCACAAGTAGGATATAGCCAGATCACTAAAATCCTCCCCAGCAGAGCCTTAGCTTACTGACATGAAAGCCCAGGGATTGATTTAATGCAGTCAGCATGTAAATGGGAAGGAAATGGCTCTTCACCACACCATCTGTTTATCCCATCCCCATACCCCCACTAGTTAACTCTTTTGTGCTGTCTCTTCCTTTTGGTGATAATGTTCAGAAATAAATGCAAAGCTCACAAGAGTCACCACTTGTTGTGTTCCTCAGTCACATCTTCTGAGGTTAGAAATGGTCCCTTTGGGGATAGTCGACACATTCAGTCCTCCCTGGGTGTTTGTCATGTAGGCAACCCATTGTGTTTGCCTGCAAGAAGCTCTGATATGAGTGTCATCAACAACTTCATTTCTGTGCAAATAGCCTTTGGGGAACAGGACTCTTCTCTCTGTGTTGAGGTTTGTCATGGCCACCGTGGTATTTCTGTGCCATTGGAGGTACCTCTCCAGTTGGTGGATAGCTCTCCTCCAGGCTCTTCTGGCTGTGGGTGGTTTCCCTTGACTTTCTGCCCAAGAAAAGAGGAGCTGTTCACTTGTTCAGATTCAGGTACCAGGAAACATTACCAATATCATTGAAATGTAGTCTTTGCTCTTTAAAAAAGTTTTTATTTGATTATACCATAAATTGAAGGCCCCTGGTCTGCTGATGGTTACAGATGTCTCTGAAAAACTGTTTCCTTTAATCTCTTGAGCTAAAACACTTTCAGTGGCAGCTCAACACCAACCACTTTTGGCTAAAGGGAGATTTTATCCTTGGTGTGGGTTGCACATTCTCCTCACAGAATATTTCTCCTTGGCTGGATACTTTTCAATGTTTGTGTGCTTATGTCTTGGGTCTTTTTTTCTCCCCAAGAGATTCCTCCCCACTGAAGCACTAGCTGGGAGCATATTAAAGGCAATTACAGCATGTTTCAACAACCAGCACTCCTTACTCACATGCTGCCAACTGAGAGCTCTCAGCTGGGAAAATTTTAGCTCTTGCTGAGTGAGATGTTTCACTTGAAGAATCCCAGGGATACTTGTTAAGGTTATTTCAGAGAGCATTTTGTAGTTAAACGAGGTATATATTAAAAGTTTAAATAACCTCTTGGTCTCTCTCTTTTTTTTTTTTTTTTTCTTCTGTTAAATTGAGATTTCTTAGTGGCTTAACTGAGTTATTTTGTGTCTGTTATGCAGTGGGCTGACCCTGTCTTTCAGTTAGTGAATGATCTGCCAGAGGTGTTCATCTTTGCTGAGTCTTGATTTCAGCTTAGAAGAATTGCCAGGTCACACTGGCGGTGTGTTTTGTTTTGTCCTGGCATCTCTGAACGGAGAAGCAGAAGAATGGGCTGGTGAATTGCCCGACTCATTCTCCCTTGCAGTGTCCCTGTGGCTTCATTTGCAGGGTGTCCCATGGGAAGGTCAGCATGGGGATATGTCCAGCAGTCATTTGAGCTTGGGCTTCATCCAAAAGATCTGTGGAAAGGGGGTGATCACTGGCACCATTTACCTTCCACTACCCAAAAGCTAGACTTGGTTGACTGGCAGATTCAGTCATCTCTGGTAGAGCAATAGGCTGTATTTATGGGTCAAGAAGGAAAAAAAGTAATTTCTGGCTGTCTGAAAGCAGAACCACCATGAGGTTTGGACCTGAAAGCAGATTAGAGCAGATCTGCAGCAAAGCTAATTTATCCTGCCCTTCTGCAGGACAGATACTAACTACTATGTGACACCAGGGATCTTTGTACCCTTCTCTGTTGTGTGTCATAGAGTTACTCTCCCTTCAACCCTACAAGTGTTTAAAAGATCAGGTCCTTGATTGGGTTCTAGAAGCAAAATAGAAACAAGCAAATGATTGCCCATCTACCAGCCTACATCTGCTCCACTCAAGAATATTGCCACGTCTGTGAATTAGCTTGAATCTGGAATCAGTGGCTCTCCCCACAAATCTACTAATAGTATTATTTTTACTATTGCAATAGTCTCCACTATTGGATCTGCTTCAGGTGAGGAATGTCTAACAGTGACAAAGCAGCACATTTGATGTCTCTGTTTCGTAATATGGATAGATGCAATAAGGTCTGATGCCCTGGCTTTTTGAGGTACATAGGCTTCCCATTGTCCTTTTCATTCGGGTCTGTTGTTCATATGTTCTGCCCTTTAAAATTATTTCTTCATTTCTGACTCATCGTTTCCAAACAAAACTGATGGTGTTCTACAATGCATGCCATTGGAAACACATTGTTTTAATTGAAGCTCCCACTGTAAAAGCTTTTCAATAAATTAACAAAACCTTGAAAATGATGAAGTGAATGGATAGGGCAGCTAGTAGTACATTCCCTATAAAACCAGAGTTTCTGAAAGCCAATTAGAATGTCTTCACTGTCAGAAACAAGGCTGATAGGGAGGGATGGTTTAATTTTTTTAGACCAATTGGCGTAGCTGAAAAAATCTACAAGCTTTCAGTTGCAAATCCCTTTTTCAGGTCTGAAGACTTCAGATTAAATTTCAGGCACTTTCTAGTCTGTTGAAGTAATATTTAGGGGAAAAAATAATGATTCCAATTAATTTAAATTTCCACTTAAAGTGGAAGGAAGCAAAAGCTCTTCTTTTGCTGATGCGTTACTTTATGAATGGAGGGTCTCATAGGCACTTATTGAGACTGGTCTTCAGACAGAAAACAGTAAAAGGCAAAAACACAGAAAAAAATATGAATTCTGCAAATGCTAGGAGCCCATATTCTGTGTGGCTTTGTGCTAGAAATATGCAGGAACACCGGGTCTGTCACAAGTAAGGTTGGCCAGAAGCCAAACAGTAAGATTTTGACATTTTTTCATTGTAATAGAAGCAAGACCTTCAGAAAACGTTCACTAAAGCAACAGAGATAGTGCTGCCTGCCCCCCTTCCTGCTTCCAACACAATGCTGAACAGCAGTAAAGTTGTCCTGGACTGGATTTAACTGCAATTAAAGTTAACCCCTTCCAACTCTCAGCTATTTGAAATCTAGGTCTGTAATTCCCAAACTGGACAGCAGTGAAAAGAAAGTCTGTTGTTGAAACTAAATAGAATATTTATATAATATTGACAATATGGACCCTTATATTTGTATATTTGTGTATTTAATCTTTTTGAAGCATGGATTTTTCTATTATGGGGGTCTGGGCTGCCAACCTCTGCTCCCTCTCTCTCACATCCACCAAGGAGCTCAATGACCCTGGGCAAGTGGTATGACCTCCCTGTGCCCTGGTTTTGGCATCTGGCAAAAGATACAGCACCACAAATCCTCTCCCATATAGGGAAAGAAGAGTGGTGGATTAGTACTGCATATTATTATTGATGATTGATTTTCTGTTCCAAGCTAAATCAGGCTGAAGAGCAGCTTGAAAAGTCTTTTGGCACTTTTCCCTGTCCCAGAGAGAACCATTTCTGCAGTCCGCCCCGAGCTCAAACCACCCTGCTGTCATCCAAAGGCTTTGAACTATCTTTCCCTGTTCATGCTCAGAAGCATATCACTCTTAGGAGATACTGTGCTGGGCAAAGGGAAAGCTGCTTTCTTTGAGGAGTTTCTTTCTGTAATCATCTCTAATAAAAAGCACAGACCATAACTCATCCGCAGCGCAGCAAAGCCTGAATCAATTGACAGTGCTGCATGCTGACATTTCACTAGGTCGTTGCCAATAGCAGGTATTGATCCAGTGGCCAGTATAAGTTTGTGAGGACCAGGTCTGCCTGATCTCGTTGGAAACTGTCCTCTTGAAGAGGCACTGCCTGCCGGTGAGTGCATCACACCACAACCAGGCTGGGAGGCAATGGGAAGCTCCCTTCAGCTCCTGAGCCCTGGGGTTCCTGCTGGTGGTGTGGTGGCAGGATTGGTGGTAGCAACGTGGTCATGGTGCTCCACTTGGTGATATGTGTCACCAGTTATTTACATCAATGTGGAGTCCAAAAAGTTGTGGGAGGGTTTTGGTGTGGGGTGGTCTTTGCTGCGGTTCTCCTCCAGATCCAGTGGAAGAGCTAAGCACTAAGCCTGCTGTATTTTATTCAGAAAATGAACTAGGTCCTGGTTCAACAGAATATTTCAGCTCTTTGGTATTTAGTTTTCATGCTGAGTTCAGTCTAAGGTTTAAGGTCCTGGAAAGGAATTGAGAAGCTAAAGCAGGGTTTTTTTGCTCCCCAGTTGTGATGAGAACCCCATAGAAGGAACTGTGCCTCTTTGGGTCACAGTCACAGGTAAGTCTCTTCAGAGGCAGCACAGACCCTTATTCGTTTCTGCAATGGACTGACCCTAAATTATGCCTGCAGTAGGTCCTAGTAGAAGTATGCCTTAATGCATAAATAAAGCAGTCTTGCTGGTTCATTGTTTAAAATAACTGTCTGTATGTGGAAGAGGCATTTTGCTGTCTTTGGAGAAATAGATCTGAGTCTGGCTGTTCTGCAACATGCTAAGACATCTGCTGTTTGGTTACAGCAATGAAAACAGAAAACAGTGAGGGCAAAGCAAGAAAAAAAGTGATTATTTTCAATTCTAGCGCCTTGTTTAAAACCTGTGGCAAAGCTGCCCATATCCAAAGGTGCTCAGTGCCCTTCTTCAGCATCCTTTTCCTAGCAGGAAAACAGAACCCAGCAGGCATCAGATCTGTGCCTGCAGCAGCAGAAAATCCATGCATTGTTTTCCCCCAGTGCGCAGAGAAAGGGGGGCCTCCATAAGTGCCAAAAGTATGGACAGAAAGTGCTCAGGTTCTGGGTGACTCGACAGGCTCCTGATCCAGGAGGCTCACCTGTTCTCAGAAAGTGCTTTATGGACGTTGTGAATGTATGTGGTTGTGCAAACGGAATAAGGAGCTTTGATGTTTCTTTTGGAAATCTGACTCCTTAGCCTCAAAGCTCAGTATACACTTAGTTAAATGTGTAATCACATCATTTTGCAGAATCAGTGCCCATCACCCAAGCTGTGTGACTTGCCTGATCTTTCCTTGCTGAGCAGGTGTCAGTGCTACCCTGAAACAAGGTCTGACAGATCTATCAGGGCATTGGAAAGGCCCTCATGTACCGTTGCAGATTTGTTGTGCACTGCCTTGGATGCCTCAGCACAGCAGACTTAAGTTCTTCTTCCTGAACTGAAATCCTAGGAACACCAATGTCTGTTTTTTTTTTTTGTTTGTTTGTTTGTTTTGTTTGTTTTTATGGCTTCTCTTATTAATGAACTGCCTCAACTTTGGCATTAAGACAAAACATTGGCCTCGCTCTGTTACCAGCTATGAATTCTAGTCTCTCGGTTGTAAATAGTTAGCAGTGATGTATGGATTTCCAATTAACTGCAGAAATGATGGCAGTATCATTATCCTCTCTTATGCTGGGAGGGATGGATACACAAAGTGACAGTGTGGTTTGCACAAGACCTCCCACTTGGCCAAAGGCCGGACCAGCGGAATAATCCATTCTCCTGAATCCCAGTCTAGTGCTGTATGTGTCGGGCCATGATGTTCTTGGGAGGTGACAAATGGGACTTGGATCTCTTCCTGCTTCTCTCCTCTTCCTTCTTCAATCCAGACTTGTGAAGTAAAGCTGGATGACTTCAGATCCATATGAAATAGATGGGGCGAACTCTCAACCACTCTCTTTTTAATATGCATGCTCATTTGCAAATGCAGATCAGCCTAATTGACTGTCAGCATGTACAGATGTCTCTCTGCAAGAGTAGTTGGGTGCCATGCAAATTGATTGCGAACACAAAATGGAACCAGATTAAAATTTGACCTACAATATTCAATCTCTAAAGCATGGAGCAAGCAGTAGCGAGGGGATGGAGGTTCTGGGCTCCGGGAAATTGCTAAATGGCTGTTTTGGGGTTCTTCTGAAGAGTCTCTCCCTTGCTACATGCCCAGCTTTTTTTTTTTTTTTTTTTCAGATCAGCAGCTTGGGGAACACAGATCTATATTAAGTAATGATGAAAGGATCAACCTTTTTCTTGCCCATAAAATGTGATTAAATTTCCCTTGAAAGGGTTTTTTCAGCTTCACAGAAATAATTCTTCTTGCCCTGAAATGACATCACTTTGTCATTTGTATTGGAAATATTCACCTCTCTTACAAGTCAATTCAATAATCAGTTATGAGGAAACGAGAATTCAGTTTCTCCATAGGAAAATTAAAATGTGCTTGGTAGCAAGCTTTTGCTTTTGCATGCTGCTGTATCTCTGAAGTCAAGATCAATAGAAATTTGCAGAAGGGTTATTATTTACTGTTTCTTTCAAGCAGCCAGTAGACCAACCTACAGAAATCTTCTTTTCCTCCAAAATCCAGCATGAAAGACTGTTTAGTGAGACATTTCTATCCCAGAGATTAACTAATTGCTCAGCAGTCAGTCATTTTCACTGCACAGCCAAGGACAGTGATTCCTTTCCCACATGCAGATGGAGCAGTGGTTTAACAAAAAGCAGTTCCTGGGACAGGAGGATTAAGGAGAATTTACTGCATAGCAATTAAAACCGTTGTTAGAGCAATTTGTTTTTGAGGCTGAGTTTCACATCAAAGTAAAGCTATCTGTCTGAGGAGTGTATAGAGCAGAACAATAAAGCCATCATTTCAGGCCATCCATTCTGCAGCCTCGGTTGGAGTACAGATTAATAAAGTGAGCTAAGAGGACAGAGAGATTTACAGGAGTAAATTAGGTGAAGCATCCTAAATGCAGTTTACATTTAGAAAGAGGTGCTCTGGCTTTGATCTCTGCTTGCTCTCGCTTATTCCAGCTTCTGCTGCCCTCCCTTTCTGCCAGGTTTCTCATCACTGTCAGCCTTAGCAGAGAGTTTCTGACCATGCTTCTTGGTTGCAGAGAGTCTGGCCAGCACAGGACACCACGGTCAGAGGCTGCTCTCATGCACAAGCCATACCCAAAAGCTGTTGATGGAAGATGGGTTGGTGCCAGTGCTCCTTGCTGGCTCTTTGCTGGTGTTAGCTGGCCTTGCTGGCTCGGTCTTCCCATCAGAGCTGTCTGCTCAAACCTCCTTGCTTTGCCTTGACCTAGGAGGAGGCATTGCTCCAAAGTCTACCCTGGTGTTAAGAGCCAAAAATGCATCTTGTGGGCAATGCTACCATTGACCTCTCCATTTTGGAAAGGTAGGAAGCCTGCAATGAAATAGGTTTTCAAGGCAGAGAACCAGACCGGAAAGTGAATCCATTCACAGTGCGTTCCAGCAGTTTTTGCATCCTTCCCAAAGGAAGGATTGAATTGACACTGCCTGTTTGGGTTTCTTTGGCTTGATCTGAGGCTCACAGGCCAGACTTTCAGATGAAGGACAAACACAGAAGGCCCATGGTCTTCTATCACACAGCTGCATTTCACAGCTCTGCTAGCCCAGGGGTCCGGTTTCTGTTGAATTACAAACAGAAAGACTCACGCTAGGTTATTTCATGTGTATTCATATCTTTCCCTTCTTTCAAGAGTTAAACTTTTAAAATGTAAGTTCATGTAAAATAAAAGGAAAAAAAAATAACTTCTTAAAAAGTTACATTAAAAAAAATATTTAATTTCTGAAAAAATAATTTTAAGAAATTTTTACCCTGTAAGTATCAACAGTGTATCGTGTTCTCTATGACCTGCCAAGGTTTAAAAAACTTTGCTTTTTGACCTGCCAGCCTGGCATGGTCCTCTGTGCAGTCATCGCTCATCCTCCTTCTGCAGCTTTTAAAATAATGGTGCTTATCTGGAAGGACTGGCTGGTGGCTGGGGCTGGGTGGGGAATGCATCCCGGCTGGGAACTGGCAATACCCCAGCATGCTGGAGGGAATAAAAATAGCATCAGATGAAGGGTAAAATGCACACACGCACACACACACACACACACACAAAAGCTTTAAGGGAAAGCTTTCTGAAAAGCCTGCTCTGAACCCTGACATTTGCACTGCTAGAGGCAGGGGTTCAGATACTTCTTACCCAGCATCACATGGAAGGTGTCTGGATCCAAGTGACTTGGACAAAGCTCCCTTTTTAGACACAGAAGACAAACAGGCATTTCAGGGTACAGCGTGTCTGACCTGTTTTAGCAGCAAGCTGCAGGTGAAATGACTCACAGCCTCCAAGTTTTCTTTCCCTAGGCTGTGCGTGGCTGCCGGAGGATGAGTTCAGTCGCAGACACTGGCTTTGTTAGGTGAACCCTGGTCTGAGGGTCTGTGCTCTGGAAGCTGGGTGTGTTTTGTGCTTTGTTCTTAGAAGCAGGAAAATAGCACAGTTGTCTGAGCACAGCATGGATTAGGCTATCCCATGTCCAAATCCTAGGGCTGACACAAATTCGCCTCCCTTGTTAGCATGAGAAAAAATGGCAATTACTGTTCTACGACGCACGCCAAGATGTGAAAATTAGTAGTGTTTTTTTTTTTTTTTTCAAACATCTTTGCAAAAGTTTGTTTTAGTTGATCAGCTTAGGCATGAATTAAGCATTCATTTGTATTATTTTCAATTGTATTTGTTGCCTTTTTTTTTTTTCCCGTTGTTCCCAAAGAAAATGAGGTATACGTGATTGCGGTATTTGTCTGTTGTTGGTTGTATCATCAAGAACTTTCAATTCCATTTGCCCGCTTCAGCTAAGCTTGTGAGATGGAGGAAATCTCAAGGATAATTAAATTCCTAAAAAAAATTGGTTGCTGGGTAAAGAAGAAGAGATCTAAATTACTGCTTCCATTAAGGAAAAATCAAGCAGATCTCAGCTGTTCTGTGGTGTGTTCAGGAGTGGCTGGTCAGTGGGGATCACCTGGCCGTGCTCGCATTCCTGTATGATCTCAGCACGCAGCTCCTGCCAAGTGGGATCGCCCTGTGGGAGGGCACAGGGCTTATTGTGGTGCTTGCATATAGAAAGGGCAGGTGATATACGTTTTAAAACAGGCTTTACTGTGTTGCACGGATATCTTAGTTTGGCTGTTAATACACAGAAATACATGTTTCCGTGTTGGGAAAGTAATATAAAATACGAATACAATTCTGAAGGAAGGAGTAGTATTGTCTTGTAACCACCTTCCATGATTTTACCTTCAGTTTTTGAGCTGACCATCTCAGAAAGAAGGGTGAGGCACCCTGCTCACTGCCAAGCTTTGGTCTTGTAGCTACCATGTTCTGGAGGAGAGGAAGGGGGACACAGAGTGGGAAATGGGGACTTCTGAATTATCTCGAGCCAGCTGCAAGCAAGCCTTGAGCTCTTCAGTGTGGTCAAAAAATGGGTGTTTTTCTGTAATACAGGCTGCATTGCTGAAGCTATCTTGGAAAGTTTCCTCTCACTCACACCACACGTTCCCTCTGCTGCTGCATTTTCCAGTTCAGCTCTGGAGCTGTGCTGTCAGGTGGATTGCTGGCATGGTCCAGGTTACAAAGAACCCCATTTATTACTTCTAATTTATTAACCTGGATCATTTCACTGATCTGATTTTCAGTGCTGCAGAGGAGGGGCACAGTGAATTGTCTCCAGGGCCACAATATTGAATTAAAGTGCCTTCCAGGTTGCTCTTGTGTTAAATAAGAATAAAATCAGAGTGTTCTAGATAAACACATTGGGTTGTGAGTAACCAGATGGGAGGACTTCTACAAGACATTAAATAAAGACAGGATAGTTAACTCTGGAAGAGATATTTCAGTGGTGACCAGCACCCACCTCATCCTGCACATTAATGACTGCAGCACCAATGCAGCCGAATGGCGGGGCTCTCGATCCTGCTTTTCATGTCCATATGTAGCTGTGGGGTGCTGAAATGTGGTGTCTTCTTTGAGTTTCAGTTTCTGGAGCCAAGTCAGGCCAGTTCTCATGGGACAAGGTGTCCCCTTGCTGCAGGACTTTGACCTCTCTTCCCAATCAGGTACCTTTGTAGGATGCATCAGTCTGGGCACCCAGTGTTTATTAGTCACTGGGAACATCTTTACATTGGTAGCTTCGTGTGGCTTCCCCTCTTCTTCCCTCAGTGCACACCGGCTATGTTCATCGCCATCACAACTCTGTGCCTTTTCATGCAGGTTTCTATGAGGACGAGTGTATGTACACCATTAACAGCAGCAGTGGGACCTTCTAGGAATGGGACACAATGATCTGTACTCAAACATGTGCTACTTTTATGAACTTACTGTGATTCTTCAACATTAATTAATTCACGTACTTTAATTAATTTGTCCTTGGGCTGACTTACTAAGAGGTCTTTGCAAATTGAACAAGGTTGTAGAGGGAGGATTTTTGAATTAGTGGTACAAAAAAGGCAACTGAAGACGGGTGCCTTTCAAAACATCTGAAAAAGACACAGGTTTACCAATTAATTCTGCAGTAGATGGGGATGAGAGGACTTGTGCACATCTCAGCATTAAGCTGGCTGCCCAGCCTCTCATTGCTGCTGCCCACCTCTGCATGTATACAAATTGGCACCCCATGGGAACAGCTCCAGCGGGAACATGCCCATTGCTTCAACTTTCTGACATCTGTTAAGGTGCCCCCTTGGAACTGACGATGGGCTGGGGTCACCAACACGGTGAGTTACTTCTCATTGTGGTGTGCAGGGAAGGGAGATTGGGGTTAAGATCAAACCGAGAATCTCAGGTCACCGTTGTCTCCTCTCTGCCTGCCTCATAGGTACCTCAACCACTGCAGTTCCCAGGGCCGACCATTAGTTAACTTTTACTTAACCTTTGACAGCTCGATAAGTAATGAAATCCCCATTACCCTTCCTCCTCAGAAAAATACATTAAAAGAAAGAAAAACAGGAACCTGGTCTTATGGGACAGGATTTGTGATGCATTGGGACGGTCTTTCGCAATCCCATCCGTAAAGGAAATGAAGTCTTACACTGAATCCCGGTCACATTAATGAATTTAGCCCTTGCCAGGAGACCCGAGTGTGGCTTTTTACTCCTTGAGATGTGCTCTGCTCACAGTTAATTCAGTTTATTCTGATTAATTCCTTTGGGGTTTGTGTCTGTTCCCAGGTTATATGTTTCGACAGGCCTATGTGTAACCTCGCTGAAAAGGGTCAGGGACAACTGAAATAGCTCATCCAATTAAAGATTTGAGAATAAGTCTCACTCAAATCACTGAGAAATGTCAGATTGCAGGAGGTGTTTTTCTGGGTTTATTTATAGAGAAAAATAGCCACCAATAGTTATTAGACAATTAATATAATTAAGTCTCTGTGTAGACACATTTAATCCTAATTTGGCTTCAGTTAAACCACTGTGGAAGTGGATTAATCCAACCACAAGAAAACATTCATCAATATGGAAAAATGTAGTGCAGAATAACTATCACTGCTAGAATTCAGATCCTAGCTTTTTTCCCAGTTCTTTGCCTGTGTAAGCAGAACTTTCTTTTCTTTTACTTGTACATATTCTAATGATATTGATATCGAGTAGTCCTGACTAAGGCTGGATTTCTGCTGTGCTAGGCTTGGCAATCCCTTCAGTAGGGGTGGACATCCTGGAATAGGGACAGTCTCCATGGGGTGACTCAGGAGTGAAATGGTTTCCTCCTGGTGATAGAGTGGATCAGCAAATGGAAGAGGACCAAGTCCCTGGTCACCAACGTGCTGCAATCTCTCACTGTCTGCTGGGACCGTGGAGTCATAGAATTATGGGATGGTTTGGGGTGCGAGGGACCCTTAAAGATCATCTAGTCCAGTACCCTCAGCTTGAGCAGGGACATCTTTCCCTAGATTGGGTTGCTCAAAGCCCCGTCCTACCTGACTGAGCTCTTTCACTGATGGGGCATCCACAGCTTCTCTGGGTGACCTGTTCCAGGGTCTCACCACCCTCACTGTAAAAACTGTCTGCCTTATAGCCAGTCCAAATACGGAGAGATATGGTCTGCCTGTTAATGCATTTCAGAGTGAAAAAGCACATAGCAATTGCCTATGAACACGTCCAGTTTTTATCAGAAAGCTGAGGGGGAGCTGGGTGCTGTGAATCCACCAGCAACTGCGGCCTTTAAAAGATGTCTGCATTGGAAATACAGCTCCAGCAAGCTCAGTCCTGAGCTCATGAGTCCCAGCGAACCCCAGGATCACCCAGTCCCTGTGCTGCTGCAGAGTTCAGCAGGCTTGCTTCTTCAGAGGGGCTGCTGGTATCATTCCAGGGTGTAGCACTTGCTATTACAAGCAGAGAAAGAAGAAAAGATTTACTAAAGAGCTCTGCCAGGCTCCCCCCTTGGTCCTAAAAGAGGCCAAAGGAGGTGACAGCCAGGTGTCACCTCGGCCACCTGTCCCCACGACACAAATGTATTTTGCTTCCCCCATGCTGAGGGGTTGCAGCTCCAGGCTGCGGACCCCAATGCCTCTGGGCTCAGCTAATCTGAGTGACATCCAGCTCAGTGGTTCTGGGGTGAGGCTCTAGCACAGAAAAACGCAGTAATTTCCTGGCTTTCAGCAGGGCCCACTTCAGGAGTGTGAAGTACAGACCGTGTCAAATTAGCAAAGCCTTGGCTTTTCCTTTGCAGAAGGCAGCAGCAGCAGTCACGGGCAATTATATTCTGTGCAGGGAGATAGCCTCTGGATAGAGACATTTTGAACAGAGAGGAGAAAAGGGAGAAATAAAAAAAAACAAGAGTAGGCTGAGGGAAAAGAAAGGGAGATGAGGATGGTTTTCAGTGAAATGCAGGTGTTTGGAGAGGAAAATTAAAAACCACTGCTGTGGGTTTTGTTGTTATCAATCTGGTCTTTACAGACAGCTGGCAGGGTAGTTGTTGGAGTTACCTCAATGCTCTCCTGACCACGTATTCACTGCTGTGTGGGACATGGGAGCATGGCCAGGCTGCAGGCAGCCACCAGCCCTGCTGCATCCCCGGCCACCTCCAGCTGGGCACAAGCTGTCTGGGGAGAGGAGGTTGCTCAAAGTATGAATCACGGCCACGGCCTAAGAGCAGGGAAAAATTGCGTAGAGGATGTTTTTTCCCACCCCAGATGTTTCCAAGGCCCCAAGCATGTTGGCCTGGCACAGAGGAGCACAGTGGGATGGGAGACCAGTAGGGGAACCAAGCATCTTCCCCAGGACACAGCTTGGGGACACAGCCTTGTCACTTGCCAGAGGTGCCACACTGCCCGCCAGGGAGAGAAAGGCACAAAAAAGCAACGCAACCCACCTTCCAACCCTTCATTTAGAAAATGTGGCTTCAACACAATCTAATTACTTACTTTTTCAAATTAAGGGCAACTTCTCTTGCATTTCTTCGTTGTCCCCTGTGGCTTGCCTGAGAGAGCTGCTCCATGAGGGTAGGCACTAATGAAGAGGAGCTGCCAAATGAGTGTATGTGTTGCTGCATCTAGGTCAGAGAGTCAGATGAAAGTATCTTCCATGTTTCCCTGCTTTTTTTTTTTTTTAAACTGGGCTTCTAATAAACATGTTAACTTTCAAAATTATTATAAGCAGCTGAATCTATCAGCAGCACACAAAAATATTACTTAGGGCATTTGAAAGCTCTCTAATGAAGCTTTGAAGTCCAGCTCATCCCAGATTCATGTGGGGAAGGAGATGTAGCTACAGTCCTCTGCCAGCTTCTGAAGATGTGAGACTTGAAAGCAACTATTTCTTTGCAAATGTGGACAGGTGTGAGAAGCCTCTCTTAAAGAAAATCGATACTGAAATATGGGTACTCAAACGGATACTTCAAAATCCACACCTCACTGTCACAGTATTTTGTTTGTGTATCGCAGTGGCTTTCTTTTACTTTTGTACCAACACTGTCCCTACACAGCCCATATTTGCATCTTATCACGTGCTCCTTTTCAATTTAGTACCATCAGCCAGAGAGACAGAGAGTTTCCCTATCCTGCCTCAGTCCCACATTTAAGAAAACGGAAAAAACTTTTTGTAAAAAAGGACCAAAGATTATTTGGGAGTAACATGCATAAAATCAACAGAAAGGTTTTAATTCTGCAGATCCTTCCACAGCTCGAGGCTCGGATTCCTTTTTTCCTTTTGCTACAGAGAGATTTTGAAGGGTGAAATAGAAGCAGCACCAAGTGCCTTCCTCCACATATTAGACATAAAAGCTGTTGTGCTGCCGTGTGAAGGCACACGATACGGCACATGGGGAACGTAATTGCACCCTCCAGCCACCGCTACAACAATAAGCAGAGCTAAAAAGTAGTCCACACATTTGGATTTTCCGCCTCTGGAAGGGTGCGTGCATTGAGTTAAATTTACAGCCATGCAGTCTCTGCTGAATTGCTGTTTCATTTTGATCTGTACTAAAGACAGCAAAGGAGCAGCTATGAGTGTGAGTAATGGGTAGGTGCGTATTGGTGTGTATCACTGTATTTGAGTTCTTGCTTGCTTGCTTTCTTCTCCTTGTTCAGTTTCTTTCTTTCTGGCATTGTCGGGGTAATTTTAGTTCTTCAGGGCTATCTCTTCTGCATCAAAAACACAGGTAAAAAACACTTTAAATCTATACCTTTAAGAAAGTGTGTGTATGTATGTATGTATGTACACCATCTATGCAGTGGCAGAGGTCACAGTGCTTTGATCAGCTCCATTTGAATTCACTGTAAGAAACTGAGACAGGGAGGAAGGAAAAATGCCTGATTACCCTTAGGAACTTTTCTGTTTCCCCATCTTCAATAACATTTGCCATACTGTTGTATTTGATGTCCTGTGATTGACTGTTTTGGATTTATCCCCCTTAGATCATCTTCCGGAAAATCAGCGATGTCAAGAAGGAGGAAGAGGAGCGCCTGCGCCAGAAGAACGAGGTGACGCTGAGCATCCCTGTGGACCACCCCGTGCGGAAACTCTTCCAGAAGTTCAAACAGCAAAAGGAGATGCGTAATCAAGGCTCAACCCACATCGATCCAGAAAGGAACCAGCTTCAAGTGGAAAGCCGGAGTGTGCAGAACGGGGCCTCCATCACGGGCACCAGTGTGGTCACCGTGTCTCAGATCACCCCCATCCAGACGTCCCTGGCTTATGTGAAAACCAGCGAGGCTGTGAAGCAGAACAACAGGGATGCAATGGAGCTCAAGCCCAATGGAAATGGAGACCAGAAATGTCTCAAAGTGAACAGCCCCATGCGGATGAAAAACGGGAATGGGAAAGGGTGGCTTCGGCTGAAGAACACGATGGGGACCCATGAGGAGAAGAAGGAAGACTGGAACAACGTCACAAAGGCTGAGTCGATGGGGCTGCTCTCGGAGGACCCCAAGTGCAACGACTCGGAAAACGGTGTAAATAAAAACCCACTGAGGAAAACAGACTCTTGTGACAGTGGAATAACAAAAAGTGACCTTCGCTTGGATAAAGCCGGTGAGACTCGCAGCCCCCTGGAGCACAGCCCCATTCAGGCTGATGCTAGGCATCCTTTCTACCCTATTCCTGAGCAGGCCTTACAAACCACGCTGCAGGAAGTCAAGCACGAACTCAAAGAAGATATCCAGCTGCTAAGCAGCAGGATGGCTGCCCTCGAGAAGCAGGTGGCAGAAATTTTAAAAATATTGTCTGAAAAGAACGTACCCCAGGTCTCTTCCCCCAAGTCTCATTTATCACCCCAGCGGCCCCCCCAGATACCCTGCCAGGATATTTTTAGCGTTTCAAGGCCTGCATCACCTGAATCAGAAAAAGATGAAATCCACTTTTAGCATATACCTATGTGTATATATGTATACAGTATATATGCAGAGGTGTATATATACCTTTATACATATATATGTGTGTGTATAAGGTAAATATATATACATATATATTTTCACTTGCATCCAATATGACTTGAACACACCAAGGATTTTGATATGTAAATATTTGCATGTCCAGCTGGATTCTGGCCTGCCAAAGAAAACAATTATTAACATAGATATTGCTTGTATAATATGCAGTTGACTGCATGCACACTTTACATTTATTTATAATCTCTATTATGTAATAAAAGAATGACTTTTGTTTAACAAAGGCAATGTACTATTTAAAGAATCAGGGTCTAACCTGCCAATATTGCCATGACAGTTTTGATCTCAGGCTGGGTGAATTGAGCTTTTACTTCCTCACTGTCTTTTCTGCCGAGTTAGACAGTAGGTTAACACAACGTGGCCAACACGTTCAGACTCCAAGTCATACTGTTTCCTCGTATCATTCCATTACAATATACTGTATATTTGGTGATAAATTCCCCTACTCCTCTTGAAGGGAGGGCTCAGCTCAGTCGCCAGGGAAGGGCACCGTGTTGGGTGCTGGGGTAGATCACTGGAATTGATTCGTGTGGGTGTGTGCATGCACAGCCTTTTCTTTTGAGTATCCTCCTGCTCTTTTAACATCGTAAGTAAGACATAGTAGCAGTGATTTATGTAAGGAAATGAAACAAACAGAACATCTCTCAGCTGCACGTGCTGTGTATTTGGGGGTAATGCCTTTCTCGAAAGCCTCCTTTTTATGGATGATATTTTTACTGAACTGTTAGCGTGACATTATGCAGAATCTCTTTGCAGCACTTAGCGACAGTGTCCGCTTCTGTCAGTATCTTCATTAGGATGTCCCGTTTTTTGCAGAGCTGAGGTTGCTCTCTGGCTGTCCCCCCCATTGCCCCTGGCAGAAAAACTTTGCACGAGATCTGAGCAAGGGAGAGAGCAATTGTGCTTCAGCTCCTCAGGAGCTGTGTGAGCAGATTTGGAAGCCTGAAGTTAAAAGGCTGCAGTTAATCCCCCTCCACTCTTTTCTGAGGCTGTTTATCAGTCTGAAACTACCTTTGAGAAAGAGAAAATTACCAGTCAGGATGTGAAGTTGGTGATGGTGAATTTCCCTTTAGCCTGAGGCATTCGACGGCGATGTTTGGGTGGGAGAGTGTTTTGTGGAGATGAAGTCCTTCCTCGGGTGCTGCCTGCTGCTCTTGCCATGGCATTTGAAGGTTTTAGTGGCTGGGGTGTTGTGATCCAAGTGCCAGCTTGCAGTGCCCACACAACCAGTTGTTGGGAACATGAGGTCTGTGTTGGGTGCTCTGGTCCTCTTCTTGGCTGGCTCCCATCAGCATCTCCCCCTCCTGAACCGTGGTCCTATTTCCACCAGCTAGGCTGGTGCATCACCCCTCACGATGGCTGTGCAGGACTGCAGCAAGATGGGCTTTTGCATAGGCCCCTGATTCTTCTGTTCTTGGAAGCTGAGATTTTGGACTCTGCCTGGGCCTGCACTTGAGTGTGGTGGGTTATTTACTTCTCCATTTGCAGTGAGTGAGAATCCAGGCACACATTTCTCATGGCAGAAATGGCCATTGTGGCTTCAGAGTCAATGCTGGTACAGCTGGAGGCTGGCACAGCAGAGTTCAATGGCTCCTACGGAGAAGGATATCCCCACCACACTTCAGTGGCCTCTGGCATCAAGGTCCCATGTCTTCAAAAGTGCCTCGAGTAAAACATATTTGTACAACAAGGCATTGCTATCAATCAGGTAAACAGAACAGATGTTTATAATTAGTGGGCATCTTTACCAGACATCAATGCCAGACATTTCACTTCATATTAGGAAACTAAGCTACACTAAATAAATTCCTGAGAAACCAAAAAATAAAAATAAAAATCAAACAACAAAAACAGCAACGTCTGTAGTAGTGGCAATTAGTAACCTGCATCTTAGGGTGATTGTATCGCCTACTGTGAAATCCAATCCCCTAAACTCCCAAAAGATCACAAGAAAGCCAAAGAAGTCATTGCTTCTGTTCTGTCAGTTCGTGGAGGGAAAACAGTGATCTTTCCAATTTGCTGTTCCTTTTGGGCCCATTTCTGCCTTTCTTCCAGTCCCTTTCTCCAGGAAATTATAGGCGAAAAAATAAGAATAAAAGTCACCAAAAGGGACAACTCTTCCCAAAGACGGGTGGTGAGGCTGCCTGCTCATTATAGCTTTCTGCAGCTGCAGTTGCCACTGTCAAATTAGGCAGCTGTGCTTTGCAGCTGTTCTTCTGACAGGAATACAAATCTGCAAGCACACAGCCCTGCTGTGGTCTACAGGGACAACTGCAGAACAGCAAAACCTTCGGGGTCCTGCTCTAAACCCTACCCAGGGTCTCTGAAAGAGTCGGAGGTTGCAGGGTTAAGGAGTCGCAGGGTTGCTGCAGGCTGCTGGAGTATGCACGGACCTTGTGGGTATAAATTAAGTGCCAAGTTTTGAAGATTTGACTGTTCTTGCCTGTCTCGGGTCGCTGGCTCAGACACTAGCAGCTCAACCCTCTGCCCAGTCAATTGCTGAGCCCTGCAGGCTCTCTGGGCTGGGGTTGGTGAAGTTCCTTGGTGCAGGACTGTGCCATGAGGTGGTGCTGCAAAAGAGCCAGGGGGGTGGTGGGGTGACTGTTAGACAGTTTTAGCCTTAATGGCATTCCTCTGCCTTTGTGAAGGACTTTCTTTATTTCTTTCTCTGTGACTGATGTTAATTCTAGATAGAACTGCATGGCATGCAAAGGGATCTCTGTTTAGCTTCACCTTGCCAGTCAGGTGTAACTTTGTGCCACCTTACAATGTGAGAACATGTAACAGGATTCATCTGAGCTGGAAAATTATTCAAGTCCAGAACATTTATTGCGGTTCAAGTGCAACTGTACTGGTTAAAATGCGTACTGGCTAAAAGCTCTAAATAATGTAAAATAGCAAGTTCATGAAACAAACACAGCATTTCCAGGCTTGCTGGTCCTGGTGCTGCTTTGATGCTGGTGTTGTCTCTCGCAAGGTCAGTGGGACCAGCTGGGGCCTGGCACCAGGCAGCAGTGGGATCACTGGGATGGTGTCTTGCAAACAAACACAATGAAATTGCACTGCAGATGGGCTCCCCTTGCCTCTGTGTGCTGGGGGTGCAGCTGGAGGCCCAATTTGCACGATCAACTCTGGTGGCTACTGCTCTGAAAATTTGGCTTGTACAATTCTGAAGCGCTTTGCCTCCAAAATTTCATTACACGTTGTTTCATGGAGTTGTTGCCAGGGCACTCACAGCTTTCCCCTGTCCTCGTGGCTGTGCATGATGCGATCAAGCGTGCTGCCGGCTGGGGCAATCCTTCTCTGCCAAAGAAGCAGGAGTCCTCGTGGTGCGGTTCAGGCTTGACTGAAAGCAACCACCCACAGCTGTAAGTGCAGTAGGGGAAGAAATGCACCTCTTCCAGCTGAGCCAGCACTGAAGCAGCTATGTGCCGCGTGGACGGAGCTCTCGGCTGCATGCTTCCCTTTCCCTTAGGAGCTGCGTGCCATGACAGATGTTCCTGCCACCTCTGGTAACGTGGTTGTAGCACTTACCTTGTGCACCGTGTGTTCAAAGCATTTTACCCACACACAAGTGGATTTTATCTTTCTGGACAAGATACAGATAGAAATAAAATGTGTACATAAAATTAAACACTTTCCGGAGCAAGCGAACTAGAGTACCTTGAATAGCATTTTTGTGTAATATTACCTATGTGAGATAGAACAGCACTTCAGGATAATAGCTGAAAAAAATAACTATTTTAGTGAAGATATAGAAGGGAAATATCCCTCAGTTCTTCTGATTTTGCATTTTTAAGTCCTGTTTTCCATCTTTCTGTCTTTGCCACGGGACAGGGGTTAGAGCAGAGCTGACTTTGGAAGTGACAAACTTAAGCTTTGCCAACTTTTCTTTCCCCTGTTCTGCAGAAGTAGCACAACTGTAGGGACGTGGTGCTACTGGCACTGAAGTTTGGGCTCATTGCTAGCTCCAAATTCAGTCCTCATTTTACCACCGTGCAGAAGGCAACCCTATTACACAGGTGTGAACTGAAGCTTGGATCTGATGAACATATTGGACCTTAAGGTGTATTTTGGATTCCAGGACAATTTTAGAGAACTGGCAGCTGCAGAAATAATGTTGCACTATTTGCAAGCCACGGGCAGTCACTCTGGAAGTAACTGAGACCACTAAGCAGACATCATCATTTGCACGGGTCAGAAAACAGATACTGTGATTACAAAATAGCTTGGAGGCTTTTGGGGGAAAAGACATCCTGAACTGAAGGGAAAAAAAAAAAAAAGCCAAAGTTTTCATATGCAATTTGTGAGTGAGGAGGAGGATGTGGGATATATCATGGTGACTTGATGCTTTTTTACTTGGATTTTGAGCATTTAGAAAACCCAAACCTATCTTTTTGGATGTCAGAACTGGACAGATGATTGTTTGTTAGAATAAATATTTTTTTTTAAGCGAGGTGGCATCAAAGTGATACCTGTTTAAAACAAAAATGCATTCAAATGCCATTTTGCATTTTGCTAGAGAAGAGAGTTTTAACAGATGTTATCATAGTTTTTAACAGGCTGTATCTAAAGGCTTTATTCAACTCTTTTTTTTTTTTTTTTTTTTTTTTTTGGTAACAAGAGCATCTCTGTGTACACATATCTTCAGGTCTATAGGATCTGTAGTGCTTTATAGTCTTGCTGCTGACATACTTGTTAGAGAACTGGGGTTCCTTTGGAGAAAAGCATCTCTTCGTGGTAGCCTGCGCTCCATGACTCTCCAATCCTGAGCTGCAACCAGAGCTGTGGGTATCAAACAGCAGCAGTTTACATTTTTCTTGGCACTTCTGCATCTACACTGATTTTCTTCAGGAACTTTAAGGATGGAAATAGAAAAGTTGACACTGTCAGTTTTCCTAGATCGCCCCAGTCCTTCACCTGTGTCTGTGCTGCCAGACCAGCACATTCCTGTGGAGCCCACGGGGAAGAAAGGTTTGATCAGGCTGGATTTCCACATCTGACAACAGTCTTTCTGATTTCCCCCTCCATTTTTTCAAGCAGCTAACAGTACCTCTAAATGTTTTCACTGTTTTTAATATGCTATAGTGTATTTCAAAATGAAGTTAATTCTTAAAGCAGATTGCTGGATGGAGACAAGAAGTCCACATTACTTTTGGCAGAAAAGCAAGGCATTTTTTTACTGACATCAAGATATTGTATAAAGATCAGCTTTGTGATACTTAACAAATGACAAACAAAATAAAATCATCCTTACTGAGGGTGCATTTAGTCGTACAGAAAATTGACCTTGTGTTTCACTGTGGGACAAGAAGGCAGATATTGATTTTGAACACTCAAATGATGCAGCCATTCAAAAAGGGCTTGCCCAGGCCACAATAAATATATTAAATTAATTTATTATGTTATGTTAATCAGCCTTTTGTTGCAAGGCAGGTGAAGCCAGGCATCTGGGGCAATATTCTCACAAACTTTTCTATCCATTATCTGTAAAGATAAGTGTGTTTCATGATTTTCTGCTTGGAGATGTAAGCTTGCTTGGCCCACAGTCTGAGACTGTTGGTGTACACCAACTCTGCATCTGGCTGTCCTCCATGAATATGTCAATTAGCCATAATTAAAAGCCCTATAAAAAGGACTTTGTATTAGGTTGGGCTCAGCCACCCCAGTGACATGACAGTATGTTATCAGGCCCAGAGCAGATTCAATTCAGACCAAGTAGTGGCAGACTACATATTTCTGCCTGCCTGCGAAGGATGTGTACACACATCTTGTGTGTATGTACCTGCTCGTTTGGAATGGGGACTCAGAGTTGTCTCATTCAAGACAGGTGTTTTGGGCAGATGGGATAAATTGTGCTCCGGATGTGTCAGTCTCTCATCATTTATTGTAGACTAACGACTTTAGATTAGACACTTGATTTGTAGACTGCTGGAGCGTAAGTGAAGTGAATCCAACCCATAACTCAAGCCTGATCCTGTTTGTATAAAAAGGTGCCCTGAAAAAGGACCACTTACCATCTTCCCAGCACAAGAGCACTTTCTACAGGTGTGACCAGCATGGGGAAGATTGAAATTTCTCAGCATGAAGCCCGAAACAAAGTATGCAACTCCTAAACTGCTTAAGACAGCTCCCTAAGGACACTGAGATGCTCAGTTCTTGGCCTGTGATGACCAGATTTTTAACTTTTTACCCCAATGCCATGGCATGGTAGTCCAGGGTGCCCCGCTTTCACAAGTATATGGCAACCATGATGCTCTTGCACAATGGCAAGGCATGGACAGGAATCACCCCTCACCTTCTGGACAGTGAAAGGCTGCCACCTATTTGGGATGTTTGGCTTTTATGGGACATCAAGGATGTCAGGAGTCTCATAGCTGAGCTGTGTCATGCTGTGGAAAGAGGCCAAGGCTTGGCAATGTCCAATGAAGGGAAAAATGTGGTGGAGATCTTCCAAAGTTTTAGCAGAGAGCTTCCAAGGTGGAGAATGACCAGCCATCAGGTGATTGCCCAGACTGCAGCAGAGCCCTGGCTCTGAGCTGGGCAGCGGGAGGGGAGAAGAAAGGACATGAAGAACGAGGGTCCAAAATAGGTAGCAAAATTCCACTGAAGTCAGTATTTACTAGTCTCTGTACAGTTGCCATTTGTGGTTCATAATTTGTTTATATGTGGATATAGAGAGAGATGACAGTAGGGGAAAGCGGAGGATTCAGGGGAGGCTTGCCAGAGCCCTGTTGGAAGGGGGCAAACATTGTCTGGACTGTGCAGCATCACAGTGAATGGACCTGTCCTTGACGTTGGCCTTGCTTTGAGCAGGGGCTTGGACCACAGGATTGCCAAAAAGTCTCTTCTGAGCTGTGGTGTTGTATCGTTTGGTGCTTCTGGAGGTTTTAATCGCACAAACAGGAGGTGAAATGTGAAGGTTCTTAGTTACGTCTCGTTATTTTCTGGTTTTCAATTTAAATACTGAGGAATGTGTTAACAATTTTCAAGCTAAAGAATGTTTGTAAGAGCTGATGCTCATCAAGCAAACACCAGAGAAATTTGGCATAGCCTAAAACTGTGGCAGATAAATGAATTAAGCCCTTCACTGGTATCAGCTAACATCCACACTCGGTGCCAAAGGCTGAGAAAAATGTCTCGGTGACCATGCAGTTTCTGGAAGCGGTGGGCTAACACAGACACATCAGCAACACCCACTCCCTCTTCCAGCCTCTTCCCCAGCCCAGAGAAAGGTGATTACGGTGTCTGACAATGCCATAAAAATCAATAGCATTTGAGCTGGTTTTCAGTGTTGCACTGGCAGAGATGCACACCCAAGGTTATAGCGAACGTGTGAAGGGCAGTGGCAAGGGGGTTCTCCTAAGCAGCTGGATCTGGGGGTTATTCTTACCCCTCCGGGTTCAGCCTGCTCCTCTCACTGTCAGGGTGTGGACACCATTGCTCAAACAGGCTGGGTTTGTCCGCAGGGTCTGGGTGCATCTTTGGCCCATGCACATCCCTGCAGTCTGCTCCAGCCCCACTCCCAGACTCATCCCTTGTTTTCCTAGGGTAATATTACAGCCACATTCCAAGGTTTACTCCTGGCCCTGTTAGATTTAACTGGAAAACTATTTTTTAGACTCTAACCTCCTGCATGTCCATGATGGCTCACAGGGTTACTCAAAAAATTCTTTCCAAATGGTGGCTTGTTAGCAAATCCCCAAATAAATCAGGAATACCAGGGCAAGCCTTCTACCAGTCTCAGTGCATTATTTTATTAAAGAAACCTTTTTTTTTTTTTTTTTTTTTTTTTAATGTATATATTTTTGGCTCTTCTGTGCTATCCTGAATATTGTAGTGTCCCATAAGGATAGCAAGGACTAGAACATTTGTGTTTTTTATTGAGTCCTGTTAATTATAAGAGAAACTCAAATGAGACATTAGCTGCAGAGTCAATCCAGCATCTGCCATGTGTGACTGTTTTCTGTTTTCTTCCTCCAATTACACCTTAGGTGAAGTTCAGCACCAGTGGCACTTGGAACTGGTGCCCCGTAGCACTAGTAAGAGTCTTCTTCATTTACCGCAGCAGACCCAAGGGCTCTGCTCAACGTTTCCATATGTGTTACACCAGGACACTCAGGCGCTTTCCTGTCCTGGGCTCTGTTTCAGAAGAATTTCCCGAGTTGTTGCACCTCATCTGTCTGCCATCATTTGGTTTTCCTAGAGAAAAAAAAATAAATAAAAAGTTGTGCTGGCATCCAGCTCCTCCAGCTGGTGGGGGAGAAGAGTGGTGGTGCCATACGCTGTGCTTTTGGGATGATATCTGGGAATCCAGCAGCATTCGAGGCTGCTGTCAGGACCATTAATCCGGGGTCACAGTTCAGTTAGTAAATTGGGTGTATTACCCAAGCTCTCATGGAAAATGTGTTTGTTTTTGTGTTGTGTTTTTTTTTTTTATTTATTTATTTTATTTTCTCTAAAGCAAAACAAAATTTGTGCTCTGCTTTTAATTAGTCCTCTGGTGTCCCTGCAGGATTAATTACTGCCGCCTTCACTTGTATCATCAAATGTTGTTTGGACACAGCTTCTTTTTGCTTTTTTCTTTTCTTCCTTTTTTTTTTTTTTTTTTTTTTTTTTTGGTATAATTAGGAGACCAGGCATTAAAACAAGCTCTGTTTGGTGGTACCTAAAAATTACAGATCTGAAACCTCACCTAAATGGGTAGCTTACACCTGTCCTTTGAATACCAAAAACACCACTGCATGTTCAAATCTCATGGCTTTGGGATCACCAGCACATCAGTGTTTGAAATGCTGTGAATGTGTTAAAGTCCTTCTGAAACCAAGAGCAAAAGTGTATTTTTGTATTTTTGTTCTTCCGTGATGTGGCTCTTAGGAAAGGACTGTGGGTGCAAGGATGCGAAGGCTCCTTCCAGCTCTTGCTACTGCTGGTGGATGCTCTGTAGGTCCCCAGCCTTGTTTTTTGACTTAAGAGAAGGGCCGAGTGCCACCAACTGCATAATTCTATCAAGTGGTAAATTCATTTTATCGAGGGGGAGAGGCAGCAGCTCACAATAAGGCATGTTTTGGGCTTCAAAAATCTGCCTTGTGGGAATTGGGCAAGCTACCAGAAAGACAATAAAGGATTTATCTGGCAAAGCATGCCAAAGGAACGCTAAACACGCGAGCGGGAGAATTTATTGATACCAATGAAAAAGCTCATTAGCGTTAAAGTGCAGAGCAACTCTGTAAATGTACCTTTCAACTGTCCCAATAAAATCCCTGTACTCAGATGAGGGGAGCTGAGGCTTTGTTGCTGTGCCGTGCAGAATCTGCTAATCAGCTTTCCCAGAAAATTTCGCACACAGAATGACTCCCCAAATGGAGTAGTTAGCCCTGTTTTACTAGCGTAGACAAATTCCACAAATAACCTCAACCTACTTCCCCTGCCACTAGTCTGACAGTGATTCAGAGCTGTTCCTGCAGATGGTACCGTGGTGGTTCTTGTAGGCAGGTTTGTTCCCTTCCTCGCTTGTCACTGGTGGTCGATTATTTGTTCTTCTAGAAATCTGGGGCCCCGTAAGGGAGGTGGGAGCCAACAGGAAACCTGCAGCTCGCAGGGGTGCAGTGGAGATGAGGATTCACCACATTTTTAAGGAAAACATCCCAGTAGTAAAAATATTGCTCGTGCTCTCCTTTTTTTTCTATTTCTTTCTTTCTTTTTCCCTCCTCCCTACCTTGACCCTTTTCTTTTTTTTTTTCTTGCCTTGATTATAGGGCTATCTGTCAACTTGTAGCAATGAGAAGATTGAATAAGTTATGCTGCCCCAGCAGATTTAATGAGATAATTATCTGTTTTGCTATTTGTGTTCAGAAGAAATAATGTGCTAATAGGAGCTGCAGTCAGGGCTGATGTGTTAATGTCCTGCTTAAATACCAGCCGGTGGCCCAGTGGCTCAGCAAAGTGGCCTCAGCAGCTGTTCTAAATGGTGCTCCTCGTTTGGGAGGTAAATATTTTGAGGCTTCAAGCATCCCGTGTAAGAATTCTTATTAAGGTCAACGGAAATCTTTCTGTTACTTTCTCTAACTCCAAGCCAGGTTTGAAGCACCGAGGCGGGGAGTTGTGGTGTGGGCTGAGTTTTCCGAAAACCAAGAACTGCTGGTACCAGAATTTTAATTTCAGGCCATTGCTAAATGGAAATAGGTCCAAGTTTCCATGCCCTACAAAATGCTGCATGCCAAATGCAGGCAGAAGTGGCGAGGATGTGTTTGAAGCTTGGGACAGCTAGGTAAATTGCCATAAAATCAGCTGAACCGATCAGGGAGAGGGCACTTTTTAATTAATTCATATTTGAATACAAATTCTCGATGTCTGAACTGTCAGTAATCTCCATCCAAATTAACTGCTCAAAATTCATGACTGTCTAAAATAGCCTCGCACATGCCAGGTATGTAGATCAGCTGTGCAAACTCTCTCTGGGGAGAAGCCCAGATAAAAATAAAGTTATTATTTCTGCCACAGAGGGGGACGATGACAAAGGCAGGAGGTTGTTCACCAGGTGCTGGGAGGCTTTGAATCCTGCCCAGCCCCCTTTGTATCCAGCGCTGCTGGCTCAAAGTGGTCCAAAGTGCTCAATTTTTGGGTCCTGGTGTGTTTCCTCGTGTCTAGCCACATCTGGAGTGGAGCAGAGCATCATGCAAGGGAGGGGTAGGACCTCATGAAGTGTGGCCCCCTCCCCAAACCAGGCTTTGAAAGGTGAATTCCTGGTTCCAGGAGATGCCACGGGAGTTTTGGCACAGATTTTAGGATTCCTCCCCTGCCTCCTCCATCCTTTTGAAATGCTTATGAGTTCCCACTCATATTTAGGCAACTAGTCATACTAGGCTCTTAAAGGAAGAAAGATCTGGGGAACAGGTACTGGGAGGAGAGGGGGACAAGGGGTGGGCACGTTTCTTTGTCTCTGCACACCCCCAGCTCCCAAATGGTGTCTGGCGACAGCATCCACGTTAAGGCTTGCTCAGGCTGTTCTCCCCTTTGGTGGCAGGTGGAGACTTTTCTAACTAACCACTGTCATCACAGAGGACCTCACTACCATCAAGACACTGTACTCTCTTTCTAGCTTCTTTCCCTGTAGGCTTCCCCCCTCCCCTTGGATGACAGCTGAGAACTAAACTGAGCCAGGAGCTGCTACACCACGCACCTGCATGGGGAAAAAGGCAGAACCCAAAAACCATCCCAGCCCAGCCTCGCCAGGCACCCCATGGTCCCTGCTGAGTGCCCATCCCAGCCAAAACCTGCCTTCCCCATCTCCTCCTGTGCTGAAATGCAGCCACATGGCCAAGATGTGTTTTTTTTTCCTGTCCCTGGGAGCTGTGCATTGCCAGCCCAGTGCTCACTGGCTCGCTCAGCACCCCTGGGCACCCAGCAGGGCCATCCTTCAATGCTAATCCCTGGTTTGTGTGAATGCCTCCATTCAAGTTAACAGGACTTTCTTCTGAGTGAGGATTAGTCAGAGGGGCATCACGGGCTTTAAAACCTCCTTTTACAGAGCAACTGCAGCTTTTGAATGTATGTGATTCACAGACACTGGACTGAGGGGAGAAATATTTTGGGAAAACTCTTCCTTTTTTTTTGCAAGGGAGAAATCGGGGGAAAAGGTTATTGCTCGGATAATTATTATTATTTGTTTTTTTGTTGTTGTTGTTGTTACTACTTGCTGCTCTTTGTACACTAGCCAATGCAAACAGCATTCATGTTACCGACGAGACTTTTGAACAGCCCAGCTCTCTTTTTTGCTGTTGTTAATATACTGAGGATTTGGGGGGATTTTAAATGCCTCTGCCTTTCAGGATTATTTCTACAAAAGCAATTAAGAACTGTATTTTGACAGCAGAAAGCTTATAAAAACCTAGAGAAAAAAAAAAAATATTAAAGCACCTGAAACTGAATAGCTGTAAAATGAATGCACCTCTGCTACCATATCTGAAACCCGTGCAGTGATCACGAGCAGCATGAAGGAAGAAGGCCCATCTCCCTCCCTGCTGGACACCTCACATCAGCCCACACGGAGCGGATGCTGCCCTGCCTGAGGAGGAAGGTGTGGGACGTGGCTGCCCCAGCACCGCCATGGGCAGTCGGCCAAACTGGGTGAAGCCGCAGCAAGTTTCTCGTTGCACTTTTCTGTTTTGCCGAATTTCAACGTCAAGGAAAACGTGGGTCACTTTAAAAGCATTGGCAGACAACTGTTTCTAACCCAAAGGATTATGGGTTTTAGCACAATGAACTGTACTTCTTCAGGGAGGATCAACTTTGATTTTTTTTTTTCCACACGTCTTTATTTACATGTGGCTATATTTTCATTGATACAGAATAAAAAGTGCATTTTATTGACCTTGTCTTCTTGTGTTGCTGCTTCTCATGGGCTCTGGCACCACAAAAGCAAGAGCTCCAGTTTTCCTGACCAAAGCAGAACGTGGTTTGTTGGGGTTAATGAGCAAAATGCAATCTTATTTTTAGGAGGCTTGGGGGTGGAGGGGGTGACACATAGATCTGTTAAAAGAGAGTTTGAGTATGGAACAAGAGGTACAATGCTTGGCCTTCCTCCTCACTAGACTGAAGGCAATAGGAAATAAATCAAACTGAGCTGGGCACAGATCTCATCCGTAAAATTTTGTAGCATTTAATTCTTCCCCCACCACCATAGCAAACTGGGAGGAAGAGTGAATACTTTATCTAGATGGATAACAACTATTTTCTTGTAGCCTTTTGCTCATAAAATATCCCATTAAGATTAGGGTAAATGCATAACTTTGCTATGTTAACTCCATGCCAAATGAAAAATGGAGGTAGGGAGGAAAGGATAGAGGCAGTGTTTCTCTTGGAAATGGCATGTTCCAAGGACTTCGGAGACATCCGAAGAATAAGAAACACATCTCTGTGTTTCTTACCTCATCAGCTTTGTCACAAGTGGTGGTCCCCGTAGGGCCACTTGTGACAAGGTGCCAGGGATAGTTCTGACACAGCATTGCTCATGTGTTCTTGAAACCACGGCTGCTTTGGCACTCTTCAGCCTGGAGAATGAGGCAAGTGGAAATCAGTGGAGATTTTTTTTCTGTTCCCTGCAATGGCTTTGACCCAGATCCTACAGGCTTTGCCTCAGCCAGGGACAATACCAGGGTGTGAGAGGGGAGATTTTGGCTGTGACAGACAGTGGAAGGGATTCAGTCTGAGGGTAAAGCATCCAAGTCTAGCTGTCCACAGGTTTTGTCGTCCATATGAACAATCTCTCTGGGGAGAAAATGGTTCTTCTTTATGATGAAAAACACCCGTCGCTGACCTTTTCTCTTTTCCTTGACACGCTGAGCTTAGTCTGAGCATTCTCAGCTGTGCCAACAAGACCAAAGCTCAGCATAAGAGAGAGAGGACAGCCTGCGACCTCCATGGCAGGCTCTGTGGGAGAGGCCATAATTTTCTTCGCTGAAAAATGATGGAACCCGCTCCCGCTGCTCGTCTTTTGTTGTAATTAGGGCTGGCTCTCACCAGATGGGAAGCTGGCAGCGGCAGAGCAGTGGCATTTCCAAGTGGGTGTTTGGGACTGTGTCGAGGGCGTGCTTCCCAGCCCCAGGAACGGGGAGCTGCCAGGAGATGAGGGGAGAGCTGATGTCTTTGCAGGAGCTTGTTTGTTTGTCTGACGGCACTGGTTGCTCATGCAGCTGTGCCTGGGCAGGCAGCTTCTGTCCTTATCTCTGGGGCTGGTCCTCACCAGCATTCCAGTCTCCTTGCACCCCAGACAGGGCTCAGTGTAAACCCTACAAGCAGCAAGGATGCAGGATTAGACCTGGGCTCAGTCCCCAGCACTGCTGAGACCCAGGGGAGATGAAGCACCCAAGTCGCTTAGCAGATTGATTTACCTGTGCTTATTACCTCTGCCAAAACGAGCCCTGGGAGCCAGGGAAACAAGTTAATATATATGCACATCTCATTTGCTTTGCGCACGCACCATTCAGCACACTGGGCTGAAGATTTATTCTCCAGGGCTGTTGTTCCCAGTAATTTAGGATCCAGCTATAAAAAATGCGTGCAAGCAACAGGGGCCAGGAGCACAGGGCAGGGATCGAGGCTCAGCGCAGCCTGGCTCCATCAGCACACACCAGCACACACTTGGCTTCTTACAAATCTTCTGCTATAATTTGTCCACTGTGATGTTATGTGGAAGGGACCGAGGCTAAAATGATTGTCTTACACCTCTGATTAGGCAAAGTAATGAAGACAGAGTGAGCAAGCTCTTTAATGCTGGAAATCCTTCAGCGGCTAACTTTGCTGCATGGAAATAAAACATCTGCTCCCTTCAGAGCACAAATTGTGCCAGGCTTCAAAAGCTATCCGAGTGTGTTAAGTGGAAGCTTAGAAAATGGATAAAGAGAGGTATGCCACTGATGTCAGCTACTGTGGAGGCCAGCTCAATGACTGCTTGCAGGTGGAGCGTGCAAAGCATTTGGGCAACGTGGGGCAAAGATGTTGAAAAAGCCACACTGAGCTTGCACAGAGCAATAAGCCTCTGCAAACACCTCTGTGGCAGCACTGCTGAGTGCTTTTCACTGCC
Source organism: Aythya marila (assembly GCF_965140915.1). Lineage (NCBI taxonomy): Eukaryota > Metazoa > Chordata > Aves > Anseriformes > Anatidae > Aythya > Aythya marila. The sequence continues at coordinate 6,766,566 of NC_139046.1, read as the reverse complement.
AGCACCAGCAGCTGCTCAGCAGCCTCTGCCACGACTTTCTGGAGGTGCCCTTCTGCCCTTGGTTAGGCAGAAAGACAGAGAAAAGTCCTGATTGCCCAGCCCAGATGTGGGAGATGGAGCTTTGCTTTTCAAACCACTCATCAATGACTTCTATTCATAACCACTTCTCTTTGAAGGCTGCCAAACAAGCAAGTAGAAATATATACTTATGGAATTAAACATCAATAAATTGTGCTATATAAAGAATTAGTAAATAAAGACACTAGCAAAATATCTGCAATAATAACTTCTATGCCATCAAAAATGGACATGCAGAATCCTGCAGGTGAAATGGAAAGTAGTTAAGAGACATCACACAGGTCCCTCAAGAGCAACATATCCACTATATATATATATATATACACATACACACACTATATATATATATACATACATTATATATAGAGAATATATATATATTATCTCCATCCAGGCTCCTGCAGGCTCGGCTCCCTCCGAACAGCTCCCACCACTGACAGCAGGACTTTTAAATATCCATAAGAGACAGATATTTAAAGAGATCCCAAACCTGAACTCTCTCGAGAAATCTGATTGCTTCAGATTTTCAGAGGGTCTAAAATAAGGATGACGGTACCTGAAACCAGGCAGACTGCTGCTTCAGGAAGGCTCATCTCTTGCTCGCAGGAAGGAAAAGCAACCTTAGGAGACACCAACAATTTATGGAGCAGCTCACAGAAACCCACCATCAAATAGACCTATGCTCAGCTCAGGCCAAAGCTGGCCATGTTAGCCTGGTGCTGTGCTGGAAGTAGCACGTCCTGGTTCTTGGCAATGCCCCTTAATTTAGCTGCAGAGCTGCCTGTTCTGTCCAGATCACATTTGGACTGATGCTGGTGGTACCCAGTTAGCTCCGTACCACCCCCAGCTGCCTGTTCCCAGAAGGGTGGCACAGCAAGTCCCAGTCCACTGGCTTTTTTTCTGTTCAGATGGCCTGGATAAGCCAAGGAGGCCTTATGGAGACAGAGATTGCTTCTACTCTAACTGCTCTGAATAAACTCAGTGGTGATTCAGAGTATCCGAACATGTTCTCTTTTAGGAGCTCTTTCCCACTGCACTAGCCAAAACAAAGTGTTGGCAGTGATTTCAGGCATTTCGGGTGTTACAAACAGCTGTGTATTCACATAAACCCAAATCCAGGCAATTTGCATAAGACTGGTTGCTCGGTACTAGAGATGAACTGGTCTGGCTGGGAAAGCCAGGACTAGTAACAACCTGCATCTATTGTAAATGACGTTCCCAAAAGGGCAGATAAGTACCCAACTCTCACTAACTTTGAAAGCTTCCCACGTGGCATAGATATCTGTAGGGAACTGGCAGTTTATGCGGAGCACATGAAAGCTTTGTTTCTCATTAGACCAGCCCAACTTAAATTGTTATTTTAAAATACATTTCCCCTGAAAGGGTTAGAAAGTAAAGTCTGTGGCAGGCTAAACATTGCAGCAAAGGGTCTGCATGTCGCCTTTCCTAGTGGCGTGGTAGAAAGCACGGCTGCATCAGCTGGAAACTGGCCACTGAGCCATCAAGGTGCCCTTCCTGATAACCAGCAAAGCGTGTCCCACCTGAGTAAAACCACCACAAGGGCACGTGAAGAGCCCTCAAGGGCAGGGGCGGGCAGCACATCACCAGGCATTTTTGAAACATCTCTGGAGCAAAGCCTGGTGTGTGCTCTGTGGGAGCTGCCGTTGATTGGCAGGAAGATGGACTGGCCGCTTTAATAAACCTCTTCCATCTCTCGCCTCTGTAATTCTGTGACATTTTCTCCAGGAAAGTAACGTGCTTCCAAATTAATCTGATTGCAGTGGAGTGGCCTGTCGCCAGCCCCTGGAGAGAGCAGGGCTTCGCTGGCAGTGGAGGAGGAGGGCGATGGTGCAGCCCAGCAGACAGCAGGGGAGAGCACTGCCCCATGGCACGGGAACCCTCTGAGAGGCCACCAGGTCTGCTATAAATTAACAGGGAATGAGGAAAGGATGGGGAAGGAGATAAACTGAATCAAGTTATTGCCAGATAGGTAAATAAAGTGTGGGCAAGAAACAAAGGGAGATGAGAAGTGGATGGACAGACTCGATGGATTAATCAATCTTGCCATCTGCTTGAAAGCAGACATCAGGCTGACAGTGCTAATCAGTGACACAGACACTACTCGAAGAGCAGCACACCGGTGTGCAAGATCTATGGCTGCAGCACAGAGGCTATTCCACACAGGAGGAGAATTTCACAGCATTTGTCTGCTTTTCAGGTATTTATGTGTTGTAACACCCAAAAATGCAGCTCCGCCACGCCACAACTTGGCAGCACCCTGCAGCAGAGACAGAAGGTACCCGTGGGACCTGCTGTGGAGAGCTGGATGGACACAGCACCGCTGCCTGGCCGCTTTTACCACATTTATTCCATCCATTTGCTGAGATGGGAATTGAAGAAGCATAATTCCGTCCTTGTCATCCAGTTTCTTATATTCTTCCATTCAGATATTATAAATTACTGGATTCTCTTGGGATTGCAGAGAATATTCATTAGAAATAATTTTCCACTGAAACAGAACAGTGAAAAATGTCATCCCAAGGTTTCATTGGTGGGGGAAGGTCAAAGGGTTTGGAAAAATCCACAGCCTCTCAGAAGTAGCTCAGCCTGCTGTGATTTTCCAAACTTTCTCAGAAGGGCTCTGCTTCGTGCTCAGGACACCAAACTTCCTTCTCCAGCAGCAGTTTTTTGGACTGGGATCCTGGGATCAATGGGTATAAGCAGACACTTTGAATCCCATTTCTGGTTGACGATCTGATAACACAGAAACATTTCATTTATCTGAAATGCCCCCATCCTCCTTATCTTCTATTTACTTTGTGAAGCAGAGCCAGGAGCTGCAGTGGTTTCCTCCAGCCAATAGATCACCCGCCCGTTGTCTTTCCCCTTCTTTCTAAAGATTAAAAAAATGCTACCCCAGTCTTGCAGTGTAATTTTTTAACTGCAAATATAATCAGCTTTTCTGAGTGAAAAATGAAAAATTTTTCCAAGACATGTGCCATCTTCTGCATTCCAGTAAGAGAAAAGGACTGGCCCAGTGTAGACCCATTCCTAACAAACCTACAGCTTTAAAAGGTAGGGAAATTTCATCCAGGGAGTGAATGAAGGTGTTACAGCTTTACAGACTCGATTTTTCCTTAGTAGGCTGATGTTCCTCTACCTTCCCTTTTCCCTTTCTCTTTTCTTCCTCTCTTCCTTTCCCTTTCCCTTTCCCTTTCCCTTTCCCTTTCCCTTTCCCTTTCCCTTTCCCTTTCCCTTTCCCTTTTTTCTTTTTTCTTTTTTCTTTTTTTTTTCTTTTTTTCTTTTTCCCTTTTCCTTTTCTTTATACTTTGAGCTCCATCAAGAAATGCAGTCCTTTGTTCTGGCCTGTTTGACCCGCAGTTTCGAGGTTCGCTTTTCATTTTGGCCAGATGCATTTCTAACTGTATCAGAAAGAGGAAAAAAAAAAAAAAAAAAAAAAAGAGGGAACCCAAGGTATCAGTATCGATCGTGACAGTAAATATACACTAGTAGTCTAGCACACTCTGTATTTCCAGATAAGCTTGTTTAAAACAATGAAAACAAAAGAAAACAAAAAAAAAATCCCAACCTGTTAGAACTTGACAGAACTAACCCCTCACCCTATGGTATTTGCTCCATGAACTCCATGCAGTGAAAAATGTGTAAGAATGTTTTATGTCGCTTTTTGGGGAGGGTGATGAATTATTACCAAGTAATGTAATAAGCAAGCCTGAAAATGGGTTGTGGTGGGTGGTAGCTTTTTATTATTTTTTTTTCCTGCTAAATCATACCATAAATGTTTCCCTCAGCAGGTGCAGACGCACATCATTTCTTTCGGGATTTTATAACCATGACAACCAGTTTTAAAGGAACCTTTTCAGTTTCCACAGTTTAAATTAGAAGTGCATCAAAAAGGAGGATTGTAAAATGAGCAGAAGTAAGCTACTATTCCCACATCTTCTTAAGAAGAGTAGAGGGTTACAGTTTTGCCTTTGTTATTATATACAAATATGATGCAATGTAAAATAAAGCTTCTGTACCAACTTTTACTTTAAAAATCATTTCAAAAGCAAAGTTTGTTCCCTTGCTAAAAAGCATTCATTTTAAAGATGATGAAATTAAATCTTTCTCATTTTAACTCATGTTAGATTTAATGATACTGTAATTTATAATGAGTAAAGTATGTTGACATTTAATGCATATGACTTCTTTGAAGTTACATCCTTTTAGTACAGATGAATTTTGATGAGTTTTACCAAAAGGGTTGAAAGAGTTTAGGCAAGCTAAAAATAACTCAGGAGTGAGTTTAATCTGGGTTAGACATGGTTCCTTTTATCTTACATTGAAATCTCATTAACAGCAAGGTGCAGAGAACCTTTCAGTGCTTTCAAATACTTAAAAAATCGATGTCAAGCTCTGGGCTGGAGTCACAAAGAGGGGCCAGTACCTACATCCATCGTGCTGCCAGTGCTATCATCCCCACAACCTGCTGAGCTGGGGCTTTATCCCAAAAGGCTCCCCAGGGCTCCCATTTCTGTTTCAGGCCATGTCCTACTCCACCTCAGGCTCATCAGCCCTAACCTAATGTCCAGCACTGCTCATAACACTGGTCTTGCTCATTTGAATCCAAAGAACCAAGGTAATGGGAAAAGAGAAGTGTGCACCACCCAAACAAAGGGACAAGATGGAGAGTGACCTCAAACGCAACCCCCAAAAGAAGCTAAATCAATATTACTAACATGAAATTATCTGGAGTCTGGCTCAAAAAGCATCTTGTGTTCGTCTGTTTTTGTTGTTGTTGTTGGTGGTTTTTTAATCTGAAAATATAATTCTTACATCTTGTCTCTGTTTGCTGATCCCTCAGCTTTGAGAGCCACAATGGCACCACCTCATCTTCTGATCCATTTGAGGGGTTGGTATTAGGGTGAGACGAACCAGCCAGGGTGTCTCTGTTGATGACATGAGATGAGAAATGATTGCTCTAAATTATGCTGATGCCTGAGAGCAGAGGAAGGGGAAAGGGAACAGCTTTTGGGGTGAAAAAATAGGCAAGATAATTGAAGATTTTAAATTTAAATTCCACACCTTGGAACCAGCTTTTGACACACAGGAATAAAGAGGAGAGATGGGGCTTAATCTAGCCCAAAGAACTGCTGAGGCTGAGGGTTACAGAAACTAATAATTTTGTATTACTATGACTATTATTATGTAAAATTTCTTGACACCTGGCAGATGTAAGACCATTAGACCCTACAGCCATAGGAACATATCAGAGCCATCACTTATATCTTTTTATTGCAATTGTGTGGCTCACCAACCCTTGAGAATAACATGCCAACTTGCACATGACGTTACAATATCAAACTGCTGCGTGTTCCTCCTTTGTACCTGCAAGGACTGCAGGGCAAACCTGGCTCATGATTTCTGACCAGGCAGTGTTAACGCTGCTGGCTGCTGAGCAGTGAGACCAAACCTGGTGTTCTGTGAACACCTTGGACTTCATTGCTTTTTAAACATGGATTTAGTCTGGTTATGGTATGTATGTGTGTGTGAGAGGGACTCTGACTACATTTATATTGCAACATAGGCTGTGTTCTCAAAGTCCAGCTGAGTTATCAGCTCACTGTTGATGCCTCATTGCTCTCTGGCAATGCTGCGTCCTCACTTGCTGCCAGAGCCACACTCTGGGTGCAGCATCAAACATGCAAAATGCTGGAAAGCCAGGATGCCTCTCTTGCCCCAGAGAGGCAGTCACTCCTTTAGTAAGCTGAAATAAATAAGAATCACAGAATCACAGAATCACAGAATCACAGAGAGGAGAAATTTCTTCTCAAAAAAAGGAGAAATTTCTTCTCAAAAAAAGCATTCAGGCAATTGGGACCGGTTGCCCGGGGAGGTGGTGGAGTTACTGAACCTGGGGGTGTTCAAGGAAAGGTTAGACGTGGTGTCTGGGGACATGGTCTAGTGGGTGACAGTAGCATTAGGGGGATGCTTGGACCTGATGATCTTGGGGGTCTTTTCCAACCTTAATGCTTCCGTGATTGTATGATAAATACAACAAAGGGAAATACGCCCATTTCCATTCCTTTAATAGCAAGTCAACTATGCAGTGTCTCTAATTAGCACTCACAGCTGGCCATAGCTGAGTTGCTGGGAAATGTTCAGTGGCCTGCAGGTATTTTGCCATTCTCCCCTTTCATCAATTGTGCTCTCAGCCACAAATGCTTCTGCTCTTGACTGTGGTTACTTGAGCTGAAGAGCCAGCTGCTACCGAGTGGTCTTTGGATGGGGACAGCAGATTTTTCATTACCTGGGTGAAGAGAACAAAAAAGTGGGCAGAACACAATGAGCAGCTTTCAGAGACTTGCCTAACCTTTGTGAAATTGGGAAAGAGAAATTGGCGTGGGGGACAATTTAAATTCCTTCCCAGTGTTACCTAGATCTGATTTAATAAGGGCTAAGAAAATGCTGTGTGTTATTTTCAAGCAGGAGCGAGTGCATGACACTTACTGTTTAGAACAGAACCTTGTAGAGAGAGAACCATAACAATTCAGTACAAATCACAGAATACACACACCCCTATATAAGAATATATATATACACATGCAACCTCACGCACACATACATGTTCTCATGTGCATAAAAAAATTATTAAAGAGATGGACAGACGAGAGAATAAAAAAAAAAAAAAAAAAAAAAAAAAAAAAAAAGAGGAAGATGGCACGTTTTCATGCACTGAAGCAAAAGCTGTTCTTTGAAAAAAACACCAAGATGACAGTGTAAAGAGGTAATGTTTCCACTGCCTTTGTTACTCCCCTGGCTTGTGCTGCTCTCCCCTTTCTGTCCTCTGTGGAGCAAACCAAGCTGAAGGAAATGTTTCTCAGCATCAGTGTTGAAAGCCAACTCCATAACCCTGCTTGTCTGACGAGAAGGGTCTCCTCTGCTGTGAGCAGCTCTGCTCTGTGAAGGGCAAATGTCAAATCTGAGATGGGAAAGCCCATTGCAGTGCAGTGGTTTGCAAACGCATGGGAGGGAAAGCACAGCTTACGGCAGAATTTTGCAATGACTAAAGAAATGAAAACGTGGTCCTGTCCCCATTTACCAATGAAGAGTACAAACACTTCTGGTAAACAATTTTGCACAATTGAATACCATTTGGCTCTAGGAACACTGCTACTGAAGAAGACAAGAACACTTAAAAGAATGAAAAAGAGAAAATGATGAAGGTTTTTTTTTTGGAGATCATCTTTTAAAATTAGCTATGACACACCTAGTAAACATGTCAGGCTTGATAGGGCTGAGTGATATATTAGAGTATTTTCTGAGGAATTCTATCTTAATTTTATCACAGCTCTCAGGAAATTAAATACACTTTATATTGTTCCATCATTTGTGAGGTACCTGACCTTGGTCTAGATTTAGATTTTTCCAGTTGGTTCAAATTGGGCAGTCATAATCCCTCCTCTCTGCTGTTGTTGAATCTGAAATATCTGAATTAATGAGGTCTCTTGTTTCCCTTTCACATGATCCAAGCTGCCAAAATATTTGCCTTCTCCCTGAGTGATGTACAAAAGAATAAAAATTTAGATGATCTATGCAAAGTTCAAATGCTCCTTTACATATGAGCCACTAACCTGGCTCCCTTTTATTTTCCCAGCTGTTCTTTGCAATACACAGAGAATGCTCAAATTCTGTCAATTTAACCAGAAGTATAAAGATAATCCCAGGCATGATATGCATTAGACCCACTTGAATTGCAAAAATCAGCTTAACCAAACTATCTGCTTATACTGTATCTTCGGCCTAAGTCCCTCAAACAGATAGCTCCCAGCTCATAGGATAAACCAAAAGCTACATTTAAAACTCCAATGAAGCCGTAAAGATTAGGGATAGCTAAGACTTTAAGGTTCTTCTAATATTTATTTGAAAGTGGAACCTTCCTCTAACAAGAGAGAAAAGCTGAAAACCCAACAAAAATAATTGTACTTTACACTGCACCAAATGAACAATCCTGTAACAAAAGGCAATATTTAAATAAGGCAAAACCCATTAAAATGCTCTTGCTCTGGCTATGTCGTCAGCTGGCATAACTCCATATCTTCAATGTCGTGAAAGGCAATTTAGTAGCAGCAGATTTGGTCCATCGTGTTTGGAGAGAAGCAGTCCCCTTTCAACCTGTTGAAAGGAGACAAATACCCATTTTTTATCTGTGACAGAAGGCAGGTAGCAGACACAATAATTGCCAAGCTTATCTATACCTAAAGGTCTCTGCAAACTAGGCGTTTACCCTAGCTTCTGATAAATCTTGTGTATTTAACAATAAAAATACTCTTGTTTCCTTCACAGTTTGTGATAAATAGTCTATAGTTGGGGATGAAGATATTAAGTACAAGCAAAAAATTTGCTGGAAATAAATCAAGGATTGCGCCTTGTATTTAGTACAAAATATACAGAAAATAATTTTTACCTCTTTTGATGCTTCTCTTCAGTTCAGAGGAAACTTGAGAAACGTCAATGGGACAACAGAAGCCTCTTGGAGATCAACAGGCATGCAGAGTTCTGCATTTGGAATTAATCCCACTCACTGGTGCAGGTTTGGATCTGCCTGAATGAGCAGTAGTCCTGGTGAAGGGGATGGAAGGGTTATGTTGAACACCAGGTTTAATATGAGTTAAAGGTGCATATGACCTAGGATAAGATGGTGAGAGGGCTGGGCTTGTTTAATCTAGCAGATAGCAGGCTACGGCATGATCAAATGGCACCCTACAACTACCTGAAGGGTAGTTACAAAAGTTACAGAGCCAAACTTTCTAGGGAATATTACAAGGGAAAACAAAACAAAACAAAACAAAACAAACAAACAAGCAAACAAAAACAATTACATCGTCTTTTGGGAAGTTCAAGTGAAGTTTTTTTTTTATCAGGAGGGTGCTGAAACTCTAGAGCAGACTGCTCAGGGAGATGCTATCTCCCTGATAATCTCCATCCTTGGAGGTTTTCAGGACACAGCTAGCCAAACCCATAGGTGACCAGCAGATTGGTCTACAGACCTCCAGGTGTCCTTCCCAACCAACACTGCTATGCCTGTGATTCCTCCAACAGATCTCCCATGCCTACCTAATTCCTCTGTCAGTAATACCCATATTATCCCAGATAAATGTAGGTTTTGTCACATGTGCTGACAAAGCACAGGTGTTATTGAGGCTCTAAGGAAACTCTGATGAGAAATGTGCAGCCCTTGTATTAAAATCTATTTTCTCAGGTGCTACAGGTGTGCTGTTTCCTTCATATGCTCAGAATTTTGGAAAGCAAAAGAAAAAATATCAACATAATTAAAAACAAACAAACAAACAAACAAAACTAATAATAGGGTATCTTCTGCTTTCAGCTACAGGAACATTGCCTCATTTGAAGGAGGAGTTCTAGCTACAGAGCCAAAAATCATTTATTATGAATAGGGCTAGGAACGGACCTTCACTTGCATGAATCCAAATGGTGGACGGGCCACAGGCTCAGCTGGTGCATGTTCAGCATGCAACAGTCAGTGCAAATATTGTGATTTACACCAGCTGAGATATGGCTTTCTGTTTCTATTTTAATAAATCTGCTGTAAGAATGAATTTCTCCTTGTCTCGTATGGTTCTGTTGAGATGTTTAACCACACTGACAAAATGACTGTATTTTCAGTGCAAGTCACAAAGAAACAGCCATTGTGCCACATAAAGCCCATGTTAGAGCCCAGATTGATCTTAGAGGTGCCAATTATATTATATAATACTGCAGGAACTACAGTAATTCACTTCTAAAATCCATTTAATTTCTTCTTAATTATGCATGTTTACCAATTCCTATAGATTCGGAAAAGGCGCAAAATTGCAGTTAGCAAAGGAGGCTTGAAGTGGAATGATTAAGAACATCTGGCATATACATAATTATACCCGGCAATTTATTCCGCCTTTACCATTTCACTACAGCCGTGATAATGAGGTAGAGCTGGATTCCATCACTTTTCTGAACATTTAGGAGTACCTTACTGTGCAGATAGTTTCACTGAAATAACTGGCATTAAATAAAAGGTTTAATACCAAACCTTGGAATAAAGGGTGGCAGACTCCCTCTTGCAAAGGGGCGCTTCCAGCCCTGGATATGTGGTCACCCTTTCCCATGAATGAATTCTCCCAAGTCTGGGTTCATCTGACAGCCTACGTGAATGCAACTCCTACAGCAAACACCTGGGAAGAGTCACACTGGCCACAGCGTTACCTGCAGCCTCTGTTTCCATGGCACTGGAAACCTGGAAGAAGACATCTCCTGAGGGCATTCTTAGCTGACACGACCAGCATCGAGAATAACCCATCAGACCCAGATGACTGCACAAAGCCTGATAACACTTTCTATGTGAGTTCTTAAAATAGAACAACAACAACAAAAAAAAAAGCACTGAAATGTGGGCTCCTTTCTCGGCAACATTTCGTAAGAAAAGTATTGTCCTCAGATTCATTTTGAGTCTCAAGAGTCTAATTTAGAAGCCAGTAGCATTTCTTCTGAAAATTCTGCCTTTTGAATTTCCACGAGATATGTAACAGAAAAATCTAGCCCTATGATACAGTCAGAACAGTTTTCAGCTGGAAGGAGCCAGGGCTGAATAATGAACTATGAAAAGGAGAGTAGAAGGGTAAAAGATTTGGATAGCTCAGCCCGTGATGTACCACTGCAATTTAGGGCCTCTACAGCTCTCTGGCCAGCTGGAGGGAAACCTCACCCTCCCCTCCGACACTGGTCAGTTGAAAGAACATTTTGGTTGGACCCGATGATCTCCTGACCCTAACAATTATGTGATTCTGTGTCTACACATCAGCCATGGCTCAAAGGAGGCGGGCTAGTGAAACCTCACCAGCAGTGTGTATAGTTGTTCTTACCGTGAAACTAATCACAAAAAGGGTCATACACCAGGCTGACCAGTCACCCAACACATGACTTTATTTTTAAGGGTAACAGGACACAGTACGTATGATTGCCAGATACTGCAAGTAAACAAAGCTATAGGTAGGCAACGCTGTCCAGCATCCCTTCTTTTGTGCAAGGACCTTCTTTATTCTGACCTTTTCTGCAGTCTCTTGTCCTTACCATTCACTGGCTCCTAGTTGCCCTGCAGAACCAATTTTTTTTTCTTTTTTTGTTTGTTCAAGGGATCTGTCAAGTCCACACAGCAGTGACCCTTATTTATCATGTCTTGTGGTTTTGACTGTCTTTTGCTTCATCTTCCTGTTTGTTCCTTTGTGAAGTTTCAAACTACCTTACTCTGGCTTGTATCACTCTTGTGAATACAAGCAATGCTTTTATTGAAGATTCAGCTTTTCTTCCTCATTCCCTGTCTGGCAAATATCGAACCAGTTTATTTTGGGCATTACAGTTCAGAGACTGAATTATTATTATTTTAAATCCTAGTGGTTTTCGATTTCATTTTAAATATTTTATTAGCATTTATGCGTGTTTCTTGTTATATGCAAATTCTCCATCTATGGCCAGGTCATGATCCAAGTCCTCACTATAGAGCCAAAGTGACTGCATGCATTTTAATTATGCCTCCCTTGATTTAAATCTGATTAATTGAAAAAGGTTTAAAGTGTGATCTACACAGCCCTAGTGACTGTAGGTTTTTTTTGTTAGCACAGGATTGTGCAATGGTATAAATGGCACCTTAAACCTTCCTTGCTGGAAAACAGCTTTTGGCCACCAGTTCTTAATCCATGGAAACAACCAAGATAATTTTCAGGGTATGGCTGATGAAGATGCTCAAGGACAGAACTCTATTACTGTTTTTATAATGGGATTTTTTTATCTGAAAACAGTATTTACTTGGATCCTTTTGGCTCTGGTGTTGGTCCTCTTACCCAAGTTTCACATGAAGACAGGTCACACCAGATCTGTCAGACCACTCCATTTTTTTCTGGAACTACAGTGCTGCTGTGGATAGCACTACCAGATGAAGGACAAGGGAAATGAAGGTAAAAGAACAACAAAAAAAAATGAACTGAAATAAACAGAAAGCATGAAAACTCACAAATTAGCTGGTCAAAAGGTTTTATTTCTATTGACAAGTGCTTCTTTCACAGACCTTTTATAGTCCATTTGTCAGGCTGTGTAAGGATAGATGTGCCACTGCTGTCCCTCTAAATACACTCCTGACAGAACGAAAGCTTTAGCCCTCGATAATGACGGTTTCTATCCTTACACCAATTTCTAAGTTAATGTTTATGATGGTACAAACCAGTGTTAGCACCCAAAATTGTTCAGGATACACATGGTTTTGTTTTTTGAATTCAGTTAACAGTATACATTTATCAACATGAAGTTCCATTGCTTACTTACTGAAAGCAAGATACTCTCAGAGTCATTTAGGATACGTGTGTGCAGGCACCCAAGACCTGATAAACAACACTTCCTTTAAAAGAACATATTTTCAATTGTTTATAGCTTTGCCACACTATAACTAAATTTTTCCATTCTGAGAATTCATATGAGGCAGGGATTGCCTAGGCTGCTTCATCTTTTCTTTCTCTCTCTCTCTTTTTTTTTTTTTTTTGGTCAAAACCATTTGGGAACAAGGTTTATAACTCCTAAACAAGGATAAAAGAGTACAGGAAACATATTTTCCTTTGCTGTCTTAAAGTAATATTGGCAACCCTTTGAGTTTTGTTTTTTTTTGCTTAGTCTTCGTAGAAACTACAAGCATATTAGAGTTCAATGAAGGGGTGACCTCTTCTCTGCCATTTCCTGTTGCTGTGATATCCACCAAGTTATAATACCCAATTTAGTGGATTTTTCTGACTTTGTTGAAGGCTGCAGCTTCAGTGTCAGAAGAATGCACTATCTCTGAGGTGTGTGATCCCTCTTACATATAACTGGCATGGAGCATGACACGTATGTAGCTCACAGACTCTTCTAGTCACAACAAAAAGCCTGGCTTCATTCTCCACCACTGCTACCGTTTGCAGAGATGCTCATGGCTTCAATACCTGGCAAGCCCATGTCAGGCAAACCAGTCAGATGAATTACTGCTAACCTGTACTGTTTTACATGACACAGTTTTTATTTAATTCATAAATTCCTCCTAGATTTAAAGCATTTCCTACCTCCTCCCTTTGTACTGGAGAGGTACTGCCTGCAAGTGCCCAGACTGGTTAAAAAAGAAAAAAAAAGGCACCGTGCAATGGACCTGTTCCATGGAGCTGATTGTGAGGACAGCACTGAGCATTTCAAGCATACTATCAGTCATACCAGGAGTGCAGATTTTGGAGGGTTGGGGTAAGTGTAAACACACTATTAAATTCAGCTGACTTGATGTTGCTGAATGAAACAATAAAAGCAAAGAAGCTCTTCAAGCTATTGATTTCTGCAATGCATTGTATGCATTTACGTAAATCTAATTAAAACATTGTGCATAACCCAATTACGAGCTATTCCCTTACAGCAAGTTTTATATTTATCTAAGCCAGGCTGTGCCAGCTGTGAGACATAACCCTGGATTTGCAAACAGCTATTGTGTAACAGCTGAAGTGGTCAGATAAACACACCGATTATTTTGCTTTTCTTCTAATGAATCATATACTGTGGACCAGGACCGCTTTTTGCTGTATCAGGTTACCGAGTTTTATTTCAGTGACATATTTCAGCTATCAGATTGTTCGGCAGATAAGTTAAAAGTTCAATTTATGAGGCAGGCAATTACGAGGCTGAGAGACAACAGACAACTCTCACTTTGCATTCTGGCAGTAAGTGGGGTTGGCAGGTCTATAGGGGTAACATCAGCTCCGTGGATTTCTCTCAAGGGGAGGCAATGTCTCTTCATTGGAAGTACAGGGATACTGGCAATACAAGGGACAGGACTTCAAATCTAGGGTCTCAATGCATGGTGCTCAGAATAACCTTTCATCCTCGGGGCTCTTAGAGTATAAATATTTAGATTTTGATGGGGTGGGTTTGCAGCAATATTCATAAAATTTCCTCTGCCAGCCTGTAAATGCAGTTCCATCACATGAGTAATAGTAGAAGAAGATGCAGAAATGATCGCTTCTTGCTACTTTATACCTATACTATGCAACATTTTTCCTGCAGCAGATCTACACCATGTTCTTGACTGTAATAGCCTGTGTACAGTCTTTTCTAATGTTGAGTGAAATTTCAGGTTCAGGGGAAGAAAACAGAAGACTGAACTTTTGTTTTCAGGACTAGAGTCATCCTGAAATGTTCTTGTCCCCTCCAGGAGTATTTTGAAGAGATGCCATCATTCAAGGCTCAAATCTATGCTGTTGACAGCTTTTGAAGAAGAGCTAGCACTGAAGGACTCTTCCTAAGCCTGGGAAAAAGGAAAGGGAGGACCAGCCTAGCTGAACCATGTAAGAAGAGCAGTGGAGTAGGAAAGTCCAGTTAGGTATATACAGAGGCAGAGAGAGAAGGGGAAAGGAGAAGACAGAGAGATAGAGCTCTGATAGAGCTATAATATGGGGCCAAAGGGACCATGAGCATAGGAATTGCATGGTGAAATACTACAGAGTGACACTGGGAAGAAAGGATGCAGAACATCTTCCAGTGAGTCATTCACTATTTAATCTAAGTCAGGAACTGATGCTGTTGAGTGGAAATCCCATACAAGTCCTCACCCATGACTCTCGATAAATGAGTTTTCCTTTCCTTGCTTTGCTCTGTCAGATGTTCACAGGGATAACTTGGCTAGCTGGCCAGTAGCTTAATGACTATCCCTATTCAAGCAGCACTTTACCAAGAAACCTCTCAGCTCCCAGCACAGTGACTGCAGAGGCAAAGCTACTGCCTGCAGAGCCACATGATGAGCAGCAGCCTCTCCTCATGCAACCTTTAAGCATAGACTTTAACTGCTGCAAGCATCCCCTGGGGCAAGCAAGATTGACTTGGCACCTCAGTACAAGTACTACCCAACTCTGGGATTTCAGAATACATGCCATTCCCTTCCATTTAGAGACAAGTTTATGAGCTTGAGCAGGCAATAAAAGCTTCTCTCCATGCTAATGAAATGTCCAAGTCCTGGTGGATTAGTAGTTTTCATATCAGATTAAATCTGCATTTTTGCTGATAAAGACACAAAACTCACTCCTAATAGGCTTTCAGAATTTGTTAGCAAAAACACAGCTTAATAGAGCACAGCGCCTATGGGATGCCAACAAGACAGCAGGGGCACTAACACATTATGACGGACTGCTCGGAAACTCTGCTTTCCTCCAACTGGCCCAAACACAACCAACTTGCAGAAGTCTGTTGCTGATGTAGAGAAACCTTGTGATCACTTTCCTACAAACACATGCACAGCCAGCCCACCAGTGGTGTCCACAGCAGTCCCTGGAGCTGCTCTATGACCATGGTCAGACACTGGCAGCTCACCAGTCCCATGCAGCAGCGCTTTGTCATCCATCCCCTTGTGCTTTGAAAGCATGTCAGCCCCCCTTCATGTGCCAGCCCTTTTGGTGACCCTTCTGTAGAAATATTTTAAAGTATAGGACAAAATTTTCTCAACCATGGGTATTTGGATGGCTTTTTTTTTTTTTTTTTTTTTTTTTTTTTTTTTTTACATGGATGGGTTTTAGCTTTGTTTTTCTTTACCTTTTGGAAACTTTTTCATTTGTTATTCTGGACCTTAGTAAAATGATGTTATTTTCCATTTCAATCAGTGTTCCAGTTTGCTCCTCCATTTTCATTTCTGACTGAATCGAAGGTAACTTTTAGAAAGGAAGGAAAAGAGATAGATGAATTATGGCACTTGAAGTGAGAAAGAAAATTCTGATAGGAAAATGTAATTAAGAAATAAATTGAAAAACGGAAGCACCTGTGATACAGTAGCCAGGAATGATTATTTTAGGGGAGAAACCTTTGCAGGCAGCTTAATTCCATTTCATTCTGTTGCTTTCAGAGCTTGGTCTGTTTGCTCATTTATTTGGATAAAATGTAAACCTCTTCTACTTGCATTGTTAGATGTAATGAATATTATTTTGCATTTAATCAAAATACTGACACATTGTCACTGATGAAGAAGTTTCCATTGCTTTTCAGAAAGCTCTAGGTCGTTTGACTTTTAGGATGTAGTTATTAACTCCTTGGCAAATACATTCTAAGAATAGCAATAGTTTTACCTGTAGGGAAAAGCACTACCACTCCTGTAAAAACAAAGGTTTTAAAGAGATTGAAAGGTCTGGAACCTTTCACACCTCTAAAGAATTCATTGAATTAATGTCTGAGCAAGATGGGAAGGGAAAATACACAGGAGAGAAAACACGTTAAAATGTTAAATGACAATGATACTTTGGGTTTTCAATGGCTGATACAAATATAATTTTACAGGAAAATATGTGTACACCAGGACAGGAAGGACTGCTGGAACATTATGGAGTTTTGATTCAGTAGCTGGTTACCCACATTGAAACGGGATGAGATGCAATAAAAGTACTGATATACATGTATGAAAACATACTTTAGCATTGGGACAGACCCAAAGATTCCCACAGTCTGAATCTGCATGGTATAAAAGAAGGATTTTTCTCGAGTAAGTTTGCTAATTTTCAGGTAGCCTTTAAAGACGGTGAACAGAGCAGGAGATAAATTCAAAGCTGCACCAAAGTGAAAATTAGAAGTCAGAAAAATTCTGCTCAGCAGCAACCCCATGCTGTCAACTTCTTCCAGGTACCTTCTGACACTTCTTCTGCCCAGTACCAAAACTACTCTTCCCACTACTGGACTTCTCAATCCTACCAAAGACTGAGGTATCTTGAAATTAGGTGGGTGTAGTGACTTTCTCCAGAAAGATTTGCTGTGTTCAGAGCACACTTCCAGGTGTGGCTTCTTCACTGGGTGGTTGCCCAGAGAGGTTGTGGATGCCCCATCCCTGGAGGTGCTCAAAGCCAGGTTAGATGAGGCCCTGAGCAACCTGATCTAGTGGGTGGCATCCCTGTCTATGGCAGGGGGGCTGGAACAAGACAATCTTTAATGTGCCTTCCAACCCAAGCCATTCTCTGGCCTTTTTTTTTTCTTTCTTTTAAAAAAGCAATCTCATTTTTCAGGGCTTCTTTCTCCTTCTCCTTCTCCTTCTCTTTCTCCCTTTTTTTTTTTTTTTTTTTTTTTTTCCTTTCTGGAACAAGACAGTAACTGGGGAGTTGCCATAGCTAACTGCTACAAGGAGGGAATTAAGCTCTTTCTTCCCCTTTCTTCCCCTGATGATCTTGATCATCAGTATAGGATAGTACCATTGAGGAATACATTGGTACGATGGAAAGAGACTAATGGCTACACAGTGGAAACAGAATCATGGGCAATTATAAAAGCATTATGACTTGTCTCTAGCCTCTCACACTTGTGAGTCCCTCTCACAGGGTCTGGAAGCAAGGTCCAATAGAAAGTTAGAAATGCTTTTTTATGATGGAACTAATGCCATCCCATCATCACAGAGCACTAAACCCTGTCACATTTTTTTTCCAAATTTGGGGGAAATTTCTGCCTTAATTTCTTTTAAATTATGAAGCACATAAAAATGGACATTATGAAGTAACAAATGCTGTCTGAATGTGTCAATATTCCTGCTTAGGAAAACAGATTTTTCTCTCTTTCTCTGTATGCAAATACCCCTAAAGGGAGAGAGATGTTTCTTGTCTAATAGCTATAACTAAAAAGATTTCAGTACACTTAACTGAAATGCTGAGGAAAAACAAATCACTTTGAACAGATCAGGCATACAACAGGTACTATAAGTGATCTTGATTTATAACTTCTTTAAAATACATTTAGTACATTGTTCACTTCTGTGAACAATATTTATCAATACAGCCTTAGCAACAGAAAAGATTGAAGCTGCGTAATTCCAGTAGAACATCACATGGCTAGCCAGAGAAGTGGATGATGAAAATTTTAAAGTTTCTGTAGTTAAATATCAACAGAACTCTGAGACTTCGAGGCTGCAGCAACCTGCATAAATAATAACTGAGCTGAATTTATAGCACTTGTGTTGTACATAATCTGTGCATCTATTAGCAATACATCAGACCTGGTAGGAATCTAGAACAAGTCTAGACTAAAAGGTTTAAAATACTGGTGTTTCTGCCCCCAAAGCCAAGCTGATAATTATGGATTTGGATTTTTTTTATTTTTTCCACACAGCAACTCTGGGAACTACAGCCAATTGAAAGTTTTGTGAAAGATTGGCTTTGGACTAGAAAATGACATCCTAGAAGACTGGGACTTCTTCTCCTTCAAACTGAGGGAAAACAAACAAACAACACAAACCAAACTAAAACAAAACAACAGACGAAAGTGTTTTCAAACCAAGTATTTCAATATTGGTGCAATCAAAGAGAGTTGCAGGCTTACAGAATGGATGAGGCTGGAAGGGACCCCTGGAGATCATCCGGTCCTACCCATCTGGTCCTTGCTCATGCTAAAGCAGAGTCCACTACAGCAGGTTACTCAGGGCCATTTCCAATTGGGTTTTGAATATCCCCTAAGACGGAGACTCCACAAGAACTCCAGCCAGCCTGTTCCAGTGTTTGACAACATTTGCAGTAATAAACAAATAAATCCATCTTATGTTTTAATGGGACTTCCTGTGTTTCAGTTTGTACCCATTGCTTCTTGTCTCTTTACTGAGAACCAGAGAAAAAAAATGGCTCCATCTTTACTCCTACTCACGGTGTATTTAGAAACATTGGTAAGATCCCAGTGAGCCTTCTCTTCTGCAGGCTGAGTCCCAGCCTTTCCTCACATTACAGATGCACCAGTCCTTTAATATTTTTGTAGTCCTTCATTGGACTTGCACCAGTACATCCATGTTTCTGTCGTGTTGGTGTGCACTGAGCTGGAGCCAGAACTCCAGACGTGTCTCACCAGTCCTGAGCAGAGGGTAAGGATCACCTACCTGCTTTGATCTGCTCCAGGTGTGTCTCCTAATGCAATGAGAGATACCTACTGCTCTCCACTCATCCATTCTCCCAGAACATGGCCCACCTGCATTTTATAAGAGTTCTCTGATGCTTATGAGATGAACATTGATGGTAAGGACCATGCATTTGTTAAGGTTCAAATACAACATTTATTGAAACTAGCTCTGTTTCAGTACATTTAAGGAATGCATTGGCTGATACCAGCAGATACAGCTGATTGAAAAAGTAGTTTTCAAGCTTTAGTTTCTCAAATATTTGATTCAGTAGCATCATGGGAAGATATTAGTCTTTCATGGATTGCATAAGGTGATTGCTCAGAGATGACAATGACACATTTATTGATGTTTTTCATACAGCAGCATGGACCAATATTGAGCTCTTACTACAGGTCTGTGCACCTCAGCCCTTTGGGGTTTGCAGAACTCTTTATGGCCACTGCTCTGATGGAAAGATACAAATGATTTCTTCAAATGACCACTTGATGTCACTTGACACCATACTAATAAACTTCATCAAGCCCACTTCTGGGCAATAAACAAATGTTCTTAAAATAAGGTGACTGAAAATGGGAAACCAAGATGCTAAAATGTCCTATGAAAAGATCATATTTAATTTTTTGAGGTTTGTCTACAATTCTTGTAAACCAGTGTTGACAACTGTTAAATTACTTACAAATACACAATTCTTTTTGTCCACAGAAATATTGGTACCAGTTCTCTTTTCCAGAGAGAGTCTAAAATTAATCACTAAGACCAAGATTTATTAAATTAGCTTGTGTTTCTCAGTCCAGGTTTGAAGAGACATCAAACAGATACAGATGTTTCCAGATTACTGTTCCAAAAATAAGACTCCATTAAGTAATCTGGTGTCATTAGTCACTTTGAAAGTTTTGGCTAAGCCTCAGATTTTCTCTCCACTACAGATTCATTCCTCACCAATAGTGAATTTCACATTTCCCATGCATATGAGTTACCAGCTCTGAAAATGAAGGCAAGATGCCACATTTCCAAATCTATCTAGTCCAAAGTAAAGTGAATTACTGTTCCCTGACAGCATTTTTCATACATCAGTATGACCTGAATTCTAATAAATTCACATGATCACAGCCTTACAGTCTCTCCTCTCCTACTTTCCGCTTATGTACTGCTGGGACACTGATTTATTTGTGACAGAAACCTTTATCCTGAGACTTGTGTATGTTGGTTTTAGTCTCTGGTAATCACCATCCAGGTGGTCTTGCCAGGAAATAGATCTGTCTGTAAAATAAATGTTAACCCAGGATATTCTAAATCCCAGAGCAGATGGAACTGTTTTAGCCAGAAGATAACTTCCTTGAAGTTTCACTGAATGTGAAATGTTTCTCTGGATACCTTTTTCAAACTATTATTAGATAGAAAAAAAAAATATAAATGACTTATTCAGGTTGTCCCATTTTGTTTTGAAAATGTCAGAAATGATTTGTTCTTGCTTTAATCAAAGCAAAATGAATGAGTGGTGTTGAAGGATATTTATAAAGTATTTTGTATTGTTTTTGATCATGGGTGGTTTCTTTTTTTTTTTTTTTTTTTTTTTAGCATTTCACTGGTTCCAAATTTAAATGGTTTGGAATCCCTATTACGCAAAATTGTGAAGAATGGAAAGGACTCTGCTTCTCGTTTCTTTTCAACGTTGGCATTTAGCACAGAAAAAAGCAGCCAGCCTGGTAATATAAATGTTAGATAGTTGCTCTCACTTATGAAATGTTTTACTTGCAGAATATAGGCTTCCACCTAGGTAAGAAGCTTTTCCTTAGCAAAATAATCTAAATCAATATCAATAAGACATTTGCACTACTCATATGGTGTAAGTCAGCTGAACGCTGCAGAAACTTAATTCTTACTCTCAAGAACTGCTTAAAAACTCCCCAGGTATCTCATTTCTGATTGTGCCTTATCAGCTATCACTCTTCCTCCCCTGACCCTCAGTTCTTGGTCAGCACTGAGGTCAGTCCACATACAGGGGCTGGCAGGATCTGTGGTTCATCCTTTTGGGAGGACTCTTCCAAGAAATGGTGGGGAAATGTGGATCTGTTCCAAAAGCCTTCAAGCTTGATGAAGTGATGCACTTGAACTCAACAACCGTCTGTAACAAACTTGCCTCTCTTCAATAGATGGGCTCCTGCTTGCTTTAGTTCATGTTGAGCCAAAAAACAACCAAACAAAAACAAACAAACAAAAAAACAACCAAACAAACTAACCAATGCTTCAGTGTCTGTGTACACATTAGAAAGTCTTTTTTTGCAAAGCTCTTTGTTTATGCACAGTATGGAGCCGCAACATGGGGGACAGTGTACACAAATGTGTGTTGCTGCAATATTGAGTATTGCCATGCCTATATCTGGGACAAGATAAAGAGGGTTGGGAAGAGGACAAGGACGTATTTAACTCTGTGTCTTGCCATAGCCTCAGCGCTTGAAGAAGCAGAGCAAGGTAGGTTTGGTTTTTGCTAATCTCTGGAGACTCTGCCTGACACAGGATCTTATTGTGGATCTTACTCTTCACAGGTGGTGGGAGCAGCCAGGCAGTCCCAAAGGGCAGAATGTTCAACTAGACCAGAAAGCCCATGGGTGGAGGGATGTCATCGCACCCTTGCAAAAGAAAAGGACAGGCAAGCGGGTCAAAGAACTGTG
This sequence comes from Aythya marila, assembly GCF_965140915.1. NCBI lineage: Eukaryota > Metazoa > Chordata > Aves > Anseriformes > Anatidae > Aythya > Aythya marila. The sequence continues at coordinate 6,744,864 of NC_139046.1, read as the reverse complement.
CTCAGACATTTCCAGCATTGAGGACTGACAGCATTGAAGACTTCTTGGTCACACTTGCAGGTTTCTGCATCCCGCAAGATACAGAAACTTTCCATAATAAGCTTACCATAGAGCCAAGATGCTTTCCATAAAAGCCAAAAGCTGGAATTTTTTTTGAAGAACAAGATTCAAAGGTGACTGAGATATGTTGGAAGAGTATCTCTTCTTCTCTTTGGAAGGCAATGCCTTGAATACTGCAGTTTTGATATTTGGGCACATATCTTGATTTCTCTACCTATACCTCAGTTCAGACACATTCCCTAGGTTCTGGTTCCCAAAGAATAGGAATATTATTAAGATAATTAACTTTCTTCCTTAGGGAGGTAACTTTAGAGACAAACTACTTTCCAGCACTGTCTTCTCCAGCAGCTAGTACTTAGAGCTCTCTAGTGCTTTATAATCTTAATTTCTACAAGCACTGAGCAGATATTGGTGATTTATTTCTGTAATTATTGTGCTGTTGAATTTGCACCAGACTGTATAGTTCCATGCTAAACATTGCAAGTTAAATCCCACTGGTCAGGAAGGAGGGGAAAAAAAAAAAAAAAGAAAAAAAAAAAGCTGTTGAAGCCTATCATAACACATTTCAGCCTTTGCTTGGCTGTCCATCAAACAAGATGGTCTACAAGAGAAAGGTAAGAAAGGGAACTACATGAAATCCAGCTTCTTTCAGTGCATGCAGTACATACATGTTATTCATCTAGCACTTTAAACTGTGTCCCTTGCCCTCTCAATTTAAAATTAAAGTTGACTAGAAGTTCTAGGGACAGAAAATTGTGATATTTTTTCCAAATTGGAAGGAAAAACAATTACTTTAAGAAATTATGAAAATAATTGGTAAAGCTGCTTTCTCCTTATTGCAGTTACAAAGCTGGGTTCTAATGCACCCAGAGATTTGGTAATGGTGAAAACAGACATAAAGCAAAAGCTTAAAAGAAAAAAAAACAACAACAACAACAACAACAACAACAAAAAAAAACACAAACAACTAAGATAATGACTATATCTTACTAAAACAAAACATTTTGCAGAAGCAGGAAAGATGAAACCATCTGTTCTCATAGAAAAACATATTTGCAGAAGACTTTGTTAAGTAAAATTTGACAAAAAAGTGTTTTAAGTGTATGTATTTGCTTAATCTGAGAATCCCATCCTCATGGTTTTAGGGCCAATTCACTGTAATCTTAAGCAACAAAGAAAGGCAAGAATTGCCCAACTTCGGAACTATGGAATTTCCCTTTCTCTCACCAGGTTACCAACACGAAGGGAGGTGTGTTTGTACTTGACTGTCAAATTTTTCATGACACTACAAAAGGACAACCTGTTTTCATGGATCTCAGCTTGTAGCAGACAACACAGCACACACCTGGAGGTGGGTACATCCCCTCTCTCTTTGCTGTACCTTTGTGCACCTCCTAGCAAACCTAAATGTCAATGTTTTACTTCATTCATGTCGTGTCCTGAATTGACAGTTACCCTCAATTACTCCTCTCATTAGCAACCTTCCACTGCACTTCCCTTTCCACTGTCTTTTTTTTAGCTGTTTCCACTTGCTTTAACTCAAGAAAGTCTTTGGGCTAAATCTGATCTCAGTGAGTCGTAAATCAGGTGTCCACCTGGTGTAACAGCTGAGATAGAAGGAGACTTGCAATTCATTCTAACAAAAGAAATCTCTTTGCTTTTTTCAGCAAGTCAACTTCACATTCCTCCTGAGAGATCATCCCACTTAAATATGAATCTTGGAGGAAGTGGAATGAGCCTGAGCAGCCCTGAATGCAAAACAGCAACAGGCAGCTCTCCCAGCAAGCTGAAAACCTGACAAGTTACACTAGCAAGAGCTAATGTTCCATTGAACACCTTTGAACAGTGATGAAGTCAGCTTCCAGAAGACTATTGCTTTGGATTATATCACAAATTAAAAAGAAAATATTGTGGCATAGGTTCACAGCTGTGTTTCTTGTCCATGCTCATTTAAAGGAGACAGACTTGAAGGCAATTGTGGAAAGTAATTTATTTACTCGATACGCTCCAGTTTTCCACCCAGAGGCATCAGGAAGGCACACAGGTATTTCATTAGAGTCCAGGATGTGTGACAACTCCCCTGCAAACGTTTATGTTATAACTTCTCACATCAAAATCCTTGCTAAAACTTCCTTTCAGCATGCATAGCCAATTATTGGAGACAGAGAGCAGGAAATGCCATCCAGAGTCCTACCTGGCATTGATCAAAAGTAACCACATTTTGGTCCGTGAGATTCCCCCTCTCCAAGCAAATCTCCACCAGAATTTCAGAACAGGAGGTGCCCAAGAGGTGCGTTAATCACTCTGCGATGACACAGAGCAGACCTCCAGCGTGCCACAAGCTAACAGCTCTCAGCTGTAACACAAACTTCACCAGGAGCTAATCTAAGGGTCTGTTGGCTGTCTCTCTAGTGACATGGCAGTGCGAAAAAGAAAACTAAAATAAATAGCTTACTGAAGTGCTCCCTCAAAGCTAGAAGCCTGAGCATAATGAAACCAGCTTCTCTCATTCTTCTTCCCGTCTCTGTAGCTCAAGAGGTGACCTGTACAACATCTTCATGGAATAACTCCTGCAATAAGTAGTCGTATGTTACATTTATGAAAGAGTGGATGACACAGGCATTGCTGCAATGTTCTGTACATCTTAAAATGCAGAGAGAAGGCTGAGATCCTCCCTGAAATGGCCATGGCTCTCAACACACTTCTGTATCCCAAAGTGTCTTACATCCTCACTGAGACACCACTCCCCAAAAAGGGTGATGGGTTGGGATTGTCCCTAACTAAACTCTCCTTATAATCAAGAATTTTTGACCAGAAAGTTTTGGAGGCTGTGAGAAATGCAGGCTGGAAACGACATCCATAAACCACCATGGGAGGTAGCTTGAGGAGAGGCAGTCCAGAAATGGTTTCCATTTTTCCCTTGTCAGATTTCTTTGTTGATTATGTGTTTGACATAAAGATAGATCTCAGTAATTAATATCTTGTGTCAAGCTCATCTCACATCGCTGAAAGAAATAATTTGCGAGTGTCACTGTGATTCATTTGAACTATTGAACTCTATATCATTTTCAGAAGGAAAATGCAGGATGTCCGTATTTACAAGGAAGAATGCACTGAAAACCACCTATTTATTATCCCAAGTGCTTTCCTAGGGCACACATCAGCACAGATTCAATTTACAGAGGGTGTTTGGAAGCCAGGATACCAGTTTAATGAAGAAAAGCACTATGAACATAAGAGACATGCTACTCTTCTAGAGAGCCAAGAGAAATATTATTCCTGGCCCTCTGGAGAATTATCTTTTGCCCCGCTTTGCTTCTGACTTACCCAAGTGACCACTCTTTTTTGGACTCTAAAAACTGCTCATGTTTCATTGACCTTGCTTGATGCAAGGTATGGCCACATTTGTCCCTTTGGTGGACTACTGGACTTAGCATCTCTTCAGTCCTTCATAGGCTGCAGCATCTGCAGTGCAGGGACATTAACAGTAGCTGGAAACAGTGCAGGAGCCTGCTCCTGTCCTTTCACAAAGCATCACATAGAACCACAGAATCACAGAATGGTTTGGGTTGGAAGAGACCTAACTCCTTAGATCACCTAACTCCAACCCACCTCCTGTGGTCAGGGACACCTTCCATCAGACCAGGCTGTCCAAACCATTTGAGCCAAATAGGCTCAGGAGAATAGGACTGCTTTCAATATTTAGGAATTCAAATTGCCTTAAAAGATGTAAAGCAAATGTAAAACCCTGCAGTGAATCAGCAGGTGAAAGAGTGAGGACAGGGGGCACTACAGACTAAAGGCTTAGGCAGCCACGCTCTCCATCAACCATAGAAAACAATGACAAAAGCAACAGGACAGAGGAGATTCTTATTGAACTCAGGCACCCATGGGTTTCCTGCCTCCTTGCTCCCTCCTTGGTCTCTGCTGTTTGCTAAAGCTCAGCAGGCTGAGTTCTCTCCAGGACATCCTCACTTTCAGCCAGACACAAGAAGGATTTTCTTACTTTCCCATAACTTTTAAGGAGTTGTTGGCTGCAGCTGTCTTGTTGGCTGCAGTAGTTTCAATATTATTTTATGTTTCTTAGGACTCACTATGTTCAGTTTTGAACATTTTATCTCTTTGCCATGCGATGACTCAATCCCCAAATACTCTGAAGTAGAGTGAGACTTCAGTCGTCGCCTCCCATGACCCAGTGGAAGGCATTTGCTCCTGGAAGAGATGGAGATGGATGGGGAGCCACTTCTTTTATCTCCTTAATCAGATCCTCCAGGTGACAGCCAGGCTCAGGTCCCAGTACTGATGTAGTTTGTCTGCTCTCCAGCACTGCTCAGTCCTTAAATTGGTGTCTTCTGAGGTGACCAGAGAGTTCCTTGGGCTTCCACAGGAAAAGGCAACACTTTCTTGGCTAAACCATCATGTCTGGGCTTGCAGGGGTTCAGACTTTTATGCTCAGTGAAAGACACACTCACAGTAGGACAGTTGTCACTTCCTTTATAACATAACAGCCTAACAGCCAGAGGACTTTACCTGAAATAACCTCAAGCGTAGGTCTTTGCTTGAAGGGCTTTCAGTCCTTCTCAGCTGCCTGTAAAGAGCCCCAGAGCCACCTGGCTACCGTGGGATGGGGTCACTGAGTGGGGTGAGTTTGTGGGGACACTTGGGTGCCCTTCCTGGGACATTCTGTAGCCAGGAGCAGAGGAATGACAGAGCAGCCAAGGAGTACCTTGGAGGGAAAGAGCCTGCAACTTCCCAGTGCAGGCACTCGGATGTGTGTGGTCTGGAAACAATCAAGTCAAATCTTCTCCTGGCTGCGTTTAACCCAGTCCATGAGGGCTTTGTGTCAGAGCTGACAGCTGAACCACATCTTCAGCTGGTGCCAGGCCAAACCTCACTATCCAGGGGAGCTGAGTCCACTGAACCAGATGAGGGCAAAATAGCTGTACAATCCTGATGTTTATTTTCAGCAAATGTTTTAACACGTAAGTTAAATTTATTCAGTTTACTCTTGACTCTTTGCCTCATGCCCACATAAATGGGGCAGCAATCCAACAGGCAAAAATTAATGCAATGAAATTGGTTTAATGTCCTATGCAGCATCAGAATAAAATTTGAACAGAGTGCAAAAAGATCTTTGGATAGAACATTTGTATCAAAGTGGAAGAAAGAATATTCTTCACTCATCAGAAGTGTCCTAAAATAAGCACAGCAATATCAAAGCCAATTAGGGAGACAGTGATGTAACTAAAAGACATAATAAGCAGTCTTCTGTGATGCAGTTTATGAACAATTTATCACCAAGCTTTGGCTCCAACAAGAATATAGCCCAATACTGGCTTAAACTTTACCTTTAGATTTCTATAATCGACTCATATCAATAGAGTCAAGACCTGAAAGAGGTGATAAAATGAATTATTTCTAATTATTCAAAAACTCAGTGACGGGTTTTCTAACAAATGCATCAAATACATTAAACTGAATTAATTTTATTTTATGGCTTCCCAGCACCACTAAAATAAGTGGATCAGTGAAAGAAAAAAAAAGTCTCTGTCGAATTGACAGCATAAATCAATAATGAGATACAAATAAGATACCTTATGCTCTTTTTCCAATCCCTGGTGTTTTTTCAGCTCCAGTATTCCTAATGTGCTTCAATACCCTTGCAGGACTGAGGATGTTCTGAGAGACATAATAGGATGGGGAGGGAAGGAGATTTGTGGGAGCTGACGTGATGCAGGGATGGACAGAGTGAGGACACCTAGCCCAGAGGCTTTGTTACACCTGTAGATGGTAGACACTGTCTGAAGCCAAAGTTGCTCTGAAAATGTGTTCATTATCTAGGCCTGGAGAGAGTCAGCAGCACTGTGGTCTGCTGCCCAGGGTGAGACCCCACTGTGCGAAGAGCCAGTGCAGTCACCAGGCAGAGTAGCACAGGGGACTTGCAATGCCACAGTCACGGGGCAGCACTGCATGGGTGTCAGCTAGGAGCTGCACTGGCACATCATCAGTTCCCAGCCAACAAGTCCCAGTCCTTGAAGCATCATCCTGATGTGGTTAAACCGCTTCCAGCTGTAGTACCTTCTTGGGAAGCAGGCTGGGTGCTTGTGGCCCCCAGTAGTATAGGAAAGGAGCCCATGAAGAGATGTCCACCACCAGAGGCAGGAAGGGAGCATGTAAGTTGTGCACTATTTGCCTAGTGCATGACATTAACACAAAACTCGTGTTTACTCTAAAAGATGACTGCAGGAGAAGAGGAATTTGAAAACCCTGTTCCAGACAAGAGAAGCCAGGGAGAGTGTGCTGGAAATGCACAAACACACCAAATACAAAACGTATGGGCACTTGAGAAAGGCTTTGTCAAGGAATAAACAGACAAGCGTGCACCTAAGGCTGATCTTTCCTTCTACAAATCAAGAAGATATGCAGCAGAGATGACAAGCCTGGGCCTGGTTTCCAGCAAGCCAGAGGCCCAAACTAGCCCTTGGGTTTGTCTTGTTTCTGATTCCAGACACACGTTCCTGAATCTGAGGAATGAGGTCTCTCAGGGAGACGTTTAAGTGTGGGGCACAGCACCCAGATGAGATGTTTCACTCTCCAGAATTACAGAAGGTAAAACAACATCAGAGAAATGGCACTGCATCAAAGTCAAGTCACCTTTCCCCATTGCAAACATGTTGACCAAGCTCTTTGGCCTGGTGGAAAAAACAGATGGGATTGTGGTCCCAAACTATCAGTTACTGATCTGGATACCAGCTCATCAAGCCCCTGCTTCCCCAGCTTCCCCCACCTTTTTTTTTTTTTTCTTTTCTTTTTTTTTTCTTCTGAATGACCCACCAAGATCACTTTGAACCAGTCCATCATAATAGTGCAGTTATGTCTCTTGTGTCCTGAAGCTGATGGGACATGAGAGAGGGGAATAGGTTGCATGATAACCAAACCACTTTTGGCTTCCTACCTAGAATGACCACCCAGTCTGGTGTAAAGCCTGAACTGACAGCCCCAGCTCTGTAGCAAATCACCCTCAATATTCTGCTACTCAGCCAGAGGTGCTCTGCAATTACAACGCATAAAGCAATTTGCTGTCTAAGGATATGAAGAAGAAATACAGACTGTGATTTTCACTGCACAAACTGAAAAGAGAAGCACTAGAAGATGTTGATTTAGCTGGACACTAATTGATTTAGCCAGTTGATGCTACTGGAGAAGCTTGTAAGTAGCACGTTGGCCATGAGGAATGCCAGATTTGCTGGCATTTGTGCTGCTGACCACCTCTGCAGATGCTGCTGGTTTAGCCCCACTTGCTGCTCTGCACAGGTTGGCTTTGTGCCATGAGAAGAGAGCCCAAAGCACCAACCTTCCCTTGCTTGTAGGATTTCTGCTGTGTGCACACCGTGAACATTTGTCTAGCATTTCCAGAGGACCAAAAGCCAGAGCTGCTGGGTGACTACTGGATCACTGTCTGACACAGCACGGTGAGAGTTCACCTCTGGGAATGGTGGAGCTGACAGGTTGAAATAGGGAGAAAAACTGAGATCTGATAAGTGGCATGTATAGGGATTTGGTGACGTGCCTGTTCACAAACACATTCTTCATAACACGGTATCTGTTCCTGGATTTCTGAAGCAAGACTTAAGATTATCCCTCTCTCCCCCCTCTCATTCTATTTGTTTTCTCAGTATGGGGTAAGAGAGGATTAGTGGGCTCTGAGGCTGACTTGTCCCAAGGGAGGGAAAGGAGAAGACTGTCTTCTGGTGCACGATGAGTATCAACTTACATGATGGACATGCAGGCTCCACGTAAGTTTGTGTGATGGAAAAAATCCCTTCACAAGCAGCCTGCTGGGACACATGCCTTGCACCATGGTAAATGCAGGAAGCAAACACTCATCTTTGTTTAAAAGCTTTAGCATCTCCCCTTGCTCAGAGGATCTGCAACCTCTGTGTCCTATTTCTTTTTGTTGCACTGCTCAACTTTTCCACCCCTTCTACCCCTTCCTTTTTAGGAAGACTATTTCATTTTGTCACATGCACTCCTGTTTATAATCTAAATAATAGTAGCTAAACTTGCTAACAGATGGCACATTCATTATTTTAAGTTCCTCAGCCCCAGAGCCACCACACAAACAAACAAACAACAACTAAAAAACAGACAACAAACAAACAAACAACAACAACAACAAAAACACAAAGCTGAGGAACTAATAATTTTAGTTACACCAGAAAAATGGAAGGCTGTTACATCCCTTACCAAGAAATAAATTAAAATAAGTCTAAAGCAACAAGCAATTTCTGACTTTTCCGTGTGTTTTTATTTCTATGTCTCTGGTGTCTACCTATGGGGAGGAGTATGCCAAAAGCTTCCCTTAATACTGCATTACATTGTTAACATCAGCAGAATTTCCACCATGCTCACTTAGCTCGTACAGCACGAATTCTGCGTGCCAGGCTGTGGTCTGCTCCACCACCTGGGCTGCCTACCTGCATCCAGAGAAATCCCTCCATGGGAACTGGGAGGCAGTCCTGCCTTCCTGAGCTTGTTTGGTAGCCTACAGCTGCAGGACCATTACAGCAGTGGGTCTGTTCTTGCACACCTGCCTGCCTGCAGGTCTGTGTGTTTCTCCACCTGCTCGCTTTGGAGGAGAAACTGTTCGTATTGCAGTATCAGCCTGCTGCTGCGCAGACAGTCAGGCCTGAACATCCGTACTGTTCAGCCAGCAGTAATCAAAGCCACACGTTGCTCTTTGTTACTTCACTCTCCCATTGCAGCCCGAGCTGGGCTTGTTCCCCACTTCTGTGAGTCAAAAAAGGACAGAGAGCACAAGTTCGACTCAGGAAACGTTTCTCAGTTAAGTTCTGCTTTGTAAGCATTTGGTCCTTGCTTGACTTTGTTCACTGCTATCTGAACTGTCTGAAAAGAAATCAAATGCAGCTTTTCCTAGCAACAGGGTGTTAGAAGAGTATAGGACTTACAATATCTGCAGTACCTAAAATTGGAGCATTGTACTGACTACAGTCAGTCAAACCTAAAATTAGAGCCTAAAATTCTAAGCTTTAAAGGGATGGTTTTTCATTTAAAGACTTTTAGACTCGAGCCTGTAATTCTTTAGCTCAGGTTGCTGAGGGTCAAGCTTGTCTTGTGAGGCAAGTAGTGCTGCTCCCCCATCTCTTGTTCCAGGGGCTCCGATGGGATTTGCACGGCACCTCACCACGTGCTGCATTTCTGTGCACAGCGACTGCACTGTACATGGCATATAACAAGAGATAATAATACATGGTTGTTCTCCAGCAGCAGTAAAACAAATTCTACAAGGATGAGCACCACGTGTTGCTGGAGATTTGGGGAAGTCTAACAGCTTCCTTTTTCTGCTGTTGTTATTTTTGAACACTTCCCCTGTTCAGCTTTTAACAGAAGTGCTGAGACTACAAGTACTTCTTGGCATCTGTAGATAGTGATATTCCTCATCTTCTGATGGCAATGTACTTTTCAAGCCTCATATTCATAAATCTTTCAAATGCCCAGAAGATAACTAAGTACTATGGTGTACCATTATGGTAACCTAAGCATAAAGAGGTTAAGCGACTTTTCACACATTACCAACTGAATCAGATCTGGGTGTTGAACTTCCAAGTCCTGATGCCTCACTTTCCTCCTAATCATTTACCAGTCATCCCTCTCCCCATAACCAAGCTGTCTGGCTTGGTTTCCAAACTTTAGCTGCTGATTCTTCTCCCTTTTAGAAAAATCGTTAACTTTTCAGATTTAGCCTATTGGTTATGTAAATGGAAAACATATTTAAAATTCTTAGCACAAAGGAGTCAGATTTTCATTAAAGAAAATCCATTTCTCAGTGAGGGGGAGATGGGGCCAGTTCCTCTACCATTCAGCTACTGTCTTCTCTTTCAGAGATCCACCTTGAAAGCAAGCTTGTGATCCTGCAGCCACTTAGCAGCCACTTTTGGATGCTCAGCCTAAATAATGAGAGTATGTTATGACACCAGTGAGACAGCAGGAGGAGGTGAGATTTCACAGCAAAGGGCATGGAGGTAGGGGGAGAAAGAGGGAAAGGAAGTGAAATACATGTAGGAGCACCACCAAAAGGCCAAATCTGCTCATATGAAAGTAGTTTGAGGGTCCCGGATTCAATGTCTTTTTGCATGCCCCTTCCAAGTCCAGGACAAACAAAGAGGATAGACATCTTATATTGCTTTGGCTCCCTGCCTGTATTGGCCATACAGTCAGGCTGGGTACTGATGAATTCAGCCAGAGGCCTCTAAATTGGATCTATGCCTTTTCCAATGCAATTTTTATAAGGTGACACCAGCAAGTGTATTTTTCATTTTCAAATGAGAAGGCTATTTTAACAGGGATTAATCCTAGACCAGAAGAAAAAAAAAATAAAAAATCCTAGGGCTAAGTTTTATATATTAAATTTTTCAGATTTTTCAATCGAGGTTTGGAAAGTTCACCATTCAGTGCATCAGCTTGTGCCATGCCCTGCTGCTTCAGCCACTCAGTCTTGTTTCACCTTGAGCATTACTCACTCTCCTGTACTTTTGCCATAGTTCACAGCTGTGGCTAAAACTAAGTTACACTAAAATCTTGCCCCTTGGGGCTATCAAACACTTGCCATGGAAGGCAGGGTTTGCTTGGGCTATGTCCTAAACTGAAGACTCCTCCAGGTTCCAACCCAGCCTTTATTGAGCTGGATGTCTGAGGACAAGCCTAACAGCTTTACCTTGCTAGGTGAAGTAACTGTGCAGCCCACACAGTGGATGGGTGTTGGGCAAGAGGGCACTGAACACCTCTGACGTTTGTTTGAAGCCTCTCTGAGTCCAATAGCTGCTCTCCCAGGAGTGGCCCTCAGCCTCCCATCTGCCAACTCTGACATGGGTAGAGCAAAGGCCACACCACTTCTGCAGTCACCCCAATGGCATGATCTTGCCCCATTTTAGCTAATTTCTTTCAGGCAAAGATGGCAGAAGCAATGCCATTCTTCATTGGTATCCCCACATAGCCCCTGCAGGAAAACAAGGAGCTGGGTGCTGAGGAAGCTCCCCTGATAAATCAACTATGGGGCTGCTGAGAGCCTGAAGTTATCCAACACAGACCACCAAAAGAGTGAAGGTACTGAAGACACAAGCACCTGCCAAGTGCCTTGGCTCTAAACGATGTAATATAGTCAATCACTTCTTGCCCTGTGCTGCCCAAAGGAAGCATTAGGGATTTCAGTTACCCAAAAGAAAAACAGCTGACCATATCAAACATGGCTTCAAGCAGGTCTGTTACAAATGGGAAGATCAGAAGAAAGCCAGGGTTATTGGTATCTATCCCAAAATCCAAGGACCAGCTGATACAGTTGCTGCCAATTTATCTGCAAATTTGGAAGGCAGGCAGATGTACCCCTGGCTCTGCCTGAAGCCCACTGACAGGAGCTGCTAACGGAGCAGGTGCTTGGTACAGACCTTATTACCAAGGAGGTTAAAAGATGACAGCTGTGAGAAAATGAAGCTGTTGTCTGCAGTGTGGTTGCCGGAGGAGTGGGACAACCTGTCTTGGAAAGAAGCCCTGTTGCAGTTTTATTATTCAAGTATGAAAGGAAAATTGTATTTCCAGAGGACGTATACTGCAACGCTGTTTTCCACATTGAATCTCACTCTTATTTGTAAAAGGCAAGGAGAAAAAGTGCTTCTTGTAGTGCAGCTGAAAGCAGACCTCAGCCCCAGGGAGTCTGACTGGACTTTTGCAGTATTTGGTGGTTGAAGTCACAAATGCAGGTTCAAAACCTTATGCTGGGATTAAAACCTCTAAGCAGAAATGTGAAGGCTCCTATTCAATTTGAGGGGATTTTTTTCAGAAGCTATGGCTGACTGTAACCAATCTTCCATTAATTATTTTTGGAAGGAGTAGCTCCAGCAGGCAAATTTCTTGGACTTGCAGCACGGCCCATAACATTCCCCATTAAAGGGGGAAAATACAGAACAGCAGTCCTAATCAGGTAGCAGAACAACTACTTAATTACAGTTACACTGAGAAAGTTAGTCTTGATAAAATTAAAAGTAATTACGACAATTACTTGATTGTCTTAACAAAAAGCAGAACCAGCAACGTTTTGCAGAACCATTCTTGAAACAGTAACCAGAACGTCTCTGCCTTATACCTCCTTAAGGCACTACCTTGTGCTCTGTTTTCATCATCCTGGAATGTCCCTGAGCATAAAGCATTTTGTCTGATTTGTTAATACATCTGAGCAGGTTCATAAGGAGAGAGGATGACTGGTGACTTCTTTTTTAGCCACATGACACAAATCTCATATTTCAGGGCTGCTGCTGCTTGCACGCTATGGACAGCAAGGATTTCATATTTCTTCCTTCCTTCAATGCAGAATATTTCTATCTGGTTGATTTTTTTTTTTTCAACTGAATTTGAACACATGAGGGAGACTGCTTTTCTGACACTCATAATGACATTCTGCTCTCTGAAGTGTGCAGTGCTTGCACTCAACTGCCAGGTTTGGGGCTAGGAGGGAATTTTCCATCCAGGCCAGACCGGCAGGAAATTTTGAGGCTTTGCTGGCTTGTCTCTATCACTCACCTTCTCTCTTTTCCACAGTCTTCAGGGAAATCTGTTTACTTATTGTTCTGGCATCACAGGGATGTATGATGTTGGTGATTCCCTCAACATCTTCTGCCCTCTTTTTGTCATACGCTTGTGGCATATGTTCATTTACTTCAGGTCTTACATTGATCATAAATGGGACATGTTATAGTACTTGTAGGTGTGAACAGTAGCTGTTCTGTGGGCTTTTCTCAGCCAGCTGCCTACTGCTAGATATCCTGCTCTTGCAAATGTATGCATTCAATGCCTTGGATGACCACTCCCAAGACAAAGATTTTATTTCATTCATCCTTCATTAAATGCAAAAAAAATATTCACAGCTCAATTATCAGTCTGAAGCTATACATGAACCTTTCTATTCTAGAACATCAAGTGAGCCTGCTTAAAAACTGTGCCCTGTGCATTACAAAAATGCTCTGTAATATCTAGGCTTTTCCTGTGATCATTCTCTTCTGACAGTGCCGTGAACCCATGAATTCTCAGGGGGTTGAGAGAGGAGGAGGACAAAACCTTAGCTAACAATGTCCAGATACCATTTGTCTCAGGACATGCTAGCAGCATCAGGCTTCCCCTAGTATAAGAGCAATTTCATGCAGCATTTAAACCATGTGGCTAAAGAGCCACTTTTAGGAGCAACGGTGAGGACTATTTCCCACTCTTCCTGATTACCACCTCCTACCTTGCAGATTCTCTAGAGCAATGGCTAATGTTGCAATGCCAGTTTACATAATGCGCTTTATAGGCAATTCAGTTTCAGCCACCGAAAACAAGAACAACTATTGCATGGAAAAATATCTCGCTTATTTTGCACTTAAAAACGGTGCAGTGAGAGTGTTGGCTTTCTAGTCTGATACATTTCCATTTGCTTCTCTTTCATGTATGGATACATACTGCATCTACAAGGTCAGTGTGTGGGTGTAGTGACACTCCAATACACATATACTGAGTAGCTCATCATGGTAACAACCATCTTCTAAAACTCTTTTCTGCTATGCTTTCTCCAGTGCCTAGGAGAATCATCTATGATCCATTGATCCATAACTGGAATCTTCCTAGAACTGCTAATTAACGATAAAGTAATGTCATAGATAGTAGAACAAACTTTCTTACATGCACACACATAGGACACTAACACATTTTCTTTTAAATAATTCCTTAACTATATCACTATATTTTAGCTGAAAGTTTTTAAAGAAAATGTCCTTGATGACTTGAGATATTGTAGTAATTGATTTTGAAGCTATTCTCCAACATGGTGGATTGATTTGTTAATAGGCATTGGGAATAGTTACAGGGTGCTGAATTATACACAATCCAGCAAGTATCTGAATCTTTCCAAATGTCTGAACTCTGTAGAAAATAAAATATTAATGCTCTGGAAACATAAATATCCATGAAAAGTACGTAGTTATAATATTGGAATATTAGTGGCAGGATATATGTCATCTCCATTAAATATATGCCATACAACTTAAGTAGTATCAAAGATGTGACTTACATCCTTCAGTCACAAAATAAAGGCCTTGAATCAGGTGTATATTCTTGTGCTTGGGCATTCTCCAGGGACTGCATCTAGCAGAGCTCTGCCTTTCTTTGCCTTGCTCAGCCCTTGCCTTTCCCACCTACAGTACTGAGCTCTGTGGAAATGACAAACCAAACGACACAACCAAAAACCAGTCCCAACAGTGTGTGCTATTGCTCGTCCTCTGTGGACCACTGGCTGTGCCAGGGCTGCCCTGGGAGCAGACAGTCCAGTCTGACCACAGTTCATTAATTGTTCATTTAAAAAATGACTAAAGATGCCAGCTGAAGGGCTGAGAAACACTCCAGAAAATGGTTCAACCAGCTGACCTTGTGGTCAGCAAGGGGTTTGTTTTCTGCACGTGTGTTTTCAAGGGCTATTAGTCACAAGCCAGAATGAACAGAACCTAAAAACATTTGGGCTCCAGTCTTTGAAAATATCCTGTAGCAAGGCACTACTTGGTCTTCTGCCTCCATTAGATCTGGGTTACCACCCTGATGGATTGAAGTGCTCATGCTCTGAGAAAACACGTTGACAATGACACATCCAATAAGTTCTTGGGGTCACGATTGACTGCATTGTCCCAGTCAAGTTCAATCAAAGCAACATTTGTCTTGCTTATACCTGCCACTGCTGCAGTGCTGTAAATGAAGAACAGCCTTGACAGTCTGTTAATCAAAGACCAGGAGAGAAGAAATTAAGAAACTTCAGCAATCCTCACCAGCAGCCTTCTATCCTCCGAGCAGGTTGCTTGTTGGGGTGAGCTTGTTGCTCATCCCAGTAAAATTACACCTGCAGAACCTTTTATTTTACTACAAGCAGAAAATCAGTGGTAGCCTCAGTACTGTATGGATTACTCTAGCAAACATCTAGTTCTTCTCCATGTATCGCAATGCTTTGCTATGAATTCCCAGGATCTAAAGGGCTTAAAGCTGAGAGGCTAATACATCATGTTATACATCCAAACGTTTGAGTCCTTGCATAGACCAGTATCAAATTTTTCTTGAACTGATCCCAATTTAAACAGGCACATATTCATTAGGATTTAAAAAAATAAAAATAAAAAAAAAATCCCACCCTCAATGTGTCTGAATGAGCACTCACTACACCCACATCACTGTTACGTACAATGCTGAGTAATATTCAGATTCAGATCCTTCTCAAAGAAAACCAAAATGCTCTCAAGCCGATAGGATCCCATTAGACAAGGGTGTTCTACTGGGCCATGCACTTGCTGAAGAAAAGAAATTGGGACTGTAATTATAGATGCTCTTTTCCACTACTGCACATTCCCTCCAAGTTTGAAGAACATGTGCTGAAGGAGAACAGCATTTGTTAGCTGTCCACAAAGAGAGACTGAGTGGGCAGCCAACCCCAGCTATTTTCTTTTCACCAGGCTAGGAACAAATTCACAACTAACAACCAAGACCACAGCTCCAAGTTTTGTACCTTCTTGTTCAGAAAGTAACACATACCAGCTAGACTTACCCTGATTTTTGGTACATTGCTAGAGCTGTACCAAGAGTAGCATACAGTGGTCCACTTCAGAGTAAAAGTCTGTATTTCAAACACTGCAGACTCAGGCAAGAATTCAGCATTAATGGACAACAATCAAGCTTAATTACATCACAATAAATTTGAGACAAAACCTCTCATATGGTTAATTAACCCAGATTGGCACTAAAACAACTGAGAGTCCATGAGCAATTGAGCTTCTTCATAATATTAAGTTATTTATGATCAACATTGTTGTCTTAAAATATTCATTGTGTATTATCATATAATAAACCAACTTGTACATTTATTATGGCATAATTTCTTAGTGTTTTAGGTTGTAAATCTCATAAAATAGCAAAAATTAAAAAAAAAAAAAAAAAAAAAGCACCAGTTTGTTGTGGTTAGGGAAACAGCAGATCTGCTGTCTAGTTTCAGGTCTGCTGCTGGGCTGCTGAACAATACAAGCCCCATCTCTCTCTTCCATTTGCTAGCTGCACAAGGACAGTCCTCTATTCAGCACTGTGAAATCCAAATAACCTTATTATTAAGGATATGCAAGAGGAATAGTAGCGCATTTAATTGAAGATGACTAAAATACTTGGTACTAGGTGAACTGCTTTTACGTGTCTAATGATCTGTCACTAGAATGGCTACCATACCTCCACCTACCCAACCTTTTCCAAAATCAATACCTCCAAACAAATGACAAGTTTTCTTTTCATGTATTTGACCATTTCCTGAACTGTGTTTTCACTTCCAACACTCTCCATTTCTGGTCACAGCATTTAACTTTAACAGCACAGGCATCGAGTCACTTCATTATTCATTTCCTCTCGTTAACGTAAATGACACATC
This sequence comes from Aythya marila, assembly GCF_965140915.1. Taxonomy (NCBI): domain Eukaryota; kingdom Metazoa; phylum Chordata; class Aves; order Anseriformes; family Anatidae; genus Aythya; species Aythya marila. The sequence goes on along the minus strand of NC_139046.1, from coordinate 6,728,315 downwards.
AAACCTCCTCACTAACCTCCCATCCCCAGCTCAGTGCGGGCACCTCTCAAAGAGACAAGAAGAAAACTTTCTTCAGTATTTCCGATTTGGCACATTCAGGTGAATTCAATAACCAGTGTGAGTAAGAAAAGCAAATAAAATCTCTTGGCCCAAGTAGAACTGATGGCCATGCAGATATTTCTGCAGGATTTTCCAGCAGCAGATAGTGCTACAGAGGGCCATGGGTGTTATAGAGGGCTGTGGGTACTATAGATAGCAGTGGGTGCTATAGAAGCACCTGTTGGCTATATAGGTTATATTGTGATAACCCTATCAGGTACATGGACCTGCGAGCGCATGATGTCCTGAGCAAGTGACTCCCACTGGAGGAGTGAGTGGCTACTTCTGAAAACATTACTTTCTATTTCAGTTTGAGGACAGCTTTGCTGGATTTCATTGTTGCTGCTAAAGCTGACTGATCCTATACTCTGGTGATACATTATTCTCCCTCGCCTGCCTTCACCAATCACCGTATCTTTGTCAAAAGTGTTAGAATCAGTTGGCACAGCTGCATTGTGAGTGGGAACAAGATGGGTCTTTTGGAAATCCTATGAATTTTCATAGTGAGGAAGGGTTAGCTACAGAACCTGGCTGAAATTTCAGTGCTGGTGTTACGTCTTCAAGACACTGAAAAAAAAATAGTCAGCTGAATTATTATAGTCAGGTCTGAATTATTGAGGCTGGAGAATAAAAACACACACACCCAATAACAAAAAAGCAGTCAGTCATAGAGGACAATTGTGATTTCTGCAAAAGCAACTGGAACATTTAATAGACTTTTTAAAAGCCTGGAATGAAGTCACAAAGTCCTCAGACGTTGAATTAAAATATCCACAATAGCCTGTTCTGAAATGGAGCCTGGGCTGTTTTAGAAGTTGAATAAATGGCAGACTTCACACTCGGTGCCAAGAATTCAATTCCAACTTTTAGTTCCTTCACTTCAATATTGTCTAAACCTACCTTTTTTTTTTTTTTTTTTTTTTTTTTTTTCCTGTGTGTTGAGATTTAGAAATGATATTGCTGTGCTGGCAAGAACTGTTATTAGGTGCTGAAAAATTCAATCATGCAGCAGGGAGTGGGGTGTGGGGGGGAAATGTATGCCAGGTTATTTATTATCTCTCTGTAAGAGCCCGGTATTTTGTCAAGGCAGCATCCTAAGGAAAATTTTGTTGTAGTTATAAAGACAAGAAGACAACGAAAAATCCAGTTAAAAATGTGGAAATTCTGACAGTAGGTCTATATTCAGTCTAGTTTAATTCAGCTACATAGCTTTAATATATGCTGATCTAATTTAGAACCAGTGAACAGCTATTAATAGAAATGTGTCTTGGATGCTAATAATGTGGGCTTTATGCCCCTGCCTAAAAGCTGATATGTTAGAAGCAATGGGAGCATTGGTGTTACAGAGAGCTGCCGTGCCGTGAATTACTCGGTGTGGGTGGGATCTTCCCACCCAAGAAACCCTGTAAGCATTAACAGTGCCCCTCTGCATACATGATGCAAAAGACTGTCATTTATAGTCCCTAAGTGGTGCAAAGGATGACTGGCCTTCAAAAAACACAGATGGGAAGGTGTTTATCCGGAAAGAGAAGCAGTTTGGGAGACAACATCTAATACTGATCATCTCATGCACCCCACACACATCCCTGTCTAGCCATCACAGCCTTCGAGCTCTGCTCCAAAATTAAATAAAGTCACAGCTTGTACCAGAGAGCATCCAGCATACACTAAGCATGTTGCAGAGAGGGACTGGAGGAGTCCTGTGCAGATGCAGATGTGAGGCACTGCCAACTGCTCTGCGTGCAGCACATGTGGCTGTCTGTCCAACAGAGACCAAGGGAGGATGACTTCTCAGGTTTGGTACCACAGCCTGGTGCTGCACTAAGGCAGCATCTTCCATTCAAGAAGGAAAAAGAGAAAGAAGATGGTCATCGTAAAGTTTTAATGGATTTTCTTGTCATCAGGTGCTGGACTGATGTCTCCATGATTAGACAAGTACCTCTAAGGAGCAAGAAAACTGAGTGTGACTAAATTGTTAGGGCACCTGATCAAAAAGTCAGAGGCAACCCAGACCAAAAACCAACTATGATCCCTTTTCTCCACATTAGTTATCTGTAGTAAAAACATCCAAATCTGACTTTCTGTTCTTTGGCTTTGATTTTTTGCTGTTTTTATACAAAATATCTCAAATGACAATGGAATAAAAACAAGTCCGAAAAGGATGCTTATTTGGTTTTACAAGAGTAAGTGGTGGTTTTCTTGACAAAATTGGGAAGTTTTCCAGGAAAGTATCAAATTCCATCAGTGCTTTCACTGGGAAATTACATTTCATTGTGATACATTCAAATCATTTTGTTTCAATAGAATAATTTTAGCTACTATTATGACAGTAGAAATAAGAGCAGAATGTTCTAAATCACTATTACAAAGCATTTCAAGAAAGCTATTTCAATTTTTCAGGAACAAAAAATTTCTCAACTTCAGCTAGTATTTAATTTTGACTTCTTGAGCCAGGTTGAAAACTAAAATTGTGATTTTTCCACAGAATGAAAATTCCATTTTCTGACCAGCCATCTTCAATAATAGCATTTGAAATCTAATATGAAGGAGTACAATGGACCTATTGTCACAGACCTCTATGGGGCACTGCTCCAGTTTTCTCCTGGCCTTTTTCCTTACAAAAACCACACTGCAAGCACTCAGGAGTATTTTGTGGGCAGCAGCAGTGAGCTGCACACAGCACATCAGCCCGCAATAATGGTCAGGAGAGGTCTTGGCCACTTCAAAATGTTACAAAGCCAGGTTCGGGCAAATCTAATAAACCAAAGGAAAGGAAAGCTATTTCAGAGAGCAGCAGAAGGGAAGAAAGGGAGAGGAAATAGAGTTATGGGAATCCATTTACCCACTGCAGGCTTCAGTGGGTCTCACGCAAAATTTGCAGAGACAGAATGGGTCACGGATGTTTAGTCCCCGTGCTTGGTAACTTAAGTAACTTCGTCTCATACCTTCCACTAATTCAAAATGAAAGACAAAAAGAGAGGAGGAAAAAAAAAAAAAAAAAGAAAGAAAAAGAGGGAAAAAAAGTGATTTGTGTCTGAGCAGGAGAGGTAAGAGACACCCCTTGGAATTTTAGTCTGTGTGTAGAGGCACCCCCTTCACCCACCTACTCAGTGCACATTTCTTCCCTAAGCAGATGCTGCTTTTCTCAGAGGCTCAGCATTATGCTCCTGGTCCCTATGGGAAGGCAATTTGAAAGCATTTTTCTGCAGAGATCAGACCAGACCAGGTATTTCTGTAGTCCCTTCTGGCCTGCACAAGCTTTCCACCCTCACCTGGGTGGTGGGAGCAAGACAGATGAAGCACCCTGGGGTATTTCCACAGAGGGCTTTATCTGAGGAATTGCTTCTCTCCAACATGCTCGAAGGCTTGCACAATCTGAGGACATTCAAACGTCTCTTTCTTTTTTCTTTTATTTTTTCTTTTTATTTTTTTCCTTTTCCTGATAAATGTCACATCTCAGGAGTGTGGACTTTCAGCAGGGAATAACACAGAGGGTTCCAGGGATGAGCATCACACACTGCTTGAAATTTTTTTCAAGGACATTTTCCTAAGAGAAGGGGGAGAAGGAGGCATGCACATGCAGAGGCCCTGATGCATAGCTCTGCACTGGGGCAGCACCAGGATCTGTTGTTCCATTCCAGCTACTGAGCACCATAAGAAAATAATCTTGGATCGGTAGTCTCCGTACCCTGCACACTTCCATGCAGCAAGGAGCAACCTGTCCCTCTGCAGACCCTGCCACTGGCAGCAAAACCTCCTGTGCTTTCCGTCTCCTTGATGAGTTACAACTGAGCTGACGCTGGTAGGAAATGGGAGACGTGAAGTTGGATGGTCTGAAAGAGGCCAAAAGGGTGAACCTGGAGATGGAGGAAAAGAACAAATGTCCAAGTGCCACTTTGGAGGCAAGCAGCTGAACAGTGCTGGATCCTGTCTTGGCCCTTCCTGGTGTGAAAACTCACTCCTTCTGCAGGCTGGGCAAGAGGGATGGATTTCATTTGCTTTTCATAGGCATCTGTCCTGAATATCACCCAGAATGCAGAGATCCAGTGTTTATAAGCCAACCATCAGCAGGATTTTATTTCCTAGCCTCTCTTTAATTGCAGTGTTAACTTGTCAAATACCACAATATTGCTTTCCCATGACCTTTGCTGTTAACCAGAGACTTCGGGGCAAGCTGGATTGCTTCTCGTGTTCACAGCAGCTGTAGGGAGCAGCTGATTGTGTTAGGCAATCTGCAGCAGAGGGACTGACTCGGAAGCACTAACCCAAGTGTGAAATTTGCCTTCCCTTCTCTTCTTAATCAGCCCTTCACATTTAAAACCTCTGTACCCACTCGGGTGCCACCATACTAGCGGACAGCTGAGTGAATACAAATGATGGCATATTCATTAATTGTGAATATACATCAAACGGGCCAGCTAGCGCCAATGTGTACATATTTGGGAGGGTCTCAGCAGCACAACAGAAGGCTCTTTAAGAAACAGCAATATTGTAAGGGGAAAAAAAAAATCTGGGAAATAATGAAAAGCTATTTGAACAGTCAGAACATGTTATACAGAGCCAGACCTTGCTGGGAGATTTTCTTCCAGGGAATATGCATATCCTCTGTGTCCATTAGAGCAAACTGAGTTCTGTTTGTATCCCCACTGGTGCTTTGTGTCTTAAGCATAAAGCTGGTGCTGTTTCAGGCCATGCAACAGCACTAATTCAAAGAAAAACTCTTCTGTAGTTGTATCCATGTTCTTTGGCTTATGTTTGCATTGCCAATAAAGGGAAGGTCCAGAATAAGTTAATGAAATGCAAAGATCATTCCAAACAAAATTAAAATTTTCCACCTTCACCACAGTCAAAAATCCTTTTGAAAGCATTTGAATTATTTTACTCAACATTATCAATCTGCCCTTTTTTTCTTATGCTATAAAACGCACACTCAAACAGGTTTGTAATATAAATGATGCCAGACAATACAGAATTTAGAAAAAACAGAGAAATTAATGGTCTCAGAGAGAAGGAGAAGAAAGCACCCTCAAGCCTTCCAAAAAAACTCTCTCAACAGATAAAAAAAGTGGCTGCCCTCTTCATGTGTTCCTCAAGGAGAGGCTATCAAAGCAAGACACAGCTTGTATCTGCTACACCACCCCTTGTAATGTCACTGCCTTGAGATGAACCTTGAGCTTCATCTTTTCCATGGGAGAAAACAATCACATTTACCACATTCATAATGAGATAAACCGAGCTCAGAGCACTTCACAAGCAACCTGCAGGTTATTGCCTGCATTGCATTAGTAGTGCAATATGCCAGTAGAGCTGCATGCCAAAAGTATTGTGGTAAGCTGGTGATGGGACCAGAAAAGGACTCTCATTCCTGACCCTCTATGCCATCAGCCTCCTTGTCCCCAGATTGTCCCTGCGGTGGGCCAGGTGATGTCTGGGAGCATGGGGAACTGCTGGCTTGGGTTGTCGGGTCTCAATTTCCTTTCTGAGCTTTGGATCAGCATACAAAGGAGAAGTACAGCCAAGCCAAGCCAGTCTTGGCTGAAGCACAGTGAATATTCTTTTTTTCTTTTTCTTCTTTTAGTTTTTTTTTTTTGATAACAAATTGCAACACTTTCAAAATATTTCCCTTGTAGGCTTTTCATATGCTATGGCCAGTGCTGTCTGTTGGGCTTGATTTTGGAACAAGATTGGTTTATTTAAAAATAAATAAATAAATAAATAAATAAATAAATAAATAAATAAATAAATAAATTAAAAAAAAGGAGATGAAGCAGGGAAAGAACTACCACAGTGATAGAAACATGAAATTTGTTTTCTAACTACACAAGGTCACATACAGCAAAATACCTTGTATCTTGTAAAACTTCACATTTGAAATTTATCAGTGTCTTCTAGGCAACAGTTCAAACCCTTGCAGGGTCTGTTGAGCCTTTCAGTATTACTAAACACAGAGAAGGAATACTTCGGTCCCTCAGATGAGAGCTAAATGCTGCTTATGCCACATGGTCATTCAGGTGTTCATAGAACATCTTGTCATAAGAACATGTACCTTAGGCTACTTACCTCAGTACCCAAAGCTACGCAATACATCTCATTCCTAGCTTTTTCCATCCCTCGGGACATTCATGTAGCATCCTAAAAATGGTAGCATTTCAGTGGTGGAGTGCATTTATAACTTGGGAAATGCCTTTCAATCCTTCAGCACAAGAAACAGAGGAATCTGAGGCTTCTGTCTTCATTGCTCCTTGAACCAGCTCATGCACTCTTAGCAAAACACAGGGCAAGCTTCAAATATTTCAATCTTAAGGCCACACAAGTGGGGTGAGTTTGTAAAAGGGCATCAGGAAAACACACCCAACTGGTCTGAAAACTTTGGCTTGACTACTGGGAAATGAACTCTCCCAGTTCAATCTTTGATGAAAACCAGGCTCCTTTATAACCTTCCCTGTGTGTTAGGATAATCAACACCACAGCTCCACCGCAAGCCCGTGATGAGGAGCTGCTTGGGATGGGAACAGCAGAGGATGCTTCACGCCAAGGGATCAACACATCTATCTGGGGCAGTCGCAACACAGCCTACCAGTCCTACGTCTGGCTCATATCCACGCTACTCATCCCTTGCTCTCATAAGAGCTGGGCTCCATCTGCGAGCTTAAAAAAGGAAAAAACAAGCAAACCTTTATTTTTTTCCCCTCCATCAAGTTCTGTCTAAGCAGACAGCTTTCAAAGGGCTCAGCATTTTCTGAGTTGCAGGTTCCCTTTATGTTTCTCACAAAGTAGTTGCCCACAGTCATCAGATCTGTTTGAAAACCTTTGCCTTCTCCACGTTGGAAATTAGATGCACAATTGCATTTCCCCAGGGTTTCAGAATGGTCTCCCTAGCTCACAAAATAGAGCATTAAAGAGGCAGGTTTATGTCTGAAACGCAGACAAATAAATGGTAGCTCACATTGTGAGGATTTGTTTATTTAGCAAAGACTCGGAATGACAGATGACGACTTGAAAGGAAAGGGTAAATGTGATCCTTATTTTGTCCACCGCATGGAACTTCTTTTCCTAATCCTTCAGCCATTTGAATACGACAGCTCCTGGAGGCTGCCAAGATCAGAGAGACAAAAAGGCAATCCTCCATGTAAGCACCAGCCCTCCACTTTAAAAGCTCCCTGTGCACTCTTTCAACTTGTGCCCCCAATTATATTTTCTTAACATTTGAAAATGCTTCAAGACAGCAGGTGCCTTCCTCGCTCGTGTGTTGTTCACACATTGTTGCCTGCCTTCCCTGTGGTTGTCCTCTCCTACTTTAAAACCTCACCTTTCCTTAAAGGTTAGCATAATAGCCTTGTATCCCAAAGGAGAAGAAGTGGGAGGACAGAAGACCTGCAGTCCTCCGGTACACAGCCATATCCCAGCCTGACCTGTGACAGGTCTATGCCCTGAGCTGCTTGGTCTAAATGCAAATTTTCTGCTGCAGGAAGAAATAGTTTTGGTGTACACCCTTATGAGGGCTGTGTGCTGCCAACCACTGGTCCCCCTCCACTGGGGCTCTGCTGGCTGCAGCCCCAGCTGAATGCTGAATGCTCTACATGGAGCTAGCAGAACTGGGGAGGAGAGAGTCACTAAGCAAGTAGACTGTGGTGGTGAGGATGGGAATGGTGAGTCTTGTCTGAAAGGATGAAGGGCCACTACCAAGTCACACAAGGTAGGTTGGTTGCTTGGCTTTTTTTTTTCTTTCTTTCTTTCTTTTTTTTTTTTTTTTTTTTCTTTTTTCAGGTGGGAACACGTTAAGCCATCTTTTCCCGTATAAAACATGTGAATGGCTGGTGTGTGGGGCTAACTGTTAAATCTCTCTGAATACACTGACACTGTGAGGTCCAGAGCACCTGTCCAGAAGGCTCCAGACTTTACCTGAGAGCTGAATTCCACCCTAGGGGACTCCTGGTGCTACACTGAGCTGGGACAACAGCTCAACTTTCTGCTGCCTCCAACGAATTGCATTTTTTTCCTAAGAACTCAGCTGAAGATTTATCTTCACACCCAATCTCATTGACAATCAAGAATGAAGCTAATAATTCAGACCTACCATAATGGACAGCTAGCACCCACTGATGATGGCCAGACAGCAATGCAAAGACCAAGGGAATGAGCTTTTGTACCTTGGGTACTTGGGAGTCTGTGGAGGAAACCAGAAGGTAATAATCATATAACATTTAAAAATTCATATCCACATAATGAGTCCTGCAACTCCCTTCTTAACCGAGAATGCAAAAGTCCCATATAATAGGAGGAAGCATTTAAAGCAATAAGAAGGCACTGCTTCCTCCAAGTTGTTCACATAGACACTAATGCTGCAAAGAGAGTTTGCAAATCATCACAACCTGCTGCCGAGCAGCTTGTGCAGCACAGAGCATTGCACGGGCTGCCATCTTGGTCGCCCTTATTAAAAAATAAATCATGTATAGAAAGGGAGGAGCAGCTTTGTGCTGCTCTGTAAGGGCTCCTGATTAAGCATGCTGCTGCTTTTAATGACCCTCAAATCTGGCATTTTAATGCCTGGCAGGGGTGCGGTGCTTTGATTTTACAGTATCAAGGGCACATGAAAAACAGATTCAGATGATTAAGTTTATCAATATAACCTTTCGCTTCTCATTTCTCTATAGAGCACTGCAGGGTTTCAGGCACAGAAAAGAGACAGAACTGTCCTGGTACATCTTCCTTACCTCCAGCCTTGTAGCAAACCTTACACTCATGAGCTAATCACACACAGTGACTACCAATTACCAGTCTTTACCTGTGGATGAAGCCTGCGATGGGCTAGTTGGAGCATTTTCAAGTGGGAGGGAGAAAGTTCAGTGCTTGTACCACTCCCTCACCTTTTGTGTGTCTATCTCTGTCTGGTGGGATTTGTGCTGGCCCATCCTGACTTGCTACCTGCAAGAAATCCAAAGAAGGGAGAAGATTTAATCCCTACTGCTTTCAATGTCCACCTTCCTGCCACCTGAACAAAATGTCAGCAATAAACTTCATCTGGGCACGAGGTAAAGGAGAGGAAAGGAACGGCTGTCCTATCATCTCCTATCCCCCTTCACCTACATGAGCATTCAGCTAAGCCTTCAGGAGGTGCCACCACAGGATGCCCTCAGAGGGCCTTCTCATTCATCAGGGCTTCTTGAGGAACACTGGAGGAGAAGAAGAAATGTGTAGGACATTCCTCTTAGCAGGACAGCAGCAGTAAAGCTAGAGAGGATGCTCTCTGAGTGCATACTGATAGCACAAAATGTCTTAATTCCCACTGTCCCACAGCCTTTCTTCTCTGGTGGTGCAGCTTTACCATGTGGTCAATAATATATCTTGAGGCTACAGGGTCAGGAGGAAACATTGCTATTATCTAGTGTGACTTTCTGTGTAATGCAGAACCTAGGACTTCCTGGGACTTCACCCCATTTCAACTGCAGTTCTGTTTTAGAAAAAAAAAATGTCTAATCTCAGTTTAAGAGATGCCAGCAACAGACAGCTGACAAGAACTCCTCACATTTGCTCCGGTGATTACTTGCCATCACTATGAAAAACACACAGACTGTTTCTAGTCTGGATTTAGCTTGGCTTGAATTTCCAGTGCCTGTGTACAAGATTATGAAGAGGAAGTGCAAGTTTAGCAAAGTTTAGCATGATTGCCTTCAGGAACACCTACAGCATGTAAAAAAGCTCATTCACTGGGTTTGTAACCCATTTCTTTCACAGAGTACGCATACTGGCCCTTCATGAGGAATTTACCAAGGTGGCACACCTACATGGCATTTTCTACTGCTTATTTAGGTCTATCAGTGTAGGAAAGGTCCCTTAACAGACCTGGCTCACAGAGGTTATTACAGACATCTGAACTTCATATAACATGACCTACCTGTTCAAATTGTAACCTCGGTGTATGTTCAATAAGGACCAACCGTGCTCTGAGTTCAATCAAGTCCCCAAGCTTTGTAACATTTTTCAAAATATTATTTTTTTTTTTTATTTGAAAACAACTTGTTTTAAAAAAGAATATCGAAAAGCAAGTTTGAGATACTTTTCTCTCACCTTTCAACCCGTGTTAGCAACTCAGGTTGCCATGAACCCAAAGTGTCAGTTTTGGAGTGTCTAGGAAAAAGGAGTAGGAGCAATTACTTGCATTCTTTAAAACATGATTGATCTAATGCTGTCACAGGAGAACTCACGCCTCAGTCTGATGGCATTGGCTGCTGAAACGAACCTGAAGTGTCATTCTGTGACTAAGAAACATAATGAAAAGCAGAATATATTTTCCGAGCTTAGGTCAAAGATCCCCTGTTGGAAAATTCTGAAATATGCTTGGAGACGATTTTGCTAACATATAGTTTTTGATATGTTTCTATCTATTTTAGGCTCTCTGGAACCAAGAACCTATGAACATATACAATACCCCTGTCTATACATCCTGATACTTGGGTGAACAGAGGAGCTTTCAGAGTTTCTGAGCTTGTCTGCTATTATTGCATATTTAACCATATTTCTAATTTTTTGCTGAACTTATAATTAGTATGCTTGCCTCTTTTTTGAAATAGATTTCAAATAGCTTTCAAAAAAAAAGCTATTAAAAAAGTGTGGGTTTTTTGTTTGTTTTTTTTCGGGGGTGGGAGAAGGGAACAAAATAGTTTATGTGACCATCAAAAACTGCTGATTCAATGAAAGCAAACCCTTTCAGGGACACATACACATTTTGATGGCAACCTTGGTCAGACAACATTTATAAAAATCAGAACAGAACTAATGACTCAAAAGGGACACAGTGTTTCACCCAAGCCAAATAGGAAAGGGGCTGTTAATAAGAGCAGTATTCCCAAACAGGACTATGCCGGTTACAGGTGTATTAAATACTGGTAAAGATTTTCAACCCAGATGTCCCACAATCTAGGCAGATACCCGTACAATCCAGTACTGGGGTCACTGCGACAGTCCATCTCTTTTCTACATAACTTCTGCTGAAGCTCTTCCCTTCTGCATTGTAAATGAAGAGCAGTGGGGAAGGCAGCAGTTCTACAGACTGACATTTAGGGAGGGCACTCACCTCTAAGAACAAGGAATAGTTTACTCTGCTATAAACTGAAGTTTATATGTCACTGAAAGAGCAAGGATGTAAAAGAAACTAATAACCACCCAGATGTAGACATTTGTCATTTAGAAATTGAATAAATTCAACTGAGGAATAAATCTAGAGAGAGAAATACACTCTGGAGCAGGAAAAGCTCTTGGTCTGAATGTTGTCTCATAGTCATGGCTTTATCCTGAGTATCCCGAGTCCTTTTCCCTTCTGATTGGGCACTTCACAGTTATCATCTGCAATTGCAAATCAAAACATTTTGATTTCCCAAGGAACTGAGGTATTTTTTGTTTGTTTGTTTGTTTTTATCCACGAGGTACACATGAATCTTATCTGGAATGTAAAACAGCAGAGAACAAGGATCACAGCCCCAGTAGGGTGGAACAGTCTTAGCCCTTAGCCTCTGCCCCTGGGTCATAAATACAATAATAAAGGCAAACATGACTATCAAATGGAATTTCAAGGTTTTCCTACAAAAGATGCCACAGTAACACCTATTTACAGGGCATATTTGGCTCTAGGGCCTCTCATGGCAGCAGAACCACCGCAAGAACAGAGGGACACGACAAGAAGACCACGATGATGTGGCATGCACCTCAGCTTCCCAAAGTCTACGTATGAGATTGGTGGGCAAAGAACACTTCAATACTCCCTGGTCTGCACAGACCTCATCTTTCCTGACATCCATGTCTGATAATTCCTACTGGAATCATCCCCTGCAGATTTCCATCCACAGGGAGGCTTAACAGCGAGTTAGCAAGAAAATAAATTTTTCCTGAACATTTTCAGGAGGGAATCATTGTTAAAGCCAGAAAAGTAGAAATGGAAGTGTACAAAGTTTAGGGGAGAACTTATCTGGGACAAAGTTCTCAGCAGCTCCATGCTGAGTGAATGGTCTGATCTTTGTGGATGTATACTAGTATACAGAAAATACAGATGTCTATGTTTTGTAAAAGAAATAAGAGTTTATTAAGAAGTAGTAATTTGGTTCCCAAGTGGATCATATTAGGAAGTTGAAGGCAACAACTAGTTGTGAGGTGATTTATCATCTAATAAAATTGACAACAATAAGACCACTAAACTGCATTTATTAAAAGTAGATTACTGTTGCATTTGGAAGAAAGATTCAAAGAAAAGTAGCATGGCACAGCTAATCAAGACCAGCTATGCACAGCAATGACATGAGGAGAGAGTAAATGTCTTTCTTCTTAACAAATTGTTTGTGTAACTGACCAAAATAATAAGGGAAACTATTGAAAAGGAAGGTGGAGCAAGAAAGTAAAGTAACAGAAGAAAAACATTAAGATAAAAACTCCTAAAATATCCTTATACATATTTATAAAGAGGTCTCATACACTCTGTTTATGTCTCCTCTGCTTGTGGAATAATGAACTTTCCGAGGCAACGATGATGATTCTGAAAAGGTATTGGCCAACTGCATGTCTTACAGACATATCTTGAAAGAAAAGAGACTGAGAGAAGAGCATCATCCAAAATCCAAAACTATCCTTCCATAATAAAGAAAGCTTTCAACACAGAATTGTCACTTTAAATGAAACTTCTCTCAAAAACACACAGACTTAAGTATTTGACTCATATCATTACTTTCCATTCTGAGGTGACTCCAACATGTTACCTGCATTTTGCAATACAGTTTAATTGAGGATGTTCTCTGACCCAATTAAAATAAATGTCACAATCCATTATCTTTTATGGAACAGCAATTCTGATTTCCATTTGTGCTATTTCCTTCATCCAAGGGAAACTTAAAATGTGATTTAAATGAAAGCAAGAGACAGGAAGAGTGAAAACACACCCTGTGCAAAAGACCCTCTAAACCAACAAAGATAATTTCCAATGCTTGGATGCTTAAGTCCACAAAGTCCAAATATAGAATAAGATATTTTGAATGGTAAAAATAACTAAGCATTGGAGCAGAATGTGAAGGAGAGGGTAATACGGTGTACCATTATCTATCTGACCTTTGTAAGTGAAGATTATATGTTTTATGAAAATGTATACTCTATTTCAATCATAAAGTATCTGGCTCCAAGAAGGATAAGCTTCTCTGTGAAGACCACCAAAGCAGATAATTACAATGGCTTAAACTCAGTGAGATGTCACAGCAGGATATATGCGTTGTCAGGATATGTATACTACCTGTTGATGGGAAATGCTCTTTGCTGGATCAGTTTTGCATACTGGAGAGCATGGGACTCATCTTGAGTGAATTTGGTGCTGGGAGTGGAATGTCACTTCTGGGTTAACAGATGAGCAGGTATAAAAATTTTGGAGGGTTTGCTCTGAACCAGACTCACAATGAAGTTTAGAGGTTGCTCTAAGACTTGCACAGCATGCTACTGCCGCAAAACAAGTTAGACCCTGCAGAAGTGATTTCTGAGCTGGAACTTTCGTCTTCCCCCTTCCCAGGCAGACGTGCAGGACGTGTGGCACCAGACATGGCCTTGCACCAGAAACAGCCATGGGACCATCCGGCAGCTCCCAGAACAAGTCACTGGGAAGGGGAGGTCAGGTATAAACGTTACTTGATTAAACTGCTTCCCCCTAAATTCACTGCATGTGTTTTTAAGAAGTGTTCCTGGGGAGGGTTATTTTACTGTAAAAAAGCTGGAGAGATATGCAGGCTTACAGGAGTGACAGAGGCTCTGGGAAACACTTGTGGCATTGCTTGTAAATACTTCAGGTATCGTAATTCAAGGGTATACTCTGTAAGCAGGTACACGGCTTGGCTGTGCTGGAAAAAATACTAAAAATTTGTGTTTCTAAAAATAGGTGGAAAAAATAATTGCTCAGAGATGCAATTGCTATCACCATCATAGTTTACACTAGGAAATAGATACTGCAGAGATCCTGGTATCATCTCAGATCCCACTCTTATCCCCAGAAGCGAACATTCACTGCTTTTCAGCTGTGATCTCATCAACAGTCTTGCAAGCCACATCTTAATTTGGCGTGAGCAATTCCCAGATGTGAGGTCAGAAGTTTACAGTGATACAGTTAGCTCAAGTGGAAAGACTCTTGTAGGTGTGCACATCATGCTCCCCAGTGCAATGGTGGGGGTGATGCAGCCAGCCCTCTGCTCACAGAAAACAGCTTTGAGCCAGCATGTAGCAGAGTTTACGATGAAAAACCAGCCATGGGATTGAAACACTACAGAGGACTTAATAAGCTCTACAAAAGAGCAGTAACCCTGGTTTCTCTGGCTCTGGGCAATATGTGGGTGCAAAAATTTCCTCCCACCCCTTGCCTTCTGCTTGCTTATGCAGTTCAAGCACTGCTGAGTTCTTGTGCCCGGCTCAGTGCTGCTCTGTGCCACAGTCAGACCTCAGACCTTTGGCCCTCAGATAGGAAGAGATCAGAGATTGATTTCCGTGGGTGCACAGATAAATCACAGGAGCACCCCGAGGCCAGCATTCACACGCCATGCAGCTGAACTCTACACACACAGAACAGCATCATCACATTTACTGTACGTCTGGACCAGTAAAGGATCTCTAAATTTGGGCAAGGCTCACAAAATCCTTCTAACAGACTTAACCCTGTCCCCTCAGCTCAACAGCTTCTCAGGAAACTCCTTCACCAGGATATTTGTAATTGCTGCTGCTGCTTGGGACTGATGAATTACTACCTCCTCAACCCCATACTGCTTCTCTTGAAGGCAGAGGGAATTTCAGCACATTATCCCCAAGGTTCAGAGCTTACCAAGGTTACCCTGATAACCAACAGGACCTGATAGCCACATTCACTCATTCAGAGATCCCCTGACCTGTCCAGACCTTGCTCTCAGGGGAGCCAAGAAGAGAAATTCTTGGACCCAAAATGGGAGCTGGTTGATGTGGCTGGGGCTGAACGTGTTCATACCTCACACAGCCCTGAAGAGTATCCTGTGGCTGGGCAGACAGGCCCAGGAAGACATTATCAGCATTTCAACTCCCTTCTATAACTGCTCCCAAATTTCAGGGCAGTCATTTATTTTGCCCGGACAGCCAAAGCCTCACCCAGCTCACAGGCCACGTTGAAGAAGCAATGTCGAAATGGCATTTTACAAGCTACTGATGAAAAAGAACAGGAGTCTCAAGCTGCTGGTCAACGATGCAGAAAAAGCAGTGGATTTATCAGCAAATGCATACGCAATAAGCGCAGCGAGACAGAGCCATCCATCATCAATTTGTCTTGTGGGGCCAGGGGGTTTATTGCCTGACTGACTGGCATCTGCATAAGCAGCTGGACTCTATGTTACCGAAGAAGATAAAAATAATAAATATGATTAATTAACAGCATCAACACCAGTCACATATTTGCATTACTGGAAAAGCTAATGGCTGCAAGAATAATGTTAATATAGTGCAGTAATAAGTAATAGTATTCCTTCGCTATCCAGAGGAAAAAGCTGAAATGAAATGGACTTACAGTGCCTGCCAGGTCTGCTTCTGAAGTTAAAAAAAAATAATAATAATAAAAATCCAGATGAAGAATTGTAAGATTGAGCTCCTAGTAGTTAGAAAATCTATTAAAAAAAAAAAATCAGGAAAATTTATAAAAGGATTTAAACTCCTAGTTTATTAGGGAGCAGACTGAGGCCTATTCTCCCACTCAAGGGCATGGTTAGACTAAAAAGATTACCAAGGAAAGCAGCAAATACTGCATCTCAGTGTTGTTAAAACAAGACTAAATGCCCATATCTGAGAGATCTGTTCTAGCTCAAACACAGGCTGGGATGCAGCACACAAAGCAGGAATTACTGGGAAGAACTCTCTGGCCCGTGTTAGTCAGGAGCTGAGAATGGAGTATTATAAACAGCCTCTTCTGGACTTAAATTATGGCTTTCTGGTCCACTGCCTTCCTGTGCAGGGCAGTGCAAACCTCGTCTCCCTGAGCATGGGAGGACTCAAGGGATGTGGCCTCCGGGGAGGATGAACAGGCTTTGACCTTTTACCCCGTTCTGGGGTGTTCTGTTGGATCCACAGCTCCAGCCTATGGCTGGGGAAGCATTAAATAAACTACTTCAGCATGGTTGCATTCACACCCCATCCTGGCCATTTGTGGCTCTGCACAACAGTGCAAGCACTGGAGAAGGAAGAAATGCTGATGCTTTTCTTTGCACACTCACACTCCCTTGGGGTGTCTGCCCCAAACCTTCACGTCTCAGAAGCTGACGTGACCAACACAGAAGGTAGGCACTAAACCCAGGTCTAAGACAAAATAAGGGGTGATACAAGCAGACCTTGAGTACCTGCATAGTGCAAGGTCAAACAAAAAAAGCTTCTTAGGAAAGAAGAAAGGGAGATTCACATGACACGCCAAGAAAAAGGAGGTATGCTTATATGAGGACATGCTAAGAAGGCACGTCTTGCCTTTGCTGGGAAGAAACTCTGTGCTGTGCACTCATTTGCAGTCTGGTACATCGTCAGTATACAAGTACTTCCCACTCTCATCTGTGCTTTTAACATCTGCTTGGGAATTTCTCTGTAACAGTGCAGTAAATCCCACAAGCTCTGCCTGAGAGGATGCAGTTGTCTCTGTGGGAACCACAGGATGCACAGACTGCTCAGATCCACGGGGGCAGTGGGTGCATGAGCAATGCAAACACTTAGGTCTCAGTACCATTTGCATCAGTTTGCCTCACCCTTTCGGGCTATTTGTAAGCCTCTTATCGCATTTGGCCATAGCTTATCATCAGTTTTTCCCTGCAGCAAAGACCAGCTAAGTATAGCCAACAAGCTAAAGAAAATCACCCTTCCCCTGTATTCAGCATCTGTAAGACTGTGCTGGGTCCATTTTCAGAACAGAAGACCTCCAGAGGTCCCCTTCAACCCAAACTATTCAATGATTACCAAGGTACTACTATACCTAACCCCATATGGTGCCTGTTCCAGGTAACAGATGATTCCCCTGGAGCTTCAAAACTTTATGGAATGGGGTCACAGGCAGGAGAGAGTAAAACATGTCCTTGACTTCAGGATCAAGTTCATCTACTAGTGACGCATGTGAAAGCATATGAGGAAAAAAGAAAAAAAAAAAAATCAAATGAACAATTCAAGCTGATGCAGACTGATGTGATTCTCCATGAAATTCCAGGTACTTAGAATTTCTTCTTGGGGCTCACCAAAGCATGGGCTTCAAAACCACAACCTTTAGTGTTTTGATTTCAAGATGGGCAACAAAAAGGAGCAATTAATAAAGAAAACTGCAAACGGGTGGAGAATTAAAGAGGGCTCGTGTTTTTCCAAGGATAAGTCAAGAAAACATCCTAAGCTAAAAGTGTAGAGCAATGGATATGGAAGGTGCAGAAATCCTTCCATTCCTGGATCAGACACACTCCTCCTCAGAACCACGCAGGAGTACTGGGTGTACAGTTACAGTTCAGCTTAGGTGTTGCCTTGAACAGATGATCTTACACGAAGCTTGACTTTGACTAAGATATTTTTAAATCAGATGCTAGACAGAAATACTTGAGAATAATCACAAAGCAAATATTCACAAGACCTGATTTGAGATGGAAAATAAGACAGTAAGGTTCTGCCTTGCATATATCTGCCCGTTGGCTTGGTCTGTGATGGCGAAAGAGTGATAAAACCAGCATGTTAAGTGGGATAAAACATATCAGGAGCCACGCTCTACGAAAATGCTAAGCTCATAGTTGGATCTTGCCAGATTTAAGTAGGTTTGACTTAAACCAGACAGTTATCAAGATACCTGCTAGCGACAGACACTCAAGTTCACTGCCTGGACTGTATCTGATTTTTCCATGTGGTGTGAATAAAGCTGGGTCTGCTCAGTGGGACTCACTGGTCAAAATATCCACATTATAAAGGCAAGATCGGGGAACACATCTGGGAAAAGGAATCAAATGAAAATAAGAGAAAAAAAACGTAGCCTGTACAAGAGTTTTACCCTACCTGAAGCAATTTTATATAGTTAATGGATTGTGCCTTAGTATTGAATGCTAGGCATGATTAATGCTTTCACACTAACTGGGAAAAGGCATCTTTTCTAATCTAGTTGAACAGCACACCACAGTTAAGATTTTATAATGCAAAATTGAGTAATATTTTTTAATGGTAGAAATGACAATCTCGCACAGACTCTTTCTTTGTGAATAGCAGTGTTCCTTCTTCAAAAGCAGCTCAGCTAAAACTTTCATACTTCATGTAATCCAGGCAAAATTAGAGAGACAATACCTCAGAGGAAACTCAAGCTAAAAAAAAGCAAATCACATATCATAAAAATAAACTTTAACAAGTCTTTCACAGACTATTCTTACAAGAAACTGCAAACAAAAATACTTCCTTTTATTTGTTCTAAATGGAGTTTTTTTTCTATATAGAGTTTGAGGTAGATGAGTTGGCTGCATGAAAGGGTAGAACTTGGAATTCCTGATTCCTTTAAAGTACAAACATTGATAAAAAGTTGTAATAAGGATTTATTTTTATTTAATTCTGACCTATGGAAATTTTGGGATCTATTGAGTGTTGCCAACATATCCTGGGAGAAAATTCATGTTCAACGTTTTTCCCTATGGCAAAGAAGAGAGACTGCAATTAATTGCACAAGGGATGCTCAGCTGTGCTCGGGGTGGGAGGGGTGGGAGGGGGCTGAGTGACAAGCACTGCTCTGCCAACTCAGACTGAAGCAGTTACCCTGGTTCTTGTCACCTCTGATTTCTTTGAAGATCTAAGTGCCAGACTATTCATGTCTGTCTTGGAGGAGACGTTCCACTTTTCAAGCAAACTTTGGGCAGAAGAGACAAGGAGACTGATCCCCTGGGCTGGGTAGGGCATCTACCTGCGAAATGGGACATTTGTGCTCCAGCCCCTTTTAAGTGTTTCATGGCCAAACAGCAGAAGAGCTATAGTTCACCACCCTCTGTAGGGTGCTCATGCTGCAGCTGGCCACAGCACCGTATCTTGCTGAGGACACTGAGACAAGGTTATTTAGTCTGATTTCAATCATCCAGGGAAGATCTGGGCAGTCACAGCAAGACCTATTACTTATACAGGTAGAGTATGTTCCTTAAAAGGCTCATGTTCTGCATAGTCCCCAAATATAGGGCAAGTTATTTTATTCACATTGTATCTCCTGACAAAAAAAAAAAAAAAAATCAACACAAAACACGTGTTGTATATTGGGGCCAATACAGTTGCTGCTCCTTGTTTTCAGTTCAACTAAGAACAATCTAAAAATAGAAAACAGTCAAAGAACCAAAACTCAACAGCAGCCTGCGTCATTGCTATATATCTTCAAACCACAGTAATATGAGATGATAAATAAAAAATAGAGAAAAAACCTCCAGGCCATAAAAACAGAGAAAGGGAAGAAGTTTCTAAGGAGAAAAGAAAAACTCTCAAACGTTGCAATCTTAAATGAAAAACAGCATAACATGAAGATTAAAATTTTATTCAGTTCAAGATAAAGAGGAAAAAAAAAAGTAAAAATAAAGAAAAAATATTGTGGCCAAAGTCCCCCTTCTAAGGAAGGGCACAGAATTGTTCACAGCCTTGTACCATCTTACAGCTTGTGGAGCAGCGGTCCTACACCCCAATGCCAACACCAAACCCAGTTTTTTGGAATTCTTGTGCCTGTTTTAGAAGGCTGTTTCATTAAGTCTAGGGCAGAGAAAATCTCATAAGATCTCATATATCTCCTCATAAGAGGTTTCAGTAGGGAATTATCCTCACTGCTAAAATCATGCTCTTTTTTCTAGCACAGCCTTGGCTGAATTTCCCCATTCCACCCATTTGATCACATTTTGTCTCTGCTAATTTGAAGACCATCCCCTCAATTTCAGAGATGACCCATTTACAGAGCTGCTACACTGAAGCCTCCTTCAAGTTCGGTCTCTCTAGAGCACATTTCCCAGGCCTAGGCCCTTTTCTGCAGCTCTTTTCCAAGTTTTCCTATCTTGTTTTTAGGACAGCCACCAGAACTGAACATTGCAGTGACAATCTCACTAATGCCACCGATACCAAGGGTCAGAGTCACCATGGTGGCCTGCAACTCCACAGCCACCTCTCTGGAGCACATCTCCACAGGCCCCAGGTGCCTGTTCCCCTGCCCTCAGGCCACTCTGTCACCCCTTTACCAGGCCCCAGCTCCACAGACTATCTAAATCTTGATCCCCATTGAATTCTTGCCCCCCTGGGTCCTCAGTGGAACAATAATGAATATTTTATCCACATGGGTTCAGGGACACTTGCACTCTTTGAGGATGAGTGTGAATGTGTGTTCCCTCTTCAGCCCTTGCTGTTTATTGCACTCGGGAGGTCATCGGGTTTGCTTTCCCAGCAAGCACAAATTGATTTCTATTCTCCTATTTTTATTCTAACCTAACTGCTTAAAATAATGAGCACTTTTTAATTAGCCAAATATTTATTTAATGACAGGGTGGTGAGCAGGGACTTGTTTTCACTTCCAGTCACGACTGTCTTCCTGGCACGATCCTTGGTGCCATGAGCAGAATGCTTATTGACTTCACCCCTGCATGGAGACAGGAAACCTTGCTGCACAGGGGCAACTCTCTTTGTTCTGCAATATGAATGCTTAATTTAAATGTCACTAAAATTACATCACGGAGCCTGAAACTTTCTAAACAAAGCTGGTTAGATTGCATCCCAGAAGAAGCTGCTGCTGAAAGATAGTGCTTATTTATTCACCTGTTTTATAATAGCATTATATACTTAACTCTTCAGAAAAGAGGTTCAGGGAAGATAAAGACCCTGACCACAGATACCATTTTCTTTTTCTTCTCTCTCTCTTTTTTCTTTTTTTTTTCTGGATTTTACACCTATGTTAAGAAAGAAATATGCTTAACACATTTTTTGTTAAAGCTAAGGAGGACAGATTTGTGCTCCTTCAGGCAACTGAAATATGAAACACAAGCAGTTCTGTTTACTCAGATTTATCAAGTCCTGTAAATTAAAAATTTCTTCTGAATTCCCACTGGTATTGCTAGGCTGCATCCTGATAACCAAAAATCTTCTATTGCTAGAAACAGATCAATGAAATTTCCATTATCCAGGCTGAAACAAATGCAAAACCAAAATTAGTGGTAAAAATCATCAGAAGACAGAAACATTTTGAAAGTCTTCCTGGATGAATTAGAAAAAGGCAAATGTTTTAAGACCTTTCATGAAGTGCTCTCCTCCAGACCTTCAGTGGTTCTAGAGAAAGTGGGAACCCAGCCTAGCTGATCATTGCTTCAGCTTCATGGCAGCAACAGTACTGTCTTCATGACTCACTTCTCACATTCATGATCTTGCTTATCATAGTTTTATCGTCAAATGAAATACAGGAGGGAAGTTTTTACCTAAATGACCTAAGAGCAAAAGTCGCACTAATTTTCAATGTGTCAGCTGTCATCCAGGACACCAAGCTGCTTTCAAAAGTCATACAGTACATGTTGGTGTTGTTACACAAAGGGATTTCTAGCCATACAGACTCTTTGATAACAGCTTGTTGTCTCAGAAGAAAGCAACTCGCTCAGTTTGCATGACCACTTCTAAGACCTCTGTTAAGCTTTTAAATGGAATTAGTGAAGTTTTCAAAAGTTACCACAGACTCATCACTAAAAGTGTTTCTCATTGAAAGCTCTGTGCAAATTATATAAAAGTCAAGCAAAATGAAAACTCAGAGAACAGCCATCACCACAGACACCATAACACTGAGGAGTATGGCAAGAATACAAGTGGAGAAGTGCAGTTAGAATCAAATAGTGGGAAGATGCAACTTTCCACTAGCTTTGTTTTGTAACACATAAATGAGACACATTTGTGCAGAAGCAGGAAGCTTTCTATTGCCCTCCACACCAACTGTCACCCCACAACTACATCAACCCAAGCATCACTGCACAAAGATGCCACCATTTCAGACTGTTTTGCCACATTGACTTGGCTGTCTGCAGCAGTAGCTTCTAGTTTTAGCATCCTTTTTCAGGCCTTGTCTCTCTGAAACATTAAAACCAAAAAGGAAAGCAAAAATGCCTGAGATTATTTTCTCAGTTTGTCTTACATGCAAGAAAATATCCAACAAGTACTTATATGTCTTCCAAGAGACCTAGATTCTGGTTTCTGTGAATCCTCAGATGAGCTAGGGCAAATGGTTTGGTGGCACTCAGGTACAAGCACACCACAGCTTCTCTGCTCATGCTCTACTTGGCCACATAAAAGCCCCAGGCAGCAACAAGCCCATACTGACTGTAGTGGTGTGCCTAAACTAATAAACTCTGACTTATGAAGTCAGCATCCCCATGCAGTGCTCTACATCCAAATTCACTGTCATGAGTTCAAGATACAGGTATTTATTCACATAAAACATACATCCATGCTGACGTGTTATAGCATTCTTTGCCTTGATTTCTTATGTTCCCTTATCTGGAGCTGTGCCGTATATATATGATAACTAAGATCAGAGAAATCTCCAACGGTTTCTGAAGTGCTTCTTTAGTAATACTATCCCTATCTTATTGACAGAAGTTCCATATATAAAATGAGATGTTAAAAATGTAAGTAAAATCAGAAGTTTTTCTTAAATATGTCACCTCCAGAATCATTTACCCAAACACAGCCTAGAAACAACATTACTATAGTGGCAAGAAATGCAAAATACATTAAACAAGGCATCAGCACAGAGAAAGGACAAGGTGTTGCCAAATAGCTTGAGAGCTGATATGATCCCATTTTGATCCCCACATCAGAAAGTCACGTGTCTAACTTCATTCACACGTGAAATCTTATCTGAAGATGCTTTACTGAAGATATGGTATGATCCCCATTATAAATTCTCCAGACTCTTCTGGGGCCAATTTACAAAGGTTTATGTGCAAACCTAACGTTGGGAGATGAGAACACAATGTTCTTTAATACGCAAAGAAAACCTGACCAGAGTACTATGATCAGATGACTTCAGTTTCACCAAAGATAAAACATCTGCTGAGTTTGGAGTGAGCAGCTCTTAGAGAGATGTCTTAAGAAAAATTGCTTTTCACGGCTACCTTACACACTACAGCAGACAGCTTTTTACTGAAGCTGATCAAAACCTTTTTCAGCAGAAATCTAGGGAGAGAGGATGTCTTAAAAAGAGATGATCTGCTTTCCTTGAAAAATTTCCACTTTTTGGAGAAAATAGAAAACCAAAGCACTAGTATTCTGAAAAGTTCTAAGATTTCAGCCAAAAAAATGACATGTGACTGGCAAGGTGTTAAAATGCCACATGCTCTCTCCATTTCTTTGGGCCATATTTCCTATGGGAAGTACGGAGGCAGGATTAGGGAGGCTCGGGGAGGGGGACTTTGGAAAGAGGGGGGATGATGCACAAGGCATTGAACTAGAGCTCCCACATTGTGGCTCAGCAGCATTTCTCACCAGACTGGGGGAGTTGGGAAGAAAGTGTGCAGGGTGTGGTTGCTTTTTTTGGACAGAAATTTAAAAAAATAGCCCCAGAATTGACAGTTTCTAGTGTTATTGTCTGAAAAGTCAAAAATCTTCCATAGGGAACCCTTCCGCCCCCTCTCTGATCCCTGACCATATTTGTTTGACCAGATTTGCTGGGTACTGGCATACTGGTTCAGTGTTTCTTTTTAGGGAAAAGGAGGAGACCGTAGTCTGTCATATCTTGGGGAACTGGGTTAGAGACTAGAGACGGATGACAAGGGTGATTGGGCATGGTGTTGGCAGGGTGTCAAGGGGAGCTGAGAGGGGGTGGCAACCATCTGCCTGGAGAAGGAGGTTGCTGAGATGGAGGTAAAGGAGGTGGCAGAAGGAGAACAAGTTTGTGGTGTATTGCAGAAAGACTTTTGGTTTAGTTTGAGAGTAGGGTGAGTGTGGACCCACTTCTCATCCAGCAGAGGGAAGTTATTAATGCCACTCAATATGAGCTTGCTTTCATTGAACAAAAGGTGGGTAAACTCACTCTCAGGAAGTTAGCGTTTGCCTTGCCTCACAAGGCTATGGAAATATTGAATAAAGCTGCAGGGAAGTGAATTTCAGCTACAAAAAGCCTAAAGTAGATGACTCATGCTCTTTCTAGGTATTCCTGCCAGAGGGTCTAATTGTAGGAATCTGAATTGCAACCAAAGATTCATTCCCAGGTTGAAGTTATTCCTTCCCTGTATGCATCATTCATCCCAGTATAAGCAGTGTCAGAGAGAATAGCATCAAACACCCTTGCATCTATAACCCAAAAGGGGAAGGCTAGTAAGAATCACATCTTTGTAAATTTTCTGGCCTTACAGCAATAGCCTCCAGACAGTCAGCACTCAGAGAATACCAAATATAACATAAGCTTGAGGAATGCACAATTACAGACCATGCAGAAACAAGAGCAGGGTGAAGAGGAAGCCAAATTCACAGAAGCAACCGATGGAGAAAGTGATGTTTCCAATGACTGTCCAAAATATTCAATGGAATATTAGTGTTCTAATACAAAACTAATATATTAGTGTCAGAAAAACATCAACGATAACAAAAACAACAACAATGAACCATTGTGGAGCTGCAGGACATTCAGCATTATAAAAAAATGACAATTCCCAGACAAGAACTTAGCAGTGTTGTGACAGAAGCCTCAGGTGGGCCTGCCACAATCTTTCCTACATGGTGAAAAAGGGAAAGCAAAAAAATGAAAAGTTTTATTTATTTATTGCCTCCCTCCAGATGGCAACCAAGCTGACAATTCAGAGAGACATAATACACAGACCAAACCCCATTCCATCAGACTCTGCTCCTTGCATGTTTAGGAACAGAGCAATTCTTGTTTCAAGTTGAGCTCTGCTTCTACCCATACAGAAACTTCAATGAGCCATGAAATAGTTATGAACACATCTTCTGTCCTGGCACTTCACGGAGCCACTAAGGTGGCACCTGGGCCTGTGCTGGAAGCTGTGTCACTCATCTTCATGGATAAAAGACAATTATAAAGACAGACCCATGGGGGAATTTTTCCGAATGCAAGTGTAGCCACAGAAATACAGGTTTGCTTATTTATCCTTCTCAATCAAGGATGAAAAAATACCGAGGTTCAACACTCTGAGTCCACCTGGTTCTCAGCCAAGCTTCTCCCATCAGAGATCTCTGATTCAGATAGAGCACAGACCTGGTCCCTTCCAGCCCAGCCAGAGTCCCAACTACTCTTTGTGGAGTCTTAGTCCTTCCTTCCCTTTCTGCCTCTCAGAAGAAAATATCATTATAAATAACTCACCTCCATGGTATGCTGTAGTTATGAAGACATACCATTTAATCAAAATGTTCAAAATTAACTCTATTTGTGAACTTCAAATCAGCATAACGTTCAAGTAGATGCTGAAATCCTATTGAGGTCAAACTACTCAGTACAGCCTACACTGTTGCATGAAATACCTTAAGTATTTGCATTAAATAAAATTA
Organism: Aythya marila; assembly: GCF_965140915.1. Taxonomy (NCBI): domain Eukaryota; kingdom Metazoa; phylum Chordata; class Aves; order Anseriformes; family Anatidae; genus Aythya; species Aythya marila. The sequence goes on along the minus strand of NC_139046.1, from coordinate 6,702,710 downwards.
GACTAAGGGTGACAAGCTTATACGTGTGGCAACTCATTTCTCCTCTTTCTGAAATCTGTAAAACACTTCCCCATTCAGCATTCAGGATTCATGCTTTTAAACAGATATGACTTTTCACATTTTGCTCAAGAAAAAGACCAAGCAAGAATGACAGAGAAGGTAGACATAATTTTCATATGATATGAGTTCAAATGTATGTTATTATGCTAGGTTATATAACAAACATTTGGATTATCTCAGTTTTAAAATAGTGAACGTCCTTTTACTTTTATCAGAATCTGAAATGTACTATGGGAAGGGGAGAGAGGGAATAACTAGAAGTCTCATCAAATCCCCAAAGGTAAGATCTGCCAAAAACTATCTTTGTTCCACTGAGAACTAACAATGATTCCAGGACACCAGCTGGATATAGACATGTTGGATGGTGTGAGCAGGTCTACCTGGAGAAGACAAGCTAATTGCTGTCATGAAGGCAAACACAAAATTTCATTGTAAGAATAAATCCAAGCACCCACTATGTACATTTTAATTTAATAGGTCCAGATCCTGTCAGTATATCTATACACCTTTCTGGCTGTTGAACAGAATCTGACCTCTCCTGCAGTAATCCAGTAAGGTAAATGCATTTTCAGGGCTGGTATCTGAAGCATGCAGATTTGGAAAGAACAACTGGGGCTGCTGGTATACACCAGCATCAGAACAGAAAGAAGTAACCCCAGCTTAATGCTTGTAGCGTAGTAAAAAACAGTATGTTTCAGTTTGGGTAAATCATTTGATCAACACGTACAGAAATGAACACTTCCTCTTGCATAAGGGGAAGCAATTAAAAAAGAAAAGATTAAATTTGTCAGGTAATTTGCTCTCAATGATTAATTCAACTAACTCCAAACAATTCCATTATTTAGTCTTCCAGAGTCCTACTAATCTGGATCTCTTTCCCTCATCTCCCAAGAAACCCTATGCAAAAAAAGCAGAGGAATTATTAATTTTTTAGCATTAGACAGCCTGACCTTGCTCTCCATTAAGCAGAGTGTTTCCATAGTTTCCATGTAATTTGTCATGGACGAGTTCACCTACGTATCAAGCAGGCTCTTTATATTACCAGACTTGCACGGGAAATAAAATCCAAATTGCTGCAGTTTAATGAAAATAAAAAACCCAAAGCAAAACTGTAATAAATAAATAAATAAATAAATAAACAAACATTCATATTTTCTGCAGAAGGTCAAATGCCCACTATGTTTTTAGGCATGTCCCTGTGAACTTGCAGTGCTTTTAAACCAGAGGACAGAACACCGTGGAGTCCTTAGCATTTCTGAGAACGCAAATGAAGCAAAAGGACCTTAGGTCAAAGCCCAGATCCACTGCAATCAACAAGATTCAGGCCACTGATTTCAAAGGATCACAAGGCTTCTTGGCAACTTGTTAAATTTTCATTTCAGACCTTTAATTAGGGGCTTAGTACCAGAGGTCCCATTGCTCAAGGCAGACGCTGAAAGCTGCAGCTCGCCTAAGGATTTACAACCATGTTTGCACTTCTCCTTTCTGCTGTTGTGAAGGCAAAAGATCTCCTGAAGATGCCAGGACAGCCCAGATCAGCAAGCTCTAACATCCCACCCCACCGAGGTGCGGCAGATGGTTGGAGCAAGCTGATGCAGAAACAGAGCAAAGGAAAAAAGCTGCAGCAAAGTGGGCTTGCTCAGGTGAGGCACTGCGTGCTGAGCACAAGCTGTTTGCTTTCATAACATGGACAACAGACCTGATAAGCTGTGGTACACTGCACTTGCCAGCATCAGCTGGCAGCAATCCAGAGGTGTCACAGGAGGATTAGAGAGTGGCTTTGGGATGTGTTCCCCCCCCCCCCAGCTAAGTGCAAATGAGAGATGCTGGCAAGCAGGATAAAATGTTAACTCAAAAACTTTCCACTCTCTTGGCAGCTAAAAAGGCTTAATACAGTTTGCTGAAAAGGTTTTCTAAATTGGCCAAAGGACCTGGCTGTGAAAAAGTGAGCAAGAGAAGTTTTTGATCTAAAATAAAATAGCTCTTTCTTGTGCCGCAGTCTACACTTAAAGAGAGGGGTTAGGGTTTTCTCCCTTATACTTTTTTATATCTACTTATATACTTTTTAAATACACTTATCTACTTAAGAAGAACAGTTCATGGTGAAATACAGTTGAACACAAGCATAAGTAGAAAGAAGTTTCTGTGCAACCATTTTCATATATCCAGGTGTGTTCTTCCCATATCTCCGGGTATGAAACATGAATGGTCTTCCCTGAGCAACCTGCCTGAAAGTACACAGCAGCAGTGAGAACATCTGAACTCCCAACATTGTAAGTTTCAAAGGAAAGGATTAGATCATATTTGTAAAGATAATAGAACACATTCTGACACCCTTTCTTTATGTACTGTTAGTCGATGTAAAAGACATAAGTTTACTACAGTCTTCAGGCGCAGCTCCAAGCTAGATGAAAACCCCACTGAAACTTGCAGAGCTGATGGCACAGGAAGTATTTCTGCATTAGGACCATTCCTCAGGCAGTGTAAAATGCCTTCATTTCATTGATTTCAAAAGAGCAATGTCACTCTAATCGGACAAAGATTGGTACCGAGCAGAATGCTGCAGGTCCCCTAGGTAGGTGCTTAGCTGGAATTGCCCCAGCGGGGTGTCAACACCATTTGGAAAAGTCATAAACAAGAAATTGCTATTGCTATGCTTGGGAAAGAATAGCTGTGACTATTTTCTTCTCTCAGATCTATTCGTCTGTAGGGACAAGCAGTAACTAATTTTCTGCTGTCCTTGAAAAAACAGTACTGGCTATGCTAATTCAAAGGCAGAACCCACCACAACATACATGTTTATCAGCACTCTTTAAAAAAAAAAAAAAAAAGAAAAGAAAAGAAAAAAAGAAAAAAAGCCATCCTGCAAAGAACTAACTTCATAGAAACTAAATTAAGAGAAATATCCCCCCTGCAAATTGTAAGACCTTATCACCAGTTTTGATGTGATAAACTTACACAGATGAAATAAATCTGTGCTGTGAGAGTGCATGCGTTCACCTCTCTCACTTTATTCTGGTTATAGGTCCTGCATGCCATGGTGGGGAAATGATTGATACCAGTGATGGTAACTCAATTCTGCATCTGCATAGTCGTCAGTCTTTTGGTGCTCTTTTAAAAAAAAAAAAAAAAAAAAAAAAAAAAAAAAAAAAAAAAAAAGCCTGCGTAATGTTCTATTGATGTTCTGTAGAGTTTCTCCTTTCTGATGTTATGTATTATTGCTGCAGTTTCCAAAATTGTAAAGATTTTCATTGTTTACAAAGTGAATTATGCTCTCATATCTTTTGCCTCACTGTTTCCTCAATTGCTTAGCAACAAATCTCCAGAAAGAAAGAGGAAAAAAAAATGCATTTTTTCTCTTTCATGTTATGCATCAGATGCATCTCTGGTGCAACCCCAGCATCAGCCAGCTTAACACCCAGGGCGCGTTTGGTCCATGTTAATCCTGATGTTCTGTAAAGTCTCTACATGTCAGTATTTAAGTACTGCCTCTCTGCATCTGTGCCTGTTCTAGCCCTGGGGCTACAGCTTCATAAACACTATTTTCCACATTCAACTTTTCTAAGACCGCTACTGATTTCCAGTTCTTCCTTTTCAACTGAAATCAGCGCAGTTCAGAACCTCAGGTACATCAGACTTGTGCTGGGTTGAAAAAAAATGTAGTTACTGATCCAGCCAGTCCCTATGCACAATACTGGAAACAGACTTCTGCAGCTTTCACAGACATGGTTTTTACAAAATGAGTGTCACTGACATTATTTTAGACTTAAACAGCCACAGCGATGTTTACCATGTAAGAAATATCTATTTGTACCTTGACAGCTACCTCTCCTTTCTTTGGCTTAGTATATGGAGTTAAATAATTGAGTCCAATACTCTGAATTGACTATTGTTATATGCTAGGTGGAAGATCAATAGGTATAAAACTATTTATGTAGGTAATCCATGCTCCCAAAGGAATGAGGAAAGAGATGCTGAGTGACGACTGTGTACAAGAATCACAGGGAGCTATCGGAGAAAACATCCCAATAGCATGTGAAAACAAATTACTGCTTTGCATAACAGCATAGAGGGTCACACTGGTACACAAAGGAGGTGCCAGCCCTCCATTGCCAGGGGGGAAGCACTGCATTACCTAATGCTATTTTCTGTCTTTAATTTTAATGAACATCAAGCTGCTATATCCAATGAAATGTGTTCCCAAATGGGAAAGTTAAATAGGTTTACAGAGTTATATTAGTTTTATAGTACACTGAATCAGATGACTTCCAAGAGAGGGTAGTGCAACTCAATCAACCTTTATTATAATTCAGGAGATGCACAATAAAACCACAACAAACACGCAGTGTGTGCACAGAGGCCAGAACACCTGTGCATTGCTTTAATAAGCTTGCGAGTTGCTGGAAGTTATAGCAGTAGTCTGCTATGGTATTTCTGCTTAATGAATAGCTTCTGCTATTTAGGTGACAAAAGATGCACAGTTTCCATGCTGAAATCTCCTGCCTCTACTGCCCTGACTCCTTGGTGTCTGTATTCAGCACTGCTTCATTCCACATCCAGACATTAGGGAAAATCCTAAGTTGATTTTCCCTATCGTGGAGAAATAAAGCCATTTCCCTGAAAACCTATAAACATTTTCAAGGCAAGAGAGGTCCTAGAAGGCTGTCTATATTACTAAGAAGCCTAGATTTCCAGTTTGTAAAGCCTTTGACTCAACATTTTGGTTACAGATATCCCATCCCTGCTGAATTAGCATTTTGGTGCCTTTCCAGCATCTGACAGACAGCATTTAAATGGCTTTTGGGAGTGGGTGCATTTTCCAGATGAGCTGCTACTGAGTCCATTTGTCCATTTTCACAGCTCACACTTTACATTTCCAGGTGCTTTTAGTTTGTTTATGCATTGTGAAACTTGCCTAGAAAAAGGGAATGTCCAAGCATGCCAGTGGAATTTGGGTATCCTCACAGGAAGGTTTGAATGTCTTGTGTGCAGGCAAGATACTGAGGAACTAGAAAGATAAAACCTTTTAAACCAAGGAAAGATTTTCAAATCCATTGGGACTTAATCTAAAAAGCAGAACCCATATTTCTTTACCTTGAAATCTGAGCCAATCTCCCCTGAATTCATTCAAAGTGCACAGTACACTGAAAGCACGATACATTCTTTGCCACAGTATAAAAAAAATGAAAAATAATTGTAAGGGGTTCTGATGCAAGACTCCAGGACATAATTAATTGCCATTACTCAGCCCTACTATTGGTTCTTCAGTGCAGAGACTGAAATTTACTTCCCCTGCCTTTTTATGAGTACTATTACTCATATTCACAGATTAACTCATGCTTCAGCTTTGCAGAGTGAAACAGCTATCAAGTCACCCATGTTATTCTATACAGTTAGACTCCAGGACGTTTTATTAAAGGTTGGACAGAGTAGCAGCTCTGGGATATGCTGTTATGCATTAACAAGCCTCATGTAAGAAACACCCTCAGGTTCTGTCCCTTCAGAAACGTGGCAGAAAACACATTGAACCTTGGAGTCATTACCTCACTCCAGATTTCACGCCCTGTTGATGTGCAGAGCATCGCAAATTATCACATTGAGCAATGGCAGCCAAGACTTCACCTGTCACTGCTCAAGGCTCACCCATTCAAAGGCTGGGAGAGCAAGCAAGCAGCCCTGATGAGGCCATGACTCAGTAGGAGAATGAGCACCTAACAAAACAGGAAAGGAGGAGTGCCATGCAGAGCAGACAGGGGAGCATGAAAAAGGTCAGCTCAAGATCATGCAGTGATGCTATGCTGTTTGGCACAGGTAAAAGTTGTGCTTCGTCTGAACTTCCACAGCCTGAATTTCAGTTGGAGAAAGGTCTAGAGCACAGAGGTGGCAGGTGGAAAGTGCTCTGTATTCTGGCAAGTGAAGATCATATAAACCTGGAAACAGATGTGTCCAGTCCAGGACAACAGCTTTCAGCATGGTAGCTGTTCTCTGCATTATAAAAGATTCTTGAACTATGAAAGACTTCACTGGTGTCAAGAGAACCAAACACTTTTGGAGGTCTAGTTCAAATCACAGTTCAGCTGTGGATGGGCTGCACAAACTCACAGAAATTGTCTGGATCCGACTGGGATCTTGGCTTCCCTGATTGGAATTGAAGGCAATCACTCCACTTCTCTTCCTTGCAGGACATTGCAAAGCTGAACTCCACAGAAGCGTGCAAGGTGCTACCAGGCAAATGAGGGCCAAAGAAGCCTCTAGACAGATGGACCTCTCAACTCCTATGAAGAGCTAGCAAGAGCATTTGAGTACACACAGTGCAGTTTGCCCCTGCCCATTCTTGTTTCTGAAAAGGTCTCTAGGTATTTATGGAAAGATATGATAATCAAGGATGTCTTTCAGAAGTACATGTGCAAGCCTGGGCACAAGGAGCTCTTCACAGTAGCAAATGCATTTCTAAATTAAGAGAGACATCCCTGCACACCTCATGTACAAGGTAAAGTAAAACAGCATCCTGTGCAAACAGGTCATACTCTCCAATCTTTTTCCATATTCTTGAGTACAGGTAAAGGACAGGAGGACTTATTCCAATAGATTGCTTTAGCAATGAAACATTCTTTCAGACCAAAACCTGGAAGAGCTGCCACCCCAGGCACATAATACACAGCAGCATTTATGCAGCAATATGAAAGCCAATATCCTTATTTGCAAAGCAATCACAGCTAAAGAAAATATACCTGAAGGGCATGGGCAAGACAGCATGTGAAGATGAATTACTCCCCAAAGGAACATTGAATTCCATGTATATTACTTCTACATGGAGTTGATTACTTTCAATACCATGTACAGAGACCAGCAGAGTACCTCAGTGGCTGTTATGAGTGATGATTTACAAGAAATCTAAATTAATTTTTAAGTATTGCAGGTTAAGAAGAAGACAGTGAAGTGCAGCCATCTGCACACAAGGATAGACTTAAAACAAAACAAAACATGGAACTGAGAGCTGCAGCTCCCCCTTGAATTGATCCACCTGATAAACAACTTTGGGTTTTGCTGTGTTCAATAATTCAGCCCTGTTTCTCTCACTTCTGTATGCAAGCGCAATAAGCCTGTGTAGATTCCTGACAGACTAACTGATCAGTCATTGCATATATAGTAGGCCAGGGTCACGGCTAGTCCTTTCTTCCTCAAGCCAAGAACTCCTTGTTGTCTTTAATGTTTCTTCAGCATGATAAACAAACCTTGACTTACTACAGAATAAGGCTTCCTATCCTGAAAGATCAAAAGATGGTTAGCAGAACAGAAAACAGAAGAAAATGCACACCCAACAAGTATTTTAGGTACCCAAGAATTGCTCACTCATGTTGAAACACCGACGCCTGCAGGGCATACACAGCACTGTATGAATTTAACAGAAAGTGAGGAGTTTTACATCAAACTGAAGACTTGGAAGAAATGTACTGAGAAAAATGAAGGCATACTTAGACAGCAAAGCACGGTCCATCATAGGCAAGATCCCCTCACCCACTGAGCTGCAATGCAGCTCCAGGATGGAAGTAGTCTAAAGACGGTAGCAAATCACTACAACAGCACTAATAAGTCATGCATCATAGCTGGGCTTCCTAATGCAGGTAGGAGTCCCACAAACTCAGCTCCGTGATCTCTGAGCAGATGAATAAGGTCCTGCCAGCTACCACGGTGTGGTGTGACTGGCTGCATCTGATGGAATCAGCAAGATGTGTTAACCAAACTGGGTCACCTTCAGACTGCCTGAGACAACATCTAGAAGCATGTAGAGCAACATTTTTATGGTTATGGGTTTGCCACCTCCTTTGGTCCTTGACATCTTCAGGAACATGCTGACCACAGGGATGCCGTTCCTAGAGCAGTAACTCAGTGAGGAGATGCATTACCTGTTTCAACAGAGCTTTCTGGGTTAACCACAGTTTTTCACCCAAGGCTCCCAGGGTGCAAGTTCAATTCTGCTTGGGTATGGAAAACTGAGAACATGAAGAAATAGCAAAGGTGTTGCTAACCTGAAAACCACTCAGTGTGGTGGAACTGAAGAGAATCTGGACAAATTTTGGAGAGACATTAAGTCATACCACTTCTGTCCTAGCAGTACTTTGGATAGTTTGTATTTCAGCTTGATGGAGGGAGAAAAACAGTTGTTCCAATTCTTTGCTTCAGACTGTACTCCACTATAAGTATTAAAGCTGGGTGAGTCATTCAGAAGAAATATTTAATTTGTTTATTTTGACCCATTTCTATTTCACAAATCACTTTTTCTTTTACAGTTCTACAACAGTCTTTCTCAACTTCTGTCAGGGTGAAGGCTGCTCATGAATTATTTACTGTTCAGTACATAGCGTGCTGATTTGTCACCAAATCTAGGTGGTGATGCGGAGGTTCATGGGTCAATTACAAAACGAAAGGCAAGTCAAATTCATTGCATGATCTTTTACCTAAAAACTTCCACATGAGACTTTCAGATAGTTAGCTACTTTGTTCTTAACCAAAAGGTCTGGTTTATCAGTAAATATAGAAAATTAATTACAAGGTTTGTAAAAACGACAGGAGCAAGCTCCAAGACACATTCGCTGAAATATTCCTTTATGTGGGTTTCTACTGTAGATGTGATTGGTAGTCCTTGTCAATCAGCAATTGTATATATGCTTAGAAATAAAAATGGATGGCAATAATTCTACATCTGATTTTGTTGTATTTGAATCCAAAATATGAAAGTAATTTTCCAACAATACTGCAAAATACATACACCTCAAAAGCCTTTATTTTTTATAACCTATAAAGGGTACAGCCATCAATTTTAACACTTATTTGGTACATTACATTTTTGCCATGTTGCTATCATAATCATAAAATGTGATTGATGTACTGCTATTCACTGTTTCATTTAGACAGGTTTATAGACTAAACTACAAATGCTCAAATTCAAAGACTGAGGTTTTTTTTACAGGGAGATATTCTGTTAGCACATGGTTTAAAATGAAAAATCTATTACAATCTCATTTCTAATCCGAATGTGGCTTTAGAATTAGCCTTCAGACAAAACTTCTACAGCAGTGAATGTGTTGAGTTGTGCTTCAAACTTGTTTCATACTTACACCTTTTAAGAACCCATCATCTGCAGAGTTGATTTACTTTTTATTTTTTACAGCTGTGCCAAAATTCAGGAATAATCTTTCATAAATTATTTATTTTTCTGTTGGCAAGACAATAGATTATGTACCCAGTTTTTATTGCATATGTAAATATAACTGTATGAGATAATTTGCAGATTCAAAGCAGAACAGCAAATAATTATAATAAAATAACATTGAGAAAGGAATTTATCAAAGCCAGCTTACTGCTCATGATAACAGCAAGTGATTAGAATTTGGGCTAAAGCAACGCTGCAAGTTCTGCTTATGGTAATAATTATGCCCTGGTTTTATGGCCATTCATGTAAATGGCAAGATTTCCATAGACAGCAACTGGGAGAAGTAGTAAACTTGGCCTTTTTTTTTTTTTTTTTTTTGTGGCTGCAGTGGCAGACAGAGGAGATGGCGATGAGAAGCACATGTGGGCATTTCAGGAAGACTTGTGCAGAGGGTGGAAGGAAGAATTCTGAACAGGAGTCTTGTCAAGCAGGAGATAAAGAAAAGCAGTACTGTGCAGATTGACAGGAGGAACAGCACTGAACTACAAGGTGGACCGGAGAAGGATACTTCTCCTGTGGTGAAATGAGACTGGGGTCAAGATGTACAATCCCAAATTCTCTATATTAAACCACTGGCAAACCCTCTAGACAGCATGAGCCATTCTGGGTGTTATAATTCAGTGGGACTGAATCAGCCCTACCCCCAACCAGCAGGATCAGCTCTCCATCAGAGCAAGCCAGCCTTGCTCCAGGCACCACAGGAGCCTTCTGTTTCACTCTAGCTGGGAATCCAAACCCCAATGCCTATTAGTTCATGCTACATAAAACCAATATAGTCTGCTGATCAAAGCTTTAGAAGGCTGAGCTCGATTTAAATCTCACCTTTGTATTTTTAGAGGCCAATGAACGCAACCAGAAGCAGCCAGAGGAGAATTAACCACTGTTTTATTAAATTAGAGAGAATACTCAATACATTTCAGTCTCTCAAGTTAATACTGTGCAGAAGCATGCAGGCGAAGGCCCATCTTTCATTAAAAACACCGCACCAAAGTGGAGCTTGATCTATTATTCAATCAATGCTCTTTTGAAGCAAATGGTCATTTTACATCAAACCCCTTCTTCTTTGTTTTCTTTTTAATGCCAAGTCTACTGGGATGTGGGGGCACTCGCTACCCTGGACTGTATTCATTCAGCTGCAACAAGAAAGCAGGGAAAGGAAAAGAAAAGTATTTATAAAGCCACAGAAAGCACTGTAGTGGAGCCTTTTGCACTTTCTATGGGTGCAGAGACAGATAAAAGGGCTTTGTTTAAATATATAAGTTTGGATGAGACTGCATGGAAGTTATTTATTCTTCTGGCCCCACTGGAAGTCCACTGTATTTTAAGTGGGGGTGGCCATTCCCTAATAAAATTACAAAACTCTGCCTTTGCCCACCATTTTTGCTGACAATAGAGGCCTCGCAGGTGCATCCACCTGCACCTTTACAAGAAGAGAAAAGCTGCAGGAAGTGAACAGCCAGAGCCCCTGACAGTGCAGATACCGAGCAGGGAGAGCCAACAGGACAAATCAATAAGGAGTTTGCAGGTGTCTGCAAGACAAAGGCTGCTGCAAAACAAATCGCTGTTGGAAAGGAACAGCATGTTGCGCTTGGTTATGTATTAAAGAAATTGGCTGGTGACAACATAAACTGGAAGTCTGTCTTTGAAATGGAAGGGCAAAGAGCTGCCCGTGATGGTGAGGATGGTGGAGTGGGATTAAACGCAAAGCAGTTTTATAGGGGGGGGAAAATCTTCCTGACTATGAAAGTATGAAAGGGAGAGATGGCATCAGCAAGAGATTCACATGAGCAGGAAAGCAGGAGACAAAACAGAAGGCAGCTTTTTAAAAATAGCTGCCAGTCAGAGATGATGGGCTGGCAGGAATGTGCGTGCATGCATGCACATGCAGTGGGGAAGCTTTCCATGACAGCACAGCAGTAGTTTTTGCAGACAAGCCACTCTGGATGGGGATTAATGTGCACCCCAAGCAACACCACCAGCTACCCCAGTACTGGGGAGATTTAGGTCCTACAGCAGTTCGCACCCAATCCTGCTCTAGGGTAGCCCAGGTGGCAGCATTACATCCTTTGCCACTAGCCAGGAAAATGCCTTCTCTTTAATGATCCACCTTTGCCACCAGCAGAGAACAAAGCTAGATTAGGAACTGAAGCCCTGTCTGCAAAAGTCAGTGGGAAGTAACACATTGACTTTTGCTGGTTTTAGATAAGACCTTCATAAAGCACTAGATGGAACATACTGGTGTGCTGGGAGGTGGGGCCCAGATGTGCTGGTTAAAGAGCAGATCCAAAAGTCTGGCAGAAAATGATGCTTAACATCATATCTATGGCAGTTATCTGTGCGTGCTCAGGCTCATGCCACTCCACCTGGCTGGTACCGGTCACACACAGTGGACTGGCCCTGCCTGGGCTGGGAAGGCTTCTGACAGCAGAATGGCTGAGGCTGGAAGGCACAGCTGGAGATGGCCATGTCCAATGTCTGCTCACAGCAAGGGCAGTGAGAGCAGGTTGTTCAGGACTGTGGCCAGCTGGGTTTTGAGCAGCTCCAAGTATGGAGACTTTACAACCTCTGTGGGAAACCTGTTTCACTCTTTGACCGCTTTCATGGTAAAATTAGATAATAAAATAAAGTATTTTCACTTGTTTAAGTGGAATTTTCTGCCCATTTGTGCCCATAGCCTTTTGCCACCCATGAGAAGAGTGTAGCTCCATCTTCTCTACACCACCCTATAAAGCATTCATATACATTGATAAGTTCCTTTTGAGCCTTCTCTTCTCCAGACTAAGTCTCACCTCTCAAATTCCCCTCATACAAGACATGCTGCCTACTTTTTCCTTTACTTCAATTTTGAATTGCTTGAATTATATGTTCAGATATATTAAATGTGCTTTGGATTTCCAAACCTGAATAAGATCTTTCAAAACAAATAAGATATTTTCAAAACACCACTGAATTTTGCCTTAATATTTCCTGGCCCTCCTGGTGAACTTTCTTTGTTTCCATATACATTTAACTTGGGCTCTTGTAGTCAAAGGTCTAGCCTATATTTTTTTCCTTATTTTTGGGGGGAAGATGTGAGGAGTTACATTTGCAAAAAGCTGTTATTTCGAAGTTTTGAGGTTTAAGTCCCACCAGAAAGCAACTTCCAGTTATTTTTTATGCAAGCCTCCCCCTTTTTGCCTTTGTAATTGGGTAAAGGAGACACACTGAAGAAGGGAAAAATTTGCAAAATGCTGCTGAAACAATAGTACCAAAGGTCAATCCACCCAATGAATTAGCTGTAGCATTTTCCTCACATTCTGTAGAAACCTCTTACCCGTCTGCTCCAACTTGTTCCAGATACAAAAGCAAGCTGATAAACAGCTCTTTTTGATTTTATTCCCCTACCTTTAATAACGTTTTATTAAAGCATTGACAAGCTTGTGCCTAGTAATTATTTAGAAGCTGCCTCATGGTCAGGTTGTACAGCTTATTGTTGCTGTATGTTTTTCAGTTGTCAACAATTGAAAAAGGGCCAATATTAAAATACCTCATCTAGAGTCTCTTTTCTTATCATGCATTGTGATATAAAAAGAACTGAAAAAAAAATAAAGATTTCATCGCATATTTATGCCTTTCAAGTTCGCAGATTATTGAAGTACGGGAATGGATGAACAAAATGGCATCCTCATTGTGCTGCTTCCTTTTATCATCTGGATGTTCAAGTCAGACAGTGGGATGCATACGTACATCTCTTTTTAATAATGGCTGCTCATTGTATTTTACCACATTACGTAGCGTCTGCTTTAGAAGACTGGCACCCCTTACCTGTCGCAACATAACTGGGGACAAGATTTCAGATACAGTTTAGTTCAGGACTGGAACAAAGCAGCATAACAAGAGTCAGAGACTGGAAGCTGATGTTCAAATATATTCAGGGAAAGAGAAAAGAGCAAAGTGTGAGGCATGTTAAATCATAGCCCACGATGAAGTGTGCCAGGTGCTACCCTCTATTCTTTTGAAATAGTTCAGTCAAGATCAGGTATCTTTTCTAAAAGATACATTTATCTTTAGAACTTTTCTCTGGGAGAAAAATGCAGAGGATTTTTTCAGAGTGAATCCTAGTCACAATTTCAAAAGCCTTAAACATCCTAGCTGAACTCAAACATTGCAGAGTCCTAGCATTTTGAGGCCAGAACCCAAAAGGACACAGGCATTATATCAAGGTCTCCAGCATGTGAAAACTAGACATTTTGTTCAAAGAGTAAAAATCGCACTACTTTGTTACACATTGCACAAGAATTCACACTTCAGTATGCTGAATAAGTGACACTCAGAAGTCAACAGGACATGTCTCAAACTGCCACCCTCTTGGACATAGGTCTGTGTTCTGGGATTGCAGAAGAAAGCATAAGGGAAATCAAAATTGAGGCTGAAGCCTTCTGAACTTAGTGGCTTGCATGTCCATTCTGATTTCTGACTTCTGTACAACAGTATGCAGGTTAAATACCAAAGTCCTCCTGCAGCCAAGAACCTGTGAGTTGTAAGGTTAGAAGAACAGCAAAGAGACAAATGGCTCAGTTGTTGTTCGGTAGATACCAGGGAGTCAAAAGATAACAGGAATCTGCATACCAAGTTCTACCTCCTTGGGGGAAATGTTACAGCTCCTCAAAGATATGCCAGACTGAATCGTAAGAAACATTTCAATGCCTTTTTTTTTTTTTTTTTTTTTTTTACCTTCAGCGTTTTCTCAGAGTTCACAAAGAATGTTCTTTTGTGAGTCTGTTCTCCCCTGAATTGACCAATGCCATTTTTCTCCTGTTTGAAGATCTCTTTGACAAAACACCAAGAGAAGAAAAACAAACAAACAAACACACACCACAAGCCCCTCAATGCGTTGCTTGCCTCACCTCCTGGCAAGTTCTTAATGTTCTGTGCAAATTTCCTGTTTGCTATTTGCCTGCAGTTTTCCCAGCTCAGGACTGCTTTGATGTTTCTCCTCTCTTTTTAGGGTGTTTCTCCTCAGACCTGCACTCCAGTTGGGGAGTTCTACTGATGGTGATTCTCCTCTTTGCTTTTTCCTTTGTTGGAGTTCATTGTTGATGCTTTCTGGTATTACACCAAGTAAGCTAACTAACACTGTTGATAGCTTATTTTCTCCTCTTCCTCCCACCATAATTCAAGAAATATCTTATTTTAGAGAAGAACAACAACAAATCCTTCTTTTTGGAATAGAGGGAACCTTAAAGATGAAAGTAGTGTTGGCTGCATTATGACTGACAGCAGCTTTCCTTTGAAAGCAACTTTGAAAAGACAAGTAATACTACTGCATACCCAAACATGCAATGCTTCAGCTGTCCTTCTAAAACACTTTGTCAGCAAAAAGCCATTACCAAATCCTTTCTCCAGGGAGTTCAAAATTATAATCAGTATGTTTAACACCTGCACAGCTGTTGTTGCTGCAGCAACCTTTTTTTCCTCTCCTTTTCCATCCCTTACTTATTTTTATCACAAGTTTTACTACTTAGTACAGGCTTCTCACAGTTCTCTCTTGCATAACAAAGCTTTCACCGTAACTCATCACTTCCATCCATCACAGACTTCACCAACCCTGTAGGGTACAGGCCCAAGGAAGATTTGTGAAGTTGACCAAGAATCAAGTCTGGGAAGCTGAGCAACTACAGTTCACAGAGGAAAGAAAGGAAGATGCATCTTCTTTTGTTAATATTTGAGATCCCCATGAACGCTCATGGAGGTTTTAATAGCAATGTGGGAGATAGCTGGAATGTGGCAAAGTGATAGCTTAGGCAGAAAAAAAAAAAAGAAAAAAGAAAAAAAAAAATTAAGGCTTCCTGTTAATAATCAGGATCTAAAGATACATTCTTATTTTTGCTTCTCCTTAGCCTGAAATCTACCCACTGCCAAGCTGAGACTGTGCTACTTTATGTGGTGGTGCCCGTGGACCAGGCCACAGATAGGTGCTGGAAATCAAAGGTGAAGGAGGACTCCTACTCACTCACTGGGTAGTCTGTGCCTGGCAACCTTCCAGTACTTCCCCATTCAGAACCACACCTTTTGAAAGGGTCCAGAAATAAGTTCTTGTCCTACCAAAACCTCCAAGAAATAGGATCCGAGAGACTGCTTTTTCTCCCCCCAAAGCACAGCAGAGCTGGTTGGGTTTGCCTTGCCAGAACAACATGTTGCTGGCAAGAGTCTCCAAAGGGCCCCACAACTTTGTGAGCCTTTCTTCCCCAGCATCAGAAATAGGTCCTGTGTCTGTTCTAAGCACCTGCAGCAAGCAAAGCCTATCTTTGCAAGCAGACATTCACTCAAGGCTGGAACCTGACGTTTCTTTGGGGAAACAAAACTTTGAGAAGCTTTTGCAGTAACACAAGTGTGTCAGCAAGCTAACACAGGAGAGCAGATGCTGCTATTTCTGTCTTATAGCCTCAAACAGTAGCCAAGATTTTCCCGAGGTTGGGCAGGGGGGTTGTTTTGCCTCCCTTTTGGAAGACCTCTCAAATAAATGAAACCTTAAGAGGATATGGTAGGCACTCCTTTGCAGAAAGGCAACAGCATTTATCCCAACACACCTGGGAGGGATCCCAGAAACAAGAGTACTTTGTCTTCTACTTTAAATGGCAGGTATAGATGGCAAAGCTCAAACATATATTTTAATTCAGGGTATGGAAAGATCAAATGCTCATAGATCCATCGCTTAAAGCATTGGATATTTAGGAAGTATACTGATATATTAAATAGAAAAAGACAATTGCTTCATAATAATTACTGATACTTTATGTGGAATATCCTTTCAGTTTGCCTAGCTATTCCAGGTAGAAGCACAACTGTGAGGAAAATTTACCCAAATGTTAACTGAGAACTTTGTATAGCACATTACTGCGTTAAACATCCCTCATGTTTTCTAAACATATTTTCAGAGGTGTGAAGTCTGTAACAGAGTACAATTAACTTAATGAGATTTAAATTACACTAATGCAACTCATTAAGAGAAAAAGGTTATAACGTCTTCAGCAGTTATTTAAAGGCTCATGTTAACAAAGGGAGACAAGTGTCCCAAGATTCCTGCGTAGTCAGTAAAAAGAAATAGTTTCTCCTAGAGAGGAAGATTCAGTCTAGAAACTTTATTCAGGTGTTCTTATTTAGCCTCAGAGGATCCTGTCTCTCTCCATCAACTCTTAATGATGACTAGAGGTCACCATCCCCAAAAGAGAAGATACATTGCTCTGAACCTGCTGTAGCATTTTAGGATCTTCACTGTTATTTGAAAACCTGGTATCTTCGGATACCTGAAGATATCTGAAATATCTGTTATTATCTTCACTATTATTTGAAAACCTGGTATAGTGAGACATTGTGATGAACTGTATGAAATCCATTGACATATAATCATTTTCCATAAAGCAGTAGTGATCAAAAAAATTAGAAATTCCATTTCCCATACTTTATAAGTAGACCGTGAGACTTATGAAATCCAATAACTGAACTTCTTGTAAAACAAAAGACTGAGTCTTGAGCCAGATTGCTTCCTGAATCTACACAGATAAGGCATAAAGCAAGCCCATTATACCCAGTCTGAAACAGGATTAGCAAAATTAAGCCAAAGCAGGAATCACAATACTCAACTCAAAGTCTTTTGAGTTAGTAAGAAAAAAATCTTTCTTAAAATATTTTCTCTTCTTTACAACCATTATAGAACACTTCAGAAGTGAGCAGGGAATTACTTTAACGATGGAAGGTTTTGAAAAGTGGTTCTGTAATGAGGGATTTCCCACTACACAGAGAGCAAAGCACAACTTAAAGACTGTAAGCAGGCAGAGTTCGGTATGTAAATATCTATCATCATATGACTGTACATCTATCAGCACTTGAAGCTTTCCAAACTCACGTGGAACATAACTCCTTATATTTTAATGGCAGTTGTGAAGGACTAAATGTTCTTATGTTCTTTTCTTAATGGCTGACTTACACTCCCCTCCTCTGAACTGCACCTAAAGACCAAGATTACTCTGGGGGATTTGGTAGCTAGGTGTTATTGTTCTATCCTCTAATTCTGCAAACAATGTTTTTGGACTCTTGTCCCACAGTTGTGGAGGGGGGACGGTGGTGGTTGCTTGTGGTTCCTTCCACCCCATCCCCTGCCACGTTGGTCTAGCTTATAGTCTACTATCAAAGCAAAGACAACTCTCAGCACCATGTCACCTCTCCTTCAGCAGACATCCAAAAAGCAATAGTGCCTCATTCCTCCATTGGTGAATGCTTTTTCCACACTAGCCCTTCTTCTGGCCATTGCCTTGCTGGCAAGGACTTGCAACCTGAATACAAGCAAGTGTCCAACATCCCATTTCAAAGACCAATATAGTACCTCCATTTACCAAAGGAAAAAAAAAAAGGCATTACTTCTTTGGCACTGTTTAGAGCTTTCCCACCCATTTTGCACTTGAATCTCTCCTTACAGTAAAAGAGACCATGAATCTTCACATCATCTCCTCTGATGGTTGTGCTGTTTCTGAAGTTTCCTATAGCACCCTCCAACTCATGTCTCCATATGACCTTGGCGTACTCACATCCAGTACAAATGCAAATGTATTTAGCTGTTATTCTAGCAGCTCACATTTACTCAATCACTCTATATTCTCTTCCTTGCCACCCAATACCAGACCTGTGTTCTAAGAATGATGACCTTCAATGGCTTAGTTTTTGAAGGGAGTTGTCACGACCCAGAAAAAAAAAATATATGGTTTATACATATAATTTTTAATAACCCACTATTATTCTGTTGGGCTTGTGTTTAGTATCTCCTTAGTCAAGCTTTACATCATGACACAAGTGTTGCTATAGCAAAGACTGTCTATGGATGAAAGAACAAGGCTCACAGGGTTTTGTTTTGTTTATTATTAGACTAAACAATCTAACTGGAAGAAATAGACAAGCTCTTTGGCATCCTTAGTATCAAAGGACATGATCCTGTCATCTATCTGATTAGTAACTTCTAATTATTTCTTCAGTTTATTAGCTTATTTCTCAGACTGATAACCCTTTGACTGTTAGGAGGGACCAAAGCTGTAATAGAGAAGTGTGTTAACATAAAACCAAACAGACTGAGCTAATCACCGCCACAAGAATTTTGTTTAAACTAGGTTCAACCTAATCCACAGTGTGTTAGAAACAAGATTAGTAGCAGGCAAGATGCCACATCATCTTTACAAACAGTCCCAAAAGCCCTTTTTCATTTTTGTGTATTCTTATTAACTATGTATTATGCATATAATCTGACAAATATTGAATAGTTAATTGGTAAAGATAAGTGCACTAGTTAGCATCACAATAGCATTGCATTATATTTGATGAATTATGGCAATATTCTACAATAAAAACATTTCACAATAGTGTGTACATTACCACGGTCCTTTATCTATTAAAATGGACTAGTTTAAAAACACTTGTCCATTGTAAAATTTATCTGCATTCCAGACTTATCACTTCATAGTCTCTTTTCTTCTATTCCCTAATTAATAACTCAGACATATATTAACAAACATTAGCCATGTCAATGGTAACATCCTTTTCCCATGTATTCTATGTCACACCAACATTAGGTCTCTGCTTTGCTTTAGACTTTAAAGATTGGGGGGTTAAAGCCAGTAATCCATGGCTAACTTCCTATTTCTCACCCGTAAGCTATAAGAAATACTTACAACTCAAACGATTTTCCATTTTTAAATTAGATTTCTCAGCCTCCAGTGGGGAAGGCTAGCCTTCTGAAATTTTCATAAACAATCCCTTCTTCATGCATTACCCACACATCAACCTGAAGCTACAACTATAAGCTCAGCCTTTGATTTCCTCTCGATAAGAGAAAAATCCAGATGCTCCCAAATTTCAGTTCTATTCTGCCTAAAATACTGCTATGTGATTTTCCCCAGTATTTATAATTTGTACTCATGGAAACAACACAAAGGATAAGCAGAAAGAAAACCAGGCAAACAAAAAAAGAAACCCCAATATTACACACGCACAGATGACAATACCGTGAAGGTATCTCCAGAGTGTAAAAATATCTGGATTGCTCTCTGGAAGCAAGGCGCCTATGTCTGTTTTCGATTTTAGAGTGGAGAGTGTAAAATCAGCCCCCCGGGCTTAGACAGGTCATGTTTCAATTAAAGTCACTCCCTGTTTTTTGTATCTAGTCATGTCTGCATGTTCTGCAGACAACAAACCTGAAACTTCAACAAAAGGTGAGAAACCTTTGCAACACTTGCATAACACGTTTGGCAAAGCTGGAGATGGCAATGGGGTATTGCCATGCATACAAAGTCAATTAAAATAGCATTATGGAAAATGCAGAAGTAAGAAAATAAGAGACAAAAAACTTGCCCTGTACAAGATCCTAAAAGCACTGTCTGAAAAGCTTCCAATTTTTCCAGGTTTAAAAGGATTTGTAGAGTAGAACAGCAGTTACAACATAAACAACTAATATGTATATTAGTAACTGAAGAAAAACACCACTTTCCAAAATGTTATTTCAGGCTCAGATCACTACTTTTTCATTGGCAATTCTCTGAAGTTGTACAATGAGGAGAATTTTACCAATGTCAGAAGTTGGAGAAGGACAGAGAATATGAAGATCCAGTCCCCTTCAAGCTTGTGGTGCCAGAAATATTTAGTCAAGAGATTCCCTACAAGCAGGGAAGAAGTTAAAAAAAAAAAAAAAAAAAAAAAGCTTTGCATCTCAAAATGCATCAAAATGCATTGCATCAGCTGGAAATTTATCAAGACATGGACCAGCAAGTGAGACAAATAGAAGACAGATGCAAATTGTCCCAGGGAATCAGCTGTCATGTTGCAAATAGATTGGGAAAGAAATGCAACAATCAGGTATCTGAGAACACAAACATAAAAGATTTTATTGTTTCCAGTGCTGACACTGAACCTTCAGCCAAACACATCCAGATGCAGACAGCCACTGCTGAAGGAATTAACATTTCTACAGTGTATGCAATGCCTCAAGCACACTTTACTATCTAGTTATTTGAAGGATGAATTAGTTCCTACTGAAAACCCAGAGAGAAGCTTTTTGTCAGCATGAGACCAAGCACAAAGAAGGTCCCAGAAGGACTGAACCAGCCAAGCTCCAAAGAGCTTCACGTTAATACAGCACCTGTGCACAGGTGACATCTTCCCCATTAGAGGGTTTGCCTGAAGAGGTTGGACAGACTTCTGCAGAGAATGGTTTGACCAAGGTTTGTTGTCCAGCAGGTCTTTCCAACTCTAGAGTTTTGATTCTTCAGGAATGAAGTCAGTGTTACACTGCCATTGCCATCACAATCATTCTTCCCCAAGGGTCATGCTATTAATTCATCTGCCTGTCTTTACTTCTCTTTAATAGACTAGAGGCCAGGAGGTTTACCTGTAAAACAAAGCCAAGCTCAGGAAGCATTGGAGTGCAAAAGTAGACTCAGAGGTGGCTCTGTACATGTAGGATCTTGGGGAGAGTTAAGGCAGCAGACACAAAATCATCTTCCTGTGAGATGAGACCCAAGACAAGGACATTGGACTTCAGTTGACCAGCCTGAGAAAAGTCTTCCTTCATGCTTTAGCAGTAAGATGATTCAATGTACATTCCAGGAACATGAAGAGTTTGGAGCTAACCAAGATAGCAATCAAATGCAAACATCCAAATTAGAGAGAACAAGTGACAGAGCTGCTAACTGGCAGATCCCCGTAGCTTGTTATGTTAACAGGAGTTCAGCTATTGCTATAACAAGGATAACGTTACTGACAGATCCCCCGCATACAGGGTACTGAAAGCTTGACCCCTGTGAAGTCAGTGGGTGTCTGTCATTATGTTAAATGGGGACGTGACTCCATCAGAACGTGATAATGTTTCTTTTTTTACTCCTCACACATGAATATGTACCCCTTCCCTCAGAAATACTAGAGTCTCAACAAAACCATCCTTTTCTGGATTAGTCTTGCGTAGATAACTGAGAGCAAGAAATGTCCTTCAGCAACCCACTTTCTATGTAGGGCTTATAGAAATAGGGCAGCCTCTTCAGACAGCAGCACATACCCCCAAGGTTTGCTGAAGGGCTTTTCAGGTGGCTGAAGAAAACTACTGAACAAGCACATCACAGCAAATGGAGCTGTGGTCCTGTCTGCCAGCTTGGGCAAGCAATATGCACAAAGAGAAGACAGGAGTCCAACACACAGGAGATGACAGGACTGGGGCATCTCACAGAAGAAATCTCTCTGCTGTTTCTCTTCACCCAGAGGTCCCATCCTTCACGTACTTCTGCCAGTAACATCACCCTTCCCTGCTTCTCAAGCCATACAGACAGCCCTGAGTGATAACCCAGATCACATAGCCCCAGGGGATGGTAATTGCATGCAATTGCCAAAAGTCATGTGGATTCAAGGCCTGCAGTGCCAGACCATGAATCCACATGACTCAGAGCTAGCACAGGTGAACAAAGAGGATCCAGAAGACCCAAGAGTAGATCTGTGGCCTGTCAGGTCTCCTGGGTACTCCAGAAATCTCTCCCTTCCCCTCCCTTGAATCCACCTACACTCCCACTGCCAGTGCTTTGGCCTGCTCCAGGAGCTGCTGCTCCTTCAAGTCACACCTGACATGCCCTTGGTACCACCAGTACTGACTTTCTCAGGAGACTCTGAGCAGAACAACAGTACAGGAAATGAGACTTTTTCCTTCATGCTTTAGCAGTAAGATGATTCCACGTACATTCCAGGAACATGAAGAGTTTGGAGCTAACCAAGATAGCAATCAAATGCAAACATCCAAATTAGAGATTTTTTTTTTTTCATTTAATGAAATATACATATTTCCCTGTTGGTTCTATACCAGGTTCTGCTACCAGGAACCAGTTAAAGACACAAAACTGCCTGCCACCTTAGCAGAGAAGCATGTGTAAACTTCTGCTCGTTGTACCTGTGTGCGCTGCTCTCTTCTCTTTGTGCCTTTAATCTAAGCCTTGCATAAGAGCAACACGCAGAAGAAATGCCTGCTGTTCGGGCTGTGCTGCAGTCAGTAGTTCTAAAGCATTTGAAATCTGTGGGGGGAAACAAAAGGATGTTTAATTTCTGTCATTCCCATGTAGAGTGATGCCAGAAAGGCCATTCCAGAAGCGTAGTGAAGTCAAAGTGGACTATAAATTTTAAAAACAACTCTGATCCCAGCACCCCGAAGCTGAGCTGGAGACAGCAGCCTTCTAAAACTACTTTTCAAATACACAAACCATCATTTATACCACAGGAAGTTACTACGAAAAAGCATGGCATTTTTGTCTGGCAGATTCCAGGAGGAAGCTTTACATGGCTGTGGTATTACATGAACCATATAGAGCAGTCCCCAGAGTGTTACACAACTCCAGCCCTAAGCTATGGTTGGAAGCTCAGGTCAGATGCTGAGCAGATTTTTGGGAAAACAATATTCTTAGCTTTTGAAAACCGAATTTAAGCTCAGATCCTCCCATGCTCAGGCAAGATAACAGGTGAATTAATACATCTCTCCCCCCTACACCACCCCCAGCTCCCGGAAGGGATCTATGTGTAGAGTATTGTATTAATCACTAAATGCAATCCTCTGCCTTTTGAAGCTAACAGGAAGCTTTCTATTACTTATAGAGACTGTAGCATATTGGTTGTAATAAAGAAATGCAGAACCAGGCAACAGCACAGCTGATTTTTCTAATCCTCTGCTTTTCCAACAGTGTGACACTGACAACATAGCAATGAAGGTTATTAGTAAATGTTAGTAAATTAGCAAATATTAGTAAATATGCCAGATGGCACACAGTGGAGGGGGACACACCTGAACTTTCTGGCTGTGAACAAGCTAGGGTCCTGTGCCATTCCTTCTCCAGTCTCAGAGTTTTTGTTATTCCTAAAGCATAGCCTGTAAAGAAGTTCAATTCACCTATGAGACTGGATTAGTTAACACGAGGCAGGGATTCACAAAAGTGCCATTTTTTCTCTTGACATGGTCCCAAAGCATATGCTTTTGACAGCAAAGTCTTCTGCACCCCAGCAGTGATTTTGATTTTCATATTTCAAATTTAAGCCCTATCATTCAATCTTTTTCTCAGCCTCCACTGCCATTTTTGCCTTCCAATCAGAATTAAACTTACACAGCAGATGCCACCTGGCAGCATGAATACATACATAAATCTCAAAAAAGCTTTGAGCCCCTTGGCCAACTTGTCACAGGATTAAGAGGTCTCAAAAAAAGGCACTAAGACACCTACAGTTTCAATCATGACATGGCTGAATATAGAAGAAAGACCCCAAAATAGTACCGCCTTCTTATTAGACACCAGAGAACTGACAGAGACCCTCTGAGTTCAGGGAATATCAGGAATGTTTCCTAACATATGAAACATTTCACTTGCTTTTCACACTGTTAGCCACCAAAGCAATCCCCATAAGACAGCAGGCATTAAGGTATAGCCACAGGGGATGAGGAGGGAGCCAGATAACTGTCCACTGGAAGTCAATCCCTTTCTTTCCTTACTATTGTGGCTCTTTTCCTGTAATACTTTATCCACACCAGAAATTCATCAACTCTGACAAAAGTCACTAAATACACTGATGAATCAAACAGGTATGCAAAGATCAACACAGGTGAAAGTTCAGCTTCTGGAAAACATCAATACAATCATCACTATCTGTGGTTTGACCAGCTGGGTTCAGTCTTGCCAAATGGCAGTCCTAAAGTCCAGAGCTTCTCCACTGTTAAATCATAACCTAAATGAAGAGACGATTGTTTGTCTGTCTGTTGTGAACCTCTGATGTTTTCTCCATTCTGATACCACCCAGGTGTGCAGGCACAGTAACCTAAGCAAAATAAAACGCTGGTGCCCAGACCTCCCTGAGACCACAGGTAATGTAGGACTTGGACAATTGAAAGGTAATTCTGCACAGATGGGGATAAATTCACTAGAAGCCAGTAAGAAAACTAATTTTAAAAGGCCCATTACCTTCATGATACTTTGAAGAACCAGGTCTAAACTTGTCTTCAGCAAGAGACGTAAAGAAAGCAAAGGTGAGCACCTCCTGGACACGTTCCAAACCCAGGCCTATTTGAAGAGGTAGGACTGCTTCTATCAACGCATCCACACATCCAGAAGAAAAGTGCTTTTGTTCTTACTGACCCTCACTCCACATTTGACTTGTTGACTTCTGAAGAGAGACTGGTGTTTCTTTGCAACCTAGAGTAAAGCCCTGGCCTTCCCAAGGGCAGTGAAGTGGCAGGAAGCACTAAGAAGGGCGATGTGCTTTGCTTCAGACCACACGCTCTGCCCAACAACAAGGAGCACAGAAGGCAAGCACTGCTCACCACCACTCCCAATCTCAGAGCCGAAGGGCATCAAAGGGACCTCACCAGCATTAGGCTCAGAGGCAAACAGACAGAAGCAGTTCTCAACACAGCTTAAAATTAAGCTGCATAATGCCCTGCCCCTGGAGCTGCAGACATCAGAAAGATGCAGAGTTCAAAAAGCCACTAGACAGTTTCACGGGAGGGAAATCCATCCTGGGCTGTTAAAGATGAAGACATCACTGATGGCTAAGGGCCAGCAAGCACACAGGGGCCCTTTCTCCTGAGCACTTGCTGCCAGAGGCAGCATGATGTGACTTTGGTCCAGCACAGCCACTCTTCTGTTCTTTTCCTGGCCTTCACTGTTAATTTTCTGATTCTTTTCCTAAACTGGGTATGGAGTAAATGGGAATAAGAGCTCAGGTACCTGCCTCAGCTGCTGATGTTGCTAGGCAACAGGACATCCAAAAGTTAGCCATCACAGCCAGGGCCTCGAGCCCTGACGGGGAATTTAGGCCTGGGTTTTAAAGGTGGCCCCCTACAAGCAATCAGCAGAAATGAAGTGCCCAAATACCTTTCCACACGTCAGTCCTGACCGCTGATTTTGCTATGTGTTAGTAATCTTCACAAACCACAGTGAGCTCCTCTGATGTAAGCAAGCAGCTGGGTGGTGCCTTCTGTCAAAGAATGGTATTTTCAGTCCATCTAGGCTCATAACCTGCTCTGCGCTATTCCATCAGCAGCCTGAATAAAAAATAGCATTGCTCCTATCTCCCACTGGATTAATTGCTACTCTGGCCATAAGTCAGTGAAAGAAAACGTCAAAGCTTTAACATGAAGTTTGCAAAGCTAAAACAGGCAGGAAGGAGCAGGAAAAGGCAGAAAGTTTGTCTTGACAAAGCAACAAAAGACCACAGAAACTGCCAGGACAGAGAGGGGCAGGCAGCCTGGCTGCAGCTATCGTCACTGGCAGGGCCTGGTGCAACACTGCAGCCGTACCCAACTAATGGCAGCACAAACACCAAGACATGGCCAAAATGTTCACTGGAAGGTGCCAATTCCTGGAGGGTGCTCTGCTATAACGCTATTCCAGCTTAGGTTTGATGTACTGACATGGCCATGCATGCAGCAGAGTCCCCACAGATGTCCCTGTTGACTCATGTCCAAGTTTTGACAGGATGCAAGGTGCTTACTTTGTAGGGCCAAACTGTGTTAACGTGAGCCAATAGGACCCTGAGATGCTCACTGTTCCTGTGTCAGCATGAGGCACGGCCTTGCTTTCTCTACGATAGCCTCCTGGCCTTTCAATAAGCAGCCTCCCCCTCTCAGTGATAATTGCTCTGCTAAGACAAAGCCTAACTAAGAAAAAAAGACAAATGAATGTCTTGTGATTCCAGGTATTGAGTGTCAGTTAGATCCAGACAGTAAAATTCACTTGGCAAACTACCGCCTCTCCTCCACACTACCAAGCTCAGCTCTCAGAAGTTTTCCTGTCAGATCACTTGACTGAACAGCCTTGGATAAGGGCTGTGCTGCTTATGAGAAGCCCTGTCCTCTGGCTTCCATTCCTCGTGAATGCCCATGCCTCCCCAAACCAGAAGACAGGATATGGGGGGTCATCTACAGGGAAGAAGTTACCTAATGGATTTCTGTATTCAAAAGCATGTTTTCATAATGCAGCTTAACAGAACATCCCAGACTAAATACCACCAGCACTGAGCTGTGCTTGACGCCAGTCCATATTCGCTGGATATGGATCTGTTTTCTTTTTCTAAAAAGTTCCACATCTAAAACAGTGCTCCTTTGCTGTTCTGTTTGATCTTGCTCAAATATTTATAACATTCCTGAGCAAAAATGCATACCAATAGTACATGTTCTTTAGATTTCCACAGTGGCAAGAGAACTTTAGAAGCAGATTTCTTTTGTAGCTAGGGCCTTTTTTTCCCTCATTTAATACAAACCGTGTCTTCAAGTCCTCTCCCTTAATAAAGCTTGTTTCAGGCTGAATGTGAAATAAATAATTGCATTGCACTCTTTCTTAAATATTATATCTAGATGGCCAAAATCTGAACTAGCTAATAATGCTCTTGACAGATAAATTTTTATGCTATTATGAAATAAAAGCAAATTGATATAAGATTAAGGTACTAGCCTACATTTCTTTTAAGGTCTTAATTATTGCTTCATTGATTTTTTCTATAATGATATAGAATCAAAAAAGGCTCCACAAGCAATACACTCCTGGAATTTCCAGCACCAATGAGAAATGCAACTGTGATGCATGCTCCATTATGCTAAGTGGAAATTAATATATGAGGTCTTTTTGACATTAAACATTTAAAATAAAGGCAGGTAAAAGATGGGCAAGAGAAAAGGATCATCATATCAATTTTAAGAGCAAAAATGTAAAGGGGTAAGTTTAGAACGAGATCACCAGCTCTTCTGTGTCTCACTAAACCTTAAGTCCTCCACCATGCTCCCTCCCACACCACCAAAGCTATGTGTGTGCCAAAGAATTGCTCTTTCTCCATGCTCCATCACCTAGACAGGGTCACAGAAGACTGCAACAAGCACCTACAGCCTTGTCTGTCTGTACCCATTCAGTGTCTCAGCTCAGTTCGCAGAGATTTTGAGGAAGGAATGTTCTTTTTTCTCCATGTCATAGTAAAGAGTGAGCCGTGCTGTTGTTTGGTGCTTACCCAAGTCTGGTAATGAGCTTTTTTCACCCCCTCACTACGCAGTAAAGCAACATATACGAAGTTTATACTTGCAGACAAAAGCATTTTCTGTAATTTGCAGCATGTTTAGCAAGAGAACATACATATGCTTTGCACAAGTTTTCTCGATACATCAACTGATGACTCAGCCTGTCTGTCCCAAAAAATGTTTCAAAAGCATCTCAGACTAAAAGTTACTGCTCCAGCAGACAGCTGTGCACTAGCTTGCAATTTATACTACTTATGTTATAAACTTGACAAAAGTTCTGGCATTTGGGAAATCCCAAGGTGCACATCCACATTCAGGTGAGTTGATATTGGGTTCCTAAGGAGAAAGTGCTGCCTCACTCACCAAATAAAAAGTGGCCCCTAACACCTGCTCTAACTTCGCCCCCCACACATTTTCCAAGCCTAGCACCTAGTTTGTTGAACTTTATGGTGTAGAAGAGAAAAGCTCACATAGCTTTCCCATGCAGGATTGGGATGGATTTCAGGGTGACCTAGCATGTAGTGAGGTGTTTTTTTCCTGGTGCGTCTTTTATCTCAAAAGTATTACACATGGCTTATGTGGCTGAAAAGAAGAGAAGCAGAGACTTGGGGATTTGTCTAGAATAAAACAAAGTTGAGTCACAAAACAAGATCCACGAGCTGCTACTCTATAAACAAAGTAGACCTCTGGGTTGGACTTCCAGCTTTTTCCTCACATCTCCTGGATCCAGGTAAACATACAAGAGCTAGATGAGTTATTTGATATCTTAATTTAGGCAATCAAGGCTTTGGCTCCCCCCATCCTGAAATGCTTGAACTACTTGAAAATTGCAAGTCCATCTGAGAGACCATCAAATGAAGCATTACATCTCTCTGCTGCGTGATTCTGGAGAACATCCATGCCATGCCAAACAGCTGTTTCCCTGGAGCAGTTCGCTTACTCTCTTTCTGGTCACCAGAAGAGTTCCCTGCACATAGCAAGAGCAGCATTCATCACTGCTCTTCCACTACCACAATGCTGCTGGAGGAAAGAGGTGAAATTAGATGCCTCCAGCTGCAGGAAGAAGAGGAAGCAGACCCAGGCTGATAGAGAAGTGCTCACAAACAGCCACCAGGAAGGACCTGGGATGGCTTCAAGCAGTGAGAAGCAACAAAAAGCAGAAAGGAACCCTCTCACAGTCTGTCTCCAAATCTTAAAAACTGGTAACCAGGAAAGGAGTACAAATCAGTAAGTAGAACACAAGTCACCCCAGTATTGAATAGAAACTCCAGTACCCAAGAATTATGGCCTAATCACATCTCCCTACTTGAAGGATCTGAACCACACTCTCTGGGGGCTGGCACAGGCAGGACAGATGTCAGACAGCCCCGGCATGCAGTCAGTAGCCCTTCTCAACACAAGGGCACAGATCATTCAACCCACACATAGAGATGCAAATATCAGGCTCAATAACACTTCTAAATCCATATCAACCAAGTTCCATAATAACTATCTTCTAACAGATATGGGAACAGCAGAATCACATATGAAATCACGTTTTTGGTTAAATGTAAATTCTTGATCTGAATGCCAACGAAAGACTGTTATATGGCACATTCCCTGGAAGATGTGAGGTTGGCATAGGTCTATTACTGTTTAACCACAGCCCACCAGGAGAGAGCTCACAGCAGACACAAAGTTGTGTGAGCTGTGTTCCTGAAGCAGCTTTATTTCTGCCTCCCACATCAGCTTTTGTGAGACTCCTGCCTTCATTTCTGATGATTCCCTGTTTGGCAGTGAGCAGGGGGGTGGAAGAAGGGAGAGGTGGTAGGGAGGGTTATAATTCTGCTAGTTCTCACCAACACTGCCACCCCGTGATAGCCTCAGGTTTGGAAACACTCCTGCCATTAGGAGATGAACCCTTCATGAAATATTCAAGTGCTTGCTTACTGCATGCACAGTCCTCCCATGCAAAGTAAAAGTGCTTTCACCATTCACATCCCAGCATCTTTCCAAGCAACACATTTGGGGGGAAAAAAAGGGAACGTTACTAATGAGCACACACTTTGCATCATTTGCAATATAGAAACTCTTTTCATGTTCCAGATCCCATCAGTACAAACTGATTTGGGACAGACAGGAAGGCTCCAGTCTTCCCTTGTCAAGGAGAGCTGGTCTTGGAGAGAGGGAGCAAATGAATAAAGGGAAGATTCAGAGGATGTAAGCCTGACTGCTGTCAGCTGAGCCTTGCAGAGGGATAAAGGCATCCTCAGCAATCATTCAATGGACACTAATACATACCTTGGGATAGGCACATCTCTAGTGCTGAGCAGCATTTTGCTAATCCTGCCAGGAAATAAACAGTCCCTCTCCATCACATCTCTCTCAGCTGTATGTGGCTGCAGGCCAAACTGAGTTGGAAATTACACCAGACCAAACATCTGAGCTGTCTTTTGTCACCATAAATGCAACCTAAAATGATGTGCTTTTGTTCTTTTGCCCATGCCTAGCAGCAGAGAAACACAACCACCTCCGAGGTGCTGGCTGCAGCTCTCTGCTGCTCTGGGCACACCCTACACATTTTGCTCTCCCCATGGCAAGCAAGCAGCACGTGAATGCTGCCAGTGTCACAGATATTCAGAGCAGGAGCACATTCCCTCACATGGGAACACGCACCCCAGCTATTGGCTTATATTCGTATTTACTAGTTTTAGCCCTGAGCATAAGTATGACTGGAAAGACACATGAAGCAAACAGAGCTTAAACAAACAAAAAAAGAGATGGGAGCCCACTTACCCTTAGAGCTGATGTGGAGACAGCCTTTGGGCATGCAGGTGAGGCCTGTGCTATGGTTGGGTCAACACATTTCCTGCCTCTTCAGCTGTAGCAGAGAACTGACAGCTCTACCTTGGAAAACTAGACTCCAGGACAGAATAATTGCACAAAAGCCTGACAGCTTTTGTCTAGGAAACTGCAGTCCAGCTCTTTCCCTCTGTGTCTCATGGGAAGTGCATTTTGGATCCTTCATAACCCTCTGATTCACGTTCCTACATGGACTGGACTCTTCAGCTACACTCAAAATACATGAACTACAGCCTCTTCTGCCCCAACTCTTCTTATAACTGATTGATATTTCTGCAAGTGCCGGATCAGAGTCTCTGGGCAAGAAGTTGAATGTGTGGTGGTCTTCCCCATCTCCCTCTCCCCAGCCCTTCTTTCCCCCATTTTATTAAAATAATGAAGGGGAAGGGGCAGCATTCTGCAGAATAACCTCCATTTAATAAAAACTCATTTGCTGTCAAAATCCTTTTTAATGGATTTTTTTTTTTAAACAAGCTCTAAGGGTAGCATAATTAACCTCTTGCCTGTAACCTTCTACATTCACATTTACAGCAGTGTTGTCTTGGTGTTTGCTCCAATACAGATCACATCTGCAGCTTTCAATCCTTCAAGTCCAAGACTTACGGCAAAGTGTCCTCTCCCATGCACACTTCACTTTGTGAAGAAGATTCTTGTAGTTTTTTATTTCCTCAGTGGCTAATTTCTAAGAAATATCCACATTTTGTACAAAAAATAATGCTGAAGGTTAAGTCAGATTAAAAATAACTCTGTCTTTCCCTTTCTAGAAAGATATTTTTACCTGGATCATTTCTGTAATACAGCATAGTCATGCCAGTATGGTCTTTTGGAGCTAATGGAATGGGAAAAAGCTACACAAGAGAGAGACAAGAAGGTCTTAAGTTGTCTCCATCCTCACAGCCAACATCCTAAGAGCCTGCAGTGATAGTTTTCACCTGATTTTTAGAGCAAAATTATTTCCAGCAACTTCAGTCCTCCCAGGAAGAGCCAGACTAGAAAAACTGTATTCAACTTCCATAAGCATCCTCCATCTGTATACTTGTTTGGCAGAAGAATGGTATTTCTATTCACCACCATTAAAAACCAATCTAAATACATTTAATATTAAAGATCACTTCTAAATATTTCTTTGAGCCGCCAGCCAGGTTTTACCTGGCTGTTAATGTCAGCAAGCTGAAAATCCAAAGATACCATGCCTGTATATAAGTACTAAGATAATCCATCTCAGGGTTGTAACTGAGTCATATAATCGATTTCTGCTGAAAGAAGTGCCTGCCACAAGACATCTAGCTTCTCACAGCTATTTCTAAGCATAGCTTCAATAAAGGTCCTGGAGGTATAAGAGATCCATTCAAGGAGAGTAAAACATTAGGAGGAGTACTTTCCTATTTCAAGCATAGCAAGCACTGTAAAACTGGCTGAAATAAAACTAAAGACTAAGAATTGTAATGATGTTAGCACCACATGGAAACAAGAGACCAATAAAAAAACACTGTGGTGTCCAAATACCAGGGCTCATATTGAGGCATGAAAAAAGCTTGCCCACCTTATCAAAGGTGGTGGGGAGGGCACTTTTTTTTTTTGGTTTGCTGCACAAAGCAGCAAGAGCAAAGCACCACAGCATCCCATGCTCCAAAGAAGAGTCCTAAAGGCAGGATTGAATTGAGACTTTAGAATAAAGTTCCTATTCTCACTCATAGTTGAGGGAAACCTCCTAATTTTTCAAGGTTTCGCTTGCAATAAGCCTCACTAAAGGATGGAGAAGAAAAAAAAAAAAAAAACAACCAAAAAAAAAAACACAAAACAGCACCCTGTTTTGTCTTCCCACAAGTCGCTGAGAGCAGAGACTACTCATTTCTCCTACTTGCCCTGTCCTTTGGGTGCTCTAAGGCTTCAAGGCAGGCATTTAATAGAGAATGAGTCATTGATTTTTCACAGGCATGCTAATGTTTATCTAAAATACTGCTAAATTATCAGCTAGTGATACATTCAATTAAACGGACCTTAACACTCCCCCCTTACACCACCACCCATAAGTAGTTGACAAAGCTGCAGATATCAGCTAGGAGTTCCCACCACCCACACAACACATCTCTGGTCTGCAGGTGGCTATTCAATACAATTCTGTGTAGCACCCTGGGCACTGGAGATGGAGAAACACAAGGTGCTTGAACAAAGAGCCAAACTGAGATCAGAAATACAAGAGAAACTGACTGAAGGATGTAAAGCTCAATTATCCATCTTGGCAGATGTGTAGGATGTTTTCCCTCTGCACATTCACCCTCTTTAATGCAATGAGCATGTAGAACGTTCTCCAGAGAGCTCAGCAAGCACAATTCAGTTCACGCACAACTCATTAGTATGTGGGATCTCTCACTATCTGCCAGAAGTGGCCGGAGATTTTTGGATGGAAGAGATTTGCCAGAAAAAGCACTCCTACAGAAGGATCAAGAGTGTTGCACAGCAAAACATTGATGCCACTCGTCTTTTGGCAGGTAGCTTTGTCATCAGTTCCAGCTACCCAGGGCCCTCCTGCAGACAGTGCCAGCCCAGGCAGCCCACCCACCCACCCACCCTCCTGGGGCTAGAGGCAATCCAGTATCTCAGAGTTTCTGAGGGAAGCAAAAGGTTTGAGAAGTGAGCTATATCTTTGTCTTCTCTGAGTTATTTGGTAAGAAAAGCACACTGTTTGGTGCAAAACACTAAAACTTGCCATGGCTGAGATTTTCCAAAGTTTCTTAAAGCGTTTGGACACTTAATTCTCATAGCAATCTCAAAGGGGCTTTCAGGAGCCCAGCTGACCTATGCAAGTATTCACAGGCAAGACCATGTGCCTGTAGAACCAGAAAAATAAAGGGCAACTGTTTCAGAGCAAGAATCCACAGCCAGTTTTGTGCCAATAGTGATGAGGGAGAGTGGTGACCCTACTGCCAGGTGTTAACATCCTTTGAACCAAAATATTGCTTAGAAAACAGAGAATACAAACTTGGGATCCCAGAGTTGGAATTCTAGCAGACAAAATATAAGCAGACAAACCAAGTTAGCTGCCTGGGTTCATTTCTAACCGATGAAGAAACAGAGACTTCTAAGTTTCAGTACATCTGACTGATTTTGGAGAGCTGTCATGGCATGAAATAAATCACATCTTAAGAAAAGCCATTTCTCTCCATCAACTTTGAAGAGAGCCCAGACAAGATGTCAGATGGGCCGCTTGCAGTGCAGATGTCTACTCATTGAAGAAGATGAATCCCAGCTCAGAATGTCACCCCAGCCCCAGGCACTCTTCTACAGTACTGGTGGTAAAAGCTGTATTAATCAAACTGGGAGAGATGAGGTATTTGTTTCACTTACAGACAAAGGAAGCTTCCGGTCAATAGCAGTTGTAATTTCTAGTAACAAAGCAGGTAAAGCAATCTCACAGTTGGTGGCTTGTTTCCTTGTGAAGCTTAAGAGTTGTGGTTTTGCAGACAAGACATACGGTAAGATGGACGTTTGCTCAGCCTCAGCACTGTTGTTCTGCTTTTGTTTAAAAAAAAATAAGTATTTGCTGCTGCTTCTAGAAGAACACTATGATTACTTTAAGTCCTCTAGGGTGGCAAAATTATTACATGCTCCAAAGAAAACCCTACACAAGTGAGAAACTTTCTATTGCAGGCATGACCAACACAGTAAAACCCAACAAGGGGCAGCTTCTATTAGTCTGCTACCAAATCAAGCAAGGATGTGAGAGACAGTTGAGGGATGACATCCTCATCTGGCCAAATGCATCATGTGGTCTAGAACAGCAGTGCTCAGAGTGGATGCTTTAGGACACACAAGCCTTGAAGACACTGTCTCATGCCTCTTGGCCAGCATAATTCTCAGAGCCCCTCTCATTCCCTACCATACCCCTCCCCTTACACACTTTCAATGGAGCCCTACAGCCCCCTTAGAAATAGGAGGTGGTCTGCTGAATGGTCACCACACATGCTCACAATCAGGTAAAGCCTATTTTTCCCTCCTGCCCCACACAAAGACTTCAGAAAATCAACAGGTCTCAAGAGATGAATACAAAACCAGCCCATGGAAAGGTCTCCAGCTATTCCATGAACCACCAGAGAGTGGGATAAGGTTCAAGCTGTATTCCAAAAAATCTCTTACAAACCCAGCTTCAATGCAATCAGACATATTTTTTTTTAGCTCACATATCAATACCAGGTAATTAAAATCAACTATGCAACAGTTGCTTTTGGATTTTTGTTACGTGATTTTGTTCCTTAACACTACATTTCCAATGCAAAATATGAAAGCTGAAAAACTGCAAGAATTCCCCCAGCAATGGTCTCATTGAAAGAAAGTGATATGCTTAAAACACTATTGATTTAACCTCTGAGGGATCTATACATCAAAGAAAGCTGACACTCCCAACTCACTGCCAAATTGAAATGAAACTCAGCAAGCCACGTAATGATGGAAGGACAAGGACAATAAACTCCAGAGGAGTTAGTTAGCCTCTAACAGAGTTGACGTTTTCATAAGGCACCTCCCTGGAGAAGAGAACAAATCCCACATGTTACCCACCCATTAAACCAATAAATATAAATATTTAAACTGAAGACCTGTATATTTGCTTGCTTGATTTTCATTATTGCCCAAAGATGAAGGGCACATGGGATACGGAACAAAGGTTCTGTTGCTTCAGCAGTTACCTACAAGAGATCAACAACTGAAGTACAGTTAATGTTAATCAAAGTAAATAAAGGATTTCTGCCTGAATGAAATTTAATGCCATAAAACTGAAGAAACTCACCCCCTGCCTGATGTAGTTTAAGCTCCACAGGCAAGTGCACCCAGCACTAAACACCCTAGACACCGCATTCCCAGAAAGATGCAGGTGTACAGATTTCTTCAAAGCATTCACTTTTGCACAGTTTTGAAAAAAAAAAAAGATGATTAAAAGAAAAATCTCACTTTCAATTGATATTTACTATGTCTGCTATAGTCACTGAACAGATGGTAAGTATACAGTGGCAGTAATAACATTATCTGCAGCAGAAATATGGAAGCAAATACCATCAGCATTGATACTTCAAGTATCTGTCCAGAAACATACATAGTCATTTATTTAAATAATATATTGACCATACAGACCCTCAGATGTTCTCAAAGATTTATCTGCATCAATCCTTTGTCTGATTTTTTTTTTTTTTCCCTAAATCAAAGTTACTATTGGATCTTAAGATGTGCATTCTAATTGCTATAAATAAATCATGAATGATTGGCTCAATGTATTTTTCCATGGCAACTCCTGCGTCACAGGCAGCGTTACACTTTTGAAAGAGAGATGTGTTTTTTGAGAGAGGCAGAGATTCACATTTAGGATAGAACTCAGTCCAGTTTTGCAGTTTGACTAGCCATATATTAGTAATGAAATAAAACAGTTTTAGACTAATTCTAAATAGTTTAATTATGCACCAATGCATACGGTAACCTCCACTAGTAGAGAGAGATGCATGGTGAATTCAATATAAAATAAGGCTACTTGATTATTTAGGCACAGATGCTGTGCAATGTCTCCTCAAATATGCAAGAAAAAAAATCACACACCAATAAAACCCTGTTTTGTTTGTCTTGCGTTTAAGAAACCTGTCTCCTGAAGCTTCCAGCATGAAGAGGAAAGAAATTATTGTCCTGAGGTCTATGACCTGGTCCATAGTAAATGGACCAAGCAAAGCATAAGGACCACCTTGCAACACACAGTTGGACCCTGGTAATGCAAAACAAGCAAAACACGAGCAACATAAGTTTTTTTTTTTTTTTCTTTTGTTTTGTTTTTAAAGGAAAAAGGAAAACTCACAAAGTGCACTTTTCCAACTATTTCCTGAATTGAATATTCAGTAATTTACAGTGCCAACATCAATTTCTGCTTAAGGCAAGATTTGCACACCAAGTTAAAAGTTTTGCTATCTGAAGTCCAGTAAGCTTCCACTATTCACTAAAAAGAAAAGTTTAAAGGAGCCATTCCCACAAGACTGTAACCAATCAATAGCTCATGGGTATGACTGATATCCCAGGCATCCTGTCCCCTTTCTGAGCTTGATCCAGAGCATCGCAAGCACTTAAGTTTTCAACCTCTCTCTAACCAAACCTGGTTTGGCTTTAAACTTATGCAGATACAAGTACTGTTACCTTGGAGAAACATTAAAAGCATACTTAAAACAGAAGACAGAGAATCCTATATAGAAGGCAGAGAATCCTGTTTTGAAAATTAGCTGTCAGGACTCTTAATCAAGAAGTAAAGCCCTTTGTACAGTTTCCCTTTAAGCAGAGGTTTTTACATTGGTTATTTATTCTGCATTTTCTAAGCAGTGTGTATTTATGACATCTACTGCCTCCATTACAGAGTGTAATTTCCATTTATTCAGCAGCATTCATGTTTACATTCAGTAACCTGCAGGAGACAATGCATGCCTTTGTTAAACACCCATGTGTGGAGTAAAATCTACAGTGATGTACAAACAGGCTCTGTTATTTCCAGTTCATGATGAGCATCAGGAGAGCAGAGTGAATTATCCATGCTGGGTAACAATTCTGCCTAAACTTTTTCCTAGTAGGAAGCAGAGTTTTCACTCTTATGAACACTTATTATTGTCTGTTTTCCAGAGAAAATGTTGAGCTGTCATTGTATATTTTAGTCAAAACTTTGATGCTTTCATTTTAAAAAGTTTTCGATTTGTTTGAAGAAGAAATCTGCACTTTCAATGCATATGTTTTCATCAACTGTTTCCAAAAGGGAAAAACAAAGATAAATATCTGCCTCTGAAAAATTGCACCGGACAGCATGTTCCTTGATATTATCAGTAAAAAAAAAAAAAAAAAGTTCTATTTGACAGGAGGGATTTTTTTTCATTATAATAGCCTATGTGGTTTCTAAAGGAACTGAAATCCTGGAATCTCTTAACTGTTCAGTCTTCACTTAGCCCAACTAACAATGCAGTTCCAGAGGTAAAATTCAGATCTTGCATGGATTATATAAAGTCACTTTATAACTACAAGTGATTGTTAACAGCAATAAAGCTATCTGAATAACAACGATCTGGCTAATGGTAATTATTACAGCTATCCTGCTAAGGTACCTTACTGTCTCAGAGCTTCTAGACATAAGGCCAAGTGAGAATGGCTTGTACTTCATCATACCAGTAAGTCAAAATCACTTTAATTATTCTCCAGTGGGACTCTAAAGATTTCAAGTCAGCATGGCACAAGCCATATGTTTCCTTCCATTCGGGCAACATTGCTAATTAGCAAAGTTGGGGAAATCCTATCTCAAAGTGATAAACTACAAAGCTCAGCATATGTTTACCTGAGAAAGAGAAGTAATTTTAATTACAATGAGTACATTTGCTGCTGTACTAACAAGGAGGCTTCTAGGTTAAAGTATGAAATGACTTGATTACATCCTCAGCTGGTGCAATGTTGTTTCACAAAGCAGCTTCGCTGAATTAAGCCTTGTCAGGTTGTAGCCAATTGTGTTGTTCATCATTAAGTGCTTATAATGATGTGAATAGCTCAGGCTCAATACAATTCTTTCACTGGGACAGCCTGAAGAGGAACTTGCAAGAGCACCACTTTTAAAGGCTTGATGATGTCTGTTTTCTTTGAGGCATAGCTTCCCTCTCCCCAAGGGAAAAGGAAACATTTCAGAAATCAGAAGATTCCTGTCACAAAGGGGTCGTTCACCACAGCAGACTTTAAGAAAAAATTTGTTGACAATCAGCTTACAAGAGTCTGCTCAAAAAGGGCTACAAATCAAATTATTGACACCAAAGTTTTTAACTTAGTACAAGTTCAAGCAACTTTGGATCGTCCCAGGTCCCCTCATCTTGTGATTAGCACAGCTTCAACCACCAAGGACGTGAATCTAAACATAGCTCATCTCAGGTAGATTTTCCCAGCCAGTTGCAATATACTGAACTCCTTAATAAATTCAGCTTCAAGATCACGTTTAGAGAGCACCGAGGGAAAGGCCTAACCACACTAAAGCTGTGAGGTTGAACGTTAAGACTGCAAATCAGTAACACCACCACAGTATTCTGTCATGTTACTGTGCAAAGAAAAAGAGGGCACAAGTAGTAAAAACCATCTGTACAGGTTGGAACTGAACAGAACTGACACTCTCTTGCCTGATTTTCTTGATATCTATCTCATACTTCAGCTGCCACAATGGGGTATTTGTAGTTTCATCTCCCTTGTTTCTATTCAAGAACAAAAGCAGAACAAATTAAAGGAGGACGGGGCTTTGCTATTAGCGCTGTTGCTTCAGCAACTTCAGAAAGAAGGGGTAAAAAATTTCAAAGATTTTGAAAGAGCAGATCTAATTTACTCACTCAGATGGAGACTTGTTTTACTTCCAGAAACACCTATGGATGCTAAGCGGCTGGGAGGCTTCACCCATGAGTCCTCTCTTAGCAACTGCATCCCTGTTCCCCAAACCATTGAGATTTCATTGAATTGGTGTTTTTGCATGGAAAGCAATTCCAGCAAGGTCATTGTTCAAAAGCCAAAGTATGTTTCCTCCCACATCTTTTGCCTCTAGATTTGCTAGAGCTAAGAATGAATTGTTTGTTTTCTCCTTTTTGAGATATGAACGAATACTTTGGTTTGTTTTGTTTAAAAAAAAAAAAAAAAAAAAAAAAAAAAAAAAAAAAAAAAAAACGAATAATAATCTATTAACACCAGATAATTGCTTGCTTAACTCAAAGTACTCCAGATACACAACATAACACTTTCTCAAATTGCAGTCATCAGTACCACTTACCAGAGTGACCTCCTCAATTTATCTCCGCAGTCAGTTCCACCGTGAATGCATCCAAGTACACACAATTTCCCACAAAGCTGCTATTTCCCTGCCTTATGCTCCCTCTAACACCTCCCTGTAGGTAATTCTTCACCTGTAATCTCTCTTGGGATTTTTCCAAACATGTATCTCATGTCCTGCATCTTCTCTCAGAAGCTGGCTGCAAATACCCTACTTTTATCAAGCTTCAAATGAGTGGAAGGGGAGGAGAAAGTGATTTTAAGGAAAGAAAAAAAACACCATATCCTTCAAGTTTTTCAGGGCGTTAATTGTAAATTAAAATATAATTTAAATAAGTTCATATCTACACTTAGGGCTTGGTACATCTAAATTATGTAGTTATGAACACTACATTAGCATAATTAACAACCTACGCTACAAGTGCATTGAAATCGTATGCCAACATATAGCAGATACTATATAGTCACTTTTTTTCTCAAAGGAACTTTAAATAGGCCTTTCAAAGTTATTGACTTGAAATTGGAATGATTTAAGTCTAGAAAATACTAGGTTATTTTGCAAAACTAAGACTGACCCAATTTAAAATAGGTAAAATAACTTGATATCTCAATAAAGGTGAAGGAAAATTGCTTCCCACTTAGGTACATTCACCAATGCATTTGAAAGGCCAATTTTCCCCACACATGCTATATTTGCTTTATTCTTTTTTAAATAAACACATACATAGACCAATGCTATAGTCTGAAATGAGCTGCTCTAGCTGAAGTCTCCATCCTTGGAGATATACAGAAGTGAAAGGACCATGTAGACAGGGCTCTACAAGTTTCAACAGTCATTAAAACATGATTTAAGGTTCTTTCAAAGTCTATCCCTACAACTCTCCACCCCCCCAAAAAAAAATAAAATAAAATACATATTTGGCTCAAGAACATAACAAAAAACAGGTTTAACAGACTGTGACACTTAGTGAGAACACACAATTCCAATGACACTTTATGAGAGTCTGTTACTGTATAGCGAACAAAAATGAAATTGAAGCACTCTTAACAAAACTATATTGTGGCAAACACCAAAGTCCAAGAAGAATCATTAAAAAATGGTCAAATCAAAAGTGGAGAAAGAGAGAAGACGCTTCAAAGAAGCCACAAAGCGTAACCTTACCTTGTTTGTGGGAACTCTGTTGAAGACACGACATAAGACCCTTATAGTAAGCTGGTGTATCTTCAGCACGGTATCTTCCACACACCTCTAAGATGTTGTGATGCGAATATATAATCATTTTGCTGGGGTCCTTGCAAGCAAGCAAAAGAAAAATTCATGACTTCCCTATCTCTCTGTTTCAAAGAACCCTCTAGTAAGTATTGTAGCCAACGTATTTTGACCTACATATAAATATTCAGTAACCAATCTACAAAGCATCACTTTACACCAGTTTTTCAGAATGCTATCAGAAAGATTCTAAAAAGGATTTTACAGATTGTATACAAAACTTTCTTTTTTCCTCACTCTTTTAAGTCACTTTTTTTGTGACTGCAGTCTATCTTCATATTTAGTAGCCCTCCCAAACCCATTATAAACCCTGTTTTCCTTCATAATTTGCATGCATAATTTATTTACGAGGCACAGTCATTTCAGCCCCTTTAAATATTTATTTCCAGAAAGAACAGGTTCTGCTGAGCCATTATTAGTTGCAGTCTTACCTTCATGCTAACCTTCCTGCCTCCACCATGACCCCACAGTAACAGCATCCAATTATCTATGCCCATCTTTTCCTTCATTCTGTGGAAAATGTGTCTTTTAAATTCAGAAGTCTAGCTCTTTCCTTCACCTCTACAGCTTAATATACAAGGTCAAATCTAACATTTAAGCAATTTCTGTTCCCCAAAGTCTATGGTCCTTACTACTTCTTTTCTCCAGAACCTGCCATCTCTAGCATTGCCTATCTAGTTTTTTCTTTTGCAACTTTCATCTGAATTCTAGTATCCCTAGTTTATTGAAATCTTCCATTTTCTAGCCAATTATAACCCGATAGGGCAAGGTACTTATTAGTTCTCTAAATTTGTATACTGCTTCCTGCCTGCTTCAAGTAAAGCATGAATTTTTTACCTTGCTTAAAAAGGATGTATTTCATGATAAGGGATTTGCTTTCTATCTGTGACTTTATAATAATAAACTGATTAGTTACATACTCTCATTTTGGTCAAAATAAAGGACACCAAAATGATGCTGCTCTTCCAAGCTCATCAGCCTCCCTTCAGGGAAATAAGCTGCAGAATTAACCACAGGTGGAGCCCATCCTTATTCTAATTGTTAACTCCCCACACAAGTTTGTGAAAAAGAAGCAGGGATGAGTCTAATGCTTTGGCAGAAGTTACATGATTTGCAACGTTTCCTATAATATAGAGAGAAATCAGACAATATGTTTTTCCCAATTTTCTGCAAGCAATATTCTCTCTTTCACATATGTATGCACACATTTGCAAGAGAAATAATCACCACTGATCAGCCAGCCAACTCTCCAGATAATGGACCTTGTTCTACCTTCAGACTCTGAACTACCAGAGTCATTGCTGAAAGGTCAGCATTTAAACAGTCACAGCAATGTTATTTAAAGATTCCTTCTTGCACTTGGAAGAGTAATTAATTATTGTAACATGGTTTATTAGCTGCCACCCTTGGAGACCACCTGCTTTATTGCTTTGCCAGCAAAGCTCTGTTGGTAGTAGAATACTCTCCAGCCGGCTGGAGAGTCTCAGACAAACAGCACAAGAAGAAACACAGCCTGACCTGGACTGGCAGGATACCCACCTCCTGTTCCTAGCTCTGTTCTCGATCTCCTCCATGACTGGAGAGAAGCAGCCTCACTCTGCACTGGTTCTGTCTTGTATCAGGGCAGAGACCACAGCCCTGGGAGGTGTCTGTGCAGCACCTACCAAAAACAAGGCTCTAAGCCTTAGTATCCAGAACAGTGGGTGACAAGATGGTACAGCATCTCAAATGAAGTGTCAGATACTGATGTTTTGTAGAGTATAAGAACTTACTATAAGGGAAAATCATGGCGATCATTTAAAGTCCCATTAAAAAAAAAAAAAAAAAGCATAAAGTTTTCTCATGGAGAATTAGTAGTAACAGTATATTTTAAATATAAAGCAGTTATCACAGAATCACAGAATTTCTAGGTTGGAAGAGACCTCAAGATCATCGAGTCCGACCTCTGACCTAATGCTAACAGTCCCCACTAAACCATATCCCTAAAGTTATTACATATTACAGTTATTACATTAAAAATACAAATACAAATGGTGTGTAAGAAATGCACATATACATCACATTATAGATATGAACAAACTGTGAATATACATTTGCTTCCAATGAGGAGCACTATATTCAAATTCTGGATGAATTACAAGGTGTTTAATGCAGGGATCAAACCCAAACCAAACAAAATACCATGCATTGATTCTTAGCCTCCAGGAACAACACATTTGAATACCAACCTCAGCATTTTATGGCAAAGAAAGGGAATGGATACATTTTTCTATAGAAATACAAAACTTGAAGAGCTTTAATATTTTTTGGCATTTATATTCAGTCTGCAATACATCTACATCAATCACCACCCACACGTGCTTTGAAGACTGAAAGTAGATAGTAAGTCTAGCAGAACTTCATGGTGGGAGTTGCAGGTTTTTTCTATCAAACCTTAAAGTAGGCTTGTATGAGGTAACTTCAAAAATCCTGTTTAATCCCAAGGTTGTTAAAATTTGGAACTGCCTACTTATCTTCCAAGCCCTACCTATAAACAAAATTGCTGGATTCACCATTTTAAGTAATTCTTAACTCAAGACTGTAGTATTGTTATTGTTGTTTTAAATAATGGTTTCCTTTATTTCATGTACGCAGATTGGGAAGCATTATGGACTTAATTAAAGAGCAAGTCAGAATAGATGGCCAGTAATTGTGCTTTCTAGCCTTGCAGATTTACAAAACCACTGCTGACTTAGAGCAGAGAGAGAGAATGAGAAATTGGTTCTAATTAGACCTTGGATAGAGCTCCATCCAGATAAAGCAAAGACCGACCCTTCAGCTTAGCCACCTGGATGACACCCCATAGAAGTTCATCCAATCACTCATATGATAACCATCAGGCTTTTATTTAACACACAACATTCAGAAAAAATTACAGTCCCAATAGTTCTACTTCAAATGTTGGAGAATACAGCATAGACAATTGCTATTTTTGCTCAGTTGTAGCTAGGGGAGAAAAAAAAAAAAAGTAAAAAAAAAAAAATAAAAAAAAAAAATTAGAAGAATGTGACCAGCACTTAATTTTGGCTGATCTGAATTTCAGAACAAGATGAGAATCAGTTCTTTTTTTTTCTACATGAACCTGTACACTAACACCTGATATGAAAGTTTACATGGCTTAGATTCTAATTAAATTAGCTGTCTTCACACATATACCATTTTGGCAGGAAAAGATCCAAGAAGGCCTTTTGCTGGCATATCTAAGCATCCAAGTCTGAAGAGAGGGCTTTTAGCAAGTCATAGCTATCTACTTAGTATTTTCATTCAGCAGCAATGCATTAGGCAACCCATATTGCCTTCTTAGAGCAACACTGCGAGAAGCCTTCTCTAACTTACACAGAATTAAGTAAGGCAGCCAACTCCCTTGAGAAGTAATCCAAGACAATAAATTCACCCACATTATTGCTGTGAGGCCCCATGACTGCTACAGGCTGCAACAAGAGCACACATTGCCGGCAGGTGGTGGATCTTTATGCTTCTACTTATGGAGCTCTTCTGCCTGGGGATGCCTTTGAAGAAGATTTTCCATGTTCACAGTCAGGGGCTAGCCATAAAGCACAAGGTCAATCATCCAAGCAAAAACCTTGATCTGTCTCAGAGCTGGGTCCTGAAGATAAATAGTCAAAATTCCCTGAGCTTCTCATTCATATATCGCATATGTGCTCAGAAATAGTCTACTTCCTTTTTGCTAAACAACAACAAAAGAGCCAAGCAAGGCTGCAGTCTCCTCTAATTCAAACCTCATCCTGCCCCTTCCTGCCAGAGAGCAAATAGCTCAGTGTGCTCTGGACTCCTGTTTCAGACCCATTCCTCAGCCCTGCTGGGTTGGGAACAACTGCTGGAAGTGGCTGCACTGCCTCCCCTCCCCTCCCCTCCCCTCCGGGAAGGGCTTTGCTATGGCCCTCACCAGCACCAGCCTTCAGCGAATTGAGCTCAAGTCTAACAATTGCCCAGATTTTCAGATTCCAGTCTTAGTTCCTGACTGTTGTTTTTATTGGGATTTTTGTTTCAAGGTGCTTATATACATACATAAAAACACTGCCAAGGTATTGTCATAATAATCTTATGGGAAATAATGCTTCAGAAGCTGGAAGGTATTCTTCTCGCACTCCCACATGCTCTTCTTTTAAAAGGCAAAAGAAGAAAGAAACAAGCAATATACCAGGCACTTTCTCTATTGAGAAGAGATTAGAGGACAAGTTACAAACTAATGTGAATAAAATGACTGGTTATAAACTCCTTTTTTTTATTGAGGAGTTTATCATTAAAATCTATTATTGAATTCACTTGTTTTGGTTTTGAACAAATGAAATTCATCTAATGTGTTTGAGCTTTTGCTTAGGTTTCACCTGCTTAGGTGCCCCAGTAGGTGTGTGAGCCTTCTGTGGGCTTTGCACAGCACAGTAATGCTGTTTTCACTCTCTGATCTCCAATATATTTCTCTGAAAACGTAGACAAACTGAATTATCAGGTTTTGTGTTTATTTGCAGGGAATAATAAAAACATCAAGCACCAGTAACTTTGCAGTGCTTTCCTTGTGTTTCCACTGTTTCCGAACTATACTGTTTTAATCTCCCTCATTGATTCCCGATGGAATTAACA
The DNA here is from genome assembly GCF_965140915.1 of Aythya marila. Taxonomy (NCBI): domain Eukaryota; kingdom Metazoa; phylum Chordata; class Aves; order Anseriformes; family Anatidae; genus Aythya; species Aythya marila. The sequence continues at coordinate 6,657,854 of NC_139046.1, read as the reverse complement.
GGTGACATTTCTAGTCCTAAATTGCTTACTGTCTCTAGCTATGCAAGACCATTAGGCGTGGGAGCAAGCAACACAAGCTGCTCCTCAGCTCAGATACTAAGAGGTGGAGGAGCAATTCTGCTCCAACCCCCCCTGAAGTTTTTGTCAGCCTGAGAATGGCTCCAGTTCCAGCTCCAAGTGAGGCAGTGCATTGATGAGCTTCAGGACAGCAAAAAAAACAGTCAACAACCTTCTGGAGCATACATACCATCTAGTAGTGATCCTCACAGAACCAAGATGAAATGCTGGTAACGTTTAGTGTAGTCTGGATTAGGTGGACACAAGAGGAGGGGTGGGTTTTGGAAATTATACTTTAAAAAAAAAAACACAACAACAACAACAAAAACACTATCAAACACAAACAAACAAGGGATGTGAATTTCTGGCTTTAAAATCTCTATCTTACAGAATATTTCAAAATGGGAGACAGTTTTTATAGCAGCCATACCACAAGAGGAAAGCCTGCACTCCACACTAAAACCCTAAGAGGTATTAAAAACTGTGAAGTTTATCCACTACAGAACAGAAGGACAAAGACAAGGTCATTCACTGCGTGCAAGTGAAAGAACAGGACTCTAAAATCTCCAAACAAACAGGGGCAGAAAATAATCTCCTCAGCAAAGTTCTGCAGTATTTGAGCATCGGGAGAGTCAGAAGAAATCTTATTGACTAACGAAGCTGACATTTGGCTACTGGAGTGTTTAATTCTTTTAGTTCCTACTAGACAAAAGGACACCATGTCCATCTCCTAGTGATGGTCTGGCACAGGCAAACAGAGTTCAGGCTATCAACATTTTTTTCCTTAGCGGGTTGAGAAGGAGAGGACAGACCTAAAAGTTCCTCAGTTGCTCATAGCACTTTATCTTGACAAGTTGACTTTGAGCAACACCTGAGGTCAGGTTATGCTAATTGACCATTCCCAGGCATCAAGCAAGAGGCTGCAATGCTGGCTGAACACAGCCTACAAGGCTTATCCAATGCCCATCAACAGTTCAAGTCAAACCAGCCCAGTCTGGAAGAAAAGGATCCAACACGTCTCAGTCTCATGGCAGAAGCTGCTAAGAGAACACCAGACAAGTGTGAACCACTTACAGAGAGGCAGCACAGATCAGTCAGCACCTAATAACCGTGGGATGTCTTTGTTGACACGATCAAGGCCCAAAGACTAAGGACTCTAAATAATTATATCCAATTTTTGATAAAGCTCCAGCTGGGTGGCAATTCATTCTTGGCTATCTGTATTTTATAGGCATAGCTGCAGCAGTCTTTCATAATGTTCAGCCACAGACAACACACTACATCCCAGTGGATCCTTCGTAGTAAACTGTTTGAGTCATTCTCCATCCCTCTGCTTTTCTTCTTTGCAAGCTACCTACAAGCAGAATATATATATATATATATTTCATTTTATTCTGGGTGTGTTTGTGAAGATTCCCATGCATAATCTTTGATCTGTGGAGTGCTGCACATAATCTGAAGTTCAAAAATTTGATCTGCATCAATTGCTGGCAGGGCAATTTTAGCCCTAGGACTAAAATTGCAACTCTCAAGATCAGATTTATGGTGCAAATATTGAAAAAGTGCAGTAAACATTTAAGAAACAGTAATAACTTTTGAAAATTGTGGCATAAAAGTCCCTGGGTCTACTCCTTGGACTCAGTTATTAAAGATCAGTAACTTACATGAGAGAATTCATTCTAGTTCTCATTTTTTTTAATTTTTATTCATTAGCTTTCTGCTCCACCTACCATCTCCCTTTTTTAGAAATTAAGGAAATAGGTAAACTTGGTCAATTTTCTTATGATTTACGACTTCATGTCTTCTTGCGCTGTTCTTCTTTCTTAAAACACTCTCTCTTCTCAGTGCTAAACAGCCTCCCTCCAGGCCACCTCCTCCATGGGAAGCTGCTTTGCCTGTAAGACACACTCATTGCCCAGCACTCATTTGCCTTGGTTGGTCCTTTGCACTGGGCCATATTTCCAAAGGGCACAGCATCTCATTAACGAGCATCACATTAGCTGTTTTAGTCCATCTGCCTGTGGATAAGCATCTACGTTACAAGCTGTGCTGGCAGTTTCCCAAATGAGCAGCCAGGATGCTGGTGTGACCCTCAGAACCATCCTGCCCTGGAAATGGCTCAGGAATGGGATAGGACAGGTAGGCAGCAGCCAGCCTTGTCCCCAACAGTCCTCTGTACTCACTGGATTGCAGTCCCTGGGCTGTCAGGCTCAGCACCTTTCAGGAAAACTGAATTTGCACCCCTGTACTTCTCCCCTTCCCCCCCCCCCCAACTCCAGACACTATAAAAAATGCTCCATTCCCCAATGATTCACCAACACCTGGGAGCAAGTTCTGCTTTCTTCATCTCCAACTAAAATCTTTTCTTCCCCTTGGCAACCGAACAACAAGCCTCCAAGATTTAAAAGAAATGAGAACGAGTGTATAAGTGTACACTTGTTTCCTTGGAGCACATGAAAGGCTAATTACAGAAATTAAATGCTAATTTCTCAAGATTAATATAGGCAAGTAAAAGGCTTTTTGCATTGTTTGCATAAGAGGCTACTTCAAAAGCCTTCCTCCTTTTGCTCCTCACCCGTAGTTTCTACCATTCCTCCCTGTGCTAGGTTATTCCAGGTCAGGTTTTTAATTGGTGCTCGTTAGCCAAGCTGGGTTTGCTCCCTTCTGGTCAGTCCCTTTGCCCACAGGCAACTGCTGGCTGCATCTCTGCAGGTTAGGAAAAGGAAAGGAGGACCCCCTAGCCCAGCAACAATGGCACTTTGAGCTCTGGCACCAGCGGCTTTCCTGACACCCTGTGGAGAAATTTAAAGGGGAAAAATATATAATAAAAAATACAATGTATATATATATAAAATATATAAAATATTTTGAAACAGCAAAATTTTGTAATCCAGCTCCTGTGTCTGCCAAGAAGCCCCTCACCAAAAAAAAAAAAAAAAAAAAAAAAGAACACATGCATTCCTGAAGTCCTCATTATTTTAATTGTTAGTAAGCCCTGACTTCTACATTTTATTGTCACATTTGACCACGCTCGGTACACCCCAGTTCAACATACCCTTTGTACTGCTCCTTAAAGCTTAGCACCACAAATGCCTCTCAAAAGCTGGGGCATTAATACATACATATACATATATATATACACACACATACATATAAATATATGTTTTGTCATACATGCTTTGTCCAACACTAGAGGTCTTCGCATATTGCACTTTAATTATAGGTCAGACTGATGAACACATGTAAGTGTAGTTAACTAACATTGTCAAACATAAGAAAGAAAAAGTTGAAACTACACTATTTCACTTCATTATCTTAGTAAGCTTTCAGAATATCCATGACCCATTGCAAACTACCACCTGACCATGCTTGAGTAGGGATGATGGCACTACCAAAAGTAGCAAACCCACATCACAGCACAAGCTGTGTATTTGATTAATGTCCAGGTTATTTTCATCTCTTTCTCAAGCAAGAATAGAGAGGCCCCAAATATATTTGATGGTTGGACCAGATGATCTTGGAGGTCTTTTCCAACCTCAATTATTCTGTGAATGAACCCACTCCATTCCGTGCCAATGGGAAAACAGGTAGTAGGATGAATGTAAAATATATGTTGTGCTGTTCCTAAACCACCTTATTTCTTGATGCACCAATAAGAAAAGTCAGCATTAAGGTTATGTTTATAGTCTTCATGCAGTAAAGGCTATACAAGTACTCCCAGGAACCTCATCTGAGAAAGAATAACAGAACTGCCCCTACTGAAAAGCTGTAATAAGGGAAGGAAAGAAAATTAAGTAATTCGGCATACCTAGGTGCACGTATTAATTAAAGATAACAATAATAATTATACACTTGGGAAAGGCAGACAGGTCCTCACAGCAGATCAAGAGGCCTATAAAAGTTCTAGTGAAAAGAACCAAAATCTAAGTAAGAAGGGGTGCAATTATTCCCCACCACCCACCTCTGCTGAGGGTGGGAAGGGACAAAAATCACAAGCAAGAGAAAGTAAATGTCACAGATGGGTAACAGGGACAGCAACTGAGAAATTCTCTGTAAGGTCCTCCAACACTGAACAACTGAACTAAGAGGATACAGCAACAGCATTTAATTGCAGGACTCAGGCAAAGTCCAGGGGCATTTCACACCTCTCCCTCAGCCATAGGAAATGGACAGGCAGCTCCTGACAAATAGCTGGAAAGGGTTAAGCTGGGCAAAAACTGGGATGGATTTTTAGCAGGTTGGTGGTATTTATATTTCACTTCTTTCAAGATCAGGACAAGAAAACAGAGAGAATCCCCTATATTCCTCACCCTGTTAATGAGCATAATACATCCTCCCTGCAATATTTCCGCAGCAGATACCATGTTAGAGCTAGGCACGAGAACAGGAAAATATCATAGAGTAAGAGGATTGCATGCTAACATCTTTTGCCTACAGCATAAATGCACGAAACTAAGTAGACCCTAGCCAATAAGCAACACAGCAAGAATAGTTTTAGTGAACTGATATCCTACACATGTCTTTCTACATGAATTGTCCAGTAAGTGCAGCTGGCTGCACAGGGATAGTGAGGAAGCCAGCATCAATCAGAAAGGAAGATATTTATAAGAAGATATCCTCCGAACTAGGTACAGAACATTTCAGCAGTTACTTCAAACCCAACCATATGCATACACCAGGTTTAATTAATGAATAATATATATTGGTATAAATGTAGAACCACCTTAATTGATGTGAACAGTATATAGCTGCTCAAGACATTTCAGAGAGCAAGGAGAGGTAACACAGCCACTGTAAGTGTTTCAGGGACTCCTGGTGTTGCAGAGCAGACCATATACTCCAGTAGTTCTAAAGCACAACGCCTTGAGCTATTGAAGCTGTCATTGAAAGGTGCGTTCATTCCCATACCTCAGGTGTGAGCAAAAGGAAATCAACCCTTAGAATATGAACCTGGGATGTCAAATTGCTCTAATCAAATTTCTGAATAAATTGCCTAATTCCTTGCTGACAAACCTATACACGACGAGCTCCAGCATTTTAGTCTTCTTGAAATAACAGAACACAATTTATAGCTCATGGTTTAATTGAAGAATAGCCTAAGCCAATACAACTTGGCCCCAAATATTGCAGAGCAATTTTAAATCTAGAACGAAGTTTGCAACAAAGCAGCAGCACATATTTCTGCTGTTAGACAATCTCCAGTTAGTTACCCAGAGATATTCACTGCAACTTTTGGATTACACTGATGAGAAAAACAGGGATAAAAAAGCCAAAAGTTATGGGGCCTCAGCAGAAAAATTATAGGTCAGCTGCAGTTCTGAGTAACTCCGCTGCTCCTGTTTAAAAAACCCATGGGCTAAACTAGTACATCACTAATGATTCTTTTACTTCCCAAAGTAAAAGAATTTGCTTTCTGTTCACGTTTTTCTTGTATTACTCACTGGGCCTAAGTATGAGTGGGATCAAATGCACCCTCAGCCCATTTGCTGGTGACACCAAGCTGTGGGCAGGGCTGCCATCCAGAGGGGCCTGGGCAGGCCTGAGAGCTGGACCTGTGCGAACCTCATGAGGCTCAACAAGGCCAAGTGCAAGGTGCTGCACCTGGGCCGGGGCAATCCCAAACCCACAGACTGGGCAGAGAATGGATTAAGAGCAGCCCTGAGGAGAAGGGCCTGGGGGTGGAGGTAGATGAGATGCTTGACATGAGCTGGCAATGTGTGCCTGCAGCCCAGAAAGCCACCCGTGTCCTGAGCTGCACCAGCAGCAACGTGGGCAGCAGGGCGAGGGAGGGGATTGTCCCCCTCTGCTCTGCTCTCCTGAGACCCCACCTGGAGCCCTGCACCCAGCTCTGGGGCCCCAGCACAAGGGCAGGGACCTGCTGGAGCCAGTCCAGAGGAGGCCACGAGGATGTCCAGAGGCTGGAGCCCCTCTGCTGTGGGGACAGGCTGAGGGAGCTGGGGGTGTTCAGCCTGGAGAAGGGAAGGCTCCGGGGAGACCTTACAGCGGCCTGCCAGGGCCTAAAGGACAGCTGGGGAGGGACTGTGTCAGGGAGTGTAGTGTCGAGGAAGTATCTGGCTGAAGCTATGGCTCAACAGACACTTCACTGAGCGATGCTGATTAATAATAAACACCCTAAGAACTTTTGGGTGCAGGGCACCATGGTGACACGTTATACTTTCACAATAGAGACAGATACTTCCAACCAGCTGAACAATACTTAGGAAACTAGATTCTGTATTTAAACATATATGCTGGATCTCCTTAGTTTCCATAGGACCTATTTCAAAACAAACGGAGGAATATGATGCTGATGTTCACATGCTCAGAGAATGCTAAAAACAAGAGAGTTCTGGGAAGGATTTTTGCCAGATTACTGAATTGCTCCGCTTTAGATAGTAACTTAGAATCCTTTTTGGCAGTAATTATATGGCATAATGTGCAGATGAGATGTGGCACACATTCTACCATATGGGCTGGAAAAAAGCAGATGTCTAGGGAATATCTTCAACTAAAAATATTGTGTCTTATCTGACTAACAGAATTGTAAATATTTTAAATGATAGTCAGAATATTTAATTGCACTCCTTGGAGTACTGGAATTTACATGCAAAATAAACTGACAATTAAATGCAACACCTTGAAAATGTACTTTCCAGCTCTCTTCTGTGATTGTGTTATGATAAAGATATACTCAATGTGCTAAAAAAAAAAAAAAAAAAAAAAAAAAAAAGAGAGAGAGAGAGAGAGAACAGAGGCAAAGGGAAATTCTAACTTCTTCCAAGACAAATTTTGGTTTTCTTCAGAAAGGAAGCAGGAAAGGTCTGATGACCCTAAAGGCCAGTGTTCACAAGTGTCTAGGCTAAAATTAGTTTCCCTTGAAAGACAGATGCAGAATATTTGAGATTCCATGACTTAATGCTCATCACCCATATGTTAATTTAGCAGACAAGAAAGATCTTCATGGAGGATATTAGAGTGAGTCACACTGGAAACTAAAAATCACTTTCTACATGATGGTGCCTCACAGAAACTGACTTCTGCCAGCAGAGTGCCTGGGGAGACAAGGCTTGGTGTACATTATACAGCTCCAAATTTTTGACATGCCAAGTGATATTTGTGCAAACAAGAGAATTAGGAATCTTAGTCATTATTTGCTCAGGCAATGATCTGATTTGCATGTGAAAGCTAATGCTTGTAGATAAAGACATAGGACCAAAGATATTAGTAGACTTCAAAAGCAATTGTAAATGCTTCTGTTATTTCAACAAACAAGCTGGCTGGGAGGGACATTAAGATACATATCAAAATTCAACACTAACTGAACACAACACCCCCAGATCCACACTCTTCCTGTGTACAGTGGCACCGGAATTGTTTCAACCACAAATTAAGTAAAATCATCCCAGTTACCCATCTGCACCATCTTCCCTCTCTAGGGAACCTCAGCAGGGCAAACACATCTATAAATTATCATTCTGAAATTATTTTAGCCAGAAGACTTTCTCTTTCCACATGGAACTCCACACCAAACAGCTCAGTATATATCATTGTGTAAAGACTCAGATTTATCCAAACTGAGAAGAATCTTTCCAGTCACTTTGCCTTTTTTCAAAGCAGACTCCTCATGAGGGAATCCCAACTATGAGCTTTATCTTCTTGAGCTCAGAAGCTTCAGAACAGTGAAGTTAACGGTGAATTAACAGTTATTACTACTTCAGCATGTTAAAATAAAGTCTGTAATATGAAATATACACGTATGTTGGCTAAAAGAATTTAACAGCACATGACTGTAGTTTAAGAAATGCTGTCATAAAAGTACAGCAGCTGTACAAAATACTAAATGAATACCAGAGACTCAGGACAGCAAAAAATGGGATTTAGCATGAAAATCACCCCCTCGTTAGAGTGAGAAATTTCTGTATCACCTATGCTTCCTGCTCATCTTCTGGAATTAATCTGGTTTGTTCGATTCAGGAAGCAGAGACAAAATTTAATTTTGCACTGTGGTTACAAGGCCCTCACACCTTTAACTCCAAGAGGTTCACTTGGTCAGACTTTTAACTGAGGACTTTCTGAACAACTTGTTTCCCTCTCTCACCCACCCCCAAACATAATCACCCCACCAGTCAAAAACACAGTTTTCTAGGGAACCAAACCACATTTTTCTTCCTGAACTTTGTGAAAGGCCTGCAGTTTGCTACCAGAAAGGACGAAGCACAGGGCATTTAAAACACTTTAGGCCCTCTCATCTCTTGCATTTCATGATAATGGACTTAATGAACACTCACATTTTCTTCGACAAAATACTCACAAACACATACTTCAATGTTTAGAGATGACTCCACAATTTCATCTTAAAATTCAGAGCAAGTTGGCAAGGCTGTCTGGAGACAGTTCACCCCATATATTGATGGACTATGTGATTTCATAAATTATTCTGGTTTTCATTTTCCTCCTCACAATTCCTGATAAGATTTGCCACCTATTTAAGTGATATTTATGAGATTTTTCTGGGATTGGTTTATATTTTATTCTAGGTTTCTTGTAGTCTCTGTCTTATGCTGCCATTTTCTGTTCTCTACATTTTGTTTTGTTTTTTTTTTTTTCCTCCTATCCCATTAAACTTGAAGGAAAGGCTCTGTTTCTCAAGAAAAAAGTTCTCACTGAAAAATGTTTTGTTATTTAAAAGTTCGGCTGTTCCCAAGGAGGCTTGTCAGCTCTTCAGAGTAAGACTGGACTTCTCTGTCTCTCTCTAGTGTATAACGCCAAATTCAAGCAGAATCTTAGACCTATTTCTGTGTTGCATGATGCAACAAGCAATGTCATTCTGTACAGCAACAAAGGGGAAATTAATCTCTTTCGATTTCCACTGCAGATCACTAAGTCATTACTTCTCTGTTAGGTTTTCGTGGCACTGAATTAATGCAATTTAAAGTCATTATATATGAAGTCCAAGAAAACATGTCAGTTGCCTATGTCATTTCTTACTGTATTGGAAAAATCTCAAAAGGCAACTGTATGGAAAAACAGCTAAGACTGGAGAAAGGAAAAAAAAAAAAAAGAAGAAGAAGAAAAAGAAAACATCAGATTTCTTTAAGCCGTAGTTGCATGCTTAGCTTCTGAGTTTTCAGTGGCATTTCCATGTTTATGATCAAACAGATGGTTTAATATACTGTGTAAGTCACTTCTGCTGATGTTACAGAACCACAGGGCCACAGAATGATGAGGCTGGATGGTTCGGGTACTCTTTGTAATTTCAACAAGTCCCTAATCCCATCTTAAGCCAATACAATTACGTTGTTTTTTATTGTTTTGTTTTGTTTTTCTTGACAGATTAAGAGTAAGAGATCTTAGCACAGGACACTCATCACTTGCTATCTCTACCTGAGATTCATCCATGCGGGATTTGGTCACAGATCACTGAAATCCTTCCTAACCCCTATTGGACTTCTCTTTCACAAAACCTCTTATGTATTTGGTGTCCAGGAGTACTGCAGAACCAAGCTCCTCCTGTAATGGTAATTGCCCTTGTCACTACATACTACAGAAAGGCAATGTAATCTTGGAGTGTTAGTGGTGCTGGCCTTCTTTAACCATAGGAATCTGAACCTTAGCATCCACAAATTTTCATCCAGGAGAAAGAACAATATTTCTGCTGGGACAAGACGTATTCATATCTTACTGTTTTCTTCCAAAACTCTCAGTTTCTCTATGTGATGTAAAATAAGAGGCTCATATTGACTTATTGCTTTCATAGTAAGTATTGAATTCAAAAAATAATTAAAAAAAAAAAAAAAGTGCATTAACTCTCTTGGAAGCAGATTAGGGAGACCTTGAACACACTGCAAACACTTTAAGAAACTGTTTACCTTTGGTAAAAAGCCAAACACTCTCAGTTAGAAGTACCTTTACCCAGACCACTTTTTCCACTAAACGAGAAGTGATACAAACCATTAGCTTTCATTTCAATTATTTGGCAAATTGAAAACTTCCTCTAAAATGCACTTGCTGAGGAAGTTCCTGGCAGGAGACCTTCAGCACTGTATACATACAGTGTCCCTAAAAAAGGAGTAACTGAAATTAACAGAGCTGGTGGATAGATCATACAATGCCTGTCCAAGAGCATACTGTACCACTGTAGTGCTCCACGTACCCGACACAGCATTTATGTGCTGGCCATCAATGAAGTGAAAAATCACTACAGGTCCTTCCACCACAAGCAATCTGATCTTTTGTAATCACAGATCTGGCTTCTATTCCCAGCATGCTGTACCACGTAATTACACCAAAAATCTGCAGCCAGATTTGAGATGCTGTGGGTTTTCAAGTCTTTTCAGAGCTGGCAGTCAGCTTCTCCTTCCTATAAAGGAACAATCGGTCAAACACAGAAGGGTTAATGTACGTCTGCGTTTGAACTTCAGGTATACCCGAAGCTTGAAGGTGTTCAGATCCAAAGCAATGACTTTATTTGGAAGTGAACTCTTAGCCTGGCATTTGTGAAGATCTGATTGATGGAAGAACGTGCACACATGCAGCCACTTTTTGCTAGCTACAAGTTCTGACTTACTGACATCACTTTTCCATGCATTGCAGATAAAGGCATGAATTGTGTTGCCACTGGCCCAGACGGAAAGAAAGGGGCTTTAATCCCTTCACCAACAAGTCTTCTTCCACTGTTTTGAATCCTTCCCTGTTCTTAAATCATTAATACCCTTAGGCAAGGTATTGAAAGTGTCCTTCTCAGCCATGCGGTATGCAGAAGTGCATTACATTGACACAGCTACTACCTCCTCTACCTCCCCAATGCTTTGCTGCCAGCTATACCCTGAAAACCAGGGCAAATTTGGCCCCATCTACGGTCGAGCACAGTATTCACTAGGGGAGGGGATGGGGGAAGAGCTGAGGAGTTCTGCTTTTTCCATTTTTTCCTGCACTTCTCATTGCAGCAAGAAAGGTTATCAAGAGCTTTAATCACTACATCTTAAAACAGACGAAGATAGTACTTTTCCTTACTTCCAGACAATAGATTAGTGCAGCCTGGCTGCCAAACGTGATTAATAACTCTGCAAGGGCCTTTGGACTGTATGCACTATTTGCCAAAAATGGCAGAAATCAGAAGAGAGGAGGGTGCGCTGCAATGGCAGTTATTTCAGATCCAGATGACTGTCTATTTGTTTTTTACTGTGATTAAAGAAAAAAAAAATTACATGAAGAAAACACCGTGACATAAGCTCTTCTCTAGTTCCCTCCTCCCCAGGCCCCATCACCCCTTCTCCTTTAAAGTGTTGCTTGGCATTCCTGAGATTAATTTCATGGCTATAAAATAAACACTTCCAAAAATAGTAAGAGGAAATGGTAATCTTCCAAAGTGGAGTTTGTTAGCTTATTTTCCAGAAACCAGGAGCCCTGCCTGCTTGAAACCCTTATTGCTCTGCACAGCAAGGCGCAAGAAGATAAATGACTTTCAGTATCAGCAAAGACCAAACACGCTGCTGTTCTGGTGCAGAGCCTCAGGCTTCAGTGTAGGTGCAAAGCAATCAAGTAACACAGGGCTGGAGGGGCTGGGGCAAACCCCAGCACAGATGGCAAACTCAAGCCTACCAAACCGAGTTCTTCTTGATGACCAGGCTGGCTGTTGCAAAGCTAGTCCATTTTTCACTAGAAGTGGTCTCACGGCCACACGTTCCCATCAGCATCGACTTCACCAGAAACATCTCCAAGACGTAAACCCTCACTCCCTACCACATCTGACCATTTAAAGTAAGTAAGCACAACCCTAGCACTGCCTGTCACCCCCAACATGAGTTTTTTATGTCTAATTTGGGAAAAGGACTTGGTGTGTGATGTCAATCGCTCTGTCCTCCAGGATATTCAGCAATGAGACAGCCACCACTGTGGCAAATGTGAAGGGTGGTATTGAAGAAAGTATGGTGACACTCCTTGGGAGAAGTGCAGCTTCCTGACACCCACAGCCAGCTGCAGCAGCCACCACCCATCACACAATTCCTTCACTCAGAATAGAGGATAGATAGATAGATGGATGGATGGATAGATAGATAGATAGATATAGATAGATAGATAGATGGATGGATGGATGGATGGATGAACAAAAGGGGAAAGGGGAAAGGGGAAAGGGGAAAAAAAAAGTGCTACTCTGGGCTGTGATTTCTAAATTGCCTTGTTTCTGTCTCAAAGCACACACAGCAGAGCTTCATATAAGTTGGGACAATACTTGATAAGCATCAGATTCTTTGGGATGGGGGCTTACATTTGTGTCCAAAGTCTGAATTAAATAACAGTAGAATTACTTCTTCGTGGTATTTTGAGACAGTAGAGACGATCTGTTCTGCCAATGGAGCATCCCCATCTACTGTTGGAGAGTGGAAAGAGAGCACAAGGAAGCAATGCAACAGAAGAAGAATCTGCCACCCAGCAGGACTGCCAGGAGCCCATCTCAAACACGTGGAGGAGCAAGTGCCAGGTACCACTTTGCTTCTCAGCACTGCTGTGGCCTTCAGTGGAGCTCTACTCCAGGACCTATCTAGGAAAAAACAGTTTTTAGATGTCATTTTAAAAAAAGGAAAAATTTAGAAAACTAATTTTCATGCAAGCCAAGAAAAAAGCATCGCTTTTCTAATCTTGCAAACAGCCTCAAATAATTGCCTAAGTAAATTTGAAGTCTATAAAGGGGAAAAGCTGATAGTGACATTTTAGCTGCTAAAATCCATTTAGATCTTTCACTGCTGCTGATGAAATAGCCAATAAACCTGCAATAGCCAATAAACTGTAGCCAGCTTTTTTTTTTTTTTTTTTTTTTTTTTTTACAGCACTTGTCAAATTTCAAGTATTTCTGGGGGGGGGGGGGGGAAACAAACACTCTTATTTCTTATTTTCCAAAGGATTTCCAAAATGTATCTATATTGAGATTAAAGATTTTAACCTTTTCAGGATTCTGAAGTTTATTGAACTCACGCGCTTATCTTTGGTCATCTCCTAATTGACAAGGAGAACAGAAAAAGAAAATGATCAGACTCACAACTGCACTGTAAGGCATGGATTTAGCAAGGGGCAATCACAAAGCTAAAATTAAGATATTAACAAGCCTGCCTGTCAAAGAAGATGTGGAATGATTCCAGACTAAAGCCTTCAACACAGCTCTCTAATTACAGATTACTCTTCATAGAGGCATGATGAAAACAATCTTGATAAAGTTACCCATTCATCAGTTACTGTCATTTTCCCATATTAATAATTCTACTTATAACACAGAAAGCAAGAACTCAAGATCTATCACTGGTACAGAAATGAACAGCTCCATAAACTCAAGGGATGTATTCTGAGAAAGCAAGCTATTCATCACTTTTCTATAACCCCTTTTTGTGTGTGTGTGAAGTAGAAGTGGGCTAAAAATTAATGAGACAAGACTACTCCCATGCTGCAGAAGTTAAGCACCCACTTTAAACAGCTTCCAAAAAAGAAACGGAATTACTTGCACACTTGAAAAAACTTGCTGAATTCAGGATTTTGATGCTGAGGGATGGCTGAAAGCATCCCCAGAAGATGCCATATTTTTATGATTGATTTAATTCAGAAAAGAATCTTTTCGTCTTTAAAGTGATCCACTTTAGCACTAGGCTTGCAATAGCCGTGCATGTGTACACAGACACAGCTTGCAAAGGAACGAGGAGAAATCCAAGCGCTATTTTTACTATACAAGTACCACTTAACTTGTTCCAAGCCTATGTTTGGAGGTTTGTGTTTGGAAAGCACTAATATTTTCTTTCTCCTGTTTTATCATGCACTCATGCATTTCCCTTTGGAAAAATAATAATAAAAATAAAGAGGGGAAAAAAAAAAAGCAGACCTATATAGTCATCTTGAGGCCAGAAGATGACAGAGACATGTGGGCCAGATTCTTCACTCATTGCTCTTTCTCAAGGATGGAGAGCTTAACTCTGTCCAGGTGATCAAGGAACTAGGTTGTCACTCATATAGTAAAACAGAAAGCAACTGATATCTCCTTCTATGTGTAAAATAAGGAAATAAATAACTTTCAGCTCTCCTGAGCAAGAGCATTGCACACTAGTGTCTCTTTGGGCTAGAACAAACAGGAGAACATGTAACCACAGCCTGCTCAGACCTCTTTCCTCTTGAATTATTAGAAAGTGTCCAACGGAGGACCACAAGATACTGAATGGAGTTGAACACCTTTCCTATGGGGAAAGGCTGAGACATCTAGGACTGGTCAGCCTGGAGAAGAGGAGGCTTGGGGGGATCTTATCCACGTCTGAAAGGAGGGTACAAAAAGCTGTGCTTTTATCAGTGGTGCCCAGTGCCAGGACAAGAGGCAATGGGCACAAACTGGAACACAAGAGGGTCCATCTAGCCATCAGAAAGCAGGTCCTTACTGTGTGTGTGACAGAGCACTGGCACAGGTTGCCCAGAGAGGCTGTGGGGTCTCCTCCTTGGAGGAGACACATCACAAAGTCCCACATGTCACAAACATGTCACAAAGTCTCACATTCCCATGTGGCCACCTAGAAAGCCAAAAGGCCCACCTCTGCTCCTCAGAGACCTCAAGAGAGAGTCTTTTCAGATGCCTGTTCTGTAGCACACTTTAAACAGCTGCAAGGGCTGCACTGCTCTCCACAAAGACTTTACTAGACCTTGTAGTAGAAAGAAATTGCATAAAAGGAAGGACACAACATCAGAAATCTGATTAACACTTTGACTCCTCAAATGCTTATGCAGGGATTGTCCCAGTGAAATCAATTAGTAAAATTAAACACATGCATAAATGCTTGCAGAATTTAGGCATAAGAGAGAGCAAGTACTCGCATAGCCTGGGAGATGCATATCCAGCAAAGGATATTTTAGTTTTGAGTTGAAATACATTTCAATAAACTTTCCAATTCCATATAAACATTCTTAAAAGACCATATCCATTTTCTGCTTGAAGGATATAAAAGGAACAAAATAGAATTGAAAATGATTAGTGTATCTTTATGCCTTAAAATGCATTGTTAAGGGCATCCAAGGAGTTGAGAAAATATTAAGCTCTAAGTTTTATTAAACCCTGAGAGAAAGTCAGGAAACCAGGAGAGACCAAAACAATAGCACTGAGGCAATGACAAATTCTGGGAAATACAGGCACTGGAAATCCGAATGAGCAAGTGTTGGGTTAAAATAATCTCTCTCCACTGTCAAATCATGAGGGTTGGAGTAAGGATGCTGGGGATTTCCAAGGTTTCCTGAAAACTGAAGCCTTTTTGTCCAGAAATGGTGAAACGTTGGAAGCATTTCACTCAGGAAAGGGAAAAAAGAAGACCCTGAATCTATAGGAGCAAAATTCCCAAGTGATGATAATATAAGCCCCAGAAAGAGGGCTTCAAAACCAAGGAATATATCTCAGCAAGCTTAGACCAGTATAACTTCAACAAGTAGACAATACTAGTTCAGTGAGATACAAACCACAGTGGAAGTGGGGACCAGGGACAGGGAATGGTCCTAGGCATAAGGCTGCATACAGGGATGTTATGAAGGATAGCATTTACACCAGGCATCAGATGCTTCAAGCACCATGGGAGGTGCCTTACACAGCATAAAAGTCTCAGCAAGGAGTTGCCTTGTGCACTTATGAACTCCAACGAAAACAAAGTCATCACTCTCAAATGTTAACCACTATCACATGTGTTTGCTTTGTGCGAGCAAACTGGTAAAGCAGAAAGGAGACATTGTTCTTTGAGGAAAAATACCATACAGACTGCTTAAAACATAAGATATCAGCAAAGAACTCAGAACAGCTGGGGTGCAATTACCTCCAAATAACAGGAGAAAACTGCACGCAGGCAGATGACGATCTCCTTACTGCAGCAGTTTAGCAGATTGCTTAACCAAGAGTGCTATTTCAATAACTTTGCCCATTAATCCCAACCACAAACACTTCCCAAATCTAAACAGTTTTACTAATGAATAATTAATTAATTTTCATCACATTCTGAATATTCTTAGGGGGATTCTTAATAAATCTTTAACTTATTAGATACACACTGTATTTCTTGGTGAGGAACTCAGTCTCCTAAGGAAAGAAAAAAAAGGAAAAAAAAAAAAAAAACAAAAAAAAAACACAGCAGTCCTATTCTCCTTAAGCCTCATTCAGACCATGAACCATCCCCCACCCAAGGCCACCCTCATCCCAACAAATTCCCACATGAAGTTTAGCCTGGCGAACAGGTAACAGAGTTTGCTTCACTCCAGCAGCAGCCTTCTTTGGTAAAATCTACCATTTTGATGCAAACGATTTTCTCATGGGCAAGGAACCTTTAATAAGTAACAAATTATTGCCCTATCTCCTAAAAGGTAGGAATGAGAGTCGGAGCAATTAGGAGCATGGCCGCGGTAGTGTGAATTAAGTCACCATTAATAACAGTCCTCATGCTTGTCTTCTTGCACACTTCCACTTAAAGTATGCTTGTCCCCTAAAGAGCAGAGCTGCCACTACAAAGGTCCACATGTGACAGTAACAGCCACAATGCAGCATATGTTTATTTCCAAGAAGAATATTTTTAGGAATAAGAGAAAACCGGACCAAAACTAGAGGATTATTTCTTCCAGCATCCTGTTGCTACTAATGGCAAGTACCAGCTGGTTCAACAGTCAATGCAACAGTGCTGAAGTCTTAGAATAACCAGAGAAAGAAAGGAAGACTTGATATATAAACAAGTTCTGTTATATTTTTGCCCTATCCACTGTAATTCTGGTGGTCTCTACAAATGATGTAGCTGTCCAGCATGACTCAGAAAAAGATTAAGACATTATCTTGTCTGCATCCAGGAATATACGGAGTTTGATATATTAGGTGTGCTGTGTAATACAGCCAATGTTCTCAATAACTATGGTATTGTGTCAAACATGATTTCTCTGTAGGTAATGAAAGCCTTGAAAACCAACAGCTTCAGCAGCAGCACAAGATTATTCTTCTAAACTATCAGAGAGAAAAGGCTTTAGACTGTTATGGATTCTGCAGAGTAATTCACCTTTAGGGAGCTCTGCTGGGTACATTAAAATTCACGAATGACACAACCTGTGGTATTACAAACATTAATATTTATTGCTGCAAGAGAGGTAGTAACGCTCATATTCAACATAACAATGGTGACTACTATGACCTCTAACAACTTCCACTGACATTAAATGGGAATTGGGGCTTTTCTTCCCCACATTGAGCCAGACCCCACACAGATCTTGCCATTATTTCCAGGGGAAAAGACTTTTATCAGCGATGTTGTAGGTGATGGGGAGTGGAAATTAGAACAGGACACAGACAGGTCCTCACTCATGTTGATGTTAAGTATTCTAATATTAATCTCTACAAACTGAATTTTGAAAGACAGGCAAATTGTGGCTTAAGCTGTGTAACTGCATGGAAGCAGGGGATAGAAATCACTCTTCCCTTTCAACTTGAAATATCTTTTCAAGCAAGCAGGAGAGCTGGAGGAACGGGGCAGGCTTTGTAAAGCTTTCCAGTCCCCACTGAGATAGACAATGGCAGAAACCATCTGGGGACATGGCATTTAAGCATGACTCTGGTCATGCTTCATTTTGGTCATTGTACCCTGGGCTCATGGCAACAGCATGGTCAGGCCCCCACTCTCTGAAGAGCTGGGACTGACGTCAGTGTGGAAAAAACATAATACAAACCAGCAAGAGAACAGCCACAGCAAGTACTGCTGGCAGTGATGTAGATCATTATTATCAGTTGTGTTTCCCAAAGCACACGTGTGCCAGTCCTGTCAGGCTGAGAAACACATACCTGAACCTGCCTTAGGGCAGGGTAAGCCCAGCCCCTTCCAGTCCAGTTCCCTCCCATTTATGAGAATCTCTGTTTGCACATAAGCAAAAGCAAAACAACTAAAAGATGCCAGCAAGGCCAAAGACAGTAACTGCTCCAGTGCTTTTACTCCCCTTCCGTCTCCAGATAAAGACAGGGTTAATCTGCAAGCCAAAGCAACCCCCATTTCTTCCTTCTTGATACAGACTCTCAGATGTGCAACTATTGCTTTCATGGTAAGAGTGCCAGTTCTGGTGTGGCTTAATGAAGGGAAGTCATCCAGAAAGGGACACGGACTCCTGTCAGCCTCATTACTTCTGGATTTCACATGGCATTCAGTAGCCTTTAGGAGAGTGAATGTACAATGCTCAGTAGCACAGGTTCAGAATACATGGTTTATTTAGTATATTTTCACTGAAGCATCAAAAATAAGCATAGTGTCACCTCATCTAATTAACATTTTTTCTCTTGCCTATTAAGATCTTCCTTTTTTAAAGTATTGCTCCTGAACAGAGAAGGGACCACTCAATATTTTTTTCTTTTTTCCCCATATATCGTTCTTTTCCAAGACCATAAATCATCTCCAGTAAGGTTTTCAGGCATCTGTAGGCATTTTTCAACATAACTATGATTGGTCCAACTTGTGCTACTCAGAGGTTTCAGAGGAAAATTCAATTTCTAGAAGAAGCTTTGCATTTGAAGACACACTAACATCAACCTGACAGTAGTAACTATTCCTTAAATCCATCGGGGATGATGTCACACCATCAGCTGAGAAAACGACTCACCTCTCTTACAAACCTGACCTCAGAAACAAACTGTTTTTCTACTTCTTCCATTCAGGTATCTTAATGCACACTTTAAATTTGTATTCGCTCCAAGTGAGGTACTGCTCCAACCTGGCTCCCCCACGGGCAGCAGCTCCTGCCAGGTCACCTGCTCCTGCGTGGGCTCCTCTCCACGGGCTACAGGTCCAGCCCGGGATCTGCTCCGGCAGGGGTCTTCCACAGGCGGCAGCCTCCGTCGGTGCAGGGCCACCTGCTCCACCGTGGTCTCCTCCACGGGCTGCAGCAAGGAACCCTGCTCCACCATGGTACTCCATGGGCTGCAGGGGGACAGCCTGCTTCACCATGGGCCTCACCACAGGCCGCAGGGGACTTCTGCTCCGGCTCCTGGAGCACCTCTCCCCCTCCTTCTTCACTGACCTTGGCGCCTGCAAGGCTGTTCCTCACTCCTCTCACTCTCCCAGCTGCTGTGTATATCACAGCGTTTTTTCCCTGTCTTAAATATGCTCTCACAGAGACGCAAAACAACATAGCTTATTGGCTCGGCTCTGGTCAGCAGTGGGGCCCTTACCAAACATGGAGCAGCTTCTAGATCCTTCTCACAGAAACCACCCCTATGGCCCCCTGCTACCAAAACCTTGCCACCTAAACCCACTACAACATATTAAATTAAAGATGGTGTGATAATCAAATACACGTCTTTTACAAACCAATTTCTCAGTGTTTTGCATTATCTACCTTCCCTGTGTTAAGAACAAAAAGGATGCAAAATTACAATAAGGCAGTATGACTGCACGTGCACACACAAAAAATTCAAGTTTGAAGTAGGTCAAAAGTCTCGGTTCTCTTTCTAAGCTTTACCACCATATCTAGAAGCTGTGCTGTCATTAGGTGGACTTTTCACCAGATAGTAGTATTGGCTTGTTTCCTTTTGGGCAGATATGAACTAATCAATATAGCTATTAGGTAAATTCCATACCAACAAAGTGTTTTCAACAAAGTGTTTTCCTAGATATCAGGTTCCAGTTTTGTTTCATTATCAGTTCTTGGAAAATTAAGAACACAGACTTTTTATTTCTGCATTGATATGTTATTATTTTACTTTCACTGGAGACTGGGAAAATACTCATTTGGCTGTATCTCCAGGAATACTTGATTAACTACCTTTCTCTTCCTCCAACAAGATTAGTTCAGTTCTTGCTGAGAACATAATGAAAGTTTAATTAACTGGAACATCAGACAAGGCCTCATCAACCTCAAACTTTTCACTTTGTTTTTTCTTTAGGTAATAAGATTTATTGTGCTCTCTCTTCTATACACACTTCGACTCCTGCAGACATGTCCTTTTCAACACTTTCCACTTGAAATTCTATTTTGGGAGCTGCTCTAGCACTTTTCACATCCATTTTCAGTCCTGAAATTTCTACCTTTGGATCTTTCAGCTTAGCTGCAGAGGCATCGTTTTCTAATCCCTGGTACAGATCAGAAGGCTGGAGAACCTCTGCTGTGAAGAAAGGCTGAGAGATCTGGGGATGTTCAGCCTGGAGAAGAGAAGGCTCCAGGAAGACTTCATTGCAGCCTTTCAATACTTGGTCTTAGAAAAAGAACAGAGAAAGACTCTTTACTTGGGTAAACGATAAGACAAGGGGGAATGGTCTTAAACTAAGAGATGAGAGATTAAATTAGACATTAGGAAGGAATTCTTCACTGTAAGGGTAGTGAGGCACTGGAACAAGCTGCCCAGAAAAGTGATGGATGCCCCATCCCTGGAGGTGTTCAAGCTGGATGGGGCCTTGGGCAACCTGATCTAACGGGTGGAATCCCTGCTTAAGGCAGGGGGGTTGGAACTAGTTGATCTCTAAGGTCCCTTCCAACCTAAGCCGTTCTATGATTCTATGATCATTCACAACTAGATCTTTTGAATTGGCATCCTTGCCCATCTTCTTCCATAATTTTCAACCCACCTGTAATCTTTCCTGGTTTAGTTGCTGGCTCTTTACTTTGAATGTGTATGCCTTTCTTTGGAAGACTAACATCTATTTTTTAATGCTTTCCACACCCAGTATTCTCATTTGATGATGGTTTAAACTACTCCTGAAGTCTCTAACTCAGTGGTGCTTTCTACTTTGCAGACATCTGTATCCTATGATTTGACTTTGTGCTCTTGAGGAGTCCAAGCAAGTGCAGGGGCCTTATTTGGTGAGCTGTTTGGTAGTTTTTAAAGCACTTATTTCTGTTTTAGGCAATGATGCTGAAGACTCTATATATTCTGAAATATGCATTTTTATCCTTTAGCAACATGTTTAAGTCTACACAGGTTTCATGTCTGGGAAAATTCACTCTACTCCCCGTTCTCTCCACAGATAATAAAATATCTCCTCCTAAATTTGGCAAGCTCATGTCAGAACTCTTCACACATTCTCCTAACTTTGGAACCCCTCCATTTTGAATTTCAGTGAAAGTGAAATTTCAGAAATTTCAGTGGCTGCATATGGCAATGGAAAGGTGTATTCAGGAATATTTTTCCAGTTTCTGTTTTGGCAAAAAGGATTGCCTACCTGAGGCTTCTCCAGACTTCAGCATCAGAGAGATTCCAAACGTTGGCTTCTGGAATTTAAGCATTTTAATCTTCATCTGAAGACTTTCCAATTTTACTTTTCTTCCTTCCACAAATGAGCACTAGTTTAGGGCTCCTCATTTAAGTTGAAGCCTCTCCTTTGGGATATTTAATACCTTTTTTTGAATTTTATTTTCATTAGTAAAAAATGACTTTTTTTCACTAGGAACTTTCTGATTCCACATCGGAATCAAAGTCACTTTCTGACAGTTTTCTTACTACAGCATGAAATTATAAGTTTTGTTTTTCATGATTTAGTTATCTAAGTATTTTAACTGTAAATTCCTTGTCACCCACACATTTCAGGAGCTAGTGTTTTCCTTCTTGGTTTCAGACTTTTTTTCTCCAAAGAAAAATCTTTATCTAAATTTTCAAAATGTGTTGCAGAAAGATTCACTTCAGCAAGAGATTACATTTTGATTCAGATTCTGGAATATTCACTGGTATTTAGTAAGACTTTCATATCCTTCTGTCAACTTCTGTGTCCTTGCACCTCCCATTCCAAACTGAGAGATCTCAAGCATCATAATCTTCATTTTCAGGCACAATGCTTCCAGCTTAGCTCTATCCAGAGAGCCTTCGGGAGAGTGCACCTTAAGAACACCAGAGGCTGACAGAGACAGAGCCATCAGCAAAAAGCAGCTTGATATCAGATGCTGAGAAACTGACATGAATAGAACTGGACTTGAGATCTAACTTTTCACATAGCATTTCAGCACTACAAAGCACTTTGTGTGTAACTGATAACTTTTCTTCTGGAGGCTTTATATCTTATGTTTAAAAAAAAAAAAAAAAAAAAAAAAACAACAGGTTAGATACCATAAGATTTTCCTTTTGAAACAGCATTTGTCCCTTCATCTTTACCTGGTGTAGTTTCACGGTTATTTTTCTTCCTGCAACACCATGCTCATTCTCAACATTATTTCAATATCAGGTTTGGGAATTGCAGTTTATCCTTTCACAGGATCACAGAATTATCTAGGTTGGAAGAGACCTCCATGATCATCTACTCCAACCTCTGATCTTTTTAAATTCAGACAGGCTTGGTGCGGTGACTACGTCCCTGAGGAGCCTGCTCCAGTGTGCAACCAAGGGGGGCTGGGGCTGGGACACCACAAGGTGATGTGGACTGAGCATGTGGCCAGCTTGAGCAGCAGGAGGCCACAGAAACGTGCCTGAGGGAGCGGGAGTGCAAGCAGGGAGTGGGTGCAGGGGGAGGCGCAACCAGCACACACCCACAGCACGAGAGGGGCCGTCAGTGGGTGGCCTGGACTGTTCTGGCTCACCAACAGGCTTAGGCCACAGCCCCAACGGCAACGTGCATTCCGTCAAGTGTGTGGAAGCAAGAAGGCACAGGCTTGGGAACCGTTCGTCAGAAAGCCATCCCCTCCACTGTGTGGTGGTTTTACCGTGCTGAGCAGCTAAACCCCACAACTGCTCTCTCACTCCCCCTCCTTTAGATGAGGAGGGGGAGAAGTAAAGCAAAGAACAACTCATGGGTTGAGATAAGGATAATTTAATTAAAGGG
Source organism: Aythya marila (assembly GCF_965140915.1). Classification (NCBI taxonomy): domain Eukaryota; kingdom Metazoa; phylum Chordata; class Aves; order Anseriformes; family Anatidae; genus Aythya; species Aythya marila. The sequence goes on along the minus strand of NC_139046.1, from coordinate 6,635,037 downwards.
AAATAATTATAATAATTAAATAAAGACTACCATGAACTAAACAATTTAACTAAGGGGAAATAAAAGGGAAAGGGGAAAAAGGGAGGGGAAAAAGGAAAAAAATAAAAAGAAGGGAGGAAAACAAACAAACAAAATAAATGAAAGCTATATGGAAGTGCAGAGGAAAGAAATTACTCTCTACTTCCCACAAATGAGCGATGATTGACCATGTCCTTGAAGCAAGGCCTCAACGCACGCAGCTGGTGTTCGAGAGGAGGGCCGACGTCTTCTCAACGAGAGCCCACCCCTCCCCTCTTCTTCCTGTTTCCACCTTTTATTGCTGAGTGTGACACCACATGGTATGGAATATCCCTTTGATTGGTTTAGGTCAGCTGCCCTAGTGATGTTTCTCTCCTCACTTTTTGCCCACCCCCTAGGAGGGTTAGAGAAAGGCCCGATGCTGTGCCACTGCTGCTCAGCAGTAGACACAACACTGGTGTGATAACACTGCTGTTCCAGCTACAAGTACAGAGTACGGCACTGTATGGGCTGCTGCCAGGAAAGTTAACATTCCAGCCAGACCCAGTACACACTGCTGTTCCTCCAGCACACCCAGTCAGACCGACACAGCCATCCAGATGGAGCATCAGGCAGCTCACACAACCAACCAGCCCTCAGGCTACAGGATGCACACTGTGCCATTCCCTGAGATGGAAGACCAGAGCAAGCACACCAATGCAAGGTGAGCCTCCTCTTCTCCAGGCTGAACAACCCCAGCTCCCTCAGCCGCTCCTCATAGGACTTGTTCTCCAGGCCCCTCACCAGCTTCGTCGCCCTTCTCTGGACCCGCTCAAGCACCTCCATGTCCTTCTTGTAGGGAGGGACCCAAAACTGAACACAGTACTCGAGGTGCGGCCTCACCAGAGCTGAGTACAGGGGGACGATCACTTCCCTAACCCTGTTGGCCACACTGCTTCTTATACAAGCCAGGATGCTGTTGGCCTTCTTGGCCACCTGAGCACACTGCTGGCTCATATTAAGCCAACTATCAACCATCACTCCCAGGTCCTTCTCCGCCAGGCAGCTTTCCAACCACTCATCTCCCAGCCTGTAGCTCTGCTTGGGGTTATTGCGCCCCAGGTGCAGGACCCGGCACTTGGCCTTGTTGAACTTCATGCAGTTGGCCTCAGCCCATCGGTGCAGCCTATCCAGATCCTCCTGCAGAGCCTTCCTGCCCTCGAGCGATCGACACACGCACCTAACTTGGTGTCATCTGCAAGCTTACTGAGGGTGCATTCAATCCCCTCATCCAGATCATCTATAAAGATATTAAAGAGGACTGGCCCCAGTACTGAGCCCTGTTAGACTCCAGTAGTGACCGGCCTCCAACTGGATTTGACTCCACCACAACTCTTTGGGCCTGGCTACCCAGACAGTTTCTAACCCAACGAAGCGTACACCAGTCCAAGTGAAGAGCAGCCAGTTTCTTGAGGAGAGTGCTGTGGGAAATAATGGAGCTATAAACATACATTTTTTTATATATATATTTTTTTTTATTATTTCATGTAATTACATGTATTTCAACACGTGAATGAATTCCTGCCTGGCTCAATGCAAGAGCTGCTGCCCAGGCATTTGGCAGGACCCATGACAGCCTGGTCTTTGCCCCGCTCTTCTCTGGGCCAGGCTAATTCCCTGATGGGTCCAAACTTCAGCCACTACAATAAATCACACAGCCTTGGGGGACCAGTATAACTTTGACGAGCTACAAGAACAAACTTTGAGATCTGACCCAGTGGGAGCAGAGGACCCGTCTCTCCTTGCCTCCCACTCCAAGCCCTCCTGTTCCAGTGATTGTCTATGGGTTACTTTTCCAGAATTTAACGTGGAATGGCACATGAGGAGCACAGCCTCCATGGGCTACATCACCCAAATTTCTTTCTGCAGGTGGCCCTGAGGGCTCCCATGAGCTGTGCAAAAAGAGCCCATTGAACACTTTCCAGCTACGTACCTCTGCATTCAGGTGACACCAGGGCCTGGGCTGCCCAGGACAGCTGGGAGTCACTGTGCCACAGTGGGGACTGAGGGCAGGGCGGGGGTCCTGTGACATGTCATCATGGTGACATCAGAGGACGCGTCACAATATGGGGGAGGCTTTAACAGCAGCTGCGGGCAGTGCTGCTTCACTTTGGCCTCAGCCATCGGTGAGTGCAGTACCCAGGGGGGAAGACTGGGCTGGGCCAGGGCTGGGGCACAAAAGCTGGCCCCACGAGGGCTTGCTAAGCCTGCAGCCAGGGCCCAGCTGCTCAGGGCAGGGCTCACGGCTGTCGCCATCAGCACTGCCCACAGCCCCTGCTGCCTCCTCCCAGCTCCTTCGCCCCTTTCCTACCAGACCCTAGGGGTCTGTGGCTCCTGCTGTAGCTCCCATCCAGCCCCGCTGACCTGTTTCTCTCTCACCTCTTTCAGACTATGGCTTTGGCACTTCTTTTCGTCCTGACGTTCCTGGGTTTTGGCCTGCAGAAGGTCAAATTAGATGCAGATACAAAGGAGCGCACGCGGCAGCGTGTGGAGATGCTGCAGGAGCGCATGACGCCGTTCCTGTTGGAAATTGAGAAGAGGGACCAGGAGCGCCCCTGGCACAGCAGCATACAAACTGTGCTCTTATCTGTGTTGCTGCGCTGGCAGTTCTGGTTCTGCATTGGCATTCTTGTCTTTTTCTTTTGGTACCTGTGGCGGGTTCTTAAAAGCATCCAAGAGCCTGACAGCAGTAGTGATGAGGAAAGCTCTAGCAGTGACAGCTCCAGTAGTGATGATGACAACCAAGGAAGAGCACTACCAGACCCCAATGATGCAAACAGTCTGGCTGATTATGTAGCTCAGCGCATCTACTGGCCACTTCCAAACCCAACCATCATACGCCATCAGGTGTTAGAGGTGGTAGAAGGCCTCCTGAATATTTATGGCTCGATCTTTCGAAAGACTTTCTTTCCGGAGCTGCAGTCAGCCATCGGGGTGGGCAGTGCCTTTGAAGGTTGGAGTCCCCATGAGGAAAACATTGTCTACTGCTTACTTATTCCCATGACAGCCCCCCCTGGGCACTCCTTCCACATAGAGCTGGGCAATGAAGGTGATCTGCTGGCGAGGAACTCCTCTATCCGTGTCGAGCTGGAGTGCACGTGTGGGATGAAGCAGGCCTCTGAGGACATGATGTGCTTCCTCCATCATTCTGAAGAGGAACTGGAAAAGCAGGAGCCGAGCCTCCTAGACACCCTCTGCACTGGCTCCTACCTAGATGCAGAGAAGACTGCAAAGTGGTTCCAGAACTTCGTGAAAACAGCCTGGGTGCTTATGCCTCGGTCGCAGTTTTACAATGTAAAAGTGCTACCTTCCACCCGCTCCTGCAAGTTCCAGATGACAAGCACTACCAAGAGAAACATCACCATTGAGATAATATTTGGGGTTCAGCAAGGCGATTCAGACATCTTCTTGAGCAGCCAGAGGACGGAGGCCATCTTGACCCCCAGCACAACATGGCCACAGACCTGTGCTGTTGCAGAAATGAAGTTCATCCAGCACATAACCATCGAAGCCTGGTTCCACAGCTTACACCTCAAGTGCATGCAGGTCTTTGCCCGTATGCTGGTGGGCACAAGCATTTCCACTTATTTCATCAAGACTGCTATCATGCACCTCCTGACCATCATCCCCTTAGAAATGTGGCACAGGGATGATTTTCTTCTGCGGCTGGATGATATCGTTCAGTACCTGCAATGCTGCCTGGAAGAGAAACGCCTTAACCACTTCTTCTTTGGCAATGAGATGATACCCAACGTGATTGTCCTGCCACCAGCCTTCCAATTTTCTGGCCCAGTCAACCTTTTTGAATACCTGGAGGAGGACACATATGCTTACACCCGCATGCTGGAAGAGCTCCAGGAGCTGCGCTATCGGCTTACAAGACTGATGATCTATGGACAGTAAAAGAGGTTTTCATGCACATACGGGGCACTCAACTGACAGCAGGTGATCTGTCGCGTTAAGGGGTGTAGCTGATTAACCATTATGGGACTGGTCGGATTCAGGGTACTGAACCAGTCGGATACACCAATAATGCGTTTAACCGTCTGGGGTCCGGGCAGAAATTCACCAGTAACGGATTAACCGTCTGGGGTCCAGTCACAATCACAGATTTCACCAATAACGCATTAATCGTCTGGGGTCCAGTCAGATTCACCAATAATGCATTAACCGTCTAGGGGTCCAGTCGGACATTCACCAGTAACAGATTATCCGTCTGGGGGTCCGATCGGATATTCACCAATAATGTATTAACCGTCTGGGGTCCAGTCAGATTCACCAATAACACATTAACCATCTGGGGTCTGGTTGGATTCAGAACACTGAACTATCATGGTCACGGATAACCACCCTTACCCTAGTTGCACTTAATGAGAGCTATAACAATGCAGTCAAGTATGGTTTATTACAGCAACAGATAACCAGGTTCTTTGGATTGCTGACGATAGTGACTGTCTGCAAAAGCAAGCTAGCATGCATGAAATACACAGGTGTTACAGGTGTTGCAGGTGTGCAGCCTAGAAACAAACGCATTAAAAGGATCAAAGATTCTAGAGAGATTTATAAGCAAGTATTCAGATCTCACCCAAAGGCATCCAATGCAGGGGGAAGAGAGGCTCAGCCCGTCGACTGATCCCAGGAGTCAGGAGGTCCTAAGGATGTTGTATTTCCTCAGGATGGTATCTCCCCTGACTGCTGCCTGCCCTCCATACAGAATCTCACTTCTCTGTTAGTGCCAAGTTTTTTCCCTGTAGCAGTAGTTTTCATTCTAGTGTTCGGCTTTAAAAAGGTAAAGTCAGAATTGTTGTCCTCTAAAAGTGCCTTGAGAAAGGTTCTGAGGATTTTCTTGTTGATGGGGAATAGACTGAAACAAAGGAGTCACAGGGTGTCGTCATATTCTGAAAAGAAAAAAAAAACTGTACCTAAGCTTATAGAAATGTCATGGGAATTCATGGATTTGCACAATGACAGACCAACTAAGAAAGGAAATACTTCAGCACTTGTTTGTAGGGGCTCAGCCCATCCAGCTTTGTGTGCACTCCACATCTCAGCTTCATCATTGCTCAAAGCTTCAGTGCCAGGGAAAATAGATGCTAATACCACAAACAGACTGACATTACAAATTCAGGATCAGACCAACACTTCTCCAGGCTAGACAGCTCTTCCTATTGCTACTTTCCAAGATAACCCACATGTCCCTAGGTAGAATTCTGAATCAAGGATAACGTGTGTGTGTGTTTTTAAGAGGTACCTTCTACTTCAGTACTTCAGGGTCTGAAAGCTCTTGACACAGCATGTCCCTGGGTCTGTACTTTTGCTCAGCAGTGGTACTGGGCTAAAAAGGGTAGTAATAATAACAGAGCATTGCTTGGAGCTTTCAGTCCCTGACAGGGGATTCTACGGACTATCAGGTGGAAATGAATAGAATGCCAGAAATTCAAGTATAAACTACTGTTTTACTGTAAAAAATTACTGTGAGCATCTTTAACACAGATTAACAAGACTGGCTGTATTGGTCTATGCATAAGCTACATTGGGGAATAATTCCAGCCCAGGGTTCAGCTGCCTGCCCTGTGCTCATTTTGCACAGTACAGCTGTGCAAAAAATAATTGACTCTTTCCCTAGAAAACTGTTGATGAGCTGCAGTAGTTTGTAAGCTAATATCATGCAAGGGAAGGGGTGGGGGGGGGGGGGGGGGAAGAGGAAGGGACAGGACAGAAGTGATTTTGTTGAGATGGTAACAGTAACTCAAGGACAAAAAAACACCACGTGAGAAGGAAAAAAATAACTAAGGACACACCCAAAGATAGAAATCAAGCAAGGTCAGGTATCTGCCATTCTAAAGAGCAATACATCCCCCCCATCAGACAGCCTGCCTAGCTCATGAGGCATCTGCACACCTAGCACGTCATTGCCATGGATGTCCTACCTGCAGAGTCTGTGATGACTGATGCCATCATAAACACCAGCAGAGGAAGGTGTGTCTGTCAGAGGAGTGCAGGTTTGCTCCAGCACAGAGATCCCTGCAGTGATGCCATGCCCCATTCAGGGGACAGCACTTCCCAAAACAAAGTCACTCAGCTGCTAACAGCTCAAAAACACTGCACTGGAAGGCAAACACACTGTACAGCCTGCTGTATGCCTACGCCTAACAAGCTCTCCTCAGCAAGCACCTAGGTGGCACAAAACCTTGGGCTCACGTGAGTGCACCTCTGTGCCTTATTTCTGTTAGTTCAGTTTGCTCTGTTCATTTTTTTCCGAGCTCTTTAACCACATTATTACCATTATTACTGTATTTCATCTGGGAAGTGCTGTCTGGGAGCCTTTGGTATTTGAATGACATTGGCGATCCCAGGTCTTGAAAAAGGAATATTGCTGCCTGTTGCACCAGCACCAAGTTGTCAAGCATGACTGTGAGTATTAGGGGTTGTACAGAGAAGAAATAGCCCTTGCCACTATGAAAGTACAACTTCACAGGCTCCCTTCTGCTCTTTTCTCTAAAGGGTAAGGTTTACTGTCCTTACCTTCATGTTTTAATGCATATTAGAGTTACTCAAGATAACATAGGAAGCCTGCAGCAGAATCAAGAACTAGTTTCATGTGTTCATTAAATATAAGGTAATCTTTTTTTTTTTTTTTCCCATTTATTATAAGGAAGTTTTAAATACTGGCTGCCAAAATGAAAGGAAGACCCTAAATTTACAGTTTCTCCCTAAATAAATAACCCTTTTTTTCCATCGAAGGCTGTCATTTCAGAGCACAACCCCACCTAAATTAGAGATGATTTGAGCATGTACAAGGTAGCAAAACCGAATCTCACTCTTCAAAAGGAAAGAAAAAAAAAAAAAAAAAAAACAGATAAAAATAGCTTGCTTCTGTCCTACAAGCCCCCAGCAAAAAATAAGGTTGGGGAGAAAAAGTTACTCTGCCTAAGCCATCCTCAACTGATTTCTGCTTAAATTATTTAAGGACAGGTTGAATAACAGAGGCTCCACCTTCTATTCCAGTTTTTTGCTATTCTTAGAGTCAAAATTCTTATGCTAATTTAAACCTCCCTTGTTTTAATTTAAATTCATTATTACTGACTCTACCCACCATGTACTTGAACAGATTATTCCACTGCTCTTTTAAGCCACTTACACCCCTAACACTGAGGAGAGTTTTCCTTCTTTAGCCTTCTCTTTTCAGGAGACACCACTCCTGCTATCTTCCCACGTAACAAGTCCATTTTCCAGCTCCATGCTCAGCACCACACTTCCCACCGAGGCCGTCTCTCACCAACCACATCCCTCTTGAAGGTCAGTGCCCACACCCAGGACTCCCAGAGGAGGCCAAGTGGAGTGGAAAGGCTTCAGGTATCCAACAGTCTCATTCGTTCATCCCAAGAAGACAAGGTCTTTTGCGTTAAATCCTATTCTGCTGTTGCCCTGATGATGTGCCCCACGGGGCATCAGCACCCTGTTAACACTTGCATGTTTCCCACCATGCCAACACACTTCACTGATCCTGACAGTTCTGGTGTGTTCTTTTATGATCCACACTCGAGCACCTCTAGCACTGAGAGTCTTTTACACATTAACTGAGAGTTACAAGCCAAGTTCACCACCCTCTTGGTCCCAGTGCCAACTTGGAAGGGTGACATCCCCAGAAGGAGACATGAACACTTCAGGCTCTGGATTGCAGCTTTAGGTAAAACTGGTTTTAATTTCAAGACATTGGCACATTTGGGGGATGCTGCTAACACTCTCCAACTGTCAGCTCTTTGGCAGGGGCACCACTTGACTTTCGGTGCCAATCTGTATTCAGATATTGCAGCCTATAAACCTGCAGATGGAGTTTTGCACAAGCAGAAACTAACATGTCAGTTTGATTGTAGGATCAACTGGCCACAATCCAGCACTGTCTTTCCCTCTCTGTGCCTGTGGGATGTGTGCTGAGTGAGCAGGGCACTAAAGGTGCCTCTTTTCAGGATTCGGGCACGGGCCAGCAATCTCTTGCTTCTGCTCCTCCCAAGAGGAAATGTAACAGACTGACCACAAAAGCTAAAAAACAGAGATGTTTGTCAGCATACGTTTACTGGTAACATAGGGAAACAGCATTAAGATTACACCATAGCCTTATAGATGCATTCCAGTCTGTTGCTTCACTACACCAGCTAATAAAACCAAGCCTGGCATGTTTGTTCGTATTTAGGGTTTTTTAATTGACTTTATAGAAGTTCAACCTAAACAACTTTATTACTAAGTGTTTCACTCTGCCCACATCTTGTGCTTTTCTGAGGGTGATCAGATTATGTTGTACAAGTCCCCTCACCTCTAAGTCCAGGGATGCATGAAAACAGGGTGCACAAAATACAGAGCCTGCTCTGTAACCCAGAGCTGATACCCAGCACTGCACAGACTAAACATTAAACCTGATAAAGAAATAAAGGACATACAACAGTTTGGAATAAAGACTGCCTAGACAAGCCAATACATTTTGAGACTTATCCTGAGAACTGCTAGTAGGATAGTGACTGAGAAGCACATTTATTTCTATCCCAAGCTGCTTAGTACTGAAGCCAAGCTTAGTACAGGCCAAGCTGTATAAGAGAGGACTGAGGGATATATCCGTGTTTTTCCAGCACGCCAGAAAATTAATTTAGAAAATGTTTACAAGCATTGCTGTAAGTGTGTATTATTCATTTGACTTTTGAAAATAATTCAGATCATTTTAAACTACTACATTGCAGCCAGCAACTAAAAACACCTTTCTAACAAGTATCTCTACAATAATAGCTTTTCAGGACACTCACTTATATCTATTCTTTCTAGTTACCAAATATACACTCGTGTCTAAATAGTCAGCAGGTAATTTAATGCTTCTGGATGCGACATTATGAACAGTATTCCTCTGAAAGTGGTAGGAATATATTATGACTCACACGTAACATTTATTTTCATCCTAAAGAGTAATTTAAACTGGAGTATTTTATCAGGAGATTATTAATTTTGGAACATAAATTAATGAGGAGTGAATATCTAGAAAATATTACAAATGGGTGGGAGGGAAGAAAATCTACTGCATGACTCAGAAAAGTTTAGAACACCATTTAAGGAGGATATAAGTACAGTAACAAAAAAATGGCAGTTGAAAAATTGAGGTAGATTATGTCTGAGGTAAAAGTCTACTAAGGACAACAGCAGTTTCCCCCATCACTGCAACAGGTCTTCCACCATGTCACCATGAAGAAAAAAAAAACAAAAAGCACCTGTTTCTTGTGGGATTAATGCCATGGGGATCAACAAGCCAACTGGTTGGTGATAACATCAGACTGATAATGAAGCTATGACAAATGTAAACTAGTTAGAAGGAACAAAAGTGGTGATCCACGAGATGCTTTGCTGTCTCCAACCGCTTGTTCTCCAACCGTTAAGAGATGGAAGTTGCTGGGTGTTTGCTGGTGCTGGGCCAGTTGTTGGTAACCAATGAATAGCTAGTGGGAAAGTACCGCCTGTAGAGCTAATGGTATAAGGGAGCCTGTCCTCAATAAGGTTGAGGATGTTATTGAACCCTGAACTTACCTTGGTGTCTGTGTGGTCATTTCGCCACAAATGGCACCCGAACAGGGGCAGGTCAACAAAACAGGCCAACGGAACAGGGGCAGGGGTGCTGATTGCCTCACAAAGATAGGTTCTTTCAGAGCCAAGCCAATAAGCGATGTTGTTTTGCGCCTCTGTGAGAGCATATTTAAGACAGGGAAAAAAATGCTGCACCACACAGCAGGTGGGAGAGTGAGAGGAGTGAGGAACAGCCTTGCAGGTGCCAAGGTCAGTGAAGAAGGAGGGGGAGAGGTGCTCCAGGCGCCGGAGCAGAAGTCCCCTGCGGCCTGTGGTGAGGCCCATGGTGAAGCAGGCTGTCCCCCTGCAGCCCATGGAGTACCACAGTGGAGCAGGGTTCCTCGCTGCAGCCCGTGGAGGAGACCACGGTGGAGCAGGTGGCCCTGCACCGACGGAGGCTGCCGCCTGTGGAAGACCCCTGCCGGAGCAGATTCCAGGCCAGACCTGTAGCCCGTGGAGAGGAGCCCACGCAGGAGCAGGTGACCTGGCAGGAGCTGCTGCCCGTGGGGGAGCCAGGTTGGAGCAGTTTTCTCCTGAGGGATGGACCCCGTGGTACAGACCCATATCTGGAGCAGCTCTGGAAGAGCTGCTGCCTGTGGGAAGCCCATGCCGGATCAGTTCATCAAGGACTGCATCCTGTGGGAGGGACCCCACAGCACAGTGGACGGGAGTGACCGAGAAGGAGAGGCAGAGAAGAAGCGCTATAGACTGACCATAACCCCCATTCCCCCATCCCCCTGCACCACTTGGGAGGAGGAGGTGGAAGAGTCAACACAAATTACTTTAGTGTAGAAGACTCCATTTCCAGCTATAAAAGAAATGGAGATCAGTTGCACCTCACTGACACTTCCCAAACCATTCACCAGTGACAAAGCCCAGGCAGCATTTTTCCATCTGTAGCACTATAATACATTCAGGATGTCACCTGGATGACAAGGGGCTAGAAGATACCACAGCGTGTAGATGCAAACGTCTAGAAAATGTCTGAAGAAACACAGAAACAGCTTAGCCTTGAAAAGAGAGAAGTTATCTTCACGTATATGAGGGCAGCTGAAAGGAGAGTGGAAATAAGCCTTTCTCCACATCCTGGATGTGGAGGGCAAGGAGGAGTAAGCATAAGTTGTAGCAGGGGAAAATGCAGATTGGAGTGGCTTTAACATTTCTAAGGCTCAGAACAGATAAGCAACAGATGGGATAGGGAGGAAGTTTTGGGGATCCCCTTGTGAAAGGAGTTCAAGCACAGCATCAGGGAATCAACATGTCAGGGATGGCAAAAGTAGCATTGCTTATGTCTTGGGGCAGGAGGATGCGCTTGATAGCTATTTGCTAATCATGGGAGATAAGGACCTTAAGCAGCCATTTCCTATGATTAGCAAATGGGCAGAGTTGAGTTCCTACTTGTACCAAAACCATTTCATTTGGCAGCATAAAGAGACCTAAAAGAACATCTGGGGGAAAAAATAAAAAAAATCAAGCATACAGCTTGGCAGGTGGTAATAGTCAGAAAGCATTCCCCATAGTCTTTAGAGAATTTATGAAATACATCATCAGAGGGTGATTGTGTCACATATGGGAATACGTCTACTTAGAAATGTTTAACTTTTCCATTTTGCAGTTGGAATAGCCCACCCAGCTCTCAAAGCATAGGCACCATCTGACAAGCTTTTAATGGGAACCCAGTGAGCCCTCAGTTTTTTGGAAGCATGAATACTAAACTGAATTTCCCCAACTACATTTCTTGTCCTTTATGAAAAAATAATGAAATTTTTCAGTGAGTATTTATAGTACTTCATGAATTTGGGATGAGTACTAGCAAATGGTTTAAGAGCTAGCAGAACAATAGTAAATAAATGCATAAAGACTTGGACTTAACCTTTTGATGTGATAGTTTCTCCTCCCTTGATTCTAATTAGCAAGGGGCAACTCACTTGCTGGGCCTTGAAATGGTGTGGTCTTTCATAGGACACAACCATTAACTTCTTAGGGACTAGATTTAGTCTGACCTTTTGCTTAAGGCATCTGGCACTGGAAACCCCAAAATACACAGGCTGTGGGGAATGTGTGCTCAGAGACAATTTCTACTCAAATTTCAGGACTATCTCCTCTGTGCCAACCAGTGAGTAATTGTTTCCCATCTTTTCTAACATAATAGCAGATACCAGATGAAGCAGCTCCAGGCAGCCACTTACACAAATTCGTGCATGGAAAGGTCAGTCTCTTTGAGGCAGCGTTACCTCCTACCCAGAACTTCTTGAGGAAAAACACTGTGCAGAGAATGTGTATTGTAGGTTTTGTGTCTGCCTCTGTGATGCAGAGAAGGAACCACTCTGTGCTGTATTTATCAAGAGCCACCAAACACAGAAAGCAAAGTTAGTTCAGGTATCTGGCAAAGAAAACTGTTTTAATTTCCCCAGCATTTACATGCTTCTTATCCCTGTCAGAAAGCTATGGGGGAAGATGTGCCACCATCTGACTCAAAGAGGGCAGGATACCTTTGTACAAACACTTTGAGGAAGGAAATTCAGGGCTCCAACCACTGCAAACAAGACACTGAGACTCTAAAGTAATTCCTCCAATGTAGGAATAGACACAGGTGGTGCTTACTTTATGCTGTCCTCCTGAATGTTTCCTTCATTGGCACAGAAACATCAACAGGTTATTTGTTTATTATAAGGTTCATTTGCAATATCAGTGGTGATTCAAAGCTTCCATACAGTCTTGTTTCATTTAGGAAAAAAATATTGTTTAGGTTTAGCTATATTTTCCCCTATGAGTCATATATTTGAGGGTCTTCATGAAAATAGCATGAGCAACAGCAAATCTCTCAAACCAGGGAGAGGAAAGCAACTGAAGCATGAGCCTGTCGCAGCAACAAAATTTTGCTATGATGCTTTGTCAAACAATTCTGGAGTGTTAAGCCTTTCTTGAGAAAAGAAGGTCTATGGAAGTGTATTTTTTAAAAGTGCCCATATACCTGCATGAAAGAAGCAATAAGCACACAAAGCAAGAACATGCACAACACATTTTCCTCATGCACTTGCCCATGAATATCCCAGGGGAAACTGTTACTGAGCCAATGACCTTCCTCCAAAAACACCCAAAGTTACCTGCATTGTGACCATGCGATGATTTCACTGAGAAGAGGGCAGGCTCCTCCAAGCTACCTGCTGTGCAAGGCTGAACAGTCAGACTCCGTTTGTAGATCAACTGACAGCTGAGGGGTGGAGGAACAAACTTCTGAGCCTCAAGTCCTTTCTCCAAAACATGTAAGAAGGAGCTCTGCCTGCATGGAAAGCTGCAGTTTTGGACATTCACCAACCAGCACACAAAAAAGGTACAGGATTTCCCTTTTGGTTATAACACAAAGGGACTTCAGCCATGTGAGATGTGACAATTACAAGAATGGCAAGCAGCTTTCGCACCCACGTTGTATTTGCAGCTAGCATACCAAAGGAGAAAAGCACAAGTCTGCTCCATGACAAGAGGGGATTAGCAATATCCACAAGATCACTTAATAAGCACCGCTGGTATTTTGCCAGCCTCGCTGCCTGCTTTCCAACCAACAGCCATGTTAACAGCTGCTCCCTGATTTCATAGTGCTGCTGGTGGCAGGAAGGGCAACTGGCAGAGCTTTTCCCTGGTTAGAAAGGCTGAGCATTGGTAAAGCTCTGACTCTCCTCTTTGCATAGCTGTGGTCAGACTAACAGATCATTTTCAGCCACCCATTAATATTTTATCTAAAAGATGTACAGCAGTCTTTTCCTAGTACACAGGCAGGCATTTTACAACTTGTGAAATAGCGGGTGACTGAGAAAGTTGGGCTGAGAGCCAAGTGTTACAGAGATGCTGCTGGCCATGCTCTCCTGGCAAGATCAAGCAGCCTGAGCAACCTTGGAAGGGAGCTCTGGAAACCCAGGGGCCAGGACAAGTGTGTTTTCAATGGCTTAAAGACATTAAAAAATACTAATAACCTCTTCTCTCCGTGCTGACCTAAGAGAAATCTGTGAGTGGCAAGGCCTGGGTCTGGGGGCCTACTGTACCACTTCAGATCCTAACAGTATTGACAGAAACACACAAAGCCTTGACACAACAACTCCAGTCTGGGCTCAATATGTAGTATAAGCACACATCCAATTACTAGTTCATCTGGTAATGACTAATTCCTGGAAACTGGGAAGTCTAAGTAATAGGAGGATTAGAGAAGAAGGGAAAAAAAATATACGGCCATAGAAGAGATTTTCCTCAAACACCACATGCCACCCATCCAGCACTTCTGCACAGCCAAGTCCCATTACTGTAAAGGAGCAGTCCAGAGAAGCCAAGCCAAGCAAAGCCAAGCCAAGCAAAGCAAACAGAGCTGGCAGCAGTGCTGACAGAGGCAGGTGAATCCCAGCACTGTCAGCGCAATGCTGTGCTTCAGTCTGTGTTCTAAGAGTAAGTGCTAGGCTTGCACTAATTTTTCCTTTTTCCTTCCCCCCTCATCACCTGGCCTGATTTGTAAAGCAGTGTCCTGCCCAGAAGGAGAATTAATGAGGTTTCATCTTTTCAGTTTTTTTTTTTTTTTTTTTTTTTTTGAGACAGGCTAAATTGCAAAGCTCAGCTGATCCCCTCCATCCTACCCACCTCTCCCCTTCCCCAGCTTAAGCAGCAGAGATGTGTGCCATCAGCCATTATCCTGTTAAGAGCCTGCGACTGCCACTATAAATACCCAGTATTCTAATGCTGGCATCGAGCTCCCAGAGAATAAACTACCTTGGTACCTTGATTGAAGAATGGGCTCATTAAGGTAACAAAGTGACAGTTTTGAGCAAGCTCCCTTTGCAGTTTCTAAATGTGTCTGCTCTGATGGGATTAAAGATGTGCTACCAACTGGGAGGAAAGAATGTCCTTAATGTCAGCTCTGCCTCTGGCTACATCATTAAGCAATAAGACATGACAGGCAGTACACTGCCAGATTTTTTGCATGCTTAGGTATGCAGTGAGGTATAATGGTCAGAGCAAAACAATTTTAGCCCCCAAGAGCTGTGGTCATTGCACCAGTACCTCTTACACACACACCCCAGCTAGCCAAACCCAATGCATTTCCAAGGCAATAACACAAGGAAGCAGTCATAGAACACTCTTTTCCCCTATATCCCTAATTAATTGGAAAAAAAAATAAGGAAAGCAAAAGATTTGCTCTCCCCCCATTTAAAATATTTCTATTTCTTATATTTGGCTTTGTGCTACAGGTTCCTTCAGCAACGAAATATCAGTTACATGCTGAGATAGATTCTCTTTCATCAAATGTAAAGTAGGCTTCCTTGATAGAAATTACAACCCATCCTGCTATCCTTCCTTTTATAAAGACGTACATTTCAGGAACCAGGCAATGGAGAGAACCTGACTCATCACACAGGCAAACTGCCTTACTCCTCTAAATGCCAGTTTGTTGTTAGACAGGATGAAGTACTCTTTGGGAAGAGGTCATTGTCAAAGAGAGCGATGTAAGAATATAGATATGTATTTAGCAATAGCATATGATTGTCCTAAGATGACAACTCTCTTGTCCAAGGATCTTTGGCCATAAGAAGCTGATAAACTTTCAAAGCTGTCAAATTACAGAAGATGAGGGGATTAATACCATCTGAAATAGATCATTTTTAATAGAGCATTTATAAAGGCAGAACATATTGACATGGCAGACAGTGGGAACTTGCAAAGGCAGAACATATTGACATGGCAGACAGTGGGAACTTGCAAAGCCAACTTTTGGGTTACTTTAGCTTTCTTTACAGAGTTACCGATGCTACTCATTTTCCTCCTTGTCTCCTACATGCTTTCTGCTTATCTCATCTCACCCCTTCACTGTCTCCTTCCCTGGGGGACTCTTCTGAGCCACCTCGAGTCTGTACAGCACACAGCACACTGGGGCTCTGTTCTTGATTTGTCCATAGATATTACCAGAAGGAAATAAAATATAGCATCCTTGTTAGCACAGGATTTATTCCTGGAAGGCTCAGAGGTTTTCCCATCAAGCTGGAATTGTTTTAAAGGCTTCAGAAATGTTATTCTGTCAGCTTTTCCCCAACCCAGTAATAACTTATTAAATGAGACTGCAAATTTACTTTAATCATTGTTCCTTCCCCTCATCTCCTCTTTCTTACAGAGTTTCAGAGGAGTCATAAATTTGTTTTGCTCCTGTTTAAAGGCTTAACTTTGTTTTCTCCTTTCCTGACATCAGAAGTCCAGATAAGCACAACCAGCCTTCTGGAAATCATCTGAGATGAATAGAACTCACTTGGGTCTGTAGAGAATAGTGCAGGTACACTGCTTGCATACAATAAGAAATACCCTCTGTGGGCAACCTACAGGTGAACCTGAACGGATGTGAAGCAGTGTCCTCTGGCCACAGCTGTCCTCTCCCCTTTACAAAAAGATTACCTATTAGATCAAAGGGATGCCTTGAAGGCCCTGTGATAGAAAACAAAGAGAGAACACACACACACACCAATAACGATTAGTCCTGAAGTAGTGTATTCAGATAGGCCACACATCTGTACAAGGGCACATATGAGGACTGGGAAAACAGTACCTTACAAGAAGAAATACCTGGCATTCTAAGACTGTATGGCAGTTATGAATAGGGCAGCAGTTTTACAAATCTGTTAAAGCCTTGTTATCACAGCCCATCTCAGTGCTGTTAAAGACTGCCTGCCAGAATGCAATCTAGGTGTAGCATTTGATGCGAGTGGACATCCAAGCATACAGCTGCTGGTGACTGTCACTACCATTACATCAGGGAGGCACCAGTCTCCAGATCAGGCTGGAAATTTCAAGAGACAGGACTATTTCGTGGCTTGCAATGCATCTGGACTGTGCTAGGAGACAGCCTTCTCCATTTACTCCCACAGGTGCTGGAGGACTTCAATGTAAAGGTCTTGTTCCATCTTTGGATTTCCTGTGCTCAGAAATGCAGGCTATGTGCAACTGGAGCTGGGCTGGAGCTCAGCTGGCTACAACTAAGCCTGGTAGTCAGGAACCACAGAGTTTTGACCAATGCCACCATGCTTGAACACACACATATAGGCTCATGCCTATATTCCAGGTTTAGACCCAATTGCACGTGCATTAACTGGAATTCATTAAAAATAATTGACACAATTCTGAGCTTTGTGTACTTCCCATTTCATGCACATATACAAGGTCTCTTCATCTTAAGAAAGATCAGAGAGGTCTCTTTGCTCAGACCCAGTCTCCAAGCACAGAACTCTTCCAGGAGCTCAGTGTGTCCAGGTGTCAAACTGTCAGGCAACAGAGAAAGGTCTCCAACTGCTCTATTTCGCTGCCTGATGTCATGCTAAAACAGGGGTAGCAAAGACCAGACAATTATCTCAGAGACACTGACCAGGAATCCAGGGACATCATGAAGCATGTATCTGAAATATATATATATATATATACACACACACACACGAACAGTTTTAAGCAATTTGAGATCCTTCATAATCCTTACTTTTCAGCATGTATTGCTTGTAACCAGTGCATGTTCTTCCCATCAGCGATTTCTCAACCAAGAAACACAACTAAAAATACTAACTCCCACCGTGTTGCAGGAGCACAGCACAACCTTGGGCACCAGGAGCTTCCCCAGAACATCCCCTAGCAGATGGCATACACTCAGTGAACCACGGATGGGAAAGGGAATCCCCAAGAGATGTGGTGACAGCAGAGATGCTGTGAAGGAGATTATTTCCGTGTCCTCACAATCCATTTCCATACAGCTCTAGACTTTTCTCCCCATAGCATTCAAGGCTTGAGCATCTTTAATGACTCACATTTATGAGACTGGGATGAGGCAAGGAGGAAGAAAAAGCACTTAGTAAGTTTGCAGAGTAATCCCTCAGACAAGGGCCTGCCCAATCTCTAGGATGTGAGATGAACAGGACCAGTTCCAGAACAACATGTAGACACACCAGCACTATTATATGAACAGCAGCAAATAAATGCCTAACAGACAATTTTCTGCCTCCAGGACCCCTGCCGTTTACTCGCCTAGCTCTGTGCTCTGCAGCATAGATGTACCACCTGTCTCTGAATCCCCAGGCTCTGCACACCATGTTGCACCAAATAATGGTCATAAAGCAGTTTTCAAGTATAAGATCATAAAGCAGAACCACAGCCACTGAAGAAGAAAAAGTTATCTTTTTTTTTTCCCCCCCAGAAAAGAGTAGCTGGACCACATCCAACAACCTAGCCATGGTAATGTTTGCTGCCTCTTTTCTCAGCACCACCTTCTCACAGCTCCGTGCACATGAGCACCAGAACCCCCGGGACATGAGATATGTGAGTGACCTGTTGGACAGCAGGATTGGACTGACTCCGGTGCCTTCCAGGGCTCCCCAGTTCTGCCCAGCTTGGCAATCTGCACAACACAAACACACACCAAGTTATTTCATAATTTAACAGATAAAACAAAGCAGGAAGCAATCTGATAGGAAACAACATAGCTCTCAGGATAAACAGAAGGGGCTTTCTCACGTTAGAAATGCCTGTGCTTTGGTTACTAGACCAGCTTTGTGAATCATAACTTTAAGATTTTCCACTGTAATCAAATGCTTAGGTGTTCCACAGCATTGGTAACCCCATCCGAAGTGAGACTTGGATAAATTAGAAAGAAGTGCTGACATTAAAAATGATACACTGCAGTGAGTCACTCTATTAGCAACCTTTGTGCAATGTTTGGTAGACAGAGAAGGGCTGTCCTATCTGGTAAGTGACTCACAAAATAAAAGAACGTAATACAGTAGTGATCAATCACAGAGGTGAATAAGCAGCAGCGGTTTTGTCCAGAGGCTGAGTAACATACTCTACACATCAATGATCCATGCTCCTGCTTCTTTCCACTCATTTAACTGAGTGCTACATTGCCTAAGCTCATTGTATCATGCAGTGCCTTATCTAAAAGGTGGAGATCAAAGGACAGAAGGAGAGGACTTCAGACAGTCCACATAACTCTTCTTGCCAAACCCTTTTGCCTGACTCCAGACAACCCTGCAGAAGATCACAGGAAAGGAATTGTACAAATTCCACCTGAGCAGAGACTACTGGCAAAGTCAATAAAAAATAATTTTAACACAAAGTAGTAGCTCCTATCATCTCTTCTAAGATGAATGGACAGAAAGTCTGTCCTTTCACTTACATGTGGATTCACAGCCCTATCCACATCCCAAAGTTCCTAATTCCCTCAACTGTGCTGAAATATGGCTGAAGCATTCACTGTGCAGTCTTCTTCAGCTCAGAGATCTGGTCAGAGCCCAGCTTCCTCCAACCCCAGCTGTGCTAGCAGGGGAACAAACTGACCAGCAACAGGGCCAAGTCAGTTTTGCTACCATAGAAAAATTAGGTACTCTCTGCTGGGGAGGGAATATGCTTTTACCTATTAAATGCCATTGCACAGTGGATTGGAAAGATGCTGTCAAAATGGAAGTTGCATCAAATAGAATCGAGTAACCACAGCCATTCACAAGCACAGCAGGTAAAGCATCGTCAAAAAGTCAATGTTGATGGATGTCCTGCAAAGAACCTGTTGTTTGGGTCCCCACAAGCCATGCTGCTTGCTGCCCTGGCACCTGCTCTGTGAAAGCTCTTCTGAAAGAAAGACATTGAGAAACACACCTCATAACTGGAAAGGAGAGAGGTGGCTGGGCAGGTGGGCACTGCATTGAGAAATTGACAGATTCCTTTCATGGTGCTCACACACTGCAGGTGTTTAATGGCTCCATGCAACATAGGAAGACTCACCCAGGGAAAAGGTGAAATCAAAGATTTTTACCTATTTCTTTGGTCTCTCCTAAAGGAAAACTCACCATTTTATACCACATGAATCCAAACACACACACAAAAAAAGAATTTCAGGACCCAGAGCCAAATTCTTTAGCTCTGAAAGGCTGACTCTTCAACCTTAGTAATTTTTTTTCTTCCTTTTAAGCCATGCAAATACAGATAAAATATCCTAACAATACTTATAAAACCTTTGCAATGCTTGTGTCTGGGGTGATCACATTATTCATACATTAGCTAGCTGTAAGTGAATAGTGCAGCTCATTCAACTGATTTCTTATTCAACTTTCATACAGCACTACATAATGGCACAGTGTGTCGTAAACCCTCTAGAATGCTATTTTAATGTCTTCTCCAAATATTTCTAACCTAGCATTACAACAGTTTCCTACAACTATAGAGCTAAATTTCTTGGAATGCATGAACCCAAATGTGCTGAACTCAGAAGAAGTCTGAAGATAACCTAAAAAGCAAGAAAAAGCCTTTTTTCACACTTAAAGACTGCATTCACTTCAGAATTTCCAAGGATAATGACGTTTTCTCCCTTCAGTAGAACACCACAGCCAGACCCAGCTATGGTGATGCTGTAATGCATAACATCTGATGTTGTAGTGGGATATCCTGGGGGAGACACCTCGAGGTCTCTTCTGTTCCATTTTCCACCTTCTCCATCCCATAAATCCATTTTGGTGTGAAGGTGTAGGATAAGGGTTTATTAAGCTTTTTTTTTTTTTTTTTTTTAGCACTAACACTACAGAGCAATACCTTAGTTTGGAAGTTAGCCAGTTAGCCCAAGCTCTTCCCCTGCACATCAGTGCCTTCAATCTGTTAATTAGACCAAAACAAAACAAAACAAACAAAAAAAAAAACAAAAACAAAAAAAACACTCTCCTTTACCTGGACACTCTCACTTCGGTAGACACCTGAGCTACCTTTAAAGAGTTGAATGAGTTGCACAAAAAGCAGTTCCAGATGAGGTTCCTGTCTATCTCAAGAACCGTCAGCAGTACATGCTCCAGACAACATCTCAAAGACAGGCAAAAGTGTGAATTCCAAAAGAACTGCCATGACCCAATTTTATTTCAACCTTCAAGAAACCCCAGCATGCACATTATTTCTACATTTTGACTTAATTCAGAGAAATCCACCCCTTCATTTCCAACCGAAGTTTATAGGTCAGAGCAGTTTCAGCTTGTGGCCACGTCCTTGAGGGTGCTGTGATATAATCTCCTTGCCAAGTGATGAGCTGAGTTCAAAAGTTGTTGGCCTAAGGGCAGTATTTCCATTACTAGAGTATGGAAGGAATCACATCTATGTAACACTACAACCTCTCCTGGGCCTGTATTGCTCTAACCCAGATTACGTGAAAGCCTTTGAAACCAATCAAATTATCTTCTGACTTTTCTCAACATAATAGAATCAAGTCCCAGAGACTTTCAGCAGGCCAAGTCTGAAGAACACCTGTGTCATCTTAGGATCTCCAGAGTTTAACTATTCAAACCACATTTTTTTTCAGCTCTTATGTAGTAGCAACACATTTGCTGTTCTCCATCACAAAACTCGAGTACACCATTCAGTCAATTATTTTAGGATACTGAAGCAGGTTAACAGAAAGTATACATTAGCATATCATCTTCAGGTAGAAATTCTTTTATTCAAGTTTTGTAGGCAACTGTCCGCAAAAATATTAAGCCCCCTTCCCTTCCAATTCTTTCAGCTAAAAACAAGATCATTTGGATGCTGCATGACATTAGTCTGAACAGCAATAATCCCAAGTGAGGTCAAAAGTAGCATAACACTCCCAAAAGAAAAGTCAGACCAGTTATGTATCAACTACTCTTCCAGCTAACTAAAAGTAAAGGCTTACTAAAAGTAAGCCTACTGGTCTTTAATGCTTTGGTTGTAATAATTCTGCCTTCAAAAGATCATTAAACTACAAGGAAGAGCACAGGATACTTCACTGTAATGTTGTAGTAGGAATCCTTTCATCTTTTACCTAACGCAGGCAACATAATCACTAGAATGCAGTTGCACTTCAAAAAAATGGCTTAAAGAAAATCTTTAAAACATTAGCAACCTCAACACAAGTGTACAAAATTTACAGGAAAAGCTTCAATTAAAGAAGTTTTTGCTTAGCCAACCCCAAAAGATCCCAAATTTACAGCCAAATCCACCATCACTTCATCAAACACTTAGTTCCTTATACCTCAGATCTGACAATAAATGTTCATAATTGCTTTTAATTTTTTTCAAGAATTTAATAGTGAAAATAAGCATCAAAGTCTGAAGACCAGTCTGAATGTGTTTTAGCAATTTAGTTCCAACTAAAGGAAGATAAAATACAGAGAGGAATTTGAGTCTGTACATCTCCAAAATAATCTGCCATCATTTACAAACTATCATTACCTTGGTCGCAGACTTCAAAAGACTTCTGAAGTTTTCACCAGATTTTGAGTTGCTGCTTTATTCTAATTCATTAGATAGGATGATACCTTTGAGTCATCTAAAAAGTCAAACAGAAAGAAAAGGTGAATTTCAGCTCTCTACAAGCCTGATTGTTGAACATTTTCAGCTGGTCTTATTACCTCTTAGCCTAAGCCAACTAATTGCTTTGAGTCAGTTGAACAGTAATTGGTTTGTTGTCCATAGCTGTGGATCAATGCTGTAGCATTGTATTGATAATACAATAAAAGCCTATGAAATCCATGGCCTTATCATGGTAAAAAGTACCATTGAAACAGATACTTGCTTCCATTATATACATATATTTTTTAATATATTTTTTCTTTCTTACATCATTGTAAGTGCATTAAAAATACTTAGTAAGCTGCAGCAGAGTGAACGAGCAGAAACTGGCCAATGGTTCCCTTCCAGGGAGTGATTTTTAGAAAACACTTCTTCTAAAGTTTATCTACTGAAAAGTTTCAAAGACACTGTAGTTTCTTTGTCTGAAATCTTGTATTTAAGGGATTCCATCACTATTTTTTTTCTAATTTAAGACAACAGCCAAAGTTACAGAAGACAGAACAGCTCTCCACAGATTGTTTACCAAGAAAACAGAGGCTTCCATAAGCACTTGCATGCAGCCATGTCTGAGTCTGAGCTGTACTCCAGGTGGACGTTGTTACCAGAGAGCCTTCTCTGGTGAAGGAGGTGAAACTTTTCCAAATTATGCTAAGTCTTGACTTTGCCATGAGCAGCAATTACAGACTATGGTTACAGGGCTGAGCATTGCCCTCATCAGGGTGTCAGGAGCATTCTCTCTGCTCACACAGGTGAGGGAGGAAAACCCATTGAGATGTGCCTCAGCTCCAGGAGACATCTCTCACCTTGCATTCAGGAGAAAACTCCAATGAAAAAACACTTCTGGCCTTAATGCACTTAATACATAGGCTGCATCTCCTTGGCAAGAGGTGAAATTGCCCAAAAAGGGGGCTGAAGCACATTTATCTCACAACCATGCTTTGACCTGAAAAGGCAACATCAATTCTAGCAGAGTATTTCTCAGATACAGATAACTTGTGTCAGAAAGAGCTTCAGGTATCTGTAAGGCTGCAGGGCCATGGCCTTTGCCTTAGAGTTTCCTGTAAATTAAGCTAGAAGAAGGCTCTGTTGTTTTATCGTTCTCAAGAGACAGGGATGTCTGGGCTCCTTTCATGGCTGACAAGGACTTGCTTCTGTAATAAACGAGAATTCCAAATCCTCCTGCATCACCTGAGATGAAACCCTTCTTGTCTCTGCACTCCTCCTGACCCCTGTTAGCTTGTTGCTTTAGGACCATACCCATGACAAGAAACCAGGATTTATTCCTCCCAGCACTGCCACCCTTTCTGCACAGGACAGCAGCACAAAGCACACAGAAAGCACTCCCTTGTTGGTAATCAGTTTTGCATTTCCCCAGTGCTAACAAAACACAGTCTGAGCACACCCACCTGGAGCTGGCCTCCAAAAGAGAGAGCCTGGAAAGCACTGAGCTATATAATGAAACCTTGGCATATCCTGTTCACACCTGGCACCTGCTCCAAGAGCAAGGACTCAAGGTCTCTAAATCCCCTGCCTGAGGTGATTAATTAGGTGATTATTCACACACAAAGCTTAATCCCCAAGCCATGGAGACCTGTGGGAGTTCACTGACTAACAACCGGCAAGTTGCTACCCAGAGCGTCCCCAGAGATTAATTATATACCAGATCTGCTCAGATTATAGACCTGATTTACAACACTGCTTGGTATTAAGCATGCCTAACACTTTCTATTATACAGTTTAACGTTGAGTGTTTGTGCTAAGTATTTACATGGCTACTTCAGGAGGCATCTTTGGAGAGCATTTAAAGTCAGGCATGTTAGTGGCTTTCATGGGGTGAGAATAAAATAAAATAAAATAAAATAAAATAAAATAAAATAAAATAAAATAAAATAAAATAAAATAAAATAAAATAAAACAAAAACTGCAATGATATTGGCTTGGTCTTTGGTGCCAGATCTGAGGTGTGTTTGTGTAGGATTAAGCTTTTATTTGAAGACCTCTAGCACACCCATGCTGGGGGATGTCAGCAACTAGAAAGCAGCCATCTTTCTCCATAAGTGTGTTCTTTGCATCACTACGTGAAGATCCACATTTGTGATTTTGGGCATTTCATCTGCTACAATATCCCAATGACCTGTTCTTGGGTAGACCTCCTGGCAACTCCCTGCTGGACCTGTGCATGCTGGAGGAAGAGGAAGCACCTCCTCCTCTTTCAATGCAAAGTGACATAGAAGTGAAGGGAAAAAGTGCCTCACAGTTCCTTCTTCCAACCTCTCTTGCCTTATTTTGTCAGTTGCTATCCCCTTTCACCTGTGGAAGAATAGTGAAGAAGACACAAGCAGATGTTTCATGCTTGTATCAGTACCCATGCCTCACGTAAGTGCTGTCCTGCTGGCACAGCATGGCAGGAATGAAGTGTTGTCTGTGCAGGCCAAGGCAACCCATCAGGTCAATGCCACCTCCTGCCACATGGATGTGGAAGGCATGAATATCAGGAGATGATCCACAGCAGTAAGCCTCCTCTGCATGGGTTAGCCTCCAGGTCCAGAAACCACAGTACGAGCCCAAATTAGACACTCTGAAGGAGTTTCACTTCTTGACTTGCCCGAATCAATACTCCAGGAGCAGGAGCAAGGCATTTGCTGGACTGTAACAGAAATTTGGGCATGGCAGAATATGGATCCACACTGCCTGGTGATTCTGTTTCAGGCTGTGCTTGGCTTGTGTCCATGTCGGTGCACAAAATACTTGCAAAGAGAGAAGAGCCCAAGCTGCTAGTGTGATCCATTAGGCTGAGACTTGTAAGCGAGTGTTGCCACGAGACTATTCGGAAAGGTAAGATAATATCTGTAGCACAGAGGCTGTTTCACTGATAACGTGGATTACAGACTGCGGTGCAGTTGTCTTATCACTTAGAAGTTATGAGTCTGCAGAAGGGAGTAGTCTGAAAAGCCAGACCTATACGTCAGGGATTTCCCCAATAATAGGATTACTCATCAAAACAGCACAAAGGAGCCGAGCTGAATATCTTCTCCCAGGCAGGAAAAAAAGTGACACAGAGTTAATGTGCATGCACAGGTTCAAAACTGCAGCTTCATTAAAGCCGTGCCTTCCAGTTTCCCGGGGATCTGGATTTCCTCAGGCCTCTTCTGTGCTCTTTAACCACTGCCACCACCTCTGAAGAGCTAAGGGAGGTGAGGGGGACATCCAGGGGACAGAGCAGTGTTCACAAACAAAGCATCATCCATCTGCGGTGCAAGGCAGAGATAAACGTCTTCATGTAGAAGACAATTTATTCCATGAAAAGGACTCCTTGAGCTGTATGGGATGGCTGTATTGAAAAAAAAAATCCTGCCACCAGTCCCAAAAGGTGTCACAAGCCAAAGTATAGTCTACTTATTAAACAGAAGAGGCCAGTCCCTACAGAGCTATGGTTATACATACAGTCCACATCAGATGGAGCAGGCAAATATAAGGGCCCTACATTTCTTTGATCTTCTAAATTGAACATAAACTCCTTCAGTCAGGAAGGACAGGTTCCCAGAAATACACTGCAACATCACTCACTCAAGTGTTTTACATCTTCTGGTATTGGTTTTTGGCCTCTGTTGATGGCAGATCACAGCACTGCGCAGACCACCCTTCTCATCCAGTAACAGGAGCAAGTCAGCAAATTAGAAATTGGATTTGGGGGAAGCTGGCTCTATTGGATTGTCTTGCTGATAGTCTCCCTGGCTTCAAAGCTCACATCTGTCTCGTGAGCTGGGGGACGGTTTCTAACTTTAGTTGACCCAAATTACTCACAGCCTTTCTATGCAGCACGCAGCAACACTGAATCTGTGCATTGTGCCTTTGATCACTGCACCACTTAAATAGGCTGACCTGCACGTCTGTGCAAAAACAGCTTTACAGGCAAACACGTTGGTGATTCAGCTGTCCCTAACACAATTATTCTCTGATCTGGAGTGGCAGAGGAGGAAGATGAGCACAAAACTAGTTTTATTCGTTTGTTTGTTTGCAAGATGCTGAGTTTCTGTGCATTCCTATCACATCTAAGAGCAATTCCTCACCTAAAGGAAGAATTGTCCAGGCCATATTCTGTTTTTCCATAAGATGGTCCTGTAGGTAGCAGAAAGAAGCTTTCCTGAAGTCTTAGTTTACATATATATATATATACATGTACATGCCCCTCTGTCTACCCCAGCCCTTGACTAACCGATAACTTCATCAGGGACAGGAGACTGGGCCACTTTTCCTTTGTATCCTAAAATACTTCCTAAAATCTCTCTCTGTCTCTTATTCCCTCAACAAACATGCACAATCTGTAAATGCCAAATCAACATTAAGTTACATACAAAAAAAAGATGGTTAGGATTAGAGAATTTATGCTGGGAGTCAGGATTTTAGTGACTCATTTGAGGGAGTTAACACATTAGGTGTATACTGCAGTTGTATTCTTGCTGGGCAGAGCAAATGTAGCTCTTCTTCAGTACTGGGTGATTTTTGGTCATTATACTTGCAACACCACTAACTTAGCTGTAATGGTAGGAAGATAACTGTAAAATTCTTGGGAGGACTTGGGACTTTCACTTTTCTTGTTGCAAAGAGAAGTGAAACTCAAGCAAAAAAAAATACAGCATCTGAGAAAAGGGTAGGGCCATTTTTAACCACCACAAATTAGCAGAATATGGCACAATTTGAGCTCCCAACTATTCATAGATGTGACCCTTCTAAAAAGTAAGAACAGGGAGAAGAGGTGTTTTTGGATTTTTGTTAAAAAAAAAAAAAAAAGGGAAAAATTAAAAACCCTTAAACAGCAGGATATTATGTACCTGCTATTAAATTCCATCTGGCACTAACCCTTCAGGCAAGTAACAAGCCAAGACGACCATTTTTGGGAGGGGAAAAAAAAAAAAAAAAAAGAAAAAAAAAAAAAGACTGATTTTAGCAGAAGCTGTAGAAGCCAAATTTGTTTGAACTGTCTCTGCACATCTTTACATCATGCACTTGCAATTTTTAAAACTATTTTAAAACAGGGTGGTAAACGTGTTAAATAGGTCACTCCCTGTGTCCAGCGCAGAGATAAGAGGCTGTTTATATCTCCAACTGCAGAACTTTGGCTCTCGAGCTCAACTGGTAACTGCTTACACGGCAGGTCTCCAGTGCTTGCCCAGAAGGCAAATGCTACAGTCAGAGGAAATAAATAAATCTGACTGCTCTCGTGTTTAGTCCTGCTCCAGCACACCAATACTGCTATATATGGCAGCCCTGCAGCTCTGGTACAGGGACCATGGAGGAGCACGTGATGAGTTGGAGAAGCAGTCCAAAAAAGTTAAAGCATCAGACAAAGAGGCAAACTGGGTGGTTTTGCAAGAGTAAGCTGGGAGAAAGAAGGTGACATTTCTGCTGAAGAGAACTTGGGTCCTGCTGCTGCTCACAGACGTGACACATCGTGACACATTTTAACTCAGCTTGGGGTAGAAACAGCCTTAGTATCCACCAAATAAAATATTCAGGCAGATGCATGTGATTGAGGAGCAGGCAGAAACTGAACAAATGCTGCCCTGAGTCTGCCTCCCCTTGTCCTTGAGGAGACAAGAGGGACGTCGTATCACTGATATCACAGCCCAGGCTGTGACATGGTAAAGACTTCAGGTGACCCAAGTTTACAGGATTTTCTCTACATTATGGTTTTATAACACAGGGGAGTGAGGGAAACGAATCCAAATGTGTTCTGACACTGTTTTGCAGGACACGTGTCCTTCTCCCTTGGGGAGCCACAGGAGTCTGTGATGGGAGATGCAGGGAAAATACTCAGGGGGTTGGGCCTCTACCTGCAGGCTACAAGGAACTGCTCCAGGGTGGTTTGGCCCCTCCAGGCCTCAGAGAGCCTTGGAGGTAAAGCACAGCCTCTCAAAAAGCAGGCAGTGTGCCCACCCTGTGTGCATCCTGCCAGTGCCACCAGAGCAGGGACGGCCAGAGCTTCAACACTGCTGAGGTGCCAACGAGTAGTGCTGGAGCTCCTCCAGTGCAAGTGGTAATTCAGTTCAATTAAGCGTAGGTAAACTCCATTTAGGCTGAATTTCCCCTGAGCAGGGGTTCTGTAAGAGCCAGAGGGAGTGAAGGAGACCTTTCCAAGGTCTGAGGCCTGCCTGCTGAGAAACAGATTTACAGCTCCGGCTTCTGCAGTCTGGAGAGAATAACAAAGATGGAAAGAGGGGGAGGGAAGAGCTTTCCAACATGTGAAAGATAATAGGAAAATGAAGATTGTAAAACTCTTCTATCTACTGGGAATAGACTAATAGGCTTAAAGTGCATTAAGGCCTAATGCAGGCCTCCCTAGGGACAGCTTTCATGTGCTCAGGAAAATGAAGGCACTGGGATACACCACCTGGAGAACGCAGTGGAGCCTCCACCTTCTGCATGAACAATGAGTCAAATGCTGTTGAGCCCAAGATAAGGGATTAGATTAGATTAGATGTGTAGAGTCCCACATACCGTTCCCAAGAGCTGTATTTCATAACAGTCCAGAGCCACATTTCAGCAGTGTTTACTATCCTGCAGAAGTGTTTTTATATCCATTTGGGACTGCTCCTACCTCTAAGCTGTACTAAGGGCTCAGGAAGATTGACCAAGACCAAAGAGATTCTGAGCCCTACAAAGACAGAGGATTGTAAAACAAGCTCTCTTCTTTCTCTTCCCTTGTACCTCCCAGAGGCACAATTTAAAACCTGATCCCTAAGCCCAAGTCTGCCCACGAAGGATCCAGAACTCACATGGATTTTGAAACCTCTTAGACTTCACTGGAGCAGCTACATTTCAGAGAAGAATAGCATTGCATCAGCCTTTCTGCAAACTCCTTGGCATCTCCTTTGCCAGCCAAGAGATAATTCTTCTGTAGGATGTACTGCAGCAAGGAGTTCAAAACGTCTCTGATTACACAGGGGTTGCCTAAATTACTACCTACTCCCTTTGTGGGCCAGTTGCATGGAAAGCCAAAAGCTCTGAAAGCAACAAGGTGTCTGGTCCAGAAATCTATCTTTTTACTAACAAATGTAGCATGGGCAGAAGCAGCTCCAACCTGGAGACTGAAGGGTTCCAGGTGATGGCTGAAATGAGCCTGTGAGATACTTTTTGGAGAAGCAGGAAACCAAAGGATATGGTGACTAAGTAGGAACAAGGAGTTAGATCAATAAATCCTCTCATCACATGCAGCCCTGCCCAGCATAAAAATATTAGCAAAAAAATAAAACAAAAAAAAAGGAAGGCCTGTGGGTGGTGAATGCAGTTCTTGGTCTTCACATCTTTTCTGTTCCTCTGCCCTTTTGTTCCTGCTTTTGGGCACAGCAAGAGAAGTGTGGAAACAAATCAAGAAGCAGTCGCACACAGGAGGAGCGAAACCTCAGACAGCAGCTAGCAGAGAGCAGAACATATGTTTACTGTCATCTTCCTCCTCGCGTTTGAAAAGCCACCTTACTTCCAAGGGGGAGAAAAATCCTTTTGCCAGTCTCTCGGAAGAGAGGAGAGCACCTCCTCAGCCGGGTGCTGGCTCAGCTCACAGCAGGAGTTCATTTTCCTTCGTCTGCTCAATCCTCCCAGCGCCCTGATGGAGCTGGGATTAATTCAGCTCTTTGCTCGAGTTCAGCGCTGTTCCACTCTCATTTTGTGGAAGTTGTTCCTCTCCCTTAGCGGAAAGCAGCACGTTTTGCATGTGCTCCTGCACACTGTTGTTTCAGAGTGGTGGCGTCTATCCTTGTATCGCTGGTGCTCACAGGGACATCCCTTCCAAGGTCTGCACCCTGCCACCAGCCAGGGGAAGCATCGGTCCCCATGACAGAGGGATCAGGGGTCCGTCAGAGGGGCAGGGCTGACCCAGGCTGGCACTGGGATGCTGGAGCAGCACAGTGCCCTGAACCCAGCCAGAGCATGGCTTGAGGTAATGAACATCACTCCTGACACCCCCATTTAAGCACAGATGGCTGTATAATTGCTTTATTCCACCATCAAATCTTCATCAGTAACCCTCAGGTTAGCTCCCAGAAGTGGCTTCTCCTGCCCAAATGCAGGTTCTGCACACAGCTCCTTTGCACAGAAGCTCACTGGGAGACCCTGGGGTTGTTCCTATCTGGAGCTGGACCCAACAGGAACACATCGCAGGCTGCAGGACAAGGAGGATTAAAATCGGACCATGCACAAACTACAGACGAATGACATATTGCAGTTGTAGGGCTCCTGTGTATAACACAGCACTGGAGACACAACCCAAAGCAAGGAGCACTTTTATGCACTTAGTTCCTTCACCAAAAATATAATAAACAGACCCTGTAGGTTTCTACCACTTAATTCTCTGTTTTGTTTCATTCTTCCCAAAAAGTTCGCTCGGCCTCAAGCTGAAGTTATCTGTGAATTTATTACCACGGTGGTTCCTCAGATTAGGCAGAAGAATTGAAACAGAAATGCATAGCTGTAAAGTGCTCCAAAAATAGGCGAACACTAAATCAATTAAAATTAAAAAATCCAGCTTGTAATATTGCTTAGTAAGACAAGGGTCACCCTGCTCACCGTCACACACCAGACACCCTGGAGAAGATTTTATTCCCATGAATGGCAGGAGCCAATTTTTCCCAAATGCAATCCATCTGTGTTTTCCCCAGCCTACTCCAAAGAGGCTGAAGGTTTCACCTTTAGGTCAGGCAGTTTTTACGTTGTGTCCTGGGCCCTGTTGGCTCTTGGACAGTCACCCAGCAGCTCCACAGCACAGTCACTGCCACAGTCGTGTCTGGGAGCAGAACATACCGGGAGTGTTCAGCATCATCAGGGTGAAGCAAATTTTCACACCTGGAAATTTGCCTCCGGTGATGATTCCAGCTGGGATATGAGTAACCAGCTCATCCTTTCACTGTCACGGGAGGATTTCAAGGCTCACAGCTTTCTGGCAAAGGTTTTTCTGCTGGCTGAGATTAGACAGGTAGGAAGAAGATTCTCAGAGAGAGCAAGAACACAAAGTGGAAAGAGAAAAGTCTCAAGCTGACAAATTAATGAGAATCAGACAGAAAGTAGAAAATAATACTTAATGAGTCGTTAAGGGACATTTTGTTTTGCAAAACAGTCATGGCCACATGCTAACTGTGACATGCAATGGCCAACACATTTGCTTGTTATAAATGTTTGACTGCAGTTGCCCACCAGGAAGCTGCAAGGTATTCTCATTAGAAGAGCTATCGCTAGGAAATCAAAGCTTGCTAATTAATATAACTCACCAAAACAGACAATGAGTTAGAATTGTAGACAGTGATATTTACACGTGTATTTCTGAAGTGCTCTCTTCTGTTTCATAATTTGCATCACTTTAATGGTCTCCAGAAAGAAAACTCTCTATTTCATTGACCCTGTCAGAGAGGTGAAGTATGCCTGACTTTATTCTTCTAAATTGGTGAGCATATATTCTTCCTTCCCCCTCAAAAAGCCAGACCCAAAGCTTTACCTTTGGCTTCGTTTACAGTCATCATATTTCTGGGTCTTGTTCTTCAGTCCTAGGCCTCTCTTTAATTTGGAGCTAGAAAAATAATTTGGCAACAACAGAGAGTTGGATGTTTTTTAACTCACAAACAAGGAAAGCTTGAGAGCTTGTATATTTTTTTTGTTTGTTTGGTTTTGTTTTTCCCAAGGCAGGGAAAGGAAGGCAGGGGAGCTACTAGGTAAAAAGAGAATTTGCCTGTTATATTCTTGATACAGTAATTAATGATCTTGGAGATTTATTCTTACCATGTTTGATAAAAGATACACAGGAATATAAGCCAGCAACTAACCAGGATGGGAAAGGAGCTACTGGTAATAGGAGGATATGAGATATGCTTCTTTGCACACTTAGATGCTGTTGAGAGCATAACTAGACATACAGTAATACCACTGTAATTCTTATTTCACGGGGCAATATTTTGCTTTTACTTCCTCTCTGCATTTCTCCTTCATCCCCAGGAACGAGTCAGCCAGTAGCAATGCCACCTGCACAAACTCACTTGTGTGACAAGTCACCACTCCAACATTCCTGGTCTTAATTTACTCCTCCCTTCCCAATCCCCATCACATTGCACAAACTTTTAAGCCTGCACTGAGCCAGCAGAAGTTTGCTTCAAAAGAAGGATCCAACACGCCTTAGTGACCACTTGAAGTCATCTGAATTTTACGTGCAGGAGTTTTACAACATGGGAATTTTGTAGTGAAGGTGTGTTCTGGACAGTGTTGTTGTAAAGCAGGGTGTTGCAGGGGAGCAGATCCAGCCTCTGTGACAGGGATCAGGATGGGTTTTCAGTATCAGTGTGAAGGCAGATCACCTCCTCGTCAGTTACAGCACTACAAATATTAATCTAGTCTTGATTTAACTATTTCTCCTGTTCTTGCTCTGCAGTGGCAGCTTCTGACATTGATGACAGAAGGGTTCAGAGTTTCTGAAGTTCAGATTACAGGGGCAGGGTACAATATCCCAGGTTTAGGATTTCCTGATTAATGCTGGTGCCCAACACCATTGCTGCCTGGAAGAGCCCTGCACAGGCTGCAAGAACTGAGGCACCACGAGTTGGCACAATCCACAGAGCTCCAGAGCTCTCAATACACAGGGGTGGCTTACATGCAATGGCTTGAGCAGCTCACAAGGTGGGATATTTCTCCTCTCAATTTTCTTTAAAAGGTTGGATGCTTTGTTGTTGTTGTTGTAAATATGCAGTATTTTTCTATACCCTTGGGATAGGGAAAAAAAAAAAAAAAACATATCTTGCCAATGGAGAATTTCATGTCAGAGTACAGGATACTGTTTTCTTCGCGGAGGTAAGGCAATGAGAAAGGCACTGTTATCCCCAGTAGGGAACCGATATAACCTTCTGTCTAATACCTTCTGCCCTGTAGCAATCACTCTGGCTTGCAGCAGCCAGGCTGAGCACTAGGCTTTCCTGAGTTCAAAGCTGAACTTGCTGCCTCCCCACCCCTACCAGCAGGCATATCTGTCTTCATCTCTTTTCTCCAGTGTGGCCTGAAATTTGTGAGAACATTTAATATTCTGGTCTTGACGAAGGGATCCAGAGCCCCAGCCAACACACCTGTCGCCTGGTGTTGTAGGGTGATGGATCCAGAACCAATTTTGCATCTTAGCGTCTAAAACACTGAGGCAAACATAAAAAGACAAGAGTAAAGAAACTGGATAAAGGAGACTTCACTCTGTATTGGCCATGAAATCCTTAATGCTTCGTGTCATGCTTTAGAAAATCACTTTAGCCTAAGACTCACTTAGTGATTACAGTCCCATTTCAGCCCCAGATGCCCAAGTGAAGCTCTGATGGAAGGTTTAGAAAAGGCCTTTTAGCCACAGACGGGGAGCTCAATCTGTTTAGTCTCAAAAGGCAGAGACTGGGAGGCAACTTGATTACACTGTCTTCACATGGGGGAGATAACAGGCACTTAAAAGGGATTCTTAATCTAGAAGAAAGGTTTAACAAAATGCCTGTGGCTAGAAGCTGAGTCCAGACCAGTTCCAATTAGAAACGAGACACTTAAAGAGATTTAAAGAAAAGAAAAAAAAAAAAAAAAGCACCCATACCAGTGGTGGTGGCCACTGGGACAGACTTGGAAAGGGCAGAGCCTCCACACCAAGACTGGATGCTTTCTGGAAGGTGTCCTGCATTCCCCCCTGACATGGTGCCAACGAGGGAAACCCATCAGGAATTTACCAAAACATCTCACCCAGCAGCTCCTGCTGAGCTTAGTTAAGCCCCCAGAATAATCACATAAAAAGGATGAAATAAACTTTCCTGGCAATCACGCTGCTCTGCTATTCCAGTCCAAGTCTACCTGGGCTTCAGTAGTTTGTGCAGTGAACCTGTGTTAAACAGCAAGCGCTACTGGCCTCCTTCCTACCAGTGTCAGTCATTACTTGGTACACAGAGAGACGCTACCACCAGTAACAGGACTGGAGAAGCTCTAGAAGATCCAGAAGAGGTTTAGGAGAAACCAACAGAGCTGCAAGGCTGCTTCTCCTAGCACATACACACCCAGCTTCTGCGTATGCAGAAGAAAATAATTCCATGAATTCCCAGAAAGAGAAAAAAAAAAAATAAAAAAAGAAGTTTATTCAAAAATATAAATGCCACCAAGACGCGAGGCACATAACATAACTGGTTCCCTTTCTGCCAAGGTTTCAAAGGAAGCGCTGTGTTCGCTGACCTGCAGCAGGTCCCATTAGTGATGCTGAAGTGCGGTGCTGTCTGATTTATTTATCAAAGCTGCAATTTTCAAAGGAGCTTAAAGGCAACACGGTCATTTGGGAGGGGAGGGAGAGAGAGACGAAGTGCACAGCACAAAAAGCTCTGATCTAAAATGGCCTTTTCCAAAATGTGAAGTTCTATGAAAGATTCCTTTAAGAAGTCCCCAAAAGCTTTTATGGAAACAGTTGCACGGCTTCCTACCCAACACCTAGGCAGGAACATCGAACATGCAGGTGCAGAGGGCTTGCAGGCACTTGCAACCCACTGCTGGAGGCTTTACCGAGGATGAAAATCAGCCTGCCAGCCCCAGCTTGCCCGCAGCTCTGCCTGCTGCTCGCTCCTTGCCCTGCAGAGCTGTGCCTGCTCCCAGCACACCTCCCCAGCACCCCTGCACCTGCTAAAACCAGCTCGGGATGAAGGCTGCTTCGTTCAGAGCAACTTGCTGCCCTCTGCAGTCCAAGCAGAGCTCTCGTTAGTCAGCCTGAGGAACTGAGGGCTGAAATAGAAATCTGCAAAGGATGTGTGAGGCTGAAATAAAAAAACAAAGCAACCTGAGCAGGGACCCCGGGGAGGCCCAGCTGTTTAGCATACCTTAAAGCATCTGCAGATATGACATTTCCTTTGCCAACCCAGAGCTGCTCGCATGGGCACAGCACATAAATATGTGTCTGTCTCAGGAGAGCCGGGACTCTGCCTCTGATGGGCCCAGGATTATGTATGACCGAGGGAGCACAGCCCCAAATACTCTAAAGCTCCTAATTTTCACAGCCCCACTATCCTGAAACAATTTCTCTCCTTCCCTCCCAACCCACCGCCTTTCTGAAAGCTAACCCCAAAGCTTCCAGCAGGGAGAGGACCTCTTTCACCACAACATGACAAAGGTCACAACCAGGCTGCTCCCCGAAGAAAACGGGTCCTGCTTTTTAGCCCTCCCCAGTTACATTTGTACAACACAGTTCAGGAGGTGACAGGTGCCCTGGGTTTGATGTAACCTACTTAAAGTCTGTAGGTAGATGCAGCCCTCCAGTGGTGAAAATATACACAAGCAGCTATGCTTTTTTTTCCTCTTTTTTTTTTTTTTCCCTTGCTTTTTCCTTTTTTTTTTTTTCCTTTTTTTTTTCCTTTTTTTTTTTTTTTTTCCTTTTTTTTCCTTTTGCATGTCCCTGCTCAGTCCCCGTCCCCACCATTTCACGTGCTGTGCTTGCAGTTGTTCTCCCATCGCCCCTGCACTGAAGAGGAGCCAGCAATGATGCTCAAACAGACCTACGACATTTTGGCCAGCGAGGGGCTTTTTACCCCAGAATAGACCAATTCCTTTCTGCACAGCACAGGGATTATTTGCTGCTACTTCAGGTCCTTCAAGAAGAGAGAGGAGGAGGAGGGTGGGGGGACAGGGCACAGGACAGTCATCTTCATTCAGTCCCTGTGGCTCTGGCCACCCTGTTTTAAACCATGTGAACGCCTGGGCAGAGCATCAAAATGTACCTGGGGCATGTTCCCATCCAGCCTTTTACTGCTAGCACATGAAGGTGTAGATAAATTGGAGCAGCTCCTTGCGTTTTGTTACAGTGTTCAGCATCACCTATTCAACATACCTCCATAAGAAATCAAGGAGAAAGAGCTTGGAAAGAAATAACAAAGTTTGGGCACTGGGTCCAAAAGCTAGGGAAACAGAAAGAGCTTGCTCCAAAAGCAGTCTGGGTTTGGGGCTGTCTGTCCATGGATTTGGGGGTCCTTCAAGCCAAGGCTGACAGCCCCCGTGGCTGCCCCCAAACCGGGGCAGGAGCCAGCAGGCTGGCTCTAGCTTGGCACAGGGAGATTACAGCAACTTTCCTGCCATCCTTCAAAGCAGCAGTGCCATCTTCAGGCAAAAAGCCTGAAATTAAAAGTTGTTTTTTTTTGTTGTTTTGTTTTGTTTTGTTTTGTTTTGTTTTTAATGCAAATGGTATTGCTCTCTGGACCTGGCCACGCAGGACTTGCAGTGACGCACACCGTGCCATGCAGGACACCTAAGTCATCGTGGCGCTCACGGGGGTTGTGCTCGCCCCCAAACCCAGGGCCGGGCATTTCCCTCACCTCTGCCCGGGCAGGAGCTGATGTCCCTGTCCTGACTGCATCCCCCTTGGCGGTCTCAGCATTGACATGATCATGATATGGCTTTCCTCTGAAATTACACATTTTTCCACCTGTGCCTGGATCACACAGAGGCTCTGGGGGAAGGTTGTGGAGCTGAGACCACTCTGGCCCTATTATCAACAGGGGACTGCAGCCCCTCTCTGTGCTGCTGAATTTGGGATAAACCCCATCCACGTGGGGCAGGGCGCAGCCTCCTTTGGGAATGCTCTCTGGTACAGTACCGGTGACCCCAGCAGCATCTGGGGACATGCCAAAAAACCCCATAGCTCCCATCAGCATCACAAAAAGATGAGAGTGAGGGAGGGGGAAAGCAGCTGTCCTGCTGGGGACACTGGAACCTTACAGGGTCTTCTCCTCCCTCCTCTTCCCCACCAGCAGATGTTACACGCAGCCCTTCTTGCTGCGAAATGGCAACGATTTCCACCAAGCAGTTTGTTTCGGCACGGTCTCCCTGCCCTGCTAAGAGCTGCGATTTGGCACCACTCAGCCCAGCTGGGGATAATCAGCCATCAGCAGCACAGCAGCCTGTAGGCAGTGAGGACTGGCCCGCTGTGCCCCAAAAACCAGGAGGATGCTCTGGAGCAGGCCCCAGCCAAGAGCTCAAAGCATCACCTAGCCTGAGGAATGGAGCTGCTGATCTTAGGGCCTGAATTAATTAAGCCCTGAAATGCACAGAGCCCTGGATGTAACGATGATAAAGAAAACCCCATGTTCTGGGTGGTTGCTGCTTCCCTCTGGTAGCATCCAGCTCAAACAAGTGCAGGGGGCTCGGCACAGGTGGTTTCAGGGCAGTCACCAGGCTGACAACACGCAGCTGTAGCTGCTGGCTCCTCAGGCAGCACAGCTGGAGCAGGAGGATGATTTACAGCTGTGCCTAAGGCCAGTGGTTGCAATGCTCAGGTCCCAAAAAAATGCCAGCCCCCAACGGTACCCAAGCCCTGGCTGAAGCACCCAGCCCTGCAGCTGCTTCGAGGGGCTCCTCGCAGGCTCCCATCCTGCACAGGAGGAAAGTTCATCCTTTTATAAACATTTCTCCTTATCAGTAACACTAAAATAGTTCCAGAATTTTGTTTCAGCTTCTTCAGGGGAAAAGAAAATCCCAAAGAAAATCTGGGAGGACGAGGGAGAGGGGATCTTTCCTTTATAATCAGGATTTTTAGTTAAAAAAGCCCTTATTCCTGAACTGCTCCAATAGCTGCCTATCTTATCTTTGACCCTTCTTCAGCAGCAGTCAGCATCCTGTAGAATGTTATTAGAAAAATGGGTCCTTGCACATTTTTAAATAAAGTAAATAAAGATAATGAGAAGGGTCTCTCCAGCCCATGGGCAAGCTGGCATGCAGGTCCCTCAAGGCATATGTAGGTTTAAAAACTTTCAGGGTGTTGACGGTGTTAGAATGGTGTTAGTTCTTTAGTAATTCTGCATGTTTTCCTGTAAACCAAAGAGCATATATTCAATGAGAGCCCATCTGATTCAATAGAAATAGATCTTTATTAATAACATGCACATTATATGTATATTTAAAATACATTTACATTTTTCTACTATTCACTTTAGAAAACAATTTCATAAAAACCTTTAGTCAGGTCCCAAGTAATTTTAAACATTAAAAAGCCATTTTTAATCATAGAACCAGTCGGTATTATTCCAATTAAGTGGTGTATAATCACCATGTATTTACCATAATGCAGGCTCATGCATTCTAGCAGAAATAGGTGTTCCCTTTCCTGCTTTGTTAACCATGTCAAATATACGACGATATACTTGACAACATCATTATCTGCATTTCTGATTCCCTGCTGAGAGAGCGCTGTACAGATGGCATTGAAAAGCTGGAGACAACTTTTTTTTTTTTTTTTTTTTTTTTTTTACAACTTTTTGAGTTCGCGGGAGGGGCGCTGGCATTGCAGGTAACGCAGAACCCGGTTATGGCAGAAACTGGAAAAGGAGAAAATTCGTGAACCACGAGGAGGAATGCAGTCTAAAAAAAAAAAAAAAGACGAGAAGAGGGAATTGCCAAACGCCCTCTGTGTTCATGGCAAACTTTGGGGTCAGGGTCGTGCTTCCCAAGGCCCTGCTGAGTATGGAGCCAGATCTGCATGGAGTGCACAGAGTTATCAGCTAAACACGGGCTGCGGTTTTTACAGGACATGTACAAAGGCTCGTATGAGGATGGGACTTTAAGGCACGATAGTCCGTATGTATACTCAACACATTCATCGAAAACAAAAGTTCCATTTACAGTGCAATATAAACGTATCCAAGAACTCAAGCGGCAGCTCTATAATCACTTTTCACTGATAATTAGGCAACTGAGGAGCACGTCTGTGGTGCAGGGCAGCCCCAGCCCCGCTCGCCCGTACACATGCTGAGCGTTGAGCACACGAGGAGCCTCCCTGGCTGCAGCCAGAGGATGCGCGCCGAGACACTCGGGCAAGACCCGAAGTGTTTGCAGGATCAAGGGCCTAATATCCTGGGATGTCTGCACCAAAGCTGATTTCCTGCTGGGCCAGGCTGCCTCCTGCCACAGCTGCTGCTGCTCCGGGCGGCACCGGCGCTGCTCGGGTCCGGCATTCCCAGCCAGGTTGGGGAAAGCGGCACAGAGAAAGCTCTTTGAAACTCTTTGAAACGCTACTTACAGCCAGGTGTGCTGCTGTTCCGAGATGACAAGGGGTTGTCCTAAGCCAGTCCTTGGCAAAGTTACCAGCTCTCTGTTACCAGCTCTGTCTGCGTCGCCCCGCATCGTCTCTGATGAACGCGCTATCTCCAAGGCAACTGAGTCGAAGGGAAGGAAGGACTTTTCTTTACATCCAGTGCAAACATAGCCCGTGTGTGGGAGCTCCTACCGCAGTCATAGTAGAATATATAAATATATCTATCACCGAAATTTGACCACCTACAGACAGATTCACACATCAGAAGCTAGAAGAGCTGAATTGCAGCTACAAACCCCAGAACAGGAAAATCACTGTAGGAAGCTGTATTAAAAACGCCGGTACCTGGTAGCTTGGCAACTAAATGATAAAATCAGCACATAATTCAAAAAAGTGTCAAATTAAATATTTCGGGAGCAACTTGCAATGTTACTGCACCTTTCTACTTCTTTATCACTCCGAAAATTATGTTTCTTAAGCACTGAAGTTGAATGTTTCAGAACCACTTTTCAACAGCACAAATCACCGGGTGAAGCAGAAGGCAACAAAAACTTGTGTAGACTCAAAATAAGTTAGAATTGTGGACCTTTAACTCAATTTCATATCAAAAAGTCAACCAGAGTTTTCTAGAAATAAATTATCTCTTTTAACAGCTCCTAGAGCAAGTAGAAATAAATAAAATTAAAAATCAGACAATGTATTTTGTTCAAGAAAACAACACGTGAGAGAAACACGAGTAAAACATTACCCTCTTTCATGGGTAGCCCAAGCAGTTTTGTTATCTGATCCAGATCTGCATCTGTTGTACCTGTTCAGTAGACAGCACGTTATCAGAGAAGCTTTCCCTAGGCAAGAAAGTACCTGCCCCTTTCAGTGGGCAAGGAAATCAGCATTCAGAGCTGAATCTGACAGGGGCACTGCTGTTTTTTTTCAGGTGAGGTTTAAAGGCTTTAACCCTACTGAGCTTTTTTACTCCATTGCAACAATTTTTATGTAAAAAGTTTGTTTTTCAGGCCAGGACTATCGTATGAATATAATAAATTAAGTCAGAGGTAAAACAAAAGCATTTTAGCATTTCACGTAGTAGCTAGATCATTATGAGTTCAGGCAGAAGCACACAAAGAACAAGGAAGTGTATAAGTTGCATCACTTCAGAGCAGCAAGTTACGTATTTTGAAACACCAGACAAGAGGAATAGTTGCCCTGTAACACCCAGCAGGCCTGGCCTCTGTGTCCCCAGGAGGATCCCAGGGGCCAGGAGCTCCCCAGAGACTCACAGCACCTCTCATGGCACCCACCAGCCCCCTCCTGTGCAGCATGGGGTTGGCTTCCAGCTTCTGCTTGTGGTACCAGGGCTGCTGCACCCAGCTGGCAATTAGCAATTATCCAGCCTCTCTCAGCTGGCCCCTGTCGAGCTGGACACAGACCCTCGTAGCTGGAGACTCCCTGAACAGGGCCCAGCATGAGTTTTTTGGGAGGGAGGCATAGCCCCCTGTGCTGCACAGCAAGGGGCTGACGACACCTTTTGGAAGAGGCAAAGAAATACACCCTGCCTCAACACAAAAACAAAAGCTGCTTCTCACAGCCTGAACATTCGTAACAACCTCCCAAAACCAGCACTGCCCTGTTTTTCCAGCCTCACTGCAATACCTGTGCTGTTCGTGTTCCCCAGTTTGCTGGTTATCCTCGTTTTGAAATAAGCTGTTGCATTTTTTTCTCATTAAAAAGTTGTGTTTAACTGCTCCTTTCTATCCCCTAAACCTGTCCTGCTTCCAATTGCTGATGTAGGAGTTGACTTTGCTCTTCACACCTTCTGCTCTTGCCTTCCTATCCTTCTTTCCTGCGCTATGAACACGTGCCTGACAGCTGTGATGATATGTGCAACACACACAACTAAGATGCTCCGGGCAGGGTTACAGGAGGAATCCTACACTAAACACATCCCTGTCGAGCAATGGTATTTGTTCGTACTCCATAATGCCTCAGAAATAGCATCGGCCAGACCTGCATGAGACAAGCCTTTCAAAATAATAATAAAAATAAAAAAAATCAGGTTCTTAGATACATATCTGCCTCCAGCTGAGTGTGTGCTGTTACCTACTTTGCTTTAAAGCTGCGGGGGTGATAGCCAGCCAGGCAAAGCCAATTTCTTCACTGGAAACCAACAGCCCTCTAGGACAGGCTTTGGCCCATTTTGCGTATTTGTTCAGTGATTCTGGGTTGCGAGCCACCCTCCGGTGAACAGCAGGTGTATCAGTAACTGATAATTTACAGACTCATCAATCACATTTCCACAGGTTATAGTGCAATCTTTGCTTTTGACCCCATTGCTGGAGCATCATCTTTTCCCTTATATTACTCTTTGGTATTTTCATGATATAGCTTTGGCAGCTATAAAACTTTCCACTTGTAGTCATCGATTTGCTGAACGCCTCTCATGTCATTTCATAGCTTGCGAAATATATATTTACACATCCTAAGGTTAATTCCCAGATTGAAATTAGACATTTCACTTGACCTGAAACACTATTACGAATGCTGAGTAGCTTCATCAGGAGAATCTCTGAGGCTTTACTAGCATCTGTCACGTACATTCATTCTCTATCGATAGGAGTTATGGTTGTTTTTCTGCCTTGTTTATTCCACGTAAAAATAAATGACTGTCTATTCCCTAGCACCAATGTGAACCTCCGGCCAAACAGCAAATTAGCATGCAGAAAAGTATCAGGGAAACAACTAGGGGAAGAATCAAATGAAGCTAAGGAAACACTGATGGCGGGCTGAAGAAACAATTTTTCCTGTGAGTCATTCTGTTCTGCATTAAAATAGCAAAATAGATACCAGCTAAGAGATAATAATATGTAAAAAGGTGAATGCAATTATTCTAAAAAAAAAAAAAAAACCTTGTAGATCTCAGTATAGAGTGTCTTGTAAGTAGCAGGCGAGTTAGTCTCTGAAAATCCTAAGCAAAAGGCTGTTTCCTTTGGCACTGACTCCTTCATATTCCAAACATTTCCTCAAAGAAACTTTCTATCTATGCCTTTATGTAAATAACTTGCTTTTTACTCCTCACTGTTAGACTATTCTGATACTTTGGGGGCTCCCCTTCCGCCAGGGATGGCAGAATTTAACTGCAAAGTGATTTTCAATGTCTGTATCTACACACAGAGAACTCAAATGCGGCTTTGCTTCTACACAACACGCTGCACACAGCCTCGGCGGGTAAGGACCTGTGTATTGCACCAGCTCTGTGTGTGTGCCAAGGTACTTCATAGCCACGGGGTTAACACCGGGGCTGCCGAGTGGGTTTCAAAGTGCCACCCGCTCAGCTCCTACCGCACCCGGCTTGATCATTAAGTATCTCTGCAATTACTGCCTCATCTCAACACCTCAATAAGCAGTTCAAGCATTCAGAAACAAACATAGGTGGGTCTAACAGCTACTTTAATTCATTTTATAAATAAGCAGTTGAGAATTTTGCTCCAAGTGGCTGCTTGTGTAGCCCATTCCGTAAACGGCGTTCTCTGCAGAATAAGGCACGATACGATACGAATGCAGCTCTTCATAATAGAGCGACTGGGAACAGCACTCGTGTACCATAAACTTCAGCCGTTTTCGTGCGTCAGAGTAAGCAGTCCTATAACACGGAGCCTCCTTAAAGTATTCATAGCTCTCCCTCTCTGTCTCTAGGTGAATCTTCCTCAACAGATTGTTAATTAATACAGACCTACGGAGGTAGGCTTCAGGGTCTTCCAGGAATCGGAGTTTCTGGAGAGAAAGTTTTAGAATACAAGTCCGGTCCTCGGGTAGTATCAGGTGCTGGGGAGCAAAGAGCATCAAAGGGGTCTTTAGTACGGAGGAATGACACCGAGGGAGGACGGGAGCTGGAAGGAGAAAGCTACTCACTTTTGGACAATACTCATGGCAATCTTGATGTAAATGTTCTTCTTCTGCATATTTCCTCTTAAAGTAGGCTACTTTCGACGTCGTTAATGTGTTTGGTAGGCCCCGATGAGATCAGCTCTGCGCAAAACAAGAAGGAGAAGAGGCTCGGTCACGCTGCCGCCATGCCTGTGGCAGCACAGGGGGTCCAGAGACGGCACCGCGCTCCCCCCGACCCCACAGCCCCCTCTCCACACCCCAAAGGCAA
Organism: Aythya marila; assembly: GCF_965140915.1. Taxonomy (NCBI): domain Eukaryota; kingdom Metazoa; phylum Chordata; class Aves; order Anseriformes; family Anatidae; genus Aythya; species Aythya marila. The sequence goes on along the minus strand of NC_139046.1, from coordinate 6,591,838 downwards.
AACCTGAGGGGGGGTCTCCAAGCCTGCAGCCCTCCAGCCCCGCAGACCCTGCCCTGGCAGCGCTGCCCCCGCGGGCTAATGGGGCGTAGCTGGGGGGCTCGGGGGGCTGCAGAAGGGTCCCCTCGTTACAGAGGGGGGTCTCTGGGGAGGGGAGAGGCCGGCTGGGGGTCACCATTACCCAGGCAGCTCCTGAGGCCCCCCTGTCACGGCACGGCCCCGCTAGGGGGTGGTGTTGGCCCGGAGGAGCCGCCGGGCCCGGCCGGTGGAGCTGCGGCGGTTACCGCAGTGTGGGGGGTTCGGGGGCCTGGGCTCGGTGCCCCCCCTTTGGGGTCGGGGCTTTCTGCTCGCCCTGCTCCCAGCTGTGCTCCTCCGGGGGGGAGATGTGGGGTTAAAGCACCTCGTCGAGACCATAAATCTGGTGCTGGGCAGCTCAGGACCCCCGGGAGAACCAGGGCCCGGTTGTGGTGCCCGGTTCGTGACGCGATCCCGGGAGGCGTGTGCCTGTGGGGCACCAAAACCCGCTCTGATTGCCGTGGTTTGCGTTTAAATGGGCACATTTTTGAGATCTTGCTGTGGTGGATTTTAAAGGCAGTCCCCAAAAGTTAGGATCTGGAGGCACTCAGGTCTTAGGGCATACATTTCTTTCCCACGCTGAGATCCTTTACAGGGGCATGTAAAACCCGGCTTTCTGAGGCAATAAAGGGTTTGGTTCTGGGCCGCATCTCTACCGCATAGCATGGCAGCCAAACCAGACCTCATCGTACAGGGTGGGCTTGGGGAGCTCCTGGAGTCCTCGCTGCAGGTGGGAGGGAAAGGATATTGGTGCAGGTCTTGCAGGGGAGGAGGCGATGTGCTCCGCCATCCTCCCTCTGCACCAAAACCCCACAGAGGTGGCCACAGAGGACAGACCCCCCCACAGGAGGTTCTTCTTGTGTTTTCTCCCTGAATTTCAAGTCAGCAAGGATGGATGTTTGCTGTAAAAGAACATTACAAACCGGGGCAGAAAACCCTTGACTGATGGCTTAGCACCTGATTTGGAGCCAAGTCCCCCAGCCCTGGGACTGGCCTGACGTGGATCCCACAAAGCAGCACCGTTCCCACCACAGACGTATCAGAAGGGGTCTGCCACCCTTGCAACAGGACAACGCCGTGTTTTAGTCACACTGGACCCACTGCACACACCAGAGATGCTCCCTGCACCAGGACACAGCTGCAGTAATCTCTGGGCAGCCACAAACACTCATTCAAACACACGTGCAGCAGCCTTCGGTGCTGGCAGGTTTTATCCTAGTATTTGAATTACGCTGGAGACCGGGCACCCTGAGCACTTAACTACTCTGGTAGTAGATTCTCCTAGGTTAAAGCCCCTCTCTGTGTTTTCTGAGTGCAGTCCCAAAGCATTTACCCTCCCTGCGCTGTGGGGTAGGAGAACATTACGTTTTTCCTCAGACTACTCTGAGGACAGAGGTATGAAAGACGAAGTGGCGTTCCCATGGCCACCCGGGCCATCAGGGATGGGAAAGGAGCCAAACTCAGCGTACAGGCTGATGAGCCAACCAGGGGCTCGTTGTTCTCCTTCAAACCGGGCTTCTAAATGCTAAAACTCGCTCCCTGGTGGTTTTCAGCGAAAAGGCAGAAGCACAGACCCAGCTCTGCCTGTGTGCTCTGCAAGCACAAAATGAGCAGAGGCAGGATAGACAAGCACAGCATGCAGAGCATCGCTGCTGCTCTGTGCAGAGCCCTCGGTCTCCTTCAGCTCCATGCAAACCTCTCCTTTGCTGTCACTGGCAGCAGGAATGTCTCTTCCCCCAGAGATGGAGGGTGACAGTGGGACAGTCATTGCCCCTCGCATGCGTGGTCCTGAAGAAAAACTGGCAAACAGCTTGGAGTGGCTGTGGCAGATGCAGTTTCCTGGGACCCAGGCCCCTTCCAGACATAATTGTCTTGCATGAGGGTGAGCCACGGTGCAGGAGAGCCTGCAGCTGTCCCCACCACGCTGCCCTGTCCCCACTGGTCCCCGGGCTGCTCTCAGAGGGAGAGGATTGTGTCCTGAGAGGGATGCAAATCACCGTCCTGGCAGTGGGTTGGGCGAGCATCCAGCTGGCACCAGCCCTCTGCCTGCCAAGTCTGCAGGGTACGGACAGCACCAGCTCAGGACGTAGCCCTCGGGTGTGAACCGCAGTCAGTTTCCAAAGACCTCACAACATCAGGCAAAGCAGTGGAGCTATCACAACCCCCAGCACTTGCTTTAGGAGCAAGGAAGGGCAGCAACCAGCAGCTGAACACCAAACGCACCTCTGGGCTGCGAGGCTGATGTTAAGAGGACGCGTTCCCACTTGAAAGCGCAAAGCCACTCAAAAGACACAGAGAGCAAAGCAGACACAAGCTGCTCACCGCGATGCTCGCTGCTGGCAAAGCCCAGAAACTCCAGGGCAGGAGGCTCGCGAGCTGCCAGCCTTGCTCTAATCCTTCTCTGAAAGTCAGAGCGGACGGCCTCTGTGCGTGCCTCGGGGCTGCTTGGCCGGAGCTGCAGGCACGCACGGCGGTAGTAATGCCGCAGTGAATCAGCCCCTCAGCGTTTTGTTTAAATATAAACATATTGAATCAGTGCTTTTTGTGTAGAAGGCTATTCTCGCCAGCCAAGTGTTTTGACAGTTACAGCAAGGTGGTATGAGTCACTGCCTCCGCCTCACTCAAGCTCGGAGACAGATACATCTTAATCACATTACATTTCTTCAGCGCCACACCACAACGGCACAGAGCCAAGTTTCCCCCTCCAGGGGCTAACCGGTGGGTCCTGAGCCTGATATTTGTCCTCCCAGCCTGGAACAGACCTCGGGAAGCGCGTTGAGCCCCCCGCCACCCGCCCGCCACCGCCGCCTGCTCGGCATGCGCGGCACACAGGAGCGCGGCGGCTCCGGCTGCCATTAGCACTAATGGAAGTTCGGAGCATAAATCCCACGCGCGGCAGCGAGGGAATAGACGCCTCCGTCTCTCCAGCCTGCATCACTCCAGCGCAGCTTCGCGAGGCCTTTAATTGCGCTTTCAAAAAAAAAAAAAAAAAAAGAGCAAAAATCTGCCCGTTCCTATTCATTTCTCTGGGAATAATTACAGCGCTGCGTGGACCCGCAGAGTTATTAGGCGTGTTTGGGCAGAGGGCTATCTTATCTAAATTGAAATGGAAATCGATTTATAACACGGCAACTTCGTGGTCTAGCTGCAAATTGCAAGAAATTGTCTTCATCTGGCCCCGGGCTCCCCCATCACCCAGCGACTGGAGCCCCTCTGCGGTATGAATTAGTGCTGGGTGATTTCGAGAGGGCTGCAAGTCAAACGGGAGAGGGGGCAAAGTGGGGCTTAATGAATGAAAACAAACAGCCAGGAGAAGGCAAAGCTCGTGCCTCCCCACCTGGGGCAAGGGAGAGGGACCTGTCAAACCCAGCTCTGCCCCAGACATTGTATGCGAGAGCTGGGGAGAGCTTCTACACAGTATCTCCTCCTTTCCTTGGAGGAAAACCCATCCCTGCCTCATGGTGCTGCAGTGTCAGGGCTGTAGGAGCTGCTACTATCAGCACGTCGATGCAGATGTCTGCAGGGGGCAAGTAGAGGGGCTCGCTGGCCGAGCCAGAGCTGCCGACACTGCACGTGGAAGGTGGTTGGTAAAATGTGCCCGTGCCCTGCGGGGTTTCCTAACACGGGAGAAGATGATCAATGTGCGAGGTGGAAACCGTTTCTGAGCATCTCTCGCACGCACAAATAGAAAACCCGAGGGAGGCTTCTGAGCACGCAGAACCGGGCATTTATTACCAGCAGGAGCTGTGACTTTGACATGGCTGGAAATACCGTAACGTCCTTGCAACCGCCGTCAAACTGCAGTGATAAATTCCCCCGTCTCTAACCTTAGCAGCGCTCGCAATTAAGGAGAGCTCGGCTGAAACCCTGCTCTGATTTCGCGTGCCATGCCGCTGCGTTTCTCCTCCGCCACTGGCAGGACAAGCAGCTGGTCCCACCGGGGGCTTTCCGGTTGATAACTCAAAGCTACCAAGCCACAGGCAGGCGAACATGTGGATCGAAAACACATGCCAGCCCCAGGATTTCACACAGACTGCCGATCGATTGCAGCTCTTCCAAACAGGGACAGATTTCCTACTCCTTGCTCAGGCAGAGAAAGCCCCTTTAATTCACCTGTGGGCAGGTAAAAGCCTTGCTGCTGTCTGCTGGCGGGAGCTGCTGGCTTTGCACGTTAAACCTGCCTTCCTTTTAGTTTGCTGATTGCTTTGCAGAGCTCCCTAACTCATTTCTGGGCAAGGCACAAGCATCCGAATAGCTCTGACGAGTGCAGGAAAACCGGGGGACTTCTCCTCTCCCTGTCCTTGCAGTCCCGCTGCCTGCACCCCTCTGACTAAGGGGCTGGCTAAAGCTCAGGCCACATGCAGCAAAGAATAAAACCCCATCCCCAGCTCGATCTCCTGTGAGCATTCATCCAAACCATTCCCCTCACCCCGAAGGCAAGCCCGACCGGCTGGAGTCTGCAAACTTGGTGGTTACCTGAGGCCGTGGAGTCAGTCTGCAGAGGGTCTTTCTGGGGTAACGCCAGCAGCTCCGGTGAGATTTCCTCCTCGCACGGGCTCAGCGAGCATTTCTGGCAGCACGGCACTGCTGAACGGTACCTGCCACGGGGGAGCAAGGAGAAACACAAATGGCTCAGGTGGCAAAGCCGGGACGTACGCGGCACGAAGCTGGGCTGCAAGAGAGGGGAGCGCTATCTCAGGAGCCCCGCGGGGCTCGCTAGCAGGGCAAGCAGAGCTCTGGTGTCACATCCAGCGCTCTGACTCTGACCTCGCTGCCTAGACACCCTCTCGAGCGTCAGGAAAGTGAAATCAAACATTAAGGAAATTTGCTTCGGTCTCTCGGTGGTATGGCTGCAATCCTCCCAGAACAAACGCTGCAAAAATACAGCTTGCTCCCTGAATATCCGGAAGTTTCCTCAGCTAGAGCGCGATCGCTGCCTTGATCCCTGCCCTTTAAAACTGCGCGTTATTTCCTCACTCAGCTCTTGTCAGCCTGGGAGGAGAGCTGAAGGGAGGCTATTAAAACCACAGCATCGTTTCGAGTAGTAGCGCTGATTTCCTATCCCATACGCGCGCACACCCACACTCCTGCAGAGTCGCACGGCTCGGGGGAAGGCAGATTACCAGCTTTATTCAACAGAGCGATTGCAGCGCGCACGTTTCAGTGTTTGCCTTGTGCACCGGCCAGTTCCTGGGCTGCAAGGAGACGCAGCAGCACCCAGCCGATGCCTCTCCTCCTGGGGGGAGCATTTAGCAAGGGGCAGTGAGAGCACCTCCTGCTCCGGGTGGGGAGCATAAACAGCTCTGTGCGTGCGTCCCCAGCTCTGCACGCTCACGTGCGTGTGCAGCCACTCACACTTTTAGGTGTGTGAATGAAAAACAAACAGCTCGAACCCCTGCGAAAGAGAGAGAGAAAAGCGGAGCGTGTGCGTGCGTGCCTGTCTCGCAGCTGCAAGACGTCTAAATTTGGATGGTTGCCTCATCCCAGGAGATGACACTCAGCTAACAGGCACCAAACGAGCAGCCACGGACACTTCCCAGAGTCCTGCTTTGGCTACGCCGAGGTGCCTCGGATGCCAGCCACCTTCCCCAGAGCCCCACGCAGCCCGGCCGAGCCGCAGACACCTCTGCAGGACGACCAGCCGAGCCTCCCGCTGGGCTCCTCACCCCTTGCCGAGGCTCAGCAGATCCCAGCTCTCACCCCACAAACCTCCTCCGTGCCGACACCCCACCGGGGAAGCAGAACCAGCAAAACCCCGCTCCTCCCCTCCACCACACGCTCCTCCACGGCCACTCACCCGCCCGGCTGCAGCAGGAGGGCTGCTCCCCGTCCTCCCCTGGCCCCTGCGAGCCGCCGGCTGCTCCTGCTGGCGGTGCTGGCGGTGCTGGCGGTGCTGGCAGCTCCCGGGTCCCCGCAGCACTGAGCCCAGCATCACCCCCGGCCGCAGCGCCGAGACGGGGCCCAGCTGCGCCCCGCGCCGATTGGTCCAGCGGGAGCAGGTGCGGGGCCGTCGCTAGGGGCGTTGCTAGGGGCGTTGCTAGGGGCGTTGCTAGGGGCGTTGCTAGGAGACCGTGACGCTCTGCCCATCACTGGCGGGGCGCGGGGGTGCGGGGATGGGATGGGGATGGGATGGGACAGGACATGGGGATAGGATGGGATGGGATGGGGTGGAACGTGGTGGGATGGGAGGGTACAGGATGGGATGGGATGGGACAAAATGGAATGGGATGGGACAGGACATGGGGATGGGATGGGATGGGATGGGATGGGATGGGGTGGGACGGGGTGGGACGGGACATGGGGATGGGGATGGGATGGGGTGGAACAAGATGGGATGGGATGGAATGGGACGGGACGGGACGGGACGGGACGGGACGGGACGGGACGGGACGGGACAGAACATGGGGATGGGATGGGATGGGATGGAACGGGACATAGGGATGGGATGGGACGGGACATGGGGATGGGATGGGATGGGATAGGATGGGACATGGAGATGGGATGGGAAGGGATGGAATATGGGGATGGGATGGAACAGGATGGGATGAGATGGGATATGGGAAGCAGATGGGGTGGGATGGGACGTGGGGATGGGGTGGAACAAGGTGGGATGGGATGGGGTGGGATGGGACAGGACATGGGGATGGGATGGAAGAGGATGGGATGGGATGGCACATGGGATGGGATGGGATGGGACATGGGAATGGGATGGAACAGGATGGGATGGGATGGGATGGGACATGGGGATGGGATGGGAAGGGATGGGACATGGAGAGTGGATGGGGTGGGATGGGACGAGGGGATGGGGTGGAACGAGGTGGGATGAGATGGGACATGGGGATGGGATGGGATGGGACAGGACTTGGGGATGGGATGGAAGAGGATGGGATGGGATGGGATGGGATGGGATGGGATGGGATGGGACATGGGGATGGGATGGAACAGGGTGGAATGGGGTAAGCACTGATCTATTCGTTTTAGTGACCTGCAATAGGACCCAAGGGAATGGAGTCAAGCTGTGGCTGGACATCAGGAAGAGGTTCTTCACCAAGAGGGTGGCCGCACACTGGAACAGGCTCCGCAGTGACGGAGTCATGGCACCTGGCCTGTTGGAGTTGAAGAAGCCTTTGGACTGTGCTCTTGGTCATACGGTCTGAATTTTTGGGTAGACCTGTGTGGTGCCAGGAGTTGGACTGGATGATCCTTGTGGGTCCCTTCCAACTTGGGATATTCTATGATTCTATTCTATGGGATGGGGTGGGATGCCACAACTCAGAGCTGGAAAAAGGGGTGAGGAGCTGCCCGGGACATCGTGGCAGAGCAGAGGATGGGGATGAGAAATGCCAGAGCTAGGAGGGGACAGCTCTGCTCCAGGCTTCAGGGGTGGAAAGGCAGAAAGTGTCCCGTCTGGGCAGGATGGAGGATGTATGGAGCAGAGAGGCAGCTGCAGGGGAAAAGGAAAAGGGTGCTGGGTGTCTGCCCCAGGATGGGGAGAGGGAAAAATGGGGAGAAAAGTAAGCTGGAAGGAGCTGAGGAAGTGGAGGTTCCAATTTGGGGCTGCTAGCAGTATGAGCTGGGAGCCGAGCTCTGCTGCTGTCCTTCTGGGTCACACTCCTCTTTCCTCCTCCCCCATGCCCACCATCCCCTCTGGGCACACTGGCCTTTGGGATGCCCCATCACGGCACCCTGCTTTGACACACACACTAGTGACCCCAAAAAGAGCTCCCCCACAGCACCCTGAAATGCCATGGGCAGGAATATGGGCTGCTGCATGAGCAGACACCACACAGAAAGACAGCCCAAACCGCCTCTTAGATCAGCCCAGCACCCTGGGATCTGGTCAGCACCCTTCCCGAGGAGAAGGGTGCTCCTTGGGAAGGGTGCCATGAAGAGCAGCCCTGTCTTCGTGGCAGGCTCAAGTCCCAGTTAAGAGCAGCCTCAAACCAGCCACTCCCTCATCTTTGGGCATCTGGTTGCACCGATACGCGGTGCGTGCACACATCTCTGGTCCTTGCAGCTTGAGAAAAGATCAGTCACGGCCACATACTTACTTCAATTATCTCTCAAGTTCTGCTCCTTTTATTGAAAAGTCAAACGAACTCAAACTAATTTCAAATTTGAATTTTCCAGGACAATAGGAAGGCACTGGAATTTAATTGATTTTGATTACCTGCCTTATTATTATGCTGCCAGTAGCGATAGTTCAGGTTGGTGTAATTTTAAATTTACTGTGAGATGAATTTGACATTTCTCTGCTGCTGAATAGAGGACTTGAGCGATGCTTCAGCTCTTCACAAAGATGTCATAATTAATTCAGTAATATCACTTCTGGATACGGAGATAGAAAAGGAAGACACGGCAGCACCTACTCTGCATCTAGGAGCCAAGCGAATGACAGAGTGCGTTACTCCAGTGTTCCCGAAACTGACTGTGATTTTTTTTTAACATTCAACACAATTTCTGCTGCAAAGGCACGTCTTCCCCTCTCCTGTCAGCAAACAAGTGGGACTTACTAGCTGGCAGTAACTCGCAGCCGAGAGGTCAGCTCATCTTCCCCCAGCTGGCTCCAAGAAGAGTTGCCATCCCCTGAGAAGCCCAGAGCAAATTCTTCCAAAATCCAAACCTCGCTGCTGTTCTTTGACCCCTTTCTGAGGGGGCAGAGAGCACAGGGAAACAGAGTCCCTGCTAAGACAAAGCAGTGGTCACACGACCTGAAGGGAGATGCACAGCAGCTGCTCCATCCCATCCCATCCCATCCCATCCCATCCCATCCCATCCCATCCCATCCCATCCCATCCCATCCCATCCCATCCCATCCCATCCCACCCCACCCCACCCCACCCCATCCCATCCCCTGCATTGCCATGGGATGTGAGCAGCCCCCCTCTCCCAGGGGAAGGAGCTTTCCCCCCCTGCCAGGGATGCCCGCTCAGGAGTCACTGCCCAGCTGAAGCGCACGTTGTTTTCGTGCAGTGGAAATTAAACAGACCCGTGAACTGGGACCAAAGTCTCTATTGACAGTGATATTATTTGAAAAGATAAGACTTCAAATGCGCACTGCACGAGATAAAACCCGGGCAAGCAGACAATAGAAGAGTAGCTTTTTTTTTTTTTTTTTTTTTTTTTAATTCTTTGGAAAGCAAGATTGCCTAGCACAGTCAGCGCTGTAATAAAATAATAAACATATTTTAAAATGGTTTAGGGCAATTGGGAACATAAAAAGAAAGAAAAATGAAAAACAAACAAAACCATTAGCATTTACTTTACTCCAACTGCCTCACAGAATTAGAGAAGATTGGTTTCTTCATCTCCAAAGAGTTACATCTCCTCCAGCCAGCTGTTGAGGGCCAGTGCACGAAATGAATGTGCTGTCTGACCTGAAGCACCACGCACCCAAAGGACGGGTGCAGGAGCAGCAGCCCTGCCAGGCGCCGGGCACCTGCAGACACGCCGTGTGTCTGAACACAGCCCGAGCTCCGCTGGCACAAAGCTTTAGGCATGCAGAAAGTGTTTTAAAATGATAAAATGTACCTGAAACGCTTGACGTCCACACCCGACACGCCGAGCAGTGTCCACCAGCAGTGTACCTGGTGTGCCTTGCTCCGGTTTCTCCCCCTGGCCTGGCCCGTTCGGCTGCCCCAGCCCACAAAATCCCCCAAATCTTCCCCTCGTCCCAGCACATCGGGACGTGCAGATCCAGCTGCCAGAGCCCTGCAGCTGCTGGCCCACCACGGAGGGTCTGAGCAGCCTGGGCCCAGCCCTGCCCGCAGCCTGCAAGGCCAGGTCCTTTTGGCTTTTCCAGCCTTAGAACTCTGCCTTTCTACCCTTTTCTGTTGGTATTTTGGGATCTGCTGGGGGCTGTTTTGTTTCGTCGCCCTGTTTACATTTAAAAAATCAATAGTGAGACAACAGAAGCCAGCTGGGGAGCAACAGAGCAAATGAACACCTTTCTTATACACGTTTCCACTCTTTCCCCAAATCCCACCGCAGCCCCTCGGCCACCTCCAGCCCCACCAGGGGCAGCACACGGAGCGGGGCCGGGGCTGCACCCCATGGCCTCTGCCAGGTAACGCAAGTCATAGACACGTAATTGGCTTCAAGACGTTCACCCTTCCCTCAGCTGTGCTTGAAATTGGCCAAACCGTTCAGAAACGGTGACGATGGGGGAGAGACTGGCGAGGAGACAGATGGCAGACAGCTCAGCTTCCCCAGCCCAAACCGAGCTGATGGAGACGTGGGAATGCTTTCGCCCTCTCATGCAAAATGATATCACTCTTTCGTTGAAATTCAAGACTCGGCTTCCCGACATTAAAAATGTGACTTCTCCACCTGGCCAGAATGGGGATGACATCAGGGCTATCTTGGCAAAACAGCACTTGGTGCTTTGCCAAGGAACGAAGCAGCTCCGAGCGGTGGATTAACATGCAGCTGGAGGAAGAGCAGAATAATGGGAACACAACAAAACAAAACAGAGCCTGGCGTTTGCAGGGAATCAAGGGTGGGAGACGGGCAGCATGAATTGTAAATGCGTTGCAGAAAAATGCATGGGGAAACGGTGTGCTGTCAGCCAGCCCAGATTTGCACCAGCAGGGTGGGTTTTTTTGGGCTGGGTTTGCCGCACGCCCTGGCTGGGCTCGTGCAGCCACTGCTGGGGCATCTGGAGGGAGAAGCCACCAGGAGAAGGAGCTATTTCTGGGCCGGCCCTGGAGAGCCAGCCCCACAGGTGCCAGCAGGGATTCAGAAGTCCTGGTTCCTCCTAATAAACCACCGCTCTTGGTGCTCTCCTTCAAAATCACCCCCAGTTCAGAATCATTGATTCTGAATTATTATTTAACTTTCGTCTTTTCCTAGCTTAACACGGCCGTGGATTACATCTGCTACCTGACAGAAGCATACTGCAAGCAAGCAAAGCATGATTGAGGGTATTTGCAGGCCATATGGCCACCAGACAGGGACAGGTCTCCCACCACCACAGTGCTGTGCCCGGCCTCGTGTCAGCCCAACCACCATGGTCCAGAACAAGGGACCGAGCAAATGCAGAAGACACGGCTAACCAGGAGCAGCTCTCATGGGAAAGACAACTTTCAAGCTCCTGGCTCCATTTCCAAAGCAAAACACATCCTCCCCTTGGCCACCCCGGCCACAGGGGGCACCCAGAGCCCCCCCTATCCCCCTGTCCATCCGTGCAGACAGACAGGGGGACAGAGGGGGCACATTCCCATTCCCCCCAGCCATGCATTATGCACCGGCCACCTGCATCTTTGTTCTGAACACAATGCGTGCGCCTCTCCTAGATGCATATTCACTCGGATCTGCCACAACAAGAACGCCGCGCTGGTTCTTGCATGTCTACATGAGCCATCTGCCTCCAGTTTATTGATAAAAACCTGGAGCGGCATTGCTCACCGAAACAAAACAGGAGTGCTGGTGAGGTGTGGATGGTTGTGTGTGTGTGGGGGTAATTTCAGCCCAGAATTCTGCAGAAACTGAGTTTAATGCTTTTTTTTTTTTTTCTTTCTCCCCAGTCAGATATCATCTAGACATTAGTATTCCTAACACAGCATATAATTAGCGAGAGGCAATATATTGTATGATCATGCACGTTAACACTTAAGTAGAATAAAAATGTTTCATTGTCAAGTACATGAAAAGCTAAGAATAAACCCATATCACTCTTCCTGTTGAATATCCAAACATCTTTTCATCGTATTTTTCATCTTTCTTTTTTTTTTTTTTTATCACAGTTTTGCACTTCAGCTTATCTCTTCCAGTCCCACACGTAGCAAGTGAAACGATGCTCATACCATTCCCGTGGCCTCACCAGTCAGCACCAGTCATCCACTAGCTAGAAAGGAGGTACAATTTTCAGTGCAATCTTTGAACTTTATGAAAACTAAAAGGGTACATGAATTTGTTCCGTGTAACCTTCAGAGCAGAGCAGTTCTCCTTTTATAGACATATTTATAAATCGGCAATAAATCCAAGCTCTACAAGACCTGCTTTTATAGAGACAGGAGTTAGAGAGCTGGCATTTGTATTAATTTGTCCATATTGATGTGATGTTAAGTGATCGATTTATAGAGGATACATCGTGTTTCCTGGGAAAGGAGAGCTAAGACCTGTGTAACTCCTGACGCACACTCAGCCACAGGTCACTCCGCATTTCTTGGTGTACCAACCAGCCCAAGGACATGACGGCAGAGAAGGAAGGAAAATCACCCAGGGGATTATTCCAAGCACCAGAGGGAGGTGCAGGGACTGAGCTCGCTGTGCTGCCTGATGCCAAGGCACCCCAAAAGCTCTGGCATCCACCTGCCAAGCAGCTGGAGATGAAACACTATCACATCCCAGGGCATGTACAAGAGAGGCCATGCACACCTTGGCCAGAGAATCCACCAAGGCCAGCAGTAAATGCAGCCAAGGGGCTACGAAGACCCATCCCTGCCAGAAAAGTGCATTGTTCCAATAGAGAAAGAAGCCAATATGCACTAAAAATGACTTATTATGTACAGTGTGCTTAAATCAACAGTCGAACGTACATTGAAATGTGCTTCATGCAAATGCCCGGGGGCACTCTACCATAAAGAACGTTTTTATATACACATGTATAAATGCCACGCAATATTTAAATGCTAAGTCTACCAAATGATTACTCCACTTACTCTTCATGACAAGCAGGAGGCAAAACTCTCTGCTGGGAAAGAGTCGATGGAGTTACAACAGGGAATAGAGCCCAGCAAGACAAAAAACACAGCCGCGCCAGCAGAGGCCAACAGGAGGGATGTGGGACTGGATTAATTGGAAACCTTGTGCTTGAGATGCCACATAGTGACAGCAGGAGATCGGAGAACAGGTTTTATCCTGAGCACCATGAATGTAAAATATTGCTGCCAGGCACGGCCCTGACTTGGAGCAAATCTCTACTGATATTAATGAAAGGCTGGGAGATGGCACGGTGGAGGTGGTGTGAAGGAAAGCACCTGGAAAGTGTTAACAAGACACAACAGGGATGAGGAAAACTGGCAAAATTATATGATTTTTCCCAGCTGTTAATGAGAAGAGAAGTTTGCAATGTTCTCGCAAGTCTGAGAAATGAAGGGAGAGGGAATCATTTGGCACGGTAAGATGCCTTCCCTGGAGGTGAAGGGTAATTAATGGTCGTGGGACTCAGCAAAGAATTCAGTTTGTGTCTGATTCCTTCTCGTTCTTCACCCATGGCCAGAACAGCTTTTGGTCTCACTCCTCTAGTTCAGATCCACCCACAATGTGTACAAAGTTACAGGGGCTCCTCCAGAGCATTTGGTACCCCCGTGGTGCTGGTCTGCCACAGTCAGCAGGGGCTGGGAGGTCACCACGTCCTCACCTCCTCACACCTGCAGCTCCCCTGGGAGCTGAGATTCCTGTTAAACCATACTTTTGATGAGCACGGCCCAAGACTCTGCTCTCAAATTTTCTGAAGAGATGAGCATCATTGGATCTCCATGGTTCCCATCTGGCTCTTGGGTCTCCTCTTGAACTTTTTCCAGTCTCAGCTGCCCACTGCTCCGTGCTGGTGATGGGGGGGACACGTGGCTGTGTGCTGTGCAAGACAGCACTGAGCACCACAACCACCTGCATCGCTCCCTCTGGCCCCATCTGCGTCCCCTCAACTGGGCCCAGGCCCAAATGATGATCGAACACATCTCAAGTGGCCTTTTACCTGCCGTATCCAGATGCTGTTTTCCCTGATTTTCCTTCCCTTGAGAATTGGGGGAGCAGAGGGAAGCAACCTGGCCTTCAGCCATCTGATTTGGGGAGCAGAGGATGCACAGCCTGCAGCTCTCCTGCTGCACCCTCTTCCGTAGGGGTGGTTTGCGTGGAGAAGAGAGGGATTGTAACGCTAGAGGAGATGAATTTTAACACTAGAAGAGATGAATGGTAGCTACCAAGTTTGTTATCCAGGCTATCCAGTATTGACCTATATCTGCTTCATAAAGGTGAAAAAACACGGATAGCTGCGTGGGTTGAGCAGGAACATCTTCCTGCTGCCAGCTGGCAAACAGCTTGGGGATTACAGCATGAGGATTAATAGCCTTTGTCATTTGTAAGTGCAGATGCTAACCTTACTCACATGACGGACTGATCTTCTTTGGATTCGGTGCCTGTTTGCTGTTCCAGAAAGATGACCTTGGGCTGCTGTGAGAGACAAAATATTTACACTTTCATTTCTTAAGGCCCACAGCGCAGGCTGCGGGAAGACACGCGCTCACTCTGGGCAGGAGGAGGAGGGGAAAAAAAAAAAAAGCTGTATGCCTTGTGTATGCCTTCAGCAGCTCTGGGGCTAAGGGGTTGTGGTGAGAAATACCAAACCCACAGGTCTGCAGCAGCGCAAGCACCCAGCCTTCCCTCCCCCTGTCCTGGCCACTGCTGGGGGTTTTCACTTCTTGCACAACTTCTTCCACGTCGTGCCTGCTAAATCCGCACCAGATCCCAAATAAACACTTAAATCAGCCACACTGAACTCCAGGCTCTAAGACCTGCCAGCATCTGGGTGTGTTTATTGCTGAAGAAGACCAGCCGGACACCAGCGGCCTACCTCCAGCATGGTCCCTCAGGCAGCTGCTCGCCCCGCCGCCATGCCCCGCGGCAGGCCGTAGGCTTTGCTTGGCCTCCACGTCCACCTTTGTGGCAGAGGGCAGGAGGCAGCCGAGAGATGAAATGCAGCGATCACACAGATTAAAGACGATGATAAATTTGGGAGTGGAAGGAAAGCTCTGCAGGCATGCTAGCTGCAAGGTCAGCGCCAGCCGAAGGAGAAAGCGAACCACCACCAGAGGAAGCGCCTGCTCCTCTGCCAGGCTGCCGCCGTCGGCTTTGTGCTGGAGAAATGATCAATAGCAGCTGGCAGCCCCTGGCTCTGCGAGTCCAAGAACATCTGAAGACGTTCACAATTGAAGATCAGTCGATTATGTAAAGCACCCGGCAACTCCTCGGGATCTGCAGCCGCTAAAAATACCCGCAGGCATTGTCCGCGCGCCCCAGGAACCGCGCACCCCGCGCCACCCCGCGAGGGAAACGCAGGCAAGCCGGAGCGAGCAGGACACAGCAGGGCCCAAGTAATTAAAGACAGCGGCAGAAAGGAAACCCAGGCTCATCAGACGGCCCAGCAGACAGCCCAGAGGAAGGCTTTACAAAGGGGCACTTCAGTTAGTTGTCGCTGCAGCGCCGCGGGCTAAAAGAGGTTCTCATTTCTGCGGGCATCAGTTGAAAGTCAGCATTACTGCAGAGAATACAAACGCGGTGAGATCACTCTGCTCTGCTGTCGATACACATTAAAAACAAAACAAAATGTAAAATAACAGCAGAGTGCCGAGCAGGACAGGGGCGTGCTGGCTGGAGAGAGACCAAGGAGGGAGCAGACTGCAGCTAGCCAAATGATGCTGCTGGAGGTATAGAGATGTACCCAGAGCACTTGCCCACAGCGCTCTGGGCTTATGCCAGTGCTGTTAGCTCCTTCCCACACAATGGTTTTGTGGGTTTGGGAGCTTTTTTTTTCCACCACTCCCCAAGAGAAGAAAATTCAAACGAGCTCTTAGGGGATTCCAGACAAGAGAATCAAAAGGAGATGGATTACCTTAGAAAATGTGTCAGGAAACTTGCACAGGGAGGATGTGCAAGTGCCCAAGCACTCCCAGAAACCAGGTCAGCCTCTGATCGCCCCATGGCCTCCCTCCTCTCCAGGAGCCCCACAGAAGCAGAGAATGGCCGTCAGCATCCATGTGGATGGAGGCTGGCAGAGCACTGGGCTCCAGGTCCAACGCCAATGGAGAGCTAAGTGCATGGCCAGATTCCCAAGGAATGGAAGTACTTCTGGAAATTCAGTCTTCTCAGCCCCTTCTAAAAGTAACAAGGGTTTAAGACAGTGACTGAAAGGGCAGTGGTATTTACATGAGAAAGACCGGGAGCACAAGGCCAGCCTGTATCAATATTAGCAATGACTAATTCGAACTGTCAATAGGAAGAATTACGGGAGCTCTGGTATAAAGGGGAGCTGCTGCAAAGCCTTCTTCATTTCACAGATACTCAACACTGCAAGGAGAAATAAACCAAAAAAGCAACAACCCCCCCAAACTAGAGCTCGTAAGCATGAGCACCTCCAACACTGTTCATCCCAAGATTCCTAAATCCCTCTGGGCTTCAGGAGGAATTTAATGAACCTCACAAACGTACTGCTCAAGGCATGGATGTGCCAGCGGGTTTAGCAGCAGCTCCAAAATAATAAAAATAAAAAAAATCAGTGCTTCCCTTGCCTCATCCCTTTTTCCGTCGCTCCAAGTTCTTCCTGAAAACATCAGGCCAAAATGCCGTTGCAATGATGCAGGAAGCTACTGCATCTGAGAGAGAAGTTTTAACATGCTCAGATATTAGCTGACTCCAAGTATCCTGCCTCCCACTATTCTACAGTGAAAATATATCTTAAAATTCAATTTCCCTTATGCTGTATCTTCAGAGAAGATGTAGATATGAAAACAGCATGGAAGTCCAAAACCAGTTTACTTCATTGCTTTTTAAAATGGTCTTTTCCAAGATTTCTTTTTAATCAGACAATTAAAAACCTGGGTTATCTCCAGTTCAGTTCTGAAACATACTTTCGAGTTATGCTTTTCCCTTAGCTAATCATTAAATTAAGAGTAAGCAATACTTTGCAAGTTCAAGAAGTAACTAAGAGAATCTTAGTAAGTTTATTATACACACACATTTCAGATAATAAAATTGCTTATAAACACTTGCATATATATACATTTTGTGCAGTTCAGGAAAAACAGATGCAGAGATTGGAAAACATCTGAAATCAGCAAATGCACCTTTTGAATTGGGCTGTTTCCTGTGCTTTTTTTTTTTTTTTTTCCAGAAGAAAAGTACATGGTAAAAGAAGAACAGTCCGACCTGTTCTGCTCATTACCACTCATATGCTCATTTTCTCTCCTATTGGTAATACAGCAGTGTTAACAGTGCAGTCAAAAACGTAGTTGTGTTTGGGTTAGATCCTGCTTTGTGATACAAAGCTCCAGTAGTGCAAAGCAGACATTATGCCAGCTTATCAAGGCAGTGGAGGACAGCCCTCCTGCATAGGACACCCACCAGTCTCACTGGAAATGGTGCTCAGACAGGTAAGTGTAAGATTTTCTGTAACCATGACCTGTAGGACAATTTGTCTCACCTATACCAGCAGTCCTTCTCCCTACAGATTATTCTGTCTTGTTGGACTGCCCCGTGAGGGCGAACAAAGCCTGTTTGCACCACATCAAGTGATAACCCAGGTCTAGCACTTCACAGGGTGTGAGGCAAACCAGCACCCAGGCTCAGTTTTGGTTAAAAAAGCCAGTGCCCAAACTTGCACTGGTTAGATCTGCACAGCACCATTGAAGGGAAGGAGACAATTGTGGTGCAGGAGGGAGAGTTTGGTGCCAGGTCTCAGTAAACAATAAAAACAAAACATGAGGTGATTCAGGACTGAGAAACCTTTTCAGCAAAATATTTCCCATCTTGCTACCATCAGCAGGAATGAAGAAAGCCATTCCTCTCCTAAAGAGAGCAGGGAATCAAAATCAGGCCGCTGACAGAGTTTGAATGTCTTGGCACCTTACTGTCTACGTACCATCACTGCACAAGAGGATGAACATCCTCTGCTGTGCCACACGCAGCTTTGCAACAGCAAACGACTGCTAAACGTTCAATAGTGAGGCAGCAGACGAAGACGTGTCCCTATCCATTGACTCCACGACTTTAACTCACAGAGACAGGAAAAAAGATTAAAATGGAAAATGACAAAACTGAATCTGAAGAGTAACTACATAAAAGTGTCATCACCTCATCCAGCAAGCCTGCTCCTTGCACTGGTTTCAGTCAGAGGCAGGAAACGTAAAACTTTTCTCCGGTGTTGGTTCGGCAGAGCCAGCACCCCCTCTAGGAGGGGTCCCCCGGATCCTGTTTCTTGCCTGTAGGAGAGCTTGCCCCAGCGATGAGGTGATGTGGTCTGGCATTCCCTGCTGCTCAGCATGCCAAAAATGGTCCCTTTTCAGATCCCCAGAAGACATTACAGGATAGAACATTTGAACAAGAGCCCCCAGAGAACTTGAATTGTGCTTAACTGAATGAGAGAAACCACGGCCAGAAAGCCATTCTGCATGCTGCTCACAGGAATGCTTTTCTGAATGAACCTCACTTTTACAGAGCAAAGTAACACATGGCCAAAACGATGCAGGAAAGTGTGATTCAGGCACAAAGGTGGATGTGCAGCTTGTTCTGGTCTTTCTTTTTTTTTTTTTTTTTTTGGTATCCATGATGACAGAAGCCATGAACTTCAAGTAAGCATCTAAACATGCGTTGTATAACTGCGATATAAAACCGATGCCAGTTACCTCTCATGCACGCCTATGGCAATACAGGCTAACAAGTGCACAGGGTGCCTCATTAAAAATATTTGTGGTATTAAGTCCTAATGAATAATATCAACTGTTAGTACAGGAAACAGTAGTAATGCCTAGGCACTTAAAAGTTGACAGAGAATTTAACAGTGTTTTCCCATGCTGCCTGAAAAATCCAGTCCATAGTGGTACCAAATGCTTATTTCTAGGACTCAAAAACGTGGTAATAAGAGAGAGAACGTGATCTGCATGCAGTTTAGCCTATCTGAGCTATCTGCCTGTCAAGAATGTTTGCAAACTTCATTAATATAAATAAGGGAATGAAGAGAGAATTTACCCCAGAAGAAAACAGCATCAAAATCAGACTGCGATGGTTAGGCCTGTGACAAAATGAGCAAGACAAGGCCCAAAGAGAGGATTCTGTAGGCTTGCCCTTTGCTTTTCGCTTGGGATAATTATTTGGATATGGAAAATGCAGGGCAACCTGCAAAGACAAGAAGTAAACTTGCTTCCCAGGCCTTGCCATTTGCAATGCTCATGGCAGATGACATTGACAGTCAAGTTGAAGCGTACAAGACCTGGCAGAGCACAGTGCTTGCCATGGGATAGCTGCTTCCCGCTGATTGGGATCACAACCCACGGGTCCCAGAACCTGCAGGCTGCCCCCGTAACCATTAGGACTCGAGCAGCGTGTGCCACCTGCAGACCTGCGTCCCCTTCGATTCCTTCATTTCCTGCCAGTGACTTTGCTCTTCCTGCCCGCTGCTGTTCTGCCCCATGGAAATCCAGCCGACCATCTCCTTGCGCTTCATGCTGCGCTTGTTGTATATGGAGATCATGAGCGTGACGTCGGAGAGCTGGAAGAGGGCAACCTGGAAGATGAAAGTTTCCTTGTAGACGGGGTTGGGCTGTCCTCGGCGGATGGAGGTCTTGCAGCGAGACATCTCCTGGCCCATGGAGTTGAGCAGGCAGAGCTTTCCATAGGTGTCTAGGACAAAACAGAGGGAAGAAAATGTTTGGAATGGTTAACAGACTAAACAAAAGCCCCAAGTCATCAAAAAAGAAGCCAAAACACTCAAAGCAGTGCAGCTTTGTCTGCACTGCAAAACAGATGAGTTCTGGGATGATCTCCATGGTAAAATCCATGGGATAAGACGCAGCAGATGACAGCACCCCTTGGACTTCCTCATATTTAGCTGGGGAGAAGAAAGGAAAAAAACAGTGCTTCAGGCCATTCTCCTGGAAAATGCAGGAAATCTGGTTCCCAAGCCTAGGAAACCTGCCTAAAACTAACTGAAACCATGAGCATCTCTGTGGATTCTCCACGACAAACGGTGCATCTGCACCTTCCCTTCCTCTCCCTCACAACAAAGCTTCTTTCGAGCTGTCCTACCACGGCTTCCCTTGGCTTCACTGTCACTATCATTTGGGGAAAAAAAAAAAAAAAAAGCCTCTACAAAAAGCCTCTACGACCTATTATTTGAAACAGCAAATGAAAAGGGTGCTGAAAAAGAAGGAAAAGAAACCTGCATGTGCAGTGAAATGATTTCATCTCACACAATGGTTTCAAAGCCTGTTCTACATTTTTGTCTTATTTTTTTGGTGGCCTCAATTGTATTCACTATTTAAGCCAATGTAAGGAGTAAAAAATGATCAGTAAATAAAGGGAAGGGATGGTTTAATTCGATGTTCCTATAAATCCACCCTTCAAACTCTTGCTGCCTCCAGTATTAACTGTTTCACCTCGGTACGTGGTGGTCTCAGGCAGAGCTCTGCAGCCCCATAGCCCCACCTGTGTGCAATCTTTCGCCTCGCTCTGCAGGCGATGGTAGCAGATCACTTGGCCAGAAAAAGCCTTTCCTAACCCCTCTGTAAATCTGTGCCTGGGTTTCTGCAAGCGATTATTATTTCAGAGTGCGCTGAAGATAGGAAATAAATAACAAGCCGTGGTCTCTTGTCTACAGCATGTCTATCCTCTTCTGTTCCTGTTTGATGTGCTATTTTACGCACTTATCTGCTGAGCGACACAAGGTGTGAAATTACACTTCAGGTGTGAAAACACTTCTGTGTCTCCAAAGCAGGGCTCGCCGCTCCTCAAACTGTTCCGCTGAAAAAGCTGTCAGGAGACTGACAATCGAGGAGCAATTTGTGAGCCTGCACAGCTGTACAGCTATCGAGTTACTGCAGGGAAAGTTCAGCCCAATCATTAGCTAGCGGGGCCAACTTGGCTCCCAACACAACGCTGGAGATGAGTAAACCATGCCAGCAAAGACCTACTCGTTAGACAGAAAAGCGGAGCTCTGACGTAAAAAGAGTTTGCTGATTGTAGCTGGGAAGGAAAGAGCTGCTTCACCGCGAGCTGATTTCCCAAGAGGAGGGCTGATTCCCACAGGAACATTCGACTCAAATCCCTCGGGTGATGCCGAGGGGCTGAGATCTGGAACGACTTCAGACCCATCAGAAACGAAACGCGCAGGAGAGGACTCTGCTCAAGCTCAACTCAACGTGAAACCAAGCCAGATAACCACCAGGCACAATTTCTTGCCATACTCACAGAGATGTCACTTTATTTTGCTCTAACAAACCAAAACGTGCACTGAAGCACCAGGATCACCAAGGTTGGAAAGACCTCCACGATCATTTAATCCCTCACCTGGACATCCTGGCTGCAGGGAGCTCCCCTGAATTCAAGATAAATGGGGAGTAAGGTGTTTTTTTTTTCTTTACTTTTTTTTCTTTTTTCATTGTGAGGACAAATTTCAAAGCAGCCAGAAACTCAGCCAGGCTGATTTTTGGACACAAACAAGCAGCTAAGTAGGACAATTCCCTGCTTAAACTCCAAACTGCCTTTCCTTTAAAAATCAAAATCTCACATCTTCTGCATAACTTCAGTAAATTTTCCAAACCAATCCCACGTGCAGGCAGAAAGCTGAAAAGGCTCCTTTCTGCTGGCATGTAAGCGAGGCGAGTGCTGGGACACGGGAATTCATTTCAGCAGAGCCCTACAGAGCCAACCAAGTTGCAGTCACTACAGCCAAAGCAGCACGTGGCATAACTGGGCAGCCGTCTAGTGAGCAATGCTGCCACTGGAGATGAGCTCCGTTTCAACACTAAACAAGTGCCACAGCTTAAACCTCACAGGTGTTCCACACATCCCAATTTTCCATCCATTTAATGGACAGGTTTCTTGCAGTGTGTCACATCCGTCACATCCCTTAGTGAGGCCTCAAGTTTTGCAAGCGTGAAGTAACAGAGCTGGCTTTAAAGACAACCCAGCACTGCACAGCTGATGACTTAAACCAAGAATCAAAACCAGAAAATTAGGCTTTTTCCTTCATACACATCAGGATCTGTTAGGTAATTCTCTGGCACCATCCTGCCTGCACAGTACCAAGGTCTGAGGGAGTTTTGCACACATCATCTGGCTAAGGTGAGAATGTGCAGGCTGGGAGGAGAAGCAGCTCACTGCGGAGCTAATACCAGGAGCCTTACTCACCTCCGTGTAAACACAGGCACAAAACCAGAGCAAGTGACATCAGGCTGCTAATTCTTCTCAGATTTATTCCACTGGGTGTATTCTACCAGCCAAAAGAATCGAGCTTGCCTGAACAGAAATAAAGGAGTAGGTGTGGATAATATATTTAGCATATGAAATTTGCTTTGCAGAGCTGGTGCGTACGAAGCAGAGCTGTTATTCTGCTTCACTAACCACATTTGTGGCTCGCTCACCCGTACCGCATTGTGCTCCTTTCAGCACCTTTTTAGGTGTCTGATTGGAAAACACTTCCCAGCTCTTTTTGTAGTCCAGTCTGCTTCTCTGAGATGGAAAGCTCTCCCCTTGGCTTGGCTTTGCCAAACAAAATCCACCCCTGGGTACCCGGTGAGATTAGTGGAACTAGAGCAAGGATGAACTTGCCGGTTTGCTGAGGAATGTATGTGTGAGAGCATCTATTCATTATGAAGGCAAACATTTTCCATCTAATTACATGCTCAGATTCAGTAATGGCCTCATTACTGTGGTATCTCAGCACTTTACACTCCTCAGTGTATTTACTTTCATGTCACCTCTGTCAAGCACAAAAGGAGAAGAAAGATTAAGGCTTAACATTCCTCAAAATGCCTTAAGGCTCACCTTCTCTTGAGGCACCTATCTCACTGATGTGAAGAGCCAGACCTCTTAATACCTGGGATTGTGTGGCACTGAAGCTTGCCTCCAGTTACACAAAAGTCTGTGAAGACGCAGGAACAACGTCAGATTTTGCCAAGACCAATTTCAGCACCGCATCCACCAGGTTCTCCTTTCCATACAGACTTTGGACCAGAAGCTCTTGCCACAGATCATTTTTACGTTGAACTCATCATTCATCCCAGGGATGAGTGGAGCAAACAACGCTCACAGACACAAAATATCAACACCTCTGCATTTAATACCAGAGTGAAAAGCACTAAATCAAGGAACACTGCAAGCAGCCAGACACATTTTGGGCTGGCGCTGCGTATTACTCCAGAGGTTTGGCCAAACGTCTTCTCCTGCAGACTGCTCTGTCTCCATCAGCAGTGCCCCAACCATAAAACACCTCTTGAGAGCTCATCTGCAAAGGCAATCAGTTTATCCGTGATTTTTCTAATGACCCATTTCTGTCATCATCCTTCCAAGGGAACTAACTGATAATGACAACTCAGGGGAATAATCAACTATAATTTATACGTTCCTGGTTTTGGAGCACGGAGCGTAGCGTGAGCTCTGCTTTCACTTACCCTAAGCCCCACCATTATTAAAAACACTGACCTGTGAACAAAAACACTGCAATACAAAAGGGTCCAGCTCCCTGCTTGAATTTATATTTAGAAAGGAAATAAACAACCAAAGACTTCTGACCTCTCAGGCTGTGGACTGCAGGGCATAACGCAGCGCTGTGCGGACTCTCCCACCCTCCCTCCAGGCAAGCTAGCTTGTTTCCAAAAGCAGTACAACCATGCCAGCATGCTGCAATCTGGACTAATAAGACCCATGGTAAAATAAAGCCTAGGGCCTTGAGCTTAATTTCCCCCAGCTGGCATGGCCACGCTCCCAGCCCACAAAATAAACAGCAGCAAAGCAGCCTTGGGGCAGCATCCCTGCTACTCTGCACAACTCAGCATGAAGATCTCTTCCCTGGTACCCCCACTAACTCAGACTGACCTGTCCCAGGAGGCTGCTGCTCTGTCAGCCCATGGCTTTATCTCCCCATGAAACCGGCACCGGGGCAGCAATCCCTGAACCTGGCTCACTGCAGCTGTAGTGGGGAAAAGAGCGCGGAGGAAAATTAGACTCAAGCTTTTGTGGCCAGCCCCATGTCGTGAAAATCTGCACTGGGCCAGAGGCAGCTTGTGGCCTACTCTGTTTACTACACAAGAGCTGAGAGCTGCCTACTATGTCGCTGAGGAGCCAAATTTCTTTCCCTGCTTCCACCGAGCCTCTGCCGCTGCGGTCCCCCTCCTGCGGCTGGCAGCTCTCCTGCAGGGAGAGGCTGGGATCTGGCAGCCTCCGCGGCGTCTGAGTCACTGGGGAACGGACCAGCAGTGCCTTTCGTTTGAAAGGCAGCAGAGAAGGGTGCTGTGCTCCCTGGAAGCACCTCTTGGCCTCAGCAGGGGGAATTGCCAGCACGGACAGCTTGTTTCCTGCAAGTTGAGGGGCAGGAGATGAGGGGTCTCTCCAGCTGCACGAGGTCTGTCCTCCAGTAAGGGCAATTTCAGTGCTTCCTACAATGTTTAGTGTGCTTTATGCTGCCTCAGAGATGCGTGAAGGCACAGCTTCTCAGCAACAGCAGCGATAACTCTGCTGCAGCATGATGTGAGGGCACTTAGGTTTGGTTCTCATCTCCAGCGACGGTGCCCACAGGCACGGCTTTATCGGACCGCCTGCCATCAGGCCGCCTGCGAACGCTGCTCCGTGCACTTGCTGTGGGCTTGCATTAAACATTTGGCTCCAGAGGAAATTTGGAATTAGCAGGGAGCAATTCCTTTGTCTTCTGCTCATGTTTGGAAGGGAAAAAAGAAAAAAAGATTTTTTTCTTTCTATTTCACAGCTATGGGACTGGGAGAAGCATCGCCATGCACTCTGCTTCAGATGCACTCTTCTGGTTCTGAAATACCTTCACATTATCCACAGCAAGTGTACCATGGTCACAGACATACAAAACCATTGAAAATGTTAACAGATAACTGCAAGTGCAAGCTATCACGGATTCTGTCACTGGGTTTGTTTAATTATTATGGAACATCCTCACCAAAATCTCCCAATTGCTCCTTGAAAGCTCCTTGGTTTTTGGTACCAAGTCTCACATGTCTCACATGGAAGAGTTACACAGTCAGTCCATCCACCCAGCAGTGCCCAACGGCACTTGCCTCAGAAAATCTATAAAAACAGAGCATATACTGGCTGCATATAATGGAGGGAGCCAGAGCTGTATATGGCATTCATTGTGCAGGTGCTTGGATATTTACAATCACATAGAATTTTTTCTTTTTCTCTGTATAATATATGATTGATTGATTTTTTTTTTCAGACGGTATTTACTATAAGCTAATACCTCACTCCCAAGAGGCTCTGAGTCCACCCGTGTTGAGTATGAATCCCACCACCATACCTTACATTTATCCACGCTTCATCTTCCACACCAGTGCCCAGCTGCTCACTACTGAGACATCCTTCTGGAACTCCCTGCAGCTGGCCACTCTTCTACCCTGAACAAAGCTTCCTCAGCTTATTTAAGTTGATGCAAGATATATCCAAGGACAGGCAATGAAAGATGTCGAAGGAGACGTGGTTTTGTACAAGCCCACTGTGACCAGCTGGCAAGTAGTCAGCACCGAGCATTTGCCCAACACCTCTACTGCTGTTTACCAAGCTCTCTGGGCTGACTCCATCCCAGCTGCCTGGTACAAATCACCCTTTTATTACTGATGAGATGGGAGCAGGAATTACAGAGCTTTAGGAGCTCAAGCAAGCTCCCTGTTCAGTGCCAGATATGCTGGTTAAAAGTTACCTTTTTATTCAGCTTCCTGGTCTAAGTGGGATCAATTAAAGAAATTAACCCGTGTCTTAGTCCTCTAGGAATGAAACAAGGATAATAACTTTCCTTCCCCCACAAAGAATTTGATAAGATAAAATCCACTAATGACTTTCAGGCACTCTGATACTAGACCAAAAAATACCATCTGAGGACCCTAATTTTTCTACATGAGCAGCTTCTGCACTTCTTGGCAGTGTTATCCGGGGCTCAGGTAGATGTTTGTTTTCAGACAAGTCCTTACTTCAAGAATTTCTCCTGTTCCCAATAGAAACTCTGATAGCTTGTTCTCTCCCTCCTGTCTTTCCCAGAGTTAGTGCTATTGTATTTGTTTAATGGGGTTAATATGCTGCTGGTATAATAATGATCATGTACGGATGTAATTACTATGTGTGATTAATTCTGCAGCTGCTGAAAAGCTAGGAGGACTTTTCTTAGACATGGGAATATCTTTACAATAGTCCTTCTCAAATTGCACTACACCCAGACGTAAACCCCAAAAGCAATGTGAAAGAGGAAAAGCGAAGGCTGGATTAGAGGAGGGAGAGCTGCACCCAGCAGAGCCGCTGATGGAGGTTAAATATCTTGTGGGCAGAAACCATCCTTCTGCTGCCTGTTCACACACTGATGAGGGCAAACGATCCCCGGTCCATCACTACAATCCCAAGGTACTACTATCCCATACAAATAGCACGTAACCGGTTATAAATTTTTAAAGATGTGTCTGCCAGTGCTGTATGCTTCTCTTGTTACTTTCCTTACAGTAAACATCCTTTAAGTGAACACGCTGAGCTTTGTTCTTCTAAGAAAACCCAATACCACAGACCGAAATATGAACCCCTATGAAATGCTAACTTGTTAATGCTGGCATAACTAACGTTACTGATTTTTACAAGAACCGAAGAGGAGGAGGTGCACAGGACACGTCTCATTAGTGCTAAAACACCTGGGGTGCCCACATCTGACAAAGCTGTAAATGCATTTGTGCACGAGGCTTTTTGGCAGACACTGCCAATTTACAGTCCAGTGCTGCAACCCTGCTCCTGAGTGCTCTTAAGTGCTCTGAGTGATAATGGACCTGTTTGTGTGCTCAGGGATTGTGAACTCAGCTCTTTAAGTCTGCATATTCCCCAGAACAATGCCTGGATGCTTATTCTTGATCAAACGATCCTTGCATTCCACATATGTGACCTGAAGAGAAGACACTGCCTGGTAGATTTAAGTCTCTGCGGGCTACCCAGCTGTTTCCTAACCCAGCTATTACCCACGTAAGCACCCATGACTTTGATACTGGAGTGACTCAGTTCAACTCTGCATCCCATTTAAAGGTTTAAGTGAAGCATAAGATGTTCCCAGGAAAAAAAAAAAAAAAAAAAACAGAGATGTGCACAATCCCCCAGCTCTAATCTTCCTCTCCTTCTCCAGAAATTACCTGCTGTAGCTTCTGCGGTTTTTAACACCTGAAATCAGCAGTGCCTGAGCCCAGTTCCCTCTTCTGCACACTGAAATCCCTTTGCAGAGAGGCCAAGAAGGGAGCACAAGTGCTGCAGGAGATGTTGAGATCACCTGTGCAGGACCCCAGGTGGCAGGTAAGGTGGGAAAAGAGCACAGCTGGAGAATTTGCTGTCTTGTAGGAGTCTCCTGTCATTGCCCACAGCTGCAGCTGGCAGCAGTAGACAATACTAAAGCCACTGGGCTGCGACAGGACCACAAAAGGGTACTGCAGAGTCTGTGTGCAGTCTTACCACATGTAACTGCCCCACAGAGCAGTTTGGTCTTGATATTTATGTGTTTTGAAGCACTATTATGTCTGAAATCCCCGTGATAGTGTCAAGAAATAAATTGCTCTCTCCAAGCCTCAAAGAGCAGAGCCATGGAAAGGCTGTACCTGAGGAAACACAAGGGCTGTTTCCTCGCCCTCCAGAAAGGGAGGCAGCAGTTTTAGTTTTCACCTAGTGAAGGACTTATTGAGCTTCTCATTCAGCCACCAGCATGTTTCAGACAGCAACAATCCCACCTCACAGCACTCCTCTGCAGCGTCTGCAGGAGCTATCAGTGAAAAGCTACTCCAGCATCTGAGACAAGTGCTGGTTTTCTTCCTGCTTCTACTTAGCTTCTTTTGATTTCTGCTTCACAGGATTTTCCTCTTCTCAGCACACTACTGGGCACTTTACAGGCGCAGAAAAAAATGAGGTGAGTTTGAGTAAAAGAAGCAGATAGTGATAGGTTCAGAACTTCCTTGTAATGAACTTCGCCTGATAGCAAATCTAACATCGAGACCTAGCTGGCTTGATAATGCTAAAGTTGATCTGGATATAGAAAGGGCGCAAACGGACAATGGGACAATGCAGGATAGCCTTAATAGCACAGACAGGGAGAACCATTATGAACCAGTGTCAGGAATATTAGTTTGCACGGCCAGCTTATCGAACTGATTTCATTAGGTTTATCTGAAGCCCCACAAACACAGAAAGCAGAAAATTCAGGCAGAATTTAAAATAAAAGCTCCCTCAAAGAATGCCTTCTTTTCTCGTGCTGTTCTCTTCACATCAACAAACATGCAAAATGCTTATCAGGTTTAAAGATGCTGCCAGCCAAGCTACTGCTTTCCTGTGTGCCCATCAGCTAAAAAGCTTAATGGGACGTCTAATCAAGGCAGCTAAACTTTTCCATCCTGAAAGCAAATTTGTGCACACATGGCTAATCTGCCAAACCCCATCCCTTGAGAGGCCCAGGACAGACACAATTATACAGCACTCAGACGATGAATTTGAGGGTTGCTCAGCTTACTGCAGCACACGGAGCGAGACACCACGCACCCAGAGAGACGCTCATCAGAAGCATACCAACAAATGTCAGCAATCTGATCATGATACCGCAGGTAGTAAATTGGAGGCCAATTATTTGAGTTCTTTGCAATGCAAACATTTCATTTATGGGGAAAAGGGTGGGGCAGTACAGCTGCCTGACTGAGCCAGATGCAAGGCTTGCGCAGGGCCTGATTTAAGAACAGAAGTGCTGCAGAATCCTGCCCTTCAGGCAGTAAAGTGACAAAACTCCAAGACCACAGATGGAAAACACAACCAGAAAAACTGCAGCAAATTAACTTGGACTTATATTGGGACTACTTTCATTTGATGTCTGAGGATTAAACTTCAGGAATATGTTCATTTTGCATAAACACATGTGAACTTGCTTGCTAGAGAATGTGGTAAGTAAGAACCTAGCCTTAACCTACCTTTGCTTTAAATCAACTAAAAATGCCCTGATTTGAAACTTTTAATAAAACATAAATGCAAACAATAGCATGCCTTTAAGTAACTGCCATGGAGATCTTTGTTGTCACAGCTAATGCGAGACGAGCTAGGGCTACACAGACTGAAGTCATGTGTTTTACTGTTGCAGAGACTTGCACTTAATTCTTGAAGGATTGATTGCTCACACAGTCAGGTTTATTTATGTAATGAATTGAAGTACTGAAGTAGTTTAGTAGAAACTTAAGTTTTCATGTCTGTACACCAAAATATCAGATAAATGCTTTGCTAGCTCTGGAATAAAGAGCACAGCATCTTGCAAATGCAATCTTAGCATTTTGCAAGCTGGAGATACAGCATCAAATCCAGTGAATGCAAAGAGCTGTCAAAGGTTCTTACCTTCGGTACCATTGACAGACAGACAACCAAATCACAAAACCCAAACACAACAGCAAACAAAAAATGCTATTCCACATTGCCATTAGCTGCTGGTTTCAGCCAGCAGGCAAAAGGATAATATGGGATGAATACAGAGCTGCCATTCAAACCCTGAATAAGGGGCACAAGCAACAAAGCAGATAACGCCACGCACTATGGTTGCCCGGCCCCATCTGTATCACAGACATTAGCACCATCCATCCACTGTCCTCCTCAAGGACTAACTATAGCTCAGGCACTAACCAAACCTACTGAAAGGCAATTTCCATTTTTTCCTTTAGGTATTGGAGGAAGGGAACTCAACTATTGAGACTCAATAGAACATCTTTCAAATCCTCTTTCTACAAAAGACTTTTTTGTGTGGCTACAAAGAAATCACAGCAGGAAGATCCCCCAAGGGCCAGAAGCACCAGGTCACCCAGAGCTCAGCAGCACAGAAGGGGACTAAAAGTATAGCCCTAGGAAATATTGAATGGCACTAGGCAGGGCCTCTGCGTGTCACATGGGAACATATAATCACTCAAAAAGTGCTTCTTTTTTTCTGTGGATTTGCTGAAAATTACTCTGTGCTCTGGGTGTAATAGCACTTCTGCCATAATCAGCTGTGGGAAAGGTACATGCAAGAAAAGGAGCATTCTGGTATTGCTGTCCTGTCAGCTGCGTCTTCATATGATTGCCTCCATTTACACTGCAAAGTTTCCCAGCACACATATTTGCAATAATGCTCTTAATTTTCAATCAGACGCTCTGCACGGAAACCTAACTCAGAAATGGCATAATTGAATATCTCGAGGAGGAAAATAAAACACAAATTTTGACTCTGTGGTGTTATTTAATAGCAGTGAAAGTACTTACCAGGTGGCCTATTAATTGCGAGGTTTCGGAAATGACTGCCTTTGATCATCTCCACTGACAGCCGCCCTGTAGTGGCATTGTACGACAAGCCCACGAGCAGCTCTGGCACCCCTCCATGCGACAGGGACTGTGTTGAAGAAGCGCTATCACTGTGAGAGATTGCTGACAGACTAAGCTGAGAGTCTGCACTCTGCAGGGAAAGAGCACTGAAAGTCTCATCAGATTTTTCACCGCCACCCTCCCTTTAATTTATATCTTGTAGCCTTGCTTAGTAAGATCTCCCTTAAGAAATGGCAATGACTAAGAATGAATTATGATAAGGCACCAAAAGAATCAGAGCATTACTTTTACAAAAACACCATTTAGCTTTCTCTTTAAAGATGAAGAACGCTATGTAATGTGTAAATCTAGTGTAAATCAAAGCCTCTGAGATAAGCATACATCCTAGCTCATTAAATGCACAGAAAATCTTAAAAAAAAAAAAAAAAAAAAAAAAAAAAAAAGACTTTTGGATGGAATGCATTTTGGGTTTTTTTTAGTCATGTACTGCGTATTTTCTTAATTTCTTTCCTTGCACCATGACATTTTCTCTATCCCCTTCTCACCCAGCCTGTGATGTTTCATTCATTTTGTGTGCCTAACGTCTTACTGAGCTTCTTGTAGACAATGAATCATGTCAGAGCTCATCTACACAAACTGATTGGCATAGCCAGAGCTGGATACAACAGTGATATGCATGGAAGGCTATGAAGCAGCACTGCCAGTTCCTCCTCCCATGACCTACCACTCCAATCTGCCATGAAAAGAAACATTTTCTGAGTATTTCTGGTAACGTGGAAACTGCTCAATGCAGAGATCCACAGGCCAGGAGCTAGTGCCAAATGAGGTAGCTCTTGAACTGGCAGTAGTACAGCTCCACCAACATAACGGTGCACAAGAACTACTGTTCTCGTTGAAATGAAGGTAATTAGCCTTTGTGGCTCCAGGACCCAAGCTATTAATCCTGCATGGCACGGTGTTTGATGAGTTGTATAGAAGTACAAGCTTGCTAGGTGAGCCATGATTAACGAGG
Source organism: Aythya marila (assembly GCF_965140915.1). Taxonomy (NCBI): domain Eukaryota; kingdom Metazoa; phylum Chordata; class Aves; order Anseriformes; family Anatidae; genus Aythya; species Aythya marila. Next base: position 6,560,688 of record NC_139046.1, on the reverse strand, counting down.
CACAGCTTTCTGTGTAGAAGATGTGCCCTGTGCTTCCCCTTACTGCTACCTGTGGTAAATGACAGTAGGACAGACCCACCAGTTGCATCCTAATGGCCCTGAATTGAAGGTATTAAGAACAGCTGGTCCCCATTCACTAAAGGAACAATTTTACAGACTCCAAATTTCCTTCATCAGACTTACAGTCAAATTACTCCTTGGCTCCAAGACCAGCGTCACCTTCACATCCCTCTCCTGGCTGATGTTGCTCAGGTAGAACAGCTGTTCTCCCATCATCTTCTCTCCAACCATCTTGTGCACAGCATAGAGGCGGAAACGGATGGCGTAGCCACTCAACTCATGTGGCTCCAGCTTACTGAAAGTAATTTTATCCTTGAACATGGGGACAGGTCCTCTCTGAACGCTTGTTTTACCCCTCTGTTTCTTGCTTGGCATTAGGACTGTGTGCACTTGCCAGGTGTTCACACCGCTGCGGTCTTTGTCTGGGACGTCCCTGGCCTCCAAGACAGTAACCACCAGTTTTTGACTTGAGGCTTTATAAGTGAAGATGACATCTAGATCACCGCATCTACAGACGGGCTGATGGGCACTCTCATGAGCTGGTACACTGTTTACTTCATCATGCTCCTGCAAAGAGAAGGAAGAAATAAAACCTCCATCAGAGCTGAACTGCCTTTGTGATTCCAACTCTACTTAAAAACTTTTCATCTCCTCACTTGTGTTTGCAAATGTGGACAGTTTCTCTGCAAAACAAGGGTCCCACTTTCTTTTGAGATGCCAATGCTCATTAACTGCCTGATCCTGTGTAATATTCCCCATACAATCTAGTAAGCAACAGGTTCCATCAATATTTGAATGTTTTGCAGAAGACTGTTAACTTGGCAAAAATTGTACATAGGGGAAAAATGTTTTGGTTTGGTTAAAAAAAAAAAAGACAACCTATTACTTTGAATATACACTGAAATTTTTTCAAGATGGCTTTTTTTTTTTTTTTAACATTACTGAAATCAAACAATTTCATCGAACCTGCTACCTTTTTGGATATTTTGTTCTGTAGGAAACTAAGAAAATTAAGCACTGTGTTCAGTTTGATTGAAGGGGAAAATCATAATGTCAGAACTTGTGGCAGAATGGAAATTCCATTTCTAGATGCTACCCTATAACTCAATAACTTTCCTACTGCTAAAGCAATGATAATCAAGAAAAACGGTCTGATTAAATACATATTGATTCTTTATTCACTTTTTAAATCTCCCAAGAGATGCATCTGTTCCTTCTGTTCAGTGTGGGTACTAATACGTTCGGAACAAGAATTCAAAATACAAAATCAAAATGTGCAGATGAATTCACACGCGATCTTTTACCTTCTTCTAAAGCAAAAATCATCTTGATAAAATAAAAAATGGATGCTCACCTTACCTTTTGATGAGTGGGCGTGTGCGTTTCTGTTCAAAAGTGCTTGTTATCTTAGAGCTAGAATGTGCTTCATGTGATAAAGGGGTTGCTATAGTGATCAATGATTTGTATTTAAACATGAGTATACACTGTACTCGGGAAAGATTTTCAGTTAATAGCCAGAAGGTGAATTAAGGCCTGTCACTAGCAGTCTGAGTCACCCTCCTCCTCAAACATTTATCTTCTTTCGCATTTCAAGTAACACTTCTTTTCAACAGAGGGATCTTATTGTTTAGAGCACAGATGATGGGCCAGAAGACTTCTGATGTAATTCCCTTGAGAAGTTTCTAGGGCGGCCTGTGTCTCAACCAAGATCTCAGACAAATCTCAAAATTTCCATCTACTTCCTGTCGATCAGCTTTTCAAGTGTTCAGGCTCATCTGCAGAGCTCCAACTTTCCTTATTTTTACAAGTGTTTGAGGCATTCATACCTGTGGCTACAGATGTCCATCTGTGTACATTAGTGATGGAGACCTGCTGTCATATATTTTGCATTAGTGGTGTCAAAGAGAGAAAAATCACCTCTTGGTCAGCGCTCAAAATGACTCAGTTGCTCATAAAAACACCTTTCTGTATGAGCAGCAGGTTTCAAAGACAAAGATGCCAGGCAGGCCGGGCTGCCGGGAGAGAATGTGATGTTATGCAAATGCAAGTGCTGCTGTGTAGCTGTCAAGTTATTTCTGTCTGGCTGCTGAAATAATATTTAAGAAGGAAAAGCAAAGGGATTGCACTTGATTCATGCTTCCCCCCACATGTTCATCCCTCCCCACTTTCATCCGTGCATTTGCTGTTGAGGAGATGGGATCAAGGCACATTTGAGAATTGCTGCTGGAGTACAGAGCAAACTCTGCTTGCAGCACTGCTGCTTTCATTGACATGCCTGAGCTGGGAACGTGCGTACCTGTGCGTCATCATCTTGTACAAAAAGCCAAGAGGCACTTTCCTACCAACAGAGCTGAGCGTCTCATCTTCTGGCTGCCTGAAGGGCAGGCTGAAGGTCAGATATCTGGTCTTTGACAGAGCAGTTAAAATGGATCTGGATATTAGGAAATCTCAAACTGTGCTACAATAGCTGTGGCCACATCCACTGCAGAGAAAACTGCATGTGTTGGAGGAAAGGAGGGAAAGAATGCCAGACTCCGTGCCAGTGACCTTTCCGTGGACAACCAAGCTGTCGCGATCCCACAGGCTGGTGCTTTCAGAGAGAGCTGTGCTATCTGGGACTCACCTCTCTACAGGTGTTCAGCCCACGAATCTTATAGATGCTTGGTCTTCTTTCTGTGGAAGTCTTGACAAAATTCCCATTGGCTTTCAGGGCTCAGCTGGGGCTGCGAGTGCTTTGTGGATGTATTGGCTACACAAACTATATAAACAGTGAAATTGAAATCCAAGGAAAGTGTGGGGTCTAGACACTACATCTGAATTTATTTATTTCCCTCTTCCCAGCTCAGCTGTGGTGGCGTCAAGCTAAGTAGACTGATTGATACTGTATGTCTAACCCAGTCGCTCAGGACAGAGCCAACATCCATTTCACTAGGTAAAATAAGTCCATTTCTGCCAGAGAAACCTGTGAGAGCAGCTAATTACGGACTAGGCTTGAAATGGTATTTGTGGTTCCACGGCAGGGGCATAAAATTATCATTTTTGTCTCTAAAGAGAGGAGCTCTGAATGAAGCATAATAGAGCTTGGACATTCCTGGCATGTCAGAACATTTAGTTCCCGTAATAAAAAGTCTTTCATTAATCCACACAATACCTTTGGATGAGTAGCTGCTCGTAGTAGACAAACCAGGACTCGTGGATATCTGCCACCTGATGCTATAACCATTGTTTGCATTTTTTAACTGTACGTGCCAGGAGCGAAACGAGAGATGGATTCCAAAGAAATACAAGTGGAGGACAGCTGAGACATTGCAACGCGGGCATACCACGGCAATGCACATCAGATAAAGAGGAGGAGGAACGAGCCTCAGATGGGCAGACAAACACTGTGTGTCAGGCACACAGCAAAGAGAGGCCTGGGCTGCCGTCGCATGGAGTTCCCATGTGTTGTACGGTGCTTTGTGGGACTGCTTTGTGCAGCAAACCAAAATGCTCCTTTAAGGCTGGAGCGTACGCACCGAGGAGTGGCTCTCCATCACTTTAACCAGCTGCAGGCAGCATGCTCGGAGGAAAGGAACCTTGCCCTCAAAGCCTCGTTGCTCGGAGTACAGAGGTATTAATTTCCACAGCTGGAGAACCGTCTCCTTTAAGTCAGGCAGAAGACGTGACCTTTGTGTGATTCTTTTAATATGTCTGATGCAGGCTGATATTTTTTCAGAAATTCAATCTCGTGGTAAAATAATAATGAAACCAAACACATCACGCAGAAAGAATATGAGAGAAAAGAGGGATGCTAAGTCATCAGGCATTTACAAGTCCTAAAATCTGTAACGGTTTCCTGAGGCTTCAAAATAAAGGTGCAGAACCAAGGGAAAGCAAAGCAGCTCTAACCCCATTCCCTCTCCTTCCCTGGAAAGATGCCTGCTATCAGTGGGGACCCTGGTGATGGTCACTTTGCCAAGTCACAGGCACCAGTTGCCTCTAGCTTTCCAGATGCTTCCCATTGCCTAAGCCATAAAAACCTTGTGGAAAAAGAGGCAGAGATCTGACCCAGGGACAACACCATATTTCCAGGCCCACACACTGCACATGCAGCCAGTTGCAAAGCCCTGGGCCACCACAGGGTGCTCTTTGCTAACTGATGGTAAATGCTGGTTGCAATTTCAGTTCAAAGACCGAAAGTCAGACATCAAGCAAGAAAGCAGCTTCCCTGAATGAGCGTTAGTAGCAAGAGGTACAATACAAGGAACGGGGGAAACACACAGAGAGGTGTGTGCTCACGCACACAGGAGAAACATTACCTTCTGCTGTGCCGATCAATTTTTCACTTCATTTCTCCCCTAACGTTCTTTGGCCCCCAGTATCCTTCAAAATCTTACACCACATGTAACAAAAGACAATTCACTGTACCTCAGGGCTCCACGCTGATGAGCTGTCAGTAGCATCATTTCCTTCAAATCCCTGGTTGGAAAATGCTGTCTCCAGTTCCAAACATCCATCGGTGGCTTGCTGGCTAATGCCATCAGCAACGCTGGACTCCATCCTAGGCCCTTTATGCTGCCCAGCACCCCTGCTCTCCATTGTTCTTCTTGAATCAACAGATCCGTGGTCATCTTCACGATAGGGTAGGTTGTCTTGGTAACTCAGTTGGCTTAGTCCATCCAGATCTAACAATTTTTCAGCAAGAAATTAATTTCAGAGGGATTACAATGAAATCACTTCCCCTCTCCCTCCCAAAATGTGTCTTCCAAACATTATTTTTTTTTATTTTCTTTTTTGACCTTGTCTTCACGAGGCATTGGGAGGGGTTTCTCAGGAAGGTAGTGGTGTCACAGGTGTTCAAGGAAAGGTTGGACGTGGTGCTTAGGGACATGGTTTAGTGGTGACATTGGTGGTAGGGGGACGGTTGGACCAGATGATCCTGGAGGGCTTTTCCAAAGTAATGATTCTAGGATTCCCCTGTATGCCAGAGGCAGTTTCTACTTAGGAGCACTGCTGCACTGGACGTGCAACAAATCTTGTATACATCAGCTTTTGGTGGGGTGGAGGTGGCTGTTCCTTATTTTCCACATCCTGAATGGAGAAACTGGTTTCCCTTAGTTGAAGGAGCTCACCACCACATGCAGTATGGGGTATTCAAGAGCCTTGGGGTTGCTTTGTAGCCCCAAAGCAATGGCTTCCACGAAAACATAGATCAGACAAATTATAAAAGAGCACAGCATGGCCCTGATGAACAGATATTAAGGCCAGGTTGGATGGGGCTTTGCACAACCTGGTCTAGTGGGAGATGTCCTGCCCATGGGGTTGGAACCAGGTGGTCTTTGAGGTCCCTTCCAACCCAAACCATCCTGTGATTCTGTGATATCAGCAACTTCCTTTTATGAAGGAGGAGGAAAAGACAAGAGTCAGCATGGCCAAGGGGATGGAGCGGGTAAGGAAAGGAGTTTCACATGGGTGAGAGTGCCACCACGACCTCATCACCCATCCCTGAGGGCATGGGTACACGCTATCAGCCCCACAAGCCAACCAGGAATTTCCAAACTCTATGTTTGGGCTAATTTGTTCCACAGGTGGCTGAAGCAAGATGTATTCCCCAATTTCCTCGACTCTTACTTTGGTTTTAGTTCATCTGGTCCTTAGACATCTACTTCATGGTTAAATAAAGGTTCATTAACAAGAACAAAACGATCTCCTTTGGTTCAGAGCACCACAGATTCCTCCTCTACGCCATCAAAGGCTCAATTTTGAACACAGAGCACTTTACTCCAATGCATCAGCGAGAGCACTCTGCGTGGAGTGACACAAATAATTACATGAGCAGGAACGCGGATGAAAATAACATCGTGATCTGGCCTTGAATACGCTCTGCAAACACCTGCAGAAGAAAACCAAGGACCTTCCTCCTTCCAGTGAATCTGATGCCAGGCCTCACTTTATGAACACAGAGAGCCAGGCTCTGCCTCCATCACTTCCAAGTAAGCAAGGAGCAGTTTCAGTGAACAAAAAAAAGCTGCACCTCCAAACAGCTGTTGAAAGTAACAAAAGCAGATTCAGAAACACAGACACTCGGGATGCAAAGGTTTGTTCTCATGAAGGTCATTACCATAAGACAACCACAACATATTATTTGAGTTTGGCCTCCAACTCAAATAACAGTAATAATCACTGTGTTAAATAGAAAACAATGTCTTTGCTTTGGTTTAGACGAATCAGTATCTCCATTCTCTCCACATCCCACTGTCTTGAGCAAAAAGCCCAAATCCTTCTGAGCAGAAGACATTCCGTGCTTGGTCCTAGGAGCAAATACGCTGTTTCTGATTCACATCTGCCCCACAGAACCAAACCAAAAGCACAAAGGGAATGGGAATGGCACTCAGGAGCCATTTCTTGGAGGTGGGCAGAAGCTCTTGTCCCCCCTCCTTGGCTGCTCTTTCAGTCAATGACCAGGAGAACCACCTTGTCCCCTTCCCTCTGCCCACGAAGGGCCTCCCATGAAGGGCTCTCCCTGTGGGGAAGCACCCCACAGCTTCACAGTTATGGAGCTGTTCTGAGGTGTGGGAGATGGTCCTTCAGGAGAATGAGGGCTCCCAATCCTGATCTCCCAAACACCAGGTGAGTGCTCTTCTCGCTCCCTTCTAACATCCAACAGCCACCCCATCTTCTCCTCCTCCTCCCAGCTGGCACACCTGGTCCTGAAATCAGGAGCCCTCATCCTCTCCCTCTGCCCCGAGCTGAAACCAAGCGAGGGTAGGAAGTCATTTGATTCTTTGCCATTACTCCCACTCTTCCCTACAACGTCAGAAAACAGAAACGAGTAAACATGAGAACACAGGCGAGAAACAAAATAACCGAAATTCCACATACACAAATTTACTTAGAGTGACTGGGTACAGGCGCTCCTTAAGGCATTCAATTAGCAAGCCAACGTCTAATACACATTTTAAACAGTGGGTCATCCATCAAAGCACACACCACACAGCAGGCTTTCAGAATAAAACGCTACTGTAGTAAGAAATTATCCTCACACAATTGTCTTGTGGTTTTGACTCCTGCTGGGATAATATCTAGATCAATAATAGAGGAATTTTCAAAAACTACATTAAAGCCATAAAAGGCTATTCATAACAGGAAAACTCCAGAAATGTATTAATAGAGCAAGCCATTTCCCTAAGACTCAGGGAAAATTAATGTGTTAGGAAAGCAAATGTAGTATTCAGGGAAAGGAAGGGAAAAGGTGATTCACCAAAACCATTTAGAGAAACAGGCTGGCTTTTTCTTTAAATTTAAAGCAGTTTGGTAAGTGATAATCACTTACAAACACCAGTATTAGGGGATCATTACAGGTAATAGCCCAGCCACGCAGACTGGAACAACTATACATCTCCAATTACATCCGTTCTGGTGTTATATTCACACAAAAATGGTCAAAACAGAAGTTCTTCATGTAAGGGAAAAGGTCATAGCAGTAAAATGCCTGTAATTTACTTGAGAGAACTTTAAGGAAGAAAATGTCAACTGTCTTATGAATACCTGACATGAATAAACAGCAGAGCATCACAGATATATGTTGAGACAGCCTTACCTAACTATCTGAACTTTAATTAGCCAGGAGTCCCCTCAGAGCAGCAGCAGCAAATTCTAAACTTAAGGGCTCTGTACACTAAAAGAGCATGTTTGTTTGTTTGTTTGTTTTCCAGTCCTGCCCCACAGCCTTTCCCTGTTGTGTCATGTGTCACAAGTCACGATGAAGGCCAGGTGAACACCAGGGAACATAAATCACCAAAAAATCAGGAAAGTTTGCATTCAAGGTTGCAGAACTGGCTGTAAAGAAACTGAATTCTGCCAGATGAAATGATGAGCCTCACCTGCAACACAACGGGAGCAGAACTCCAGCAGGTACTGGGATGCAGAAGCATCTCTCCAAGGATACAGGGAAAGCTCAACACATCCAATACTGAAAATCAGGCTGGAAAAAACTGTGAAGACTCCTCTTGAAGCAAATGGTTTGTCTAACCTAGAATATCTTTTTCTTCTTTTTCACAGAAATCTCCCAGTTCTATGGATTACAATGTGCTAAAGAAACATCCTGAGAGGCCTCATCAGTCCCTAAAATGCACTTCCAGAGTTAAGAGATGAAGCCCAGTAGATCTTGCTAATATAATACCAAATAGTTTATTAACCAGCAAGAAACACTGAGATGAAGAGTTTAACGTGTCTCTCTTACTTGTGCTGGCCAAGGTGACGTTTGCTATGTGGACTGCAGTGAATCACTGTTTTTACGAGAAAAAGTCTTTTCTTTGTGATTTTCCAAAATGGCAGAAACTTGATCCCTTCTTCTAGACCGAACACAAACACGTGTGGAAAGTTACAAGCTTGTAGAGGTCAAGCACGGTCAAGAGAAAGGAAGGATTTCAGGATGGATCTTGACACTTCCGGACTGGGTGGTGATTTTGAAGTGCCTCTTCCTGAAAGACTGGCAAGGCACCGCAGCAGAGACATGAGGCAGTGGGACTGGAGCACTTTTGCCCTCATACAGCACTACTCCCCTGCTAGATCCCCCATTCCAAGCCACTCTTCGGTGCCTCGGCACCGCGTGCTCCTGTACACCAAACCACAGCAGACACGGGGAGACTGAGCCCTGCTCTGCCCCTGGTTATTTTGAGATTAGCCATCAAAGTGCTAAAAAACTTCCCAGAAGAGCCTCGAAGAAGCAGAACCATTACCTAATTACTATAAATCTAAACAAAAATGGCTTGTAAATTTTAGGGGCTAAAGAGAAAAAGGATCTTAAATTTCAAGTGACATTATGCAATCAGGCCAAGATTGTTTAATTTACCACATGCTGGGTAATTGCATAAGAAGACTCCATGTTTCCAGAACTAAAACAGGCTCTTTATTAACAGGGTGATTTGCAGAGAGGCTGTGGGCAGAGCTGGCATTCAAGCCATTCAGCTCCCCAGAGCATCCTCCAAACACCTCCTTCCTGCAGAGCACACTCCTCTTCCCAGGCTCTATTCAGGTTACTACAACGCTTTTTAACGGTTGAAAAGTTCGGGCTAAACAAGTCCAAAGTGCCGACCGTGATGACATTCAGAAAGAGAGGGTCAAGGAAAATCTCATTTAAGAACAGGATGTGTGAAGACTTTGCTGTATGCCAAGGCTGAGTGGGAGAGAAGCTATTCAGGGCCCTCCAAGATGCTCAGCTTCTCTGGATGCCTAAGTCTGTTGTAGATTTCTGATTCTGTAAAAAAAAAAAAAAAAAAAAGAAAAGAAAACTACCAGTTTGAAGAGACCCGGCATACCCGGGGACATGAGGTTATAGTAATTTGTTCATAACGAAGGGTCTGATTTTGAGCTTAATGAGGAATGAGGTGGTGAACCCAATGTCTTTGTTGAAAGTAGGTTCCAGTATCTGGTTTAATCTAGTTCCTGAACAGCTATTTAAATCATATCAATATCACCTCTGAAAAGTTATACCAATTCTTCTGGCACAACACGGTGCAGAGGAGTTCAATGGAGAGCCATGTCTTGAAACGATCAGAGGGTGAATTAAAACCAAGCAATTGTATTTCAAAATTAAGGCATTCTACAGAACTGAAAACAGAGGGCACTTTCACAGCTCTTCCCTCTAATGAATTTCTCCAGATTTTAGAATGTGTTCAGGCCAATTTTCTAAGTAGCTACATTTTTAAATGCATTCCATCTTTGTTTGTATAAAAGAGTCATTACATTAGTCCATAGAAGATCATAAAATTCTTCCCTTCTGTGCCATAAATTTTTAGTTTCTGTCATTGCCTGACATTTGGCGTATGCGCTGGCAAATGATCCAGCATAATTCATTCACTGTTCACCTTGTGTTTGCAAAGCTGCTGCAAAAGGAGACATGCAACTTTTGCTAAAAGGCTTGCTAAAGAAATGACTTAAATGGCACAGATCAAAAATATATTAGAACAAAGTCCTGCAGTCTTTATTCTGGCAAAATAATCCATAAAAACCCCTGGGGATTTGGAGCCAGAACTCAAAACCAATAGACAGTCAATGGAAAGATCTTCGTGGACTTCAGCAGGGCTTGGATCCAGACGCTTCTCCCTGTAAGTATTTTAGAAATGAGCTGCAGGTAATCAATAGGGAAAGCCAGTTTAGTAAGAGAGAAAGGGAGATCACATTCAGATACCTCTGTACCGACTCCTCATGGCTGGAGAGAAGGGGCTGAACATGGGTCTACGCTCCACACCTGCTTGTGGTGCTTTTTCAGATACTCCTGATCAAAAACTGTGAGCATGACATAGATCTCAAGCTGCTTAATCACCTCATTCATCGCTGAAGATGCCGTCAGTTCTTCATCCACCCCGTAACTATTTACTGGGAGAAAACGACAGCTTGGGCTTTAGACAGTCTGCTGCCCTTGGCCAAGAAGCCAGATGAAACGGCACACTTCCAGCTCCCAGAGGGACCTTCTGGGGACAGACAGCTGAGCAAGGGCTTGAGGAAGACTGGGGAATGAACCTGCCATGGACCTGCTTCTTCAAGCCTCAGGAAAGCCTCTGGATGGCATTTTGTATCAGCAGCAATTACAAGTTATTAGACCTTGCCCACCTCTGCGCTTCACCTTATTTTGTTAATGCATATATTTAACAGAGCAGAACAGAGTAGGACAAAACATACACAGGGAACCACTTGTAAAATCCTCAGCCCGTGCAAAGACAAAGCAATCAGCAGAGTGCTTGAAAACTTTCTTGTCCTTGCATTTGCCTTCAGCTCCTGCAAAAGAGGAGAGGGAACTTCTTTTGTGCAGAAAAAGCAACTCAGCCCCGACCTCCTCTGGGTAACGCCACGAGTGCAGCCACGGCACATGGCTAACAGGCACTGCTGACTCCATCTGCCAGCAGCAGAGGAACTCGGGAGACCAATGTAAATCGTAACCTTTAAAAGTGCAGATACACATTTGAGCACGTCCCCACGAACGCCCTTCCCCTCCTTCTCCCAGCACGTGCTCTGCCTACGAGATGACTGCACCCTCATTAGCGCGGAAATATCTGCCAGCTGGGGGAAGGAGGGCTCAATACGCACTATATATACTTGGCCTTGCCTTCTCGGGGTGAAAACGTAGCAGCATTTCGCCGATCTCCCTCCCAGCAGGAGGCTCTGACCCAGCAACACGCACGGAGAGGGAGCCCTGGGGACGATGGGCAGCCGGGGCGTGCGTGCAACGCTTGTGTACACGCATGTGAACGAGCCAGATGTCCACCGTGGCCGACCTGCTGCTTGCTCTTGAGCACCAAGTGTACAATAATGGTTGCCAAGACTCGCTTTGATAATCGCCATGGCAAACCCAAGCAGCTGAACAAATGAGCAGGGCAGGCAAGCGGGCGGAGGGCAGCTTTCTCGGGGAAAGCGCCTTCCCTCACCTCGAATCTCACTTACACCGACCACGTGGCTATCGGTGGGGAAACAGCATCCTGCCTTCACTAGGTCACAGGTTTTTAATAGACCTCCATGACAACTGTGGCTGCTTCTCCATAAGCACATGGGCAGTGACGATGGGGCGCTGGAGCTGGCAGCACCGAAGCAACCTGCGCCCAACTCCAGCCAGCAGAAGGTGACTTTTTCCACGTCCCACTGGCAGACCGGAGCCCCTCTTGCTCTGATTTACCACTTATCTGGCAACAAGGCTGCTGCACCTTCTAGAAAACTGCTCTCCGTTGGAGGAAAAAGCTAAACGCCCCTGTTGTGGTAAAAAAAGAAAAGGGTTTTAGGCATTCGTTTGTAAATGGGCAGTGCCCAGTCATCAGAAAATGTGATTATTTTTACATACGCCCTTAAAAGTAAGTTTCTTTGAAATTGCTTTAACTAAGAATTATTTCAAGTTGTAACAACCCTTCGGTCTAAACGCGCTATGATCTGTCCTAATAATTGAAACGCATTAAACTAAATATTCCTTTTCCGCCAACTGTGCAGTCAACTCACTACCCACAGCTCATGCAACCTCCGCAAAATTAATTTCAAAGCTCAGCAAATACTGATAACCTCTACTTTACACGTATCTCCTGGGTATTCAAGGCACAAAATAAAAATTACTTCACTTTAAACAAAAGTGTGCTTTTCACTCAGTTTGCCAAAAATCTGGGGTAAAACATTATCTTTAGTAACTAAGCCATGTCTTTCAGCATTTGCTAATGAATGCGTAACATTAAGATCCTGGGTCCACGGGCACGAGGCTGTACATTTAAAGGATGTGTACTGATGCTGTGTGTAAATTAGGTTATTAAAAGAAATTTTGCAGAGGCCACATGGATCCCACGTTCCTGGGGCGACCTGCAAACAGAGGGGATCCCCTTCTCCAGGACAGTCAGCTCAATTTGTGGTCATTTGAGAATTCAGTACTGCTTCTGAGGGTGCATAACTGAGGAACGCCTGATTAGGTTCATTTCAAAGCGGGGGGTGCAGGAGAGAAGACAGATACCAGTGCTCGCTTTGCAGCAACGCTTGTGGGATTCCTTTGTAAATCTGCAGCAAAAACCTAAAGTTAGCTATCCAACTGCAGCCTTTAACGGGGCTGTTTCATCGTTTGTTTCCACAAAGCTCACAATTTGCTTTTTTTAAAGGAGTTTTTTAATGGCAGAATACATTGAGCCAAATTACATGTCTGTACCCTCCACTGAATTAATCTACTGCGTCTGGCTTGGGCGAAGGGAGGAGTTTGGCCGGGTTTTAGGGATTATTGGCCTCTTGACTTTGACTCCAACTGCACAAATCCCCAGAGCATGACTGCATCACCACTTGTTATGACACGATGCTATTTCTTACTTGCATTCGGAAGCACACAGGCTAATTAAACAGAGGCACTGGGGAATCTGTAGCAAATGCTTGATACGTCTGCTGTTGAATCCGTGCCTGAGCAGCAGACAGCTCCATGTCAGCTTAATGTCTCCGTATTAATAAAACTAACTCTTCCCAGGGGAGGGAAAAACGTTCCCCATTCAAATATACAAGTGTCCTGATTAGGAAAGGACAAGGGGGAAACATTTTCTGTATCACCATGGAAACTTAAATAAAGGGCCCATAATTACAATCTACATTCTGGAAAGATAATGAATACATCTTGAGATCTGCAGATGTTGCGTAGCATGTGCATATTTCTAGCAACTTCAACTCAATTGCTTCTATGCATCATCTGCTTCACAAATCAGCTTCCCACCACTCTTAAGGAAGCATGTGAGTTGTTTTTGTTTTATTTTTTTTTTCCAAGGATGACAGCATGGGAGGAAGGAGGCTGACCTCTTTTTCTTGCAAGGTATTCCAAGCTACCACCGCTTACCCCAAAATTTCAAACACCCAATCAGTTACACAGTTGGCTTACAGGCATCCAGCCACACTGAGCTAAAATGTAGGAAATAAATAATTCAAGAATTCTCTGCAGCATTACCAAGTATAAAGAATAACTTAGCATTCGTTCAAAGCTCATCCAAGAAAAAAAATTACCAAATAAAAAAACACAGCGTAAGTGTAAAATATAGATGTACCGCATCCTGTCTGCTTGCATGTTAAAAAAAAAAAATACATATATATAGTGATTTTGGCTGAGCAACGAAAAGTTAGCAAATAACAAATTTCTGCTCTCCTATACGTTTAATGCTGCCCTTCGCTTTCTTCCTAAAGATTTTGATTCTGCTTTACTGAAGCCAGTGAAAGCTTCCATGGGAGCAACCATCAAGCCCTGAAGGAAGTAGAAGTGTGATACCAAAAAAAAAAAAAGTATTTGATCATATAAGCACAAACAATATCAGTCTATCCATGCATAATGCATACGCTTGGAGGATCCCAGGAGCTCTCGGCGCAGTGTTCTGTGCTATTGCACAGCCAGTCACATAGGCCTGGTCCTAAAATTTTCATGATGGGGATGACACAGAGAAATGGTGATCTGCGCTGGCTCCTAACTCAGCAAAACCCAGAGCTGCACGCAGAATAAAGAGAAGGGCTTCTCTTTGGGAAAACCGGGCCTGCTGCAAGCAATGGGTTTGCTGGAGCTGCTCGGAAAGGAGGAGGAACGCTTTTTAAAGGAAACATATGGCAATGCACATGGAGCTGCTACTACCGATTTCTGTGCAACTACAGCTTTGATTTGCACAGTGGCCTCAGTCTGGTGTCTTCTTCTCACTCTTGCTGTCAACCAGTTGAACTGGGAGTGCAAATCAACGCACAGAGTAATGCAGCTACCGGCTGCATGGGTTTGGCTAAGGAAGGGGCAACTCCTGCCCTCGTTTATGCTCAAAACTACTTGGAGATACAATCCCATCGCCAAAAAACCTTCTTTTTATACAGCAGAAACCCAATCCTGAGCAACCACCCAGACCTCAAATGTATATAAAACGGGTAGAGAATGCACAGAGAAACATAAAACCCCTATTTCTGCATATGCCTTAATGGACTGTGACCAACACAGCGCTTCACCTGCGCGTTTTCTTTGCACTCAGGCCTGAGTGGTTTTGTTCCTTTTCTATAGGTAAGGGATCCAATTGGGTGCCTGGTGTTAAACATAAGCCCCCTCTTTGCTCGAGGACAAGCGGCGGTGTCCTCTTTGTGCCACAAACCCACCTTTACCTCTCCATCTGTCCTCACCCCTGACCAAATCCGACGGGAAGCTCTGCAAGGAGAAGGCTCCAGGTGCAATGCAGGCAGGGAGAGTCTCAGCTTGGCAGCTTTCAGAGCAGGGGAAATTTCCAGCAGAAAGCGAAAAGCAAACAAAAAAGTCAAGGGGTAATCAGAAACAAGGCCAATTGCGGTATTTGGCGCTGGCCATCAGGCACTTGTAAAGCCGAACAATGCAGCAGTCAGAGCAATAAACTCCAATTCTGCACGCCGCTGTGCAAAGAAATAGAGACCTGCCCACAGAACACAGCGTGACAATCAACATCTTTTCCTACCGCTTTTTTCCTACTCTGAAATTGGGATTTTAAAAATAGGAACACGGGACTCGGCTTCGAACCGACTCCTGCGTTGCTGCCCAGGGATCTTCCATGGCGAGAGGCGATGGCAGCCAAGGAGCAGAAGCAAAAACCAGCCCTGGCTTTCCCAGGCACCCACTTTGCATTTTACTTGCTGAGTAAGCGTGAGTCAGGCTTTGTTTGTGCCACTGGCTTTTACCAGCACGGGTCTGGGATTTGCAGAAAAGTGAAAGACAAAGGGTGACAGAGCGCAGGGGACCCTGCTAAGCCAGAAAATCCCCTGGCGTGGGCAGGGCTGTACCCCACCACCAGCTCCTTTCTCTTTAGAAGCATTATTTTCCTGACAGCTTTCCTGCTTGCCTTTTTACCACAAGGGGTCGAATCCCTTCAGGTTCCCTATTGCCCAGCTCTTCTGCCTGGCTTGGATACTCGGTTCTCCTCCTACAACAAAAGTCACTTTGTGAGCTCTTTCCACTAGACATAAGGGGCTTTGCCTGAACCAGCACTAGCTTCTTCCAGAAAATGCCCTTCTCCCCTCGCAGAAATCGAGCTGGCCACGAAGACCCCATACACTGTCTCCTGCTCCTCCCGTGGTTTCGCTGTGCCATGCTCACAAGCAGCCAGATCCAGCAAACGTGGGCTGATTACAGCCACTCGTGGCGCTCAGCACCATAACCACCAGCTTCACACCCCCGAGGCTTTGTTTGCTGATTAACAGGGTGGAAATCGCCTCCCTCGCACAGATATTTGTTTGGGGTTGCTACGGATAACTACCGCATTGCAACGAGGCAGATCTTTATTTTCCCGCTGGCTTTTCTAATTGAACCTTTCTGTTTGCTGCCACGGGGCTGATTCACCGCAGCCTCTTTTCGCCACTGCTGCAACACCACCCAGCACCCCTGGGGAAATCACAGCCCTCGGGGGGCACAGGGGGCTGTGGATGTGGTGCAACAGGGCTCTGATGGGTTTGTGACCACTGCTGTCACCCAAAAGGGACGGTCCTGTCCTCCTTCTCCTCCCCGTTTCTCCCTGTTGCAGTTGGAGTCAACTCACCTGGTTTAAGAGCAATGAGGAAGGGGCAGGTGACTCTCAGAGGAAGCAATGAGCAGGTTCAATCCCCCAAGCAATGGCGTGCCTGTGATTCCAGGCATGGGGAGCAGCACAACTTGTGAGCAGGGCAGGTCAGAGCTGCAGGTTCACATCACCTACTGACAGCTGCAAAACCATCCTCAGGCCCCGTGGTCTCAGCTGCAGCACAGTATTTATGCTAAGAGGTCCAGGCCCTATGACAGAGCTTCAGCAAACCTCGGTGTTCTCGTTAATCCAAACCCAGGGCTGTCTCTCCAGCGCCACAACTCTCAAACTCTTTGCTGGGAAGTGCTCCCACACAGATTATGCTGCTACGTACAGGCTGCATGGGCTCGAATCTCCTCAGCCTGAGAAATGAAATGTCTCTGAGCACGTGGCTTGTGTGGGCTCACACTCACCCGGTGCCATGAGTCCTTCCAGGGATGCTTCATCAGCAGCACTGCTCAGCTCTCTGGACGGGGGAGCACGTGCCTGCACGTCAGGGAGCTTCTGGGTGGGGTGAGGAGGCCAGGAGAGCAGCAGCTCTTCTCATGGTCACCTGAAGGGATCTTCTACAGATTCTGCTGCAGATTGGTTTGAGATTCAGTCTAACTCATCCATGGTTGGTCTACAAATAGCTGCTGATGAAGCGTCCCTAAACCAGAGGTAACTGCAGGAGAACCATGAGAATGCATCGCAGAGGCAGAGCCAAACCACGTCTCCCTCATTACCTGGAAGATGCACACAGCACAACACTGCCCCTCACCTGTAAAACTGCGCATTTTTCCCCCATGACTGCAATCTCCCTCTCTTCTTTCATCCCAGTGTTTCCCCTCGGTTACTACCATTGTGTTTTGGGAGTCCACCAGGCCACTCATGGTGACGACGGCTGCCAGCAGCTCGTCACAAGAGCCAGAAACGAAGCCACGGCCTCACCCCTACCTCTGGCAGAAGATGAGGAGCACCACTGATGCCATCTCAATCAGTTCACGAGTGCTCTTTGTGCTGGTAAGCAACGCAAAGAGGGTGGGAAGAACCAGAGGAGGATCACCCACACTTCCAGCAGTCTTTATGGTCATTTCCTTCCGCAAGCATCTGCCCACAGCCATGGGTTTGCACGAGCAGTCTCCTGCAAAGCAGGCTGAGCGAGCAACGACTGCAGCTGGGAAGAGAAAATGGGAAGAAGTACTACTGCTGGTGTCAGCTCAGGGAAATACTATGTCCTAGTGCTGCAGGGTGCTGCTAGTATGCCTGCACGTAACCTCCACCACGACGCAGTGAGATCATTCGCACCTGCCTCGCCTGTAGTAGGAGAAGGAAGGTGAGGAGGCAGGGTTTCTAGGAGAGAGGCAGCACTTCCCAGCTGCTGCCAAGATGCTGTTTATTGGCAAATGAAGCCTCCTGGGCCCCTAAACAACCTTCCCAGAGGAAGATAAAGTCGCAGCTGCCATATGGGGAGTGGGAAGAGGATGCCACTTAGCAAAAGCGGATCAGAAAATACATGCACAAACACACACGCTCACACACACAATTTGTTCTGCAACTGTGCTGAATGGCAACAGCCATTTCTTCCTCTTAAATAAATCTTCCTGCACGCAGCTTATGCAACCGGCTGGACGGCCAGCACGGATGCTGAGTGCTCCTGGACAGAGCTCCCAGGGAGCTGGGCAGACGAAGCCTTGAGCACCAGACAAGGAGCTCGGTGAAAATCCAAACCACCGAGCCACTGCGGGCTGGCAGACTGCTTCTAAAACCACAAACTGGGGATGAACAGCAAATGTTGATGGGGATAAGACAGATCCCGCAATAGTAGCGCCTTTGAAAACTCTTTGCCTCCACTCCCCCAGCTATACAGCTGGAAATATTGCCATCCGCCCCCTTTTCAGGGCCGCCACAGGTTCTCATCCACTTACTTGTGGCATTCTGGATGAAAATACCTCACAACTTGAAACTTTGCAAAGGCAGAACTGCAAAGGAGTATTTTGAATATACAAAGGAACACGGTGCCACCTTCGCAAGGACAAAAGTCTGCGCACAAATACTTCCTGAGTGGCTCTGAGTTTCCCAGAGAGAAAGCGCTGAATGCAACCTCGTGTCTGCGCTTCATCTCTCCCACTCGAGCAGCCAGGAGCATTTTCTGTGAAGTGCTTTTGTCCACCGTCTGTCTTTGCCTGCTTTCACTCAGCCCTAGCGGTGCTGCTGATTCAGTGTACCCTCTTAAGATGTCCTGCTTGGAGAGCAGGCGCTGATTTTTTATAGGGCTACGTCCTGCCTGGAGCACGGGCTGGCTCCGTGGGCAGACAGGTGATAAAACACATCAACACTCGGGGTCTTTAAATGGAAACAGCCCAGCTGTCTATTTTAGTCCCAGGTGCAGGCAGAAGTTTGATTTATCACACGAGCAACAGCTTTTTGGTAGGGGTGGATCTCGCTACAGGACCTAATGAAAACTCACTTCTTGCCGAGGAATTCCTGGCCGTATAAAGGGTCATTTACCGAGGTCAGGAGCGCTTATATAGAGCAGGAAGAATAATTTCCTCCACTACAGCAATTACCAGCACAAATCAATGACCCCTGTTAAGCTGGAGGCTAAGGTAAGTAAATGCAGTGGAGCTCTCTAGTTTTAAAAACTCCCAGAGCCTCCCGTTACACACGTGTGGAAGATGACTGCAGCCATCCAGACGAGATTCCCATCAGGACACCAACCTTCCTGGTGTTCCAAGGTCAAACAATTTACTTCAGCGTGGCTGAAAGGCCGTCCTCAGCTCGCGCTGGGATTGCCTAATTGATGGGAGAAGTCTCCCCAGACTTGATGCAATTTCAGCGTAGCGCTCACCTATATATTACGCTGGTGTTATGAGCGCGGTGTCAGACAGCTCGGGAGGCTCCTCAATCACAGCACCGGCTGTGCAAAAATAGCTCGGCTCTGATTCACAACCCCGGCTCTGCCAACGTGTGCCTCTCCCCGTGTCTTTGCAGAGCAGCCGCTGCCCAAACCGCTCTGCTTAATGGTCACTTTGACTTTCTGGTTGCAAAGGACGCAGGCCCCGAGGAAGAAGCGGGTTGAGCTCACTGCATTCAGAGCACGATTATCGCTGCTCTCCGCTTTTTTCATCAGTACTGATTTTCTATAACAGCACCAGGCTGGGAAACAGACGGACCGGCCAGCTCTACACCCCTCTGCTAGCAGCTCACTACTTTTGGAAGTGCCTTATTGCTCCGCTGCTTTTTTTTTTTTTTTTTTTTTTCTTTTCCCAAACTCTTAAGCCAAATGTGCAATGATGGATTTGGCAGCCGCTCTCTCACCAGCCACCCCCAGTCAGCTGAGCCGCTCCGTCTCAGCTGCAGGGGGGATGTGAAAGCTGCTCTCTTCCCCCTTCTGAGATGGGCGATGGTTCCTCTGTCAGAAACACTGAGGTTAGACAACAAGGAAGGTCTTGAGGAAGCTGCAAGAGCAAGTTCATCTCTATTTTCAAAGCATACAGGTGGTGGCAGAGACCTGCCTGCACGAAGGGGCCGCATTCCCATCACCTCAAAACCAAGCACCGTGCTTCAATGAACTCCTTCCTCATTTTTATGCCGTGGACCAAAAGCATCCAAAGTGAAAAACTTTTCCCTGCATTTGTTTTGAAACCTTGGCACGACGTTACAAGCATCACTGAAGTACAAACCAGGACTCGGCAGCAGCCAGCCCTGCACCCCGCTGCTCAGCATGCCTCGCGGTACCCAGCAGACGTTTGACTTAAGAACCCAAGAATCTCATTGCTCAAACGCTGTATTAAATCCCTAAGCCTAAAAATGGTTTTCAGTAATGCGTGAGCTGCTCTGGGACATCAGAAAAGCTACCCTGGGAGCTAGGACACATTTCCTAGGAGGCAGAAATGTGATCAGAAACGTATTTGATAAAAAGAAGGCGGCATAATGATGGGTTTTAACTGCAGTTCTATTTTATTTCATCTCAGAAGCATGATGTAAGTTTAAGAGAGGGGAACAACTGGATTTTGTTTTGAATTTTTTTTTTTTAAACTTTTCTCTTCTAGGGTGATTTTTTTCCCCCCTAAATCTAATAAACTATATATTGGAATGACCTTGTAACGGGTTTCTGTGGCTCTTTAATCACCAGTGGCTGCTAAATGAAGCATATCTATTTTCTCTGTTACATTACTATTGGCAACCAGGTCTTCAGTAAGTGCCCAGAAATATTTCCATGGCAACAAAAAGCATTCAGCATCGCAACTGTTTTGTGCCAATTTAGCTTTAAAATATTCTATTGTGGAGAGAAATATGGTACATTAAGTGAAATAAAGTCAAGATGCAATGTTCTGAAAGAATATAAGGATAAACAGGATACATGTATTTGGTGGAAACGAGGAAAAAATGCCAAATGCAAGGAAAAATGCTCCAAGCTAATAGCGATGCTACTGAACGCCTTTGCTGAATGTCAGCAAGTCCATATGCTCACTTACATTGTCACTTAGGGTTAGGTAACAAAACCAGCAGAAATACGGATACCTCAAACATCTTCTTTTGATCACTCTAATCCGTGAGTGAAATTTTAAGTTGCCAGGGCATTGCAGCCTCCCTGCATGTCTAGGTTACCGTCAGAAGAGTTCGCACTCTTGATGTTAAGAGAATGAATCTAAAGGAAAAAGAGGAAATGCAAAGAAAAACGTGAAATACAAAGAGCATGTCTGTGTTTTGGAAGAGAAGGGTCGCTGGGAAGAGCAAAATGAGTCCTCCCACGTCAGAGTTCGCACAGAGGGCATCTTCAAACCACAGTTCAGCACCTTCTCTCCTATTATACAACTTGGAGAGCTCTGAGAAGAAAGGTATCGGGTGCCAGCCCTCCAGCAGCCAGCTTCACGACTACCAGGTACCGAGAGCACCGGATGGCCCTTTGTGCAGGGCACTGCCGAGATAAGAAGATAAAAGACCATTTGGGAGCATTCAGGGTGACAATCCCTTTGGTGTAAAAAGCCTTGCAATGCCCTCTAAAGCGCTTCGTGAGGAAGCAGAGCACTCTAAGCTGCAGCGAGGTGGGTGCCAGGGAGGTCTGCGAGGCCTCCTAGTCCTCTAGAAGGAAAGCTAATAAGTAATGGGAGAGAGCCCAGCAGCTACGTGGTCAGCATCTGCTGTCGGCTGGGAAAAGGCTCACAGCGACTCTCCCCTTCAGCTGGGGTGACAGGTTACCCGGGCACCTCTCAGTGTCACTCTGCCTTACATATCTCACCGGAAAATTCACGTTGTCCATCCCAGTGCTCCTCAGAACCGTCCTCCTCAGCTGTCCCTGCAGGTGAGGAATTGTTCTGACAGTGAGAGCAGCCCACTCCTGGCCCCCAGCTCCCCGAGAGCTCACCACCTTTTCTCCCACCCATTGCAAACAAGGGTACGGTCCAGAGACAGGACAACCTGCCCTGTGTAGCACTTGTACAGGGGGATCCGTGGCTCCAGCATGCCCTGGAAGGACCCTACAAGCCCTGCTCGAATCTGTATTCACTCAATTGTTATATGACACAAGCAGCCCCAGTTTGGGGGACAGAACAGCCAGACCAAAAGCTCTTTTCAATTACAGAATCACAGAATCACACCTGGTTAAGGTTGGCAGGGACCTCTGGAGGGCATCTGGCCCAAGCCCCTTCTCAAGCAGGGCCACCCAGGTCTGTGCCCAGATGGCTTTTGAAGATCTCCAAGGAGGAGACCCCACAGCCTCTCTGGGCAACCTGTGCCAGTGCTCCATCACCCACACAGCACAGGAGTGCCTCCTGATGGTTAGGCAGAACCTCTTAGATATTAGATATTTGAAAATAGGCTCAGAAGAGGTTCAGCAAGTCTCAAGTTCCCCACCAGCTTCATACTGTAAACCTCTCTGTCTTCCTCCCGTTATCCCCATTCTTAGGGATTAGTTTCTGTAGAGCAACTTTACCCCAGCAAGACCCCAAGGTGGTGCCAGCAAGACTGCAGCCTTCCTGCATTTGGTTGGGACACAAATCATCGGCCTTCTGGGGCCCAGGGAAGCTCTGGCCACACCAACAGAGGTATCTACTGAGTACAATTCAAGTGGCTGAGGTTCAGTCCTAAGCACAATGACCTGAGAAGCTGTTCATGTCACTTGATGATCAGAAGTCACAGCTAGGTCTATTTAAAACCGAAAATACCAAATTCATTTCTCCATCCCATAATCTCCTGCCTGCTGTCCTTTTCAGTTTTATTTCAAAAGCCTGTGGGGGTGGTGGGAGGGGAGGAAAATGATTTGGGAGCCTTTCATCCATAAAATCATGAGATATGGCTGGGACTTTTTAGTACAGCATTTCACAGCACATGGCACAGTAACATCTTGAGATTCCTGGCACAAAGAAACAAGGTTTGAGATTATATATATCTTTAATAGCAATGACGCAAAGGCAGATGGTTCTCAAAGCAAAGGCTTAAGGCTAAACAGTCTCTTTGAAGGATCCTGCTACCTGAAACAAAACATGGTGGGGTGAGAAAACCACTCCATGCTACTGCAACAGGGCCTGAGTGGCACCTAACACACGGCATTTCATCCTGGAGATTTCCACTCATTTCAATTGGATCCATCTCATGAACAAGAAAAGAACTGGAAATGTAAGAGGGAACGGTTAGATTTTTCTGGTATTTTTGTTGGGGTTCTGTTTGATCTGTGAGAAACAAAGACAACACTGAACAAAACGAGCAGACTAGCGACTGCATCAAATCAACAGTGGAGAAGTTGTCTGGGTGTTTGAAAGGCGCTTACCTGCAAAACTTGCCTTGCCATTATGAATTTCTGTGGAGCCACTCACGCTGAGGTTGTTCTCATGGTCTCTGACCCTCACAGAGGGCTCACCTTCTTCCTCAGCAATAGTAGGAAGCCGATCATGTGGCTGGAAATCTTCATTCGTCCAGTGGGATCCATTGGCTGCCAAAGGCCTGGCGCTTTCAACACTTTGCTCTGGTAAGCTGGTGGCATTTTTGACCCATTTTTGCCTCTGGAGACCCAGGTCAGAGCCACTAGGGAGCGGTTGTGAAGCGAGACCAGGACCCCCAATGTGACCGTCTTCTCTAGGATATGTGTATTCCTCATCCCACAGCTCCATCTGTATTTCATCTTCTGATTCCTCAGAGTAATCCTCATAAACTCCTCCATTGTCCTCCAAGTCCCGGTTTCTCTCTTCCTCTGACTTACGACCCACCCCGCTCAAATTCAGCAACGAAGCTGATATTGAGTCTCCTGCTTGCTGGAGAGCTTCGTATATTTGAGACATCCAAGATGACAGTGGCTGCAGGAAATTTTGGGCAGCCTCAGAAGCCATGTTTAGCACTATGCCGGTATCTGGTGATCAGTTGTTCGGTTTTGCCAGCATGTCACTTATAATTCAGGGAGCTACAAGAATAAGCATCAGAAGAGATTACTGCAAATTGCTTGTCCATCAACACCTGCCAACACATTATCTACCTAAGGTGTCTAGATCTGAGAGGAGAAATGGAAAAATGACTTCCACCCATTGAGAATACCGCTAGAAATCCAGAAATGATGGACAAATCGCACATATTCCTGCAGAGTTGCTAAACCTTATATAAAAGCACAAACATAGAACATGGGAGCAAGAGTACCTTTTCTGAAGCATGCATATTCTGGTTACAGCCATCAACAGACCTGGTAAAAGATAAAGCACAAAAACTTCAGTCAAAATATCTCAGATAATGTCCTGGTCCTGACTTCTACCACACCCTTAGCACGTCCAGATGGGGAAAGGGAAGAACGGAAAATTTGGGGAGAATTATGTTTTGTTTGAATCAATTGACAGGCCCAAAGCTTGCAGAGCCAGCCTGTGGCAGAAAACCACCTCAAATGCTTCATTTCAGAAAGGCTTTACGGAAACCCTCTCTGCCCGATGCAGAGTAATTGTGCCCTTCACAGAAATGAACAAAAGACTTGAGGGGGGATGTTACAGATATGAAATTGCAGGTAACAGGAGCAAGTTAACAACAGCATTGGTCTGTATCCCATTATAACCCTCAGTAGTTGGAATAAGCTACCTGCTTCAGCCACGTCTTCACTACGAAGCTGTCCTAGACACAGCCCAGGTCCTTACAGCACTTCAGTACAGAACAATCACGGTAAGATATTTATAAAAGTTGGCATATTTTAACTGCTGTTTAAGCTCTGTCATACCCAGAATAACCACACATTTGGAGAACTGTAAATATTGACCTTTGGGTTGCGATGAACTCCGAGACATGATTTCTCTGAAGCTGGAGATGGAATCAGGCTTTCCATAGCTTGCTTTCCTAAAGCTCTCCTGAATACTAAATAAGAACATTGGTCTTTTTTTTCTGTCATAACTTGCAGAAAGCTAAGGTGCCTTTTTTTGCCCATTACACATTTTCCCAGATTATCACAAGACAGACATTCTTTGAGGGACTCGGGGAAGAAAAAGCCTACACACACAGCGTGATGGGTTTAGGAAGAAAGAATTAAATAGTTGCAGATCTGGGGCTGACAGAGAACTAAAAAGATGCAAAAAGAAGCTTCAAAAATGAAATAATCCCGGCAGTATTATTATTAATAATAATATCAGAATTAATTTGTCTTGCTGAACTTAGAGGCCCAAGAGTAATCAAACTATAAAAGGGTAAATACATGATGAGTAGCAGGAAAATAAAATCAGCAGCAATGTGCATTACCTTGTTAAACAATATTCAGAGAAATATCGTGGGAAGACGACAGTTTGGGGTATTTAAATGGAGCATGGATGAAGGAGGTTACACTTTTATGGGGGGGAACTGCTTCTTTAGGGATGAGATCAGTGACTTAAAAGGTCTTTTACATTTTGAAACGCCTCTACTGAATAATTCTCCTGAGTAATTTTGTCCAGCAATGTTGACTTATGGAGCAGACACTTCCAACAAGCTTATCTGCTTCAGTACGTACTTTAAATTGCAGTCCTACCAAGGACAGTAAATAAAGAGGTCACTAAAGCCCCTTTAAAAGCTGATGGCTGTAACAAACTCCTCTGGCTCTGGGCACACTCCAGCACCTACCTGCCTCTGACCCAGCCCTGGGGCACAGGCAATGCTCCCTGCCATGCATTAAACCCTTGGCAAAGAGCAGACAATGTCGTGACACAGGCTCCCAGGTGAGCTGCTCCCTTTCACTGACCCTCCATGCCCAGCCCTGCCCTTGTCAAAGCCTCGCTGCTCTCTGCAACTCATTTTCTCGCAGAGCTGATCACACACTCCAGGCATAATGCATGGCACTGGTAAGTCACAGCAGCAGTCACCGGGAAGTGATGGTAATTTAGACAGCAAGATTTCCTGACATGTGGAAGGAGGTAAATTTGGGTCAGTAAGTACTAGTTACAGGATACGTTTTTAGCCAGTCAATTATTTACAGGGAATGGCAAACGAGTCTCTGATTTTGATGAAAAGAGGACTTCACAAGGCTCTGCCTCCATCTCAGCAGCAAGGAACACGACAGCAGTAGCCCTCGGAGGGATGCAGGCATCCAGGAGCGACAGCTAACCAGTGCAGAGAAAGCATATGGCTGCGAAAACGAAGCTCTGATCTGTTCTAAAATATTAACGGAAGGCAGACCTGTGATATCCTCGCAGGGAATACCTTGCTCCTCTCCTTACTTATTTCTGAGCTGCTACCAGTTGGTTCCAAGTCTCCTGGATGCTGTGGCCGACTGCCCCACGGCTCAGGCAGCCAGCGCCGCGCCGCACAACAGATTCCCCGGCAGGGAGGCTGGCACCACAAACGTGAAGGCTGACAGGTTTTTTAAAGTGTGAATTTAATTCCATCACCGAATTGAAATGGTGATTTGCAATCACCTGTAGGGCCTGGACGCGGTCCCTCAGGCATCCCAAAGAGGCAGCTGAGGCTTGAACCTGCAGCTGTCATGCACCAGGCAGGCTGGGGCAAACATGGTGCGTACACACATCTTACTGCCACATGAGACTGTTCAGATCCAAAAGTATGGGTAACAGAATCACAGAATTGTCTAGGTTAGAGGAGACCTCTGAGATCACCTAGTCCAACCTCTGACCTAACACTAACAAGTCCTCCGCTAAACCATATCACTGAGCTCCACATCTAAACGTCTTTTAAAGACCTCCAGGGATGGTGACTCCACCACTTCCCTGGCCAGCCCATTCCAATGCCTCACAACCCTCTCAGTGAAGAAGTTCTTCCTAACATCCAACCTAAAACTCCCCTGGCGCAACTTTAGCCCATTCCCCCTCGTCCTGTCACCAGGCACATGGAAGAACAGACCAACCCCCACCTCGCTACAGCCTCCTTTGAGGTACCTTTAGAGCACAACAAGGTCACCCCTGAGCCTCCTTTTCTCCAGGCTGAACAACCCCAGCTCCCTCAGCCGCTCCTCATAGGACTTGTTCTCCAGGCCCCTCACCAGCTTCGTCGCCCTTCTCTGGACCCGCTCCAGCACCTCGATGTCCTTGTAGTGAGGGGCCCAAAGCTGAACACAGTACTCGAGGTGCGGCCTCACCAGAGCTGAGTACAGGGGGATAATCTCTTCCCTAGCCCTGCTGGCCACACTGCTTCTTATACAAGCCAGGATGCTGTTGGCCTTCTTGGCCACCTGAGCACACTGTCAAGGGAGGTGATTGTCCCACTCTACCCTGCACTGGTGCGGCCTCACCTCGAGTACTGTGTGCAGTTCTGGGCACCACAGCACAAGAAGGACATTAAACTGTCAGAGTGCCTAGAGGAGGGCGACGAAGATGGTGAAGGGCCCAGAGGGGGAGACGTATGAGGAGTGGCTGAGGGCACTGGGCCTGTTCAGCCTGGAGAAGAGGAGGCTGAGGGGGGACCTCATCACAGCTTACCACTTCCTCATGAGGGGGAGTGGAGGGGCAGGTGCTGACCTATTCTCCATAATCACCAGCAATAGGACCTGCAGGAATGGTGTCAAGCTGATGCAGGGGAGGTTTAGGCTGGACATCAGGAAGAGGTTCTTCACCTAAAGGGCAATCGCACACTGGAACAGGCTCCCCAGGGATGTAGTCATGGCACCAAGCCTGTCTGAATTTAAGAAGCATTTGGACTGTGCACTTAGCCACATGGTCCAAAGTTTTGGGTAGATCTGTGCGGTGCCAGGAGTTGGACTCAATGGTCCTTATGGGTCCCTTCCAACTCGGGATATTCTATGATCCATTACTCTAACAAAGTCCTGGGAAATCCATCCGGATTAAAGCTGCAAACCCCCACAAACGTTCTGATCTCAATATATACACAACAGACAGACACTGAAGAGTGTTTCATTGGAAAAATCTGAGCTGCTTTGCAGCCACACCAGGGACACTCCTGTACGACCACAACCCAGCATAGTCCCTCTTTGCTCAGCCTGTGCTTGGCTTCTCTTCTGTCCTCTCCTTGTACTGAAGGCTCCTCAGTCTGTGATCTGCTGAACAACTGGAGTTCAGCTGAATTATAAATTGCTTATTTTTGGCCTTGCAACAGATGGATAAAATATGTAACAAGCTGCAGACAAGTTTAGGCAGGCAAGGTTTTGACAAACTCTACAGAGGATCAAAGGGGGCTGATCTCTGTTACAGGCTTGCTGTTTCCCAGGAGCAATCTCCCTTAATTAGCAAGCACTGCTCTAACAGGGTGTTTATGATATATTTCACAACATGGCCTTTTCAATGTTACAGATTTTTACTTTTCAATTCTCTAACAATTTCGACTTGCATGGGGGGGGGAAGGAAGAACTGAGACGAGCATCTGAAATGTGTGGGAAAGAAAAATCCATTTCTTTTTAAAAGCATTCATCAATAAAGAGAGGGAAAAAAAAAAAAAAAAAACAGTTTAGCAAATTCTCTCCAAGTTCCATCTTCTAAAACTAACCATAAGAATTTTCTCATTGAACCGCCTGCTTAACTCAAAGTTGTTGTTTTTTTTTTCCTCTTGGAAAATCAGATAGCTAAAAGGATCAATGCTAAGCCTTTCGCAGAAACCATCATAACCTTTACTACAATCTATACTCCCTTGTCTTGATAGGATCATTACTCCTGAGCAGCGTTCCCATTGAGAGGTGCAATTACTGGATAGCTAAAAAAAAGACTATTAGCAGAATTTCAAACACTACCACCATGCATAGGTTTTCTAATATTAGCAAAGTGTCTTTCAATCTTCTTGATACGCAGAGTCGTAAAACCTGCCATTAGATGTGCATTTGTTGTAGCAATTTCCCTTCAGATTGTTGTGCAGGCACAAACTTCCTTTTCTTCAGTCACTTTGTGTGAGTGCAAACCCACCAAACTGCCCCCTTGCAGGGAGGCTGGTACAGCACAGGTTGAAAACAGCGTTCCAGCACATAACAAACAATTTTCCAGCAAGTGCTTGCTCCTGAAACACAGCCTCACCTCTCTGCCTGGGAAAACAGTGTCCTGTGCTGAGACACAAGAGAAACTCGGCTCCCAGCTTCCAAAGGTCAGAAGGCACTTTTGCTGCCCCAACACTGTTAATGAAGATCCACCTTCTTTGCCACTGCCAAGGAGGTTGTACCAAAAAGCTCTGTTAGCACTTTGGACAGGTTGCTGAATTTAACTTTCCACAATTGAAACTTTGAGTACTGCTGCTGGGTTGCCAGTTTAGACAGGTCCACAGCATGTACCCAGAAAAATGATTCACAGGCTACAAATCAACAGGTCCTAAACCCTCTGAAGCAAAGAACAGTTCCTGCAGCCCCCTAAAGGGCAAAGCAAAAACAAAGATGAGATCAGACAGACATTTAAATAGCCACTTGTCACCCTGCTGAACAGCACTTAGCCTGAGCAGGGGAAGCCTGCAGACTTATTTCTTACTCCCAAATCATCTCATGCCTTTGCAGGCAGCTCACTGCTACTGATGCTGTGCCAAATTAGTTGTAAAAAAGTGATACCCAAATGGCAGAAGTGGTTCTGGTCAGTATTTTTCACCCCACGGTGTTTCCATCTTTCTTCCCAAACCTTTTGTCGCAAGCTCTCCTCTTGTTAAAAATAATGGCAACAACTAATTACGGATCCTCACGGTTCCAGCAGGTAGGTAGAAGAAGAAAGGGATAACAGAGAAATGCTATTATGCAAATGTGACATTAATTGCTGAAAACCACGGAGCCTTTTTCAAAAACCCAGATCTCTCCACAATAGAGAGGAATGGTGACAAATTCAGACAAAAGTGCTCCCTGAAGTCCAGCATCCAGATACTAACGCCAGAAGCTCCACCAGCAATGTGTCTGAGACACTGCCAGTGGATTTCCTGTGGTGACCTGTGAAATGTCCTGAAGTCAGAGGTGTGTCTGTTGCATTAAGAGCAGTGCTCGCAAAACAGGGAACCTGTAACTGCGTGCACAGGGCTGTCAGCAAAATTGTAATATCAATCCTGTGTGGATTTTCAGGAGGCAAGGATGGAAACACCTTCCTCGCCCATAATACTTGGCCTCGGAGCCAGATTCTGTCTCAGCACTGGTGTAACCCCAGGGTTATTCTACTGAAGCGAGTCGTGTCCTCCAAGTCAAAATCAGGTCCCTTGAAGTTAAATAACTACTTGTCACCACAGGCACACACAAAACAAACCCAACAAACAGTTCTGTGCTAAGCAGTAGTACAACAAACCAACAATGCATAAATTCCATTATTTTTATTTCTCAAACCAAGTGTTACAAAAAGGGCATAAAGGAAGCCACAGATTGTTGGGGTATTAGAAAATTGGTGTTAGTAGTGGCAACCGTGTTCTTTCAATGTAAAGGAGTGCAAAATGTCTGTAATTACTGGATTAGGGGAATGAAAGTAGAAACCTGCAGTCAGAAATTACAGCACATTCTGTAATTGAGCTGCTGTCATTCGTCGGCTTGCATGAAGACAGAAGATCCAAAAGGAAATCACAAGTTCAAAAGGCTGGAGAAACACCAGCTTACACCGCCACTCGAGCCCACCCACCTGTGCTGTCAAGCTGTTCTCGTAGAGCAGACCCAGCAGCCCGAGTCCCCACTCCGCCCGCACTCTTGCTACCCAGCCTGCAGGAACTGAACAAGCCGGGGTCAATCAGAGCAATTACTTGCATGGAAATCAGCAGTGGGAGAGCCTGTCTAGCTGCTTAACACAATTACGTTATTTCAGAAACATTTTGAGGAGTCACCCGGTTGCTGTTACTCCTCCTTCCCCCACGTTTGCCCCACGGTAGCACAGCCTATGGAAATTGCTGCACTGATGGTGTGGACCACCACAGGCAGCGCACAGTTTGGGAACCGCAGCCCTGGCTGCCAAAAGAAGTGGGTGACAACCCGCTCCTCATTACCATTTTGCATAAACTGATGGCTGAGTCCATACCTGCCATCTCCTGTCGCTTCTGCGAAGCCAAGCGCCGGTCCTGCTGGTCATACTGGGAGGCTGAGGGGTCGCTGGGAGAACTGGGTCTGGTTTCAGATGATTTAAAAGGATTCAGAGGCACAGATCCAAGCAGACAGCTGTCCCTACTGACTCAGTAACTGCTCCCACAGCTACTCTACCCTTAATTCAGCCTTGCTGCAGGCCAGGCTTTCTGCTATCTAGGCAGGCATCAGTGGCCACATTCACACTTCCCCATGCACTCTTCTTAAGAGCCTCTATCCAGACGACTGAGAGAGAAAGCAATTTAGAAGAGCAGCTTCATTTCGGCACTGAGAAATTTCCCTTTTGAGAGCTCCTCTCCCTCCTGCCCCTGGCTGCTCAGGGAGCCTGGAGGATCCACGTGCCTCGACAAGGTGACATCTTCAGTCTGCACAGAGCTCCTGGACCCTCAGCGTCAGGGTTACAAAGACCAGCCACAGGTTTACTCATTTTGGAAAAGCACATTTTTGTCTTCCACCACTTACCACTGGAAGAAGAAGGCCTACTGTGCATACCAGAGTGGTACCATCACGCCGTACCCACGTTACTTGTTTTTAACCATCAAGCTGAGCCTCTAACATACCAAGGCCTCACAAGCTGCACATGATGTTCTCAGCTCCAGGCTGGGCCCAGGCCATGCCGAAAAAGCAGGGCCAACAGGCAGTGCTGCTGCCCTTCCTGCTCCTGACTTTTACAGGTGTCAGTTCCTTAAAGCCTCAGCTACTGAAGACGAGTGGTTTATATAAGAACTGCATCTCCATTTATTTATTTAAAGTATGTTTCTAGCCCCGGAGGCTGGAGCAGGGGCTGTGCAGAACAGCTTGAGAACATGAACTGAAAGCGCTCTCAAGGCTGATGAGACAGAAGGAAAAATGGAGAAACGTTTCTTCAAATCCCATGATGTTTAGGCAGATTTCACGTTATCAGGAGTACAGGCTTAACACTGTGGCAAGTGTACAAGGCAAGGTGCAACTGGAATATTTTTGTATAGAGCACAGTCAGAAAATCACAATTGCTTTCCTGGTCTCTGGTCACATCATTACATGAAGATCATGGTACAGAACAAAGTTGGCCCTTTTCTTTTTTGAGTCATGGCACTGAAGCACGTGGTTCAATACAGCCCTTTACATAGGGTTTGCCCAGCATTGTTTCATGTTTCTGTGAGGAACTTCACTTCACACGTGAACTTTTGAAGCAAAGGGCTCAGCAACACAGCAAACACCATCCGTAAGAACACCATCACCACCTCTTAGCCATGAAATCCACACTATGAAATGGGACACTGAACCATCACAGCCCCAAAAGAGGTCTCACACAAGAACCCACTGACACGTCAGGCCTCTGATCAAGGGATGGTCCTCCCTCCTTGTTCAGGCCACCATCCAAATGCTTAGGCATAGCCAAGCAAGCTTAATAAATGTGACTTCAGCTCTGTGCTACCCTTCTCTCGCTTAAGCCTTTACCAAATTCTCTGTCCAGCTTTGCAGCCTGCTCTAAGCTCTCTGTTGCAGTGCCAAGCCTGTCCAAAATACAGGGTGATTATGTCCAGAAGAGCTCCAGCAGCAAATGGATTCTGGCAGCTGAGGGAGAGGCCATCAGGGGCAGAGCATCCTTGTGCAAGAGATGGGCTCATCGCTAAGGTCAGAGAAGGAGTCAGGAGTAGCAGCCACAAAAGCCTCAAGTACCAGAAAAGTTATCCATTGTGTCCCAGCAATTAAGAGCCTTTGTCCTGGAGTCTTCTAAAAGGTTTTCAATTAAATCATCATTTTTACAAAGGTTTTTCCCTTCTCTTGTTCCTTTCATAAGGACACAAAGTATGCAATTACAATTAAATTAGCAACAAACCAGCCAGATGTATCATAAAGCCACGATGATGGAAACATCTCTTTCATTCTGACACCCCATTTTGAGGTCAGGCTCTTTATAGAAAAGCAAAAACAAAACAAAACAGACTCTGACACTTCACACTACATTTTCTGAATGTCAGCTCATGCACCTGCAAAGTGCAAAGCAGGCAGAATTGCTTATGTTTCAATACCAACTCTCTTTTTTTTACTGGTAGGTAAGTTAAAACTCAGCTAGACCCAAGGACAAGAGAAAAACATGCATCAAACCCAGAAACATCCAGAGGCTACAGCCTTTGTTTACATATGCTGTTGTAAATTTTGGTTTATCCTACTGCAGAAATTATGGTCATGCCAAACACAAAATGCCTTCTGGCCTATTTAGATCTGTTATAATGCTGACAGTCACAGCAGACCAATACGTTCTAACCACTCCTGATTCCAGATGGGGAGAAGTGAAAGGATTTCCCTAGTCTGAGAGGTTAGAACTGGGAAGAACAATCGTTACCAGCTTACATGTTAAAGAACAGCAGAGCCTGTAGAGTCAGGATCTCCTTGCAATAAACACAGCTCGCCAGAAGAAACAAGCTGAGAACAGGAAGAGTGAGTGCTACCCATTAAATTACATGTCACAAACACTTCCATCCTGATCCTTTCTACCCAGCAAAGTAGGACTGAAACCAACTCTTGCTTGTCAACACTCCTCTTGGGAGAGCTCCCTCACCAGGCAATTGCTGTGCCAGAAACTGGCTTTCCTGGCTTCCCAGCCCAAGCTCAGGTTCCAGGTTTCTGCGTTTGCCATATGACATGTTATGTCAGCCCTGGGTTTAATCTATCCTCTCATGCTGCTGTCCTTTAAAAACATTAGCATTTCCTACACGTATATTCCATATTGGCCTTGCAAGTATCAAAACGCTATGGTAAAATTTAAACTAAATATAGAGACCTGATATTTTTAAATAGCTCTTAGCTCCAGCTCACCAGGCTGACTTTGTAGGAACAGAAAAAAAAAAGAGGCTCCAACTTTAAGTTTCTATTGTAATTAATGATTACAACACATTCCTCCACCGAATCAGATTTAGCACCTCATTAATGTGTGTGGTATTTTGCTTGTACGGCACAGCTGTAGTTAAAGTTGAATTAGTGTTTCCATTATAAACCCATGTTTTCAAAGGTTTATTACTCAGACACATAAGATTTAGTCTGAAATGAAAATTGCCATCGAGTGTGTCAGCTGGGAAGCAATTTTTTGTCCTTCAAAATTCGGAAGGAACAAAACAAAAAAAGCAAGCCACCCTGTTTATTAATAATTCACATTTTAAAAGGCATTGCAAATACATGTTTACATGATAGCCTGTGACAGCTCCATAGAATGTCAACGCCTACACATTCCTGTGAGATGTGTCATCTTAAAAACTGAAATAAAAGCCACATTTTTACACTACTTGATGGGAGGGGAAGAGAAGGGAAGAAAGACTTAAATATAATCTTGATGAAGGAAATGGTTCAAAAAAAAGGAAAAAAAAAAAACACAACACAGTCTTTGCTTAGAAATGTCAAAGTCAAAAAATTTTAGCAGGGGAGACTTGGAAGCACCATTTGCTTTTGTAACTTGTGAGTGCCATCAGCCTGACCCTGGCTCACTTAATACATTTAGAAAGAACCAGAGTCCTACTGACTTCCTATCACACACAACATCCGAGCCTTTGCTTGCTCAAAAGTCCTGGACTCTTAAAGTATAATCAGAGACCAAGTCCCTTGCAAAAGCCATGCTGAACTCAATGTACAAGGCATAAAGTACATCAAAAAAGCTCCAGAGGCTTCAGGCTGTGCGATTGTGCCTTTCTACAATTACCTTTATGACTGAACCTCTAAGAAGACAACCTTTTAATTGTGAGACTTCTGAGGCCACTTGCTGGCTAATTGTTTCAATGACTGTATGCTTAGGACATGCAAATTTACAAATAAATGTCTGATGAAATTATGAAATTCTCACTTACCACCATTACCAGAATAGATGCCTTTCTGACAGCCAAGAAACATTAAAATGTTATTTTTGCAACAGAGTAAGGTTCCCTGATGGGCACTCTTACAGTTATTTTGACTCCAGGACTCACGTGTTTACCCAAGACATAATGTTTCCAGACAAGAACAAATGCATGAAAAAGCATGTAATAGCTACTGCAGGAAAACCAGGACAGGCGCATCCTTCAGGAGCAGAAAGGCAGTGTCGTTACTTAGAATTGTTCACATTTTGTTCTTCACTGGATTAACAGAACACTCCCATAACAGACAGAGAGCAGGGAGTGTTTTTTCCCCAGTGCAGCCCTCCATTTCTCAAGAGAGTACTCCAGACAGCTAAGATAATAGGAGCCTGGTAGCAATTGCATATCCATTTGATCAAGTTTTGGAGGTTACTATAGTCTACCCCAAACCCTGCTGTTTTCCACACAAATAACCCGAGACACAGCAAATGGCTCTATCTCTATCCTCTCCGCAATCAAAGCCTCGAGAAGATTCTGTACATCAAAGGCGGTATAATATTGTGATACTTACCAAGGCCCTCGTGAACTCTAGACTTTTCTTTGTAGTGTTTTCTTCTCCCTTGTTCAAGGCATGAGAGTCCACCTCTCTTTTCAAAGCAGAGCTTCTTGTTGATGAAGAGGAAGAGGACGGCAAGGAGGATAACGAAGTCTCCAACTACAGACAAAAACCCAGCGGCCTCAGGAGTAACTAGGAAGAAAAATTCAGAAAGAAAATATCAGCACAACTGGGAGAAATTGCCCAGAGAAGGATGGGTTTAACCACACCTGCATCCATAGCTCTGCCTCCTGTTCTCATCCCAAGAAGAAATAACAATAAATTTCAGCAGAATTTGGACTTGTGTTAGATGGTTACAACACCCACATTGGGCCAGATTTCTGAGGACATCAACAATAGGGTTATGTTACACACCAAACCCCACTCTGATCAGGGTCTTCCTATCTTTCACTTGGTGAACTCCATCACGGGAGACTTACTGGTTTCAACAAATTTTCTATTAGTGCAGAAGTCCACTGGCTTCAAAGGGGGGACTCTCAATCTATACTGGCCCTAAGGACCTGGCCAAGGAAGTGCTGTAGGCCACAAACCATTCCTGGGCCTGCATTAAGCGCTGTGGGGAGGATTAGCTCCGGGGGAGAAGGCCCAACGCCTCCTTTGGAATTTGTATATTTTCTCTAAAACCAGCAGACAATGCTGGAATGGCACTCATTAACTTCACTACATTTACTAAGAAACAGGTTAATGTCTAGCCTGTGAGCCTCATTAACCTGTTACTTTACCCTGAAGGAGGTATATTACGGAGGCACAGCGTTCCCAGGCTCCCGCTGAGGCAATTCGGTTTAGCTCCCCCGGTATCAGTTTTGGGGACTTGCACTAGCTGACGACCCGGTGCTATACATCAACATCCCCACGTTACATTGTGGAGAAACAGTCTTCTTTCAATTCATCACATTCCACTGTGCCACCAGGTCTGCAAAAAACCGCAGGCGCCAGCGAAAAGCTTTTAAAGCCATTTCACCTCTCTCACACATATCAAAATGCCAAAACAAGGGACAAACACCGCATAGATCATCCAGTGTGGACGGCAAGGGCACACACATCAAAAACTGTAAGTGCCGTGGAGAAAAAAAAAAAAAAAAAAAAAAGTAAATAAATTGGCTTGTTATTCTGGTAATTACTTCACCAAGAAGAGGTGAGGTTCAGTTGTCCAATTCAAGTCAAAGATCCCATAAAAATGAAACATCAGCAGCATCAGTGGCACACCAGGGATGCCTGTGCTTGTAAAGCTACAGCTCATAGCTGAGATGAGCAGTTGGAAAGGATGTAAACAGAGCCAGCCCTGCCTGCGAAACAACCCACTGGGAGTTTGCAAGACTTGACTCAGCAAAAGGCTGGGGCTGGAAGAGCTGAACCATCTCCAGCTACAGCCCTGAGCGCGCACTCTAGGACTACGATCTTGGGGATTTTAAAAAAATGAATTACAACCAGGCAACGTGCCTTAACTGGAAACAAAACTCACAGACGCATAGCAGCAGCCCACATAAAAGCAGAGGAGCGCTGAGGGCTGAGCCCAGCCTAACAGGGGTTACACAAACCCCAGAGCTGGCTCCGACCTCGCTCACTGCAGCACGAGGAGGGAACGTGAATGTGCGCTGAATTGTGCCAGCTCAAATGACAACACCATCAAACCTGCATTTGCCTTGCTCTCTTCCACATGGGCACAGTCACTTCTCTGGTGGACAGACATATCTACACCCCCTCATGCCAGCCCAGCACTGAGCAGGGCCCACGAAGGCAGCAGGTCTGCAGCTGGGGCTGAAACTTGCAGTCCCTGAGTGCTGGGCGCAGCTGAGCGATGCACCCAGCAGCTATTTTCAGCTGCTGAAGTCACCGTGAAGTGGCTGCAGGAGCCAAGTCTGAATCAAAGGAGCTGAGTATAAATCAAAGTAGCCATAAACCCAGGATATATATGACAGCCCAGCTGGGTCCCATTGCTGACTCTTCCTTTTCTTGAGCAAGCCACCAACCGCTTTGAACACCAGTTGTCCAGCCCCTTTCTCCAACAGAGCTGCACAGCACCTTGCAAAACCCCAAAGGACCACCACAGCTCCGGCAGGACATGGTACCCCCTGCATGGATCACTCCTGCACAGCACCCACCCAAGGAGGGTCTGCATGGCTGCGAGGAGGTGGCTGGGACTTCTGCAGCACGAGGCACAGGAGCTCGTGCCTCCTGTCCCACAGCTTTAGGCAGAAGTTTCCTCTTCTCTCCCCCACGTTATCCGTGCCAGGCACTAGTGGTTTGTGCCACAGCATCTCTGAGGGAGGGCTGCGAGTTTGCACCTGAGCACTGTCTCGCATACGTGGGCAGAAACGTTACGTCTCTGCACCTGGCTCCTGCTGGAGGCACGTATTCCTCTGGGACAGGAGCCACGCTGGTGCTCGGCTCCTCTGTCATCAGGGAGAAAATGAGCTGCACCTGCATATGGCCCTGAGCACAGGGCCCAGCTCTGCTCTCAGCCCTCAGCAGAAGGGCTTTCTCTGCAGCCACGGAGCTCCAGGCTAAGCCTGGGAAATCATTTCAGGACTGATTTGGGGTAGAGCTGTACTGGCTTGCTTAGAACTACACGTTACTTATGTTAAAGTATCACTGGAGTGTGTCAGAGCTTCTTGCCCAAGTTAAACATCCAGCCTTATAGCACTGGGTAATGCACTGTGCCCAAGGGCAAGCAGAGAAGGAGCAGCTGGCACTCAGTTCTTGGTTCACGCTGTGCACCTAAGACCAGGAAGGAGGTGGCCACCGTGTTCTTTGGGACATGAACAGCCCATTCAGCCAGGACTTTCTCCCAGTCATTTACCCATTTTTAAGCCAAGCAATTAATGCTGTAGATGCCTTTGTGAAATGCCACAGTGAGTCCCCATGT
Source organism: Aythya marila (assembly GCF_965140915.1). NCBI lineage: Eukaryota > Metazoa > Chordata > Aves > Anseriformes > Anatidae > Aythya > Aythya marila. The sequence goes on along the minus strand of NC_139046.1, from coordinate 6,522,932 downwards.
TCTGCAGCCCCAGGTGGGAGTGCAAGCCAAGAAATGGTGTTAACACAGCTGGCAGGCTGAGGGCATGCAAACTGCACACCTTTGTGTATGCTGCTGCAGAACAAACACGAGGTGCAGCGTGAAGGGCCCCAGGCAAGGGAAGAGGAAATCAAAGAAGAGAGGTGAACAGGAGACATCGGGCAGAGGATACAAGGAAGCACAAGGCACCACAATGCTGCTTCTGCTCCTGAACTTCCCTCAAAGCTGCCTCCATGCTACCAGATGAGTGAAGGCACAACCTGTCTGGAAGAGCAGTTGGGGAGTATTGGCCACACCATTACCTTCATGGAATCTCGCTGGGTATTTGCCTTGCAGCAGGTTTCACAGCACTTCAGCTAGCTTTCTGGGCACCTCAAAACAAACCAGGTGAATGAATGCGATTGCCGTAACAGATTCACTTGGAGAGTCTGCAATTAACAAACCCTTAATACAATTTGCTTTGCAAGGGTTAACTTTTTGCATAAAATGGTATTGCAGACAATAGCTCTTTAATTCCATTTGTTACCAAGCCTCCTGCAAAAGGAATGTTTACTGGTACTTTTTAATTACGAAAAAAAAAAATAAATTGTCTGTTTTACTGTCTATGCTAATTACATTTCATTATATATTTGGAGTAAGCTATGATTTTCCTGCTGGTTCCCATGACATTTTTCATTATCAACCACTAATTGTCTAGCATGCACACTGCATTGTGAACCAAGTAGGCTGATGTGTGGGCAGAAGTTCTAGCGCAAGCTGCAAGGCACAAGAAGCGCACGGTATTATTATTACTATGATGGTGTATTAGAAAGTTTCCACCTACTTGCATACCTCCGTGTCCCCATCCCTATCAGCAGTGTCACAGCGCAGCAGAGCGCAGGAGTCCATCTGGAATCAGCCTCACGCTTGGCAACCATCAGCAGCTACTGTAGGAGAGTTACCTGGGGTGAAATGGTGACAGCAGCCCCACTGCAAGGACAAGTTTCTTGTTGGGGACAACGAGAACACCAGGAAGGTTTTCAGTCACTTCCTTTGTTCATTGACCAACGCACGTGGCTAGCAGGATCTCAGGAGTCACTTTGCCCACCCTTAAGCTGAGGTCAGGGCTATAAAGGAAAACAGCACCGTATGTGGACTCCTAGAGGGAGGAGAACAGATAGCTAGTGGGATCTTCCTGAGGGAGCATGAAAAAAAAAAAAGCTGAAGGGTTTTCATGAGCCACAGATAACACTGTTTGCATAACAGCAAAACCTGTAATGAACCTGTATCTATGCAAGCTCAGAAAGTGCCACGAAGGACAAAGCAACTGACTGCACGCAGCATTTCATAAATTCCGACCGAGGCAGAGTTGTAGGAGCAGCTTCCTCATATAGCAAAGTGCTGGAACAAGGAGCGCATGACCACTGCTCCCCGGATCGTCGTTATCAGCCTTGGACAGGTGGCAATTCTATTCATGTGCACCACGCACACAATACACAAACACTTCAGAAATAAATGTGTGTTTTCACAGGATTGCAGCTCTCCCCTGATATCTATTTCAAAGGAGACAAAGCCCGACCCTTCCTAGCGGCGCTGCGAGGGAACGGTTGTGCAACTCCTCCTCTTCTCCTCAAGGTGATCCACAAATACATTGTCAGGCCCGCGAGCAGGCGACGTGCAGCACCGTGGCAGGAGGGTGAAATTCCCACCCAAGGCAGGAGGACTTGCCCTGCGCCGAGGCTCAACTTTCACACGCTTTATTTTTAATGTACCGATTCACAGCCGTGGAAGCTCTCCGGTCCTTTTATATAAGGACTACGAAAGACTGAAAGAAACTTTTGACCTGACTGTGCTTCTATTAAATTCGGCTGCGAAATTTAATTGATCGAAAGGTGGAAGAACAGGCCCGCTCGCAGCTGTTGCTGATGCGTTTGCAGGTCACCTCTAAAGATTTAAGCAGCCCATAAGTCCTACGACATAGGCACACAATTTCAAAGGTCTCAGAGACAGTGCAGCAACTTCCTTTCCCTTTTTTCTACAAGCCACACAACCGCAGCATCCAAACACCTTGCAGGCTTCAATGTGCTTACGCCCCCAGCAACTCTGCAAGGCAGGGAAACGCTGATGCAGCCACTCCACGGAATGGGAGCCTCAGCACTGATTTTCTACAAAAAGTGGTGGAAGTTAAGCCCAAAAGAGCAATAAAAAAGAGTCCTGTTGATCTACACAGGCACTTAGCATTTAGAAATACCCCAGTTTTCACCCCGAGGCTGTGGCTCACAAACAGAATACCTACAGCAGCTTTCTACCGGTGACACCACATGGATAGCTGCTTGCCTCTGGGCATCTCCTCAGACACCTCAAATCACCTGAAAGCCACAGGACTGGCATCTCTTCCCCTAAATCCAATTCTTCTTAGAGACTCAGGTGCTCAGGTGAAGCCCAACACCTCCCAGAAATGCTACATTCAAGGGAAGGCACATCAGGCACAACTGGCGCACAGAGGCAGTAGCAATAAATGAGAGCTAAGAAATAAAAGGCCTGAAACAAATTCTTCCATATACTCAGATTTTTCTTTTCCCTGTACAACATCCCAGCCTCACAATCAGAGGGGAGCACCCTCTACCCTTGCAGCTGAGCAGGGCTCGCTGTGCAGCCAGGTTTGGGGCCAGCAGGAGAGCCAGCACTGGTACACCTTAATTTTTTTTCAACCTGCTTACTGATGTTCAAGAAGGACAGACCCAGACTCACGTTCTCGGGATACAGCCTGGGCTTTACTGTGTATCTGCTGCTGCTAAATGACCAGAACATAAAAACTTGGAGGTAAAAACTCCAGAACATCCAGCAGCTCACCCGGGAGAGCCATAAGCCAGCAACTGGGAGAGCCAAGATCAAGCAGGCTTTGTCTGAGACCAGGTCTCCTACCTCACAAAGGCTGCTCTATAGCTTGCGTACACTGCTCTGTGGCTTTCCCTGCAGCAGAAACACCACCTTTGTTTTGAGCAATGTCCCTGACAATGTTTGCGAGCGAGCAAACAGCTCTGTAAAATATTCTGCCTTCACCAAAAGGCATTTTCCCATTAGAAAATATGAAGTATTCGTTTTGCTGGACGCGTTTCAAACAACTCCGGAGTACTAGGTCAAGGCAACAGCAGGTACACTGTGTTTGCATACGATGACGCCTGATGTTCTGCAGCTCAGAGAGTCCTGGCTCTCACCCACTTCTCCGGGTGGAAGCACACAGAGCAGGTACAGATGAGAAAAGGAGACAGAAGTGTGTCATAATGGGCAGGGGAGCACTCACGTTGTCGAACGGAGGTGACTCAAGTAGCAGTCTAGGCTTCCAAAGGATGATCCAGAGACTAATTGTTTATCTTATTAATAACGTTAGACAAGGCCCCAGTTAAGCACGGGTTTTAAAATTCATTGAAGTTAACAGGGCTGTGGAGACTGAAAATGTGAGCAGCACAGCACTTGAATCGCCATTCACAGAATTCAAGTTGGTCCTCCACACGTCAGGGCTGAAGAGGTTGAAGAGGGACAGCACGAGGACCCTCGTGGCCCTAGCCAGGTACCAGTACCTCCTGTCCCACAGCTGCTCCCTGCCAGACCCCAAACCACCCTTCTGACCAGCTTCCCATATGTACGTGTCCTTCCCCAGACCTGTGGCTGTGGGAACACAGGGCATAAACCATTAGCGAGAAAACATCCTACTGTGCTAAAGAATCAGAGATGAAGGTATCTGCAATATCCAGATAATCCCACCTCTCATTTAGGTTTCTATAAATCCAATGCTCAGGAGCATTTCAGGCTGGGTAGGGCAGCCTGAATCCTTCTGCCTGTGCCACTGCTCACAGTGGTCACGCTCCCTACCCCCATGGAGAAGCAGACTTATGCTCTTTTTTTCCTCCACAATCTGCTCCACTAAAATGCTACAGCCACCTTTTCCCTGACATTTTTTCCCCAAATGAAAACTTACTATTAAGAAAAAATATTGTTCTCAAAACTGGGGCAACAACTGAGATAAACAGAGTGAAAACAGCAGCCTTCACAATGGTTTGTCTCAGTCCTTCCCCAGACCATCAAAGAAAAATTAGAACCAGGCAGAAAATCATTTTCCTAGTCCCTGGGTACTTCTGTGATCTCCTGATCAGCACTTCAGCAAAACCACGATCTTCAGAAAATGGTAACAGACTGAGTCTGTAGGTGAGTCTTCCACCTGACACGAGAAAACCCCGACACCCAGATATTCATTCTGTCATTTCACGGCTATCTCAATGCTCACCCTAATCTCAAATTCTGTTTGTATGCTCCAACTATTTCCTATTGTGAAAACTTCCATCAGACAACGCAGTGAGAGGACTAAGCTGGTAATCAAAGCTTTCACCTAAAATGTAGAAAACACCTAAAATGTAGAAAAGCAGCAAAAAGACTGTACTGATAACTACATACACAATTTGGACTGGATCAAGTAGGAGAAAGAAACTAGTCCCTAAAAGCCAACCTCCTGCTGCCCAGGGCTCTCACGTTAGAGATGAGACCTGGATTCAAATGCAAGTGGGTACCAAGCAGGGCAGAGACTTCAACAGGCAGCTTCCACGTGTCCTTTGACTCTTGCCACCAGAAAACCTACTGCCGTGGCAAGGGACAGCTGCTTTCTCCTGCTGTCACCATGCTTTGCTCAGACAGGAATTCCATCCTGAGCAAGGACACGACTTGCATTTAGGAAAGGTTTTTCAAGATGGTTGTGTGTTTTTTGTTTGTTTGGTTGTTGTTTTAATAGAAAAATCATACATTTTAACCAAATTGAACTGTTTGACAAGAGTATGTTTTCTCAGACATTCCCAACTGACTTACTGTGGTAGGTTTGTCTTTGATGGTGTCCCAGGCTTGATTTCAGTCACAGTACAACACAGAGTTCATAATCGGATACATTTTGTCATAGCTGACACCACCACTGCCTTCCTGGTAGAAAGGGAAGGCTCGGGCTGTCAGTCTGCCACCTTTCTTGAATGCTTAAGTCACGCTTCCTTTTTTTCCTTTTTCCTTTTCCTTTAAAGACAACTTCTTTGTTGCCATGGTATCACTAATGCAGTATTTTGAGACAGGGAAAGAAGATAACCATGCATCATCACAGTGACACATCTATCAACTGCCATCCTCTCAAAAAAGGGTAAATAAATAAGGACGCCAATGTAGACTTTTAAAGGCTCCTCTCTACCCTTTTTAATTTCTCCCTTTCATACACAAATTGTAGTCTCCAAAGGCCATGCCTTGGCTTTATGACAGAGAAGGTCAGGATTTGTCTCTCAGCAAGCAGCGTTTAGGTTTATTTTTTGATTCCTTCTCTACTCCCCATGCTACATGACACCAGCTGAGGGGCATGGACACAAGAGAACCAGAGCACTGGCACATCCACAGAATGCCAGCCTGTATCCCTGTGTTAGACCACACAGTGAGCATGTTTTGTGGTGTTTCCCACATACCACCTTCAACTCACCAGTGGTCCTGTTAACGCTGTAGCATATCCTTCCTATCAACTCCAGAATTACTTTAAAAGGACCTTGATTAATCTAGCACATCAAGGGCTTGCACTTAACATGATGGCATTCCCCTCCTTGACATTGCATCAGGTCCCTCCCAAAACTTCAGAGAAAGCTCTGCACAGCACTGGCCCAACCTTTGTATCTCATCAAAATCAGGAAGATACCTGTGACCCAGTGCTCTCCCTGACTTTGAGTCCAGATCAATGAACCAGCAACAGACCAGAGTGACATTGAGCACGCCAGCTCCCCACGCACACCTCAGCTGCACCATCGCAGCGGTGTTCACAGTGGTAGCATGCCGAGCACTTCAGCTCCCAGGTCCTGCAAAATGAGAAATAATGTAATGAAATGAAAACCTATACGAGCTCGATTAATCAAGGCTTCTGCAACAGCGGAGGGAATGGAGAACAGCAAGCAAAGCACTGATGGGAAGTCAAACTGGAAGGATCCTGGTCAAGAATTCATCAATAAGCGGAGAGTCCTCTTGCAAATGAAAAGAATATTTTACATTTGGGAGAGAGAGGAACAGGGAGCAGAGGGAGGAGAAAGGAGGATCTCAGCTAATGCTTCTCTGTTATTTGGGGAGAAAAAGAATAAGTTGTCTCCACTCAGAACTGAAGTGCTCTTACCTCTTCAAAGAGGAATCTAATTGGGATCTTTATGCTGTCATGTACTTGTTTTTCTCATCCACAAAACCTTGTTCTTAGTTCCACCGATGTGACCCAAGGCAGAATGACTCACCACAGCAAAAGGCCGGACAGCAGCTTTTTTTTTTTTTCCAAAGACCTAAATAAACCCCTCTCCATCAATTGACCAAGGACGATGCAGCAGTAAACCTCTCGCTGAAGGCTGCGCGTTGCCTTGGCAACCTGTCTGATCTCCATTGCTCCAGGGACTGGAAATGTGCTGCCAACAGGAGATTTCAGCTAATCAAACCAAATCTCCTAATACTTAGACCTTTTCCCCATCTGCGGAGCGCAGGCCATGTGCCCACGGGAAGCAGGGCACCCTGGCTCCTCTTTGCCCCGTTGTTTTTTGGCTCCTGGTAGGCCGCGAACACCTCCTGACAGCTATGGAAGGGGATGAAGGGGTGGTAGGAGGCCACGACGTGCTGGGTATCTCTGTGTACACCTGGAGAGCCTCCTGGGAGGCTGAGGAGAGGGGCAGGCAGCGAAGAGACTACCTGGACCCTGAAAAGGACCTGACAATGTCCATGCTTTCTCCACGCCTCAGCCCCCTCTTGAAAGAAACGCCATTTTTGAGGATTGGGAACAAGCCTGGTGCCACCTGTTACAAGTGTGACCTTCTCAATCCACCTCGTCCCTTTTTCAGCCCCCATTAAACACATCCAGGCAACAGCAGCCGTGGCAACCTGCTGACCTGAGAGAAAAATTGGGACAGCCACGTACCGCCGGCTCCTGACCTTCCTAGCCCGGGCAGTGCTGTCAAACCACAGTGCCAAACAGCTGCTTTATTACAAAACTCCTAATTGGAAATGCTAAAGGGGCAGCTTCAGTGGCTAATTTTGCCTTGAAAGCACAACCAGTAATTGATTTTTATAAAACTAAAAACAAGGCCTTTCTCTCTGCCATTCCACCAAACGCTCCTGCCCCACGCATTTAAGGCCAGCCACAAAGGCAGCCGATTAGCCTGGCATTTAGGCAAACCGAGGGCCATGAAAAGAGGCCAAAATGGCAGACGGGAGGGAAATTTCTCACAGAAGAAACTGTGCCTCAGAAAGAAAGTGTACTTGGCGGGGAAGAGGTTCGTGTCAGTGAAAAGCCCCCAGTTACCATCTAACAGCCTGCAGCCCTCCATCACCTAGCACGGTGCTGACCGTGACCTTTCCACACAATTACTGAAGGAAATTGGGGCTTTGAACAGCGCGGCCACCCCCAGCATTCAGGCTCTCCTTCCCCTGCTGGGCCATTCTGTATCGTACCACAGAAGACATTAACCCACCGCTCTCTGAACCTGAAAGCCACGGGCCATAGACTGGGTTTTGTGGGTATATTTAGGTATGTTTTTGGCCCAGTATGGAGGCTGTCTTCCCAGGAGAGGCTGCCTCTGCACAGCTCGCTGGGTCCTGGGCTAGCTGCTGAGGAATGGGATGGATGAATTGTTGGTATTTAAGAGGAATCCCTGAAGCAGAAGAAGGCTGCTCATAAAGCAGGGTGTGGTTTCCAAGAAAGATCATATTATGGAGGATTTCTAGGCCTCTAGTATCGACCAAGTGACCTACGCCCTGAGAAAATATGTCCTAACAATAACAAAAGCCATTAACACAAATGCTCGGGGAAAAATGCCAGTGGTTTCCAGATTCGTGTATTTAATAGAGTGAAGAGCTTAGCGAGTACTGCCACCTTTCACAACGTCACTGTGAAATTTTCTCTACACACTTTAGCGTAACAAACCAATTAACTTGTTACTAGGGCTGCAAGGAGAAGGGCATGAACTGAAGTCATCATTCCGCTAACCAAGGGCTCCGTGACAAGGGAGAGGAAATCAGGTCCCACAGGCATAAGGAAGCATGAACCAGAGCTGGTTTTAACAGTCAGAAATGCTGGGTCCCTACACATGCCTTCCCCCCTTATTCTTCCCTGTACCATGCGTTCTGTCCATTCCAGGCACTCCTTGGACCAGATTAATCTCACTCAGCCAAACTGAATCAGAGATGGACCCTGGGACTTCTGCCCAAAATATCTGTCCCTGCCATGGCAGACAGCCATGGAAATCAAAAGCAGGCTTCTTACTGACCTAATGGGGACCAAGACTGATCTCAGAAAAAACAAATGTTGATGATGCCAGACATCCTCCGTAATTCCTTTGAAAAACCAACTCACAGAGCAGGACCCCAGCGCTGTGAAAGCTGCGAGAATGGCCCCGTCCAGATGAAGGTGACTACTGCTCTGCCTCAGAGGCAGTAACAAGTTTCAAAGCATCTGTTCAAAGTTTCTTTCAAGCAAAATCAGTGATGTTGGACCAGTCTCAAGGCCAGGATGGAGAGCCACAGGAAGAGTGAGAAGGTGGGTGGCAGATAAAGGTGACTGTCAGATAAAACAAACATGATGAAGACAGACTAAAAGAGACTCTCCGTATTTCAAGGGGTTTTGCAGTTCCAGTGCTCCAGTCCAGCCCATGTGAACCCCTGCACAAGTTCTACAAAACACTGGACACAGAGGACCACAAGAATGAAGCACATCACTCCTTAGATGTGTTCAGACACATTCAGTCAAGCTATGGAGCCTGCTCGCTATTTTATTTGGATCTCTTCAGCTATTTTCTCCCACAAGCACCAAGCTACACTTAGGCCCTTTTCCTAACCTACCTCAGTCACAAGTACCTACGAGGATCCATGCCTTCCCCTGCACAGGGATGAGGTGCACCCTCTGCTTAACAGGAATGCAAGTTCTCTGCACTTGTGTTACTCATTCTGGGGCTGTAATTATGGTCTTAGCACTGCTCTCCAGCAAAACCTGAAGTGACAGCAGGAAACAGCACAATGTCAAAGCAGAAAACGGATGAAAAGACTTAACTCCTATTTCATTATTTGCAATTTCCAAGATCTTTGTATTACCACTTCAAGAAAACCAAAAAAGCATGCAAATCCACAGTAACGAGTGCTGCTAACACTAGATTTGCTTTTAAAACCATAATTGTCACAGACGTAACAAAATAGGAAAGTTATCCTCCCACCGAGAAATAGCCACAAATCACTGAAAATACTAGACTTACCTAATTGTTGTTACATAAAGCAGCAAAACAAGTCAAACCAGCAACAAAATCCCCCAGAAACACTCTTCTCACAAATAATACGTTTCACAGCTTCCTTCCCGGGGCAGGTTGCTAAATCCTTAGGACCTGTGGTGTATGCACACGCTGGGCAAAGCTGCAGAGCCCCAAGTTTCAGGAACAGGAGTGGTGCTCTTGCTCTTTCTCTGTGTGGACTTGTTGACTTAAAGTCCCAAGGAACAAGGAAGGCTGCTGGTTGGCAAACACGTGACAGCCACCAAAGGAATGTTAGCCAGAGAAACGAGATAAAGCAGCCTAAGCCACTTTGATGGGCTTTGTTTAGAAACTACCACCTTACCTGTAGCTTTCCTGGCCACTCTGCAACTTCTGAGTGCTAAGTCTTTATTTGGACAATTATCTTGCTAACAAATTTGCCTAAAACAGAGCAAATCGCCTCTCGCTTATCACAAAATTGCAAGTAATTGTTCCCTCCCGTACAGAGATATAATTTATTGTGCTGCTTAAATTCACGCTGTGGCCATAAATATTTTGGATCCACTTTAGAAATGTAGCCTTTCCATCCTGGAATCCCACAGATTTGCTGGGAAAAGCAAAGTGAGGATCAGAGCTGGCATTCAGTTGAAAATAAAGTGTTTTATCTCCATGGCACAGCCCACCCCTTGCCTTTGCCAGGCCTCATCCAGTCCTTGCTCCCCAGCCGGCTCTGCCCAAGGAAGCTGGAAGAGCAAAGCAGCACCAGCAGCTCTGCCCCTGCTGATGGGGTGTGGGTATCCACAGGTAAAAGCTGTTCTTAGAGCAAAAAGTGAGAGACTGCATTGCTGTGTGTGCAGCACAGCGCTGAACCTAATGCAAAGCAGGTCACATACCTACTACACACCTGTGACTAGTGGGGATTTCATCTTGGAGGCTGACTCTTATAAATTATTGCCTCACTGAAGGAAAAAAAAAAAAAAAAAAAAACGAAAAAAAAAAACAGAATGGCCTTCACCTTGTGATTTGCTTGGTTTTTGGTTTTAGACCTTAATGCATATTTTAAGGAAAGCTCTGTGATGCTTGCTGTGAGATCACATTCAGTTCTCGCTATCCACACAACTGCTGCTTTGAACATGGATTCGGGATGTAGATCTGATCCCCAGTAGAAGGGTTAGCTTTCCCCATCGTTCAGGTCAAATCCATCCCCACTGCCTCTTCTCCATGCAGAGAAGCTGAAGATCTTCCCGGCAACTTATTAATTACTGCAAAATTTTGTTTCTGGTTTCCGTAATATCCCGTCCTCCTTGCAAACAGCATGGCAAAGCTGTAGAATAAAATCACATCAGCTGAAACAGCTACTCCCAATGCTCAAAGCAGGAGGGTTCACAGGGAAGGCAGACAAAAAACGTGGGGAAGGAAGGGAGTACACCCCCAGGAGCTTGCAGACCTGGCCTCTTATCACCAAAACCAGCTTCTGGCCCTGCTGCCTGTAGCAATTTTTAAGTTGGCTCTAATCAGCTATCAGCAATGTCTTGCCTCTCTAAAGCAAACTGGTCCCTCAGGCAATTTTTCACTCACCCCCACCCCTCCCAAAAAAAAGGCACTCTGATGAAATTGTTTTTAAAAGTTGCTGCCTGGCAGATCCCTGAAGAATAGTCCAGCCTGGGAGCTTCAAAATAAAAGCTACTTAGAAAGAGCTGAAGAAGGAGAGAAAAAAAAAATCCTCTCTGAGCAGATGCCAAGCCCCTTGACGTACCTGAGCCTTGCCACCCTGGGTGTCCCATGCACTGGGCAGGCGATGCACTGTCTGGTTCCCCGGGCTGGGTGATACCTGCAACTTTCACTTTGGCCCTTAGCTTTTTTTTTCCTGCAGTAATAAACATATCGATCCACTTTTATTTAATTTTCTCCAGAATTCATCAGGACTGTCATATTTCTGAAGGAAAATGGGAGACAATTTAAGTCTCCCAACTCGCATGCACTCAGCTGCTTTCTTTGCTCTCTGGCATTAACCTCTCACTCTAAACTTTATTCTTGAATATTATCATTTGTTATGTTGCAATGAAAAAAGTACTACAGGAACATTGCTACAATAACACTAGGAGAATAAAGCTCCTATCCTTGTCTACTTGACACTTTTCTTTTTTCTACCACTTTCCCCCCCCTCCCCAAACTGTTGCTAGAAGAGCTGTGGCAGAGCTGGCAGGAATTCAAGCACCCTTTCAAACAGACACAGTTTTTATTATTATTTGTCAGCCACCAGCTAAACTGCAAAAATATTCCTTTTATACCCCGCTAAATGTCAAGCTGTTATTTTAAAGGCCCGGACAATGCGTCTCACACGAACCTTTATACTGCTGTTTCCAAGGCCAAGCATCCCCTCGCCAGGGAGAAGGTGCCAGAGAGGGATTTGTAAAAGCTGGGAGGAGGAGGAAGCTGTGGGGTCCCACAGAGGTGTCAGGAGACCTTCTTGAAGCCACAACCCTGCTGCAGCCCCATCCCCAAACCTCCCCACGTGCCGCTGGCTGTGTTTCAGCCCGTGCTGATGCTCTCCTCCCAGGATGTTTTGATGCTGCCATGATTTCTGAATACAACTCATCACTAATGCCTGTCCTTTTCAACCTACTTTAAGTGCCCACAACTTGCTTTTAAAGAGTTCCCCAGAGTCTCTACCCATGCTTAACATAGCACAGCACCGTCGTTTTAGTCCTGTTGTGACCAAGAGTCACTGAACATAGCATTTGCCAGAGGTAAACTCACCTGAACAAATCCATTCGTGTGCAGAGGAAGCAGGATCACAGTATTACCTGCACGCAAGCAGCAGCAGCTCGCACGGTCACTTTGAGGAAGGTTTAGTGTAAAAAAGTTTAGTGTAAAGTTTGAAAAAACAAACGGGCTTCCTGGTTCTTATGCTCAAAATAAAACTACGCTTCCCCCCGCTTCCCCCAAGCTTTATTCGAAAGAAATATGAGACAAAAAGGGAGAATTGTGTAAAACAGCCAGGCCTCTGAGTGCGTGTCAAGAGATGGGGAGTCAGCAAGCCCCCAGAATGGAAACCCTTATGAAAAGGGCAGCAGGTCAGTGCACTTCTCAGCTCTCTTAGCGAGGTGTGCGTATGGGATTGAAGAACCCCAGGCACGTCTCAGAGCCCGCTGTCTGCCTGGTACCTCCCTCCCCTGGGCTAGCAGAGCACGGGAGCTGTCTACACCGCAAGGAAGGTGCCTGTGCTAGATGAGTGTGAACTCAGAAATATTTACACAACACATTTCTGCCCAAGCCATGTTCACCTGCTGCTCGCTAGCAGGTGTAGATGACAAAGTTCCCAACTCGGGAGCAGGAGCTGTTGTGGCAGACCCAGCGTACAGATTACAGACATGCCTGGACTCCACTTTTTTTCCCCAGCAAATTGCTACAAACGGCCTTGTTTACCTGAAACCACACTTGAAAACTACCTGAAATGCGATCCTAAGTCATTAACCACAAACAAAAAGATTCGTTTCACCTATACACGGAAATATCAACAAAATCAACGTGTCTCATGAACCTGCAGAAGAGAAACCTGACCTGGTTTGCAGAAGTACGCAAAGAAATTGTCTGTTTAGATTATTAAGTCAGCAGTAATTTGATGAAACAGTTTCCCTGTGGCTGTTCCAGCATGTACTCTTTGATGGCCAGGCTCACTACAATCCCGAGTACCTGTACACTTCACACTGTTCTCAGATCCAAGCCTGACTTCTGCCCCGAGCTTGGACTGGGGGGGGTCACTTATTCCACTAAAATCCCTCCCACTACTTCAATGGGTTTTGAAGGGAATCTGAGCAGTCCAGCTCATGGGTATTTGCAGAATTTTGGGGGCAGAACCAAGGGGTTCTGCTCTTCCTTGCACATTTTTTACTGTGCCAGTGAAGGTGGGAAGAAGGAAAGCAGCGCTCAGTCCAGCAGGACACCCAGCAAAGAAGCTGGTGGGCAAATCCACCCCTAAAAACAAAGCCAGCAGCCAGGCCGTCCAGAACTCCACAAGAGGTGGATTTCCAAAGGAAGTCTGTTGTGTACGTGCGGATGGAAGAAAGATCAAATCTATTTAGAGACCTGAAAATCAATGGTAAAGACTTTCTTTTTCTAATTAGAGGTGGGTGGTTTATTTAATAACATCTGAGCATGAGAAGAAGGATAAACATTGAAAGACAGTGGTGCTAGAAATACAACCCAAAGCCTGACAACTATGGATAAGATGAATGGAGGCTGGAATTCCCCAGAAAAATGGCAGTTTTTCCATCAGAAATTAAGAAGCAGATGATCAGTGTTTTTCACCTTGCAGCTGAGCCCACAACACACCTTGGAAAGAGCAGACTAATTAGAGAGCTTGGGGGTTACACGAATCCTGTTTGCAAGCAAGTGAATGGAAAAGAGAAGAGGTAAATCTCCAAAAGTGCCCGCAGAGAGCTGCAGACAAACGTGCTGTGCAGAGAGGGAACCAAAACAAGAACACAAACACCAAGCAGCACGTGGGCTCCTACCAAAGCAAGGCAGCAGGGCAGGGGAGGCAAAGAGACCCAGAACAGAGGCAACACCAAGCAGCCTACCAAGGGAAGGGATACGAGAGGCAGAGAGGAAGATAGCTGCCCTATCAGCAATCTTGGCAGGACTGGAAGAGACAGGACCAACCAGCTCAGGATGGGGGAAAAAAGCAAACAGTAACACGTGCACTGACTGAGAACGCTGCTGAAGAAGAGGAAGATGCATGCAGAGTGGCTTTAACTAATTCAAACACTTGCCATGTACAAACACTGCAATCTAATCCCGGTGACACTGATAAGCAGCAATATCAGGCTGGAGGAAAGGAACCAGCTGCTCGCGATGCACACTAAAACCATTCAGAGATGCGTAAGCAAACGCAGGCAGCCAGTAAGGAGCCCGAAGCACCAGGAATGTTATCACAGAACCTTCACAGTACCTGACACGCACAAGGTCTGTCATCTGCCCATGTTCAGCTTATGTGAATGGCAGCCAGGGACCTGCTGGGAGTGCACCATGGCACACAGGAGAAGGGAGGACACCAGGGCCATGCGGCCAACTCAGCCCTGCTCCGAAACAAAAATTTCTGAATGCAGAGCAGGGAAGAAACAAACCCTTCTGCAATGGCTGTGTGTGGTCCTCCAAAGTCTCAGCTTTTGAGAAACTCGAAAGCCAGGAGGAAATACCCAGGCCCCAGCACATACAGGGGAATCCCACACTGTAAACAGATCAGCCGTGCCTCCAGATGTAACTGCACGTGAATGTCATATGGTTACCTACCAGCAACGAAAAGAAAATGAGTGAAAAGACAGTCAGCAGGCTAACAGTGCAGGGGGCACTCCCCTACCAGTAATTACACAGCTGCCAGGGTAGCCCAGCCCAGGATTTGACTGGAAGGCCAAAAAAAAAAAAAAGAATGTATTTTCAGTGACAAGTGGGCTGGTTTAGGACATAGAAATAACAGGAAGGACACAAAAGTCATTAAGAGAAACTTAATGGGTTGGTCAGAGGAAAGTAGTGTTACATTAAGAGAACCCCTTCGCAATTGCCCACAACAATTTAGTTTATTTAATTAATTGTATTTACTCTGGTAAATCTGGGATTTCAACATTTGTTACCAGGAAGGGAACACGTGATTTTCAGGAACATCACAGCAAAGCTCAGCACCAACTTACCCCTTTCTGCAGGAAAAAAAAAAAAAAAAAAAAAGTCAGAATAGGGCACAGAGGACCAGCTGGGAGCTCATACATAGACCTGGATGGAAAAAAACAAAATCATCCCTCTCATCATTCATGACAAGGATGTCAAGTGGCTTGCTCCCCTCCAGACAACACCATGGGGCCCCTCGGGATGGTGCCACAGCTGCCAAGCAGATCCCTTCGCTGCCCTTTGCTTCAGCCCTGGCACAGGCTGCACCAGCATAAATCAGTCTGCCTGGGGGGGGGGGGGGGGGGGGAAGGCTAAGTGTTTTTAGACTTAATTCTGTTTTCTTTAATTTTTACCTTATTTCATGGTGCATCTTCAATCTAAAACTCCTAATATGTTGAAAAAAAAATTAAAAAATAAAAGTGTGATTATTAACTACCAAAGCTTAGTAAATAAGAACCTTAGCTTAGGAGTCGAGCTCTAGATTTCAGCAGTGCCAAACTTCAACTTAGGCAAGCATCTAGATGAAAATTAAGACCTTTGAGTAAAGCTACCTTTAAACGTTAAAGAGTAATTTTAGACTCTAGTGCTCAGGTACTCAGGTTTGGGGTATTTACTCTTAGGAAGAGGTAAAACTGCTGAGTGTGATCCCTTAAAGAGTCTACAGAAGTTAGTTTTTATACCCACGTAAGTTAGCATAGTGAAGTAACCTTCACTACATTTCAGAGCTTACAATAATTAAATAATTAAAGTTTACAGTAAATCCACAGAATTCAATAGAATTAGCTGGCTATAAATCCTGGAGCATAAAACAGGTTTGTGGAGGTAGCAGGCAAGCGATTCTCAGCCTTCCTGCAAGGTGCCAGCCATTGAGAGAGCTGATTAGTCAATCTTTGATTAATTGCCTGCTGTGTAAGAGCCAGGGTCAATCTACTCAATTAGGTGAAGGTCTGGTGGAGATCAGAGATGTAAATCAAAACCTACTGCAAAAGCTCCAGCACAGGATGAGAACATAGCAGCAGCCCTCCTTCCCTGCGAGGAGCAGCAGCCTGCTCTCCATCCGCTGCCCTCGGTGGATGCTGTAGGAAAGAGCACGAGCAGGACACCCACGTGTGCCCTCGTCTCCTGAGTAACCTTCCCACCTCCAGCCACGATCATTTCCGAGTCTGACATGGTTTGTCTTCTCCAGCTTCTCATTGAATCCACAGAAACCTTTTGCACCCTTCGGCGCAGATCTCTGCAGGCTGCCTACCCGCTGCCACCTCCTTCTGCTCCTCCTGAGCCTGCTCCTGCTCCCTTTGATGCCCCCCAGGTTTTGTGAGGCTGTGAACTGCCCATTTCCTCCGCTGCAGGTCTGCAGACCTCAAATCCCCCAAATTCAACCTCTTTTCCTGCTTTATGAGTCTGTCAACCAGTCCTGCCCAGTACCAGGACTTCCACGCCTCTGTCCCAGACTTCTCCCAGCTCCACTTCTTGCTTTGGGGAATGTGCACAGTACTCATGGCTAACTCCAGGCTTACACAGTGGTGTAAGTGGCAGTTGGCTTCCAAGTGGATTTCAGCCACGATATTCCACCTCCCTAATACTTGGAAAAGCATTTATATGGAAACCAACAAATAACTTGCAGATAAGAGGTGTGGAAAGAAAGGGCGGCTTATGCTGTCACAGCCCAGTCCCACGCGTGGTTGGCTCCGAAATCCAGGGTGCCAGCAGCTCCTGGTCTTCAAGGCTGACAAAAGCCGTTGTGAAACTGCAAATCCCCAGATTGTGGAGCAGCGAGGCATCAGCAAGCAAGGCCAGTGGGGAAGTGGTGTGATGTGATTAAAAAAAAAAAAAGCAGAGATTACGATTAGTAAAACCAAACGGACCGTGACGCTGTCCACTGGGCTAAAGGAGGTTGGGTGTGCGGACAGAAAGCAGAAGTGATCTGAAACCACAGTTATCCCACACGGACAGGGAAATATCTTGACAGGGTGATGAAAAGGCTGCCTGCTTACACGTCACAAATAAGTAGTGAAAAGCCTGTAAGCAGCCAGCCCTCAGACACACAAGGATGGCGATTCTTCAGCAGCCCTGCAAAGAGAAAAAGCCCACAGAAATCCAACCCAATCTGAAAAAGGGGAACTATATGAAAATCCTCGTCGCTGAAAAGGTGGGGACGCTTTCAGGAGAGCGTGTAGAGGTACTAGAGAAAAGCATCAGGCTTACCTGTACCATCAATTCAAAGCACTCTGAAAGGACAAGAAGAAAATCAATTTGTTGTTTGGGGTTACACAGCAGATTGAGATGGCTTCTGGCGGTAAAGAAGAAAGGGGAAAAAAAATCCTTCAAAATCTGAGCGTCGTGTTCAAAGGAGGAAGGAAAAAAAAAAAAAAAAGACCATGAACTTCTGGCAAGTTAAATGTAGGATCATAAGAGGGCAGACCAAGAAACAACTGTGGTAAGCAACTTCCTAACGGCATAAAAATTTAATTACAATTCTTTTTCAAGTGTTGCAGAAATAGGACACCTTCCAGAGAGCTGGCGGGGTCAAAGATGACGAAGGTGCACAAGAAACAATCACAGTGATAGGCCTAGCACAAGAGAGCTGAATTTTGCATCGGTGCTACTTGCAGAGAAGCTGGAGGACCTAATTCAACTGTTTTTGCTCAGAAAAGGGGATGTTGGCGACTCTCCAAACAGTTCTTTGGAAATAAGATCAGTGTTGAGCAAAGAGGCAAATAAAGAGGTAAGAAAATAGGAACTCCCTGCTGCAGGGAAGCACAAATGGGTTCAAAAAGCAAACGGATAAACAGAGCATGGGTTCATCGGGGGATACCAACCACAAATGTGGGACTGAAAGCCCTGGGTTAAGGTGCTGGCTGCCAGAAGCTGGGAATGCATCACCCAAATCTGTTTTTTAACCTCCCTTAACCTGCTCCCCAGGTACCTGCTACCAGGCAGAGTCAGGGCTCTCTGCCTTGAGAGAGCACAGCCACCCTTCTTGCAACACACCACAGTTTGCCTTTTTTTTTTTTTTTTAAACTTTTTAAAAACATTCTCTCCTCTGCCACAGGGATCAACGCCACCTGCCCGAGGGCTACAGCGTGGCCACACAGCATCCCCTCCCAGCCCCAGGTGTAATCAGTGCCTGTGTGTGTAATGAGGGACACCCCAGGGATGCTGAGAGCTCCTCACGTGAGGCAGAAAACAAGAATAAGCGTTACTTTTTGGGGAAAAGAGATAGAAGATCATCTATTTATTTTTTTGAATGAAAAACACTCAGCTTGGAGAGGAAACCTTCGCATCCGTTAACATTCCCTCGACCTTCCTGGCAATTTTTATACAGCCAAGTAGGGGAAAAAGGAAAAAAAGAGATGGGGTGGGAGAGCAAGGGTGGAAGGAAAAATGGGGAGGGGAGGAAGCAGGAAGGGAAAAAGCAATAGAAAAGGTCCCCCCAAGCTGGCTGACAAAACGGCACAACTTCTAACTGGGAAAATGAAAATGTATTCCCCAATTTCTTCCAGCAAAATGACAGTATCTTTTTATGCACCTTTTCCTGAGATGCTGCCAAGCTCGGCTGCCAAGAAAATAAGTTTTGAATAAAATGTTTTGACCAGCTTTGCCTGAAACACTCAATTAGTGGCGACGGGAAGAGCTTGGGGGGGGGAGAGGCCAGCAGCAGCAGGGCAGCAGGCAAAGCCAGCCTGCCGGGGAGACGATGCCAGCACCAGGCCACCAAGCAGCTGACACCACTGGGGTCAGGATGATGTGTCCGTCCTCTCCTTCACACAGAGCTCATCCTCTGAAGGTCCTGTTGCTCTGCACCATGTTCCCCAGCCCACCTGGGTGCCTCGTACCCTGCAGCTCCCCACAGCGAGGTCTGCGGCAGCTCTGGGGTGCCTGGAGATACCAACGCCCACGGCTGGCGCTGAGAATAAATCCCGAGGCTCTTCAGGAACTCATCGCCACACGGTGACAGTCACCAAGCTGGGTTAATGCAACTCCAACCACGCTTCGTGCGCTCGAGTAACTGCTCAAATAGAGCTGGTAAGCCGGGCTCCTTTCGCTGCTCGGATTCGTGTTCCTCCTTCCCTTTCCTCTCCTCTCTTTTATTAATATAGCACATCTCTCCGGCGTCTCTTTAACTTAATGCTCCACT
Organism: Aythya marila; assembly: GCF_965140915.1. Lineage (NCBI taxonomy): Eukaryota > Metazoa > Chordata > Aves > Anseriformes > Anatidae > Aythya > Aythya marila. The sequence goes on along the minus strand of NC_139046.1, from coordinate 6,503,861 downwards.
TGCTGGCTGGCTGACAGGTCTCAGAAAAGCACATCTTCCTCCTGCCAGCGCCATTCTGTTTAATCTTGTATGGAGAAGGTGTACCACTTAAGGAACTTTTTCTTCCCCCCCCTCCTTTTCTGGAGGAAAAGGGAACAAAGTTTGAAAAAAAGAGTGACAGCAAGTTAGTTTTAACCTAAACAGCAGCAATTTGCATACAAATCAGATTTTTCAGGTGCCACAGAAGATGTGGGGGCCCTGCCAATCCAGAGGAAGAAGATAAAAGGCAGGAAGAGTTTGACACAAATACTGCCAAGAGATGATCCCACAATTTACAGTTTCTTCCCCCTGAGCGAAGTGCCCTGCAGAGAGAGGCTCTTCCATACCCCATTTATTTTCATTCTCATTGACACCACCCTTGTCAGACAAAGCACCTGTTCCTTCTTTTATTTACACTCCGTCTCCCAGCCCCTCGCACGCGAGCCCTACAAAACGCAGTCAATACGCGAGTAGGTGCAGCTGGACGCAAACCCAGGTGGGAAGTGGTTTCCTTGCCCAACTTGATGAGAAAATGAGTCCTGCGATCAATAAAGCAGCACCAGGCTGCAGAGGAAGAGAGCCAGAGGATGTGCTAACAGCACCCAAACATTATCACCAATAAATCACTGCTCTGGGGAGCCAGCAAGGGGGTCAGGGCTGCGGCGGGCAGCTCAGGAAGGCAGCAGCCTGTCACACCTCTCAGAGAAACACCTTTCAGGCAATGATTCCTGCAGATATTTCTGTCCTCTGGCCAGCACTGAAGCGATCTTTTTTGGGAAATTGAGGGCAGCAAGCCCCGTGGTGGGGGATGCCACAGCCCTGCATGCTCAGGACCTTGCACCACACAACACAGAAGCAACAGATCCATTCAAACCAAACCCACAGCACCACACAGTGTGCGCAGACAACACTTGGACAAGATCCTCGACATCAGACTGACCAGTTTTATCTCATATTGAAGAGGCAGAATGATGAACTGGAGGAAAATATTCTGCCTTTGCCTTCCCTTGGCTACTGCAAAGCAGCCCAGTAGAAAGCCTTCAGCAACCAGGCTACCAAATAAGCTACAGCTGCTGCTTCCTGACACAAGCGTGCATTTGGCCTGGGAAAGTGGTGCTGAGCACAAGTTTCACAAGTATTCGCTTTTCTACTTTCTCCTTCGACATCCCCAGCATGCTAGTACCACTTGCCACGACTGTTCTTACAGAAGTGTTACACCCTTTCTAAAATAAAACGGGGCTACGTGACAGATCTAAAGCAGCAGAACGCATCGGAGCAATTAGCAGTTCTGCTGCTTTTGGGGCTCTGATTGCAATCCTGATCCAAGGAGCAAAGTGAGCTCTCCAGAGAGCTGCGGTGGCTTTGCATAAGGGCTCCATCTGCTGGCACGCCGCTCCCCTGGCTCAGTTCACCATATAGTAAACTGAAACAAAACCTACACAGCCATCAATTACATTTTTTTTTTCTGCTCGCAGCCTATGAATTTCAATAAATACACCATCTGTTCATCTTCTGTGTGGGAGTTCAGTCATCTTCTTGGCAGCAATATTATTCTAGAGCAATTACCTGTGTCTTTATCACCTATCATTGTGCTTCATCATCTTTTCATCATGTGTAAAAACCAACCACTTTATTACTACAATTTCTGTAGGCAGCCCGGGCCTGTTAGTTACCATGGCGATGATCTGTCAAAAGAAGTCTACATTTAAAGAAGTAAAAGCTGAGAAAAGGAGGAGGAGAGAAACACAAAGAGCCTGGAATGAACTTGTTTCTCCAAGTCAGAGTTTAAGCACAAAAGGCACAGCTCAGGCAGCAACACGGAGATGCCACCACCAACCTCGTTAGGAATCCATCAGCCTGCCAGTACGGGGGATGAGGCAATGATTCACAGGCATTACGATGCGCTTGGAGGTCAGCGGCTCGGCTTTAATCCCTCAGCTGAGTCTCATGATCTGCTCTTAGGAAGGACAATTCGTATTGCTATAAATCAAAAGATAAAAGGGGGGGAGAGAGGAAGGGCAGGCTGGAATGGCAGGCAGCAGCAATTTCCCCTCCCTGGTGGTCGCTAGCAAGACTGAATGTTACATCAGGTGCCCTGTAGTTTATATCTGTCCCCAAGAACTGCTTTGGATTCATCTTTCTTCCCCACTTTTACCTTGTTAATGCTCTGCTTTCTCTCACTCCTGCCTAGCTCTGCTCTTCTGCTTTCTTCCCAATCTGCACACCCATTGCTCTCCTCTTCCTGCAAAGCAAACGCACTTGCAAGTGTTTTACCTGAGTCTTTCCGAATCCCTGTACATTCCTACAGCAGCTGGCAGTGCCAACTCTTTCTAGCTGCTTGTTCCCCCACCAACCCACAGACGCCCCCTGACTTCGCCTCGTGAAATCCTCTTTTCCTCTTCAAATTCCTTCATCTCCTCCAGTCTTTCAGCTCCCACCCTTCCGAGCTGTAACTGCGCTCGTGCTACTGCAGGAAAAATATCAGCGAGGTACCAGAGGACTTGCTGCTGCTCTGTGTTTCTGGGATGCGTCATTAGCAGCCTTCAGCTGAAACGCGCCGGGCTGCAGACTGCCTTGCTTCAGTTCATCCTCGTATCCCTGGAAGAAATAAGCAATCTCAAGGCTATCCAATTTGTTTAATATCAAGCACACACGCGCCGGGTTTTAATGAGGTGGGCTGTCATTCGGAATTGCGGGAGGACAGGAGATAACCACTGACGAGCAGGAAAATTAATTCACCATCTCCACGACTACCTTCCGAGGCAGAACTACCCCAGCCTACAAAGTTAGGGGAGGGAGGAAGCATTTTCCAATAGTTCTCTAGGATTTTAAGCACTTTAATTCCTGGTCATCCACCTTCAGACACAAGGTGCCCAATATTCCCAAGTGTCTGTTTTCCGTGAGTTTCTGCCTGCAAAGCATCTTAGGCAACGGTGGCTAAAAGATACCAAACCTAGGTACCGCCAAGGAGACAGGAGTCTAGAAGTCTGAAACTAAGCAGCTGCTGGGTATTCAGAAATAAATAAAAAAATGAAGTATTGCAGCAGTGAAAAAATCCAGGGCTTAAGTTCTGAGAAGAGGAGGGCACATAAACCAGGAGGGTGGGCTATAAAACAGCAGATTATCAAGAACACGCTGTTATCAGTGTTCAAAGCAGAAATTTCGTTGGTATTTACAGAAGTACCAAATCTGAAAAACTCTGGATTTGCTGAGAAAATACAAATTAAACCAGAAAAATCCCATGCTGATCTCAGACCTGATCTCCCCTGAAAGTTTATTATGGAGCAAAAGTTCTTCCCGTAGGTCCCGTTAGGAGGAGGGCTGTTGGAGAGGCTGAAACCACAGCGAGATCAGACCCTGCAGCAGCTTAAGGATGAGGAAATGGCACCCACACACCCTCCTTTATCTGTCAAGGTGTGGGCCCTGCGTTTCCTCTCTCTGCAGACACCTCACGCAGCCAGGCCGTGCCACCGACTTGCAGACGGTATTTACCTGCCACGAGACAGACCCTGCTCTTTAGCAGGACTCGTGCTGCACAGATTGGATGGAGATGGAGCCGTGCCCAGGCTGGAAGATGGTTTCCAGCACCCTGGGCCAACGCAAGCCGCCTCTCAGCAGGCGTGCTGGAGAAACCTTCTGCTTCTGCCAACCCCATTTCCTCCAGCCAAGCCTTGAGGCGGGCTCAGTGATGTCGAATCCGCGCCCTTTCAAGTTTGCTGCCCAAGCCAGCATCACCGCTCATCAGACCACAAACTGGGGCAGTGGGAAAGGCAGAGGAAGAAGAGGAGCGCAAAGGAGGAAAAAAGACACGTTTAATCACTTAACAAAAGGCATCGGGAGCTCTTTGTTCAGCACTGCTCTCTTCCAAACAACCAAGCAAAAGGCACTCCTGCACCTCTCATGGCTTTGCAGGTACAAGCAAGTCAACACGGCCCATGCAGCCATCTCGTCAGCAGGACTTTCCCACCAGTAACCCAGAAACCAGGGTACTCCCTCAACAGCACGCAGCCCTTGGGGAGAAACACGTAGCCAAAAAGCCATGGTTCCCTTTGGAGAGGGCAGCCTCCCTCCTCGCCGACAGGTGAGAGAAGCGGGTCTGGAGCTCTAGGACAGCGTCCCTGTACACCTGGATAACCCCAGATCTGCTAACACGAGACTTGCATTATATATTATATGCATTATATGCATTATATTATATTATTACTTGCACTTTCCAGATGTCAACCAGCACTCGGATGCTGCAGCAGCCGCTCAGTAAAAGGACCAGAGCCCAGAAGAGTTTGCAGGCACAACGGGGAAGGGGTAAAACGTAAATCATGCCGCAGGGAGAGAAAACAGGACCTGATCCCTAAAACACCAACCAGAAGGATTAGGTTAATGAGGAGGGATCATTAACACCTTTCCCTCTCTTCCTTTAAACTCCGTGATACTCGTTGCACACACAAAGCAGTGCCTATTTCTGCAATCAAAGCAGCGCTAATTATTTCAGCTCACAGCGTGTTTCTGTCCTCAGTTCAGCAGTAGCTTCCACTCGCTCTGTAAAAACTTAGCAGTAAAAGTGTTCCTGGCCTGCCCCTCGGGCAGCAGCTTCCTGGCAGTGCTGGATGCGGACAGGCAGCGCCTCCCACCCCAGGCTGCCTGGCAGAGGAGCTGGGCTGCATCCAAAGGCAGCCTGGGGCTGGGGAGATGCTGAGACACCAGAGCTGATGCTCTTTCAGGAACTTCCTCAGAGCTTTTGGAGGAAAAAAAGGTTGAAAGAACTCACAAGATCACATCCTCAACTGTTCTCGGGCCATTTGGGGAACATACACACTTTTTTTGTTTTTCTATATGTATTACTGATGTAGTGGTTATTCCACAGGCTTTTTATAGCTTTTTCATTGAACAGCAATTAAAGCAAGCAGCCAAAGTCAAACCTGACCTGTGCAGCGGTGAGACAAAGTCTGGAGAGAACGGTTTTTTCTTCCCCAGTATAGATTTGAGGAAGACAGATGGAGACATTGGATCTATTTCATGCTTTGCCTTGTGTCTGCAGGTAGCGGCGTGCGGTCACAATGGAAATTCTTGAAGGCAATTCCCTTCAGGTCATTTCCTGCCCTCGTTACCTGCAGGTATTTGAAGAACAGAATCAAGCCTTATACTGCCATTTGCTCCTACTGATGCACAACGCCAGCACAGTGCTCTGGGACCAAGAGACATCCCGTTTGCACCCCTCACATAAATGCTAGCACACAGCCTCTGACTTTCAGCTGAGCAGACCACTTGCACTCATCAGCACATGGACTCCTGCTCCTGTAGCAGTCCAATCTGGGATCCTCCATCCCTGCGTTGTCATTTTTAATTCTAGTTTAAAACCCAAACTCAAGTTGAGATTCTCAGACACGGGGTTGCAAGAAGCTCAGAGCATTCATCCTCTACAAGGAACAGCTACTCATAGAAGTCACTGTCAGCAAGGAAAGGCAGTTAGCATTTTCCTGATTAATATAAATATATATTAATATAAATATATATATATAAATACTTGCAGACCAAACCATTGCTCCACGCTCATTCTCCAGTCTCTCATTCTGCAGCCCTGGACGAATCAAACTCATATGAAAATAAGGTTGAAGTAAGAAGATCGCAGGGAAGAAGGAAAAAAAAAAAGAGCCCCAAGATCTTGCAAAAAGTTTGGGATGCTCTTCTGTAAACTCTTGGGGCAGAATTGGGAATCAGAGGCTCTTCTCAGCGAAAGCCTTCAGCTGTGGCAGCGCTCCCCTGGCCTGACACAGGACAAACTCTGCAGAAGAACATAAAGGCTGCCTTACTGTCTGTCTGCCTCACACGCTGCATTTCATTACATGATGCAGCAGAGACTTCAGCTAGTTTCAGGCTGGTTTGCACAAGTAGTAGAGACAGACAACTGACGGCAGAAACACACAGCCTAATTAACCTTGCCAACGATTAGCTTGCAGGATAGACACAGAAAAGCCTGTAAGCTTCTCTGGGATCAAGCCCTTTCACCTGCAAAGAGACCTCGACAACTGTGGTGAGCTTACAGCCATGAGACACCAGCCCCACACTTTTCTTCTGGCAGTATGGACTGACCCTGCATGAGGCACGAGAAGCAAGTGTCCTCCCTTCCCAGTACTGCTCCCTTCTGTGGTACCGCGTCTTGTGTCCAGGAGTACACTGGGGGTGAAGAAAGGGACAATTAAATGGCCATTAAACGAATACATAAAAAAAGATCATCAAAAACATGACACACAAGGAGAGGGCAAAGAAAGGGGGACCATCTAGGCTGGAAAGAGAGGATTAGAGGAGGGAGAAAACAAAATTACTGTGTGAAGAAAGGGAACTGATCTCTGTGTTTATTAAATATGATACAAGAAAACTTGTCAGGAGAGATTTAGACACAGCTCACCTATACACGGGGCAAGGGAATGGACCCGTGGTCCTTCCCACCATTATTTTCTATGATTACTTGTGCTCCTCAGAGCCCATGGGTCAAGACACCCCCTTCCCAACATGCACACAAAGCCAGTCAAAACAGGATTTGGCTCCCATTTGTTCAAGCTGGAGAGTTTCCTCCCAAAACAATAAAGTTTGTGTTTAGCCTCAGGTCCTAAACCTCCAAACAAACAACAACAAAATAATAAAAAACAGTAAGAAATAACCACATCCAAACAACAAAAATGAAAGTAATTCTACAAACGGGATGTCAGTATTAAAATCCATTAGGTAGGGAAAGGCAGACTCTATTAAATTTATTGCTTGACTCCAGGACTTGGGAAGAGTCTCTTCATTTCCTGTACCTCTCGAGTATTTACTATGTCTCCTATGAGCTAAGTCTTCCAGAGTCATTTTAATGTCATGTTCTGAGCACTTCTGCATTGTAATTCATCGATTTTTATCTCCTTCTCCCAATCAATGCAAAGATATTTATGCTGAACACATAAAAGCTCTTGACACTATAGAAAAACCAATTACACCCTGCAAGCCGTTTGCTGTTGGTCATTGACATCACGGAATTATCCATTCCACTTTGCACAGGGCTGCCGCTTACAGGAAGGCGGCGTGACCTTGCCTCCTGCACTTTGCATCTGTGCAGCTCGGGGGAGCGAGGCACGGGGACCTGAGGAAGCTCCAAAAACACCCATCTCTGCCTCGAGGAGCGCCCCCGCTGCAAATCATGGAAGCTGGGAGAATCCTGCCCCCGAATAATGCTGCACCCCTTCTGGATGCAATCAGGACACGGGGCACAAGAGCACAGCACGTGCTGGGATGGCTCCCCCACGCCATGCTACTGGTGAGAGAGGTTCATGAGACGAGCCAGGCACCTGCCCTTTTATCTTGGCCAAGCTGCTACAGATTTGTCAAGTCTCTGAGCATTTTATGGTCATGACTCACCCACCAGTCCCTGTCTTGCATTTTCTCCTTCTAGCAGCAGCAATTCCCTCCTTCCTAGCAAAACTAAAAATTAGGAAGAACTTCTTTACCGAAAGGGTTGTTAGACACTGAAACAGGCTGCCCAGGGAAGTGGTGGAGTCACCATCCCTGGAAGTCTTCAAAAGACGTTTAGATGTAGAGCTTAGGGATATGGTTTAGTGGGGACTGTTAGCGTTAGGTTGGACTCGATGATCTTGAGGTCTCTTCTAACCTAGAAATTCTGTGAAAACACTGACTCTGTGCTCCCTGGAAAGGTCCCACTGGAACAGACCCCCAGGAGGTGCAGCCTCTCCAGCCCCAGCTTCTCCCATGCCACCAGCTCAGCAATGAAGAGGAGTTTTCCTGCCGTGCTACTGGCAGCCATAGGATGTGCCCTGCCCACCACACAACTCGATGCTTGCTTTCTCACACCTTCCCAGCACTGCTCATCCACGCAGCCATTTCATTTCAGGTGCCTGTCTGGATTTTATCCAACGTGGCCACCTTGCCTGCAGCCCCAGCAGGTGAGGACATCTTCCCTACTAGCTAAAGAGAACTGCACTTCATTTCAAAGCCTTCCTCAGATCATCTAGTGCGGCAGACTCATTCCAGGGAAGTTAGGGAGCTGCCATGATTGCATCAACTCCAGCCCTGCAAGCCATGAACGCACCTTTAATAAGAGCATGTAAAGACAGAGAGTATTAAAAACCCAATGGTCATCATTCAAGAGCAAGAATTACAACAGCAGTAACACCAGCGTAAGCTTTAAGGCCCAGACTCATCCTGTTTAATTCTCCAAGATCCCCGCTGACCCAGCTGAGAGAGGCAGAAGTACCTGTCATTGGGAGGATAATTCATTTTTTGTGTATCTGGTAGACACAGGTTCCTGGCACAGCACAGCAGATTCATATATTCTCAGCCAAACTGCTTACACTGAATCTCCTTCTACATTTTTGGGTGATTAGAGGGGCTTTTTGTGTTTATTTTGTTTTTGTTTTTTTTTCCATCTTTTGTTGTCAAAACAGGCAGAACTCAGCCAAGTTCACTGCCTAGTGGCGGATCTGCCCCCATTAATGGGCGATCAAATCACCTGGGGGAAAAGAGCACTAAAAAGCCCTACTGTGTTTAAAAACTGACACTCTCACTTTGACTCTCAAATTGCTGGGAAAAAACATTGATTTTTTTTTTCCTCTGTTATTCATAAGCTTCTGAACACCTGGAGCAGCAGGCAGCCAAAGGAACGGCCTGAGAATGCCAAGCAGATACCGAGGGCAGAAGGGGGAGCAGGAAAGAGGTCCCACACTTTAACGGGGCTGACAGAGATGTGCCCTCAAAAGAAATGCTAAAGACGAGAACTTGCAGCTTATCAGCTCACCAGCATCAAGCCCTTTTGCAATCTCTCCTCTTCGAAAAGTCAAAGCAGCCTTAAATAACAACACCGTACAATTAAGCTGATTTCAGGCACTTCAAGTCAGACAGCGCACGCGGCTCGGTTTTAAACCAGAGAGAAATAACAAACTTCATTCACACAGAGTGCATACACGGAGATTTATCATCATTCTGTTAACCCACTTTGAAGTCACACCTTCGCTAATTAGGAAACACAGAGGGAAATTAATTGGTGCAAACATAAATTAGCCGTGATTTCTATGCAATACCTACGCAACGCGTCACCCAGCAGTCAGCCGGATTCAAAAAGTCTCTTACTGACAGGCGACGTGCTTGAGGACAATTTGTTTTGGGTGTTCGAAGAGCAGGGCAGTCTCCAGCAGGCAGTCTCAATTCATCTGGCCAGTTAAACAAACCGAGGCCACTGCCAGCCCCCCAAAATGCTCTGTAGTTCCTAAGGGGGAATCGATCAGGCTGATGCACAGCTGCTGGGCTGCAATACCTGCCCCTGGCTGTGGCAGACCTGGAACTGGAAACCTAATGGAAACCCCCTCGGGCAGGTCCCATACCAGGCTTTGCCACAGAAGCATGAGCAAAGGCAGCTTCATGTTGCTCTCTGCACATCCCAGGTGTCACCGTGCAGCTCACTCACCAGCCCGCAGGCAGCCAGCCTGCCCTGCAGGACGCATCCTTCCCAGCTACAGCGTTATCCCTACAGCAGCTCAGGCAGGATGCTCCTGACTTTGTTTTTTAATGCAAAACTGAATAAAATAAAAGATAAACCAGATAGAACTGAGAGGGAACGTATTACTGCTTTTTGTTGTTGTTTGGCTGTTTTTTTAATTCTTTAAGTATGTATAAATGTATAAGCAATTTTCCTTTACTCAGGTTGAAATGAGATCATGTTGTATCTTATTTTTCAGCTCAGTAAAGTCACATCTCTGATATCCCCTGCTCTCCTTGTCCTGTCATCGCTTGTAATTTCCACAGACTGACAAGGGGCGCTCTACTTAGAAAACAAACAAATTCGTGTTTCAAGAGCATCAAGTATTAAAAACACCGTGCTAGAGACGTGCACTTTGTATTTTGTATAACATACAGAAGTCAGTAGCTGCATTTCATGCCATTAATGGAAGAAAGAGCCCCTAAACAGAAGCAACACATGGCAAAGAAGTCAGTTGTTTAATGCTGAGTCCACTCAGAGACTTTTGCACACACCCAGAGTAACTATTTAGGAAGATCCTCCTTTCCCTGCTGTGCAAAGGAGTCAATTTCAATTTGGAAGAAGCATTGCTACGGTGGAAGTTAACAGAAATCTGTCATCCCCTGACTCTCAGAGTGATGCTGGTAGCATGCTCTCAGCTCGAGCCCCTGCCTGTTGGATTTCAGCACGGGCTCTTCAGTGCCATCACCGAACGTGCCTGCAATGGCAACGATGCCCTGACTCTGCACGTCCCCGGTCTGTGCATCTGTGTGAGCAGCGTGCAGGTGCTGCACGAGCGTGCGGTGCCTCCCCTGAGGGAGAGGCACCTCCAGAAGGACAGCGAGCACAAAGCACTGACCCTTGCTGACGGCTGTAAAACAGCAGGTGCTGCTGCACGCACCTATTATTAGATATCAGGGGAAGAGGGTCGCGGATGCCAAGCGTGCCCTCCAGAACATCCTTCCAGATAATTGCGTGCACGTGTTCTGAAAAGAGCTGGAGGCATCCGAGTGTGACTCCTGTGCTTTAACTCACCGTGAGCAGACGCCTGGAGGACGACAGGCTCTGCAGCCCCCGTGTGCCGTGAGACCTGGGCTCTGCTCCACTTTGCAGAGACACAGAAGGTCACCAGCTGGGGATGTGAACTCTCCCACAAAGCCAAAACCCACAGCAAATGCCCAGTAGATAATCAGCCAGCTGCACACACAAACTCTTTATTGAGTAGAAAGCAGCTACTGACCCCTTCTGACAGCTTGAGCAGCCTCGAGGTTGTGGCTCCATTTCCTTCAGAGCAGCTTGCCATACTGAATCAACACCCTATCGCTCCCAACGCAGCCTTGTAGCGTTATCTGAGATGTGTGCACGGCACATTTGAGCTCCCATCTGAAATTAATTTGAAACCTTCCAGTACAGGGAAATGTGGTTTCAAGCTGTGCTCTGCTGACACGATGATTTATTGATTTACCTGTACACAAGGAACGCAGACGGCAGCACCTCCAGCCGAAGGATACACTGCATTAGGCTGCCCTGCAGGAGGAGGAAAGCAACGTGGAAGCAAATAGCTCATTTGTGGAGTCTGCAAGATGCACAGGAATGCTGAATTTATGTCGGTTGGTTTGGTTGCTTAAATCATACCCAAATGTCCTACAAGTGATTAAAAATTTAAAACAAAATCAATAGTTCGTCTAATGCTCACATCATTCTTCTAAAAAGAGGGACAAGTCATCTTGGTACAAAAATTATCACTAGTCAAAGCTTTCTCTGAAATAAACTCCCAATTACTTTTAACTAGTTTAAGCAATCATCCTAAGGCGTAAAATTATGGAGAGAAAAAAAAAAAAAAGAAAACAAAGCTACTTGTATTACAAGGATGCTGCAGTGCCCTCTAGAGTCTCCATCACTTTCTCATTCCAGCATCTAGATGCAGAGATTCAAAAATGGCTCTACAGATATCACAGAGGCAAGTGGATATAAAGCGGGGCTAATAAGTTGAGAGTTCAACTCATTCTTAGTGCTACTTGGACAACACCTCTCCCCCTGCCTCTATGCAGAAGGGCATACCTATAAAATAAGGCATAGCATTATAGGAGGGACTTTCAATATCAGTATCTTTATGTCCTATTAATAAAATAAGATGCTAACAAAGGTGAAAGCAAATATTGTGGTTTTATTACTTGCTCCCTTCCCAAAAGCCACACGTATTCCAATAAATCGTATCACAAGGCAGAATCTAACTGGATCCTTCCAAGACAGGCAATTGCTGCACTCAGATCTGCTGCATTCAAACTCGGTGCAGGGCTACAGAAAGAAGGATACTGCTCCCACTAGTGCTTTGTTTTGTTTTTAAGAGTTTCAGTTCCTTTTCCTCAAATTTGTAAATCAAAGATTCCTCACCACAGCTCCCTACTATACATATCCCTCTGTATGTATCTAACCACCATCATTTTTTTCCCTTTTATAAACTGGCAAGGGGAGGACAAAACATACTTTAAACATATCATAGCAAATCTTTATCAAGTACCTTCTGCTGATAGCATATCCTAACAACTACAGGCACAAATCCCCACTGCCCTTGCTGCAGGAACATGAACCAGATGGGAGAAAGGGAGCAGGAGCAAAGAGCACAGGAGCAGGTGGGTTGGGAAAGACTGACAAAAACGCTGTGAGAGACAAAACCAGAACCCCAGAGGCCCCTCTTAAACAGCCTGGAGATGATCTGAAGTCTTGTGCAGCCGTGGAAATGGACCCTCAGCAATGATGTAGAGGTGTCTGGTCTTTGGGAAGCCACACGCCTTGCTCAAAAGTTGGCGTATGCTAAATTAGCCTAAATTAGAGTAGCGCAAGCTTTACGCCTGGACACGCCATAAGCACACATTCCCCATTTGCATCTTTCTTAAAAATGTTTTGGGTTTTGTCTCTTTGTTTTTGGGGTTTTGTTTTGTTATAAAAAATGTATATTCCCTCTGCTAATTTAGTAGTGTCCCTTCAATGTTTCATTACTCCTTGGGCAATGTTTTTAGGAGGTACTGAGCACTGCTGCAAACATGGAGATGCTGTTATCTCCATCCAAGACTAAAGTTGGAAAGCTTTTAAGTTGGCCAAATGTACATCACATTGAATCACACTCAATTAACCTAATCAAGTATTTCTCTAATGAAAACATACGTTTCTGTGCTGGCAGTTTCTGACTCAACCACAATTCATTCAACGTTAAAGAAAAAAACATTAGAAAAACCATCTGTTCTCTTTAAATAGAGAAGCTATTTTTACCTTCATGATGAGCCCAAGTAATTATAAAACAAGTGGAGTGGGTTTCAAAAAGAAAAAAAGAAAAAGACAAGGCAAGACAGCTGCTACTTTGCCATTATCCCAGCACAAACATGATACTAACCGTGTGGTTTTGGCCTTACACTGCTCACCCTGCTATGCATCACGCAACCTATTGCCACCCGGTTTGCTGAAGCTCTACAGCATATGTCACAGGGAGACACAAAGGTTAGAGTGCAGCACAGAAAGATTTGGTGAATGAATTGCTACGCACTAGAATTGAATGTCAACAGAATCCCAAAGTTAAAGGTCTTAGAAAAGGGTTGAGTCTTGCAGGAAATCAGTGACAGAAGTCCCACACAAGTTCTTTTTTTAGGTGACAAATTTCAAACTGCAGTGCTCAAGAATTGTCAGTCAGGTGGCAGCTAGCCCCAGGGGAGCTGACATTTGCTGCGTTACAATTCTCCAGGCACCCACATGCTCCCAGAAACTGCGACAGCATTAACCCAGTCAGCACAACGCCCTCACACTTAATCCTGTCTGTAACCCACAACGCAAACATCTGCCTGTGTTTCCCAACGAGCTGCTCTCTCACCCGAGAGGCAAAGCAATGCATAAGATCAAGCAAGCAGCACCTTCCTCCTGCAGATTTGTGGCAATGGCTGCAAGACAGGACAGCCCTCAGCTGCTGCCCCTGGTTGCCTGGAAGGAGCACGAAGGCTCCTCTTTTCAGTTTCAGAGAGGGAGGCTTCTTCCCAGTATTACATATTGACTGCCTTCAAGCAATTCACCCTCAGGCCGCTGGCTGTAGGTTTTCCCATGTGGCTGACAACAGGATCCCTGTGACTGTTGTGTTAACGGTCTGCCAGGAGCTCATCCTGCACCTCACTGCAGTGTCTAGAAGAGAAATATTCCTTCCATGTCCCCAGCCCGTGAGTGATCATGCCCAGCACAACTCATAACTTCCCACTGACCCCATTCCAGAGCCATCTAGTTACAGATTTCATACTCCAATAAACTCCACAAATCCCAGGCTGCCTGACTCACCTCCTCCTTTCCGCAAGGGACATTCACAAATGGTGCTCAGTGACTCCAGGCAGGCACAGGCTGCTGAGCAACACCATATGAGCAAGTGTTCCTTCCCTCTCCCGAGGGGCCAGCTCCACACAGCTCCCCTTTCCCCAGAAAGAACAAAACACAAACCGAGGTGACAGCAGAAGCTCTGACTGCGTCCCTCTGCCAGGCAGGAGACAGGAGAAATTCAGAGAGAGTAAAGAACTGAAACAGGAAGAGGCAAGAAGGCATCAGGAAAGCAAACGAGGAACAGCAATTCTGGAGGTCTGTCCTTGTGCCTTCAGCCAGCCAAATACACGACCATTTGTCCTTCACGCTTCTTGCTCAGGAACGCTGAAAACAACTGTGTATAAAAGAATCACTCCTCACTTATCAAACTGCCTATTTGGAAACCTTTAATCCACTCCTTTGCCCCAGAAAAAGGGTACCCTGCAGCTCTGTTATCAGAATTGCTATCAAATGGAAGTTACTCGGTGTTTTTCTTAAATCTACAGATGTAAGAACAATGGAACGATGTCATTACAAAAGAGTGACTCAGATTTGATATATATTTTTGTTTCTAGCTCTCATGCTTGCAGAAGAAATAACCAAAAATCAGACATATGCTGAGCAAAGACTGAAGAGTCGGTCAGAACATGTGCTCTGTTTGAGACTTGAAACTGCTGCTTTTTAATGTCAGGTTACAGGCTTGGGAGCCCTGGGCCATTGCTGTTGAGCACAGGGCTCAACACGGCTCATCTCAACTCCTCAGAGAACCTAAACCATATCATCTGGACATACCTACACCAATTTTCAGTGAAAACACAGCAGCTACAGGAAACAGCACATCTGTCTCCATAGCACTGCAGCACGTACTACAGCAAGCGCCACTGATAAAGACTAAATTAATTAGCAACATCAAGCTGGGGTGTGCTGAGTTGTATCAGCACAGCCAGTAAAACCAACAGCTTGAGGACTCCTTCAACTTAAATCACTTTGTTCTTGTCTTTATTAAATTACAACTCTTTTAGCATTTCAAACTAGGTCACACGGACAGTCATAAAGCTCCTGGGTAGTCAAAAAGGTGAGTGTTCCCCAGAACTGGGGCTAACACGAGAGCATCATCAGATGCAAATAGCTGAGGGTCTGTAACTGAGGAGCGGGATCCCAAAGAAGCCAGTCTTCTCCCACCCACGAAGTGCTGTAGAAGTGCTGCAGCTCTCCATGACATTAGGTGCACATCCATCTCGTTCTCTACTGCACGAAAATGTTGGAGACAGTCAGGGTGAGCACCCTTGACACACAGCAGCACAGACAGGCTGTGGAACCCCTCACGAGGGGCTGCCTTAAAGAACCCAGCAGGCAGCGTAAGTTTTGGCAACATGAATATATCTTAACTTGCTTCCAGGCTGTCTTCTGACTTCAGCATCATGAAATGTACTTCACATAAGAAGCCTGTGACAAACATCCAACCATATAAACTCCAAGGGTGTGCGAGGGGGTAACAGATCAAGTATTTGAAATCACAGAGGAGAAAAACGAACACAAAACCCACAAAGCACCACTGCAATACGCTGTCAACATTTTATGCAGCTCACCTAATAGGGCTTCAGTGAAACCTTATCAAGCACTTACCTTGGCGTGCAGTGACAGAACCACCTGGCCTCGTGTCCCAGCAGGGCTGTGCACATGGGGAATGCTGAATACAACTGCAGGGTCCAGGCACTGAACTTCTAAAGAAAAGTAACTTGGAACTACACCTACCTTCATGGAGCCTGTATGCTTGGTCAAAGGGCTGTTTGAATGCAATTATCACAACCTCACCAACTAAGATATCAGTCTTCATTGAGCACTAACAGGTGGTGGTGAGGTGGGTGGGAGGTGGTGAGGTGTTATAACTCAGCTGTTATAACAATTAACTTCCTAGTTTTAGTGGCAATGAAAAAATAAATCCCTTCTTTCTGTTCACCTGCTTCCCAAAAAGAAACTCAGAGATTTTAAACGGCTGCGAAACAAGAAAGAAGACAAAAACCTCCCGCACGTTAAACATGGTGTGTGTGATTGTAGTGGTGACTGCATCGTTCTTCAGGGTTGACTCAAAGTTTTTAAGCACAAAGTGTAACCATAGCACAGTTATGCAAAATGGGCTTCAAAGAGCAAAGCTTCTTAAAAAATCTCAACAAAAGTTCTTGGTAGCAAATGTTGGTTCCAAAGATTCACTAGGAAACAAAAAAGAGGCAGAAACATCCACCCTGAACAGACCGTTTCAGCCCCCTCTGCCACTGTCTGATAGTTTTAGGTTGCTTTTGTCCAGTTACAAAAAGAATAAAAAAGTAAACTACCCACAATATAGGAAAACCACTACATTTTGCCAGAAACCCACTTGAAACTCCCGAGATCCAGACACTACACAGTTCTGATATGTGCCAAAAATATTCCAACTAATGCTGGTCATTAAAACGCACCTACCCCAAACAAGTCCTGCACTCCCACCTCCCACATCAGTGCGAGCAGTGGTTTTGCTGCTGTGTGGGCATTTTTCAACTTTCCCAGGATGGTTTGTGAAGAGAATCCCACTGATTTGAAGGCTCACCCTATCCTTGGGATGGCAAGTGGTGTGACTGAGTCCTGTGAAATAATTCTCACAAGCTGGGCCAATGGAATCATGTCAGTTATTTACTACAACATTAAACAACAATTACTTAGTTTGAAGACACATGTAAGGATAGCATGGAAAACCACGCTTGGTTTTACTCCAGCTGCAAGAAAATCTTTCATTTCATCCAGACCAAAAGGTGCCAGGGCCCAGCCTGCAGGCAGGACACTCACCCTGCTTTCACTAAAGACCTTTGCTGGCAGAGGCAACTCTCTTTTTTCTCCATAGGTCTCTGTTCAGCTCAGCGTCTGTCCTCTCTCCCTCACACTCTTCTTCCAACACTTTTCTCCAGTTCATTACCTCAGACCTTCAGAAACCAGGTTCTAGTGCATTACCCAAAGGGGAACTCACTATCTGCACTTTATTAGTACTTGTGTTTCTTGGGCATGACCAGTCTCCTACTAACGACTGTCTTGGCTCTCAGCTGCCAATAGCTTCTTAACCCATTGTGAAAATAAAACTCTCTCCCCCTCACTCATCAGGCCAGAAACATCTCTGCCTGAATTCCTGCTGCCCTGCAAAGCACATTTCATCTCAACACCTCACACACAAGCATCAGTTTATGCGAAGAGCTAGGAGAGACTGCGTGCTGCTCAGTGCTAACTCCCAGGAGAGATGAACACAACACCAACCACAGCTTCAGGGACAACTCACTGCAGAACAGCAAAACACCTGATGTCTTTGAGACACGGGTGGTAAGGAAGCCAGCACAGGCACTGCAGGCTACGATATCTTAACCACGCTTTTGATTCTTAAACAGCCCATTAAAAATGAAGGGTCTCTGTATCTCAGCACAACACAGACCCTGCAAAGCTCCGGAGGTCTTTGCATCAGGAACTGCAATCCCACCTGAAATCACAGAGCAAAGGCTGCAGCATCCCTTTGTTTGCTGCAACCTCCTCCAGCAGCAGCAGCGTGACAGGACACTGCCCCCCTCCACGTGCCAGCAGATCCGTGCATGCCCAGCACACTAATACCCGAGGCATGTACGCGTCTGAGCCGTGGCTGCGTGCTGGTTAGTTAATTACCATTAATTAATTAATTCCCTGCAGCAGTTTTACCTGCACAGTCTACTGGAGCAGCCTGCAGCAAGCAGATCAGGCGAATGTTGCTGAAAGGGAGAGCCTGCTCCCAGCTCTGTGTTTCCTAGCAGGGCTTCTTGCCTCAGTCGGCCACGGCTGAGCTTCAGGCTTTGCTGCAGGGCTCACTTCCTCGTCTCTCTGAGCAAAATTAAATACTGGAAAAGAGAAAAACCTATTGCAATTGTTTGCTGCAGACCCAAGATCCTGAAAATCACCTTTTGGAAGTGGCTCAAATGCTTCTCTTCTGATCCAATTAACAGCAATGCCACCAGGAATTAGCAGGGTGCCGATGCCCTCTACCTGCAGAATCCCGTTGAAGAGCTAATGGTTAGGGAAAGAGCAAGTGCCACACCAAGGAGTAATGAACCCTTTCAGAAAGCTCTTTTCTTTCGGTCACAGTGAGATACCACAAAGGGCTGAGTAGATCTGTAGGAAAATTACTGGGTTCAGGCACCAGACACTTTTGTTTCAACTGCATAAGCGCTTGGTCCCCAGGAGCAGGTGATGGGAGAGGTTTGGTGGATTTTTTTTAAATACTTTTGTATACAACACGTTACCTGAGTACGCTCTCTTGACACTTGTGAGATGTAAACCATGTTCTGATTTTCCGCATTTTCACAAGAAGTGTTTAAGAGTCTCCAAAATTTGACTGAATTAAGAAGTTCCAGTATCCATAAAATTCTATTATTATTTAATAATTAGCCAACTGAACACGTCAGCCAACTGCAGAAGTTTTGCACTATCTTGCAAGGTCCCAGGTGCTTTCCGACCCTATTAAAGCCAATGAAGGCTAATTATGGCTGAACCCCACTCCTTGGAGGTCCCAGTGTTGTGCACATTTGACCCAGAGAGGCACAATAACACTGCCTAGCTCAGTGATACCTCAGGAATTCAGAAGCAGAACAAGGACTGAAGCCCAGACACAAATCCCAGCCGTGCCTTCTGCACGGGGCTGAGACACCACTTGTGAAAAGGAGTGGTCAGAACAGTCAAAGATTCTCAAAATTCGCAGAGAATTCAAAAGATTCTTCTTTCAAAAGCAAATTTTTCTATACATGCAAGTGTTGATTAAGGGGTACTATTAGAAACTAAATAAACCAGCCCTATTCCATGTTCTCCAGTGCAGCTCGGGCCCCCTGCTCCCCTCTCACAGGGAAGTTTCACCAGGGACCGTCACAGGATTGCTCTTTGCAGTCCCTACATACTTTTTTAATTCCTTTCCAAGTTTTCCCCTTTGGCTTCCATAAGCTGCTCTCCTCAGGACCTCATGAACATCACCTTGTCCCCATCATACCTGTTCAGAAGGCTGCTCCAACCACCACTCTTTCAACCTATCGCTTAACCAACTCCTGAAACTGGTCACACTGCTGTTGGCAATCTTAGCCACCTGTTTATCCATTCTTTTAACCCATCAACACGAAAACCTAAAATAAAATAAAGAAAAACTAGAATAGGAAGATATCCAGGAAGCTCCTTCTGGATAGCACAGCTAACATAATCTCTCTGACTGATTAAGACGTGTCTGATTGGATTTGTTTACAGCCACAGCAGTAAGTTGAGCACAGACTTATCAGATGAACAGCCGATAGCTGTACCCTCCCCGAGCGGGAATTCATTTCCTAAAACTCCCCCAAGAACAGTCAGTACAGAGCCTGTGTGCCCAATGAGCAGCTCACAGACCCAGTTTGTGGAGTCGGTGTCTTCCCAGCCCCTGGACAGACTGGACCGAAGCCCTTGCTGAATAATTGATCAAACCTGCTCAGCGCACGAGATGGTACAAATGGGCAGGGAACACGAGGTCTCCTTAACTTATACTTAACCCCACTGACCACAATATCAGCCTCTCCGAGGCATGAAGAGGCTGCTTGTGGAAATAATCCTGCCCGATGTTTTCGGATAACCTCCCCTGGTAATCATGACTGCTCCTGTTGAGAGGAGAGGCGGCTCTGCAGCTGAGCAGCGCCGTGGCTTAGCCAGGCCAGATGGCACGCGCTTGTCTGCCATGTGCAGGGGGACCAGAAGAACACTTCAAGAAAGGAACACGCCATAAACGTTACGGGCTGCTGCAGATGGGTCCCCGAGGAAGCGCTGGCATCATTACTTAGGGCGAAGACAAGCCGCAGATCTCCATTTCCCAGCCCTGTGCACAGCTAACAGCTCTCCTGCTGCCGCAGCACTTCCAGCACGAGGCCCCAGCGCATCCGCAGATTCACCACCACATTGCAGGGCTTCCTCCTTAATGGCCTGCCTGCCCCAAAAGGGACCCATTTCACCATGACCTAAGCATACTAAATTAGGGCTACGGCCATTACCAGCAAGGCTCCGGGGCCAGCTGTGATTTAAGGTGCCCTACATGCCTGAGAACGCTTGGTTTGGTACCTCACTTGTGTCTTCAAACCTCTAAAAATATTTTTTAAGAGCCTGGCTTCAGGGCCCACAAGCCCAGTGGTCCTTTAGCTCTTCTTTTATCGGAGAAGGAACATTGCCTGCACCCCTAAAACTGCATCCCAGGTCCCCATCTTCTCCTCGAGCAGTCAGAGTTGCCTGTCTTCCTGAATAACAATGCCCCAAAAAAAACCTCGTCAGAGGCAGCTCCCTTGGAGAACACCCTCCACTTCCACACTCATCAAAACAGGAAGGAAACAGAAGATTTAAAATGTTCTCCCATTTATTTTGCAAGCCATTTTCCAGCCTGAATATGTACTTCTCTTTCAAAGTTGTCTCCTGGGGACAGCGCGTAAGCACAAACAGAGGCTCTTTATAAAATTAACTGTGTTTCAAGTATTCAGCAAAGAACACACAACTGCAATCAATATTTCACACAAAGCAGGCGTTTTCCGAGACTTGCTTCAGCACAACCAGATGCGGTGCAGGTCTATTATTAGCAGGAATTTAAGCAGCCTTGTGTCAAAATGAAACAAGAGAGGTAACAAAGAAATCAAGGCATCTAAACAGCCCTGATTACTTTCAAATGGGAGGTTTTTCATACACACCAGCGTGGCAGTGCTCAGCAAAGCCTTCCACGGTTGCATGCAATCTCACAGGCAGCTGTCAGGCATACAGGTGCAGGGGTTGGCTCTGTGCAGGCATTTCCTAGGGCAAGCAGCTCACGGTGGCAGTGAAGTTGCTGCCATCATGAGGGGAGGGACGCAGCCCACCAGGGCTTGCTGGCAGAGCTCCTCCAGGCTCCTTCCTCGCTGAGCAGCTCAGGACCCAGGAGCCAAGGCCCTCTCAGCCAGTGCTTTCAGGCATGTTAATTCCTAACACCACCATAAAAACCTCAAGACCCACATCTTCATGCCATCCATCCAGACAACACAAGCTAATCAATAAGGCTCTGAACTGTTGTTGACAATTTATTTGCTTATTTTTTTTAAAGAAGCACCCAACAGCCTTGCCTGTATTTTTTAAGCTTTTTAACAAGGATCTTAGCCAAGGAAATGAGTGCACCCTCCTCTAGATTGCTATACCAGACCCACGTCCCCTTCCTAGCATCTTCGTTAAGGGGGAATAATTCATTCAGGACTCAGGTACCCTGCCTGGGATCTTATTACTGCACTAATAAATATTAATGATGCATTGCTGCACTGTGAAACCCGTGAGCGTGAAGTAACGCAAATACACAGGCGCAGATTGTTTAATTAAAATCTTGTTCAAATGACCAACAGCCCTTTAGCAGCGTGAAGCTGCCTTTGGGTGGAACACAGCCAGCACACTCATCTGTGCAACAAACAGGGCTGCTAATGCAAAACGTGGTTAAGCCCTGATGCCACAGACCCAGCAGCAGAAAACGTGCCCATCCCCATAACACTGATGGTTTCTCTATGCATCACAGGTTCCTAAGTCAGGAAAAAGAGAACTCACCTACAATAAAGTGGACTTTCAAATTAAAGCTAATTTATTCTCTAGTATTTAAAGTCTACTCTGAATAGTCACTTCTGTCTCCATTTAACTCATCTTTTCGATATATCCCCTTGGGAGATTTTTCATTTAAAATGTCTGGAACACGCTTACTGCTGTGAGGACACCACATTTGTTACCATTAGAAGTGCATTCAAATGATGCACAGTATTTTCTCTAGCACTGATCTGAACTGCATCCAAGCTGTATGCATTTCAAATTGGGCAGAAGCCAAAGCTACTGGAGACCAAACTTGCCTCACTTCTGATCCTTCAGCCATCAGGAACAATGAATTATTTAATGATAAAAACCAGAGCAGACTGTTCTAACACGCATCTGTGATCACCTCAAGTCATCACCGCCACCTCTTCTGCCAGCCCAGGACCACAGAGAGACGCTCTGGCTATTATCCCTTTCCCTGAGAAACAGCTCTGACCTAAGGACAGAATTTGGTAGCACCTGGGCTACAGGATGGCCCTGGGCCTCCCAAAGTTCCCTGATCAACACAAACCCTCTGTTCTGCCCTTGGTATCACTGCTCCATGCAAGTACTGGCAGAGCTGACAACTGCTAAGGCACCTGTTAGACGGAAAGCTGAACAGAACAATCCAAGTTTGCCCACTTGAATAAAAATCAC
Source organism: Aythya marila (assembly GCF_965140915.1). Classification (NCBI taxonomy): domain Eukaryota; kingdom Metazoa; phylum Chordata; class Aves; order Anseriformes; family Anatidae; genus Aythya; species Aythya marila. The sequence goes on along the minus strand of NC_139046.1, from coordinate 6,481,750 downwards.
AGTTTATATATGAATGAAATTTAATACAAGGACACCATCTTACCAAGCCCAAGGAACACAACCTCTTTCATTCTAATATTGGGCACCCCTCAGGTCTTTGTTCCTTCAGGTATTATTTCCCAATTGCTATATTGAATAATTGTTAACTAGGTCAGGAATTAACTGTTGGATGTGCTTACCAAGATTAGATATTGCAAACCACTGAGGAACCTTGTGTATGCAAAGCACATGGGTAGCTTTGAAAGCAGTACACTGGTGCCTGGAGCAAGTATCTCACCTCTAAAGGAGAAGACGACTAAGGGTGAGATACAGAGTGGTGAGGAAAAAAGGAACTTCTGCCTGGCACCCAAAACAAGCACAAAACAGTAGGCAGTATGAGATACTCTGGTTGCTCCTGACCAAGCAAGATGAGTTTAGCAGGGTTTATCAGCTTGGTCTCTCGTCACAGTGCTAGTGAAAGGCAGAGGCAGCCCCAGGAGAACACCACACGGCAGGAACTACATGGAACAGCACCCAACGGAGCACAAACACTTCCAACTTAATGCAAAGCTCAGCTAAAAGCAGACTGGGACACGAAGATCCACACCAAAGCTTCAGCAGCTGAACCAAAGGGCAATGTAAACATCTCCAGGCTACCTTCATATACCTACAGCCAGTGTAACAAGACTTCAACACTGCACTGATCCGTGTACTGATCACATTGCATGGCGAATCCCACTCCTGGCACTTGTTGGGCTTACGAGGGGCTAATTTACAGCCTCACAAGTAACTGCTCCACGCCGTGCTTGCTGATCTAGCTCAGTCTACTCACGTTGACCGGCAGCGTTCTCCACAGGCCGTGTTGAAGCACAGAATGACGTCCACATCGTGTCAGCCTGGGCCTTGCCCGAGGTCACCCCTCCTTAGGGACACTCTTGAAAGACAAGGAGGAACAGCAAAGAAGTGAGCACGGCTGAACGACAAAGGGAGGAGAGAAATCAGGCTCCCCATTAAGTCCCACCTTTATAAAAACTCAAGCCTAGGATGAGACGGGGAGACGATGGACCATTTTACGCCATCCTGACACCCTTTAAAGGCTTCTATGATTATTTAGTCCCCAAATATTCTGGTAAAAAAAAACACAGGAAAACCAGCCCAGCCATCTCCAGCACAACCCATGTCCGTGCTTCTGCAGCACACCGGGGGCTCCCCAGGACCTCAGCAGCACCCAGCCAGGTTTCACCCCCCCGATGCTGTGGCCTGGCACACCACCAGGAATTTCTGCCCTCCCTGCAGCCCAGGCTTACAGCTTAGGATCAGACAACAGAAAGCGATTTTTCCTCAAAACCACTGCTGCAGCCAGAGCCCCCCCCTCCCCACCCCCAGCCGGCAGGTGCCGAGCTCCCCCCCCCGCTCCTCGTCCCCCCACGACCACCAAACGCCGTGAGGGAAGCCCCGGCGAGGGCCAGCGCCCCTCGGGCACCTTCCTCCCGCACTCACCGTCCATCGCCATGGCGGCACGGCCCGGCACAGCCCGGCTGGGCTCGGCTCGGCCCGATGGCGGAGCCCGGCAGCCGCCGCTATAGCAGGGAGGGGACGCGGTGACCCGCACGGCGCCTCCCCGCCGCGGGGGGAGCCCCCGGGCCGCGGCCGCCATGAGGGGAGGGAGAGAGAAATAAGGGGTGTGAGGGGGGGGACCGGTGAGGAGCCGGGCTCCGTGAGGGGAAGGGGAGTGTTTGTGGGGTGTATAGCGGGGGATGAGGCTACACCCGCTCTGCAGGTCTCTTCAGAGATGGGGCATCGGTCCCAAAGCCTCTTTCCACATGCGGGTGCCTAAGGTGTTGCAATAAAGCACCAATAAAGCACCATCTCCACCATCCCTATCACAGCACCCAGCCCCTGTCAGAAACTGATCCAGAGACACGCAGCAGGCTGTGGGTTAGCTTGTATCTGAGCTCATGATGCCTCACATGTCATTGCGTGTACAAAACTTTTCTAAAGAAATTAAGCCCAATAACCCCAACAGCTGACAACCTGCCCTTATATCCACCATTCTCCATATCCAAGTTTGTATTTCTGTGACTGAAGAGGAACCAGGTTGGGGCCCGTTACATGAAATTCAAGCTTTTGCAAGAGAATTTTCCTTTACATCTGTTTCTAATGCAGTCTACCTACCGCGTACCAGAGAAAAGGCTGACCCAAGCCCTTAAGCGCTGAGTATGATGGAGCTTCAGCACATTGCTCAGCAGCTTGGCACAGTCCTGTGTCCCCTGTCCACAGGTAGGCTCACATACAGCTGAAGGACACAAGTATTCACTTACCAGGCTTAGTCTGGGGCCCATATTTGAGGACACGGCTGAACACGGGGTGAGAAAACCAGGACCTCACTCCAGCTCCATGCGGCAAGCTTCATACAATGTGAGTGGATGATTCCAGAAATTATACGAACTTTAGAATGAAACATTCCAGAAAGTGAGGGATAAAATAGCTGTGACAGTTGAAGAACTTTATTTCTATGAATGTGTGATAATATAAACCATCTGCACAGGGTCACATTATTTAAAATATTAAAGTACACGACTAGATGAAACCTGAAGGTATGCTCTAGTTCTCCAAAGGTTCTCCATCAGGTCTACCTCTGACAACCATCACTACTATTTTTTCAATAGTGTTTTGAACTCCTACAGTAAAAGTGACTCACTTTGCTACAAGGCCAAGCTAGCTTCTTCACTGCACAAATCTCTCATTATTTTAACAACTTCATATTGCTGTGAGTTGTATAGCTCTACCTCAGTGAACACGGAGAACAATTAATCACCACTTGCATAAACACATTACGTAGTTATGAATACTGTTACATTCACTCTCAAACCTCTTCTTTTCCACACTAAACTCTCCCAGGGCTTGTTTTCTCTTTGTTGCCCCCCATTTTTTTTTTATTTTTTTATTTTTTTTAAGATTCTTCTAGAGGTGTCTAATGTACTCCCCAAATTGCAGACAAACATACCACCACTGCCATCCGTAACACGTGGAATTTTTCACATTAGCACCACACTGCTGATCCACCTTCAGTTTGAGAGTTGCAAAACCCTCCAGACCGAGAACAGCTACTTAGTCAAGCATTCCCTACCTGGTATTTGCATTTAATTTGTCCTTCCAAGTGCAGCCTTTCGCATTTACCTTTACTTGTTTACACCTTGTTGATTTCTCCCATTAATAGACTAAAAATTGTATTGGAAAATGTCCTCCACTTAAGCTGTTTCTAAACTGATGTCACCTCTAAGTGTTTTAAAGTACATCCTGCTTTTCATCGTCCACGTTATACTTGTAAACATGGCATACCACACATTCAAACGTCCACTTAGAAGATCCTTCAGCTTTGCTAAACACAAGGTGATTACTATTGTATGAATGTTATTCTTTAGCCATTTGTATATCCATCTTAGAGAAGTTTCAGCCAAACCGTATTTCTCTAATTTATTTAGAAAAGCCACAATAGCATCTAGATACATACTGTCATGCTGCTTCACCCTTATCTAGCAGGCCAGCTGGAAGTTAGACTGGAGTTACAGAGATGAAGTTATCTTGAAGTCTTTCACTACTGTATTAGCTGAGGCTATAAGCGGGAGAGAAGTTGGATATTAGAAAACAATATTCTTGGAAATCTAGTTTTACTGTTTTTGTTGTTTTTAAATGACGACACCTTGCTTTACTGAAGCATCTTAGGAATTCCTTCTCTTGTTTTTAATAGCCTGTGATTGCTCACCAGACTGCAGCAAGGGAATTTATATATTTAAGAGATCACACCAGCATTATGAAATGTTGTTTACAGTTGCCTCAAAATTCTAAAGATTACTCTTTAGAAAAATTACCACTGCATATAGTCATCAGTCAAGTTTATCCTTAAACATAACTTTCTTTTTACATCTATGTTATTTTATAAACAAATTAAAGAGCACACTTGTTTTCATAATTATAATATTAAAATAACTGCTAGTTGAGTGCACCCGTCTTTGTGCGTATTCAAGCCTTTGCATGCATCAGATGTTGATCTGCAAATCGTTTTCAGAACAGGAGAACTCATGTCAAAAACTGAAAAATGCTCCTACCCAGTTCTTGGGATGGTTCAAAGATACAAAATGAGGCAAAAAAGATGGTCACATTATAAAAAAAAACTGCCACTTTAGGGAAGCATGAGAAATATATGCTTGACAGAATAATAATAATTTAACTGAAAGGAGCATGTCAAGAAAGTGAAAAGTAAGTTCTTGTACACGTGTTTATTGTTTAGTCTCCTTGAGAAAGAAACCTGCAAGTCAGAGGGAAATAGAGAAACACCTTCAAGCTTTCCTTCAAGAACTTAAAATCCCATGGCTGGAAGACCTAGTTTAACCTTAGAGCCTAGGAACAACAGAAGGGAACTGGTGCTGCAAAGTTCATCCTTAAACAACCTCTCAAGTGAAAAAACTATTAAGTGGTGAATTTGAAGCCATAAGCCCAGTATCTGCTAGGAAGAGTTCTGCATCTTTTTTAATGGTCCTGGGATTTCCCAAGAGATTCAAGTTCTGTACTTTGCTGCATCTCATTTTCAAATTGTTCCTCTATTACACCTATACTGTTGTCCTGCAATGTCAGGATACCGGAGGCTTCTTGGTCAGCCTCCATATGCACAGCCAGAGCATCAGCTGGAGCTGACAAAATAGACAAAGGCAGCATTGCCCACAGGATCCTAACAGCATTATAATGAGCAGACAATATTGACCAAAAAAGGTCTAGTTGTTTTCCTTAAGAAGTTTCTTTACATCTCTTGTATTTGCTCATTAAAAATTAGGGGCAGAATAAGTTTGTGCTGGTAACAGAAAAGCACAGCCTTCATTCACGTCAGAAAATCCAGATAAAACCACATCATTCCAAATTAACAGGTACGATACCTGCCCACGTTTATAACTACAGATGAGTCTTTTTTTTTTTTTTTTTTTAAACAAAAACACATCTGTGGTACATTTTATCAACAGACTAAACCTAACAAACTCAGCACCAGAAGATCAATGGAAGCGGGCGTGTCACGTCAGGAAAAAGGAATAGACACTGTTTGTATGATAAATTTAACTGTAAATTACTTCTATGGAGATTTTGTTTTTCCTGTATAGAAGTACTCTTTTTCTGTAATGACCACATCTGGACTAATAATGACTTTTGGATTAAACCATAAAGTTTTTAGCTGTTTGGTTGAATATTCAATTGTTCACTTAATTATACAATACATTCTTGGCTTTATTAAAAAGTATTTCCTCTTTGGCCATAAACAAAGTTTCCAGTGTAATACTAGTACTTAATTAGTAGTTTTTCCAGTATCCATCCTGTTCATCACTTAGGCCCATTCCTCCTTACCAACTAATGCATTTAATACATGCCTCTTTTATATTCAGACCCTTTATATTTACACTTCACAGCTTCTTCTAGATAAAGGCACTTCAATTCCTTTGGCCTTTGAGAAACCTGCTGAATTAATTCATTCAGCTTAGGCTCCTTTTACGTTGAAAATCTTTCATATTTCTATTTTGTACTTCTTATTGTAGAAAAGGACACCCAAATTCCATTTGCCTTTCTTGACAGGTCGTATTTTTTTCAGCTCTGTTCAACTGGAGAAAAATACCAAGGAGAATAATTATCCACATTCTTGAATTGTCATTGTCATAGGGGGGTATTTAAGGCCATAGCCTCACAGGGATGAATGATGACAAATTCTAGTGCTTGTTGTTTACAGAAAATACACACGTACAGCTTATGATTCTCAGTCTTTCTGCTTTTTCTGCAGTACTGTTGCCTAGCAATCGTTTCTCTGTTCCATACCTGTCCTTAATACCAAGCTTCAAGTTTATTTCCACACCTATTTCCAAACCTATTTCTTCCACATCAGCATTCCAATTTATAAAGATCATTCTGAGTTCTAGTCATGCCCTTGTACAGCTCAGTGACATCTGCAAAATTAATAAATGCACGTTCTATTTCTTCATTCAAATATGTAATAATACCAGGTCTGCTGGAGACTTAGTACAATAAAAGACTTACCACCAAGTTCAATTCCAACACCTGTGGGATCAGTGATAAATATTGCTAAAGTTGCACAGTATAAAATGTAGCAAATAAACTGTGAAAAATGATTTATTGTACTAATTTTAAACAGTCAGTAAGCTTATTATGTTCACAGACAAAAGATTCCAAACATCTCTCATATGGGAAAGTTTTTCATGAGCTGTTCTTCCAACAGCCTCAGCTAAAAAAATTGTTGCAAGTCAACATGAGTTCCGAGTAATTACTCACATTGTACAAAGTGAATGCAAGAAACAACCATCTTCTCGCTCTTCCCTTCTCAAACAGCATGTGGCAACTTCATCTCCCACAGGCATCACTCACCGGGTGCTATACCATGAGACTGCTAAGGTATAGCAGTCACTACCAATATCCCAGTGTCACCTGTAGCTCTGGTCCCAGCCATTTCCTACTGTATGTCCAAAGGCATCCAAACAAGCACTTTGTGCTACATCTGACATTTACAACTTGTCATTAAAATTCTCATTAGTGCTTCTCCAAGTGGATCCTCTAACGTCTTCTTCTCCTCTTGGTAAGAGATAATTCTGAAAGGAAATAAAAAGATTTTTCTGACAAGCTTTTCAAACTATCTTCTCTCATGGGAATGACTAAAGTAGAATTAATTCTGCACAGAAAAAGGAAATGAATTAGATGAGCTCTTGAAATCTCCTCCTAATTCCTCTCTGCATGGCTTTAAATATGAAAAAAAGTCCTTCTAGTTTCTATGGCATATGATATCATTCAAAATATTAAATACAACTCCACTGATTAACAAAGTACTGTACTTTTAAACTAATTCAACCTTGACAGCTTTCAGTTCCTCGTGAACTCGTAACATTTCATTGTGAATTTGACACACACAATACTCAAAAATTAAGCACAAAATTGCTTATTGTTTTAGCACTTCAAGTTTACTGGCAAAGCTACCTGGAGAACTCCTGGTTTAAAGTCAAAACATTTGGACATTAACAACTTGAAGGAGTAAATAAAATCAAGTACAATATTAAACGCACCACTGTGCCTTCTTCAACCTGAAGATCTAAAAGTTGAATGACTTCAAATTGTCTACAGCTAAGGTGATCAGAAGATGTAAGTCACCTCAGTACCAAATATGTTCTTTAAGAGAAGAGAATATAAATGTGCTACCTCACTATGAACATATTTTGATACTTACTACTCTCTTTTATATGAAAATATCTTTCTGTTTCACACAGTTTTTGATAGTAAGTTAACTTAGTATCTAAGAGGTTAGCTCCTCTCCCTGAGAGGCTGCCTGTATTTGAGATGTGGCCCCAAAGCAGAACCCTAAACTCTTCCAAGAGCCCTACTAAATGAGGTATCTCAAAGAAAAGATGATGTGGTTTCCTCTGGACAGTGTCTGTTCCATGGCACTTATGTTCCCCTCAAGTGATAATGAGGACAGACACAGAGCAGTTTGAGATTAACATATCAACATACACTAAATGCATTTGATGCTTCTGTACAGCAACTCCACCATCAGCTTTGAGAAGCCTGGTTTACCAATGCTTCCAAATAAAATTTACTTTCTTTTCAGCGACACAAGTGACAGCAACGTCATCCATCCTTCTACCTCAGTCCCCAGATTCTTACCCCAATGCTTCCAATATAGCGGAGGAAGCTGTTACCACGTATGTATACTGGAACTAAAGCCTCAAAGCATCGCCCAGCTGAAACTAAGGCTAGAGGGGAAACTTCTACGTCCCTCACTTCCATGACAGTGAAGGCAGCAAGGGCTGCTCAATCTTCCAGTGCAGGTTACAGAAGTTCCCGGAGCTACTACTACAGGTATCTTTAATAAGTTGGGGTATAACCCAAAATCACCTCTTATACATGAGTACTCTTCAAGGGAGATTTATATTACAGGAGAGTAAGCCATCTTTTAACTGGACTAATTTTAACACTGAGCACGCTATAATGAATTCGACGTACAAAACCCACTATTCACAGGATTTTGCCATCGCGTGTGCTTACAACAAACCCTCAGAGCAAAGCTTCAATTTTCATGCAACAATATACAGGTTGAAAACTAACCTAGCTTTTGCAAGGAAGCAAAACATGGTCCAAAATATCAGGTTTTGTTTCAGTAAAAATACCTCACAGTAGAAAGCTATTAAAACAAGTCTCCAGCTTGTTAGAATTTCAATCATCATACCTTCTTCACCTGAGTTATCTTCTTCTGTGATTACAGGCATCCCGATGTGCTGAGTAACAGCTTCCTTTTCTGCTTGCATCTCACCTGCAGATATATTTTTAGGAAAAAAAGTCAGTTTTTTGTGTGTGTGTTTCTGCACCTCAGGTACCTCAGTTAAAAGACTCTTCTCTTGCTGCTATCTCAACTTCCCAGTCAAAGACTGAAGAAACACCGACGTTTCAAAGCATCTTCATATGGCTCACTAGAGAAATCCTCAGTAAAAAGTAACTAACAATACAAGCTTGGAGCATACTAATCACCAACTCAGTTCAGAGATTATTCAAAAATCCTGTCCTTATTCCCTCTCCAATACGTTGCCTACTGTTCTGAAGAAAAATTGCTCAGTGCCCACCTCTGAAGAGGGCTGAATTTTCTCAGAAGCTCTTTCCTAGCAGAAGCTAAAAGTACATCAGAAAACAGACTTTAGAACTTCGAAATGAAATCACTGCCTTCAAAGTAAAGTCTATGCAGAACTACTTTGTTGCTCAAATTTATATAACTTTTAATAGTAAGTCAAGTGATTGACTCAAGTGGCTGAGCAACTTTTATCAGTTTAAAAGAAAGACATCACAAAGCTGACTTCCTTCAGAAGACAAAAGCTATTTGCCATGTCTTCAGAACTAGGAAACAAAGATCAAAATCAACTCTTGGAAGACCAAAAAAAAAAGGAAGAAAGAAAAGAGATGCATAAGCAGGGATGCGCAAGTATGTGGAAAGAAAGTGAAAAAAAAAAAAAGCACAAATTCAAAGGACATAAATGCTATGACAGTAAAATAAATCACTCACTGAAGAGTTCATACATGTCAAAGATCAGTAAAAATTCCCAGAACTATTTATGGCGCTTTAGTTTAACTATAAACAGCATGCAGTCATGTCTTCCTACCTGAGTAGACTGTGTAAAACAGACAGAACGGTTCAATTATGACAGAGGTATCACAAACCTTTCCTTAATTCTTTTTACCTCCAGTAAACAGTAAAAATTTAACCCAGCTGCCTTAGCTAGCAAAGTAATTGATAAATTTCTGCAGCCTCTCCAGAAAAATACCTTTGAATTCCAAAGAACCTCTTCTCAGTGCTGGCTGTGGTCTCCTACTGTTTTTTCTACTTCGGCTTGGAGATTTCCTATAATCTGACCCTGATTCAGAAGATTCTAATTTTACTTGACGATGTCTTCTGGATTTGGAGGCCTAGAACGTAAGTATATGCATAAATGATAAAAACAAAAGTTAAAGGGCTACAACCACATGTTGCTGCAAATCATCAGTACTTAACAATTCAGCACAGACCGAAGCACCAACTTCCTCACGTAACAGAGGAAAAAGGAAGGGAGGAAGGGAAGACTCCCACTAGTTACTGTTTTTCAGTTTAACATGACAACATTAGAACTGATTCTGTGATTTAACAAGACCACTGTTTAAAATTCAGGTAAAGAAACATTCGTTTATGCTCATACCACTCTCTGTTGTCATCAACCTACACTATACTGCACACCACTGCATGTAAGCAAAGGGAACATTTCCAAAAACTGCTACATCATAAAGCTTATTTACTATCATATTTTTCTTAGGTGCCTAGAGAACAGTACCACTGCATATCCACAAGTCTGGATTGTTCATTGTAGATTCCAGAGCTCTTTTTCATTTAATAATGCACTCTCCAATAAATGATTTAAATAAACAAGGAATTATGTAATGTTTATATACGTCTGCCATAAAAAGGCAATTCAGCAATGTTTTCGAAGTAGTACTTATTGAAACGTTTCAAAAGTTTGCCAAGTGACTTTAAAACCCCAAATTCCATTTTCATAACCATCTTCACAGCTTCAAATACCTAAGCCTTGTGGAATTTGAACAATTAAAATCACAAGTATTTTTAAATTCCATTTACATAAAATTCCATCTATTAAAAAGCAGAGTACAGACATTAAAAGATATCCCAGAAATGAAAATCCCTCAGGCACAGACCATATTGCATTGCTTCCCTAAATCTAACAATAGTGAGGGCTTTAGGTTTTCCCACTGTGTTAGTTTGGAAACCAGAACATACAAAAGTTGAATTACAGAGTGCAATTTTAACTCCTTCCTTTCTGACAAATCGCTTACATTGAACTGGTATTTAAAACTACTATTTAAAACCAAATACATCCCTATCATCAAGTTTTATATCTACCTCAACAACTGCAGAATAAGACTTGTATTTGATTCTAGCCAATGCACTTGCTCTTTCAGAACCCTGCAAAGAAACAAAAAGATCAGTCAGAAAAAGTTTCCATATTACAGCAATATTAAAACAAAATATTCAATTAGATTTGAGCAATATTTCACTATAGTTCTAATTCTACAATAAATGGTAACAAATTATTTCTTAGTTAAAAAATTCAAACTCCATTAGGAATGAAGAGCATAATTTTGGTTGCCTTCAGTTACATAGCCCAGTAAGAGAAAATAAAACTTTGAACTTCACATGTTACTCAAATTCAATGTTGCAACAAGCAGGTAAGTACAACACAAGCATTAAAAGTGGACATTGCATTTAGCTGAAACTCTAGGAGGAATCACAGAGGAGTTTGGCCAAGAAAACAGCTCTTTTCTGTACTTAGCTGAAAGAGCCATAGTTTTTTATTGCAAGTGTCCAGGAACTACCACAGCAGCATATGCGCAAAGCTTAACAGAAGACAACGCAATTTAAAAAACAAATCCCAATCACACTAGCTATTCCTGGAATTTACTTTGACATGAGTCCTGACAAACACCACTTCAGACCACTGTGATTTGAAGTTAACAAACTAACAGATTTTGCCTGTGCAAAAAACACAGCAAACAAATTCATTCTTCTTACTTCTGATTCTAGTGAAGTTCCTTCTTCCTTTTTGTTTAGCACTTCATCAGCTTCTTTAGCATTTAGGAATAACTTCTGAAAAAAATACAAAAAAGAGTATTTTTAAACGTCTATTGTTCACAAAGCAGTTAAAAAATTCAAGAATTTTGAAAAACATAACAAATATGTAATAATAACATAACAATTAAGTAACCACATATGTTGATTTCTTCCCACCAACATTACACTACAGCCCTTCCTTGACCCCAGACTGTTACAGAGCGATTTCATATAGTCATTCTAATACTATCCACAAACCACTTCTTCCTTAAGGGCTTACCTTTAAGCAATCATTTATTATTATCACAGAGGCAATAAAAGCCATTGTCCTTCCCACTACACCATAACTCTGCCTAGGGTTTTACTTATTCCGTGTCTTCAGTGTTCCAGTTCCTCTGCTTATGTGTAAGATTTACAGAGTATGTTTACAGGTAATGACACTAAGCCAGTTCTTACATGTTCACATAATCTGTTAAATTGCCACAGCATAACAGTCGGTACTACCTACCATTCTTTTTTGCTGCCATTCCTGATGTTCCAAAGTTATATCTTTAAGAGTAACTACAAATTCATCCTTTATCAAGCTCAGGGCCTTGTCTGGCTGGGATTTGTCAGCTGATATGACACACTTCATTTTCTGGTAGTGTTCATGGATATTCATCAGCTCCTAAAACAAGAAAAGAGATGATTTTCAGGAAAAAGAAGATAACAGCAGTAGAGTGATACTAATGCTCACTGAACAAAATTAAGGTTATATGAACTATTCTAAGGAGACCACTGCAGCAGAGAGGTGTTATATTGTTTATATCAGTTCAGTTTCAGGGCGCCTAGCAATAACGTCGCCTAGCACTTTCCCATTAGTCCACCAACTACAAAGAATGAGTACTTATTATTTAAACTCAGAAAAAAAGTATCTGCAAGAGTTGATCCTTTGTACCACTGAGATTTCAGCCTGATATGGTAGTCTATTTTCTCTCTGGAGGAAGCAATTTACAGTCTACTCACACTGTCATTTCACAGATTACTGAATTTTGTAGCGCTGTAGTCAACCTTACTGATGATACATATTTGCTAGCAGCAACTGGAAAAATTATGTAAGCAAAGATATGCTACTGAGTCATAACAAACAATGTAAGCTATACCCTGCTTGAATTATTTATTTACAAAAAAATTGTTACCTATTAAATGAAACCATGTTTTAAAAGGAGAAATGAAGGTCTGAGAACACTATAATCTTGCAGATCATTCATTTTCTTTTACAAGTACCCAGCTTCCAGCTAAAACTTGCAGACATATCAGAACAAACCTGCTTCCCACAACCCATCATTTTCCATTTTCCTTTGCCTAAGTGATGGTTGACTATTTTTTCCCTTCCTCTTTTACATCTCACCGAGACAAAGCCACAAAACATTGGAGAGTATGGTACAGGTACCATATGGTACCAGCAGATACCACAGTTCTTCCAAAATGTCCAGAAAAATTGTTAGCACAGACTACTACCTTTTTCTGCATTCCATAAGATGACTCATAAAGGACAATCTTGGGCTAATTAAAGAAGTTACAACTCTTCAGAAAAACACAAACGGTCGTTAAGTTATTGTTCAAAGTTACTGTACCTCTAACACATCATTAGTGATGAGGCTGCTAACTCTGTTGCTTGGGTCTTTAAATTCTTCTTTAAATTCATTTTCCTGAATCTTCTTCTTAGTTCTGTAGTTTAGCTGTAACAGAAGACAATGCTTTGTAACTTAAACAGTCAACTTAAACCTCCTCTTGAAAAATCTTACTGCATATCCAACAATCAAGAGATGCTGAAAGGCATAGGATTAACTCATCAACAATAGCGTGCAGCTTCATTGTCAAGTGCTCAGCACTTTCTGAAAATTATTCCCTAATCAAGAATTTAACCTAGCAACCAAACTCAAGAGTTCACTGTTTCCACAAATTATGAGACATCTCAAATGTAATGAGAATATTTGATGCTGGAAAAAAAATATTTTCAAGCGAGATGCACACTACATTCAAACATTCTCTAAGCTTTATATCACATACCTAGTTATACAAAGTAAGACATAGTACATCTCAACCCAGCACGACAGCTAAACTAAATAAATTAGTGCTGTTGAAGTGCTAGCCATTGAAAGTGAGGATATTTTATTAAAAATTGTAAGCCAATAATGTAATAACTCACTAGCTTTGGCATTGCTGTGAAATGGAATGCTCTGGCAAGTCGCAGTGTCCTAAAGATGTATGCCGCATCATAATGCTGGGAATCTATCAGCTCTTGTTGAAATTTCAGGATTTCAGGCCAATCCTTTAGTGCAATTCTGATCTGCAACAAATCCATGGTATATTATTATACTGACATGCGTATTTCAAAGAACAAACACAAATTCAGCTGACTGCTATGACCACATTGCACACACAATAATTGGATGTCTGGATGCAGCATGTCACGCGATCACAGAACTACAGAAAGGATCCTACTATAACACGTTACTACTATCACAAATTTTGCAGATAAGCTTCTTGTACTGTTGTGTTAAATATTCTTACTGCAGTTGCTGGCTATGATAGTGACATGAGTCCTCTACAATATCTGAGAAAGTTAATTCTTCATATTGAGGTGTCTGAAACAAAATGAACTCCTAGAAGGCTCCGATTCACCAGGTAATTAGGAAACAATACTTGTGCCATGATCTGTTGCCAATCAAACATTCATTTAAGTCTCTCTTTCATTTCTTGCTTTTCCTCCTCTCCCATCTACACTGTCCTCTTAAAGTTTGTTCTACCTGAGGTACCTTCCTTGATGATTCCTGGACTCTCTAACATTTGCTATATAGCAGCTGTTTTAAATTTGCCTAAATTCATCTCTGTAAAAGGCAGTGACTTCTCTGAAGTTGAGATATGAGAGGTAATGGCATCATTGCGGGACGTTTAGGTTTGTTTCCTATGTAAAAAATTTGGACTCAAATGTTAATAATGCATACAACATACATGACAGTTCCTGAATAAACCACTTCTTACACTGATTTTCCAACTCCTTTATATACTGATCTCCTCCCCTAAAAGCAGCAAGCAGGCACGTCATTCAGGCATTCAAACTTTCAACATCTTTACGTATTCCACTTCTAGTTAACAGAAACTGGAAATAATTTCACCTGCCTTCATTCTCTTGAAATTCTAAGGAAGGACTGGGGCTGCAATGGAGTTGTCTCTGCATTTGATGAGTACATTCTCAGGTCCCATTTTGAAAACTAGCCTCGTTCATTCCTTCAGTCTTGCAAACAAGATTTCTATGAACACGGCCATGATTTAAAAGGCATAAACACTATTGTAGTCACGACCATGTAAGTTCTCAAACCCAACAGTGTCTGAAAGGTTACCTTTTCCAAAAAGACCTTTTAAATTCTAAATATTTTTACATTAAGAAAGTGAAAGGGAATACCCCACCCATTTCTGATGACAAAGCAGACAAAGGTACACGAAACATCTTATGTCTAGTCCCTCCTGAGAAGGAAACCCAAGAACAATTACCTTCTGTTTTGGCTGGCATAGCTGCGTATTGTAGAGCCCATACAGCAGGTACAGAGCACCAACTCTGATCTGGAAAGCATACGGTGGCAAGAAGTACTGCTGTGCCAGTTCTAACGTCTTCTTCGTGAGCTTATTCCTCTCCAGAGCTCTTATTCTACCACTAAAGTAAACAAAAAGGAAGCATGTTAAAAGCAAGTAACTATAACGGCGCAGGCTTTACAAAGTCAGTAAGGCAGAAGCAAGCACCACGGATTTGAAAACACATTACCACAGGGCTCAAGTTCTGTGAAGTGTTGAGAGGCCTCACATACTGACACCTTGTAGTGAGATATGCAGTGAAAAACGCGATACCCCATGGTCGTGTTTTTTAATATCATTTCTTAAGGAGCGCACCAAGATCCTACTACTGTACTATTACTATCGTTCCAACCATCAGCGTTCAAACTCCGTGTGCAATTAGTACACAAAACAAACCGGCCTAGTACTCGATGAAATGACCGATTAATCCTTTTTTCGTTGCCCTTTACCTGCCAACCCCCCCCGGGAGCCCTCCCTGAGGGAACCGCGGTTCCCCCTTCAGCACCCGGGGGGGAGCCCGGCGGCGGGGGGACTGCAGGACAGGGGGCATGGAGGGTCGGCTCCCTCCATCTCCCACTCACTGAAAGATGGTGTGGAAGCGGCGCTCCCTCCACAGCTCAGCGAAACGCTCGAAGCGGACAGTGTCGGCCTCCTGGAAGGCTCCGAGCAGCTCCTCGCAATCCGCCTGCAGCCCGGGCACCGAGCCCGCCTCAGCCACCGCCGCCATTTCGCGCACGCTCAGGCGGCCCCCTCAGGGCGGTCGCTCATGCGCTTTTCCCCGCTGCCGGGGCTCTGCTACCGGGTAAGGGGGGGGGGTTGAAGGGAGCCGGGGCTGAACCGAGCCGTGCCCGGCATGCACGGCCACACGTAGGCGGCGGGGCTGGGCGGCTGCCGAGCCGCACGTAGGGTGCCTGGGCGCGGCTTCAGCGAGCGGGTGCCGGCGGTGGCGGCTCTCCCGCCCCTCAGCCGCTGAGGCAGCCGAGGGAGCCCCCCGTGCCCCGCCGGAGCCCAGGTGGGTGGTGAGGGGGGAGCCCCCCGGGGCCACCCTGCCGGGGATGGGTTGAGGGAAAAGGGGGTCCCGAGGGGTGCTGGGGGGCTGGGGAGAGCCGGTGGGGGGAAAAAAGGGGGATTGGGAAGGGAGTGAGCGGTGCGCCTCAGCCGGGGGGCTGCGTACACCTGCGGGAGTTCCTCGTTGTGGACAGGGGGTGGATTCACGGGTTGCTTTCTTAATGGTTAATTAGGAAATTAATGATAAGTTTTGGTCTGCCGCTGCGGCGTTCCCCAAACCGGTTCGCCGTTAGCAGCAGCTAACCCATCCCGAGGCTGCTCTTTGGGGTTAGGCACTGTCAACCGCTCTTATAACCTTCACAGCTTTTGAGGTACAAATATATCTTTCTGTATGAATTATATTCACAGAAAGGCTCCAAAAAGCTGTTGTTAAGCGTCGCAGATAGCTGCTTTCATTGAAGAGGGGCAGGGAGGCTTTAGCAGAGCTGTTGCATGCGGTCTGGGCACGTTTCAGCAGCTGCCGGGGGGGAGCTACACCTGGTGGGGTTTTGGTTGTTTGTCTTCTGAAAAAAACATTTTTCGTCTTATTGACGCATCATGGGGTGACTTCGTTCCTTCGGGGCCAAGCCCGGCTCCTCATCAGTTTCAGGAGGAACTTCGTTTAAAGGGAACAGAGCTTGGCATTGCAGTGACGGTGTGTAAAGCTCGAGTGTGTTTTCAGAGGATTGAAATTAAAAGTGCAGCGAGCGTTGCGATTTCTCAGAGATGCTGTATCAAGAAGCGCTAGGTGGGTTGTTTTTCTTTATTCTAAGGCAGGTGGGGCTGCAAATCGTGACACTTTGATTCCCTAAGAGGATGTAAGACATGGTGAGGACAAGGCTGTTGCGTGTGTGTTAATGCGTGATACGTCTTGCAGAAAATTCGGCTAACGGTGTAAAGAAAATGCGGTGGAGAAAAAAGGCAACAAATTCTTGCAGAACTCCTTTTCTGTGCCATTTGCAATGAAATACAGTGTTAATTTTTTAGGTTAATTAATCGTCCACTTCGTTTTCTTAACTCTCTAGTCAGTGTTTTCATTCAGCGCTCCTTCAGGTGCTGAGTACATTTTAATTGTTCCTTGGAAGGCAGGCTGTAGGTTACTGTATCCTCCTCATGTTCTTATTTAACTCCTAAATGAAGGGCTGAAGTCCTGTTTGTCCTATTAATTCCTAGCTTATAAGCAGCAAGTTAAGAAGCCATTCATCCTGCATAGATATGGCTAGAAATAACGGGTTTCTGCAGTTGCACGCAGTACAAGAGAACTCACTCACTTTTGAATGCCTTATGTGATTTAGATCATATAAGCAAATTGAAAACGTGAAAATCATGTTTTCATGGATTTTCATGAAAATGAATCATGGATATGTTTTATTAAACAGTGCATTCCAGCTTCCATGTGTGCAAACCCATCACTTCTAATAAGTAACGGGATCATACTCTACTGTGACAGCAGCTCTGAAAGCAGAACGCATGCACGCTTCTTCCCAGCAAAGCAAAAATGGGGCAATAGGTTTTGAATTTGTGCAATAGGAAATGGCATTCATTTAATGAGACAGTAAGAGTCGCAAGATGTTGTCAAATTTATTTGCATGTGGTGAGAGCAACTGAAAAATCAACTGGAAAAATCCTTTTGAATTTAATTTTTCTTTTGTTACTAAGGGTGTTCTTGATTTGTTTACCCAGAGGTTTCCTTTAAAATTTCCATCCCTCTGGCTCTGCATCTTCTCTGTAGCTTCCCCCGTGAGAGCCTATGCAATCCCTGGTGTCCGACTTGTTGAATTGTATGCCTAACCTCTTCTGTTCATGGATTTAGTCTATGTAATTCAGGTGGGATAACCACTGTGACCATTTATAAATGCCATTGGACAACAGACCACATGTATGCTTAGTGTCAAAGTTTGTTGACTTCAGTAGCAGGTGGGTCACACCTCCAAACGTGCACAGAGGTCTAGTTGTGCTGCACAGTGTTTAATTCTTCTTATTGTGTTTGCCATCTCCATCTTTTAGAACAGGAATAACTGATGTACAGAAATCACAGACGTCACAAGTTAGAAACAAACCCTCTCTTTTATTGAATTTTATACTGTTACACAATCAAAAAGAAATACAATCACAAGTATGTCAAAATGTTTCAAGAGAAATATCAATTGCAATAGGTTGTACTTGGTTCCAGAAAAGAATCTCATTAAAATATACCACTTTTTCATGAGAGAATACTGCAATTATTCACAAAATCTACCATACTGTATAAATCCAGTAGCAAACTCTTTAACCTTTTGGTAACTTGGCAAGCCTTGCTCAAGGTAAACAGGGAAGCAGAAGGAAAAACGACAATGCATTTTTTGAATTTGGATCAAAATCACAGTTCCCCAGACTGGAGCTTTCCAGGGAGTCGAGTGTCTGATCGCTAATGGTACTTTTAATGAAAGCTGGATACCCAACTCATGAGTTCCTATGAAAATACTGGCCTTTCTACATAGTACTCCTGGCCGGTGAAATGTTTGTTTTCATGCCGGGTAGTTGCAGTTTGAGTAATCTGCATGAGTGCAGTGCCATCTGGGTGAGATGTGTGCGGTGTTCAGTAGCAGCTAATCAAAGGGGATGGGGAATAAACGACTGACCCCAGGCATAGCCTCTAGTGCCTGCTGCACAGCACTGGGGTGCTCCTGGCTCCCAGGGTCATCAAAGGAAATGAGTCATTCAGCGCTGTGACAAGGGACAAAGCCTGACAGCAGATACGTGATGTGGGCTGTTCCACTAGTATCTGTTTAGCTGTTTAAAAAACAATTTAAATAATTAAAAATGCCATTAAATATGCACTGGTTTAACCTGTAATAATCAGCTATTTGATTCCTATAGCTTTATTTCATTGCAAGCATGTGAAGTTTTAATTGTTCTTTCTGGCCTCAGGCTGGGACTTAAAAGTAATTCATAATTACTCTGAGGGAGTTTGTGCGTACACAGGAATGGAAACTGATCAAAGTAACATAGTAAATTGCTTTAATTTTGTTTTCCAAGATCAATATACAGTCCAAGCTATCTTACTACATGGGTGGAAGGTGTGGTTAAGTGTGCACTTTGGACTCCAGGCTACCCTTATGGAGTGTAACATCTGCTGTCTAGCAGCTCAGCTGTAATAGTGGCTTCTTTGGAGCTACAGCTGTGGTTAATTGCGACTACTTTCAGGTAAAGGACTGAATGTCATCACCATAAATTCTGGCCAAAAAAAAGGCCTTTATCTTTTAACAAACCCATCAGCATCCTTGATAAAACATCAGTTGGAATCCATATGCAAAAAATAATTGATATGCCATGAGGAAGACATAGTGTGACTACTGCTGCAGTCACTACCTACTGAAAGCTAGCTTCGTTATGCTCAGCTTATGGGGAAAAGATAATTGAGCATGTTTCATATGCAAAAGCAAATACTACATCCAGCTGCAGTTTCTTCGTTATTACTGGTGAAGAACAAGTGCTCTAAGTAGCAAGTCAACACGGAACTTACTCAAAATTGCTAAGAAAACCTCTAGAAAGAAGTGTATTCTTCCTCCAAAGAAGGGGTAGAATCTAAGGCTATATAGCCTGATGCTAAGGAAAAAAAAAATTAAAGCAGCTAAAAAGCCTACTTCCTGCTTCTGTAAACTTGCAGCAGTTTTTATAGCAAAGCTGAGACTAGGCCAGAGCAGTTACTGTTACTCTTCCATGCTTTCTTCAGCATTTCTATGAGCTGAATAATTGTTCTCAGTAACTACAGCACATCATTCTTAGTCATAAAATTAATTTAGCCATATCCTGGAAGCTAGAGCTTCTACAGGGGATGCTCTAATAGTGAATGGGAGAGTTAGGCAAAGGAGGGGAACACTTGTTACATTTATGTGTAACTTTACAAGCTAGTTTTCAGGTTGAGGCTTTTTCTTTTTAATCCTCCGAAGTGCAAACCACTATGGGTACTACAATTCCTCCAAGGATTATTTATTTCACTCACTTTTACAAGCACTGTAAACAAAATGCTATGCCTCAGTAGTACGTATAATAGGAAACGTATGTGAGTGGGGAAGATTCTTAGACAAGGTGATGCTCATTTAAATCCCTGGCTGTTGTCATTAAGAACAGAAATGATTCCTGCTGGCTCATAACCACAGATCATGCAGGTCACGTAAATTTTCCTTCTCCTTGTAATATGGATTTTTCTCTCGTAACTCACTACCCTCTTTTCGTACATTAAAGAGGGACTCCAAGATAAGGAGTAAGTAACAGAACTACTTCAAAGAGGACAACAGAACATTTCTAGTGGGAGATGAAAAAGGATAGCCTCCCAGGACAGGGAAGTAAGAAAAGCACAACCCACTTGTACTTCTCTTGTCTACAAGACTCTCCTCCCTATCTCAGCTCCTGTCAGTCTATGCAGAGCTAAGGATATGGGTAGCCCCTGCCAGCTGCTGCTTAACTTGGCTATTACAACTTCTGCTACTAGAGAAAGCAATGCTAGGGGAAAACGTGCTGTCTTCAAGGCTTCACACAGCACACACGCAGTATTCTACTGCTTTTATCCAAAGAGCTTTGTAAGCTTCGCATACCAAAGCTTTATTACAAATCTTTAATACTGAAATATTAGGTGCGTATATATTCAAATTGTTCTCTACACAGATCTTGAGCTCTAGCTTAGTGTACCTTCGTGCTTTCCTTTCTCTATGGAACTTCTGCTGAAACTAAGTATGCAACCACATTCTGCTACCAGTGCTTTACCTTTCTCTAAGTCAGTAGCTAGCAGTCTCCATGTAGTTTCATTAGCACAGCTGTGTCAGTTTGAAAAGTGCTTTTGCTTCAGTGAAACTGTAACAGTAATTTTAAAAGACAGGTTAAGCTTATGCACAGTTATATCGATTTCAAAATACTCTAGACAAGTTCAGTGAAACCAGTTTCCAAAATAAAAACACATTTTGTGACACTCCACATTTGATTTCTTACACTGAGATACGCTGCTTAAAATAGTTACGTAGGTATGAATGTACAGAATATATTGACCCTATTTACACATTACAAGGTTGTATCAGTAGTATCATGTTTTATGACAGCAAAAGAAGTCACCTAGTCAAAGTTACTGAGTCAACAGCACAAGAAACTAGAACAACCTTTATCGTGGAGTACCAGCTTCATTTTCCATTGTGCAGTTTTGCAATTTAAAACAAGTTATCTTTAATCGGTCACTCTTGTGAATTTTACATTTCCTGCTTTCCAGTGTTACCTTGATAATGCTTCCAGAGACAAGCCTTTAAGCTGTTTGCGAGGAAGAATCTTTCCGCTCTGAAATAACGCACGTGCTGTCTTTGCACTTTCAAGTTTGCTAACTGGTGTGATAACATTACAAAATTTTACGTCTTTGGCCGGCAGTAGTACAACACTGTCTAGGAGACTTTAGTACTGAATAGGCTCAAATAATTAAGTCGGAGATGTTACGATCAAAGCAAGGAAGCAGTGATTTCCAATGAACTCTAAGTTAAAAAGGGAACACGGATGAACGATAACCACTAACAAAAATATAAATTATCTCATCTTTCTCAGATAACACACTCCCCAAGGGGGCCTGGTCCACATATAGTTTATTGATGTAAGAAAACAATACAGTTAGTGTTAGATCCAACCACGAAGAGCAAAAGAATGAGTGAATGAAGGTTTTGTACAGTACATATAGGAAAATAAGATGTCTGTGACAACTATATATTTCTAAATAAAAAGGCTTCTAAATATATTCAAGTTATTGAAATCTACATGAAAACATATGGATGTTAATAGCAACAAGGTGCGTGAAACCAAAACATCAAAATATTGAGCAACTCAATGATGTACTAGATAAAACTCTGCTAACAATGCAAGATGTTTTACAATCTGCTTGAAATATCACCTATACCACACAGGGTAAGCTGAACATTTAGATTTAAGATCATACACAATATTAGCATTAACTTCAACAACTACAGGCAGGGATTTATTTTTTTTTAAGCTGGCAAAGTGACTACTTTAAGAACATCAAACTCTCTCTAAATTGAGAATGTACCCAAATAAAATGCTGCTAGCCCTTCCCAGATAAAAACCTTTCCCTTTGACTAACCACACTCATTTAAGTCAAAAGCATAAGACAGCATTTAAGAACAATTTATATTACAACATGACTAAAATAATGACGTAATCCA
Source organism: Aythya marila (assembly GCF_965140915.1). Lineage (NCBI taxonomy): Eukaryota > Metazoa > Chordata > Aves > Anseriformes > Anatidae > Aythya > Aythya marila. Next base: position 6,459,736 of record NC_139046.1, on the reverse strand, counting down.
GGTTTAAACATGATTTCATAGGCAAACAAAAGATTCTTCTTAAAAACTAGTTTTTATAAACGCAGAATATATTGCATGAGGAACTGCTGGTATTTTTTAAGAAAATATATTGTGCGATTGTGGCTACAATGCACTGCTGCAAAGCATTGTTGTTTCTTATAAAAATTATTAAAATAAAAAAAAACTCACTTGAACATAAACAGTAAGAGAGCACAAGTCTTCCAGCTACCTATGAAGAGCAGGATGGAAGTATTGCCAGTTGTTCCTGTGTTGACATTTTACTAATGATAAATTTTGGTGACCAACTCCCCAGCCAAAAATAAATATTTTTTAAAATCAGGTGCATATTTCTAAGCTGCTATTGCAAGTGTGTTTTAAATGTAATGGACTTAAGAGTGTATGTACCAAAGAATTATAAAAATGCACTATAGTTTGAGTTACTGTTACATAAAGAACGTATTAAAAAGACTGTCAAAATAAGTAGAAAGGGGATCAAAACTGAACTAACTGAATTAGTGCAGTACTGTAGCCAGGCTTCTAAAATCAGATATAGAAAATATAAATAGACTGCTTTAGGTGATGATTCACCAGTGTCCAAAAAAGGAACAAGTATTGTGAAAGCTCAGTTAACTTGATCCAGAGCTCTGAGCAGTTCTTCCCCCTGTAGCAGGTTTCTGTTGCCTTGTATGGGAGCATTTACTTCACAATCATAACTTGTGAGTTGGGGTAGTCCACTTTCATCCATCGACTGCCCTAGAAGTTTACTTGCTATGTCTACAGAGGAAGGGGAAGGAAAAAAGTGCACTTTATTCACTTTCCTCCAAAACTGTTCACAAACGAGACAAGTTGGTTATGTTTTTGTCACTCGGTTCTCTTCCACGCAGCCCTCCCATCCTCTACATATTTAAAAAAAGATACTAACCAGTTGATAATAGAATGATTGTCTTTTGCTCCACTCCATTATGACCAGTTGTTTTACATGCCTTTACACGTTTCCAAGCAAGCGATGCATTTCCTCCACGGTCACCTGTCTGCTGGAATAAAGACCCCTAGAAAGAAGTAAAACAAAACTTCTTTATTGAATGCTGCATCCTTCTCGCCTTCCACATCCCTTTTCCAAACCAGCAGTTTCTGCCACTAATTACCAATGCAGGCATTATTACAATTTAAAGGGGACTTCATTCAGAATTTAGGGAGAATGTGTTTCCAAGTACACTGGCCTTGAAGATTATTTAGAAGAAAACAGAATCAGATTTTTATTTAAAAGAAAACAGGATCAGATTTTAAGGTCTCCTCCCTTACACAAAACAATTACAAAATCCTGGTTATCAGCAGCTACCATGCTTGCTGTTAGCGTGGACATGTACACACACCCACACCCATTTAATTACCACTGCTCTTGGGTGAGTAAGCATCAGGTTTTCACTGAAGTCGCTAATGGTTTTCTGCACTGGAATTAACAGCGTGGACAGGAGATTCAGGAACCGTGGTTGGTTGATTTTATCTAAATTTAAGGTATAAGTTCTGCTTGCACTCCAGTTATTGCCACCAACCCATCTGATCCAAGTTTTGAGGGCAATGCAGTCCCAAGCCTTTCTGTTGCAGATACAGCACCTTGACATAAGTCTTTTGGCAGCAGCATACCAGGTTTGGGAGATAGAAAGTTTTTTTTTAAGAGCTCCATATAATTAGTGCAAGGAAGAAAAAGCCACCACTGAAACAGAAGATGGGATGGAAGGAGAAGCCCCATTTTAGTAACAAGTTTGCTAGCAACAGTGGCTGAATCAGCAAAGCTGTGTCTTGTTAGTAGTAGTGACTTGCAAAAGAAGAAAAAGTATTTCAGAATGCTGCCATTACCCTGAACACTTAAAATAGTAAAGGACATGATTTCAGGTTATAAAACACATGCAAGTCAAAAAGACAGTTGTATAATAGAAGTTAAACAACTCAGAAGCTGCATTTCATAGTAAGGTAGGTCACCTACATTGTTCCTGGTTTAAATTTTTATTTTATTTTTTTTAAACTATGAATGCAATACGGCCTTCCGTATCAAGACGTATAACTCACATTTTTCCCCTTTGGAAATTTGGATCATCATTTATAATCTCATTATAACACATTTTGCCTTTGTCTAATTCTCCTGCTTTCTAAAACCAAACTAAAGTGGTACTGTCTTTGCTTATTTTCATTCTTGGAAGTCACGGCAAGTTTTTGCACAATCCCAGTTCTGGATTTAATCTAATTTTTGTACTATGCATGTGTAAGGACTAGTTCATAAACTCAAATCCATTTTGGAGAAAGAAGCCAGATGACAGAAGTACTTGATTGTAGTAATGTCAGTAAGACCCAGCTACATGGAAAAAAATCAGCTTCTGACTGTGCAGAAACCCTTCAAAATACAAGTTTTGTCACACACAGGAAAAAAAAAAAGGGTTTACAGAGAATGAAATTTGAACCTATAAGCATTAAAAAGGCACTAAACATAACAGTGTATGTCCATTACAGGAGTTAATATAAAACTGCTTGTGTTCTGCTATTTTATATTTATCAGCAATGCTATATCACAGCCATAGCACCACTGCGTGAGAAGGCGGCAATGAAAAGCAATAAAATTTTTAGCAGAGCTGTGAATTCTTAAAGAGCTACTGGCAGCAACAGAACAACATGCATGAAAATTGCAAAGCATTTAACAAATAAGGACAATGGCATCAATATGTTGTTTGCTTTTTAATGAAGTCTGCTAGGCTCATAGAAAAAAAATGGATGTATGAATGCTTTCTCAGCTCTCACAGAAGAGGCCAATGGTAAGGCAACACACAGTGACTTGTTGCATTCCCAAACCAGAATGCTAACTCAGGAATAGTTCATAATTCAGAGGAAAAACAACCCTGCGCTGTAAGATGTGATGGATGACGACATCTAGGAGATGGATCACCAGAGGAAGAAAGAATCTCAAAGGCTACAAGGCAGTAGAGGAACTAAGAACTAACCACTTAAAAACTTGAGAGAAGTGGGAATTTGCAATGAAAGCAAGAGGAGAGATGCAGTACGTGGCAAAGCCCAAGGTTTCAAAATACTAAGAAATGACAGTAGGTGTCAAAGATCTCAGAGACAAAATACCCTTACAGAAGGCAACAAGCTTAATAGCCCAAGTTAAGTGACAGAAGTCTAAGAAAATCTAAAAAGTTTATTTTTGAGTTACTTAGCCTATGATGAGGTACTTGCTATCACATACTAAAACTAGAGAGACAGCGCATGAAATGGAAGTGGTAGTAATGTAAGTTTGCCAGATTGTAAGAATTCTATCTATTCCCTTATAGATCAGATGGTATTGTTATCTGACTGCTGTTATCCGACCAAATTAAGAAAAGAAAGCAACCTCAGTCTCAATGGAGAAATGATAGGAAGAAGTGTAAGAACACTGTCCAGAACTCACAAATATAAAAACTGAGTTTGAAACCAGGAACAAATGACAATAAACGACAATTTTGCCTTACATTTGTGCATATTCTACAGATGAAGCATGCCTCCTTGCATGTATGTTCACAAATGAGCATCTCCTACCTAATCAAGAAACGTGCTTGGGTACAGAGGGCATTTTTGAAATGACTGACAGTAAGAGAACTAAAAACCAGTATCTGCATATGCGAGGGAATTTCATGCCCAAACAATCATCTCTGATCCCAAGAGTCCATTGCATACCAACAGCTAAACTCAGGAGTCTGCACTGAAGCCTCGATTCAGAAATTGCAAGGTTAAAAGTGAATATTTTAAAATGGTAAAACAAAACTCACAATTCCAACTGCCTGAAAAAGTGAACCATCATGTTCCATTTTTCGTTTTCTCTGAGCATTATGCAAAGCTAGCATCTTTGGATTTAGTTCTTCATCCATTGCAGTAGATCTAAGAAAAATTGATTCAGGCTGTTAAGACGTTTCTACTATCCTCAAGCCATTCTTTTTTTGTGGACACTTATATACAATATGACAAAACTGAATTTATGAACTATACTAGTTTTCTTTTGTAACTGACTCATTTCAACAATTATTGTCTATGAGCATAGAAAATGTTAGCATTTAATCTTGCTGTGAAGCTCAGAATGAGTTTTAGCAAAAAAAAATTTAGTCTGTAGGAAAAAAAAACAAAGCATAAAAGTTCAGCAATTCATTTTCTACAGGAAGGAGGGAGGGAAGGGTGAGGAAAGTGAGTATTTCTATGTACAGATAAAGCTTCTGTGTATCAAAGGTCTGACATTCTGATTTTGTAGAATTTTCTATCATAAAAATGTGCTACGTATACCTTCGTCTGTCATTATGAATTATAGCTAATTTTAAAAGTAATACGTGTAGCACAGAGACCATAGATGACTCTTACCTCTTAACGAAGTGGACAAAAAATATCAGAAATACTGTGCGGGTATAACTACCTCTAAATTGCCTACTGCATTCTTTTTAAATGGTTGCATGTCAGATAAAAAAGCAAAATAAACTTATTAATGCAGTTGGCATACAGTAGCTGCCTATTACATGAGATGTAAAAGCTACTGCAAAAAAGCTGCTGAGAAATTAACTTTAGGGAAGATCAGCATATCAAAAATATAGTATGAAGTGTCTGGATTTCAACATATCAGTATCTACTTTGAAGCAGAACACTGAATACAATGTATGCCAGTTGCAGTATTTAAAAGCACTTTGTATCTAATTTCTTAAATTCCTTGAAAGTGAGCTTGGCTTTTAAAATACCTTTTATTCAGAGTGACTGTTAGCAAACTGGGTGTTCCTGGACAAGGTTTTTCCGTCTGATCCAATGTTCCTTTTCCTGTTCTGATTGGAGATGCAGTTCGACTCCTGTTCCCACCGTAAGGTGACGCTGGGGCACTACTCGTGTCATTGATTATGTGGACAGGAGATGAAGGAACAATTAGCGTCTTCACATCATCCACACGTTCTGCCACTGGTTTTATTTCATCAGCAGTAGTTGATGGTGTCTGAGTCTGCTGAAATATGGTAATAGTGGCTGTGTTTTGGGAGCTGGAAGAACTGCTTTCCAGTGGAGATAGCTGATCAAAGGAGCGTAGCTGGAAGTCATCATCCATCGGGATGTAAGGAGCCAACATCTCCAAGTCTAAATCAGTTTCCTGGAAAACAAGACGTAAAACTTACGCATAGGTCAGAACATCTCAGCTCTGAATTCATGGCTCCTTTAAGGCTCTTCTTTTTACCAAATCCTTAGAATAATTATTTAGCTTATTTTAGTAACATGTTCCATAAAAGAAGAATGAGGTCTCTGAAAGCATTCTAAGAAAGCAAGAAGAACATTGAGAATAAGCGTTAAGATGATGCAGATTTCAAGTTAATATACATTACCTGAGTAGAGAATGGATTTTTTGCTTCTGTATCTATCGCAAAGAGTTTCTCCACTAATTCCAGTTTGAACTCATTAGCCATATCATTATCCACATCAAAGCAATAGTCATTGGGACTACTGGGCTGTGAAAACATTTTGAATGCAGTTTTAAATTTCTGTCATTACCTTGTTTTATGTTGTATTTACAGGTGGTCTTAAAAGTGTACAAATGTAAGACTTAATTCCAACCTGTGGTTGCACAAAAACTAAAATGGGAAAGGAAGACATTTACATTTATCTGTATACATTTAAATTCACCCCATTTGGGAAGCACAGAAGTACCCTTTGCAAGTAAATTATGGCAAGTAATTTGCTGTTTACAGGAGTCAACTCTGACTCATCCTTTTCTAGAAAGACCAATCCCAAGCTTTTCTTCTTTCTGTGACACGTACTACTGCATGCATTTGCAAGACTTGCTTCCATGAAGATATAATTCTGCCTATGAAAATTTATCCATTTCCTCAGAGCTTAACTAAGTCACAACCTAGAAATAATTTTTAAATTCATGCCTTGGCTGCATCTTTAACTAGATTTGCTCTACAAGCCCCAACACAGCACATACATTTTAATGACAGCATATCCAAATTACGTAACTAACCTCAGGTGAACTTTGGCTGGTACTTGCATCAGAAGGGCTGGTTGGCTGCTCTTGCACCTGAGGCATGGTAAAAGAAAGTTCGAGTGTCTCTGTGTTTGGCTCCAGCTTTGATACAACTTCTCTATTGAGTGCAGGATCAGCATTGCTACGAAGTGGCTTTGTAGTTTCAGAGGCAGGTAGTGGGGACATTGCCATATTTATATTCTGCAATTTCTCACTGGATGAGGGGAGCATTACATCGTTATACAAAGGAACTTCATCACATTGTTGTTCATCAGACTCTATAAAAATTAAAAGAGACCATCAACCTAAGTAACAATACTGAGCGTGTCTACGGACCTCATTAAATTTCAATAGTGGCTGAAATATCACTAGGCAGTGATACTCAGAGCTTATTTTCTGAAGTTCACTGTAAAACACTAGCTTTACTAATTAGCATGCTCTCCAATTTAAACACACACCCACCATTACTGCTGAAATCTAGAGAGATAATTGTGTCTCCAGCAGCTGGAGCCAGCACAGTTAAAGCATCTGGTTCCTGTTTAAGTTTTTCAAAAAGGTTGTTGGTATCATCCAGGTCATCTTTGTTGAATATTTTGGTCATTTTCATATCTGGAGACTCCACTGGTTTCAGCATACACTCAGTTTGTCCAAGGGAAAAAATCAAGTCCTTCTGAACAATTCCACTGCCAGACAGAAAGGAAGATGATTATTAAAAAAACAACTAATGCACAGCTAAAATTCAGCCTTAATGGTTTGTAAGTTGCAAGTGATTAAAAGCTAACGAAAATATTTCCTCAAATGTAACAGACAAAGCAAATACTAATTCTGGTGCCATAAAAAGGTAATAAGTAAATAGACATACTTTTCAGAAAGCATCAAAAAAAAAATAAAAAACAGAAAATTGCAGATTTACATAAAAAAAACAAAAAACTTTGTTTTAAACAAATGTACCATATGGTGACAGACTGACACTAGTACATTCACTAAATTTTTGAAAAACTTAGGACTACTCTACAGGTGCAGAAAAATAGTTAACAAGTCTGCTTTAACTTGAAGCTTTCAGTTAAAAGAATCCCGAGGAAGATAAATAGGATTGAGATACGATTATTGCTGCTCTGACTACATCAGCAAGAATGATTAGTAAAATAAATCGCTCCAGACTGTGTACAAAGATTAAATAAACATACAGAATGCACAGAAATTCTCAGACGTTTCCATCATAGTAAAACCCAGAAGAGGTTGGTCCTATACTCATTTGCCTGCAGAGGTCTTCCAAATGACATCACTAGATCAAAGAAGTGGCTTTTGTATTTGTTTTTAAATACAACTGCTAATCCTTTGACTAGCAGTATTTTAAGTAAAAATCTAATTGGCAAGAAAACAACATAGCAACATCATAACAGGGGGAAAAAAAGATGCAGGGCCATCAGAATCTGAGCCTTCAAAGAAATCGTGTCAAAAATGGCAATATCCACTCAACTTACCTCAACACATAGTTTACACATACTATGCACTGTGGCTGGGAATTCTTAGTGTTGTATATAACAGTTGCTTGAGTTTCAACCCAGACATAGCCACCTTGTTTAGCAAGCATTCTGTACTGCCCTGTTGTCACCTGCCCTTTTGTGAACACTGAAAAAAGAAAGGACATCAGCTTTAACCACAGGCAGGAAAAGAAAGTCAGTTTTCAAGATAAGTATTCTCTGCAGATTCCTGTCTGCAGTTAAAAGAAAACCCTTGTTATTCTCTTGTTTTCCCCTGGTGCTGCATCTTCCCCACTTACTGTCATGGTGCGTTTTGGTCAGATGATCAGAATCCAGCGCATGGTAGTACTCATAGATGGAACGACCCAGGAGTTCCTCTGGTTCATATCCCATCAGCTCTGTAATTCTTTAAGACAAGGGAGAGGTTGCTAAGTAGAAGCAGACACTGAGCAGTGAAAATACTAGAGCACATGGATGCTTGCAGATACACGGAGTTCTTAAGAATCTCTCCCATATACATTAGCAGCAATGGTGGTTTAGTGTGAGTTCCTTTTGAAGTGCTATTTTTTAATGCTTATTTAAAAGAGAAGCTTCAGCAGGCATAGGATTTTACTTCTCACTGAATATGTATTAATCATGTCCCATGATAGACAGGATTATGTATATTCCTGCTTCCTAGTCCTTGTTTTTTTGCTTAAAGGTAGACAAGCGACTTATGGATAAGAATATACAGCTCACACAAATGTGAGAACATAATAAAATTATAAAGATATGCTTTAACAGTTTTAACCATGCTGCTAAGACAAATTAGGAATCCAATTTGTTCTTCCCACTGTCTACAAAGGAAACAGTATTTTCTTCAGCCCCTAGAGGGCAGTGCTACCTAGAAGAAAGGATTTCTTTGGCCCTTTTCTTTGCCCTATTTTACACACACAATGTGACCAAATAAGTACCCTTCTATGTGATACCACAAATCCAACCAAGGTGAAGGTATTGCAGAGGTCAGAAAACAATGTGCACTAACATACCTTGCATCTAACTGCAGCAACTAATTAAGAAATTAATTTCTGGTATAAATAAAAGGAAAGTCTTAGCAAGCAGTAACAGGTAATACCCAACTGAGAAAACCTTAGGCCAATGATTTCTTTCACTTCTGCTTTTCAAATTTGTCAAGCTGAATTTTCCAGATAATAGTAAGAGCAGTATTTATTAGACTACATCTGTGATTTCTAACAGAAAATGTTATTTTTGCAGATGTTATTGCATTAGAAGTACAGAGCTTTTTTTTCTTGACTGGAGCCAGCAGATGCTGATCTCCTGAGGAAAGGGTGGGGAAGAAGGTGTTGCAAGGAAATGTGCTTGACAAATATTATACATGTACTCTTTTCAGTCATCTTCAAGGATCTTAAAATCCTTCCCCATCTTTTTCAGTGTCCAGAACGATTTTTTCATTTAAATTTAATTGTTACCACATTACTGAAGGCCAGTGTGAACAGGCAGTGGTATTATTCTCAAGTAATAACCCTACATTTTGCTTAAATTTAAGAATTTAGCTTTTACATAAAACATCCTGATCGGTTAGTAAAACCCAAAGCATCCCAGCAACAACTCCATTTTGCAGAAGAATCAAGTTATGCTTTTACATAGTCTCACTCCCTAAGTCCTACATTAGCCACCACACATACAACCCCTGCAAATCCTTCAAATGAGCACAGCTGTTAAGCACAAAATGTAGTTTACCTTTCATCACAATAGGAAAACTTCATATCGAGACTGTGACGACTGAGGAACGTTTTACTGTCCAGCGGGACCTCAATGTTGGATGGGTGAGGAATAGGTTCACATATCAACACCAAGCACGTCATGGGAGGCTTCTTGTAGCCACAGTGAGTTTGATTACTGCACGTGTCGTACACGCGGATGTGCCCGGTGCAGTGCAGGACCTGTGGGACAGTTACATTTCAGAAGAGACCAGGTTGTTTTCTCTCAGACCACACAGACTGCACTTCCATCAGCACCCCCTGAGGGAGTTCTCCCCTCCCCACCTCTCTACGCTGTGCTATCAACAGCAGGAACCCAGCAGTCCTTTCCATCTGATTGTTAAAGTACAGCCAGCTCTCTTCCTCACGCTGCGCAGGCTGCAGTCAGTTCGCTGGCTGCCAACTCCTTCCTCTCTGGTGTTTGCAGAAGCAATGCTAGAAGTTTCTGCTTTTCTGTCAGTTGTTCTTCTTTTAAAGTTACATTAATTACACTGGTAAGCAATTACCTCAGCAAAAGGCATCCTACTAAGCCAACTTGAAAGCTATGGTAATAGGAGCAGCCTCCATTTTAGATGTTAAAAGGAGAAATCAAGTGTGTTCTTCAAAAGATGAGCAGCTTTGCATTTTCTGTCCTCCCCCCATTTCTTTTTTTTTTTTTTTTTTTTTTTTTTAAAAAATTGAAGTAAAATTGTTTACATACAGCAGCAAAGAGGAACAAGAAACAAATTGTTTGATCAAGAGCAAATTAAAAAGAATATTTTGAGCTGTAATGCCACTTCATACAGTAAAAGGTTACATTTTTTCCACAGGAGAAAATGCATTCATTTCAGAGTTACCAGACTGGGCTCTTTTTATTCTGATTACTACAAAAGGGATAGCCAGCAACTTCAGAAAGAACAACATACAAGTCCTTCTCAGAGACCTCGATGTCGTACTTACAATACCGAATCAAAAGGAATCAGGTATCAGTGCAAGTGGTGTCAAGTATATTTTCTCAGAGGAGGCTTTACACAAACGTTTAGTAATTGTAATTTCTAATAAGTGAACAACCTCTAATTTAAAGTGGAGAATTAATTTAAAGGCTTTTGAAAAACAAATTTTAAAAACATTGTTTCAGTTGCATCCCGATGCACTCAGCATTAAAATTCAGCATATTGAAGCACAATCATTAAATTAGTTAAGTACTTACTGAAACTCCAGCTCAAGTTACGTGAAGGGAAAATGTTGAAATACAGCAAGTTATGCAAGTTATGACATCTGAAAAGGAAGCTGCCAACCTATGCAAGTATTCCTTTGTATTCATTACCTTCCACGTAGCAGACTTTATATTCACTGTTCTTCCCCTGCTGGTCAGTGTGCACTTCATTCTGAGAAAAAAGCTGCGCTCCGTGTTTTGTTCTTTGCCCTTTTTCACAGGACCTAGCAAAAGTAAATAGTAAACTAGTTCTTAAACTCTTGGAGCATCTTCTGACTGTATTCAAAAAAATAAACCAAAAAACCCACCACTCAAAAACCCGTGTTATAGAACTGTGGAAAAAAACCAGCTAATAAAACTAGAAGCACTTTTGATTAATAAAGCTTTTCAGAATGAGTTTTGCTGTGAGGTAGGCAAAAAAAATGAACTTTCACTGTTTTAAGATCAGTGTTGTATTTGTAGCCAACTCCACACTCCCAGATTTCAGGAAAAAGGCAGGGAGAGACTGAGAATTTAATATATTTTGAAGTTGCAATAGGGGACGAGAGAAGCATATACAGAATGAGAAGTACTTTAAGTTGCTTTGAATTAAAACAGATCAGTAATTCACTGCAGGGAGGTCCACATATGTTTTGGGCCCATTCCTCTTCAGGACTGCAGTATTTTAATTTTTTTTTTTAAATTCAGAATTAAGTGTTAATTAATGTTTAAATGCATCCGAGTGTTTCCACAGGGATTTATACTCTTAGAGTAAGCAGGGACCAAGTTTTTAAACACACTTATTAGCATTCTTGAAAGAAGTCAAGACAACCTGATACAAATTAATATCCGTGGTACTCGTTTTTCAGTCTTACTCGCTAGCAGCAGGCTCTATATTAAGGTTTTGCCTTTAGAGAGGAGAACCTTTCAAAGTCAATTACTAGCTAGGCTACTCAAAAACGCAAAGCCTATTTTGGGCACAGAAAACACAAACTGATGCTATCAGGAGAGCTGCAAGCAGCTCGCTGTGCATGGACAAAGGCAACAAAGCACCTAGGAAAAAGAGCAGTGGAAAACAGTGAGCTTGCAGAGGGCTACTAAACATTGAGGCCCAAATCGTGGCAGTGTGGAAGTTCAGAACACGCAAGCTTACTTCTGATACAAGCTTCTATAATAGTTTGCCCATCCTCCACAGGCAGCAGTTGCGATGAAATTCTTCGTGGTGTGGTTTGCACTACCAGCTTGATAAAATCCATCAGAAAACAGTAAAGCCACTACGCTGCTTTGTCTATCACTTCCAGCAGACGCAAAGACTAATGGGGACAAGCCTACTCTTTGCCACATCATAACCCTCAATAAAGGAGGAAAAGTAATAATAATGCAGAGTTCAGAGAAACAGCCTTATTTCATTATGTTTTTAAAAGAGCTAAACCAATCTAGATGTTCATAATTGAAAATCATGCAATGTTTTGGGATGAAGTCCTGATGCTTAAGGCTCTGCTTTAAGCAGCAGCTGTAAAAGAGGGAGCAACTTTCTCAAGTCTGATGTTATTTTTAAAGTCACCAGCTTTGAAAGTAAAAAAACAACCTTCTAAAATCAGAAGGCAGTTCAGTTTCTGCCAATGGCAGCTGTTTTCATTTGCACCTGCACAATCCCAAAGAGAAGTGTTTAATACTCAAATCGCAATAATTCCACTGATGTAAGAGGTGCAGTAGCTGCAACCTGGGAATAATAATAAATATAAAAATGTACTATTATTACTCTAATTTAGACTTCTGTCTGCCAACTTCATTTGCGAAACAGATTTAGTAATAATGTTTTCCAGACATCGTATGCCAGTCTGGTCAATTTAGACATGCGAGAGTTGGTTTGCATGAAACTCACTCACACTACGTTTTTAAGAACATGCTTTTGCAACTAGACCAGCTTTTACACTGCTTTTGTGACTTTTTCCCCCTCCAAATACATCAGTGTATTCCAAGAGGGGAGAAGAAAGAGGGAAATGTCTAATTTAACCTTAAAAAAACACTTCAGTATTAGGGACAGAGAATTTTAGAAAATGCTTACAAAGTCAAAGTCAGGGCCCTTACCACAATGATACTGTATCTGGTCGCTTCCACTGAATTAAATACAATTACAGCTATACAAGAAAGCAGAGGTCAGTCCTAATGACATGGTAATTTATGACTACCTAGATTCAGAGTCTATATAACCCTCTTGTTTGATGGAACAGGAATTAGAGAGGTCCAATTTTAGATTTATAACAACTGAGTAAAGCAGATTTGTTTGGAGACATGCATGTTGCCAAGTCTTTAGAGTCATTAACAAACCTTTAGAAGACTTAAAGGCAGTAATTGATGGGCATTTGTTAAATCCCAAAGCGTACAGCATATGTGAATATGGTGTTCTATTCCCTTCCATGGAGGAAGGAAAAGTCTGAAATCTGTGAAAAGATACCAATTTCATGCACCAGTTAAAAGGTGCAGTGAAGCATAAACACCGAAGCCCAGAATTAACAGTCGCTTTTTGGGGCTTTCCAAGTGTTCTTTTTTATTCTTAACAAAGCAAAGAGTATCCGATATCCCTAGGACCACTACCCAATTAGTTTTTCTGCGTCCTAAATATACGATCATTTCTGTGTACTAAATGTAACACCACAGATTTCTGGAAGAAGCCATTTGCTTTTAAGCTGTCCTGCAAAGGCAAGCTGAGACCAAGACAAACATAACAACTTTACTTCTCCATACACTTCTATAGCAATCACTTACGATCATTCTCACTCAACCTACCTCTACATTTATTTAATTCCTGTAGGCATGCTAATTCTTTCAACCCTCAGTAATTCTGTTCATCTTTTTAATTATTTTTTTAACATTAAAAGTGTACGAATAAAGTCTTATGTGTCCTAAATTAGAATATCTCCAAAACATTCTGGCTATTTCTGTTTTTATTATGTCTGAAAATGACTTACTTTGAGATCTAGGCAGCAAAGCATACTAGTTTGTTCTCTCAATTCCTTTACCTGGCAGATATCCAACTGTACTAATGCCAACAGGAGCTATCCATAAGTAAATTAAATAGATTGTTTTTTCATTCTCACCATTTCTGTGCGTAAGCATTTCTCTCAGCTCTTCATGGTCACATGGATGAGTGAAATCAAATACACTGTGCCCCGTCAACTCAAACTGCAAAAGTAAGAGGTATACAGGTGTCTAACTTCATACATACAAAAGTGTAACAACTTTTACAGATTTGGAGCAGTCTTAGGAAATGTCAATATTTCACCTGAGTGAGTCCCATACACTTGTTCACATTTTCAGACATGTAAATCATGTCCCCATCTTCAGAGAGAACCATGACAAATCCATCAAGAGCTTTCAGGTAGAAACAGTTCAGTTCCTTCTCCATTTTGGCTTCTGTCTCCAGCTCACCTATAAGGACCCACACATTTATATTAAAAGTAAGCATCAATCATTCTTTGCTTACTATCAGGAATGACTTCTGGCACCAGTCTGCAAGGAGCCAATCTTGCAGGGCTGCTCAGAAGTAGCATAATTTACTTAAGTAAGTGATAAATTAAATTCAAGGTCTACCATGAGTCAGAGAAAATCAGAGTGACATTTAACATCTGTGCTTTGATACAAACACCAATAAGCCTCCCAATTTAAGGAAAGTCTAGTTGGCAAAAATACTACCATTTGCCTCAAAGAGACCTTACAAAATTTTCTCAGGGGCTTCCTACGAGACAAACAAAGCTACTCCTCTGTATGGTATAGGTAGGTGTAGATGAGTACAAGTTACTAGTACAGCATCTGTGGCAGATGTACCCTGGGTTAACTTCACCTTCAGTAGAATTCGAATCATAAGAATTTCTTCCAATTTACACTAAAGAGAAACACATACAGTTAGCTACGTCAGCCCTACACCAACCTTCTACAGTTTAGTAAAGCCTTAATTCCCTAGGGTTAAAAAAAAAAAAAAAAAAAAAAAGTTAAATGAAAGAATCTAACTCTGGGAGAAGGGTCAGAACAGAGAGAAACAAAGTTGATTAAATTAAACACTGGCCATATTTTCTTGGGCCGTCTTTTTGCTGAAAGGTCTTCTATCTTCCCATATAAAGGATGCAACTATTAATTGTTTTTCAACTGCTGAAACATTTTAGCAGTTGAAAATTGAAAGTCTCATTCCTCAACATATCTCCAGTCCCTTTTCCAGATCCTGCTGACAATTGATCTGCTTACCAGCATCCAGCAGCTTCCTCATGCGCAAGTAGCTGATGGTCAACCTCATGATGGAGGCCTTGTCAAGGTGGGCGCTCACCGTGTGCGGAAGAGGCAGCTGATGAGCAAGTTCGTAGAAGACTTCCGACTCCTTGCTTCTTCGGCATCGAGCTGCATCTCTTGATTTTTCTTTCCTGCGTTCAGAACTAATCCTGTATAAACAAAGTTTGGGGTTAATATGAAAACTACGAAATTCTCTTAAGTTCAATTTGAAGCTGCCTAAGCTGCCCAGGAGCCAATTAACCAGTTATTGAAGTTGGATTATTTAAAACCTCAATTTATATATTTAAATGTAATTCTGTATATACAGCTCTGCAGCAATCGGGTTCTGACAGAATTAGATTCAAAACCACAAAGTCTTCCAGCAGAAAAAAAACAGTTCTTCACAAAGACATCTACAAACTCTACAGTTCTCGCAGTCCTTGTCTCACACCTTGACTGCTGCCTCTCCAGCCTCCAAACTTTCTACTTCCTGGTTCTTAACACCTAAAATTCATCCAAAATACTACAGTTTAAGTTTCTAGTCTAATGCTCCAGTAATATCATTTCTACTCTCCACGCTCTTCCTCTTTCCACCCCATCCCTCACATGCTAAAGCTGTCATTCATCCCTACGGAGCCTGCCAAACAGGTCAGATAAGCAAGCCTACCCATACGGTGTGAGGTGTCCTGCTTTGCAAGTGCTTCAAAAAAGTCCCCTTCCCACTTCTTCCTCCAGCACAGCCCCTTGCACTGCCTCTTCAGCTCACATCAAGTCAGTGACAGCTCGCCAAGAGCAGGCACAGACACAGCTGTGCTCCTCAGCCATGATCCCAGTAACCCTCCCTTTTCCAGGTGCCCACATCAGTGGAAAATAACTGCACTGAAATGTGCTTTTACTTTTAAATGGCCTATGGAAAGTAGTACCATATGGTTTTGCATCTTTCTTTTTTAATATATACACACATATGTATGTGTGTGTCTTTCAAAGGCATCCCATCTTCTGCTTACATACAACCAGGATGCAAAACGCAGCTGTACTGATCTGTAGGATCCCCTTTTTCCTATCTACTTGAATGCAAGTTGTAAGATAAATAACATGCCCACAAACACTGCTTTTATAATTCAAAGCACATGAATGTTACCATAAAGAGACCAAGCGTCACTAGCTGAAGATGACGGAAGATAAGCCTTTGTTATACTGTGTTATATTTGCTACCAACAGTTTAGGAAATACATTTTTTTTTTTTAATTTCAATAGACTTAAAAGGCAAGCAGTAGCATTGCCAATTTCTCACTGCTAAGTTTGTGCAAAAAAATCTTTTTAATTAGCACATCGTCCTGCGAGAGGTACCACAGATGACAGAGGAAAGTGATTCACTGGCTGATAATACCCGGGCAATAACGACCAGGTTCAGTGTAAGCAGTTAAACACATGCATAAATAATGTGCTGCTCGCAACAGCCAAAAAACCTGCTTCGTTTGTGCACGAGCACCCAAGTGACCACACTACTGGTGTACATAAGACCGACCTGGGAAGCACGAATGCCTTGAAATAAAGAAGTTTAAAGGGTTGTTTTAGAGACAAAGTGAGCCATCAGGATTTCTTCTGTGACTACCTTAATTTTTGCCAACTTTGGGAAACTGTAAGGCACGGATGGGATACACCATGCCTGTCTTCTACCCCTTCGGCACTGCCAACAGCAGAAAGCATTAAAAGCTTTGTTTTCTGAATCCTACATTTTATAATAGGTAAGGTATATTTCATAATAGGTAAGGGTGTGATTGTTACCTCCTTTGTGGCAGAATCAGGTTGCAAGGTCACAAAACCAGCACTTCTTTATCATGAGAAACAATATATCAAAATAATAGTAATGGAGGCCTTTGGATAACTAATTTATGGTTATATTAGTTTAAAAAAATCCTGATACACAGTAAATCAATCAGTTTCTGTGAGTATAGCTTGCGTTCCCCAAACAGGTAGCACAAAATAACTGATGATCTCTCTTATTGCAGATTTCTGTCCATTCAGTCTCAACCTGAAGGCAGATATTCCTGCTCCAGAACTGGTATCTGGGTCTGAGAAGTTTGAGGTTCCCAACGTGCAGGTGTAGTCTGAATGTCACTACTAGCAGCCTGAAATGGTCAGGCTGAAACAAATTGAATACTGAATGTACAATACTGAAAAAAGATTTCAGTAATTTAACCTGATTAAGTATTTCTTACTGAAGTCAGGCCTCAAGTACCTTTTCTCTTGGAAGAAAACTAAGGGCGGAGGCGAAAAACCCTTCCCAATTCTTTGTCCTTTTCCCGGACCACAGAGCTCACTTCTGACACAGGTAAAACAAGTAATTATGCTGCCTTTGACAGCTTCACCTTTATCCTTCTGCTTTAACCCTTGTTAGCTACTCATTCCAGATCCCTTCACATGTGAAAAATTTGCTCTGCTACAGAAAGACAAGGGAGAATTACTTGAAGTAATTCACTTCCATCTGCCTGGCTGCCAGCACCTTGCTATGGCTTCCCTTTAAACTGCAGGCAGCACTGTCATGTAAAAAAATGAAAAAAAAGAAAAATGGAAATAGCTGCTCACCTCACAAGTTGTAAGAGGAAGAGCTAAGATTGTATTTTCTTTGTGAACGCTCCATGTTCTTGAAAATATTTCAGCCACTTTCTAGATTTTGTTTGGTTTTGGCATACTTTAGCACACAACTTCTCGTGGCCACTGAATTATTAATTACCGGCTGAAATACCGCTCAAATCAAGCTCATAGCACCGCCGTTAAAAATTAATCCCAGAGCAAGAGAACTGGGTGCTGCCTGCTGGAGCTCTGCCCGGTGTTACAATGGGCAAAACTCATGTGAAGCCGAAGTGTTTGCACCAAGTGCTGGTGTCCCAGCAAAGCCAAAATGTTAATACCAAGAGCTGGTGTCCACGAGGCAGGCTCTGGTCTCCCCCTTGCTATATATTTCCTTACGAGAAAGGCTACTACTATAGATAGATGGTTAAACTGTACAGCACAACAGCTTGCTATTTTTAGCTGTTGTTGAAAACTAAGCTGTAACTAATCGGAGTAAAACCCAGCAATTTAAATAGGAAGATTAATCTCCAGCTTCAAAGAGCGTTTCTTTACTGGATCAAATTAATGGGGAAAAGGTCTTTCACAAATGAGGTTTAATTACCAAGTGAAGTCAGAGTTACCTCAACCTGGGATGGCACCAGATACAAAAAAGAAAAGCAAAAAAATCCCTTTACTGTTGTAACTAATCTGAGCTTTGTTGCTTCGAGTTGCACAAAGTAAATGAGAAAGCACGGTGTGTGCAGCTGCCCACAAATTTCTCTGTAGTCAATTAAAGGACGTTGAATTCCCATACAGAAAACACATCTCTGAAGTGAGCTCCGTCAGCAAGCATAAAAAGGGAGCTCAAGGAAGGGGCCTTTAGACACTAAGATGTGAACTAGCACTAAGATTAAATAAGTCACATAACTGAAGAGCCATTTCAGAAGTGCCTATGCTTAAAAATCACGGTCTCCACAGCAGGCGTACCCTGTAAGGGGAACGGGAATCCAAGTCCCATTTAAAAGAAAAGCAACTTCAGAACGATTTCAACCTCCTGCTATCTGTTTCGCATAAAAGAAAGCCACCTAAGGATTCGGAAGAAAGATCTCCATTGAAGAGCAGATTATACATGCAATGAAAATATCAGAAATGCCCACTCTAGGCAGGAAATTGCATGCGTTTTCAGGTATGTTTCCTGCCCGATTTCAGTGCCAGACATTCGTTTCCATTTTGTGTTCCCACCACCAGAATACAGAAGCAGAAATCAATCTAACGCAGGACACACGCTGCAGCTCACCGAAAACAGGGCTCTGCTGACAATATTAAGACCAATACTCAGCACAGCTTACATGTGAGAGATGTTCGCATGTAATGGCTGAACAAACAGCTGAGTTCCCAAAGCTACCCAAGTCAGACACCCGAAGCAAAGCCCTATTTCACCACCAAGATTCACTGCAGCTAAACTAAGGGCTCAGCTGAAGGGTATTACCCAGGCTCCCACTCCTGCCCCACACGAGAAGGGCTTTAAAACAACGGTGAATATAAACAGACGTCTTACAGCAGCCTTTCACAGCAAGCAAGAGCCAGCCCAGCAGCCTTCAGGCAGAGCCCACCAGCAGCAGCCACACGTGCACCGGTTGCAGATGTCAAGGCAGCCCCCGTACTCGACATGCAATGCCTGTAATTGCAGCCACATGGGCTACTGGGGCCACAGCATCTTTCTTAAACAATTCATTGTTCACCGAATCATCCCCAAGACCCCACCACGGCACGTTTCTACAAGCAGCTCCACAGTCTTCTTAAAATAACCCTGTTTTCCTCTCCTCAAGTATAAAACCAATCCACGGCCACACTGAAAGCTGCCCCATTCCTCCTTACTTAACACCACTAACAGAGACCAAGAAGAACCCTGGAAAATGCCATTAGTAACCAATACATTGAAATTAAAAATTGCTAATGAGATTTAAGACCTGCACACTGACCAATTTTTATAGCTGTGGCATATGAACTTTGCCTCGTTCTAGTTTCTTAAATCATCACCCAGCGTCAAGGACAACTCTGCATCGTGTACACAGCATTACATTGTTTTACTTTCTTCTGTATGTTGCTGTACTGCTATTTATTTTCTCTCCTTTCTAGCTGCACACTTGTTCATACTACCTTACCCTTCCTCTACTCAGATTACTCCTTTGTAGGTGTTTTCAATTCCCATGTAAAACAGCTATTGTGCACACGGGAATTAATCCGGCCTCATCTTTCCTGACTCAGGCCTGAGAACATTCTTTAAAAAAAAAGTTACAAACATCTCGTGTTAGTGATTCACAGTCCCCTTCTCAGAATTGTTTTCCACAATTGAGTGAGTTTGTATACTGCATTTAAACAGTTTCACAGAAGTGTACCATGTGGAAAGAATACAATCCAAATGAATAACGCGTCTCAAACGCTGTAACTTCTCGTTATGGATCTTTAAGTGGCTTTCAGTTCTGATCTCCTTCGTTTGCCAACACAAGATTTCATACGCAGTGCTCCCAGGTCAGAAGCAACTCTCCCGAGACGGTCAAAGTAGTGCCAGCAACAGCAGGCTTGGACGACCACATCTTCTACAACACAGCTTTGGTTTTTCTTCTTTAAGCAATAAAGAAGACAAGATGCAGCTATTGCAATAAAATCATACATTAACGCTGTATGTCAATTGAGGGTATTTGAACTCAGAAAGGAGACGTGTAAGTGGCCTTGCGTTTAGCCCTTCAGGTTGAATTTTCTCCTGCAGTTCGAAGGAAATGGACATCAGCCTAAAAGGGAGCTTCTGCCAGCACCGCTGTGTGGGACAGGGGCACAGCTCCTGGTCTGCAGGTACCTCCACGTGGGCATCGCTGCACTGCTGTAACCAAAACCTCACACCGACAGCTCTCACCTGCCACCACGCAGCAGTACACACACGGACATGGGCTTGCTGGAAAGGCACGGGCTGCCCAAAAACACACTAGAGCAGGGCTCTGCTCTTCAGGCTGCGCTGAACATGCTCTGGTTTGATGTCACTGTGGTTAGATTCGTTCAGGGCTGCTGGTCACAGCGCTTACCGAATTCTTCTTCCACAGAAAGAGGACCCAGCCGAGCCCAGCGCTTACCGCAAACTAGCGCAGCACAATTCAACTTCCATAAAGTGGCCTTCGTAAGAAAACCAGGTTTATGATGTAAACAGAGGGCACCACTCAAATCCGCTTTTTTAAGCATACGGCAAGTGCATGATGAAGTGTTTTTTAAAACAACACAAAAACAACCCCCTGCCCACCTTCTGCCCAGCACACACATGGAATAAGCCTGCTTGTCTTAAAAAACAGAAGAGCCAGGCAGTGGGGCGAGGAAGAGGAGGGCCAGAGGACCTTCATCCTATATGCCACCTCACAGGACTGCCTGCTGCTGGCACCCGGCCTCCTGAGAGCAGGGAAAGGCATTTCAGATGCCGCTCTCCAACATATAACGCAATCAGAACTTCCAGGTGAAGGAATCATCGAGGGACGGGCTCTCCAGGACCTGCAGTGAACTTCCATGCACATTTTCCACAGGTTTTTCTTTGCAGGTTGGTGTGGAAGGGTGCTCCTTCCTTCCTCCTCCAGCTGCACCGCGCAATTAGCACGAGCTCTCAGCTTCCAGCTCACGATGAACTCCAGGCTGCGGCTTCATCTCTTCTAGCTTTGATGTGATTTTAAGTATCACTGCTTTTGCCATTATGGCCAATTTATCAGTTTTCCTTATTTTGTAATCTGTGTAGAATAACCAACACCCTGATCTCCTGCGCAGTTGCGAGCATGTGATCTTCTAGATGAAAGTCTTGCTCGTTATGAATTAATGAACTTAAAAGCCCAGTAACATAACACAGAAAATTAGCTACTGTATTTAAAGGATTTCTAAGATTTTAAAAGAAATTTAACGGTAAAAACTAGAGTAACATTAAGGCACAGAAACAACACTTCTGTATGTAAACTATTGGTTAAGCTTCATTCCTTTGTACATTTTCTTCTGACAAAGCAATTTAAGCTGCTTTCTTTACATTGCTGTGGTTATTTAAGGGCATGTAACATAATTTGAACACCACTAAAAACCTCTTAACTGCAAAGAAACCTAACAAATTAAGAGCAAGCAGACAGTTCAAACTGAGTTAGCTTCTGAATGAGCAGTGCTTTGAAACCCATCCCTACCTGCGGAGTGATAGCAGGGGCTGGCTCTCCTTGAGAGCTACACGGTGAACAAAATACAGTGAGAGGTTTTACTACCAGGACCATGAGGTCTGTATAAACAGACGTCTTACAAACAGGTAAATGATGGCATAAAAGAGCCAGCAGCAGCCTAGCACTCCTAAAGCTAGTGCAAGGCCACACTTCCAAGATTATCTATCAACTGTACTTGGCCTCGTGCTGACCTGGAAACCCTCCTTCTCCCTGCTTAGAAAACATAAGAAGGTAAAAGCTTCCAAATTTAGTATTTCTAATTAAGAACGTGGTGAAGCGATTCTGCTGTGTCTTACTATACAGTGTAACCCCCAGACATTTTCACTGTGCATAGTAATTTACTGTGTAAAAATAATCATAGGACATACAAAGGCTGTTTGTAAGAAAATCCAGACTTTTTTTTTCAACCATGTTATTTGGCTTTTTTTCTTTTAAATAGCTGTACTCTACCCTTCGGGGGGAAGGGTGCATGGTAGTTAAATCATGGTTATTACTAAAAAACTACATGAAGATGATGCCTGGACACGGACAGAACTAACCTTCAAGTGCTCTCCCCCCTCCAACACTCCTGCTGTTAGTAGCTCTTGCTTCAGCCAGGCTCACAAAAAAGATGAAAAACATATCCCTAAGATGAGTTCTTCACTTGACCTCGCAGCTAACACTGTTTTAGTTAGGACCTAGTCTATCCTCACACAGTTGGAGACTCGAGTTTTCCAGAGCAGAGACTGAAGGTTTTTCCTCAGTGCTTCAACGCAGGTTCTTCACCTCATCTCTTCACCTTGCATTCCTCAACTGCTTTCGCCTAGCAGGGTATTTCATGGTCAAAGGTTTTAAGAACAAAATAAAAAAAAATAGAAATAAGCAATATAAAGTTCTATTTCTCTGTATGAATAAAGAACAAACAGATCCAGTGAGCAGTCAAGAAAAATGCTTACATCAATAGCCAGGATAAAGAGCCTGCAGCAGTGTCAGTTCCACAGCCAGGAGATTCAATGGTTTGCACGAAAAAAAGCCTCTTCTGAAGGACTGAGCACCAAATACTCCTCTTATCAGCTGAATCACT
Organism: Aythya marila; assembly: GCF_965140915.1. NCBI lineage: Eukaryota > Metazoa > Chordata > Aves > Anseriformes > Anatidae > Aythya > Aythya marila. Next base: position 6,437,200 of record NC_139046.1, on the reverse strand, counting down.
TCCATTTAGAGAGTCCCATTTGCAGCCTTTGTACGTGACATGATTGCTTCAAGTCTTCTGTTCCAAGGAATACATTCCCACCTCTTCCAGCAGGTGTAAGCATGGGGAAAATACGAGGAGGCAGGCTTCTGAACTCCCTCCTGGCCTAGCAGTTCATTAATTACTCGCAGTTGTGAGCAGCGTGAAATAATTCCACAAAAACAAGGTTCCTGGCCTCGGTGTTCTTTTCCTTCTTGAAACATAACCTCCACAAACCAAAACCAGATGGGCGCTATCAGTTAGGACCGAGGGGATCACGACGCGTTCTGGTAAACAACACGGGGCAGCTTTTTCGGGTAACACATCCAGGGTTATTACAAAAGGAGTTGAAAGGGATACTTAGTAAGGTACTTGGGATATTTAATAAGTTGTTTGGTAAAACCTTCCGCTGCTGTAAATATAATAGCAGAAATTTCTTCACACAAACGCGATGATTCAGTTTCCTCAATTCTTCACTTGAAATTCAGGCTCTATTTTAACGTGTCGAGTTATAGGATCTCTTGTAACATTTTTCCTCTGAATGCTTAACAAGTATGCATTCATACCACCCCAAATTAAACAGAATTGAAGTTTCTCTAGAGTCTATAATGCACATGGCGTTTATTATGTATTAGATATCTTAAAGGAACTACAAATGGATCTACTTGAAGCACCAGTTCTCCACCGTCCGCAGACACCATGTGAAATAGCCTGCTAGAAATACCTCAACATTTTAAAACACCACATTTTTGTACAAGTCACCGTATCACCAGGCTGCAACAGAAAGCAATGACGAATTCTGCATGTGACGAAACTCATCGATGCACTTGGAGATATCAGTTCTGATATCTTGGATCAAATCCCCAGGCTGGTACGAACAGGCACAGCTTCAATGAACCCGTGCTAATTTACATCAACTGAGGCTATGGCTCCACATCAAAGCAGCCTAAAGCATTCGTCACCAACGTAAACTGTATTTAAACATACATGTATGCTGGCATGTATTCACTTGACTTCATGTTTCTAAATTTCAGAGCTTAATTTTCATAGAGTTTTATTTTAAGATAAATAACATCTCAGTCGAGGAAAAACTTAACAGCCTTCACATCCAACTCTAGTTTGGAAATCTGTATCTTTCCTGAATTTTCTGTCATTAATTAAAACACAAAGGCTCCTCTTTTCTCCTGGGCCATTTCTGTAGTTCCCAATGTCATAAACGCCCCAAGCATCTCCCGTTTTGGAGCAATACTCAGTGGAAAACAAATTCTCCTGCACGCTCTTCTGCCTGCCCTGATACAGAAGAGGGTTCTTGAGAGAGGCTCCAAAGCGCTCAAACTTTCTCAAATCCAAAAGAGAAAGGGCTGTTATGACATGAAAAGATGAGTAAGGCCTCCGTTCTTTCCATGCATTGCCTAGGATTTTTTGAGGCATGTAAACACCTGCCTATGGTGAGATAAAAGCAGCATTTGGGCTGATGACTCGCAATCTGGAACGTTCCTTCCTTTTGGACATCAGCTAGCAACACAAGAGGTGGGAAACAGGTTACTACACCTTGCTAAGGTTCTCGCAAGATGTGTTTTTGTTTTGAAGTTGCTTTGTTTTTGAAGAACACACACGGTAATCTGATCTGTATTTGCATCTCCTTGAAAGAGTGGTATCACCAGGAAAATCTGGGTAGTCCCCTTGCCACTGCTGAACCAGGCGGTACCTCCCACCCGGGTTCACTTCACAATGCCTGAGAATTGTGTTGTTGGCATATCATAACACCAAGCTCTTCACGGCTAAGGGGAGACACTACTGCTGATTTTTTCCCCCTGCAGTACACAAAAGTGAATACACAAACCCAGTGGTTCCTGTGATACACCATCGCCCTGAACTCTGGAAAGTCTCATGAGAACCTAGCTGAAATCCAGCCCTCTAACACACATTAGTGTAATTTTGTTACCGTGCAGAACAAACGCACGAGAATTTAATCCGTTTTGTTAGATCAGCTCAAGGAGAGTCTCCAAGGCTTTCAGATCAGCACACCGAAAAACAGGCACGATCGTAGGAGCCTCAGAACAGCTCGTGCTCACACCACAACACTGCTGACATTCGCTGGCGCTGGTAGGAGCTGATTTTGTTCCTTTTCCACTTCGCCATCAGCAATCAGAGTCCTGGAAACAACTTTATGAACTCCAGGCATACAATTCAAGGATACGGAGGAACAAAGGTCTACAAGCTGTGCTCACAACATGCAGAGGAGGAAGTAAACGCTGCCTGTTGCATTGCTGCCCAGTCTTACTCTCGGTAGCAGGATCGGCACGGCACCGCACGTCCACCCCGCTTCGCAAGGCTTACAGAACCCTAACGTGGCCCTAAAGAAGCCCTCAATGGCCATTCCTCGGGAAAGAGAAGCCTACCTGAAAAAGGGATCGCAATTAGAAGAGGAAATAAGGTGGATTATCAACTTGACACCTCTGCCTTTAAATCGATAGCTCGCTAATTGCCAGGCTTCGGGTGCCATGACCAGTGCACAGCTACATCTGCCCTCCCTGCGGCCGAAAACATGCCAGGGTAAGCCTCCTGAGAAACAAATAGCATTTATGCAGAAGGTAGCTTCCAAAAAAGGCTTTAAACTACATAAAATAAAAGCCTTTTATCATCCCAGCCCCCCAACACACCTATAGCAAGCCTTTCCACATGGACCACTTGCGGCTGTTCCAAGCCCCCCAGACAGAGCAAGTATCACTCAGCAAAACCCAGAAATCTGCTGCTGCTTCCATGAACGTGCTACCAGGTTCTCAAACCTCCACTGATACAAGCAGACCAAAGTACTGAGAGCTCAAAATTTTAAGGAAAGCATATCTGCAGTTGGCAAACCCTCCCCAGCTATTCCTGCCTGGTTTTCTGTGCCTCGATAACCACGAGGCAGAGCTCCAGCAACGTGCTGCTGCCCTCATCTTTAGCGGGCACTGAGAAGTAGATTCCGATCACTTTTACTGAAGACACTTCAAAACCATTTTGTGTTTGAGGAAATGACAAAGAGCAGACAGCTCGGGCAATACCATTTAAGTCCTAAGGCAAGCCAAACAACCCAGAAAGATCCAGAAAGCAGTAAAAACAACCACTTCTATGTAAGCCATAAACCACTCTGCCCTCCCCGTACCTGCAAGGAGATTCTGCACAACATTTAGAAAGGTTTCTCCTCTTCGTACAACACAGAAAGGTACAGTTATAGTATATACAAAAGGGTTTTGTATTAGCTTTCAACCCTGTTAGCAGTGGCTCAGTACCACCGGCACTGAAAGAAATTAACAGGCAGAAAGCAGCGCACAATCCTAAAAACCTCACATAGGTTTAAGAAAGCCAGCGGCAGTCATTGCCCCTTTCATAGGAAGTGGCACAGGACCAGGGCCTCTCGGCCAGATCCTGGAGCTGGAACAGAAAAACCCCGGTCTTTCAGATCCCCCTCTCAGATACCAGACGATACAGTTCAAGTCCCAACTATGAGAAACTGAAAAGCTGAAGTTTTTCTGCAAGAGGCTCGAGTCGGGATGTTAAATCATCGTGCTTTATACCTTCAAAAGTCCCAGACTGGGCACTCAAGAAGATACTTTTTATAAACTCTCTGCTTGTCATTTTTATTTAGCACTCATACCATTAAGTATATATTTATTTATGCTACAAGTAAGGATTTTAAACAATCCAAGATTCATTTTTCAAATATATCTATTTACCAGCTCAGGCCCTTACCAAAGTAACCAGTAACCCTAAATGGTACATTTACTTAAAGTGTTGCAAGATTCGCTCTCCTAAAAGCAAAGTGTAATACCACAGAACTGAGAAAAACTTCTCATGGCACGAGCGATCTGTACACTAGAGTTAGTTAAAAGAAAATTGAAAAGAAAGTCAGACTTACACAAGTCTTAAATTTGAATAAAATTGGAGTTAATAAGCAAGCAAAGCTTTCAACAATGCTCTTTTATTCACTCTATACACAGAAACAAACTGAGTCCTTGCAACATATGTAAAAAAAAGATCAGGAGCACACAAAAATGACGCAGCTACTGAAGAACAGCTAAAACCCACAGAGCTGGCAATACATAACAGCGTTACCCGTACATACAGGGGGTCAGGATTCCGTAAGAAATCAAATGAGATCTCCCGAAGTTCGGGACTGCCTAACAGAATGGGCTCAAGAAACCCGTAAGTGAATCTGCGCTTACAGTTACTACGATGAGGAGATTTCACTTATGTAAGAATGAGGGACACACTGGGTCAAATTTCATAATTTCTACATCCCACAGTACATAATTAGCGAACAACAAGCTTCACTTTAACTCTCGAGAGCCAAACGCTACCCAAACACACGCACACAGAGGGATGAGGAGCGAAACGAGCCCAACACATGGTGAAAGCGAGGCGCACTGCACCTACAGTCAGCCAAAGTTTTATCATCGAAGGACAGACAGGAAGGTATTTCCCCTACAGGTATTCTGATCAGGGACACTGGCAAACCTAAAGTCTTCTCAAACAACCCCCGGTTCTTGAGCAATGCTTGGGATTTTCAATAAGTTCTCTGGTGAGCTCACATCCTTCCTTTTTTGCTTAGCCATCTTTGCTCAACTGCAGACTCGCAGCCCCAGGATGAGCGTACCACAGACACAGCTTTATGTTTTAATTTGAAACATACCCTACAACAGAGGTAACCTCAATATTCCTCACTACTTTATAAGAAACATTCCCAACCTTGATCTCGGTCTACAGGAAGCAGAAGGCAACAAATGCTCTTTCTTAAGCTCTCCTTTAGGAAGGGCAGGATAAGCTATGCATACTGATTCCTCCATTCAGAAGAAAGCAGATTATATCCAGGACAAGGAAATTGCAAAAAAAAGTACCCAAGCAGGACAGAATGGTAAGTAAAAAATAACAAATGCTCGAGGACAAAGCAAACAGCAACAGAAGGGGAAAAAAAAGTCTCAAAGCCTCTTCCCAGGCAGCCTTGCCACCAAATTAGGCCAGCAGAGCACAGGACGGAACAATAATTTCTGTTGCAACATTTTCTCTGTGGCTTCTCAGTAGTTAGTAGCTTCGAGAAGGGAAATAAAAATAAAAATAAAACAACACGGAAGGTTACAGAAGTGGAGATATTTCATTAGACCGAAAGCTCCTGCAACCCCCCTGCGCCACCCTCACCACCCAAAGCCCCCCGGCCTCTCCCTTCCAGGGCTTCATGCAGCCTGCTGGGGTGCCCTCCTGATACAAAAGCAGAGATAAAAGTAAATAAATAAATAAATAGATAGATAGATAGATAGATAAATAAATCAAAGGTCCCGGTACCGATACAAACGCTGTTTTCTGCGGATGCCAATTACAGCAATTTTAATCCCTCCACAAAGCACGCTGGGGGGAGCATCCCATCGAAAAAAAAAAAAAAAAAAAAGCCGCTGACCGAAATGCTCCAACTCCACAACTTCGCTGCCTAACAAAAGCTTTCAAGGCTTTTATCCCCCCCCCCTCCCCTTCTAATTTGAGCGAGCAATCCGCGGTGAATTATTCATACTTCTCAACTCACATTGTTCGGCAGCCCTCCTCCTCCTCCTCCTCTCCCCTCGATTTGCTTTCCTCGAGCTATAACCTAAAATCCTCCCTTTCCCAACCAAACCCGGCGAACCAAAACCTCGGCGACCACCCCCAACCCCCCCCCCCCTCCCCTTCCCCACACAACCGCGACCATTTGGGACCCCGAGCAGACCCCCCCCCGGTGCCGGGCCGGCCGCACACGTTTCCCCTTTCCCCACCCCATCCCTAACTCTCCCCCTTTTTGGTTTTTTTAACTCCGAGGCTCTCCCCAAGCAGCCCCACTGAGGGGGCTGCAGCCCCCCGGGCAGCGGGGAGCCGGGCTCCCCCCGCCGACAAAATGGCGACGTGGAGCAGGAGGAGGAGGAGGAGGAGGAGGGAGGATGAAAGAGCCCAGCGCGCTGCGGGGAGCCGGGCTGGGAGCGCGGGCCTCGGCTATGGGAAGGGAGGAAGGGCGCTGAGGATGAGGAGGGTGAGCCCAAGCCTCTCCCCTCGGTACCTTTTCTTGTCGCTGACGCCGCCGGGGCTGTCCATGGCGGCGGTCTGGCTGCTGCTGCTGCTGCTGCTGCCGCCTGGCTCCGGGGCGGCTCCAATGGCCGCTGAGGGGCGAGGAGATGGCGGCGCGGCCGGGAAGGGGCCGGCGCTGGGGCCGCTCGGAGCTCAGAGCATCGGGGCAGGCGCCGGGGCCTGCGCCGGGAAGGGGAGGTGCGGGAGGAGCCGGGCACGGGGACCGAGGCTGGAGGCGGCGAGGGGCCGGCCGGGGCTGTGCGAGGCGGCGGAGGAGGAGGAGGAGGAGGAGATGGAGGAGGAGATGGAGGAGGAGGCAGAGGCGGGCTCGGCCGGCCCGGGCCCTGCGCTGCGCCAGTGAGGAGCGGCGGCGGAGCCCGGCCCCTCGGCCGCCGGGGTCAGCTGAGCAAACAGCTGGGAGGAGGAGGGGGGCCGGCGCTTCACGTGGAGGGCCGTGTGCGGGGCGGGAGGCGGCACGACACGCGACATGTCGCGACATCTCACGATATGGCGCGACGATGCGCCCCGCCGCCCACCCAGCGCGGCCGCGGCTCTGCCCCCGCACGGCCAGTGGGAGCCAAAATGTCCCCCGTCCCCCCCACAGCGTGCGTCGCTTCTTCAAATTAAATGTTTTTAAGCCTCTCGTCAATTCTTAGCTCCTTTTCCCCGAAGTCATAAACGAGCTTAAAAAGCCACGGCAATTAAAGAGAGCCAGGCGGGCCAGAAGGGAGAGACACTAACAATGGATCACAGCCGAAGCAAGCCTTTACCGCTGAATAAAACACCCCATTTTTACCCCAAAAACCCCCAAAGCGGGCCGCCGGGTGGTCGTGGGGGTGCTGCCTGCCCCCCACACCCGCCCACGCGTGTCCGTGTCCCCGCTCCGTGCCCGCCGGGGGGCGCCCAAGGGTGCCCGGGGGGGCGGGGGGCAGCCCACGGTACCCCCACAGCCGGCTCCAGGCTGACCCCGGGGGTCCTGAGGGCTGGGGGCTGAGGGCACCGCGGTCGCCTCCGGGTCCGAGGGTTCTGTCATGGGTGTTGTCGGTTCCGTGGGAGGTGGGAAGGGGATGAAGGGGCTGCAGGGAGACTCCGAGGGGGCTGAGGGGAGGCCTCATGGCGGCCTGCAGCTGCCTCACAGGGGAGCGGAGGGGCAGGCGCTGAGCTCTGCTCTCTGGGGACAGCGACAGGACCCGAGGGGACGGCATGGAGCTGGGACAGGGGCGGGTCAGGCTGGGTATGAGGGAAAGGGTCTGCACCCAGAGGTGGTCGGGCACTGGGACAGGCTGCCCAGGGCAGTGGGCACGGCACCGAGCCTGTCACAGCTCAAGAAGCACTTGGACACCGCTCTCAGACACACGGTATTAATTTTGCGTGATCCTGCGCGGAGCTAGCAGTTGGACCCAATGATCCGTGTGTGGGTCTCTTCCAACACCGGGTGTTGTATGATCTTGTTGGTTTCCTCCAGCAGGAACTATAAGTGATCATACGGAGCTGAGCTATATGACACTGCTCAGTCTCCATATGACACTTCTCACTTCTCAGTTCTGCGGTAATGATACCTTTTAAAAAGAAGCTCTGACAGGCATATGTAACATCCTTGCCCTGCTGTATGCCCATGGCATGTTGTAGGAAACACCTGCAGGGCAAAACGATGTCGTTACAATACTGCATCTTCCTAACATTTCTGCAGTGGTCTCTGAGCTTCCATGTGATGAGCAGTCATTTTTGCATACAGACATGGCTTGTTTTTAATTTCTTTTGAAGAAAAAGCAGTGACCGTGACATTTAATAGAAATCACAGGAAGCGTCTCTATGAAACAAGATGCCTCTCCCTGCACCGGTCTGAGACGCAGAAGAGACACAGGTGCTATCGACTCCTTTTATTCCTTTAAGGTTTCTCATCCGCATACTGACAAAGCCCGGCTTTACTTAGCTTATGAGATGTGACAACACGATAGCCCATGGCAGTGTGGCTGTGGACTACTGCTATATTTATTGTTCTGTGCTCACTGGTGCCTCAAGAAGAGAAATAATCAGAACAAGACTCAAACTCGGGTCTTGCATAAGTACCAAGAAGCCAAACAGCAGCTCACAGACACCTCATCTTTCCAAATGAGGTACAGCCAGTCAAAGCACTCCTGCACAGCAGCCATGCACTGTTTTAATACAGTCTCAGAGTCACCGTAACAGCCACCGAGGAGTTCCCCTGGTGAAACAGGGGGATGCACTGGCAGGGGCAGAAATGTCAAACAGTTCAGTGCCACCTTCTCCACCAGAGCCCCTGCCACTGGGACACGCCAGGGGAGTTTTGGTAGTGAAGTGTTTCTACCAGAGGTACTTCCCATGCCTGAGAGGAGGCTGGTGCAACTCTGAGCAACTGTTTCAGCTTCTCTAATGTGGGTGTGAGGGTGAAGTGGTTCCTGATGAGCTGCCACACAGCAGTGAAAGCCTGCTTTGCACTTCAACTGCGGTCTCAGTGCTCACACAAAGGTGATTGTGCTCCTTTTAAAGACCAAGTAGCACCGATGTGATCCAGACCAGGGGTTGCCTAGCTCTAACGCTACAGAACTCACCTGATCCCACCCAGCAGTCTCTTATTTTCAATCCTTTAGCTGTCACTCCTTTGCATGATGATTAATTTTGGTGCCCATAAGCATTGATGTTTCAGGATTCACTTGTACACCTTTATTACCATTATCCAAATTTACATACTGTACAGTGCATCGAAACAGTTCCTCGTTGAATGCTCTCATGCTAGGTTCTGATCATTTTTAATAATTGAGTCACCAAAACCCTAGATGTGTTAGCAGTCTCTGAGCAGAAGACACGGCAGAAAAATCTCGGTGTACAAATTACTAACATTGCTCAATTTAATTGTTCAAAGATGTCGGACTTCCCAGCATGAACTGGCTGAGGAGCTGTGAATAAGTGTTGTGGTCTCCTTACTAGACACATTTCTCTCATGCCAAACATGCTTTCCCCAAGCCCATAATAAAGAACACTGCATCAAAACCCAATTGTGTTTCAGGATGATGTTAGTGGAAACTTGTTCAGCAGTTAAACATTTCATGCTACAGCATCTCTAGAGGGACGTTAAGCAAATATTCTCCCCACCATCCTCCCCTTTATTAAACTTTTGAGTCACTAAAACTCTGCATATACATTTTCTTTTCCGCTTTGCCAGTGGCCGATAACAGAGCCTTATTAGTGTATAGCACACTCACTTTTCCTGATCTTTATTGCTGTGCTAAGTTCATACTCCAACTTACGTTAAAAGAACTTCCTGAATAAAAGACTGTTTGCATATGACTAATTAGGGCAAATGCAGAGAAGGCGAGCTGATGAGTCAGCAGGTGGCTCGGTGAGGACAGTGGCAGGGATTCAGCAGCAGAACAAATCAATGCAAAGATGTGAGATATGCTCCCGTCTGTGGCTTTAGATCTATCTGCTGATGGGCCGAATATCACCACGATGGGCACTGCATGCATTAACTCTCGGGACCCTATCACGCTCTCATCAATATTGACTGGCAAAACTTCTGCTGACTCCAGTGGGAAGAAGTCCAGGGCTTTAATTTTCTCAGGCATCTTTCTCCCAAAGAGCACTTAGATTTTCTGAGTATGGACTTCCTGATGGGGGGTGTTAAAGAGCAACAAAGGCTCCCTCCATTTACGTCACTCGAGCCGGTGACGCACATCGCATGGGGTGCCACTGTGACAACCCACCAGCAGCTCTGCCTTTCCTGGGCCTTTGCTTGGCAGCACAGCTCATTACATTTAGGGAATTAATGTTCATCGATTCAATAAATAAGCACCGTGATACAGTGAAGGGAACATACCAATCTATCAATATTTGGCAACAAAACATGCCGTGCCCACAGAGCTCTTGTGGGAGCATCTACTTGAAAGGGAAGTGCCAGAAGGTCTCTAAGGCTGCGCAGCCTCTTGGCTCCTCTGCACACTCGCTATCAGCGATCTAAGGCTCGTTACTATGACTCACCGTGCTTAACAATGCAAGAATCTGAGATGTCTGATCGCCAGCTCCTTTCACAATAGAAAAGTGAAGTGAAATTTGAATTAAATTCAAATCAAAACATTGATAGTGAAAGGCTAATGCTGCTGTTATTCAGAATATTGTCTGAAACGGGAGCACACAAGGGGAGTCAGAGTCTCTGCTTGGCATCTGTTATTTCCACTGGTCTTTTCTAACTTTAGTTCCTCTCCTTCTTGTGCCAGGATCTTATTTATTCTTCTGTTCACATTTGCACAATACATTTGTTTTGAGCTATGACCACCTCATAAAGCCTGCTTGACTCAGTGCACATTCAGACATTTGGAAATACTCTCCTGACTTTGATTTCTGCACAGAGAAGTACACCAATGTGGCTAACAAATTCTGCAGCATAATAAAAGCACTATGTCCAATTCAGTGTAATTAGATTTGAGGGAAGGATTTTCTACCCATGAAAGGAATTCACCAGATGAAAGCATGAGGCAAGCATGCGCTCGGCAGGCTACGCCATGCAGTTTCACCAGTTGGCTACATCCTGCCAACCCCAGGCCACTCCTGGGCAGATATTGCAAATTGTATGGTGGTTTTCCTGATGTGGACAAAAAGCAGGATGGAATTTTGAAATTATCCTTACAGAAAAGAAGGGTTTGTGGTCGAAGCCCTGGATGCTTCGGTTACAGGCTTCCCGCAGGATGCTGTACAAATCACTCAGAGAAAGGATTTCAGATCTCATTGCTGCAATCCTTCTCCACACACAGAGCGGAGGAGTTCACGGTGTGCCAGGCATGGAGTTTGGCTCCTCATGCAGTGCACGGGGAGACCTGTTTCCCCTTGGTCCTTTAACTCCTGCTTACAGAGACACTCAGGGATGCGGAGGAGCTGGGTTTACATCCTTGCTCCGGATCAGTCAGAACAGGGATTTGGGCACAGCTTTGCCCCACTCTGCATTTGGGGGGTGCAGAGCTGCCTAAACCACAGGTTTGGTGCTCCTCATCTCGGTCCTGTGTCCCTTTGAACACCCCAGGCACTGTCTCCATGGCCGTCTGTCCTGCTGTGTGGCACTGGGACACTTCCTCCTCCTCCTCCTCGCCTCTGCTCCCACACCCAGAGCACAACTTTCTCATGAGGCCACAGTGACCAGCGCGGCACCGTCTGTCATCACACAAACAAGCAGGGCACCGGCTGTTTTTACCTGTGACCAACAAAGTGTTTCTAACCTACGTCTCAGAAGCCAGCAAGACACTCCCAATCTGCCAATCAGCCCATAATACCTCATACCTACCAGGCTAGTTTTACTTTCTTCTTTGCCCAGCTTCCCTTTTGAAGGTACTACAAACGCAAGTGAAATGCCTTGAGAACACCCGGGGGAAGCCAGAGCAGCAGCCGGCAGAGGCAGCACGAACCCTGCGAGGGTCCGTGCGTGAGTTATAACCCAGAGCAGAGGGAAAATACGCATCTCAGAAGGTGAAGTGGTTTCAATTTCATGCAGATATCTGACTCCTGCAGCTCCTTATGATCAGCAGCGACGTTTTGAAAGAAGTTTCTTTTTCCTCTTTTTGATCTTTTTCATCCCTCCTACCGAGCCCTTTGTTATGTTGCAGCCTGGACCACAAGTTTCTCACACAAAGCAAAAAAAGGCTGAAATAAACGCAAAGATGAAATTGAATGGGTTTCACTTGTAATTAAAATGCAAAGGGGAACAAACTCTTTTACCCGATCAAACATTGGGAACCGTTTCAAATTCTGTTTTCTTCCTGTTTTGGCATTAAAACCCGCTTTCAAATGATACAGTTTGTTAAGTGTTTCTACTTCACATTTCCCCAACTTGGATCTAGCTGAAACACAAAGGACTTGAGGTTTTGTTTGTTTGTTTGTTTTCCCGCAACACATCAAAAATGCAGCGCAAGCTTTAATGACTACGTCTGTTATAACATGCCTTTTGCAGGACTGTAGGCATTTATGGGGGAATGAGGTAATTAATATATTACTTAGGCATGCAAAGACAAGTTAGAGGCAGCTGTCTCTCTTCGCTTGATATGGCAACACAATCATTAAAACAATGGCTTCTTACATCTGGTTGTTTTTTTTTTTTTTTTCCTTTTTTCTTTTTCTTTTTTTTTTCTTTTCTCTGTGTTCACAGACCGCTCAGGTTGCTTGTTGAAGGCAAAGCTTCAGGAGATAGCCATATCTTCAGGACCAGTCATTTCTGTCTCAAACACACTGTCCTCTCATTTATTTGAAGTAGCTACATGAAAATCGATACCATGATCCCTTTAAGGAAATGCTGGTATTAAAATAAACTCAAGAGCTCCCACGTTCTAGTCCCGACCTCTAAAACATGACTTTTAGAGAACATCCATTTCTCTTTCAGGCTCAGGTACCGCAGTGTCTGGGGTCCACAAGGGGGTGAAGGAGGGCTCAGGTCGCACCACATCCTGCCTTGCAGAAAGCCAGGTGGGTAGGTGAGGGGCAATGCGTAAACCAGTGTTTCTAAATCACAGGGTCAAGGAACCGATCGTTGCTCTAGGCAGAAATAAGCACTTTGCCAGCCTGATAACAAGAGAGCTGAGACACAGCAGATTACAGTTCCTTTAATTTTCTTCCGGTTAATTAAATGATCAATTGCAGCGTTGGCTTTCAGCCATGGCAATGCCAGCTTAAGTGAGCTCTCCATTTTATGAGAGGATAATCAATAGGCATCATTTACATCAGCGTTACAGGTTTTTATTTTAAAGCCAAATATCAAAATACAGAGCAAAATATTGCCATTTTCAAAGCAAGTGGAGATCTTCTCCTGCCCCCAAAAACATCCTAACGAAGGGAAGGATGGCACTGTAATTACAGCTTTAACTTGGGATGTGTTTTCACTTCTCTGCTTACCATAGACTTCCTGCATGACCACAGACAAAACACTTAGGCCCAGATATGCAAAGATATTCAGGCAACTGAGATAAAAATCAGCTGGAATTGTGTACATAAATAGTTTGTGGATTTGGGCCTTTGTAAGAGAGACTGAGCTCCCCATTTACTAAGGGGTAGTAGGCACTTCCAGTGCTGCAGCAGAACTGCAACGAGTCACGTCACAGAAGACATTGGTCAAGCCAGAGACAAGGAAAGGCAGCAAATGAACACCTGCAAGGTATTCGACCACGAAGCAGCATCTGAGCACACTGCCCAGTGTCTTCTCAAGGTGTACTGAGTGCTTCCAAGTGCTACTCACCTCCATCAGCAACATCTGGATTCCCCCTTTGCTTGCTTCCAGATATTCCTTGGTTCAAACTCTTTTTTTTTTTCCAAGGACGGTAGCTGGAGACACTACGGAGAGCAGGGAGAGTGAGGTATGGAGCAGTGAAACAAGGACCACCAGCATTGGGCTGTCAGTGCATTTGGGAAAATTAAAGAAAAAAAATTTAAGACATAGCATGGACTGAGGGCATTGCCATACTGTTAATGATGAATTCGGCAGTCCTGTCAGGTTATGGTAGGTTGAAGCTAACAAGCACAGCACTTCAGAGGACAGGAAAACCCTGGGTTCATATGTCAAAAGATGTCAAGACAGGGTGGAAAGTGTCTGCCAAGGAACTAAGTAAGCAAAATTCAGGGCCATAATGACAAAGTTGGTGCATCAAACCTCTCTTTGCTATCTGAGATCAAATGTTAAGTAATTAAACTGTTTATCAATAAGAGGCAACTCATGAGCGTGGGAAACAAAGATCTCATAGCAACTGGATCTAGATAAGAATGACCACAGACCTCACCATTTTCAGAACCAAATGAAAATTTGTTTATGCTGCCAGCTTTTGCTCAATACAAATCTTTAATGCATATAGGCATTCATGCACTCCGCAGAGAAAGATCTATGCAAACTAATCAGGTTTTCTTTTTCCTGTCTTGGAAAGAATAACAATAACCAAAAAAAAGTTAGTTCATGGATGTGATTTTCAGTTTTAGGCCCTTGAGGAACCCTCAGTTCATCATGACCAAAATACCTCACCAAAATCTAGACGGCAAAGTCAGCAAGTAGTTAGTTCCATTTCATCACTGCTTCCTGTCTGCTGCCATTATTAAAAGAAAAAAAATGCAAAGGAGCATACCAATAGCAGCTCTAACACTAATTTATGTTACTAAAACTGCTACACAAAGCTGAGAGGAAACAGAACTGCCAGCAACCTCCCCCAGGTAAAAGCAAGCACAGTACAACAGCTTGTGGGTTATTGATAGGACTAGCATTAAAACTAAGTCATATTCTCCCAAAACAGCAACAGAAGAAATCTGTTTGGCAGAGCAGAGCGTGGTTTCTGGAGAAGGAGGGATCCATCCAGCTGCAACAGGAACATTTTTGCAGATTTTTGAACTGAAAACAAACAAACCCAAATCAACCCATTAGGTACCAAGGCCCGCAGGAGAGACCATCGATGCGAACTGGACCAGGAATTCACAGGCCAGAGAGTCTCAGCAGCGGTTAGAGGTGTCTGTACTCCTACGAGTGGTTTATTGGGCAGGAACATATGCCTGCCTCCAGTGCACGTGGTGCAGAGCTCACCCGGTACTCTCAGCCTGACGTGTCCAGATCACAGCACCCTCACCTGTCTTCCAACCATCCCTCGGGCTTGGACAGACAAAGGCCTACAGTGGTAGTGTTAGGGGGAAGAAACACAAAGGTGATATCTCAGGCTCTTCTGCAGCCCACCTGAGACTAAGCAATGCCTCTCAGGGGTGCAAGGTATCCCTGGCTCCATGCTTCAGGCAGTGCCACAGCAGGACAGGCAGGGACAGTGTTAAAAAGGAAGCATAGCCACGATAACAAAAACCAGCAGAAAACACCCCTTCCTCCCTCAAAATGCAAACAAGCAGGCTTGGCTCAACCAAAAGGTCAGCTCGTTGCCAGCCCATTGACTTCTTCAAGATCACGTACACAGCCAGTGAAATTCCCAGAGATGCATCCCAAGTTTCCAAATTCACAGATCTGTGCAGTAACCACTAATCTGGCAGGGATTTTTACAGGCAAAAAGTCCCTCTTTTTTTTTTTTCCCCTTGTCAAGAAGAGACAAGTAGCTAGCATCATATGACTTTATATTTTTCCATGTAAAGCAAACTTATCTTTAAAAAAAATTGGTTGAAAATGATTTAAATAAGCTGAAAACTATTAAGGAGCAATGTTTATTTGGCAAAAAATAATAATGATAATAATAAAAAAATATAGTTATCTCATGTCCAGGAGCCCTCATTAACTTGAAAAGTTTCCACATGACCTCAGGGTTTCTGGAAAATGTATGAACATCTCTCAGCATCTGCTGCTTATGATGGTAAAGAAATTGTTACCGTAGCCACATGGAAATAGTAATGAAGTTTCTGTCTGTGACTTCTGAGGCAGCACAGCCAAGCTGCTTTCTTTAAAAAAAAAAAAAAAAAATTAAAAAATAGGCACTTAACTCATGCATACGCATGCCCACCTGAAGAATGCTGCTCCACACACGCAGCCCAGTTGCTGGTGGTGGGTTTGGGGTCTGTGCCAGTTTCCTGGGGCTGGATGTGGCCAGGAGTGCCGGGTGCCAGAGAAATCAGGCCACGCTCCTGCAGCCTCATAGCAGGGGTATGAGGAAAAGAGCGTTTCCTGGAGTTAGCTGACACATCTGACCGGAGAAAGTCAATCTCATCGATGATTATCTCTCCTTCTGGTGGCCCTCTCTAATCTCTCCTGCCTGGGAGGCTCCTCCCAAATGCCTCCTCGCTAAACAGCAATTAAAGCACAAGTCCATTAGCAACCCCATGTTGTAAAATGGCTCGCAAGCCGCAGAGCGCTGTGAAGCCTGTCTGTGACAGCGGGGATCTGGCTTATATCTGGCTGCTTTCCAGCACCAGGAACATCCATCAGTCATCCCGAGACCTTGTCAGGGTTCATGTCCCCTCATAACTCTGTCCCAGCCTTTACAAAGTGCCCAAGCTCTCTGTGTGAGGCCGGCTGAGGGAGGCCAGGACACGGGTTGGGCCCTGCAGTGGGTGACAGGAGATGGCCTGGCTGATGGTGACAGCAGGCCTGGGAGGCTCTGGCCTGATCTTCAGGGACGGTCTTGATGGAACAGGAGCAATTAGAAAAATGGGCAAGAGGAAGCCATTGCTCATGTCCTTCCTGAGGTGATTTGGTCCCATTTTGATTTGGAGCAATCTGTGGCACACATGCCAAGGGATGTGCTTATGGGAAAAGGTATTTCTGGGCAGAAACCAACCCCTGAGTCCATCCAGCAGAAAGCAGCTTGGCAGAGAAGGACTGGGAAGTCCTGCTGGGTGCCAAGTTGAACGTGAGCCAGCAATGTGCCACAAAGGTGGCTAATGGGCCATCCTGGGCTGCATTGGACACAGCATGGCCAGCAGGCCAAGGGAGGTGATCCTTCCCCTCTGCTCAGCCCTGCTGAGGCTGCACCTGCAGTGCTGGGTCCAGTTCTGGGCGCCCCAGTACAAGAGAGACCTGGGCATACTGGGACAAGTCCAACAGAGGACCACCAAGATGCTGAAGGGACTGGAGCAAAATGTCCTGTGGCGAGAGGCTGAGAGAGCTGGGGCTGCTCAGCCCAGAGAAGAGGAGATTTGGGGGGATTTTTTCCATGTCTGTTGGGCCAGAAAACCTTCAGAGGTCCCTGCCAACCTCAAACATTCTGTGATGCCGCAGAGCCCGGCAGGGCAGGGGAACCCAGCACTTACCTCTCCACTTCTCAGCTTGTCTCCAGGACCATGGGCCCAGCTGTGACACCCTATGCCTCCATTTATACTACCAGAAGTGCAGTTTGGAGCAGGGTTTCTCTGAGGCTGAGGTTCAGGGCTTTAAATGAGAAACCATCATCTGCTGTGCTCTGGGGGCACAGGTGTGGCGAGGGGAGGATGGGCAGTGAGATAGAGCTAAATTTGTAATCCCCCTCTTCACAAATAATCCCTGCTCTCACGACTGATCTCTGACGTTTTGCGCCAGCAGGTCATAAACATCAGCTCTCCCGGTACAAAAATGGGACATTTCCCCCAAACATTTTGTATTTGGCTGATGCTGCTGAGTGCATGAGCTTCCACACAAGTCATTTCCCCTTTGCTGCATCATTTCTTCTGCATATCAGCATGGCCGACACCATTTCCCCTCTTATGAAAGAAGGAGATAAAGAGCTATTTGGAAGGCTTCAGTGAGAGCAGACTGAGGGTCTGGGCTCCTTGCTTGCTTGCACACTTGGAAAGGTGACGAGGCAAGCATGGGGCTTTCCCCAGGCATCCTGCTGAGCTGTCCTGGGGAGGTCCCCGAGGTCCCAACCAGCACAGGGGATCAGGAAAAGGATGGAGGTGACTGGAGAGCACAGGGATAATAAACACATGACTCAGGGGCGAAGTGGTTTCAGCAGAGGGATGGCAATGCACGAGCAATAAAATGGGAGCTACCAACACCACGCTGTCTGTAACCACACACCACACTTGCTCAGCTTTCCAGGAGGCACCAGGGAGAAGAAGGAGGGATCTGCTGAGGAGCCGTGGCATGACCCGTACCAAAACATCCCTGTGGACACAAAAGATGAGGAGCAAATGCCATCGCAACCTGGAGGGGTGCCTGGGGCCAGGTAAGTGTGAGAGGTGCCACAGGCAAGAGTGCACGAGTGAGAGGTGGCAATGGGCTACAGAGGGGCTGGGTGGTGCTGGGGATGTGCAGCCACCCCGTCGGGGCCTGTCTGCTTCTCCTGCCTAGGACAGAGGATTTGTGCCAGGGCAGCCAGCCAGAGCCACTCTCTGAGCACTGCTGCTTCTGGAGTGGTGCTGCCATTGCTACTTTCGGCTGTTTACTTTAATAAATGCTCTCCGCAAGCGGCCTTTTAATGGTATCTTTTCCCTCTGGAGGATGTGACGTGTGATAGCAGCCTGCAGAAACACCCGCCCGTCTGTCTGCAGAAATAGCCCGAGCAGGGGGCTGGCTCCTGAGTCACGCTGGAGAAAGCGGTGAGCTGGCTGGAGGTGACCCAAAACCCCTGAGTTTCGCAGAGCCCGGCGGGGGAAAGCTTTGCTCCTCATCCCGTGCTGCCCGATCTGCTGCCGGCTGCCCCGTGCTCTGCTCACACTCATGAGATATGTCTTGTGCTTTCCTGCACAGGGATTTACTGACGTCGGCAACTCACGGAAAGCCACTGGATATTAAAAAAAAAAAAAAAAAAGGCACCAGGATTAAAAAACATGAAAAACATAAAATATTAACAGCAGCACTGACTTTAAAAAGCCTTGACATAAGTAGAAAATGGAGCTGGAAAGTTTCATAAAGGTTTCAAGAACGAAGGGTATTTTGTGGCAGAATACTGCTCTCTGTCACAAGTGTGGAGGGAGCATCTGGGGGCAGAGGGACCCGATGACATACATCTGCCTTCATGTGTATTTTGGAACATGATTTATTTGTGTTCATTGAAATGGCAGCTTTTCTGGTAATTTCTTCCTTTCCTAGCAAAGAAGCCTTAATCTCCTTACTGGAAATTGTACTATTTATGCAGCAAATCCTGCCTCTGAAATTACTTGAGATCACAAGTTATGTAACCTGAACAGATGGAGTTTGACCATTTTTTTTTTCTCTTTGTCAATTCATATTACAGTCTGAACAGGCTGCAATCATTTATCAGCCTATTTGCAGCATAGACAACATAGAGTAAGGAGTTTAACTATGAAGTTAATTTACTCACACGTAGGAATGCTTACACCAGTGATGAACCATCACTGAGCAGCAGTGATAATAATAATGCTTATTAAGGACTTTCCTCGTTCTTGCAAACATAGTAAGCATTATGCACGTAGTAAGATGCACATTATATCATGGCCATCATCCTGCAAAGACATGAATATGGCTGTATTTACACAGGGGATAGGTGTGATTATCTGCAGCTCTGGTGTGAAGGTAGGTGTCTGAGAGTGTCTGTGAGATCAAACAGATGAATAAGGGGGAAGGAGGAGCTGCAGAAAGGCTGGAGAAAAAACAGGCCAGGGAAAGGCAGCCAGAGTGAGAGCCCTGATTAATGCTGCCCGGTTCAACCCTTCAGCAATATTAAGTCTTAAAATGATGAATCGTCCACCCAGCTCCCAGCTGATCACGTGCGTGCCCTATAGAAGCCAATACATAACATACAACATGCAGCTTTAACATTCACATTAGCTTAATGGTCCTTCTGTTAACACTCATGAGCAAGCAGATAAAATCCTGAAGGGCTCAATTATGCTTGTAGAGATTTTATCTTTTTTTTTTTTTTTGTACTAACGTGGCTGTTCTTATTACACGTGAGTTTAAACTGAAGTGAATCAAGGCCATAGGGAATTAGATGGAAAAAGATGATGAAAAGGGACAGGAGGGAAAGGTAAAAAGCAAAGGTTATTCCAAAATAAGATATATATGCATGACATCTCTTAGGTGTTCTTAAAATTGAAGGGGGCTCGATCAGACAAGTTTAGGGGAAAGGGAGAAAAAAATAATATTTTGAGCACAAATCTGGTTTTCTATCAAGCCAAAGTTCAACCAGGGCTAAAAAAGCCACCAAGTTTAAATACGGCCTCAGTCCAACCACATTATATACTTTTATTCCGTTCTGTGGGAATGTTCAATGTGACACACTTGCATATTCGGGGCCAAACTGCAATCTAAGGCTCAGCCCACGTCGAGCAGCTTTGCTAGAGGAGAGCTTTCAAGAAAACCTCAGAAAGCCGAAACGGAGCTCGTGGTATGATGCAGCACTTTTTTCCAAAGTAAAACTGAAACAGAGGCACGATGCAGCCACCAAGGCTGCTGTTCTACTTATCCATGGGTGCAGTTTTTCCTCTTTTTTGGGCAGCTGTGGAGCAGTGGCTCCTGAGAAACCCCGGTGATGCTGCGAGCAACAGCTCGCCTCCACGCTGCAGTTGCACCCTGTGGTCATGCTTAGGGGGATGGCAGCAGCTCAAGTCTCATCACAAGATAAAACCTGGTTTGATCCCATCTTTCACTTTGCTTAGACCTAAATGCATCCTCTGGTCTCCTTTCAAGGGACCAGCCTAAAAAAATTAGCCAGAGAGCTTACTTGCAGCCAGAGGCTCCATCAGCCCCTTCCTGCCCTCACTATTGACAACAGATCTTCCTCTAAAAACACTTCAGATCAGGACAGTAAAAAACAACCCAATGGGAGCTTCAAACTTCAAATTTTCCCTTTCATAATGTATTTAAGACTGCAGAGACAACAACAGATTTTAATGAAGCATCAAGCAACAGAAAAAAGTTACAAAGCCAAGTGGATGGCAGAAGGAATGAAAATTTCAAAGCCAGCCCCGATTTTAGCCAGGGAATTGCCATTTCTTGTGCACAGTGCTATGCAGCACCTCAACCTGCTTTCTTCTGGGCTGGGGGCTTTACATGCCTGGTACTGCTGATCTGAGAAAAAATATAATGCGTTTGTAGTCCATTCTGGATCCTGGTCAGTGGTTAACATAGTCAGATGCTTTCCTATTAGAAAAAAAAAATCAGATCCCCTTTTTTATTTATTTTATTTATTTATTTATTTTTCCACAAGGAAAGAAAGCCCACAAGCCCGTGCTCCTGCTTACAAATGCATGTAAATGTTTAGCTGAACACGATTTTGCTCAGGCTTATGAAGTGCTCTTTCTTTAGCTTAGCTTTTCCCAGGATGATGTAATTTACTTGACCGGGTATTTTCTACTCTTGCACAACTGTGTTAGTCGAGCTAAGCAGCTTAATCTGAGCGCCAGCCTGGCACGCGGTGTGCCAAATGGTTGTTCAGTGCCCTGCGAAAAGATCTGCTATTTTTGCGAGGCAAAAGGATTGCTCGTCTGCGCCCGAGCTGACTTTCAGATGGATGTCAGTCTGTTTGTGTGTAAGTAGGTCTCGGAGCCCCAAGGACTCGCGGGCTGGCTGAGCCAGACGCGGTCGGAGCAGTTACCTAACAGAAGCGGTGCTAAGAGCAGAAAAATGCTGTTTTTCCCCGTTTTTATGATGGCTGTCCTGGGTCAGAGGATTTAAAGGGCGCGGTCGTGACTTTAAGGGAGCACCCACAGCCCTGGCTGTGCTGACAAGATCCTGCCTAAAACTCCAGCACCACAAAGCTCTTGATTTTAGAGCCTGGGCTTGTGGGGGACTGGGGAAGAAAAAGGAGGGAGAAGAGAAAAAAGTAGATTTTTTTAATTTATTTTTTTACTTGATGAGATTCTCAGACAGGGGAAATGGGACAGATTGATCACCTTCAGAAAGCACATTTTGTTTAAAAGTACAGCCCAGGCTGCAGAAGGTTTGTCCTGTCTGTAAGGCACTACAAAACACTTCAGCATCGCTCCGTCTGTCTGCCCTTAGGGGTGGGATAATTAAGGCTGTGCTGCCTGAACTGCTGATTTTTTGGTTCACTGGTCAAAAACTTGCTTAAAATCAACTCGAACTGAAAATTTCACTCCCTGTTTTGTTGGGGTTTGGGGGAAGCTGACCTTTTTCCATCTGTCACTCCAAATTATTAATGTAATTCAGACACTATTCAACAAAACTATTTGTCATTAGGACTAGGGATGTTTCAGGAAGAAACAATCCCATCATGAGTAGTTTTATCACTGTAAAATTACTTCCTAAATTCAGCTCAGGTGTCTCTGAAACTGCATGCTCCCGCAGTGACATTTCTGCCTGGACTGCTGGTGGTCTCCGTATTGATATGCAATTCCTCGCTATTTCTGCATATCAAAGACTTAGATTTGGTGCATCCAATCACATCTCCCTCTTGTGGCTACATCCAAGGACTAAAACAACCTGCTGTTTGTTGTATGGGATTACACGGCTTGCTTCTTTTGCTAGCACGTCATTTTCCAGCATCAAACCTTGCTGACGACAGCGAGGGGATGGCTGAGGGGCCACATCACAATTTCCTGCCTTGTGTTTCCCAGCAAGATGCCACCAACTGCGCCGGGAACACAAATTCCCCAGAGAGCAAGATGCAAATCTCCGAGTCCCAGAGCACTGGCATTTGGGCTTGGGGACACCGATGTCCAACTGCGGGGCAAGAGCTGGGGGTCCTGAGAACCCCACGCCACCCCAGACAGCTCATCATTTAGACAAATGCCCATGCCCAGATGAACAAAACCAGTACACAGGCAACCCTGATGAAATTTGGTCTTCATCGGAAGTTTTGCCCCCTCTTGCAGAGGTTTCCCCCTAAACAACCACACCGCTGCAGATCAGCGCTCCCCATTTGGGTTTTACATCTGGGTTTTAGCTGCTTTTATAGCGATGTTCCTTCTCCTGCTAACGGTCTCACAGCAAATGATATTTCGTTTTGATGAGGAAGCTCTTGAGCAGAAGCCAGGTTGCCCCAGGCAAAGCAGATTTTTATTTATTTATTTATTTATTTATTTTTCCCCTACAGTTTAATCAGTAGGAAACGATCAGTAGGAAAAGAGGCCAACGCTGTGCTGCGAAGGTGAGCGGCCGCCTTGGGATGAGATTTTCCTTTCTCCTGCTCCCAACAACAAAAGCAGGAGCCAGCATCCACACTGTCTAACATGCACCCGACCGTCCTGGTCCTCAGCCCCCCTCCGTCAGGCTAATGGCAGCACTGCTGATTTGGGGGCACAGAACAGTCCGTGATCGGCCCATCTCTTATTTATTAAAGAGTCAGCTCTACCTTTCAAGAGGAAATGGAGAACATGGTTCGAGTTCCCGTTTGTGTCCTTGCCTCAAGAGGAAGGCAGCTCCTAGGCGGCTCCTGGCAGCTGTTCAGACAGCGTGAAAAGCCACTGAAATTATATATATGTATTTTTATAGCTCTGCTGTCTGAAAGGGTCAAGGCTGGCTGCCGTGAGGGAAGGTGTTTCTAGACAAACATTAATGTGACGCTGTGTTTGCGGGAGGTGACTCAGCTCCGAAAATATGTGCCTTTTATCACATGTTTCTAACTTGGTGCAGGAGCAGGCGCAGGGGACACAGCGCTGCTTATGCTGCGGTGGGATCCAGCTCAACCTCTCCATCCAAATGCTGTTTATCTGCCAGGGAAAGGAGCTTCACCTGGTGTCACACTGTACAGACCAGGCACTTTGCAAGGGCTACGTACACAATCCCACGACCGGCGGTGCTTTGGTGCTCAGCCTTTTATACAGGGTCACCCCAGGCTGAGAGCCACAGGGGCCGCATTGGCTGGGACTTTTTCTGCCTTATTTTCATCAGGATCAACCTGAAACTCATCCCTGTGCCTTGCCTGGACCCTGAGAGCCTGGGACAGGCTGCTGAGAGGCTGGATGGATGAGAGCAATCCCCGTTACAGCGAAGGAGCTTGATGGGGTGGCTTCAACCCCACGGGGATGTGCCACAGGCAAAATCACCGTCCCTGCTCCCCTCTGCAGCATCTGAAGCCCGTGGGGCGGATGATCAGGGCTGCTGATAGGGAAGAACATCTTCCAGCACGGCCTTGGATCTCGGTGACTTTCCCAGGAAGGAAATGAGAGGGTGGCGAGGCACCCCACCACCTTTCCCCAGCTTTCCTCCTGCCGAGAGTCAGCACTTTATCATATCGCTGCCGGAAACTATTTAAAGGCTCCTTAATTAGGCTGTGGTCTCGGGCAGTTCCTGTGCTGACTGCTAGATGGGCCCGGCCGATACCACGCGGTTCGTTTTTGTCAGGTGGAAAAAGTTTTTGTGTAAACCGCAGCCAAACGGTGCCTTCGGCTGGCTGGAGGTGGGGGCAAGCGGAGGAGGGACGGGGCAGTCGTCACGGGCAGGATTTGTTTGTTCCTCTCAGGTGCCCTGATTGGAAGCGACAGGCTCCAGAGGAGCTGGATTTCTGCAGGGCTCACCTCTAAAGCACTCCCCGATCCCGGCTCCTGGCGCCTGTGCTGGGGGGAGCAGGATGGGAGCTGCAGCTCGGAGGAAAGTCACTCAGCATCTGAGACACTCGCGGTGTGTTTTGTTCTGGTCATGGAGCTCAGGGCCAGGGCAGAAGTTTATTTTTGGACCTGAACTCTCACAAAAGTCTTTTTCGGGGCACCACCAACCACCCCCAGCCAAGCCTCGGGGTACCCAGCACTGCAGCATCTCCACCTCGTCCCCCACTGCTCCGGGGCTCCCAGCCACAGCCTCAGGAGCAGGGGCAGAGGGGGGTCTTTCATCTGCTTCGGGCTCATGGCAGAGGCTGAGTAAAAACTTTCGATCAGTTGCTGAAACCATTGTTAAATTAAGTTGTTAGATCAGCTGTTTGCTCAGCTAAGAAACCTGCTCTTCAGCTGGGAACCCTCGCTGCTTTCCCCAGAGCTTGGGCCAAACCCCAAGCAAATCAAAGCCACGTTTCCTGAATCAGGTGGGGATCCAAATTCAGAGGCTCAGGGATGTCTCCCTGTTGCCCAGCTCCTGGCGGATGCTTCCCCCTGTCCCCTACTCAAATCCCCACCAGTTGCTCATTAACAGGGCAAGGCAGGAGCTCGCTGATCCTGCCCAGCACCTCCTGCATCCCTCCAACAGACCTTGCAGACCTCCCATAGCCCAAATCCTTCAGCTGGCATGAACGTGTCTCCTACAGCCCGAGGCTTTTCCCTGTACACAGGGTGCCCCTGAAGACACATCTACACCTGCTGTCAGGTACACATCAGCGGCTGTACCGCGCTGTGTACACCCCTGTGAATGTTGTTGTAAGTCACAGGCAAACGTTTCTCCAACAAATGTCCAGGAACCGGTGACCTGGCACTGCCTGCTGCTGTTTTTTCTCACTCTTACTCCGCCCCCCACAGCAGAGGCTTTCAAAGGCAATAACAACTGGAAATAGATTTCTTGAGAAGCTCAAATTCAGAATATTTTCCTCTGCCTAGGCAGGCATTTGACAGTGTAATTCTTAAATGTACTTTATTGCTATTAAATTTAATCCCCGTGAAGGATTACATATCTGCTTCATTGCAAGTCTGGCAGGATTAGCAGCGGAGTGTCTGCTTAGTGTTTTAAAAACATCAAACACGAACACAGCCCTAAGCAAGAAACCTTTTCCGAGGGCTGCAAAATGCCAAGGGTCCGGGGAGCTGCCGGGTGGCAGGACCACTGACGGGTGCCCTTTGCTGTGCGTTTCAGCTGCCAAAGCCTCCAGAGAAGCAGCTGCAGGAGCCTGTGCTGTCCCTTTGTGTGAATATTTCCAATTCTGCTCTCCAGCAGTCAGAAACCACCGGCTTCAGTGCCGCCAGACAGACAGGGGAGCGGGAGCTCGGTGTTCTCCATGGGGTGGAGAATTCGGGGGTTTGGGGTTTAAATATGATTTGCGATGTGGTCATTGCATGTGATTGTTCATGGTTGTGTTCGTAACTTTCTCTTTTCCTCAGGTAGATAAGTGGAAAGAAAGGCAGTGACTGAGCATCCTCTCCATGTTAGCCCAGGTGGACAGGGATGGAGGTTACAGGACCCCGTGCCCCGGCACTCAGGATCTGCAGCGGGGATGTGAAATC
This sequence comes from Aythya marila, assembly GCF_965140915.1. NCBI lineage: Eukaryota > Metazoa > Chordata > Aves > Anseriformes > Anatidae > Aythya > Aythya marila. The sequence continues at coordinate 6,411,667 of NC_139046.1, read as the reverse complement.
CTGGCTGGAGTGGGATGTGCATCCCTGGGATGGGATGGGATGGGATGGGATGGGATGCCTGCACTTGGACTCACCCACTTGGAGGCAACTGTCTGTTTAAAGAGGATCTGCAGTTCCTAAAAGCTGCCGAAACTCAATATTGTTTGGGCTAATTAATGGCCTCTTTGGCCCAGGCACCAGCCCTAGGCAAATCCAGCTCCCAGATCCCCCAGAATAATCACAACTGCTCTGATGGCAGTGTGCAAGGTGCTGCGTGCTGCAGTAGATGGGTGTGTGGCACGGCACGGCTGGCAGGCTCTGCCCTTGGACCCAAGAGACCTGGCATTGCCAGGCTTCCCATGCCCCACACATAGGTATAACACAGCAGGCAGGAGAGGTGCATTTTTGATGTAGCTGCGATTACAGTGGCTCTGGAAGAAGAGATTAGAGAGCAAGAACTGCTCCAAGAATTGCCCTTAAAACTCAGGCAGCAGATACTAAATCTCCAATTACCTCTGCACCTCCGCAGCGAAGCTCAAATTCCTCCTAACTGTTTCCTTGACATCAAAGACAAAGAAACTTGAAAAAAAAAAATCAAAGCAGCAAACAAATCACAGAGCAAGGAGGACTTCTCAAGCAGGGAGCCAGCCAGGTCCCTGCTCATTTGCCTCAGAAGAGCCCTGACTGCGCAGACAGAGGCGTGCAGTTGCATTCAGAGCTCAGGTCACACGGGAAGGCTGACGTTAAATCCTCCCCCAAAAAACCTGCTCAGGTGAGTCTGTTTTAAAGCTGTGCTTCCAGATTCAACGCCATCAGTTGCCAGCGTGGGCATCCGACACGGGACAGAGCAGACTCTTTGCAGATGGCCTGGCTGGAAGCGGATCTCTGGCTGAGGAATTGGTGGTGGCCAATTCATCACCCAGCCCGCTGCAGCAGACGCCGCAAGGTTTATACACTCCGCGCACAAGACTGATTGCTCTGGCAGCGAGCGGTGCTCTCCTGGGAAGTTTCCTTTGCATTAAGTGCTCCTGACACTAATGTCGGTGCCTAAGCAAACACATTAGGCTGACTGAAACGGCGGCGCTGCTGGGAATCGCGGTGTGCACACACGGAAGGGCAGCGGCAGCGTGTGCCGGCGGGGCAGGACAGGGAAAGCACGGTGATTTTGTCTGCTGGGAGAGCTGGGGAGGAGGCCGAGCCCTGCTCTTTTGCTGGGCCTTGAGCTTGCCTGGTTTAGGTTTGGTTGTGCCCCAAGCAGGCGAGCAGCTCCCTCCTCGCAGCGCTCCAGATGCTGTATAAGAAGCAGGCCCAAATATTCTGCATGAAAATCTCCTCTGTGGATCACACTCAGGTGAAGCACAACTGGATTTGGTTGTGCTCCGTGCAGCCAGCCCACTGCCTGCACTCGGCAGAAGGATGGTGGTGTAAGAGGGGCTGAAACCAGCCGAAATTCAAGCTCCTTGCCCAGGGTATTGGCACGGCACGGCGCCGAGCGTTTGAGTGCACAGATCCGTGCCCAGGTCCTCCCGTTTGGAAGAACCTGAGAGCCGGGGGATTGTAAGGGCTGAGTGGGAGTACTCGGCAGTTCTCCACGCCGAAGATGAAAAAGACGAATAGAAACACTTAATGGCCTTTGAAACAAGAATAAAGCAGGCGGGATATTTTTAGCAGCCCGCCTGCACTTGCCAACACCTGCGTCCCGAGCACCGACACTCAGCTCCTCTCCAGGTTTGTGCGGGGCCATCCGCTGCAGCCCAGGGAAAAGGGGCACGGTGAAAGGCTGGGGTGGGGAGCACACCCTATAGCATCCCTGAAGGGGCACCTCTGAACATCCTCGGGGACCCCAGTCTCCCCTCTGCACAACAAAAATGTGTTTGTGCTTTGAAGATGCTGCTCTGTGCATCTCCAGAGGTTGCGTGCTGCAGGAGAAGGACTGAGGTGGGATTTTCTCAGCAAGACCTTGACATTTCCCTGCTTTGCCCAGCCCTTCTGTGGGGTAGGGGCACGGCAGCTCCGTCTCCAGCCAGGCCGTCTGTCCCGGGCTCCTTTCTGGAGAGCACAGCGGTGGCTGCCCTTCAAAGACAGTTCCCCCGTTAGGGAAATGCTGAAGCACTGCGAGTGAAAATTTCTTTGAAAGCCACACTTCAAAGCAGCGTACAAACACAGAGTGGTTCGGCGTTTTGCATATTTCCCTACCACTCCAAAGAACGGTTAGGAGCAGGTTGATAAGCAGGGTTTGTAATTATGCTCTGTGCTTTTCCTTTCACCCCCCTCATCATTATTTTCCTTAGAAATACGCACAGGCAGTGGAAGGCAGCGTTTTCCCATGAAGGACTTCCAATGCTAGGTTGTGTAAGTTCTTAGGAAATTATTTATTACTTGTTTGGGTTTTGATAATAAAAAAGTGTTGTTGTCTGAATTTTCCAGCGAGAGAAATTCAATCTCGTTCAATTTTAAACAAGAATTATCCCGAGCCAGCAATAACATTTCTGAAGGAGCCGGTCATGGAAAATATGTTTCTGAGAACAGTTCTCAGGACGAGAAATTTCCTCGGAAAATCTAAAACTTGAAACAAAATGAAAGTCGAAACGCGAGGGCGCGAGACCGAGCTGGAAGTGCTGTGTGAGAGTGGCACGTGGGGATTCAGCGTGTTGCTGCTGAAAATAAGAGGGCTTTTCTCCTTCACCGGCACAGGTAATGGTCGTGCCTGAGATCTCAAAGGGCTGCCTCACAGGGGAAAGATGACAGTAAAACTACCAGGCTCGCCATGCTGTGTGCTCACCGGGCTCCTTTTCCAGCCCTGGGGATCCAGAGGAAGTTTGGAAAAGGGCTAGACAGGGCGAAAAACCCCAAGGGTGTTTGAGCCCTACCAGGGACTGTTAGCACCGATGTGATAAATGCGGTCTGCTAGCAGCACTAATGATTTGTTTGGGAAACAGATTAATTTGGAGCCATGACACAGACCTTTCTCTTCCCCTCTATTTATTGTTGCCTCTCGGAACCGCTCGCTGTGAGCTAAGGGCACGTTGCGGAGCTGAGCGTGGTGAGCGTGGTGCTCTCGCATTATTCACGTCCCAGGCCGAAGGGGAGGATCTTTGTAACAGGAGGCCACGGGCAATTTCAATCTCCTTCTGAAAAGCCGTGTCTCATTCAGGCATCCTTTGAGGATCAGAGTTTCTCCATCATCTGAAGCTATTGCCTTAATCTAAATTGTTGGTTCAATTGCTTTCCATGAATTTAGCACTTAAAGGGATTAGGGCAAAAAGAGCTCTAATTTTCCCTCTGACCTTTTAACATCATCAAATGAAAGCTGGGACAGCAGCAAAGGAATTTTCTTAAGTCAATAATTGTTTTGCAGTGACTGCACGCCTGTGAGCCAATGGTGCCGCGGCCCTGACGGCCTCCCCGTGCGTCTAACAGAGTCATCCGCCGACGTCTTCGGGATTTGGCTTCACGTTGGCCTCGCCAACAGGACGGGACTTGCAAACACGGCAAGGAAGCAGCAATCCAAACTCAAATCCTATCGGGGAGGCTGCTCTGCCTGAGCCCCGGCGAGTTCTCCAAATGGGATTGTGTTGAAATCCCGACCTCGCTCGCTCTGAGGCTGCCGAAGCTGCTGCCTGCCCTGTAGCCAAAATTAATTAGTTCTCGTATCGATGTGTCAGGCATCACCATGAAATCACGAAGCGAGCAGAAAGCTGCTGGCATCCTGCGGCGCTTTAGGAGAGGGGCAGAGGAGGTGGGACTCAGGGCAGGCCGTGCAGCTCAGGGGGGTCTCGCTCCCCTCGCACGACGCTGGGCAGAAGGGATGGGATTTACATGGGAACCGAGCACGTGCACGTAAAGGATGAGCAAGGAGGCCCAGTCCTCACTCCTTTATCATCTCCTACACCACGTAAGAAGCTGGACCGTGAAGCCTGCTCTGTGCAGGGAGGGTTGGTGACAGCCGTGAGCTGTAGGTTTAGGGTTCAGCCGTCACTGGGGCTCACCCACCCCCCTGGCCCCATCACTTTGGTCTTTGGCTCTGCTCTGCTGGCTGCGTGCCCCCCTCCTGCCCCTGCAGGCCTTTCCTCGCTGGGCGATGCCGCCCCGCAGGGAGCCCGCAGGATGTCTCTTGCGACATCCGTGGCACTTGCAGCACAAGGAGACCCTGTCAGGAGCCTTAGCTTAATCCAGGAGCAAAGTACAAGGGAGCCACAAACAAGAGCTGCAGTGTTGCAACGCCGTTCTGCTGTCACAAGCCATCCCAGATAAAAATAAACCGCCGGGCCAAACCAAGCCCAGACTTTAGACTTTCTTTCACCAGATGCTGTGGGGAAGACGCCCATCGAGGGCACCCAGAAAGGGTGCAAACAGCACAGATGCTGAGATGAGGTTCCTTTTTTTGCCTCTCCTCTGAGTGTAATTTCCCCCTCAGTCTCAAGCAAGCTCTACAATTAAAATATTTCCCCCCCCTCTCATCACTTTAGGGTATTTCAAGTAGCCCCTGGGAGGGTAAATCCCTGTGCAGGGAAAGGAGCAACCAACACCCTCACTTTAGGCTGGGTCCAAGCGGGACAGGTCCTGGAAAGGTTTTGATCCAGAGATGCCAAAACACTTCCCAGTTATCTCTGATGCTCCCTTTAGCACGGCTCAGCGTGGCACCTTGCTGGGAATGGTAGGTGGTGTGATTAAAGCAGCTGAAGGGTGCTGTCAGGGATGCAAGGCGTGTTGCAGTTCCCTGGGTCACCCCAATTCACCGTTTGGCTGGAGCAGGAGCTGCAGCCCCCTAAAAATCCTGCAGGGGAAAAACACAGCCCAGCTCACAATGGATTTAGCCCCTGGGTGGTTACTTGTTTCTTCAGTCTGAGGTCTCATTGCTGCGTTACTGAGCAGTGTCCTGGCCACGTGTCCTCTCCTCTCACCTCCACCCACACCACCCCAGCCATGGCATCACCCTGCTCAGAGCCCTGGGGCAGAGCAGCTCCAGCAGTCGGGAGGGAAATGCTGGGGTCGGAGCTCAGCGCCTCGCACTGCCCACGCCACACACTCCTGGTTTCTTTGTTTGCTTGTTTGTTTTTAATTTTGTCAACCAGGAAGCAGCTCAGCCTACATTTTCTCATTTTTCTGCAGAAGCGCTCGAAATTCTCCAGAAAGGGCCTTTGAAAACATTCTGTTCTGAATGTGATCTGGAAGTTAGAAAGGAAAAAGAAATGCTGCTCTGAGCTGCCCGCGGCCAAGCTGGCCAGCAGCGGCTGAGTCGAGGAGTTCTGCTGCATCATTGTTGAATTTGGCTCTTCTTAATGTCAATACCTACGGAGCTTTTAGGGCTGCATTAAAAAGATAAAAAAGGAACCAGACCAGGAGAGCTCAGGCCAAACTTCGGTGCTATTAAATTCATCAAATGCACGAAGCAGCCGCTCTAAAGCCCAGAATCAATATTTTCCCATCAGAGTCCCGCGCAAAACACAGACCAGAGAAATTTGGGAAGTTTTGAAGGAATTTTGTTTGGAAGCTTCTGGCTCAGCTCAGACGGCTTTGGAGGCCGGGCTGGACAGGAGTCAGGCCTGCAGGACGTGTTTATAGGAGCCCTGCGCAGGGAAATGTCTGAGCCTTGCATGGTCCCGCAGCTGCCTGGGCCTGAGGGGCGTTTGCTTGGCTGCAACCATTCCCTCGGGGTCTACCAACCAGCAGACTGGTAGATTTTTGGGGGACAAAGCTGTTCCTGCGATCACTGGAGTTTCCTCATGAAGAGAAGCGTTTCCCTGCTGGTTCATGTGTCCTAAAATACAGCGGGGGAGCCCAGCCAGCCAGTGCAGAGCAGATAACAGCCCCACAGCTCGCACCCTGCGTTGCCCCCTGGCTGTTTTTCCGATGCTGTGGGGATGAGAAGTTGTTCTGCCGCCACTTGAAGGGTGAATTACTGCTCTGCGAGCAAAGCAGCAAGGTGAGTCTGTCAGACAGAACTCGTTTCTGTCAGGAAGGGAGAAGCTCAAGCCAAGGAGCTCCTCTGCACAAAAGCAAAATTTGTACGGGAACTCATGCCAGCGAGTTATTACATTGCTGATCAAAGCGAGCTTGAGATTAATGGGGAATCAACACATCCAGCAGGCAGATGCACACGGGGAACATGCCTGGATGAAGGCCTGTCTCGACCGCTCTCCAGCTCTGGGAGAGGGGAAGGTGGATGGGAAGCTGGGGCAGCAGTTGCAGGATCCGGCTTTGTCCCGGTGGAAGCCAGCATGACACACGGGCACCTGACTTCTGAGGGGGGGAGAAAAACCAAAACCAACCCACAGATGAAACCAAGGGCAGAAAGACAAAAAAGCCCTGAGACGTCAGGGCCTGGGAAACGTCCCTGGCTCGGTGCTGGCTGCCCCAAGCTGCTGCTGGAAGCCACGGGCACACGAGGGCCACCCCACAGCTCTGATGGGTACGAGGAGGCCAAGCAGCTCCTCAGGCACCCCAGCACCTCCCCCCAGCCCTTAATACCCCGTTCCCTTCCCAAAGGAGCGGGATCTGGCCCTGTGGGCGCAGCGGGATGAGGCCTCAGGGCTCTTTTATCCTTTCCCTTGGTTTTATTTGGATGGATTTGCCCAGGGTGCTGGGACAGGCTCGGCCGCCCCGGTAGGCCGGGCACTCCTCAGGGATTGGCGGCGTTAGGCGCTCATTGCCCGGCACCGTGAGGTGGGGAGAGATGAGCCACGGCTGTCGGGAAGGGGGGAAACGGAGGGGTGAAGCGGTAGGAAGCTCTGATAACAAGAGAGCCATAACCAGAGCAAATATTGAGTCATGCGGCAGCAGCTGACGGAGGAAGGAGAGCAGGGTGCTTCTTAGTGTGCTTCTTGCAACTCCTGACTTGCTGGCTGACGCTGCGCAGGAGCCCCAGCACCTGCTCACCTGCCATATGGGGTCCCAAAAATCGGCCTTTGGGGGCTGCCTTTCACTGAAAACGGAGCTGTGAGCGTGGGTCTCCATCCCACGGGGCTGGCTGTGGTGCTGGGCAGGAGGCCAGGACAAACAGCGTGCCTTGTTTGCCACGCGCCCCGGTAAAACAACAGTGGTGGCAGGCAGCGTCACCGCGGGGCTGAGGCTCCAGCGCTGCCTCCAGGAATGCAAGCGTGGGGCTGAGCCCCCTCCCTCAAGTGTCCAGGTGTCTGAAGCAAGACCAAGAGCTGCCGTGGCTGCAAGCAAACAGAAGGAAATAACCAAAAAAAACAAAAACACATACACAAAAAAAATAAACCCCCCCAAAACACAATAATCCAGCACCTCCCCAAAACACAACCTGAGGGCTCTTTCTTCCCCTCTGTTCCCCAGCTGGTGGGAGCGGGGCTGGTGGGACACCTCTGTTGGAACACCTCTGGTGGCCACAGGAAACCAGCAGAGGTCAAAACAGCCAAAATAACCACAAAAGCAGCAGTGCTGGGCCAGCTGGGGCTTTGCACAGCAGCCATGTGGAGGTGGAGGAGGGTGCTCGAAGCTCCCTGCGATGGGAGAGGAGAGGGCCCGCCTGCCAGCACCAAGGGCAGCCACAGTGGTGGGGACTCTGTTGTCCATCGTTTTGTGAGGAAAAGTGAGCAGCTCCGGCCCTGTTGTGGTGCTGAGCAATGCAGGGCTGGGATTTCAAAACCATGGCAGCAATCTGCTCAAGCAGCATAGGCCTGCTTGGCCCTACGAGACCGACATAGCCACGCTTGTGTACGTCAGCTTCCAGCACTGACAGAGCACAGGAGCAGCACGCAGAGCTGGGAGATGAACAACAACCCCCCCCCAAAAAACAAAACAAAACAAAACAAAACAAAACACACACACACAAAAAAAAAAAACAACACGGCACAAACAGCGATAAAATCACCTTTTCACAGCTCAAGCTTAAACTTTCTCCTTGGCGCAATGCTGCTCCTCCCAGCCGGGGAGCTGAAGTAACACCGGAGGATCAGAGCCCTAACAACGCGGAAGGGTGAGACACCGAGGAGCCCGCGCACAGCGTGGCACGTCCGCGGGCTGGCGTGGCCTGACGTGGCTTTGCAAAGACCTGTCCAGTCACTGACCGGCCTGTGAGAGCCCAGATGCAGCAGAGCACAACCTGCAAACAGATCAGCAGGAGGTGGGAAGTCCCTCTGTGACTAGCAAGTATGGACAACCAGAGGGCCTGACCTGCGGGGTCCCCATTTCAGCAGCTCTTGGTGGAAGCAGCCTGCCCAGGAGCAGCCCCCAGGAGCAGTGTGGCTCTGTGTGGCCACCAACGCACTGGTCAGCACACGGGGAAAACACAGAACGTTCCTCATGGGCTTTTTGCCACGGGTGCTTGCAGCTCAACCAGCTCAGCATCACGATTTCGTGCTCTGTTGGCAGCATGGCGTTGAGTCGTGGATGTTCACGAATCCTTTTCAACGCCTAAAAGACCAGCGGCAGGTGTCACGAGGAGGTGTATGCATCTATACGGCACATACACCCCATGCACAGCCCCGATACCACTTTCCCACCCTCCATCCTCTTCCCCATAGAAGAACAGGCAGAGAAACATTAGGGGGTTGCCAAGAAAGCCAACAGCCCTGGCAGCCCTCCAGCTGCTCCTCTCTCGCCCCGTGCCACCCCAAGACCACGGGCACCGTGGCCGCTCTCCTGCCCCGGCCGTGCAAGAGCCGCGGCACATTGCATCACCCCCGGGGCAGGGCTCCAGCACCTCCAAGCCAGGGGGGATTTTGCCAACCAGCCCCACCCCGATGAGAGGAGACGGGGAAATGCTTCCCCCATGCCCTGCAAAATGCCCGGGGCTTGGGGTCATTTCTGGGTTGTGCCAAAGCCAAGACCTGGTGAGCAGGCAAACAAACACTGCACCCTCCTCGGAGACCTCCGTGCAAGCTCCTACCTGCTTGCAAAGACTCATCCCAGAGGGACAAGGTTTTTAGGTGCCTGAAATTGTTGTTATGGGCACACATTCAGATTTACCCATTACAGGCTACACAATTTTGCCCGGCAACACTCCCTTGCAGACCCAAAATTAGGGCTGAAGTGGAGCAATTAGCATCTGATGAAGGGATGGGGAGGTGAAATTTTAAGGTCAGGGTTGTTTCTCAGCAAAGCAGGGCCTGGATGCTGCTGGGAATTTCTCAGTACCACTGTGAGAGAGAAACTGCCCAGAGAAGTAGCTCCCCTTGGGCTGGAGAGCGCTTGGTTTTCCACCTCCTCTGCGTGGTCACTCTGCGACGAGCTCCATTTTTCAGAGGCTTCCAGGCTGTGTGCAGGGGGCAGTCTGTGGATCTGTCACCAGCAGAGCATGGGGGAGTTTTAAAAACAGATGCAGGCCCCGTTTGTACAAAAATAACATCACAAAGGGCTTCTGGCAAGAGGGAGTCCATCAAACCTGTAGAAGAAGGGGCTGGTACCAGAAGCCGGTAGGGATTTCGGGATGCCCAGCTGTGTCCTGCTGGGGGCAGCTGAGGGAGGTAAAGCCACCACCAAGCATCACCGTATCACACCCACAGTTTTTAGGACTTCCTTCGTGGTCTTCTCTATTTTTGACCTGCCACCTAATCGCATAAGCTGCTTTCCAGAGTACGTAAAGCACTTGTAGCTTTCATTGACCTCCATGGGGTGATTGGGTCCTCCAAAAAATGGGAGCAGAGGTGGCCAGGTGGGAGATGCCAGAGCCAGCCTTGGTTTGACCTGGTTTCTTCATCTTATGGTCCCGGGCTACAAAGAATGGCAGGTGGGCAAGGGGCAGCGAGCGAAGGGCTGGCAGTGCCCAGCAGGCAGCTGCCACCTCATCTTTGCATGGGGCAGGCCAAGGTACCTGACAAAAAAAATCTTGTTTACAGCTCTCCCCACACAGCAGAGCCTGAACTGGAAAGCCAAAACACTTGGTGCACTTTCGACTCCAAACAAACAGTGGGTGTTAGGTTTTAAAGAGCATGTCACCATGACCTTAATGGCCCACTTTGCGCGTGGTGGCATGGAAGGGAGCCCAAAGGTGAAAAGGCTTAATTAGTAATACTTCAAGCTGATTACCACGGCCCATATATAGGGTGACCCGCATCTACTATCACTTAGCATAGTAATGACTAAGTGCAGCGTGTGGTTTAAATATCTCCCTAATGCCGGAGCTAAATGCATCCGTAGCCCTAACCCTCTAATTGACTGATTCTAAATATGATAGATTAGCTTTCCATCTCATTATATGCATCTAATCAGGGGATGAGGGTGTGTATACCCTTAGACACATGGTTTTTCATTTCTACTGCCCTACAACAGCAATTACAAGAAAATTACCTGCATGCTCAGCTTTGTTGCAGGCTTATCTCGTACCCCATCTCCGAAAGCTGCCATATTCACTTTATGATGGTAATAAAAAGAAGCTGCAGAAGCCTGCTTCTATTTGGACGCCGAGATGCAGAAATATGGTGTCGGCCTGCTTGACCTTCGCCCGATCACCCTAAATCAGAGCCGGGCTCCTGCCACCCATGGTCACTGCCACATGGCCAGCAGTGCCTCGTGGGACAGGAGTGGGAAGCGGGGGGGGGGGGTCTTGGCACAAGCAGCACCTTGGGCTTCAACTGCTGCCCTTGGCAAGGATCCTCACTCTGCTCCTGCTGCAAAGAGGCCGCTCAGCCACACAGGGAGCCTCTCCCTGCGGCCTCCATGCCCGGCTGCAAGGCCCCGCGCACCAGGCAGCTCCTCGAGCTGTTCGTCGCGCCCCGGCCTGAGGACACGGGTGGGTGGAGGACTAAGGCAAGGTCCCCGAGTGACCTCATGTGCCTCTCGCAGCCCAGCACTAATGAGCTTGCTGTGTTTAGGCTTTCACTCCAGGTCTGGGTAGCTCCAGGCACCTCCTTGCTCGTGCCTCGTGTCTGTGTAGGAACCAGGCCCCACCAGGGGCTGCAGGCCCCCTGTTGGACTCCTCTTGCTCCGAAGCCAGTTCCTAAAGCTTGGGAGTGCCCCAGATACACCCGTGCTCCACCAAAACTGAGAAGCACCCACATGAAGTCACCCTCAGAATTTGGCCAACATCTACAGGCCCTGTGAGGCCCCGCTCTGGCCCAGGTGGCACGTCCCTTCCTGGCAGGAGGTGTGAGCATCCATCTGTCCCTGATGAAACAGGAGAAAGGAGGAGGTCACCAGCCTCTTGCCTGAGGTGTTTGCAGAGGATCAGAAGATCCCCTGGGTTTAACAACCCTTTGTTGTTAGAATGGTCATGGGTGCTGTGCTTCCTCTGTGTTTAACCCACTCCAGAGCCAAAACAAAGGCCCAGAGCACCCTTAACGTCACACTGGATGGCCCAGCCCCACAGACCTATAGATAGGTCCGTATGCAGACACACAGTAATTCACCACGGGGAGATGAGCCACGTTATGATTTTGTCATTTTCCATTCAAGCGTCCCAGGCAGTGATTGCAGTTTGGGGATTTTCCAGCTCAGACAAATTACCAGGCTCCACCAAAACAGCTACGAGACAACCCAATTTTGGGTTACGGAGCCTTCACCAGCTAGGCAGGAGCTGAGCTCTCCTCTGTCTGCACGAGGGAAATGCCTGCTGTGCACAGGAGACTTGGGGCCATGGTAAATTGTTGCAGCGCAAGGAAAATTAAAGGAGCCAGGCTAACAGATCAGAGAAGGCATCCCGAGCTGGCAGGGGAAATTCTTGCTCATTAGGAGCAAAAACAGAAGACAGCTTTCAATTGCCAGGGTGTAATTTAGACCCAGGCTCTACGCAGCAATTTTCATGGGTCTGCATGGAGCCCCAGTGACACTTGGTGATGAAGGTTTCCACAAGTGAAGTCCAGGCTTAGCTGGCTTAAAGGTCATGCTCGCATTTTTTTCCTCTAGTTAAAATTAAGTTTTAAGTTGCTGCGATTACCGATTGAAATGGAACATTGTCCTGTGACATCCGCTCACTTGTCTGGTTTCCTTAGGCAGCAGGTTTCCTCCAGTGCCCAGGGAAGTGGCAGAAGCCCCGAGCTGGAGGAAACAAACACCGTGCCTGCCCCTTGGAGAAAGGGTTAGCGAGAATAAAGGGCCTGAGAAGCAGCAAAGAGAAAGGTTGCCCTAAGGAGAGCAACATGTTCAGATCCGTCTATCAGATAACAATACTTAAGTACAAGTTCGAGAGTGTGTTCGCAGAGCTTAAAAATAATGGTGACTCAGCTCTAGGTGAAATACTTACTCATCCATAATGCTGCCTCCCTGCCTCAAGTCTGGAGGTTTGAGCTACCAATGGTGCCGCGTTCGCTCCAAGTTTGGGACACACCAACAGCCCAGAAGCTAGAGGAGATCTCAGACAGTGTCTCGGTGGCATCTGCAAACCCAACGGCCCAGTTCTTGGGGCAAATGTGACACTAAGTCTCAGTTCAGAAAGAATTTGTGGTTTAGCATCAAGATCCAATAAGGGTTCTTAAGTTCCTCTTTCTTCTAGACTCTGCAATTGGGGAAAAGCGAGACTTGTGCAAAAAGCAGCTCTGGGCAGCAGACGAGCCTGTAATGACTGGGAGGCCTGGAACTGTTCTGTGTCTGCGTCTAGAATTAGATTAGATGGAGATACATAAAATTGCCTCTCACTCCCTGCCCGACCACAGCATACCTTGGCTGGTCTCCAAAAGTGGCCTTACTGCCAGCTCTCCCAATGTTCTTCAGTCTGGGCACATCTGGTGGCAGTGGTGGCAGTGCTGCTGCTGTTGCCGTGGCTTTGAGTGCCTTGAAATATTGTTCCTGGAGCCAAGTGAGATGAAGGGGAAGCAGGTTTAACTTAAGGAATAAAAGCTTTATTTCTTACTGTTGTAGGAAACCTGAGACTCTGACCCCAGCCCACGTTACGTGTTTGGAAATGAGAAACCAGATGAATAAACCCCTCTTTTGAAGGGAGGAGAGGGAGGGAAAGAAGCTCTGGAGGAGCTGAGTCACTGGTTTTGAGCAATCCTGCTAAAATCTCTCACCTCCACTTTTCTAAGACCGCTTGCCAACAACAGTCGTGGGAGCTCAGAGCTGGAGCAGGAGAGCTGACACCACAGGCAAGTTAAAACCGTTTCAGGGCTAAAACCTTGACGCTGACACGTTACCTGCGGGAGCCCACACCGCGAAGCCTCCGTCTGTACCGGACCCAAGCTTGTCTCACGCTTACTTCCTGGGATGAAAGGAGCAGGGCACGGTCCTGGGCAGTTCTGCCCGGCAGCCCTTTGCCACAACAGCTTCTAACTCCCACCATCTCCGAGACCTGTGGCCTGCGAGCCGCCGAGATCAAACCGGCCTCACTGAGGGCAAGGCGTTTGCCTTCCCCGGTGCGATGGGGGCAGAGATGAAAGGGCAGCCTTATCGCACGCCTTCACTAGCTGCCTACAAGTGGCCTCAGGCACTTCTAAAACACTCCTCCCTCTCGGTCACAACCTGGGGCTATGACCCCGTTTCTCAGAGGACACCCTCCTCTCCCTTCTCTTTGCTCACTTTTAATACAAGGCGTGAGGGGGCAGGCAGCCTTCCCTACAGACACCACGGGGACGCTGCCTGTCCCAGCTTCCCAACACCTCATTCAGGACCCGAAGATGCTCCGGCAGCCGAGCACCAGCACCACTTGTTGTTCTTCGGCACTTTTTGACCTCCTGTGCTTCTCATGGGCTTGGCTCCAGCAGCAGGGCACTGCCAGGGGCGATGCCGAGCGCGGTGTGGAGCGCAGGGGGCAGCGGCAGCACCGAAGGCGAGAGGTGACACACTGTGCAAGGGCTGAGGCAGGAGCTCAGAAATGCTGCTGAACGAGCCCCACGTGCAGCAATGATACGAGGTGTGAACGCCTTCCCCAGCCTTCCCCTTCTCCTTCCTCCCTCCCGTGTCTCCTGGACGCCGCCTGCCCTGTCATATGGGTTCGGAGACAGGGAGGAGGCTCCTGTTTGGAGGCACAGGACTGCACTGTGGTGGCTATACGGGAAGAATAAGAGATGGAAAAGTACATAAAAACCTTACCACGCCTTCTGCTGTTACAGTTTTAGCACCCATCTTTTGGTATTTGCCATTTTCCTCCAAGCTCCAATGCCTGGCTTCACATCAATTCATGGACCCCAGCTTTCATCTAAATAAATTATAATTACAAGACTTTCCAGCTCCTATTGATGTGGAGGAGAAGTGCAAGTCAGAATCTGAAATATTCATAATCCAGATGGGAAAAAAAAAAAAAAAAAAAGAGAGAGAGAGAGAGAAAGAAAAGAAAAGAAAAGAAAAAAGAAAAAGAAAAAGAAAAATGAGAAAGACTTTGACATTTATTATTTTGGAAAGCTCTTGATTTCTGAATGAGCTGTGATTTTCAGAAGACCTGACTCATCATCTTTGAATGCTGGGGTTTGGCAGCCCTGTATATATTTAGTAATACAAACCCTGACTTGCAGCTTCCAATAAGAATCCTAATGGCATGATAAGACAGATTTTTATCTCATTCACGTCATTTCCAAATATCAGGAAATTTCAGTAACAGCAAGAGTTGTAAAAGCTGTGAAATGCTCTCCCTGGGGAAGCGCAGCAGTCCCGTGACTGCCCACTGGAACAGCTGAACCATCCAGCAGAGCACGCAGCAGGGAACAGCTCTTTTCCTTCTGGCTGGGAAGGAGCGGATGATCCCAGACACGGTTTCCCTTTCATTTCTCCTGGCTCTGGGCTTTGCTAAGCAAGGCCTCGTACCACAGCCCCTGGAGCCTCTTTCCTATCCAGCTGGGGAAACAGCAGCTTCTGCAGGGGGAGCGCACAGCTTCAAGAGCAAAGACTGTTGCAAACCATTTAGGACTTCACAAGGAGAAAGGAACCTGTGCCAGTCCTTGGGAATGCATTCAAAGCATCTTTACCCAGCGGTTAGAATTGCATCAAATACATTGAAATCCCCGAGGCACTTGGAGTCTAGTGAGATTTTTTTTTCCATTGCCTATCAAGCAGTGGTATTAAAAATGATGTCTTTGGCAGCACAACCAGCCTGAGTGGATGTAAGATGATTTTAATCTATTCATTCTAGACCATCTGCTTCTTACCCTCAACTTTCAAAGGCCTTGAACAAGACGTAGGCCATTGAATTTTATAGCTAAATTTCATGAACCTCTTTGAAAATGAAAGGATTGCACAGAACACAAATTTAGAGACATCAAAGGGACCTTCCCTTTTCATGCAAGCACTAGAAGCAGTGCAATGGGAACTAATTATAATTTGCTCTATTGCCAGTTTTCGCACTGGAGCAAATACAAGCTTTTTATGCTTTAAACCTCACAAACCTGTGGCTGCCAGCTTAATATACTCCTAAAGCCAAAACCAAATTAATAGACTAAAACCATCTTGCATCCACTTAGGCAAGCAATGAAGCCAGAAGAGCTGTCAGGCTAGCTCATGGAGAAGTTCTTCTTTTTTTGTGTGTGTTCCTGCTTTGTTTTGAAAATCAACATTTCTTTACATATTCAGAGGCAGTGTAAAAACTAATTCGTCTTTTTCCAAAGCAACGCCATTGCATGGATACTTTTTAATGAGCTGATCTTAATCCACGCTGCCGACAGAGTCTGGAGGGAACACAATCGAGATGGCAGCTCCTCGTGAAAGTATGACAGAGTTCAGGGATCTCAGCCAGATGTAGCTGACTCAAGATCTGCTGACTCGAGCGGCTGAAGTCATTACGTAGACATGTAAGTTCCAGGCAGGCGATGGCGGGGAAGAGCTGCCCTGAATTATGAAGCAACATCCAGGTGAAATTGTGAAAATCGAGGACATTATAGCAGAATGTCAGGCGTCTAGTCCCAACACGGATCTGCACGCGCTGTTCTACGAGCGTGGTGTGACCCTGAGAGCACTTGAAATCGAGAGAAGTGAGTTGGGAAGAATCTCCCTTTGATATTTGATTCTTGCCCCATCAAGTCAAAAACCCCTGGGACAAAGCAGGCACTGGCTGGCCAGAGCAGGAGCTCTTCCAGCTCTGTGTGAGGGCCTCAGACACCATTTTATATATCTCAGCGATCTACAAGCCTTCTGATTTACAGTTCACAAAAATCATACTGATGCACCTACAGAAGTGTCTCAGTTTCCATTCCCCGAGCATTCAGGACATGAATCGGTGGGTGATGGACCTGCTACAGCAGTACAAGTCTCCAGAGGTGAATCTTCCACATGCTTCGTGCTCTCAGTGGTATCAGCAGAGCTACTTGGACCCTGGGGCCATGGAGACAGGATCTGTTTTGATGCTGAAGGCAATGCTATGGCACTAGCTTCTCCAGGAGGTGAAGGTTTCATTTCAGAAGGTCTCCAGAGCCCCAAGGAATAACACAAGCAGTGAATGCATGGGATGGTACCAACATGTTGCCAAAAAGGCCTATCAGTTACGACTCTCCTGCCCTGACACTGACTTTTCCAGGGAAGGAGAGGTCATTCATAATCCTTGATAGTAAGAGACTCAAAAAGTCGTCATTGCAAAATTGACAGCAAGTTGCTTACCCAGGTTTTGGTGCTCCCATGCCTGGTGGCCACGTTCACTGCACTTACCCCTGCCGAGGAAGCACAGCTGCAGTCAGTAACGCTGGGATACTGCACGAGGAGTTGCCTAAGGGTCATGCCTGCACCAAACAGGTGAACGCTGTGCTTAATACCCACGTGAACGTGATGGCACAGCGGCCCCTTCATGTAAATGCACTCATCCTGTACCATTTCTTCCTATGTGAGGAAGCAACTTGAGCTAGCCTGCGCAGCTGGTTCTTGGATCATTTTTCTGGATATCCACTGTTCCTTCTCACACATCCATCCCGTCCTTCCTCCTCTCTTGCCCCACTTTGAAGAGGCTGGGTATCCTGGGATCAGCACGAGAGGCTGGCTGGATGCAAATGTGGCCAGAAGATGTTCATGGAATGGAACAGACCAGAGGATGAAGCCATGCTAAAGAGGGAGATTTGGTACAATACACAAGCACAAAGGCAAGAAGTGTCCAAGAGTAACTGAACCTGTGCCCCACCTGTCAAACACTTCAGCAAATGGTTTAAGGATGGAAGTAAAAGGTGAAAGTAAAAGGTAAAAAAAAAAGCAAAAGGCAAACCTCTTTTGTAAGATGTTTAAATCCTTCTCCAGCAATTCATACCAGCTCAAGAAAGAGGTTATAATCCCGACATAACAGCTCCAAATCTAGCACGGAATGCAAAGGTGTGCCATGGAGCTACAGAAAAATCACTCGACTTCCAGAAGAGCACAGAAATCACAGAACTATCTCTTAGTATGATTTTTGTCTGGTTTCCACAAACTGCACTAAAAATTGCCTCAGTCTGCCTGGCAGAGGCTTGAGGCTGCAACTGATAAGAAGTGCCCTGTGAGTAATAAACCCTTAAATCTAAACCAAACCGAGTCACCCCGTTTCTGAGATAAGCCTTATCCTTCTCATGGGAGAAAGTTGTCCTTTTGTGTTACCTACTGGTCAACAACTTTGCTTTCAAGGAGATCGCCAGCTCTGCAGCTCCCATCACAATAATGCTACAAATAAATTAAGCACTACCACTTTGGATCAAAATTTTAATGAGGCACTAAACCCACAAAAGGGGCTCTGTATAGCATAATTAAATAGAATGGGCGTAAATAAACAGTAAGGTTTTACTAGTTACATTATAGTTGAAAACAGCTGGGATGCAAAGAAAGGAGCATTGAAGATGCATGATGTAAAAAGGCATTTCACAGAATGCAAACACTAGAACTTTTCATATCGCACAAACAGTAAAACACTACGAGCACATGACTTCCCTTTGATTTGGAAGAATCTGTGTGGGGCACAGGGCACTTGTTTTTTGTTTTTTTTTCCTTCTGCTAGTCAGCACAATGAAATATTTCACATAGAAACCCAAACAGCGGCAAAGAGAGCCATTTGTCCTTCAGAAAGAAATAAATACTTCAGAAACAGGTAGAGTCAGTAGGAACATCTGGTTCGGCCAGGCCATGGGATGCTGGTTCATGGCTCTGAAACGCTGGACAGTGCTGGGACTCCATGAAACAGCCTTGCAAACAATCAGCATTATTACAAGTCTGTTTGGCTCAGAGCTGCAAGACGCTTGATTTGTGCTCACGCCGACTCCTCAAATCCACTGCAGGCTGCAAGCGATGACATTCAGGCTGAGCCAACTCGCTCAGTACTCAATTCTCCATCTGCATCAGCTATTTACAGTATCACGTTTGTTCCACCCCTGTCAATATTTGATCAAAGAGCTGAATAAACCTACAAACACAGGAAGGTTTCAATTTCACATTAAGGTAATGTTGACAGTGGTGCTGCTGTATCATGTGAAGTCAGTGCACTGTTACTTCTCGAGAATGAAATTCCTGGTAAACCTGGTTTTCATTGCATTTCCCGCCAGTCCTCTGAGCAGCCCTTCCTCAGAGCCATAGCTATTGCTGCAATTCCGAGCTTGTGAATGAAAAGTTTCTAAATTCATCTTGGTTTATCATCGGAAGAATTCCTTCTTCAATGGGAGTCAGAATGGGCTCCTCTTTTATAAAATCTGGATCGAAGTTGCTCACGTCATCTTTGGATTTCTGTCAAATGGAAAAGACAAAGGGAAGAGATGTCAGAAGCATGCATCACCTGCCTGACACCCGCTCTGCATCTTTACTCTGGTCTTGAGTGCAAGGAACCTCCGCAACCCAGGCAAACCTTACTGAAGGTTTTTTTCTGGGGTTGGACTGAGAGCAGCTGAGTGCCCCGCGGAGCCTCGTACAGTATAAACTCTTTTAGAGCCTCTGCAGGCTTTAGACAGGCAAACCCCTCTCTGCTTTAACTGATACTACCTCTGAAAGGTTGCTTACCCCCACATGGCAGGGCAGGGCACATAAATCAACTCCCTTCCTCAAGTGTCAGCACAGCCCCAGCCATTCAAAGTGGTTATCAGCAGTGCTTCCAATTAGCTGACTCCACACAGCCCTTCCTTATCTGCAGAGCGTCTCAGCTGGGTTGGCTGGGGGGGAGGGGGGTACACTCCTCTGTGTGCGAGTCATTAAACTTGCACAATAATGAATTACCAGGTCACAGGAAGACAAATGGCTTGCCTCCAGGTGCTGGATTCCTCTCTGCACCATACAAAGTGGAACTGTTTACAGTGCACACAAACAAACGGAGTTTGTGGCACATTTTGACAAGGCATGTGTTTTTCCTGCATCCAGAACAAGATCTTTTATGGACGCTGAAGCCTAACGTTTCCAGATTCTGCCCAGCTCACGGATGGACTGAGGAGGCTCCTTTAGCCTTTCATTCAGGCCAAGAAGCAACTCCAGAGCCTGACCTCGTGCTGGATTCCCCTGGATGCCTGGTCCTGCACCCAGGGAGCTCCATGGAGCAGGGCTGAGCACTGCCACCAAGAGTTAGCAGTGAGACCACAGCACGGGACACGGCCACCCCAACCCAGAATTTCAAAGGCAGGGAGGACACAGAGATGACCTTGGGAAGTCTCTCCACAGGGAGCAACATCTCTTCTCGTGGAACATCCCCTGGGCTGTGTGGTACTGGGAAAAGGGGCAGCCCTGGGCCCTTTGCAGCCTGTTTGCCATGGGAACCACTCAGCCCATAGTGGCCTGAGCAGGGAGCACTCTGCTGGGTGCTGTGCCCAGAGAGACAAAAACAGAGGTGATGTATAGAGAGGGACAAAAGCAAGGCAGGTCAGACACAAAGAAGCAGGTGGAGTGGGCAGAATGAAGGTTACTTACCCTGTTTTATATCTGGGCAAGGCAAAGGCCCTGATCTGCTGCATCTGCTTTTATAAACCTGCATCTTCTGGCATTGAGCTGGCTTTGAAAATCCAGCATGGAAGGGAAAAGCGCCCTGTACAACACCGTGTGGCCAACCAGCAGCCAAGCCAAAACCATAGGCCTCACCTCCTGGCTCCCAGGCCAGGGCTTTCATGGCGAGGTTGCCTTTCCTCCGCCTCTTTTTAGTCTCACAGCAATAAACGTGCTCAAAACACCCAGAGGAGGAAAAATAAAATAACAGGACCCTTTCCGCCACCCCTCCCTCTCACGTACAATTCGGGGCCTGAACGGTGGCTCCATCTGGCGCTGGTTCAGCAGGTCCCAGTCCAGCTCTTTGAAGTAGGGGTGCCGCAGGATCGCGCTCTCGCCGCCCAGCGCCGGGCTGCCCAGCCGCATGCTGGGGTTCTTCGTCATGAACTGCAAGACAAAAAAAGGGCTGTTTGTTTCCCCCCATCCAGCAGGGCCACGGGAGAAGGACCCATTAGCAGTCGCACAAAAGCTTGTCCTCAGCTTTCCTGTTGAACCCAGTTGCTGGCCAGACTTCTCGATTTCATTGTACTGGAGCTGTGCGCAAGGACCTTGACTCACTCTCTGCAGGAAGCAGTTTGGGCGTATTTCTCCCCGATCCCTTCTATTTCGGTCAAATCCTTGGTTACCACAACAAGAAAAGAAAGTCGAAGTGCATCGTTTGCAACATTATAGATGTTGCAGAGTGTTTTGGGAGGTTATTTATTTACATACTAATTTCTCAGGCATACAAGCTCGCTCTCAAATGCTGCTCGCCAGCCAGGCAGGCCTTGGACTGGAGTCAGTCCCGAGCTGTGCCTTTTTCCTAAACCTCAGCTTGCTGAAGTGCAGCCAGGAGCCTACGCTTTCCTTCCTGTCATCTTAGGAAACAGAGGAAAATGAGCAAGGCGCTGGCTTTCACAGCTCCCAAAACCCTGAGCAGATAGATGAATGCTCACAGGTAACCGTCCTCTCCTCTCCATGGTGAAACTCCAAATGAGGGCTTCCTTTTGTAATGTTTTTTACTCTGCTACTAGTGAAAAGAGATCTCAAACTTCAGCCAAAGTGCCCCGATTTGCCAGGGAGCCATGAGAAAAGCCATCGATCACGCACACAGCGCAGAGGGCAGTGGTGGGTGCCCTTTAGGTCCTGACAAGAGTGATGAAGTGTGAGCGCTGCAGGTATTTCGTCAGGGGAAAGAAATAGTGGGGGAGGAGGGCAATCCTTTCCCAAGGCAGGGAAAGAGCTCGTGTGCTTGTTAATTTAGGGTTATAGCCCTTAAAACTTCAGCAAAATGCAATCTTTTCCTTCCCCTCGAGTATTTCTAATTCATTAGAGAAATCAGGTTATGTTTAAACCGGGAAAACAGCCGCTTGTGTTTGCCCATTGAAACCAGCAGCATAAATAAAGCCAGCTTCGCGCTGGTGGAGGTGTCCAGACGATTTCCTTGAAGATGAAAGAGCATTATGCTTAGCCAACAGCACAACCAGCCAAACCAGACAATCGGTCACTGTTTCGGGAGTGACCAAGCCTGCTGCATCTCGGCCGCGGGGAAGCGCAGGGAAGGGGAGGTGCAGGCAGAGGCCGGCTCCGCTCCGAGCGCAGAGCTTCTCGGCGGGTATAAATTCTCCTAGGACGAGTGGGTAAAAGGTGTAGGCATTCCCTACCTAGAGAGGTGACAGGGAGAAGAATGAAGACTCACAGGTTTGTTTTAGGTGTCTGCCTGGTGCTCCTGTCCAGAGGGGGCTTCAGAACCCGAGCGGATGGGATATCTGCAGGGTGGCTGCAGCTCAGGGACCCCGCAGGAGCCCAGACCCTGCTGACGTGAGCACAAAACCCAACCTGGCCTCCCTCCTGACCCCTCTGAGGACACGTACTGCCCCAGGGCTCCCTATGGGACAGCTGCTTTCCAGCATCCCTCCCAAAACCATCAGCAGAAAGGGCTGCTGAGTGCACCCAGACTTGTAAGGACAGTAGCAACACCAGCAGGGCCGGGGCCTTCCCATGCCCTCCCCGAACTCCTCAGTCATGCAGTATTTTTCCAAGGTCAGGCAGGCCAAGTACAACTCGTGTTTCCCCCTGACCCTTTCCACCTGCTTTTGTCCCTTCCTGCCAGCAGAAACCAACCCAAAATTTCTGTGTGGTTCTGAGCACCAGACAACATCTTGGTTTCCCAACCAGAAATGGGTCAAGCCAAAAGTTCTCAGAGACCTGGTTCAGGCAAGCTTTGGCAAGTCTTTCCCTAAACTTCTTTGGTTTGCAAAACAGGCCAGAAATCTCCTGTTAAGCCCCTTTTTTTTTTGTGTCTAGAAATTCCTTGCCCAGCTTCTTTGTCCCCACAGATGGATATCTGCACCTCACTAGCTGCGATTTGCATTGCTGGAACACCTAGAAAGCTCAAACAAGATCAGAGCTCGCTGGTGCTGGGAGTGGTAAAGACCAAAACAGTCCAAAAAGAGAAGACAAAGAGGGGAGAGAGCTGGGAAAAAGTCCCAAGTCTCCTGGCTCTTGACCTACCGCCTCCTCCATTACACCAGGAAGCTTCTGCTAAACGTGTGTGGGGAAAACATAAAAGAAATTAATCTCTGGAAAGGGCTGGCAACGTGCTTTGCTTGGGTTCCCATTCATGCTCAGCCATAGAAGACCAAAAACCAAACTGGACTGCCCACTCCCAGACCAGTTCAGTGCCCTGGGATATAGAACTGTGCTTACATTCCTGTTTGCTTGCTTTGCTCAACGCGCTGCCAAAATTGCACCAAGCAAAGGCACCCGCTGCACCAGCCGGAGAGCCAAGGTAAATGCATTCCTTGCTGCTTAAAACACCCTTTTTGTCAGGACAATGAGGATTAGCCAAGGGCTGTCCCTTGAGCTGGGCTGTTTTGGGCTCTGAGAAAACAAAACCCGAACAGTCAAAACAAAACAAGTGCTCGGAGTCCAGCAGCTGGCTCTGCTTCGTGCGCCCGAGCGGCGTGGCCAGAAGCCTCAGCCGACGCCAGGCAAAGGGCAACCCAGGCACCCTCTGCCCCGGGGTAGGTGCACAAAGGAGGCAGGAGGAGGGTGAACACTTCACATTCACCCACTGCTGGAACACGTCCTCCTGGCTGGGTGCTGAGAGTGGTGCTGGGCTGCCACAAACCCCCTCTGACTTCATCCTCACCTCCGAAAACAGCGAGTGGGACGGGTACCTGAACTCACGGCACCTTCCCCAGCTGCCAGGCACATGCTCAGCGCTGCTGCCTCTCGATCTGTAAGGACAGGGCTTTGACCCACCAGCACCAAAACCATTTTGGCAAGGTTTTTTTGCCCCTCCGACAGCTTGTTTCTCAGATTCTGCAAAGCCCTAAGGCAGGCTGGTGGAGTGCATGTAACTCACACACCCCATAAAGAGTTATCGGTGCAGCCTGAGGAAGCTGCCCTTGCACAGGTGCCTCCCGTGTGAGGCACACAAAATTGAAAGATGAAATTTGGGAGCTGATCTCCACCAGAAGAAAGGCCTCCACCTGCAGGCCTGTCTCACGATGCCTCTGGTGTCTGATGGTGCTTGTAGCAGAGCAAACAAGGAAAACAAAAAAACGTGCTCTGAAATAAGCAGCTGGAGCCCAAACCCGTGGCTCTGCCCATGCAAGCAGCACCTCTGAAGCACCAGCAGCTGCTCATCTTTCACCTGATCTCTTCTGCTGCACTCGGGAATAGCCAAGCTCTGGAGCTGGAAAAGCCTTACAAAGCGCTGGCCCCAGAAAGGCCAGGGTTAGCCTCTTGCTTCACAGTTAGGTTCGTGTTGGATAGCCCTACGTGTCCTTCCAAGTACAACTCTCCCGTGCTTTTTGCAGGTGGTGAAAGAGATCTGCAAAAAGTTTTTCATGGCAAAACGCCACCTCGTAGTGTTTATTATCTCTAATTTTGCGTGATAATCTGAAATCCAGAATGAATCCTAGCCTCTGGCACACAGAGCCCCGTGAAGAAATAGAGGAAAAAACCCAACCATAATACCAACAAAGCAAACCAGAGATGTTCCTGAGCAAAAGGAATTATCCCCCTCCCAGTGTAAAGAGCTCCCTTGGGGCATCCAAGAGCTCCCTTGGGGCATTCAAGAGCCCCTTTGGGCTCCTCCAGGCTGCTGAGCAGACTGGAGCGAGGCTGTTGCTGACCTCAGCTAACCCTCTCAGCAACACCACGGCCAAAAGCAGCAGCTGGAAGGAGCCGAAAACCCATGACTTCATGAAATCGTTTGAAAACATTTACTGAAAGAAAACGCAGCAAGCCACGACAAGAAATTACAGAGGTGGAGATCGGTCTTCACGGACGGGCCGTGAAGTTACAGGGAAAAAATGCAGAAAAAGCAGCGCCAGGCACAGGGGAAAATCTGTGCAGCCCTGGGAGCTCGGTCTGTGAGCAGGTGAGGGAGGGCAGGATGGATGTCACTGCCACGGGGGTGTGGGGACCCCTGCACAGATCCTGTCCCCAGGCTGTTGTGATCCCTGGATGCTCCTGGGATCACAGCTTCAGGGCAAGGCTGTGCAGGGCTTCTCCAGCTGCACTGGCCAGGCCGTGTTTATCCCCTAAAAGCAAGCTCGTGCCCCCCGAGCAGCTCGTCTTTCAAATGCAAGCCCACGGCACAGATGGAGAGCATCCCCGTCCTGCAGACAGGGAGGAGAGGAGCAGAGAAACTCATCACTTTGCTGAGCCCCAGGCAGCGTGCCACAGATCTGACAGCAAATCCTCGGTCCCAGCTCCTCTCCATCACAGCTTCCACTTGCCTCCAAGGGTCCCTGGTCAGGGCCGTGCAATCATCAGCCCCTACCTGCTAAAACAAAGCTCACGGCATCAAACTTTCCCTGCCTGGTGGTGTTTCTGGTGTTGCTGCCAGGGTGAAAAGCAGCACACAGGAGATTTACGCCCCACGGCCTCCCCTCTAGGAAGGAGGAGGAGATGAGGAGATACCTGACACGCTCACCTTCATTAAGATTCATGAGCTAAACGAACAGGGCAGAAATTAACTCGAAAGGAAATAAGATTTCTCAAAGATCCATTTGATCTCAGACAAAAGGGAATCGTTACATAAATGGAGCAATTACTCTAATTAAGGCTTCCCTCCATGAATCTCTGGGCTGAACGCTGCAGTTGCTGAAAACCGTTCGGCCGCCCATTATGTAAGGCAAACAAACCCACGGGCTGGGCTTTCGGGAGCCCTCCCCCAGCCCTAACAAAGAGAAGATGGATGTATGGCTCTGGTTGTGAGCGTCTGCCTTATCTTTAATGGTTGGGAGCCAGGAGGCTTCACTTGCCCCGACTGCAGCTGCCAGAGACCAGGCAGCATTTCAGCTCTCCACCCAGCACGCAGCAGGATGATTGCTAAAAGCCATGGCTTGTACCAGTGCAATTCGTCGTGGTGCTGAGCCAGGATAGGACCCACGTGTGTGTGTGGCACCTCTTCCTCCACACCAGGGTCCTGGCTACAGAAAACTGAGCAGCAGAAATCCTTCAGTGCAGAAAAGGCCCCGGGAGTGCAGTGCCAGGACTGCCCTGAAAGCAATACGTGGGGAGGGAGGCAGAGCATGAATCCGCAGTTATTTCCCCTTCCAAATAATATC
Source organism: Aythya marila (assembly GCF_965140915.1). Taxonomy (NCBI): domain Eukaryota; kingdom Metazoa; phylum Chordata; class Aves; order Anseriformes; family Anatidae; genus Aythya; species Aythya marila. The sequence continues at coordinate 6,386,396 of NC_139046.1, read as the reverse complement.
GGGATGGGAAGGGAGGTAAAAACCAGTCCTCAGCCCTGCTCCTAAAAGCCAGAAGACCTCCAGAGGTCCCCCCCAACCTCAGCCATCCGGTGGCACTCAGCAGGGCAGCAGCCACACGCTGCATGTGCCAGCCGCAGGCAAGCAGGACGAAATGTCAGCGCAGTGGATATTAAGGCAGAGACATTTGCTCTTGCTCTCTCCCGCTGCAGAAAGGGCTGCTCGATGCAGCCGAGTCAAAGCTCGAGGGAGCAAGGAGGATTAACTGCCCTGCAAACAGTGCTGAGTGAGGGACTGGCAAAATAAACCAGGCGGACAGAGCCCCTCTCGTGTGGGACGGGCACATCTGGCTCCAAACTGCCTGGGGGTGCAACGTTGCTGACTATCACCCGGAGAGAATTTGGCCTAAAATATGAAATTTAAGTGCTGTTTGAATAGCTACAAACTTCCTTGCTGTGCTGAAATTGATTTTCTTGCCTTCTCCCACCCAGTTTAACTCATCCACACTAGAGCACGATGAAAAGGCCACAAATACCAAGCACCGGAGCTTTATACCGGCCCCTGACGGTAGCTGGTGATTTTAGACACTTCTGCCTTTGAAATTCCTCTAATAATCAGAAATGAACTTCAGTCATTAGATACCTGGATTATTTAACACAGGTTTCGGTCAAGAGGTCCCCCCAGAAATCTGTGTTTTCAGCACTGAGCAGTAAAACCCAGCTCCCGCGTGGGTCACCTGCTGCGGGGGCTGCTCGGAGGTTCAAGATGAGGCTGCTGTTTTTAAATCCCCCGGCTCGGATTCTGGATGCAGCACGGGGATCGATACATCAATCAGGGCCAGGCAAACGCGCCGAGGGAACGAGCAGCACGCTTATGAAGGGAGTGGGGGCATGATCCCACTCGCTTTTTAACCAGGGGTAAAACCTCCCTAGGGTTGCCCGGGAAAACAATTAATCCTTTTCTGATAGTCTTGTCAAGAGGAACCAGGCATTTATTACACAGCCCTGGGTGGCCTATTTACATAGGGTCAAGTACAAAGGGGACTAAAGTGCCCCCAGACAAACCTGTGAAGGCCAATTAGGAAAAAAAAAAAAGATCACGGGAAAATACTTCAAAGGAGCTTCGCCATGCTCTTGGTTCCGTTTCGATCCTTTTAATTTTAAAGTTCCTGAAAAGACACAGCAGGTCAGAAAGGTCAACGCTGGAAGGACGAGTGGATGAGCAAGACCTCCAGCCCCGAACAGTGCGGCCAGTCGGAGATTTATGGCTTTTACTGGGGCGCTGCGACCTCCCAGTTAGACGGCCTGGCTCGCTCCTGTGGGGCTGGGCAGCCAGAGATGGTCCCGGCTGCAAGGAAGGGTTATTCCCATGGCCAGGTCGGAGCCAGGTTCTCAAGGGAATTCTCAGGCCTTCCCCCAAGATTAGGTTTTAATGAACTCCCCCAAAATACCCCCGAGGGTCTATGACAGAGAAGTGAGCCCAGAGAAGTGAGCCACAAGTCTTAGGCTCGGCCACAGGAATCGCTTCTTCCCAAGCCCCTAAGAGCAAGCAGAAAAAGGAAAGGGGAAAAAAAAAAAAAAAAAAAAAAGGTTGACACAATGTATGCTGCTTCACTTTTTTTTTTTCAGTTCTCTGGCAGGAAAGAGGAGGATGAATCATAATTGACACCGCAATAGGCAGGGCTAGGAGCTTTTGTTGTGAAGCAAATCTGAGCCTGCATGCTCTGGGCTTAAACAAGAAGCTAATTTCAGCCTATTGGAAAGGGAAAGGTAAAAGACCTCATGATGAAAGGAAAAAGACCTTCAGGATGCATCTGGCTCTGGCAAGCTACATAGGGCTGGCATTACCTTTCTTTCACAGTGAATTATGCAGAGACATGAGACTATTACTGTGGGGAAGAGAAGCACATCAGAGAGGAGTGTGATCAATCAACAGGAGAGATTGAAAGCACCGGGGAAAACTGTTTGCTTTTCAAGAATTAAGAGACCAAGAGACAGCACACTGCAGAAATGGATACGCAAGCTCGAGCAAAAGAGGTATGAAGACAACCTGTGGTGGAGCTCAGCCTCGTCACTTAACCACACTGCATGTTTAAGGCAGAAATGGGTTAGGTGAGAGACCATTTAAAGCTGCACAATTCCTTCTGCTTGGGGAACAACCAGCTCCAGAGTCCTGCTTTCGCTGCACAGGCCCCAGAGCCAACCAGGAAACGCAAGATGAAAGCATTTTTAAAAACAAAACAAAGGCAAAAACGTTTACACAGATCCAACGTAGAGTTTCACAGAGAGATTCAAATATCTGCCTGACTCTGACAGCCAAAGCTTCATCAAACTGGGAAAGGGGATTTATGGGGACTGCCAACTCTGAAGGGATGCCAAGGAGAATAATTTATTGGCATATTTGAAGGCATTTTTAATATCTGCCTTTGTTAGCTGGCTCCTTCAGCTCTGAGAATAAAGCACCGAGCTCATCTAGCTCCCGCTTTGAATTCAGTGGGTCCACCGTTGTGTTGTTCCTTCTCCTTTTAATCTCCGTCTAAAAAAACTCTCCCGGCATCTGGTTCATTCAAACCCAGCTTCGTCCTGGCTAGCGAAACAGATCATCTTTTTCTGCCCGCTTCAAAGAAAGAACCTGGCCCAGGTCTGTGGGATGCGAGTGCAGAGGAGAGACGTCTGCCTCGTGCCGTGACGTACGAGAGACGTAGGCAGGGTTACACCATCACCACCCGGCTGCCCTGTTCCACACCTCATCGGCGTTTGGGACAGGACCAGGGAGGAAAAACAGAAGGGTTTGGTCGAGCTCACCCAGCAGCCAAACTGACCGCCCAGGACTGAGGGAACAGGCGAGGCAGAAAGGCAGCAGGGAGCACATACGCACTGCGCCGGGATGTGCCAAGCAAAGCAGGGCCGAGGTGTCTTGAGTCACACGGTGCTTGCTGCAGCACGCAGGGAGGATGCGGGCACCTACCGTGGCTGCGAGTTGATGACAGCTCCGCCTGGTTCTGACCTCCCAGGAGCCAGGTGGGTTGGACCCCAAGCAAGGGCAGTGCATGGAGAGAGGAAACATCTCCAAAGAACAGCCCAGAAGGCCTCACCATCGCGGAGTGATGAATTTCAGAGGAGAGCAGCTGTGTAGCAGGCAGCTTGGGCCACGCACATCTCTCCTGGACTCAGATGTCTAAGAAACCAGCCCCTTCCCTCCCCTGTCACTGCAGGCTGCTTGCTTGGATCACGTTAAAAATCTGCCTCTAAATCTTTCTGCCGTGAAAACTCCCTTCTCTCCTCATTAATGACATTTTCTAGTTGCTTACAGCCGTGGGGCCAGTCTGCTTCAGCAGCGAGCACTCCCAGCAGCGAGCAGAAAGCCTTCCTGAAAACATGTGTCAAAGAATCTCACTGAGATTTTAGGCTCTCATGTGCAAAAGAAATCTCACCAAGTCTTCAGGCTCTCCTGGTGGCATCCCCTCGCCATGGAGTTCATTCCTCCCACAGCACAGCTCAGTCGTCACTTTGCTTTCTGCAGCTGGGCCTGGGTGGAGTGCCCTGGGGGATTTTTTATTTTTTTTTTTAATTTCTCTCCAATTTTCTTTCTTCTCAGCCTGTTACGGTAAGTTCACGCAGCGCAGCTGGGGTCTCCAAGGACTCTGCTGGAGCCATTAGGCTGCGTCCAAGCAAACCCAACTGCCCTGTGCTCTGGCCTCACCAAGTCAAACAAGTTCCTCGGAATTTCTTTGACACAGCAGGAGATAGCCACCCTCAATCTGCACTCCCCAGAGATGCCTGGATTTAATTCCTGCACACATAAAAATAATATTTCTCTCTTGTTGCGAGCCACCACTCCTAATTCCTGAGAAACAACAGAAAACACTGCTCATTTTCACTGGAACAAAGGTCAGAGGAGGGTACACTTCACATTTGCTTCTTCCTCAGCTCTTACCACCTGGAGAGGTGCAGAAGAGCCATAACAGACCCCCCCTTTTCCTACTGTTATTTAATATATTTTCTACGTATGAATAACCCAACAGCATAAAGCACTTCTGCAATCGACTCCCGGTGCCCTCTAACTTAACTTCTTGTTTTAAGGTAGAATTTGGGCACACTTCCAGTTAGATGTGTGTGCTTCCCTCTTCCCCAGCTAGAGAGAAACTGCTGCTGGACAGCACGCTGCCTCTGACACACCACCAGCAGGACGTGGGGGAACCCTCAGAGGGCTCCTGCCTGCCCTGACACTTACCGGAGGGATGGAGGGACCTAAGGCGGCCCCATACCTGCTCTTCTGGGCAGCGATGGAAAGACAAACTTCTGCAGAGAGTTTTGAGTGGCTTTTTTAATTAGCGAGATGAAAATTGGCTGAGCTGTTGTGGAATGGCCCCAGTCTCCCTCTCTCCCTGAATTAAGTGACTTGCTGCTGTCTGTACTGAGACATTCCTGAGCCCTGTTTTGCTCTGCAGAAAAATCTGTGTGTGCTGTCTCCTCGGAAGGGGGAATGAGCTGCCTTGCCAGTAGTTTACTAGCTGTACACATAAGCCAGAGAAGCCAAGGAACTAGCTGAGAAGGCTGAGTTTCTTGGGTTTGGTCTGCATTGTGGGCTCACAAGAATGGGAGAAGGCTCTTCCTTCCAGAGCAGGGCTATTTTGACTTCTAGATCAGGCTTCAAGGCTGTCTGGAGACGTGGTTGGATTCAAAGTGTGGCACTTTCAACCATTCCCCCTCCTTCTGCTCCTGAGATCCACACGAGCTCCCTCCCAGCTGGGCAGGAGATCCCAGCTCCATCACCTTGTGCTCCAACAGCCAAAGCTGAGTCCATAAACTTGGGCTGTCAGAGCAGCACCTGGCTTCAGCTGACCCCAGAACATCCTTATTAACCATGACTGAGTCTGAAGCCCTAACCCACAAACACTACAGCCCCTCGGTCTTAGCCTGGCAACACCAAGGGGATTTTAAGCAAGTCTGCAAGCGCAAAGCATAACACGGGGTGGGTGGTTAGACTCGAGCGGTGTTGTCAGGGTTCAGATGGTGCCAGATGAGCCGTGGGGGAAGTGAACCCAGTGACACAAAGCAGCAGAGACTTCACGAAAGCAGAGCATTTGCCTTTTGACTCAGCGTCACTTCCAGGCTATTATTCTCTAGAATAACAGATTGACTTCAGGTTTCTCTTTTGCATCCTTTTCGCTGTAGTGCTGACATCATTTCTTCTCTGAAATACGGTCACGTTTGCTCTCTCAGTGGAGCTCCCTAACCTTTCAATCCCTCCTCCTCCTTCTAACACAGTTACACTCCTTGCACTAATCCTCCAGCATCTGTACCACCCTATGCTGTTCCACCTGCACAGCTTGGGACTGCAGGCTACTAAAACCACAGCCAATTTCCTCTGCACCTTCCTCTTCCCTTGCCTGGTATTCGTTTTTCATATGAAAGCCACTCAGAAGGGGAATCACCATTTCTGCCTGGTTTTAACTCTGAGTTTTCTCCAAAATACTTGTGTTTAGCCAGCTGGAGGCCAAACAAGCATTCATCTTATTTGTATCCCCAGAATATCCAGCTGCATGCAAGGCTGCCCAAGCTTCAGTTTTTGAAGGAGCATTTCAGCTAGACCAGAAGTGCTTCAGAGCTCACATTGTGACCGGAGGCTGGCACACAACAAGAGCCACCCTCAGCTTCAGCAGGCTCAGCTATGCCAGGAGTTCAGGAATCCAGGGTCCGAAGGCAGAGCCATGTTAACGCCTCCCCAGGGAGATGCTGCTTGCTGTCACCTGGCCCTGAGAGTGAAAACATCCAAGGTGCAACTCCTCAGCCAAGTCCCCAAGCCTTTGGGCCAACCAATGCTACTTCAGTTGATCAGCCCAGCTCAATAGACCTGGTCCTCCTCTCCTCACCTGACAGCAGACTTGGAAAGAAAAAGCCCTGCAGCTTTCCCTGAGACTTTCCTTCCCATTACACCACTGGCTTTTGAGCCCTGATTCTCCATGTCTCTTCATTCTCCCCTCCAACCAAGCCTGTCTGTTACAAAGTGCGATTGGATTGCATTTGAAAGCCATACATGAAGCAAGTGAAACCTGTGCCAAAATACAATGCACCCTGCTTATAGGAAACAAGAGGATTGTATTTCATTTTACGACTCAGCTTAATCCCAAAGCCTCCAGCTGCCTGGAAAGCCACCCTCTTTGCTCAAGCCCTTTTTGCTGGTGACAATTCACTGATTTAAAAAAATCAACACACTGGAACAAAGCAAACTCCGGCGGCACTCTCACCATAAAAGATATGGCACAGCAATCTCTGCTCTCAGAAAGCCTCTGCTTGCTCAGGAAGTTTCTCTTTCACAGCCTCTCCATCCTCAGACACTGGTGATTACTCAGTCAGCTGATAGCAGAGAGTATTTGAAAGAATTATTTAAAAGAAAGCAAAAATTACATTCAGATTGAGATGAAATGGTCTGAATCCATTCTGCAGTAATTCTCCTTTTCTGCAGTTTTTTTCCTACCACGAGCAAATCCATTCCCAGGTAGACTTGCTCACACAAGAAGCAGGAGAGCTCAGTCTGAGCCCGCTCTGCCTGACTTGAGCCATCATTCCACCAATTCCCCACTGACGCACTCCAGCAGTGCAGGGTATATGAGTGGGATTTCCTCCTTTCCTCCTCTGGGAGCATCAATTCCAGCAAAATCCTGCTGATTTTCACAGATTTATCTCTGCCCTGCTTCCAGAACTTCAGGGAAAATACCAAGGACAACAAATTAAAAAGGGCAATAGGTAAAATCTTCTCCCAGAGCACAAATCTTTCTGCTTTTAATTCTAAACAAGGTCCAAGGGCACTGAGTTTGTTTTTGTTTTCCTTGGTAGCGGTGCTCAAAACCACATCAGGAACACCCACCCACCTAAATGAGGTCCTGCGGACGTATCTTGGTGGTTATCAGGAAACAGCAAAGACGAACAGGATGCAATCTTCAGAAATCAGGTGATTTCTCATGGGGGGAAATCGGTGACACACAGTTATGGTAAACGAAAGCAAAACAAAATAACAGCATCCATGAACCATGTCCTAAAAACCAGTTTCCTTGTTCATAATGAACCTCTTTGTGAAGACAAACTGATCAAGTGCTTTCCAAACCCAGCTATGTGCACTTGTAGAGAATCTCTTAGCACCTACACCTAATCGCCTCTTCCTGGCAGGGGAATTTGATTTCACTTTCAGAGCTTTGCATCACTCGAGTGCTAAGTGAATTCTCACTAGGCCTGTTCAAGGTTAGAGGCCAGAACTTTTAGTGAGGGGATAATCCAATTATTGAGGCTATTAAGGCCTCAGTCTGCAATATGAGAGACCCCAGGTTTAATTCCCTGGTCTTCCATAGATTTCCCATGCGATGTAATTGCTTACAATCATTTTCGTCACTGCAGCAGTTGAGTGCCCTGATTTTCCAGAGCTCTTAATATCGTGGGTTAGACAGTACTGTCACGGCTGTAAACCAGGGAGTTCACTTCTGTTGAGATAAAGCCAGTAGTGATTATTAATGTGAACAAAGATGCTCACCCAGTAGCAATAATGTTCTATCTGCTAAAAATAGCATTAACAGCAGAAGCAATGATATGCAAATCTACTTCTTTAGCAGCTAGAAAACCTAGTATCTTCCTTTATGCAGTAGCTACAAGGGAACAAACAAAATAGGTTCAACACTGTTACACTGACTACTAAAAATACTGTCCTACTGACATACTGACACACTATGGGTACACTGCAAATATAGCACACAGCCATGATCGTGGTTGTTACCATTCAAATGAAATGAAGGCATGTGCTTTTTTCATTTTAATCTAGAGCCCAGAAAATCTCCTGACAGGACGCTTCCTTCCTGTTAAAGTCAGCGTGCTCTGATGCTTCTAAAACACCACGAGGAAGAGGAGGAATTAGGGAGCTCTTCTAGCTAGCAGGTCTGAACCCCAAAGCAGCCACTGAGACACTGCAGAAATTCAGGCTGCAGAGAGCTACCACCAGTGCTATAAAACTCGACACAAAAGTCACCTCCAGGTAGCAGCCACTCAGGGAAAGGAAACATTGAAGAACTGAAAGTCCAGTAAAACTTTCAATTCTCTCCTCCCATCAGTTAACCACGAGGTTCCTGGCTACTGCTCTGAATTTCAGCCTTCTCCCTGGAGTTACAGTCGTCTCCTGGAAGCGCAGTGCTTCTCCTGAGCAACACGTGAATGTCAAAGAGGCAGTTTTGCTTTCATTTGTGTTCCACCAGCAACACGTGATACAGCTGACAAGCAGAGCAGCAGGAGAGACCTTTTGCAGGTAGGTACCCAGCAGCAGCTAAGTTAATTGTGCAGTTTTTGAGACGCTCAGTCAATCTCTGTTTCAATCCCTAGCTCCCTCTTTCTCCAGCGCCACTCCTCATGCTGCTGTTTGCTTATCCCAGCAGAGATCTGCTGTTGAAAGTTTGGGTTAGAGCAGCGTGGCGTGAATGAAGTCTGTGCTGGCTGCTTCTGCGAGGTTCCAATCAGAACTAGGAAAATAAGCATTGCATCATTAAGAGGCTAAAATGCAAATTGTGTTTTAATATATGAAATTCCAGATACAATGAGCATCGGGCCCCATTCTACTGCTTTTATGCAAGACATCTGCCACAAGTCTACTCTGCTGTTACCTATCATTGCAGAAAAGGAATCGACTCACATATTCAAGAGTACCAATCTGACAACAGAAAAGGCAATGAGTCAGAACTTCATTTTTTTATTTTAAATTGTTGCAGATCATTTCCATAGATCAAGAGGGCCTTCAGCACGACAAGCGGTACCTCCTGAGCACATCCTGAGCTTTCAGAACAGAACCTTTTGCCTCCCCAAGAAGTGGGCTTTACACTCAGTTGATTTCTGTCAGGTTTATTAGGTGCATTTTCAGCTGCAGCATGCAATTGCTGATTTACTATCTGACAGAAAGCCTTCAGGAGAAATCTTCCAACTTCTGGCTACTAGATTAAAGATCTGACAAAACCCAACTCTCATCTCTTTTAAATGGTCCCTTTAAATCATTCATTATTCCATTTCTTTGAGTCAGCTCTCCACGTTATGATGAATTGCTATCTTATCCAACTATTTCTCCGGCCCTCTATTAACACAAAATTTAGGAGTATTAAGACTTAAATGGATGTATATTCATTCAGTGCTTAAAAGTATTAGGTGGTGTGATCATCAGCAGGAAGTAGTCAGTAGCTGAACAGCCAAGTCAGGTCTCCTGACTCCTCGGTTAACACCCTTATCATTGAATCACCTTTTGATTCATGACGAACCAAGGGAGTTCCAGTATTCTAGGCAGTGTTTGTACATGCACAGCCTGAAATCTTAGAAAGTTTCATTCCCATGTCACAGACAAAGATACGAGGCAGAAGATAAGAAAGATTCTGGGAAAATTCAGGAGTACATGCCAGAACAAGGACTAGATATAGCCAGCAACAGCTCTTCTCAAACCATTTGCAGTACAGCCCCTCTTTTTTTCCCCCCAAACACACAAAAAATCAGAAATCTCTGCATGCAGGTAGACAGCAGTCCAACAAAGGATTTTCAGGAAGACTTTACTTCATTGACACTCTGGTCACATGGAAATCACAGAACTGCAGAATCATAGCATGGTTTGGGTTGAAATGGACCTTAAAGACCATCTAGTTCCAGCTCCCTGCCATGGGCAGGGACTCCTCCCACCAGCCCAGGCTGCCTAAAGCCCCATTCAGCCTGGCCTTGAACAATTCCAGGGATGGGGCAGCCACAGCTGCTCTGGACATCCTGTGCCAGGACCTCTCCTCTCTCATTGTGAAGAATTTCTTCCTTATATCTAACCTAACCCTATCCTTTTGTTTTTAAAACCATTACCTCTTGTGCTGTCGTACAGCCACTGCTGATAATACTGTGTGTACCTGCTCCTTCTGTTCTGGAAGATGACCATATGCTGTAAATCATTAAGCCAGCAAGGGAATGCCCAGAGAAGCAGACACGCACACACCGCTTGCCAAGTTGGCTGCTGAACCGTATAAAGGACATAACTATGCAAACACACTGAAGTGTGGCAGGATTATTTTTTTTTCAGTTTATCCTTCATTCCAAGATAAGAAAGGGTCAGGGTCAGGGAAACTGCAATTTCTGAGCGCCCATCCCCCAGCCCTGTTTTCTTTTGCCAGATTTCGGCTGAAGAAAGCCAGGAGAGGATGCAGACAAGCGGCCGAGGGAACTCACCGCTTTGAGGATTGCCACTGCGTCCTGCTGGAGCCACGTCGGGTAGACAACTTCGTCGTTCAGAATGGCCTCGAAGAGGTCGTCCTCATTCTCCGCCTCGAAGGGCGCGTGGCCGCACAGCATCTCGTACAGCAGCACACCCATGGCCCACCAGTCAACGTCGGGGCCATACAGCATCTCCTGCAGAATCTGAAAAAGGGATGGGAGTGAAACATCACCCCTGGAGCTTCTTAAACCGAGCAGGGGAAGAAAACAGGTTTGGAAACATCAGTGCAGAAGTTCTTGCTGTGTCCTCAGAGCTCTCTCTGCTAGCCTGGCTGGATGTCCAGGAACATTTATGTGACCTCAACCTGGGAACCCCCTGATCTACGCTAAAGTACAACAGATCTGTTAAACAAGGGCTGAATTAACTTGGCTGCTCACTGGGTCATCTTGGAAACAACATCTTTGAACTTCTGCTAGGTTTTATCAGGAGGAAAAGGGGCATTTCAGCTAACCTGCTGAGCCTCAGAAGTGGCGGAGCAGCCATGTGCATGGGCTGACACCGCCTTTTCCCTGCCCCAGGAAGAAATGTGTACACAGCTCCAACAGCAACACTTTCAGCAGGGGAGGGGAAGGAGCCTGAGTGTGCAAGAAGGCACAAATGCCAACCACAGACAAAAATCATCTGGCAGCATCTGGAGGACAGCTGTTTCTTAAAGAGGTGTTTATTAATTTTGCAGCGAGGTTGGTGAATGACAGGGAAGGGGAGCAGGTATAAAACAGAACTGGGAAACAAGGGAGAATTCAATCTCCTTTCAAATCAAACTGGGACAATATCTCTGTGTGCCTCTTTCTCTCTTTTTTTTTTTTTTTTAATAGCTGTGGCTCTACCTCACCTTTCCTTAAGAAAAATATATGCTTAGTGCATTATATCTTGGTGCCTAGGAAACTTTACACCCAGCAGACAAATAAGGTGTAGCTCAATACTCCAAAGAGCACACTAGCTGCTCAAAAATGAGTTTGCTTGGTCAAGAAAGCTTCCCTGTACCTCAGGAGCAATGTAGTCTGGTGTACCGCAGAAGGTGGCTGTGGTGATGCCATCGTGAATGCCCTCTTTGCACATTCCAAAATCTGCCAGCTTGCAGTGCCCCTCGTAGTCCAGCAGCACGTTGTCCAGCTTCAAGTCCCTGCAACGAGAATCATTCACTGAGTTGCTACGTGCTTGGAGCGGCCCCAGCACAAACGGAGGCAGCGTCCCAGGCCTCACAAGCTTAACCTGTAAACTGGACAAGCCTCATCATCATAAAAAAATAAACAGAAGTCATGCAGGAGGGGTTTTCTTTTGCCTCATCTCTTACAAAAGGGAGGGAGGAACAAACACCATTCTGCCGAACGGCATTTAAGATGGGCAGGTACTCTACGAGTTCGCCCACATGGCTTTCCAAACGCACCACAAGCCCGACTGGCAGAGCTCCTGCTCACTCAGCTCGGGGACTCACTCACTGGAGCAGAGGTTGCCAGAGCTGTCGAATTGCGTAAGGATGCTCTGATGCAGCAAAACGCGCCGCACACGACACGCTCCAGCTCAGCAAAGCGCCGCGCCGGCGGGGAGCAGGTCCTCACTTCTCCCAAGGTGTAGGGTTTAGGGCCTGGAATTCCCTTAGCGGGGTGGACCTGACTGATAAATCCCACCTGGCATTTTGTCCAAGCTGAGGAGGAAAGTCCCTGCCAACAGTGCCATGTGGACAGGGCGAAGCTTCAGCCAGCACGGGACGCAAAGCCTTAAAGTCTTCCCACGTGTACCAACCCCAGACAGACCATGCTAACAAGAACCAATCTTCCCCCGTGGTGCTTGTTGGGGTCAGTGCCTCCTTGTTTCATACCTGCCTGCTTCCTGTCACAACAGCCCTGCAGCCGAATGCCATAGAGAGCAAGCCATGGAAAAGCACGTTTCCCAATAGCTCACCTGCACCAGCCGGCAAGCACCTAATCAAAAGCAGGCTGCCAAAATGACAGAGCCCTCACAAAGCTTATCAGGGAGATTGCCTCAGGGATCAGCCCACAGCCCTACGCGCTGTCAGGACCATTACCAGAAAGCACAGGGTCATCTGCAGACTTAGGCAATGCCTTCCTAAAAATACATACTGGCTCTTGGCACCTCCGCTTTTCAGCTGTCAGACGAGCTCTAGGCACTGTCACAGATGGAGGAAAGCAGCTACGATGGGAGTGCAAATAGGTCACTGTTTTTTTTGAGTGTTTTGTGTGTGTATTTGTTTATTTTTTTATTTTTTTTTTACAGGTTTGGAGAAAAACTGCACCAATGGGGACCCAAAAGGTATCCTGCTGGCTGAGCATACCTGAGTTTATGCTGCTTCTCACACAATATGCACTTGAACATCTCTGTCACAGAATGAATTTCCAGGTCACAGCTCTTCAACAGAAGCTATCTCAGGTATGGCTAACCTTTGCCCAAGAGTTTTGCAGTTCTCACAGCAGCTCTGCAGCAGGGAAATGTTACCATCGTTTTACTGAGATGGAGGACGGGCTCATAGGCTTAGACAAAGCAACTTTCAAAGGCATTTGGATGCCCAGATAGAAATAGAAAAAATAAAGTAAATATATCTGAGGACTTCAGGGCCCTTTTATGAAATCCGTGTTGGAACTTGATCCATTTTGTCCTCTGGTTGGACATCCATTTCCTTGGAAAGGGGGAGCAATGGGGAAGGCAGTGACATCGGTGGCATCTCCATACCAACATGAAAACCTGGGGAGAGCTGAAATCTGGATCCAGCTTGATCCTGCTCATCCTCTGTCTATGATCCTGAAGTGGCAATCAGGTGGTTGATTGCTCTGTCTTGCATTAGCATTTCTACAGCCCACACCACCACCAGAAGCCTCTCTGGAGCTTGAGACAAGCTCTCTTGCAACTTCACTGTTACAGTGGAAAGATCAGTGCCACATCATGCTAGACAATTAGAGCCACATCCTGCCCTAAAGAGATAAGAAAAAGTATTATTAGCTTCTTTTGAATCGATGGGAAAGAGAGGGTTGGAGGTTAACAATTTGCCCACGTTCACTAGAGCCAGGACTGAACACCAGCTTCCTGAATTCCAGCTCAGGATCTTAATCGTAAGATCATACAACATCCTCTCTCCAGTTTTTAACAAAGCACAGAAGCCAGTAAAAACCCCTCTGGAAGGATGCTGCCTGTCCCAGAAGGCTGGCTAACTAGTGGCCAGCAAAATTTGGAGGTCTAGGACAGTGCCCACGCTTGTCTTACGCTGCAGTGTTTGCTCTGGGTGGGATGCTCAGCAGAAGATACTTATTTTTCCCCTTCTTAGAATTAAAAATGGCCGTTAAGCTGTGTGGGCAAAGGCTTGTCTTGTTAAGGTGAGCACAATGAGAGGTATTGTATGTGCTCGTCCATGACAGTATGCCTTCAACAGCGGTTTACAGTCAAAGCTCCTGTTGCTCTTCCTTGTGGTTACTGGCAGAGCAGGGAAGCCCTCCGAGCATAAAGGCAGGCCTTGTTTCCAGGAATCTGCAGTGATGTGGTTAAAACGCGCAGTTTATTCTTGGCTTGCTTTTAAATGCAGCAAACGCCTTTTTCAGTCCTGGGCAGGTCTGACTTCTGGGGGAGGGTGCACCTAAACATGTGACTGGAAGGGGAATTTTGGTGAACTTGCTTGGAGATCCCCCTTCCAAGCTTCCCCCCCACTCCCCAGCACACCCGCCGTGTCCTGGCGTGCTTTGGGAATGCCTCAAAATGCGCCTTCGGTAGGTCTGAGCCAGCAGAAACGCAGTCACGTACCTGCACTGAATAAGCAGGTTGCTGTCCCGCATGCGAAGCCTGAGGAGCAGAGGCGAGATGCTGCAGCACCACGGGGCTTGCTCTGCAGACCAGATCCCCAAATGCCCTGCCACTGGGCAGCTCCTGCCCCGCAGGACGTGCTGCAGGGAGCCTGCAGTCACTGCTGGCTCTACAACACACCGCCCTCATCACACAGGAGCTTCTGCAGGTGCATGATGCTTGCAGCATCCTCCCAGAGAGGCTCTGTGGATGTAATTGCCATTAAATTTCAGCCGTCTGCCTCTCGCTGAGCTAGTGGAGTTTTAACCACACGAGGCAAACCTCCAGCCCTTTGGCTGCTCCGCATCGCGTGTTAAATCCATTAAGGACGCCTGTTGTCTCCTCCTGCAGTTGGGCTCTTGGCTTCTCCCGGCTTCTTTCCAGAAACGTGAAACCTAAAACTTGCATTTGCTATTTTCACGCAACCGGGAACAAGCCACTGATCTCCTCGCACTTGCTCAGGCTACGTGTGTTTCACTTCGGAAGAGGACCTCCCGCGACCAAAGGGACTGCTCAACGCCTTGCCAGGCCCACACAAGGCCCCACAGGCCCCATTGGCGCAGGCCTCGTGGGCCAGCATGGCAACAGGCTCGGCCATGTGGCCACCCTCTGGCTACCCCAAGCCCAGCCTAAAGCCTTCTCACACATCGTGTGCAGCGTTTGCTTCAAGCAATTCCAGCCATCACACACTCGGTGCTTGCTGCTTTACGCTGACAGGGCTCCCCGTGTGTCCCACCACGTGAGCCAGGCCCATCACATGAGAGGAAAAACACTGACAGGTTTCTAAGATTTACAAGGAGCTCTTCAGTCGAGCAGCAAGGATTCCGGGAAGCTGATGAAACTGGAAGCCGTCCAGCTCACAAAGCCCAGATCTACCTCATTTCCTTAATACTTGCATTTTCCATTCAATATTTTTAGCAGCTCGATGAAGCAATAAGAGCAGAAAGGTTTTCTGAGGGCTGCATTTCTAAGGTCCTGATGAGACTCTGCCTTAAGCCTGTTGCTGGCAAACTTCCCTTGGAAAACAGACTTCATCCCAACTCAGAAAGGCAGCTTTGTCCTCACACGCAGTTACGGCACATCGGCTTAACGGCATCATTTTATTCTAGACCCAGAAGAAATGACAAAACGAGCTGCCTCAGCGTCACTCACTGGAAGAGGTGTTCTTCATACGTCTGCCACTTGAGTCTGACATTCGTAAAAAAAATGAAATTACAATTGCAGATGATCCACTCCTTTCTGAAGCACGTCAAATACGATTCCCCTGCACCAGAGAGTTTTGCCAGTGAATAGGTGTTATACAAGTACCTGCCACTTGCTCTGCTCAGATCAACTCACTTATGACATAGAAATATGTTATAAAGGATGAAGCTTTGTATTTTTTCCCCTCTTTTGGCTTCACCACCCTGCTTTGCAATGGGATCTTTTCTGCAGGAGTGGGGGCAGCAGAAAATGGCTTCCAGTTTGAATTGCTCATGTCAAGGTTCTTCCAGGTTTGGTAATCCCAAAGCCCAGATTAAAGCCTGTAAAAGCTCGGTGATCCCATCTCAAGGCAAATACTTCAGTCACAAAAGATGCAGATACAGAGCAGCAGCAGCTAGCCACAAATGCAGCTGCAACTGGGATGACGCTGCAGTCAAATATGAAAATATGCATACATACATGTATTTATATTGTCCATATACAATTAAAAATAGAATACCTAAACCTGGAATTAGCCAAATGATTTATTTTTGGCATTTCGGAATGTGAACATTTTGATTTTTTATTCTTCAGCATGCAAGACCATGTAGAGATTCCTTTAGAAACACCTTTGGAGTGAGCAAATGTGCATTCAAACCCCTTCCACAAGCAGGGACTAGATTTTGTTTTTTCTCCATCTCTTCTGTTGAAGTCATTTTACTTCGTAGAAATACTGAAGTCTCCATCACGATGGAGAAAAACGTGTTTCTACTGCCGGCTCTGGAAGCCAGAGCAATACACGTTTCCAACTCCTGCTGCTCCAGTGAAATCGTAATTATTTTTTGTAAAATGAAACAACTTCAGCAGAGGAGAAAGAAAGACATTTAGCTCGCAGAATAGCACAGTTGTTAAGACACTTAACTAAGAGGAAGAATGTCCAAGATGGAGGCCCTGCTCCAAATGCTGTGGACATTTCGTCCTCCCCTCCTTTTCTTTCTTCCTTCCTTCCTATAGTAAATTTTGGGGGCTCAGCAGCCAAACTCAAAGAAAATAATTGTTTCACAATGCCATTCCTACTGGTTTTGCAATAGGAGTCTCCAAATTTTGTTTCCAAGATCTTATACCAGTTTGGGAACTAAGGCTGGGAAGGGATTTAAGGAATTTTGGAAATTAATTTCCAATCCCATGCATCTTAGGTTTTACAGAACTCGCTGATGCTTAAAATTTCCTTCACATCAGATGGTTCACATCTCCCCCATTCTTCTAATAATAACCAGGCATTATTTATTTTTATGGTCAAATTAATTTCTATAACCACAAATTCATATGTATAACCAGCAATTCATCAAAGAAGAGTTAAGCAAATGTCCTAAGCACTGGTATAGCTGAGTGTCAGCAGGCAGTAGAAAATACTGGCTAAGGATACTTGCAATATATTCTACC
This sequence comes from Aythya marila, assembly GCF_965140915.1. NCBI lineage: Eukaryota > Metazoa > Chordata > Aves > Anseriformes > Anatidae > Aythya > Aythya marila. Next base: position 6,369,722 of record NC_139046.1, on the reverse strand, counting down.
AGAGCTAAGACATAAAAACCTACTCTGAGCTGCTGGTATTTGTTTAGCTGCTGCCACATCTGTAGGGTAGGGAGAAATACTGAAATCACAAATGAAAAACCAGGTTACCAGCCTTTGAAAAAGGAAGCCACAAAGCAGAGATCAGAAAAAGATCAGGCTGCACCGAACTTGGGAAGACAGCTTGAAAGCCTGAGGTTTGTTGCTGAAAAAAAAGGAAGAGCTTTTGCTCCCTTTCAGCCTTGGAGGCTTGTTTCAATTCAGCTCCTGTGGTTCTTTAAAGGGGAAAATCACCATAAGCTCCAAGAATCTCATTGTGCTTACAGAAAGCACAGAACCGAAGGAAGCCCTGAAGGTACCATACAACATCTAACCAGCGTGCAGCCAGTAATACACAGCAATACTGGGGGCTGCTGTGCTGATACAGTAAGCCTCACTTTATGCACCCACAGCTTCACAAAACAGTCCCTCAGACCCCTGGGGGATTCAATCCTGATCTCTCCCAGCTTCAGCTTTACAATTAAATGAGGAAGAGGATGGCAGAACTGCATGCTTCATCCTTCCAGGTACTGCACAGGGTAAACCAGAATACAGCTCAGAGATTGCAAAATGTAAATTCAACTTCTAGTTTTCTCGAAAAAAAACGTTCTTGTGGCTACAGAAAATGTTCCATCTGCTTTCCAACCAGCTTCTGACTTGCAGTGGCAAACTCTTTCAGACTGTCGGCGTGCACACAGACAGCCTGACCACAGCAGGCGTACCTCAACCTGCAGTGCGATGGCATGGGGCACCAATGAAGGGAAGATCTCTCCCGGTGTATTTAAATAAGTTCATAATTAGCAGAAAGTAGGAATGAAACAGAGCAAGGTGCCCTTCTCCGCTGTCCTAACGACCAGAAGTTATTTTCAAAAGCTGACCACACTCAGCCATTTAGTGACCTTAAATATAGCCGCAGCGGCTCCAAACTGAACTTCTGCATTTCCCAGAAACAAAGTAAAAGCAGAAATATGACATAATGACACAAGAGTAGCATTCAGACCCAGTGTAAGCGGGATAAGTGAGCAAAACTCTGAAAATTATCACTCCCTGCTAGGCCACGTAACAGCTAACAGCCTCTCGTCCTTGCTGCAGGCTTTGTGCGGCCAGGAGGGAGCAGCGGCCCCTGGGGAAGGTCGATCCCACAGGCAGCTCAGCACCTGAGCGTTTCTCCAGCCAGGAGCCCAGCACCATTCCTGGGGATTTTACAAAGCCAGGACGTGTGGCTGACCTCTGAAAACTCAAGCCAAAGCACAACCAAGGGCCCTTCTGAAGGGCAAGGTGGGTGTTTGAGCTTGGAGAAGACAAGGAGATCCTGCCAGCCCCCTGTACCTGTGCCCAGCAGCGTGTCCAAAGGCTCTGTATCAGCCCCATGCACTCCCCAGGAGAAGAAGCCTGATTAAGCTTCAAAACGCCTTCTTGCTCAGCCGCTTGGGCTGCAGCCTAAACCCCGACTGGCAAGCACCTGCAGCCAGGAGCGCTCTATTATTATGTTTTAATCTCAAAGTCAAGCAGCCCTCCGAGCGTAAGGGCAAGTTCCTGCAAGCCACCTGCCCAGGTTAGGGCAGCGCCATGTGGGGTTTGGCAGAGATGGGATGGGACTGGTGCTCCAGGCTCCCTCTCCGCCTGACCCTTTCCTGCTGGCAGGGTCCCTTCGTGAGCTGCTCCCCTTGGCAGGTCCCTTGCAGGGCTGGTGCTCGTGCCCATGGGGTTGGTTTCTCTTAGGGCAGAGCAGCTGGCACAGCTCAGGATCCGGGGCCTCTCCGATGGTTTGAAGCATCAGCAGTCCCACCTCCCCTCCCTCCGGGCACTTCAGCAAAGTGTCTGTGGAAGCTACCACAATTACTGACATGATTTCATTGCTATTGAGATGAACGGGTGTGATTCATCCCCCAGCTAAATTAGAGTGCTAAAGCACACAGGCACCGACTACAAAAAGCCTCAGCGCACCACACTGGGTAATCACAGAGCTCCCATCACCTTGGTGGGTCCGAACCCGAGGGGCACAGATCCGGGGGGACCCCACAGGTACCCCGAGTCCTTCTAGGGTCAGGCCCACCTCTGAGAGCTTCCCCTTCTCCACAGCAGCTGGCAGAGAGCTAATGACAGTCTGCACAGGCAGCGTTACAAGGACAGCAGGACATTCTTGTGAAATGGGGCAGCAGAGAGCCAGGGTCATTACTGCTGAAACACAGACGCGCTGGAGATTGCTACGTTGGAGTAATCCCAAAGATGGCGCAATCCATAGATATTTATATGTCCACATGTGTGCGCATACTTCTTTTTTTTTTTTTTCCAATATGTACATATATACAATACGCGCATTATTCGCCGCGCTTTTATGTGGTATTCTTGTCAGGAAAAAGGAGTTACACTCGAGCTATTTCCCAGAATCCCGGAGCAAACGTCCTCCCAGTTGGTGCGGGAAGGAGAGGGGTGGGCAGAAAAAGGCTTCGTGTCCAGCCTTGGTATGCACGCCGCGCACACCCTCCCCGGATGAGCTGCCAGGCTGACTGCCTAGTCCTGTGATAGACTCCTCGGTCCCACTGGGCAGCAACGCTGGAATTTGCTGGCCCAGAAACCATCATTTGCTGAGTTGCTCCCAACAGAGCTGCTATTTTATCCTTGCCAAAAAAAGAGGGGAAAAAAAAAAATCCCAAACACAACCCTTCTTTCTGTGAGTCCCTTTGCTCGAGGTCTTCAGAGGAGGTGTACAACAGGCCTGGGACCCGAATGCACGAACAAGAATAAGATGTGGACTTATGACGGACGGTGCCAAGAGAGATTAAAAAGCATAAGCCTGTTATGTCACCTTGACAAAAATAGAGCAACATCGATTCAAAGCCTGATACAGAAATTAAACAGAAATTGGGCTCGTGCCCATGGTACAACGTGGTCTCAGTGCTTCAAGATTGAGTGGAAGAGTTACAACAAGATCAACCATCACCAGCGGCCCACAGCCCACCCTAGAGCGGCTCTGAGGCCCTGTCCCAGCAGGATCAGAGCAGGACCACGTTGCTCAAGAGGCTCCTCTTCCCAGCAGCACTGCCACACGTCCCCATTTCGCCACCGTCTGCCACTAAGCCTGCCCTGGGGGAATTAGACGGTGGCTCAAACCAAAGCGACTCTCCTGAGCTCTCCCTGCTAATCTCACAGCTGCTCGTGAAATTTACCTTCCCTACACTCAGCCTCTGAGGAGGGACGTTTCACTCAAGGAAATACCAAAAGAAAAAAAAAAAAAAAAAAAAAAGAAGTGGCACCATCCATCATGATCATGTGTGCAGACTGCCTTTGGCAACAGCTCGGGCAGCAAACAAACCTGTACGAGTATTTGTAATGCCAGCAGGGCTTTGTGGGGAAGAAGACACTCCTGAACTGAACCTGTAAGTCTAGTCAGACTTCTCCATATTCATATGAATGGCTAAGATTCACTCCACTATGACCCTCATCCTGAATCCAGGGAAATCAGCAGATATCCTGTCAGGTTCGGTCGATTTTGGATAAAGCCTTTAGGAGGAAAAAAAAATTACTTAACCTTATTAAGGCTCTGAATTACAGATCCAGATTTATAAAGCTAAAGCTATGGGCACTAATCTCCTTTCTATAATTGACTGAACAATGTTGAAGGCAAAAGTATTCTGTATTTTCAATGGGATTTCTTAAAACCACTTCGCTCTGGTCTCTGGATTTCCACTGCCAAATATACTATTAACTTTCAAAGAATCATTTTTCTGGGCCAGAATGGATGGTTTTGAAAATCTCACCATCCCCACGAAATTTTTATGCACACGATGGAAGAGCAGTGTCAGTGCTAGAGACACGTTGTGGGCATAAAATGCATGGGGTGCGCCAGAGGGGGTACCACCTAGCCCCCGCTGGAACAAATTTTAAACATACTTCCTAGGAGATGCTGTCCTGAGATGTTTGTTGTATTGTAAGAACCGAGACTGTCCCTGATATCAGTGGTTCTTTTTTTCTAAGACTCCGACAAACCTGTGGGCACACTAAGTGCTTTCCTGACTGCTCTGATCTCTCAGCTTCTCGCCACAACAATCGCTTAAATAGCAGCAGTGAAATCAGACGGAAGAAGAATTTGCAAGAGCCTAGCAAATGGGTCATTATCCCAAGATTTAGGTTCTCATTTCATGTGGATTCCTGCTGCTGTTCCCTCATTACAGGTGATTCACTCCAGGCTCTGCAAAGCCCAAGGATCCCGGATAAGCAGGGCAGAGCCGGGTGCAGCTCCTGGCCGGGCATGCCGGGCTCCCTGCAATCCCGCTCCCACTTCTGGGGACTCCTCCCAGCTTTGCACCAGGATGGGAGGGACGGATTGCATCTCATGTGCCACCCCAAATGCCATACTAGCAGCAACCAGACCCAAAGCCACCCATGCACGATGCTGGCCTGTCTCGTAGTGCTTTGCATCAGTTCCTTTGCCCATGAGTCTCTTCGGTCGGGGCTCCCTCTCCAGTTTGCGTAGGGACAGGGGAGCTTTCCCAAGGCAGTTCAGCCCCTCCGAAATTTGACTCACCAGCTGGCAAGGCCATTTAAGTTTCCAAATGAGGTGCCTTAGCTTGCTGCCCGATTGCAGGAAAAGCAGAAGGAACTTTGAGCAGGAGGCAATGCTCAGCTGACACGGTTACCGAGCAGAGAAGGCTGCCAACTCCCCGTTCCCGTAACGCGAAACAAATGAATCAGAAAGTGAAAAATAAGCCCTGTCTCAGTGCCCCTCTCCTTTCATAACCCAACACACAGAGTACCAACTCCAGGAAGGAGACTGGGAGGCTTGCATAAAGGAAGCACAAGGGACACTTTCAGGACAGGAATGAGAATAATGAGTAACTTCGGCGGGCAGCGAGCTCCAGCTATGTTGGAAATTTGGGGATGTTGCCCATGTGCCTTTCAGTGGGCTGATTCAGAGCCAGTTCACACCCTGACTCTGTGTCCTCACTCTTCTTGCCAGGACCAGGACACCCTGCTTACTGGAAGGTACCTGTGACAACTCCTCCTAACTCACCCTTTTTCAGGTCTTTTTCAGGTTTTACTGTTTTCATTGGGGAAGATCTGAAACTGTCAGGTCCCTCTTCTTCGCACTAGCCTTTGCTATATGCTTGTGCTTTTTGATTATAAATCCCTTTCTACTGGAAGAAGACACCGCGAATCCTCACTGAACTTATTTTTAATCTGTGGAGACAAGAAGCAACAGGTGAAACAGAGAAATCTTTGCTGAGAGTTGTGATGACACCACACCAAATCAAAAGTCCTTAGAATTAATGATACTGTATCTACACATCCCATGTTTATACAGGACAGAACTGCACAACAACACACATTTTCTATCGCAATACCAAAGTCAGCCAACCTGAAGAAACGATGTTTCTCAAAGAACCCTTTGCCTGTGCTTGCTAAAGGTACAAACACCCAGGTGACATCTGCAGTGTGTTGCTTTTTAGCTCACGTCCTCACCAAAGCTTGGCACACCCCACCTCCAAGGGTATATTTTTATTTTGTGGCAGGAAAGCGATTCTTAATGTTATTGACAATCCCAGTGGTTTCAGTCACCAAGTACACCAGACACATCTACTCAGTCAAGTGCCACTGCTCTCAGATGGGGCTGCTGTTTTCAGATCTTCTCTCCACCAATAAATAATTGATTGAGGACTAATGGAAAACCACAGAAGCTCAGGGGAAGCAGAACTCTCTACTGACCCAAGAGAAAAGTCCAAAAAGGGAATTATTTTAATTTTTCCATGCTGAAATGCGTCAACCACAAAAGATACATTAAACCTGATGAGTTCCTGGCACTGGTCTACACGGGCTAGGCAGACATGGAGCAATAGGTGACCTGTGTCCTCTCTGCACTTTGGGGACACTACACACACGTGGTTTATCTGTTCTCATTTCTGTTCTCAGGCTGACTTCACAGCACTTTACAAATGGTTTGCAAACCTCGTCATGATTTTGCATGAGAAACGATTCCTTGGTAGGGTGGTGAGAGCAGAGAGCTGGGTGGGGATGGCGGGGATGGCGCTGCAGCCTACTTCGTGCTAGACCACACCAGGAAAGCAACCACACCATGACCCAGCAGCTACTTTCACATCAAGATTACATCCCTGCGCGTTGGGAATCAGCTTTTAAACGCATGCCTACTTTCACTTCCCACCCCGCATTGTCCCTGTGGTGACTTGAGAAGCACCACAGCGATACGAATGCAACCCCAGCTTGCTTCCTCCTCAGCCCATGCCATTTTTTTTTTTTAATTATTATTCCTTGTTTTGAATCTCTGCATTTCCACACACATGCCTGTCTCCACAGCCATTCCTGCTGCCTGGAGCTCAGCCCTTGGGCATTTGGTGCTCTGCCCCCTGACCGAGCGCTTGCACTCACTCCTGGCGCCACTGGCAGCCTGCATCGGGGACCGGGCAAAACCTTTCTGCTGCACATCCAAAGATGAGGCTGGACAGCTTTCTTCTCTGAGCACTTCTCCATCTCCTCCTTCTACCTCAAGGCGAAGTGCTCCACAGCCCGATGGCCACAGCCACCAAGCTCCAGCACCAGTGGCGCGTTGCTCAAGCACGTGGTGGCTTGCTGTTAAAACCAGCAGCCAGCCCAGCAGAGCTCCTCGTTGCCCTCGATCGCCCTGGGCAGCTGGAGCTTCTTCTGGCACCTGACTAGCAAACCTGTGGCTGTTACTCCATGTGCAGAAACGAGGCAGAACATGGATTCGGGCTCAGCCTCTTCCCACATCTTTGAAGGAGCACGTTGAGGTGTAGCACTGCCAGCTGCTGAGGTAGCAGCAGGGTTGATTTTTATAAGCTAAGGACTGCCAGGTTCCTCTTCACGGTGGTGTAAGCCACTTTTCTCTGCCCTCTTCTCCAGCAGCATGGCTGTGCTACCTTCCTACCCAAACCTGTCCTTCCCTGCTCTGTCCTGTCGGTGATTTTGGGGTGCTGGGCTGGTAACGGTGCAGCAACAGCGTGGGCATCCAGCGCCTCTCCATGTGCTGCAACCAACCCCAGCAGCAAGAGCATGGCCCAGCAGCAGCCCTCAGCGTGGGCAGAGGACAGCATTTCACTTTACTCATGTCACAAGCAGGTAGGGGAACCAAGAGACTTCCCAGATCGCCCTGGCAAAGCTGTGCCGTGACTCGTGGTGCTGCCAGAGGACCTCAGCTGGCCCCTGTGCTCTCCATCACATGCCCTGCTTTTTGCCAAATTCCCAAGCATTTAATCATCTCACGACTTCTCCTACTCCGCAGCGCTGTCCCATCGCTTGGGGTGAGCTGTTCCTAGAATCAAGTACCACACAGATGAGCAAGACTGGAAAAATCTCCCCCACTCCGCCGCGCGAGTGCTCTGTTGGCTTGTCATTGGTACAAACCACAGATTACTTCACGATTTTCCAGCACCCACAATCCACATCATCAGCCGGCGAGTGGGCTGGCTTATATACGCAGATGAACCACAGAAGGGTTAACCCTGCAGTGGGCTGAGAGGAAAAGCCACCGACCTATACCCAGGGCTGTGACTCACCAGGAGGGGCTGCGCAAAAATAGGGCTTTCGGAGGCAGCCAGAGAGGTGAGGAATTTCTCCAGGGATCCCTCCCAACAGACAGCAAGGAAACAGAGGCGAGGGAAGGCGGCTCACCTTTCCCATAAACTGAGGCGGATCGGGTGGCTGCCCTGCCAGGGGAATCGCTATTGTCCAGCCCATTGTTTGCAGCCTGGCTAAAAAGGGGACGACAGGAGACTAATTGCTTCACTGGAGAAAAAAAAAAACAACCGTCTGGAGAGACCAAATTATTCTGTAGACTGTTGTTGTTTGGGTTTGTTTCCATCCTGGCTTAACGAGCATTAATGACTTCAGTTGCACGAGGATGGGGGGGGGGAAAGCTATTAGGGTGGGAACATGATCTACACAAACCTCTCTTCTTGCTCAGCACACGCTTCTGCCACGGACAGCCTCTACAGCCTACTGTGTGTCCTATTTGCCTGGCCATCCCTCCTCTGGACCATCAGAGGAAGGTGGCTGAGAGCGAAGCAAAACATTTAAGTTTTCCTTTTCCATTGGAAAAGCCTGCTGTCCCCTCTCAGCAGCAGGGAAACGAAGGGAAAATGTCCCAAAAGAGGGGATGCTCCAGCAGAAGGCACTAAACCCAATGCCTGCAAAATAAAGTGTGGGGTTTTCGTTTTGTTTTATTTTTGTTTGCAGCAGCCACGCTGAAACTTCTGAGACCACATCTGGTGCCCAGAGTGACAGAATTAATGCTAGAGCCAAGGCACATAATCAACGTTGAAGTTCTTCCTTATGTAACAGCACCTGGGCCACAGCCGCTCACTTGGCTGATCCTGTGAGCGGCCCTACTGTTGTAGGCCAAAAAAAAAGGCTAAAAGTGAGCAATGCCTGTGTTATGCCAGCCACTACATAAATCCCTGCTACCTGGTGTTGGCTTCAGGGAACTGGGGACTGGGAGCCTGCAGGGACGATGTGCTCACATCCATAAAGCAACCTGACCAAGGGACAAATATCTCCTAGCTGGGTGCATCCCACCAGCAACAGACCGGCTGGAACCACCCCAGGCCACAGCAGGAACTTCACCAGAGGGAAAATTTCACCACGAGCCTGGTTATAAGAATGTGGAGAGAGCAGGAGAAGCTCTGTCAGTCAAAGAATGACTTCAATTAACCTGTTCATGACAGAAAATGGAGGTACCTGACTAACCCACGCTGCATTTTGCTCAGGTGCAGAGGTACCAGCGAGGCCTCCAGAAGCTGTCCTGTGACACCCCCACGTTTCACACATCCCACGTCCAACGTCAGCTTACTGGTTCACGGAAATAGTTGAAATTTGTTGTCTTGCCTCCTGACCTGTGGGGATCAGGTCACTTTAGAGGTGCCACCAGCTGGTGCTGGGAAGCAGCCCCAAAAAGCTCCAGCAGGAGCTTCACCCGACTGCCCAGCAGCCTGGGGGACGCCATCCATCCTGAAGCACCCCGAAGGCTGCTGTGAGTGGGAAGGCTGCGGTGCAGTAAATAGGGCAGGCCTGAAGACCGTTTTCCATTATTTATATCGCACAAAATCTCTCTCTTCTCTCTGGGGCTATCGCTGTCAGGTTAGTCACCAATTTGGGCTATCAGCGAGCTGAGCAATTTCGCTAGATTAAAAGAGTGCAAGGGGAAAAAACGCTGAGACTTTCCAGCCATGAATCAGACTTTTGCCCACTCAAACTGCAGATATTTTGTGCCTTCCGAGGTTCAAAAGCCAGCCTCACTTTGCTCTGGCTCCTCTCCAAACCATCACGATTTCCATCGAGAAGCACAGGTAGGCATCGCCTTCCTGAGAACTGACAGGAAAATGCGTTTCAAGTGGCTCGTTCACAGCTAAAAGCCATCTATTTAGCAAATATGGTGCTATAATGGCCTTTTCCAGGGATCCTGAAGAACTGGTGAGATCAGCTGCGAGTTACACTGATCAGGTCCCAGCCCTGCCACCAGCAGACCGGCTGCCAGCAGTCGGCCACCACAGCCCTGCCTTTAACCCTGCAGCTCGAGGTGTGAGGCTGCCTTGACCCAACATCAGCTGCTCCGCTTTGGGCCCTTCAGAGCACGGTGTGGAAGGAAGGACACAAAGGAGAGCTGGGCCACACGCTGTAAAGCTATCCGCTGCTGGCTGCGTCTGCGTGATCGATTTGTCCCTCAAACAAGGGAGATGGAGAGCTGCTGCAGCCCTCCTGTGGGCTCCTTCCTCCCTGGCCCCAATGAGTCCCCATGGAGCAGAAGCAGCAGGAGCAGCCCTTGCTCCATGCCCCAGGTTGCTGAAATTGGGACAGAACAGCCGGGCAGAGCTCCGACCTCCACGGCGGGTGGGCTGCCTGCTTGGGAGCACGGCCAGCTGGCCAGAGGCACAGCAACTCCTTGGCTTCCTCGTTTGTGTTGAGGCTGGGCAGAGCTGCAGGAAGCAGTAGCCCACTGCCAAGATCTGTGCTCCCGTCGCACAGCAGAGGCTGAATGCAGAAAGGCTGGCTGCAGTGCTGCTGCCTGGGCACCGGGCTTTGAACTGCTGATACAAGAAATACTGAAATGGCAAGCTCCAGCGAGGGAGCATGGTTATACAGCAAGAGGAAAAAATTAAGAGAACATGCAGACAATGGCAAAGGCTAAACTAAGCTGATGTGATTGTGTTAAAATCCCCACAACACTGATAACTGTGTAAGAATTCCTGAGATACTGCCAAACTGAAATACAAAGCACAACCATTCAGCTTTTAGGCACAAGTCAACGAGGATACAGGACCTCGCTCGGTGCTTATTCCGTTTTCCTACTCAGGTAAATGTCAAAAGGAACGTAACCAGATCCAGAGAGGGGAGGAGAAAACCTGAAGCCCGCTTGCTAAATGCCACGCACTGGCTCAGCCTCCGCCACGTGTCCCGCAGAGCCTGCCCGCTGAAATGTTCTGCGGCTGCACAGCGCCATCACACCCGGCCTTGTCTGGAAGATGATGAAGTTTGAAGGAACAGCTTCTCACCACCTCTTTCACCTTTACACATGACAATTTCCCCGTGCTGCTGTCCCTGCTTTCCCACCCACCCTCTCTTCCAGCCCCCTTCGGTGTCCTCCACAACACACGAAGCCACAACACACTTCAACAAGGCACCACGAAGCTGCCTGCCCCAAAACGGCACGGATCCAGGAGCTGGGGCACCTCGCAGTGACCCACGTTCCCTCGCTGCTCTGCTGGTTCAGATGCTAACATTCACATCCCAATTCAATGAACTTTGGCATGACAGGACTCCTGGATTTGAGATCTAGCTAGAAAATAAACTCTCCTAGCTGGAAGTCATCTTCTCAATTCAGGAGCACTTCTCCACTATTCCTGTGCTGCCGAGAGATTTGTGAAAGCTGCTCGAGATGTTAATAATAAATCACGCTTCTGAAACTTTAATTGAATCAGAAGAAATCAGTTCAGAGCGTGGAGTATCTCTGCGGTTATGAATGTATCACGCTTTGTATACAGTATGTATGGATAGAGTTGAGACTTGAAGGCTTGCTCCTGTTCCCATTGTTGTCAGCTGGAATATCTCCACTAGCTTTAGTGGAATAATAATTGGGTAATACAATTCTGAGACTAAATTGTGCCTTTAGGCACAGCCTCATAAACAGGAGGATCTCAATCCCATTAACAGCAAAGGTGTTATGACTCAGAGGCCAAATGATGAGCAATGCTTTCCCCTTGCTCCATGGGAACAAGCTTTGCAATTTGCATCCCGGCCTGTGCCAGCAGCTAGCTACAGCTGGCATGAAGAGGGCAGAAGCAAAACTGTGTTCACTGTCCTACCCAGGGCACCACAGACATGAGATGAGCTCCTTGTTCCACAGCAAGGCCAGGCTGCCAACTCCATCCAACAACCACCACGCAGTGATACTGCCTGCTGCTGCTTCCTGAGGGGCTTAGGGAAGCTCAGGCCACAGTGATGGATAAACACTGCTAAGGAAGCAGAGCTGCTCAGAACCTGGAGTTTCCAGTTTGCAGACTTACTGCACAGCTGGAAATTTTAATTCCTTTTTTTTTTTTTTCTGGAATAAAAGTAAAAAAATTAGGATTTTCTTCCACAGAAGTTCAGAATGCAAAACTGACAGCAATTACTGCAGTGCTACAATATAATGATGAAATTTTCTACCGTAATTATTTCTATTTTATTTATGCACTCATTACAGACAGCTGATGACTTTGAACTAGAATCTAAAGGCAAGATGATTCAATTGCTCCACTGATAATAAAAGCTGCTGGGTGACTTTACAAAATGCCCATTTGCATAAAAATGGTGCATCTACATGCTCACCGGCACAAAGCACAAAATCCAGGCACTGGGATTACTGACCAAGGAAACGTCAGCAGCTGATCTTGTCATCGACTGAGAATAAGTCAAATTCTGCCTGGAAAGCGATGGCAGTTGCTGCAGGCCAAGTATGTCAACAACACCGATTTGCTCATTGTCACTCTAACATCTCTCGCAGCTTCACCCACTGCAACATGTCATGTTGCAAGAAATCTTCCATTTCAGCAAGTCAGAGGGAGCAGATGCAACAGCATTTCGTCGGCATAATCTTTGTTTTACAAACATTGTACAGAACATTTATTAAGGTTGACAGGGACCTTTTCCTCAGCTATAAATATCAGCCTCCCGAATGCTAACTCATGGGTCATATTCTCTGACATTAACGCTGAAAGCTTCCTCGATTCAATGTTATTCCTGGGATGCAGGTGGGTGCAAAGATCAACAAAATGACTGGATTAATGCTGGGCAGTTCTGGAGATCTCAGAGCATGAAATTTCAAAATTGGGTGCTTAAAATTATTAGCCTGAGTGCCTTTGGTATCAGAGAACAAATGAAAAGTTAGGTGAGCAGTTCTGGATACAAAAAAAGGTTGTAATAATATTTCATGGCAGTTTTTAAAAATAAATCTTACATGACTTCTTAAAATTAAAATATTTTCATTTTTACTTTTTCTCTCTCTCATGCCCTTCACTCCTTCAGACAGGAATAGAGAAAGCAAGAAAAGCAGTATTTGTAGATAAAATCATTTCTTATTTTCAGAAGTTCAAACCTAAATATTCCCAAGTACTCTGGGTCCCAAAAAATTTAGTCTAATTCTGGGCTTCTTCATTTAAGAACTCAGCTGTAATCATTACGCACAGCGATTATATTGTATCTGTAAGCTTTCTAATTGTGAAATGCCTTCATAAGGATGCAGTAGTCACCAAAAATATCGAAATGCAATTCATGTCTAATTGCTTATCCCTGCCACAGATGAGCAATATTGCTCATTTTTGCTGGTACCAGAGTTACCAAGAAGCACCAAGCTCTCGTATCAAGCACTCGGTAAGTGAGAGTCCATGTCTGTAAGAGCAAAGCATGAAGTTATTACACACAAAAGTAAAACTACACCAAAGGAGAACAAGAGTAGAAGTACCAGGGCCAGGCATTTAGGCAGAGGTTATCCAGCCCCGAGGCAGCTGGATGAACCAGACAAACTCTTGAGGCCCCTTGGAGCTCTGTTTTTAATGATTTATACAAACTCATCATGTGCAGGGCTTGCAGGTTTCAAATCAATCCCTTTAAATAAGCATAAAGGAAAAGTAGACACTAGCAGAGCCAAAAAGTTCTGTAGGCTATTCAGCAGCCCTTAGTCATGTGGAAAGTTGCATTAAAGTTCACAGACTATATACAGTGGAGTCAATGGGGCACAGAGATCTGATATGTGGATCTCAAAACAGGACTGCTCTTCGTAAGCATAACTGTAAATCAGGACTGAACCGTCCGGCACGGTGACTGATTAAACATGACATGGAAACGTGAAAGGCTGGTTTTTGTCTCTGCCCTTTCCATTTGATCAAGTGCAGAGAAACAACACTTTAAACACTGCATTCGAGAGCTCAGCTCGCAAGCATGCAACAGCCACAGTTTAGTGAGAAATTACATCGGGGAGGTACCCCCGATAAGCACAAATCAACCTACAGAGCTGTTGACTCTCACATAAGATAGCTGCAGACATTACCACGCTCCCCACCCTGAGAGACATTCCTTTATATTCTCTAAAGCTGAATGAAGCACTTCCAGGGACTCCAGCATGAAATTTTCTCTTCTACACTAAGCAGTTGCTGTAGGGACTGGGCTGCTGGTATGCTGCTCTGTGCCAATTTGCAGCTTTTAGCCGATTTGCTTCACTTGTTCACCATAAAATCAGCTTATATTTCATTCTTTCTGCTACTCTCATGCAGATCCAACTCTCTCCCTCCCCTGTTGTTTTTTTTTGGTCCTGCTTCCATGTATCTACTCCAGTCCTCCTGGCCCCGATTCAGGAAAGCACCAAACCCAGGATCCCATCAAGGTCTCAAAGCAGCAGGGACCAGATCCCACAGCTGAGGTTATCCCAAACCAGGGTGGGGAGGAGGGAGGCAGCAAACACAGCAAAGACTACCTCCAGGTGCATCTAACGTAGCATATTCACCCGATAGTTTTCAGAAGAGTTACCCAGCTTTAAAATACCTCCTGCAACAAAGATTTACCTTGACTTGCTACGAAAGCAAAGCTCTGCCCAGCAGCTAGGCAAAGCAGCAGGAACCCCCAGCCCACCGCTTTGCCTTGCTGCTATCAGCGGCAGCCCCAGCCCAGCTGCCAAGTTCCGTCCCTGGGGAAAACCTCCTGGCTTCAGGGGAAACCAGATCTGCCTCCAGATGTGAAAAAGGGCAACGTGAGATGAGAATAAACAAAATCACCGGTCACAAAAAAAAGAATCAGGGAGAGAACATGAGGGATCCTATGTCTACAATGTCTCGACCCATGGAAAAAGCAAACAGCACGCTAATAAGAGCTGCTCTGTTAGCAGTGGCTCTGTGTAATTAGGAAAGGCATCCAGCTTCTGTTTTCAGCATGTAATTTTTAATTGATTTTGCTGAAAGAAACTTTAGTGTTGTTTCAGTTAATAAGAGCCTTTCCAGCAAAACTGGTCTCCTTAAAAGGCTTATGTAAACCTTCCTCCAAATGTCACAGGCTCGCTGTTTGAATTGGCAGTGAATTAACCTGTTGCAAAAAAAAAACCACCTCATTGCCTATAAAAGCCAGCAGCCATGAGACATACAGCTGCAGACCTGACGGGCCTCCTGCGCTAAGGAAGGTGATGATTTCAGACACCTGGCCGGCATCCAGCAATCTCTGCAGATCTCAGAGGAGAAGGAGCTTTTCCCTGTTGTAAAGAGCACCGCACACAGGAAGGCGATGCTTGCAGATAACACACGAGAAAGTAAACACTTGCCATTAACGAGCCTATCATACTTTCCCCGAGAGCTAGCGTTCAGCTCCAAGACCACTTTATTTGGGTAACTGCATAATTACCTTTTGCCTTCCAAAGGGACCGTGCGTGCTATTAAACACAGTCAAGTCAGTGGACCTACTTAATGCTTTGCTGCCTTTATCTCAGTGCCTGGTGCCACACCGGAGCACAGGGACTCCACGCATGCCATCCCACGCTCAGAGGTGACAGAGCAGAAGCAGACCCCAAGGATCTCTAGACAGGCCACCCGCAACAGAAACCAGTCATAATGGCAATGGAATCGGCTAACTAGCATGAGCCCTCAGAATTAAAATGGGGTTTTCATCCAAAAAAGCAGTCCTTTCCCAAGCTTTCTAGCCCAGCCTTTTAGTGCTTCTGGCTTTTAACCAGCCACGCTGCCTGTACCCTTAAAGATTTACCTGTCGTTGTGCTGTGCTGAGAGGTGAGCTGGGCCACACAATTTTGCTATCCAACCCCTGGCAAAACCAGCCCTGATGCGCACGTGTGACACTGCTTCTGCTCCCAGGTAACTGCTGACCCAAGGCTAGTTCGGGTACATCCCCATGTCCTCTGTCACTTCCGTGGGCAGTGGAGACATTCCAAAAAGCAGCTGTTTCATCACCCTTCATCTTCCCAAGAAGGTACACTTGCAGAGGCAGAAAGTTCACCATAAAAACCAAGACCATGCCAGCAGGTTGGGTTGACTGTTCTACGTTGCTGCAAAAGGCTGCTACCTTTCTGACATCTAAAATGTCTGCAGGGCAAACCCCTACCCCTTACCCCCTCCCTCAAGACAACCCAGTTTAAGAAAACATTTATATTTTATTTATATATTATAATTTATATTATCAGTATGCAGGTGTGATTCAGGGACACCTTCTAGGTGACCTTGGCAAGTGGACAGAGCCACCACCAAAGCTGTACACCACCCTCCACAAGGTTTGGACTGGAGGGCAGTAGGGCAGATCAGCCATCCTTACATCCTGCTACCTGGAAGGAAAATTATAAAGCCTCATAATTATTTACCATCTCTTTGTTTTTAGAGACTGCGAGTGGACCAGCTCATTTGCTCCGTGTAAGCCACTGTGCAGTCTCACACTGCTCAGCTGTGAATGCTGTTTTGTTTTGTTCCTGGCATGCACAGAAGCCAAAATATGCTTCCCACAGCCTGGGAACTGCTCAACTGAAAAGTGAAAGTCGGGAAGAGCTGCCTGAAGAAAAATAGGTCATGGAGGCTTTACATAAAAATCACAAACAAACCTACCAACCTGCAGTAGGGCCCAGCGCGCTGTTTTCCTTCAGAAGCATCCTTAATGAAAGAAGCCGTGCAAGAAGAGTGCCCTGCGAGCAAAGATTTTATCTACAATAGCTTTGATTATCACCTAACCTTTTCCTGGCAGCGTACCTCATGAGCTGATCCTAAGTATGTCCTTGTCCTACCCTTCTGTGGTTAGGGGTGTAGAGTATGCTGTGATTTGGTATGTTGAAAAGCTCATTTTCATGTCTGCTTTCATTCTAGCTTTGTTCCTTCTATGATAGGATGTGGAACCACACTATACTTGTCAACGTTTTTTTTTCAGGAAGCAACTATAAATAGGCACTGCTGAGATGACAGCTAAACCTCAGCTTAGGGCAAGCCAGAAATGTTTCCTTGTTAAGGCCAGAAAGCCATCTCTCTTTTGCAGTGCTGGAAATGAGAAGAAAGAAAAAAAAAAACACACCCAAAACACCGTGAAACTAAAAACTCACTAAAAAATAAAACCAAACACAAATATGCACACACACATTTATAGGACTTCTTTTCTGGGCAAGGCTTAGGAACAAACAGCAGACTTTCACTGAAGTGAAGAGTGACCACTGAGAATTACATCAATGGCATCATGAAAATCAAATCAGCCTGTAAGAGCACCAGTCCAGCACCAGGACTGACTGAGATGTTAGACAGCCACATCCAACCAACATCACCTGCCCAAGGAGCCCCATTCCATGGGCATAGACTCACAGTGGCAAAAATACAGAAATACAGTGCTATAGATATTTCAAATTGGGAACATGTGGCTGGAGGACTCGGCAAACACCCCATGTTCCTTGTTACCAGCATTGCCACCACAGCCCGAAGTGACACATTTCAGCTCCTTCTTGATGAACTTTGAGTGATCTCTCCCAAGCTTCTCTGCCTTTTCAAAGGAGAGAAGACCCAGCTTTTGGCAGTACGTGTTGCAAAAGCGTGACGTACCAGGAGAACAGTCATTGTGTTGGTAAATGCAGGCTGTCTCCTGAATTGCTTAATCTTGGAGGGGTGGGGGGTAGGGATATACAGGATTGTTATATGAAAGGCCAGCCCAGAAGAAAAACAGATGACACAGGGTATTTCTAGGCTACTGACTTACTCCTCTGACCCCGGGAATCCAGAAGAGGCTCATTCAACAGCTCCGGGCAAAACGCTTTCTGGTCAGGTTTTTCGTGGTGTCTCTCCCCACTCCTCCCAGCTTCCTATGAAAGCACCCGAGATTCTGACAACAAAATCATCAACCCTCTTACACGAACGCAGTGATTCCTTTGCCAGTATTTCCTTCCCATCTGCCCACTTTCACACACCTCTGCAAAGCCTGGTGTCTGTGACCCAGCATAAGCAACCTCAGCTTAATACAGCTACAACCAGCAGCTCTCTTCCCTCAGACTTTTCCAGAATGGAGTCTCCCTGGCGATTAAAATAAAGAAATAAATAAAATAAACATGAACAAAACCCTCACTGGCTACATCTACCCACTGCAGCTGAACTGACCTGACTCCATGGCTCAACCAGTCTCCTACCAAGATCAAAGCCCGTGCAGTTGTCCGAGCAGCTTTTCAATTACTCCTCCAGTTTCCATCACGGATTACAGCAGCGCTTGAAGAGTGCCAAGCCCCAGAGGGATCGATTACTCCTGCCCTGTGACAGGCAGCAGGCTGAAGGGTACAGGAAAAGCTGGAAGCGAAGTGGCATTACATTATGTGCAGGCACAGTTTTGCTGTTGAATGATTGACAATAACTACTGGATGTCACTATTTTGAGGATAATGTCATTTGCGTAATTATCTGGCAGGGTCTCTCTTCAGCAGCTGGCATTATTCGTGAGGAAAGAACCGGACTGAAATCCAGCTGCAGAATCAGTAGATTTGCTATTCTGTGCAGACAAACACTGTGCTTTAGAAGCTCAATACGTATGGGATATACATCACTGGTAATATTCGTACTGTCAGGACCTGGAGAATATTACGGTGATACTCCTCTATATCACTCTGCCACATATATCATATGATTTCATACTTTAAAAATAATTTAATATTCTCTATCTTCACCTGACCATCTGTTTTTTATGGAACTCAAGCGAGGAAGAGAAGGAGAAATTGCAGTTCCTTGATTAATCTCACCATCAGATAGGAGATTGCCCTCTGCACCACCCCTGGCCCTTTCACCAGCTTAGCCCTCAGCTGTTCTGTCTGCAGTGTATCAAAACCCAGGTTTATCTGATAGGGGAAAACACCCTGCTAAACAGCATCACCTGGGCTGAACTGTGCAAAGCCCAAACTCAAATGGCATTTGAGACTGCTCCCACCCCAGACCCAGCTGCGGGTGCTGCTGTACAACTGTAACAAGCACAGAAATCAGAGGTGACATTATTCTGTGCTGTGCTGAGTGCCACAAGTAGGACTGAGCAGGGCCACGGCAGCCCATCCCCGAATACGCCTGCTCTGCTGACGGAGCCCAGGTAGCAGTGCCCAAATCAAACAACTGACTGCTCCTCCTTCCAGTGTTCTGGGCAAGAGGATGCCAGGGGCATTATGCAAAGCGTGTCAGAAAGAAACCTTTCTCTTTAACTAGACTGTCTCAGAACAGGCATCTCTTTGCTCTAGGCTCCTGTGCCACTCCAGAACAGGTCTGGCTCTGCCCCTGCCTTACACAGGAGGTGCTGGTCAAGCGGTCATCTTGCTCAGGAAGGCCTCCCCAGGGCAGACAGGCTGGCTGATCCACGCTGGCTGGTCCATGCCTTGGTTTGGCAACACAGAAAGGAAAAAATATAACCAAATTGCCCTCCTGGGCACAGGGGAAAGACAAAAGCAAGGAGCTACGTGTGGGAAAACATTTCCTGAGCACAGTCTTGAGATCTCGGGTAATGGTGCTCCGACCCCGGTGCACACACAAAGATGCCAAATACAGACGTGGATAGGAAGGAAAACCTCCTGCTGTAGGATCATGGCAGGAACGAAAAGACAATAACTGAGCTGAATGGCATTGGATAGGTACATTGAATAAATAGGATTTAAGCATAGTCGCATGGCTAATACAGGGAAACAAACACACTTGGGCGTAACCAGCACCGATTAGCCTTTAAATAACAAGGCACGGAGCAGCAAAGGCAACAGCTGCTTGTATTTACCTCCCAGAAAATCTAGGAAGGTTTCTCTGAATGTCTGCCCCTTTATCATCACTTTGATACGTGCCCCACAGCAGCAGCACGGGCCCGGAGCAGCACGGGGGAGGCTCCTGTCGCTCAGCAGCGAACACCCTGCGGCCAGGCAGCCCCGTGCTGAACACAAGCACCTGGCAGGGCAGAGCAGGGGCAGTGCTGGGCTGATGAGCAGCCAAGTAACAGAGCGATGGGAACCGACACCAACACAAACATCCCGTGCCTCGGAAGGAAAGCGTTGTTTCCTACGTGTCTGCACACGTCATAGGAATACCCCTCCCCGCAGACAAGAGAGCAGCCAGAAGTTTCACTCCTTCCTGGAAGCCGGGTGCACCTCGGATATTGTGCAGGGGGAACGTGGAGGTGCTGCTCACCCAGCTGGCAACTTGGTCCTGGTGACAGCAAGTGACAGCTCTTTACTCAGGCAGAAACCTCCAGCCGTGGGGTTCGGACAAAGAGAATGAATGAAAGCAGAGCTCACCGATAAATGATGCCTCTTTCATGGAGGAACATAAGGGCTGAAATAATTTCGGCAGCATAGAAGCGGGCCCGATCTTCGTCGAAGCGACGCGACTTCTGAATGTGGAACATCAAGTCCCCGCCATTCACGAACTCCATCACAAAGAACAGGCGATCCTTCACACACGCAAACACAACAGATATGAACAGCGTTAATCACATCCTCCGTCAGGCTTACCATTTGCTAAGTAGTAGCTCCCAAATAAAGACAGATTAAGTACCCGTGAGATGTTGGGGGGAAAAAAAATAAAAAAATCCTGATTTTTTCGGGAAAGATTAAGCCAATACCAGGAAGATCTGATAATATCCCACTGCCATGCGCTCCCTCCACCTCCCAAACTTTTGCCCCCAGGAATGATCTCCTGTGTACGTGTGGGTTGGGCATATCAGTAGGTGCCTGCTCATCACTAACTGGCTTCTGGAGGGTTTGTTTAACTGTCCTCAGCCTAAATCCAGCAGCGTGTGATACCCCTTCTGCAGCACTCTCTGAGCTGAGCAGTCAGAAGGGAAGGCTGTAAAGAAGACATTGACTCCCTGCTAAATATCACAGCTTTCAGGGGGAAACGTTTCCTAACACCCTGTGCGTAACCAGACTGCAGCTTCACCACGCCAGCACAAGAGCAACAACAACGCTGTCTCTGGGGCATCCTGACACTATTTCTAGGGAATGTGCGTTGTCTTACAGAGATTTCCTGCCGTACACTTGCATGGCAGCTGCCTTTTAGGCCTTCACATTTTGCCTTTCCTGGCAGCTCTGATTAACCTACAGATCTTTGTGTGATGAAGGAACTGAGAAGGACAAAGTATAAACTGGAGTCTCTACCAGGCAGAAAAGCAACTGGTTCAATAATGTTCAGCTCATTAACCACAGCTGCTGGTCTCTGAGGTTTCTTTAGTCACTTTGTTCAGGTTTTTGCAGAAGTCTCCAGACAGGGAGACGCTCGCTTAAACTCTGTGTGTTCGACAGTCCGGGTGCAGGCGCACTGTGCCAAAGGGGTGCCCACTTAGCTGGGAGAGAATGGTTACACAACAATTTGTCACCAGAGTAAAGCCTAGAAGTGTTTCAGACTCTTTTACAATTTCCCCGAGTGCTTGTTTCAGGACATTCAGCACTAATAATTTCAGTTTTACTCTGAATAACAGGAATGAGCAGGCTGGAGAAGGGGCAAACGATTCACTCGAGATCAGCCAGCCTTTTACTGGTACAATTTGCCCTTCTCTCCCCCCAAAACCCTTCCCAGGTCTGACATTAATCACCTACAAGCTCGTTTAAAACCCTCTCTACATTTAAGAGGATAAGCACTGCCAGTCTCCTCTTGCTGGCAGGCAGCCAGCTTGCAGCGACTGCTGGAATTAACGTCCCGGGATGCACGCAGAAGGGAAAAGAAAAGCAGGCAGCAAGCCTTTCCATCCTCTCCGTCCACGAGCAGGAGAGCAAACTGCTCGTGCCAGAAGAGGTCAGATCATTTCTCGTCATCACCCTGGGCTCAGCCCAACAGCAATTTTGGGCTCCTTCCTGAGGCAGCAGAGCTCAGGTAGGTGCTTCCCAGCAGGAACAATGCAGCTGCGAGCAGCACCAAGGCCATGTGCTCCGTGCCACTTCCAGTCCCCGCAGACAACACTGCCTCATTGTTTCGCTCTGCTCCTATCTTAGGGCAGCCAAAACACCCGGGCTGGCTCAGAGCAGCATGAACTGTGCAAAGGCGGCGGCGGCGACCTTGGATCTTCATCCCGCAGCAGATTTGTACTGCCACATCTCGCTGCAGTTGGTGAAGCTGAAGCTGGCTGTGCTCTGCCTACCTGTTCTGCAGCCCTTCCTCCAGCTGCAGCGTGGCTATCGCCTCTGCCTTGCCTGTTGGGCCAGCTTTTACCTCTCCTTGTTATTTCTTCCCTCCTCCTTCCACACTGATCACTCCACACGCCACGTGCTTACCTAGCTCAGCTTGCTCAGGCATCTTTTCAAGCCCACACTTTAAAAAAAATAAAATAAAAAAAAAATCCCTTTTGCCAGGTCTTCTACAGGAAGTAATTTAACTCACCAGCAACCTGACGAGGTATGCGTGTATTTATGTAAGATACATTCTTGTATAAACATGCATACGGTTAGGAACATTGATTTTCTACTCTCTCCTTAAAGGTAAGCTTCAGGGAAGCAAAGTTAACCCTTCCTCTCTCAAAACATGCAGGTCCTGCTGCTCTGGTGCTGGCAAAACTCCGGGGCCTACCTCAGGCTTCTGGACGGACCTGCATGTACTGCAGTGCTTAAAGGAAGGTGCTTCCTCCTCAGGCGTTCAGGTGAGCACTGAAACAGTCTAGCGTGAAATTTATATACGACTGGCATCGGAATTAGCAGCTTTTTGGTACAAAGAGCTCTTGCTTCAGACTAACTGCAAACCTGAGTGAGTAGCTTTGCCTGTGTTACACGGTGCTCACAGGTGCAGCAGGTATTTCTCCTCCACCCGTGGTCTCATTGCACAAGTCAAATGTAAATATGGATTATTTAATTACTGAAGCTCTCCCGTTTAGGCCTAACAGGACTTTTGATTACCCCAAAATTTTTATTTTTATTTTTTTAAAGTCCAGCTGATCGTCTACACAGTTTTCTAACATTTAGAACCCCCTTGTATTTGCTGAAGGAAAGGGCAGGATGGGTTATATCTTGTCCATAAGCCAGCATTTGTGCACTGGCCTCCTACATACCTGGCAACAAATATTAGAAATCTCAGCCCTAACGAGCATCCTTGGGGACCAGGATCTAGGATCCAAGCAAGATCTGCCATTTTCCCTCTTAAAAGGTCATCAGCTTGCCAAGCTGCACAGACCAAACACTAAACACTCTTCCAGGAATTGTTGATAAGTAAAATAAACAGTAGTATTTTATGGGGAAAAAAAAAAAAAAAAAAGGCAATTTGGAGCACGCAGAATAAGAGCGGATAAATAGCTTAAAAAGGGGTCAGGAAAGGGAAACCTTAAAATAGCAGATAGTTCGGATACTTGAGGGTTTGACTCTCCCTGCCTTTCCTGAGGCCAGGTGCTGTGAACGCGGGTGAGAGGAGGCTCAGCTTGGCTCTGATTCACGTTGGTTCACTGCAGCTCCTCCCTCGGGTACACCCTCAATTGCCAGGTGGAGTCGTGAGCCCCCTTTTTGGGGACTCCTCAGTGGGAATCAGGAGGAGGAGAAAGCTGGAGCGCCTTGGCCAGGGCTCAGTGCTGCAATCCTCACGACTGTTTTCTGTTTTGCATTGCTCACGAGTTTTCCCTGATTTACTATCTCCTCTTGACGTTAGCAAAGTAAGAAAGAGCATTTGAGTCAACAGGAAACGGTGACGCTAAAGCCTCTGCAGCAGCGGCGGCCGCATGAGGAAATCACATTGCACCATTTCTGCACTGGGATCGAGGCGAATAAAGCCACAGAACAATTGTTACTGCAAAGAAAAGAAACACTAGGAGGAAACACAAAGTCCATGGCATCAGGTGGGCCCATTTCAGGGCTGGCCTACATCTCCAAATTAGCCCTGACAATTGCAGTGAGAGACAAGCGGTTGTTTGTCTTGTTTGTTTGTTTGTTTGTTATTTTTTTTGTTTGTTTAAATGCGAGTTTGCCGTGTCTGTTCCCCTGCTAGCAGGGCAGGGGCCCCTAGAAGCACACACTATGTCCTGAGACCAGGCCAGGTAGTGGTTACCACCCCTACCAAACACAAGCACTCACCAAGCTTCGGTTCAAGCACGGGTTAGCCCTTTGTCCTCCCCAGCTCCACGAGGAAACTGTTCTGAGTCCTCATACCTTTCCTCCTCAGCACCACAGCAGGGGGAAATCCAGGTTTTACTAAAAGACCATCCCTTCCTTCCCCATACCCAAAAAAGGCCAGCGCAAAGGCAAGTTTCTACCCACTTCCAGCTAAGAGTCAGAGCCGATGCCCATGTGTAAGCCGCATGAGACCGGTGTCACACCAAAGACCTCTGAAAACAACCAGGGTGAGAGCCTCACCTCCCTTCACACCGCGTAAATGTGGCAGGGCAGCACCATCACCCCAGTTCAAGAAGTGTGGAGGGAGAAGGAGGGGAAGAGACGTATTTCCTATGTGCAGACAGAGAAGAAAATAACAAGGCTGCTGTGCCACGGACAGCATGGAAGATGGAGAGGAATTCTCTCAAGGGAGGTGTTGGTGGAGGTTCACATCCCGGGAGGAATTTTACAGAAGCCTCGTCTGTAGCTGACCACTGCTGTCGAAGGCAGCATCTTGAGATGAGACCTGGTCCAATGTGGTTTAGAGAAATGGCCCAGTTTTTCAAAAAAAATTCGTCTGGCTCTGGAATTCTGCTACGCTTGCGCTTCATCCTTTTGGAAGCAATTCATGCACACAACTCCTTAGAAAATCAGCTTTGGGCTTGATCTGAGTTCACTGAAGCCAAAGGGTTTCCCCAAGAAAACAGTCATTTTTCACTGTTTTGGCAGTTTAAGCTCTGCAGAGCAGAAAGCAGGCTTTCAGAATTATCTCGGTACAGGAACAGCTGTGTCACTGCTACACAGCAAAAGTTTATTGCTTCCAAAAACGAGTAGCAGGGCTTAGGGAGCTTGCAAGCAAATTATTACAAGATAATTACAAGAGCTGGCAGGCTCCCTCAGCGCTCCCGATGTTCCCTTTCTCCCTTTGTGGTCCACAACCCCCACACAAAGCCATCCGCCCTCGGATGTCCTGAGACAAGCCACACGTCCAGCTCCGCCAGCAGCGCCAGTGACCATCCCGTATCTGGGTCAAGGCGCTGGACCTGGAGGAGGAATAATAAGCAGGTTTGTTTCCCAATATTTACCCTCGCAGGAGTAACACAACCAGCAACCACGCTCGGACGCCGCTCTGTGCCTTCCCTCCGCGCCCAGCCCTTCGGCCGGGGCAGCGCGGCGTCCCCGCGGGCCGCCCGCCGCTCCCAGCTATGTGGTTTGCAGCAGGACGGGCTGCTCAGGTGGGTTGAGTTACCCTTGGAAGAGTTTCCAAGCCGGAGAGGATCACAGGCGCCTTCAGAAAGGGCTCACCACAAAGGAGGTGCTGGAGCAACCTTCACACGGGAGCTGAAGGAGCCCAAACGAGCTCAGCCCCGAACAGCCGCGCGGTGTCGAAGCAGTGCTTGGGCTGTGATGGAGCAAGACGTTGATGCCGGGCAAAGGCTCGGTCCTTTGATTTCAAATCAGTGTAGCTATGTGAAGCAGAAGAGAAGAAACAGCTCCACGTCGTGCTCGCCCGGCTGGAATTATCTGCAGGCATTAGTTACGCTTCTTACACACGGTCACAGCGACGACTGCCACCGGCTCCTGCCACTGCTCTGCCACCCCAGACCCCAAACAGACAAGGCAGTGGAAGGCATCAGACATCACAGCAGCCTGCTGGCTGACCGTCAGTGCTCTCTTGGCCATTTTCTCCCTCTGCTTCAGTGGCTTCCGAGGCACGTGCCAGCCCCAACAACCACTTATGCCCAGGAGAAATCAGACCACGGCAAGGGAGCGTGTAGCGGATGGCACCGTACAGCCCCGGGGCTATCGAGATGGGAGAGATCATGGTGTGCCGTGACACATCCAAAGGGCTGAGAAAGGGAAGGTTGCTTTCTTCCTTCCACTGCTTTTTATTTTTATTTTTTTTTCAGGCAGAAGGAGGTGCGATGAAATTCGGACTGAGAGGTGGGGTAAGCTGCACGCCGCGCTTCCTCACAGCTCGGCTGCATTGGAGTGAGCGAAGGCACTTGTGAGAAGCACGGGTTTCTTCCCCCATTTCAGGCTCTTTCAGCAAGGAACTGCTGCTGTCATCGTCACAACTGCAGAACAGAGCAGTTATCTCTCACTGCTGTGCTCTGCCACACCGCTGACAGTGGGCACAACGCTGCCTTCCTTCTGCAGCGGCAGCCAGGCACACAAACATCGCCTGGGGAGCAACAAATTGGCTCTTGCCATTTGCATAAATAAACTCTCTGGGGTCCCTCGGGGTAAAGGCTGCCCCGCGTGTGCATGCGTGCACAGCGCAGCATTAACGCTCCGCTAATTCCAGAAGAGCTGCACAACGACAGCCACAGCCCAGGCCAAGCCGACGGCAGCCACGGGTCCCCACCTGCTCCGAAAAAAAAGTCCTGAATCCAGCTGCATCCTTCAGACTTCATCCCATGTCTTCTTCTTCACTGCTGGGCTGAAATTTCAAACTCACAGGCTGAAGAGTTTTTGTAACGCAAGGCCAAATGCGATCCTCTCTCTGCGACAACACAGCCCTGGAGATCTGCAAGTGAACCACATGCGTAGCTGCCCTCCCCATCCCCTCCCTTCAGGATGGTCTAAATCACAGTGAGGTTGGCTCATTTTATGGCCAGAAACCTTCACTCAACATAAATGCAAATGGACAATTTTTAATCATTCTTCTTCATTTGTGTCTCTTTCACTAGAAGCAAAACAAAGAGCCCAAAATCGCAGGCACTACATCAACCAGCTAAATTACATACAAAAAATAACCAAAAACCTACGTAATCACAATTCAAAAAGGGAAAAAAAAAAAAAAAGTGCTGCCTTGGCCACTAAAACAAAATCTCCTAAAAGTAAAATACAAAACAGAATGAAAGAAGAAATAAAATCTTCCCCTCCAGACCTTATTAAACGGCATAGAAAATTACACAAACACTCCTTCCCACCTGAAAGATCAAAAGCCAAAGGGCTGGCTGAACTTAGGAATAAGGAACTAGAACGTATCAAGCTGTACACATCGCTCATTAATCAAAGTTTTATAGGACATCTGCACCCCTCAGCTGGCTGCTAACATCCCAGGGTCTCAGGAGAGGGCAGCTCTGCAAAGCTCAGGCTGTTTTCAAATCTCCCAGTTCAGAACAAGCTCCTGGAATTGCTGTTCCCAGTTTGGATTGATCAACCCGAGGCAGCTCTGGCCTGTTTTTCAAAAATCCCCACTACTTGCAACATCTCCTGGCCTCAGATTGCACTTGGGGAAAGCTAGAGACCTCTGAAAGCTCAGCTAAAGGTCTGCAGGAAAATCTGAGCAGCAAAACAAAGGCTTTGTGGATCCACCCTCTCACCTGACACACTGCCTGGAAAGCAACTCGGGTTCAAAGAGATTTAAACCTAAGGCACTGCTGGGTTGAGCCTCAGCTCGTTAGCTCATCTCTGCCTTTTGCTAGCTTCCCCTCCCTTCCTCACGACTAACTGGCACTTGGCCGGTCACCCTGTTTGAGAGTTGGTTTCATTTCAGCCCTTTTTATGCCACAACTTCCTAGATTTTAAGGCCAAAGAAAAATATTGCTTCCATTTACTGTGGCTAACCATGTGCAACACGTCCTTTTGTTACCCTTGCGCTGAGCTCAATAGCTTTGCCTACCAGGTACAATCTCTCTCAGAAGGCACTGCAGACAGAGACAGACGTTTTCTTAGCTTCATAAAAACACAAGTAGCCCGAGTCCCTCAGCAACTAGGGCAGGAAAGTTACACTAAGAGGCTACAACAGCGCAAAGATGAATGTAGCTAACACTTCAGGTCGCATTTTCACTTCAGCTCCTATCACCTCGGTGTGCAGTGTAAGTGTGGACACCCAGCAAAGTTCGCAGAGAAAATCAGAAATGTCAGCCTGATCTTGTTTCACCTCCTGAAGCCCAAACCACTCTGCCTACAAAAAGAAACATGACCACAAGAAAGCCTGGTTTTGAGCGATGTGCCTTTATTCCGTGACACACAGGAGGGATTTGATTTGGGCTGCCAGCAATGAAACTGAAGCACACGCTGGTCTTCCAGCACGGCAGCCCGGGGCTAGCACCGGTCTGGATGCTGAAGAAAAGGGGAAAAAGGCCCAGCAAGCTTGCAGGGAAGCACCACAGAGATGCACTTGGCTGTCAGGTGTATGCACAGAGCAAGTCGTACCTCCTGCCATGCCACGGGGGGAAGGCTGGGGGCTAGAGCCTGGGAGACGATCAAAGCTCTCCTCTCTGCTCCCAAGGGGCTGCCCCGCAGCGCCCTTCAAACAGCACATCAAAGAGGCCTCAGCATTTCCCCGTCTCCCACTGGCACGCTCCGAGGCCTGTGTCAGGATGCTTTTTCACCTCACCAGACCCGGAAAGGCTGCTGCTCACTTTCTAGAGTCCCTTACCTCCACACCTCCACCACTGTCCCGGGGCTGCCCCGTGCTCTGCTCACTTGGTGACAGTGTGGAGCAGCTGATGGGGAACCAGGATGATCCTGGAGACCCCTGGAGGATCAGGACCAAGGGATTCCCCTGGACATGCGAGCACAGCCAGTCCTCTCCTGCGGCCCAGCGGATGGGGGAGCAGTCAGCCAGCTGCCCTTGCTCAGTCCCACCACTTCTGCAGGTGGCTGGTAGGCTCCCACATGAAAATTATGCCCCTGTCAAAGGTTTCAGATTATCTTGAACACTTACAGGAGGTGAAATGCAGGCTCATCTCCCTAAACACCTCCGGCACAATGCCTATGTTGACCCTGGAAGAACTGTTTCAGCACTCCAGGAACTAGAGGTGATGAAGAGAAACCTTCCCCTTCTGTCTCAAGCATGACATCAGCCCACAGCTTGTAAAGGGGGCAGAAAGCCGCATGCCCTCATAAAATAAAGTGGTACCAGTTCAATGATTAGCTGCCCTGGAATCCCTCCTGGCTTCAGCAGCACCCTGCTAGCTATTATCTCTGAAGGACGCTTGTTACAGAAAGTCACGTCCCTCCGCCAAGTTCTCGTGTCTCACTATTTTTGGAACAGCGCACGCGGGCTCTATGCCTCAGCAACTGTCAGCAGAGCCACACAGAAAGCAAATCCATATAACGATCAGACTAACAGGGACAGTGCTGGAAACAGCATCGCCTGGGGGACGGTCCCCTGAAAGCACCCTGTGGTCATGAGAAAAGGGATAAGGGCAATAAACATAAAAGGCAGAAACCTCTGTCCTCTGCTATTTGACACTATTTGCATGGGAAGCTGATCCCCCCCAGCCCTTCCATTCTCATGCAAAAGAGGTGAGACAAAAGGATTTAAAAGCAAACCACCTGTGCAGGAAGGATGGTGCCTAAACCCCAGAGATGACAGGACCGACTTGTTGCAAACTCATCTTAATTAAAACATTCCAGGCTCTGCATTCCCCAGGATCGAATTACCAACTCCACTAGTTATACGGAGAGCCTCTTTCACCTGGCCTAGGCCTGTATTGTTGAGGTGTTGGATGACACCCATGGCAGGTAAACGGAAAGGAGCAGTTTTGGGTGCTTGTGACCCCTAACGCAGAATCCGAGCTTATCCACAGGTCAGCCCCAGCACCTGTCAGCAGCTCACAGATTAGCGCAGCGGGAGCATAATCCTCTCTGACACTAAAGGATGGTTGTAAGGCCCTAGAAAAAGCAGAAGCAAACAGCTTAGGCAAGGTTGAAAGCACTCGAACCAAGACATTCTATTAAAAAAAAAATATTAAAATAACAGAGATTTATCTCAGTTTGTGGTGAGCAAGGGAGACCTCACACAGGTGCTGCTGGACCAGGCCAAACCCACTCCCTGCGAGGGACCAGCACAACTCCATCCCTTCAGAGGAAAGGAATCTGGAGGTGCAAGTCCCAAACTGCGCCTCCCTCCCTGCAGAGTGAGGGCCCTGCCCAGGGCCGAGCATGCACAGGGCCATGGCCAGCCTCTGCCAGCCTGCTGCACAGCCAGGGTTTGCTCCCTGGGCTCTACAAACTGCGACCTACCGGGCAGAGACATCACTTGCAGCTCCTACCACCTAGCGGCTGCAATATTTCTCTGCAAAAAGCAAGAAGGCTGGCTGGAGGTCGGGCATCCTCAGCCCACCAGGGGCTATTAGAGCAGCTTACGCTGCAGCTGGGACTCCAGAGGACCACAGGAAAGAGGCACAGAGGCAGCACCAAAGAACAGGAAACCTTTCTGAAAATGATCAGCGAGTGATGTGAGCACAGAAAAAAAAAAAAAATCAGCTAACTAAACAGGCAAGCAAAAGTAGCAACAATATAGATGAACGCAGACAATGCACTGCTGTTTCTGGTGCTTGTGCCAGCTCAGCTAAAGCTAGCTTACCCGCACTACACAGCATCGTGCTGTGCAGTACAGACATGCCCTGGGCTGTGTAAGTCAGCCCTGGGCTCTAAGGCAGAAGGGTTTGCTGGTTTGGGTAGAATATTATACAAGAGTCTGAATTCAAATGGCTCCAGCTCCATCCAAACCTTCAGAACCTGTCCTCGAAGCGTGCAGCATTTCAGACACTTCTGAACTCCTCCTTCCCAGCTCGTGTACCTTTCCTTGAGCTGGAGGGCCCATAACTGGACACCTGTATCCTAGCTGCAGCCTCACCGGTGCCAAGCAGAGGGGTGAGCAATGTCCCTGACCTCCTGAATCAGCCAGGGACATAGTTTAACTTATTCATAATGAGTCTGCTGGTTCATACTGAGCTTGGCACCTACCAGGTACCTTCCAGAAGGGATGCTACCCAGCCACTTAGTCCCAGCCTGTACTGATGTGTCCATGGCATCAGCCTCTTATTTTCTTTTGAAAAACTGTAAGAAGCCTCAAAATGGCTATTTCCCTAAAAATTCCTAAAGCCAGGCCCACTGAGTCATTATTTACCCAGGATCTCCACTCATTGCAGACTGGAGTCATGCTTGTGTGTTTTTTTTTTTAAATGTGAACCTTTAATACCACTTTTGTAGAGTTTGGGCTGTAAGTGTACGTCTGATGTAATTTCCACGTAACTGCAAGTGAAACCAGGCACTGTTCTGAGAAAACCTCCCCCCAGCTCCAACCAAACGAAGGTGCCTTGGTATTTTTAAACATGGTTTCAGGCTGACATTTTAAATAAGTGATTCCTTTTAGTTTATATATGTGTGTGTGTGTGCCTATATATATATATATATATTCTTTTCTGTGAAGAACAAGCATAAACCTTAAATTTTTTATCAGCACCATTTAATCCCTCCTGTGCATCGTATACCCTGTTGCTGCAATCATTTTTCCATTATGGCAAAGGGTTTTAATTATGCTTTTATAAGCAATTTAGATCTGGTTATTCTGGATTGAGGTGGGTGTCACTGAGTGCAGAAGGTGGACAAAAAGACATGGTAAACCACAGAAGTCTGAAATTCCTTTTTTTTTTTTTTTGGGTAAATGCTTCTCTTTTTGTTTTTGTTTATTACTGGAGGGAAGTTATCAATCCAGATAATGAAACAATGCAGGATTCAAGTAAAAGAGGAACCTGAGAAAGACTGGAACTAGCAGGGGCCTGCTATGGCAAGCACCACTCCCTTGGCATCCTTTCAGAGACTGACCAGGTTCGGGGCAGCAAGGGCTGAGGGGTTCTTCCCTCCGCTCCTCTGATTAAAAGTTGGTCCAGAAATTCCTGTTCCAGGCTGTTCTACTGTTTAGCAACCTCCTTTTCATTTCCAGTCTAACTGTATCCATGGCCAGTCTAGACTCATTTAATCTTAGCCAGCATCTTGACAGCTTTGTTTCCCTTCTCTGTGACATCTGCAGACATCAATCAGATCCACTTTTTGCTTTCCATTTGCTAGTCTAAACAGGCTGAGTTCTTCCCTTTCTTCCCTTTGCAAAAGACTCCTCAATTACCTCGCAGCCCAGCAGACCTTCTCTGCACTCGCAGCAGATTGCATTCATTTTTTTAACGTGACAGGCGCTAATAGCACGGTGACCTTAAATCTTCCCGAAGCGCACTGAAAATACCCTACACAGACCAGGACTGCATTTGCTATTTTCACATCTAAGTTGCGATCCTGTAAAGAAAGCCAAAGAGCATAGCAACGAGCTGCAAAAAAAGGCTGCTGTCCTAGACCTGACCTCAAACAGCTCTCATCAATACCGGGCATTTCTGATATCTTACATGAGAATTTCGGTAAGGCCATTAAAATCAGGCCATGTTTCTTCATATTATGGAACACAAAAGAGTTTCCTTGGTTACTAGTGACAACAGCGAGCTTTGTTTCTGCTATAGAGTGTGGCTGCTCTGTGAAACCATGTAAACTGTATATGTATTTAAAAAAAAAAAAAAAAAAGAAGAAACACACCACCTCATTTCTATTACATGAGTCTACCCCATGGGCTCCACCCTAAACGAGCTCAATTCTCGAACTCCATAGCTGGCTGTTGCATCACCCCAGTGAGAAGAGAAACAGGTAGGTGGCAGGACACATTTGAATGCCTTTATTTTTTTTTGGTCTTCTTTTTCTCTCCTCCCCCCACCTCCCCCTTTCTTTTTTCTTTTGAGAAATTTTGGGTTTATGAAGGATTGAAGCCACAATTAATAGGTGAAATTTCTCCTGTCTCCTCAAACAGGGCAAACAAACTCTATCAGCATTTAGCAATGGACCAAAAGCAACTGGAAAGGAGCCCAGGCAGTCTGGAAGAGCTACACTGCAAAAATGCTTTGGTCCTAATAACAGCTTAGCTCAGGGACTCCCAAACTTACCTTGCCGGGATAGTGCTGTGGCCACTGCCTCCATCCCAGCCACCCCTGCCACCACCCACGTCAGCAACAAGCTCCCACCCATATGCACACGCGGGAGGAGGCTCTCAGCTGCACAGGCAGCACGTGCAGTCTTCCACTGAGGTATACAAATCACAAGTGACAGCAGTGCTGTCACTTGTCTTATCTACACAAGAAGAAATACCAGCCGTGTATGGGCCCAATCCAGCGTCTGCCCATGCCAGTAAAATCCCTGCCAGTAACCCCAGAAGGATATTTTGCACGGTTCTGAGCAGACAGGACTAATGCAGCACTATTAAAGTTCAGGTAGCAGGGCAGTAGGGTCTGAGATCCCACAGCAACTGGAGGACACTTCAGGCCTGCAGGCATTTACACTTATGTATTTGGAAACGCTCAATGGCATAAAAATGTTTCCAGGAAAGATATCTAAGATACATATAAAAAAAGGCTTCCCTGATACTTCCACTTTGTCATGGAGTTTACAAGCCAGGATTTTGTTTGACAAATGCCTCAGTATCAGACGTTAAAGGCCCACAGTGCTCTGTTCACCCTTAAGCAGAGAGCTTTCTCCTGAGTTTAATGTGGATATTTAGAAGAAGCAGGGGAACAAACACACAGGGCAGTGCCTTTATCCTAAACATACCAGCCTGTATCAGGAGGAAGGCTGTCCACTACCTGGGTTATACTTACAGGAGTCTGGAAGCAACAGTAGAGCTTGGTGAGGAATGGGTGGTTCCTTGCTAAGGAAAGGATGCGTTTCTCAGTCATGGTGCATTCAACATCGTCATCTTGGAGAATGACGTCCTTCTTCAGCACCTTCACTGCGTACAGCTGCCCGCTCTCTTTCATCTTGGCAAGCATCACCTAAACCAAAGGGAAGGGTGAATTGCAAGGGCCGAGCCCTCAGCCTTTATGAGCAACGCTGAGATTCTCGCAGCTTCTCACACTAGAAAGGTCAGTTATCTCACGAGCAGGCTTGTGGAAGCAAGTGAATCAGGCTGTTAGCATGGGCATCAGCGTACAGTCAACGGCACGTGCTACTGCCTGCAGCAGCCTTCTGCCCACACACCCCAAAGCCTGCTGTGGGGCTAGGTGCTCAAAGGTCATCCACCATCAGCCGAAATGCTCTGAGGGCAGACCCTCTGAGCACCACCATCTGTCCCACTCCCCTCCTCAGTTATCGATTTCAAGTGCAGCATTTTGCACTGGCTTTGTGAGAATGAAACCCCAGTCGCATTACATTTGAAACCTCTGCTCTGTTTCTTTGAAAAGAAAAGTTTTCACATGCTCCAAGAAATGCTGCCCAAACAAGTGCTAATGCACACACGTGCAGTTTCTGGTATGGGCCCTGGCATGCAGCTGTTCTTCTGGTTGCTAATTTTCTTTTTTTTTGTGATATCCCATTCTTCACTTTGCTGTCAGTTTTCTTTCTCTTCCCTTCTTTCCCTTCTCTTTCTAACCAGCCTCATCACACAGGGCACCAAAAGCAGAGTCCACTGGACAATCTGCACATCTCATGATGAAATAACCTCAAATACCTTGGAGCTTCTCACATAAGGAGCATGGTATTTCCCCGAAGAGCTACAAATAACACTCACCTTCCCAAAACTGCCTTTTCCCAGTACACGAAGGAAGGTTAAGTCTTTGATCCCAAGTTTGCTCGCTGAATTCTCACTAACATTGTTGCCATCCTTCACGCTGCCTTTCCCCTGATGTCTCAAAGTAGATCTGGAAGCCAGTTTCTGTGGAGAAAAGTAAATAAATATCACTCTGCACAGAAATTGTACTTTGTCTCAGAGGTGATCGCAGGTAGGCAGCCCACCCAACGTGGGCATTTAGGAGCTGTTCGGATGCACTGCGTGGCCACTGGAACAGAAAGTGCATGGGTACTGCCACCCCACACAGCTGCTATGGGTACCAGCCAACCCTGTCACTGTGCAGAGGTGTGCTGAGATGTCACAGCTGGCTCCTGACCTGAGCATTTGATGTTGTAAATCCCAAGGCAGGCCTGTCTCTCTCTGCCCTCACTCCTAGAAAAAATAAAACAAGTGTGGAAATAAAA
The DNA here is from genome assembly GCF_965140915.1 of Aythya marila. Taxonomy (NCBI): domain Eukaryota; kingdom Metazoa; phylum Chordata; class Aves; order Anseriformes; family Anatidae; genus Aythya; species Aythya marila. The sequence continues at coordinate 6,335,357 of NC_139046.1, read as the reverse complement.
GTCTCCCTGCTAACATCAGAGTGAAGAGCATCATTTCTGCAGTATGAGAGGTGCTGGTGAAACCTAGAATCCAAACAGATTTCCTCTGACTCTCTCCAATTTCTACCTGATGCGAGGGCTCTTAAGAAAAGCCCATACCTCAAAATAGTTTTCTTTCCCACAGCTGTGCTCCTGGCTTCCTCTACTGCCACAAATTTAAACTAATGCTTTTCTTGCCCACACCAGCAACGTGTGTCTGCATTTTCAGGAATTGTATCAGTATTAGCAAGCATTTCTAGAGTTTCTGGTTTTGCAGAACGTAGAGACCAAGTCAATCTCCAGTGCCCTCTGCTCACTGCTTTTCAGGTATGAGTATTCACACAAACTGGAAGTACTTTTGTTTCATTTATTGGTGCGAACAAAGTCACAGGGACTTCTTGAGCTCCACCTTGTGACTGCTCTGATGTAAAGCAAAATTCTTCCCTGCACAGGAAGACTTCCCTTGCTGCCACAAAAATGGTAACCTCAGCCATGCAGAAAGAACCAAAAACATTCAGGAAACACCCAAGGAAACTCTCAGATTTAAGCTTCTGAACACTAACTGGAGCCTTTAGCTCACAAATAATACGAGGAGATTGCTAAACACCAAGCACAGATTTATATTTTCCTGGTCTCATTTTCTCTTGACATATATATTATGCAAACCATGAATGTGAACAAGTGATGGTTTTTACAAAACTAAGTTGGGGGTGTGTGGCTTGTGTTTCCGTGTAACTCCAAGAATTACTGAACCTGAACTGTTGCAGCATGAAGCAGGAAAATAAGGAAGTCTCATTTTTTCTCAGCCAACTGAAATCAAAAGGAGCAGCACAGCTTAATGAGCACGCTAGGCTGAGAAAGCTTGATGTGGTCGATCAGTGCAGCTGACTAACAAGATTAACTACGGCTGGTGATTATCTTTTGGTTTTGAATATATATATATTTAGGTCAAATAAAAATGTCTAGCATTTTACTATGGGTTATTGGGGTCTCAAACTGACTTTTCAAAACTGCTAGCAAAAAAAAAAATCCTCATGAAAACCAATTTATTATCAAATAACAGCTCTGACGTCTGGTATTGTGTATGGACACTGTCACTCTAGCTCTTATGCTGTTTTAAATTTCCCAAATACATTCAGGTACATAACAGCTGAATTTTAGGGTACCTTAAATAGTGACAGGCAGAAATTGTAACACACACGTCCCAGCTCTAGCAGTAACCTCACCAGGACCCTGGCCTGGATGACAAAGACCAGAGATGATGCTATGTTGACAGTGACCTTGGATTTTAGCTGGGGAAAGAATGGTAAATCGTGAAACAGATTGCCCAAAATGACTCAAAACCAGTGACAAAGCTAGGAAGAGAACCTAGGCCTCTTGCTTAGCTCTTCTTTTGCTCTATCACCAGTCACATCTACAGGCAGTGCATTTGTATTTGTGGAAAGGCTGAAGAAAGGCCTGGCATGAATTGCATTGACGATTTATTAGTTTGGGGTCTGATACTCTCATTTAGGCCAAACAGATGCAAGAATCAATGGAGTCACACCACTACAAAGCATACACAAAGCAACATTCATAGACTGATGCCTCCACCAGGGTAAATCTGGATAGAAAACATCCATTTTCCAGGTGAAATCTTAGCCACAAGTCTCACAGAGCAATAGCCTACACATGCAGCCCATTGGCCAATGCCACTTGTCATTACTGAAGTCTCCAATTTCTCCTGGTCACATACAAATTGGACTCAGGTGTAAACATTTACAAATAGAGGAGGAAAAAGAAAAAGACTCACCGAATTTGGGGAAATGCTCCCAGGTTGCAGGCCCATGCACGCCAAGGTTTTAGCAAGCTCTGCTGAGTTCACCCCACAGTTTGGTGCAACATTTGCTTGGCATCGGATGTGGACGTTCATTTTACAGACTGGAAGGGGTGAAAAGGAAAAGCAAAGGAACAATTAGAACAACTTGGAGGGATTTATTGCTGAGAAATAACTTAGCAAAAGACTGCTCAGCTTCAGGAAATATACTGACCAGACTCTATCCTAGATCTGAACAAAAAGTGTATTTTTGCCACCGATCTCTGCCAAAACAAGGTTAGGACTCATACAAGAGAACAAACTGATGAAAACCGGGTTAGCATACATACCCCCAAACACTCCAAGTAGGGTGCTAGATTACCTGAAGCTACTCATAAGCAAAAGTATGTTTGTGAGGTATATAAATAACATTGCAGCTATGCTATCCATTTAAATTAAGATTTATAGTGCCACAGAATTAGCAATGAACTTTCCCTGCATTTGCAAATACCTAATTTTAGAGCTATGTTGAATAATGGGAGGTAAAATCTTTCTTGCTTTTACTCATGGACACACATACGACCTCTTGTGGGAGATGAAGGCAAATGGAGATTGTTTGTTACCTATACAACTTTACAGTTCATATCACTGAAACAAAAAAGTGGATACGTTTTGTCAAGTAACAGTGTGACAGTTTAGCCAACACATGGCAACGACCTTCTTTTCTTTGGATGCCTTTTGCTGCCTTATCTAATTAGGACAGGTAAGGAAAAGCTTCAGATAAAGAGAGAAAATGATGCAGGAAGCAGCAATACCCAAGAATATTTTCAAACAGAGCTGTGCTGAGAGTAAAAATTTGAGTCCTTCTGGAAACCTGATATTAAAAAGTAAAAAAAAATAAATAAAAAAAAGAATCTAACTCTTGCAAAGACGAATATTTATTGCTTGTCCTTCTCTTGGTTGCACAAATCAAGCTCACGCAGTGCATTGAGAGCCTAAAAATCTATATCACGTTGTGAAAATACTACAGTAATAAGCTACTCACTTTTGCACTGTAGGCCCTGTCGCATAATTCCCCAGAGCAAGGAACCGCAGTGGTCACAGAAAGTTGGGACTTTGTAGTTGTGGACACTGAACTTATGAGGAATGTTGATTCCAAACCTCTGTTCAGTCACCTGAGGGGCCAAAAGAAAAGCAGAGATTTAAACGTTCAAATATACACATATAGCAAAGATCACTTACATATTGACATTTAACTGCAGAACCGTGAAAATAATCCCAGCTCAGAAAACGTCCCAATCCATCACTTCACTGACATTTATCATAAGGACAATGACTGAAATCTCATTTGCAGAGAACCTTCTCTGGTTTACTTGCTGGGCAGGAGGGAATATCTGACAAAGCAGATTTTAAAGAAGGCCGCCCAGGCAATTTTAAATTCTTAAAACAAACTTGGAATTAGAAAGCATGGATTACCTCATCACAAACCTATCATACTGAAGTGCCAAATATAAATTGCTAGCTACAGCAATTTGTAACTAAATAGTTCTCAAATGACTAACTTGCATACTGTGTGCGAACACGTAACTTTATGTCAAACGGGTGATTTCATTAAATTTAATATTGAATAGTTTTCCCAGCTCCTCCTGAAGTTCTCATTTCTTTTCTCACCCTCCTCTTTCATTTCAGGCCCACATTTAGCTTCATAGCTTGCTGTCATCCCCTTTTTAACTTTGTTCTTTTCCAACTGTGAATCTTTCAGATCTCGAAGACACCTTAGAAAAGGTTACATCAGCTGAAGGAACCCGTTCCCATTTAACCTCTTCATTACTTTCTAATTTGTGTCTCAACAAGCAGCTGCTGGAAGAGTGGCAAGGGGAACCCATCGCTTAGCAAAAACTAGAGGGGCTACTGAAACGATGAGTTTAAATCAAGTGGTGCCTCCTCACCTCTGTCTTCTTTTAAAGCAGTTTAGATATGTCATAAACCATTCACAATGCTAAAAGGGGGGATGAGGTACAGGGATGACGACTTAGCATTAGACTTACACTTTAGCCTTGAGCATTTTAACTTATTTTTATCTGGCTTGGCAAGGGGTCATTTTAAGAAGTCTAGCTCAGCAGTTCTGAGTCAAGAAATAATGAGGAAAGGCAATTGCTTGCATGCACTTGAAAGGTTTCTGCATGGGATACAATAGATCTACCTCCCAATTAAGAACGTTTCAATTGAATTTCCTCAAAGAGTTATTAAACAATTTCCAGTTATAGAAATGAGATGCAATGCACAGTGCTGTTTTAGGTGGGGATGTTATTCCTGTCAAATACAGCCAAAACTAGCACAGAAGAAAGCCTTCAGAAACACAAGTTATGCAAGGGTTTCTTTATTACAACATAAATAATTTCAGAGAGTAAAGGTGTGGTGCAGTGACTAAATGGGCACTTTAAATTACCCAAAAAGAAAAATAAAAAAGGCAAAACAAAGAGCAGTGGTTGGATTTTAATGCCAGAGAAATCCACATCAAGAATTGGGCACCAAATTTTGATGATGACGTGGTTAATTGTGAAGGAAAATTACCAAGGAAAACGGTTTGATTTGCTATTTCTTGATGTCTTCAGATGAAGACCCTTCCTAAACTACGTGGTGGTCCAACCAGTTAGTGGAATTAACAGAAGAACAGCTAGATGATATTACACAGCCTATGTAATATCATAATGATAGGGATGCATGTCCCTATCATTCTTCCTCACTTTTAAATCCATGAACGAAGGTAGCACAGAACAGGTTCTATGACAGGAAAATACCCAGACAATCCTGAAGGTTCACAAACTATGATGACCCGAAACAACAAACGTGACTTTACCTTGAGATCGTTCTTGTTAGTATTGTTTTGGCACGTGCAAGCTGTAACAATTAGATGATGGCAGCGCTTGTGTACAACACAGGTGCATACTAGGAAATAAAAGAGGCATGCTGAAAAGAGCTTTTGAAAGACTCAGAACACATCACCCCATCAGCTGGTTTCTTTATGGCTCACTTATATTAACAGGACATGGCAAAAATGCAAAAAATAATCAAGGTGGTTCAGAATTTCATCTACAACCCACTACAAAAGAAATTTTGCACCGGATCATTCATACAGGCTAGAAAACAGCTGCCATAAAATACGGGAGATGCAAAGAGAAACATCAGCGTAAAATGAGCTCCCTAAAAATGCTGTTGTACTTATTCTGTGGTATTTCACACAACATACACAAACAACATCAGAGAACACAGGTCTGAGATACCAAAAGCCATTCCTACATCTCAGTGGCAAAGTGTCTCTCCCGTTGGATACCCAGCTGAGTGCTGTGCAGGTTAGTTTGTTAGGCTCAGTGCAGTGCTTGCATCTGAGAAGCTGGGTAACTGCAGCAGAACAATGCTGTGTCTAGGCTAATCAGCTAATCCCCATCAAGAGGGCTAATTAGCCCTAAAGCACAGCAGGGCTCTCTGCAGCTCTGAAGCTGGCTTGGCTGGAATGAACTTGGATTCCTCCACTCCATAACCCCGCGTGCACTGGAGCCAACACTAATGGCCACAGCAACTGATTGGGCAAGGAGATTTTTGTAATGGAAAATGTAAGCTGCAGACACATTGCAGGGTCCCACACTATTCTGTCTGTTGCTGAATCAAGCTTATATTCACAAGGCCTATCAGTAACGTTCACTTTTACCCAGAGATTGTATGCAGGATACCCATTTTGTTTACACGCAGCTTCCTTTCTTATCAAGACTCCAGCACCTTATTATATTGCACAAGAAACAGGCTGTGTTAGAAGGCCTGGGTGACCATGCACTTGTGAAGCCAGTAGTTCTGCTACCTTATCATAGAAAAAAAGGGAAAGGAACTAAAACAATTAAGTGCAAACAAGGACCACATACATTGATCTATACAGCCATACAGTGCTAAAACGTGCATTCAGACACAAGTGCTGCACCAGGCCATGAAACTGCCCTTTGAAGTCACATCCCTAATTTCACTTTGTTTAGCTACACAGGGAGAGAAAGGAAGAGGGTGGCCATTCCAGCAAGGTATTTGTGTTTTAGTATCAGCTGGACACTGTGCTGAAGGGACATTAGGTTTCTCAGGCCTAGTTGGGTGTTGCACATACTCAGTAACTTGGTGGATCTGTACAAGAGGAAAACTGTGGGTGAAACACAGCAACAGGACCCCTCGGTGTTTGCATGAGCATGTGTGATTGTTCCTACACATATTAAAGCCACCAGACTGACACCTGCTCTAGTGCACGGTCTTGGCTGGCTGAGGAGGAAGATAAGCAGTGACTTCAGAGAAGCTTGTAACCACAGGACATCCCAGCAGCACGGGGAAGTGCTCCTGAGACAGCACACCCTACACACACACAGTGCCCGAGCAGAGCACCTTACCTTGACACTGGTATCCCTGCTTCCCAAACACGCCCCTGTGCAAAGCAAAACATGAACAGAATTTAGTAGCAGAAAAGCAGCCTTCTTGTAGACCATTTACAGAAATGAGAGTCAAAAGGCAAGAGGATCCCAAATGACCAGATCCCTGGGGAAAAACTGCCCAGCAATAAGGGTGCAATTCAGTACTGGTGAGGTGTAAGTGTAGCAAAGCGCTGCCAGGGCCAGAGCTCACAGTTCGAGCTTGTCAATGTTATTCTCCAAATTCCCCCTCACTCTAGTTTCTGAAATACTTCGTTTTATTACAACACACACCACACTTATTAGACTGATCCCAACAGCCCACACCCTGTTATTATCTCTCCTACTCCATGCTCTTTTGAGACATATATAAGTTTTTCTCCCTGCTCTGCCTACGCCCCCACACATATCATCCCACACCTTACACCTCCTCTGATGGCTTTTCTGTTCTCAGATATTTTCTCTAGTTTTTCAAGCAACTGTTTTTTCTCATCGTAATCTCAAAACTCCACTCAAACTAACATTTGTGGTCTTTCTTTACTTCTTTTCCTGAAATAACATTTGCACTTACAAGCAAGGAACATTGTCCTAGCCCCACACTCTCCCAGCTGGCTTCCAGCATCCAACCTACACATCAGCTCTGGCCTCTCTGCAGCAGATTCCAATTTGCAGTGTAAATGTACCCCTGGTGGGCATGGGGTGTCACTTTAGTAGCCCTTGGTGAAGTGCTGGGCAACCGATTCACAGATGGCATGTCAGTCCCCAAAACATAAAGGCTAGGAAGGTCCACACCACTGTTTTTGAGTGATTCTTACCAGATGAACTCCCTGCAGTGTGAGCAGTACGTTGGCTGTCGCAGGTAGGTAGCCATGAATTTGTGCCCGTTCACCTGATGCACTCGCCTTCGCATCGCCCGCTGGCGCTTCCGAGTGAGGTTCTTAAAAATTCGATCCCTCGGGAGGGTTCCTATGCAGGAAAAACACAAAGCAACAAAGCATTAGCACTGCTGTGCACAATTGCTACCCCACTTTTTGCTATGGCAGAAAATTCTTTCAAAGATCACGATTACATCCCTGATTTAGAAGTTGGATAATTAGGATCTAGCGCAAGGAAAGCATCTGGGAAAAGCAACAGGGTAAGTTAATGGCAAAGGCCAAAATCTAGAAATAACTGCTTCTTCTCATCTGCCTCTCGCTCCTCTCCCATGTTGAGACATGTCACTAACACATTGATTCATAAGGTGTAAACAGACCAGAAGCTCAAAGCTAATGTGTTATCACAACTCACAGCTCTTTGGGTAATAACTTCTGAAAATGTGCCTGCGTGCAACTGACTGACCAGCCCCGTGCGGTGGTGCTGAGCCAAAGCCATCACTCGCTTGCTGAATAGTGTTTATCCTCCTTCAGTATCCTCATGCTACGCTTCACTATCACCATTTGTAGTGACTTTGCTATTTGGTATTGTGTCATTCTCCACTTTCTTTAAAGGGCTCATTTAGCAAAGGACAGGTAATATTTTATAGTTCTGGAGAGCAACACCCCAGGAGCTGTTGGCACTGAAAAACTCAATCATCTCAAAATTTACTGTTATTGATTTATTTATTTTTAAAAGCATGTTTAGTTCAGCCATATAACAATTCCTGGGCAAAGCTCAGTTTACACAAAACAAGTCACTCTTACAACACAGAACTGAGCCCTGGATCCAGAAAGTCATTCACATACAGCAGCAGACATCTGTCTTAAAAATCGCAGCCATCTGGCTTCTGGGATCCTTGCACAGCCCAGGTCAGACTCATCTGAGCTTCCCAGATCAAAGCCTCATCTGGGCCACACTTGCCTCAGAAGAAAGAAATGAAATTTGCAGTGTTCAAGTCAGTTGCTTTCCAGAGGATAGGATTAGGCCCTCCTAACAAGTGCACCCTGGGGACACTTGCCGGAGTCTGCTGCAGGACAGCGTGCACCAGCACACTCAGGATGCCTGTTTCGAGGGCAGATTGCTGCAAGACAAAAGCCAGCTATTGCCAAACCCCTCTGCATGGATGTAATGCCACAGGAAGAGCAGGCGGTCTGTAAACTTCCCAGCCCTCTGATCGTCCCAGAGCAGCTGATCAGCAGCAGTACCCAGACGCAGCTGTTACTGTACCACTTCATTTGCCCATAAAAAGGGGGCAGAGCATTTCCCTGCTTTCAACTAGCTTTGTTGATTAACTGCTAAAAGAAAAAAAAAAAAACCATCGACTTGAAGGCTTGAAGTGTAAGAGTCCCACATCACAGGCGTATTTCCTGGTCCTTTCTGTAAGAGTGGAGATTAGGGAAGCCATCCCATCAGCGCTGAACCCAGCCACTTCAAAGGGATGCAAGCCACATGATGTATTCCTCTGAGTGTTCCTGCCACACAGGTTTCGAAGCAAAGCCGGCCATAAAGCTCAGTTTTGCTTTTCTTTCTGCTGCGTGCTCCTACCCATTTGCGCGCGCAGCCCCTCCAGGGGCACCGACTGGAAACTTCATCCCCAATGACTTAACTGTGACACGGAGCTTGGCCTGACTGTGAAACAGCTTGCATTTATTTCTAAAATGGAAGCACACTGTAAATTAGGATTTTCCCATTAAAGCAAAAAAGGATGTGGTATGGCTCATCCAAGCACTTAAAAAGAAACGTGTCTTCTTCACTGCTGAGCTTCAAGCAGTTGCTCAGAAAGAGAGGTGTAGAAAAGCCTGCCTTTCTAGGGAAGTGCTTAAATGTGTGTTTAATTCTCACCAAAGCCAACAGGACTCAAGTGACCACAGGAATTGCCAGGCAGAATCACAACATTGGCCCATCTAGTTCAGCATCCTGCCTCTGTCAGTGGGCAACCAGGAACACATGACAGCAAGATGGAGGAGCCCTGCAGCTGTGAGATAATTCGCCTCTTTCCCCCACACAAGATGTCATTTTGATCTCCAGAAGTGCGAGTTGACGTGCGGAGGTTTAATATCCCTTCCAAACATTCAATCATCACTGCGCCACCTCAATAGCCTTGTTATCTACCACAGAAAACACGGCTGAGGAGAACTTCAAGAGGTCAACCAGTTCATCCTTCTTCCCCAAAAGAGGAAGCCAGTGCCTTCGCTGAGCTCAAACTTCTTGCGAGACAATAAAAAAAAATTTAAAAAATCAGAAATTTCCTTCCATTATTTTGGAATTTGCCCACCTTTAAATTCCAGCGCACTTATCCTTTGTCTAGGTGTAAGCTTACACTTAAGTGTTTTTCTGGATCAGGGCCAAAAACCTCAGTTGGCAACGTTTTCTGGCCTGGAGCTCAGCACGCACAGGAGACCTTCCAAGGAATGGAAAATGGGATAAAAGCCCCCCTCCACGAGCAGCCCCCGGGTGGAGAAGAGCAAAGCGGTCCATGGGGCTACCAGGCGGGACACGCGGTGTGGCCCGGGGCTCGGCCTGCTTGCAGGCAGCCTACGGTTCTGATACGGTTCACAAAGGGTCATTAATATTTAAAACGTTCCTCAAAATTCATGTTTTCCCACATTACGCCGTTGCATTATCCTGTGCATTTCTCCAGGTGCAGGTCTTCCAGGTGATCCTCACCCATGCTTACGTTCATCCCACATTAAGTTACAGAAACTTTAGGGTTTGCTAAACAGGAGACTGACTCCTGCACTACTTGCAACATGCCATCAGCTCTTTTGGGTCCATGCTCTCCCCATTTCCCGATGCTGTCTGGAGTGAGAACGGGAGGGAGAGCCCAGCACACCTCAGGGCTGCAGGAGGCCATATCCACTATCCACCAGGCGATCTGGTTGATCCAAACACACGGCCACGTCCCACAGAATAAATTCCTCCTTCAGAGGGCCCGAGCACTCCCCGACCCCTCACACCACGGCACGGAGCGGGTGAGTTCAGCCCTCCGACAACAAGGCCCAGGTGATTCTGAAATGGCGGACCACCACCACCAGCTATCCTTAGCACCAAAACCACCTTAATCCCGACAGCCAGCCCTCACCAGGACGGCAATTCCTCAGCACACGAGCACCACCTATGCCAAATTACCCACACCATCGCTCTCAAGAGGCTGTGGGCCGAAATCATCCACCCAGTGCTCGAGCCTGCTTTCGGACAGGGTGGCCATTTAGTGTCACAGGGTGTAAGGTCGCTGCAGAAGTCTTTCTGCTCACAGTCTCTGGAGTTTCCTACAGAATATAGATTTTCTGCTCGTGTGCTGACAGGATTTTACCAAACAAAGCGGCTCCAGACCACTTGAGGAAGACCCAGACTTTGAAAAGCCTCTAATCTCTGGTGAAGCAACAAACCACCACAAATGGTTCGGATGTCCACATACTGCTAGAAAAACAAGCAAGCAATTACCCAGTGAAGGGAGTTGTCTGCGCTGATGGTTAAATATGGATGTCTGTAACTATGGGGTACTTACTGCGCCTGGCTATCTGTAAAAGCGACTACAAAGCCAAGTATTAAAAAGCCTCTTCCCCTTTCCTCCTCTCCACTCAGGCCTAACACGTGTTTATGGCAGTGGAAATTCTGCGTGTGGAGGGAGAGGAGAGTAAATAACCCACCGAGTCAGCTGGGGATGGCTGCAGGCACTGGTGCCCCGCTCACCCAGCCGGCAGCGCAGTCACCCTGCCCTGCCTGCCCCCGAGCCCACCCGATCCCACCTTCCTGGACAGAGAACCCCTGTTTCACCATCACATACCTTTAGGACAATTAAGCACAACTGCTGTAACAAAGTTATTTATCCATATTGCTCAGTGCCACTACCCACTGCTCCTTCCAGCAGTCCTGGCTGGAGCTCAGCTGCTCCTGGTGCAGGAAAGACAAAGCAAGCTCTGCTGGAGAGACACATGAATTCATTTCTCAACAAGCCTTTCTGGAACAGTTTTTTATTTATTTATTTATTCCAAGGGTTTCTTTCAGTTAAGTCCTTAAGTGGTGGTGTAACTACGGCAGTAAGACAAACAGAGAAGCTGCAGCATGACGTGCTGCGGAGTCCCTGCTTGCCTCGGAGCAGTCAGAGCGTGTCAGAGCTCCCCCATCAGAAATCAATCTCAGCCCTGCTGCCGTAACGCTGGCACTAAAAAGTATTCGGGTACGCCCTGGCACATGAAGCTTTCTAGTGTTATAGTTCAGCACGTGTCAATAAAACTTGCCTTTGAAAGAAAGATATTCCAAAAGCAATGTTAAGCAGTAATGCTAATAGATTAAAACTTAACGAAGCCTTTTTTATTAGTACCAGTATGCGTGCTGTCCTGTGCTCCCCTAGGAGCACCCCAAGCAAGATCCCATCATACTGAGCACCATATAGGCACGGCGCAGAGCCCAAGCACAGGGCTCACTGGGCTGCAAAAAAGCACATGAGCAGACTGGAGGCCAGTGGCTGCAGCTCACAGCTGCTCACCAGCACCGCAGCACAGAATAACTGCTGGGATCAGGCTGATGGCCCTCCTAGCCCATGTCCTGGCAGCGAGTAGTGGGAGGGTTTAGGAAACGAATATAAAAACCATCACCTACATTGGGAAGGAAAACACACACCCATCCCTTCCAGCCATCAGTGGTGCAGGAGCTTTCTCAGTGTTCACCTAACAGCAGGCTCCTTCCTATTTACTGAAAATAAACAGAGGCTAAACCCAGATGTTTATTTTCCAAGCTGGAAAACATGTATGCTATGAAAAAATCCCTTACAAAGACTTGGTGTATCAGTTAACCAAGAGTTTTATCATCACAATCCCACGGATAGTCAAAACCACAGGAAGCCTTCCTAATTAAAACACCATAAACACAATGCAGCATTGAAGAAGCTGATAGCCCAGCTCCGAAAGGGGAAAAGGATTTAAAAGCTACGACCTGAAGTTGTACTTCCATGGCTGATTGTTCTGCTTCCCCAGAACATGTGCTGTAGATTGAAAGCCTTTCCTTTCTTAAGGACTGCAAACGTTTCTCTTCAGTTCACCTCATAAGTTACCTGGACGTGTGAATCTGCCCAAGGAAAGCAGCCACATCCCCAGGAAACTTCTTAACTACACGGGTAGTGGTTCGCTTTCACTTCACATCCATGCGAGCTTCTGTCCTGCAATTTCTATCAGTCTGTGCACAAAAACAGATCGGTTCAAATCCCAGCAGAGGCTTACAGCAAGGCAGACATGTGGCACATCAAACAGAGGCTGAGGCTCGTGTTTGAGCCAGCTGCTGTTTTCCTTCTAAAAGCAGAAGTTTGGTACGAAGACCAGGGAAAGAACCAGCTTGTGCTGGTGGGGCTGGGGTGTCTTCTACCAGCACTTGACAGAAAGGCCATTTTAACGGGCAGTTCATCTTTTGAGATGTCAACCAGTCAATATTGTCTGAAAGAACATGAAGCAATAATAGAGCAATTTGCTCTGACTTCAAAAACCAGGAGTTTTCCCACTTGTGAGTACGAAGCGGTGTTCTCAGCAGTCTCAGAGAGGCACAGCACATGCGATCATCGTTACCCCAGACAGAGCATCAGGTCACACAGAATTACACACCCAAGGCAAGGCCTTTGGTTCTCGTCCACATGCTGAAGTAGGGCAGACCCCCTTTCTTGTTTTTCTGCCCGGTTTAAGACATAAACCCATCTCAGCTCTCACCCTCAGCGCTAAGTGATCAGCAGCATCTGAATATCGAGGCTGAATAATGGTTTTGGAGCGCAGCAGCAGTGAGAACAAGATCAATAAAGTTCAAGCAACAGCACCAGTGAACATGATGGCGTTCAGCTACTGCCATAAATCCCATCACAAGCTTATTTCTGGAATCACACCGTGACACCAAAGCTCTGGCAGCAACAGGAGGTGAGGAAGAGATTACGATGCTGAGCAGACACATCTCAAGTTAGCACCAGGACCTTCTGGAGAAGTTTCATTTGCTTCACAGTCTCTAGCACTTGGATGTAGCAGTGCCAGGGCCAAGGCAAGCTTGGAGGAGCTGGAGAGCCCAGCACATAGTTGCCAAGGGGCCATCCACAGGCACGGGAGAGAAGAGGGCTGAGAAGTGGAAGGCAGAGCCTAGTGCTAAGGCTCAAGAAGGAAGAGCTGCTTTATATCTGTTTGCATAAGTCCTGTGAGAAAGTGAGAGAGGAGGATGAATGCAGCTTGAGAAACTTAAAGCAACCAGCAAGGGCGTATTCTGCTGCCACTTGGAGTCTACAGACCAGCTACGAATACTACAGAGGTTATTTTGCATAGATTTAATCATGATTGCCACACAGCTTTTCAGACACACGCAGAGCAATTCAAAAATCTGATTTTCCATATCTGCTCTTATAAATTGTGTGATTTTTTTTAAATCTATTTAGAAGTCTGCTTGTGGATGTTGACAGTTAGAGAGCAAGGCACCACAGCATGTTGTACAGGGCTGCAAAACATGATGGTAAGGCTTTTTCCTTCATTTCTGTAGCAAGTAATGAAGAGGAAACGGGATGTGGAGAATAATGAAAGATTTCCCTGAACATGAACAACCCCATGCCACAAAAGACGAGGTTCTGAGATGGAAATCATCACATACCAGCTGGTTTGTGCTGCCCAGGCCACAGGCTGCAGAAAAGATGCTGGCTGCCAAGGAAGATGTGTTTGATGGGAAAGCCACTTCCTTGTGCTTCCCTCTTCCTTCTCCTTACAGCCACACCACAGTGAGAGAAGGAAAAGGACAGCTCCATTTTTCACCTACGTGTTTCTCTGCCAACAGCAAAAAACGTTTTTCTTATGCTCAGTTTGTCTTTCTGCCTCTACAAGTTTCTGCGTTAGTTTGGAGATGGTAACCTCGTGATACTTGTTTGAAAGAGATACCAGGCTGGGGTGATAACAGCTAAGAACTGCCTCAACATGCACAAGGAGGAGATGCCAGGGGAAAAGGTTTTTAATTTTAAATCGGAGGAGGGACTTGACAGACAGCAGATACCTGGAGCGCTGAACAGAGCCCTCTGGAGCCCCAGACAGGCCCTGTAACTGGAAGGCCCACTAATATCTGTGCTGTACCCAGCAGGAGGCACACGATACCCATGCGGTGTGTAAAAGCAGGATAAATTAGTCAGGTCACATCCAGCGAGATGACAGACGGGAGCTTCCCTCCGGCTGCAGCTGAACGTGATCTTCCAGCTGCAGCCGGGCTGGGCGAAGACACCCGGCCCCAGCCCCAGCCCCGTGCTGCCTGGTCACGGTGCTTTCCCCTCCCCAGCCCCTCGGCCCTGCCGGCCTCACTCCATGTGCAAACGTAACCCGGTCCTGTCACGCTGATCTGGGCTAGGAGCAGGCAACAACAAAACCTGAAGCTGACCCACACAACTGTAATAACCGCGTCCCTTCCTCAGCTGGGACAGAGCCGCACATCTGCCTGGAGTCCTGGTTTTACCATACGATGGGGAAAATCCTCCTTCTTGCTTGAAGATGTACAAATAATAATACTGCCTTGTACTTCTTCCTGCATCGCTCGTTGAAGACTTAACGAACCGATTCCTCTCTCTCCTCCCCTTGCCAATTATACTCATTATTATTTCCTTCTGCTTAGGCAAGTGAATTTCCATTGTAAAACCTCCTGTTAGTCCTTCCCACCTATTAAACCGAAGAGAAAAATGTTGAGATGTGATTTATTGGGAAAGGAAACCATTTAAATGTATTATTCATTAAAAACAGGAAAATAAAACTAACAAAGCAACTTTGATCTTTCCCATGATTAATCCGTGCCCCAGAAGCCCTCCGTACCGTAAGTTTTAGAAGATTTCAAGCTACGCTGCGCCGGCTGAAGGGTACAAGCAGTACTGATGGAGAGACAGCATTAATAGGGCAAAGTTAGCAGCACCTGTGCAAAATCCTTGAGAAACACATAATTGGCACGCTGGGCAAACCAGCAGGGAGATCCTGAACTTTCCCCTGATCCCGACGCCTCGGGGCTCGTGTGTGTTGTAAGAGCCAGCAGCTCATGCTCGTCGGTAGCTCCGCCGTCGGTGTTACAACACGCGGCGAGGAGGCCTTACCTCCCCAGGAAAGCACGAGTTTCCAAGTGGCGGCTATTTTTAACCAGATGCAGCTTCGTGCTATTTTTAAGCAGATGCTCCAGGGACACCCTTCTTCTGGGCTGCGTGGCCAGCTTCGGGATCAAAATCAGCCAAGAGCATTAAAACCAGCGTGGCTGCACAAGGTTTCACGCTCAAATCCATTTGCTTAGAAGCCCTGCCTTTATGTTTAAGCAACGCAGCTTTTCCAGAGAGATACAGGCTCAACATCTGTCTCGGATAAGGGGCACCACCAGAAAGATATTCTTTATGTAACATGAGACAAAAAGCATAAAGAAAGCCTGTTGAAATGGGAATACCAAGCAGCTTGCAGCCAGCAGGACCCGAGGTCTTGCAGCAATTCGACAAATTGCAGCCACGTTACAGCACACTGCAGCCGTCCCTGGGATCAAACCTCAAGTTTCCTTACTTGGGGCACCGTATCTTGCGGTGGGAAAGCAAATTGTAACCAACAGCACAACTGGAACCTAGACAGGAAGAAATTAATTGGGAAAGTTAAGCTAACGAAGTTGGACAATTGACTTCAACACTCCCCTTTTTCTGCTCTTGGGGCCGTGCAGCAGAGCTCACCGGTGCCTCAGCCTTTTCCAGGTCTTTGCTGGGTGTTTGCTTGGTGCTCCCTTGGAGGGATGCCCAGCACCTGAGTCACCAGCAGCAGCTCCTGGCCGCCTGGTCACCCAAATCACACTGAGCCAGCCCGAGCGGCCCGGCCGCACACTCAGCCCTGATTGCACAGCTGATCCCTGGTACTCTCGAGATTTCCATGTGGCAGCTTGCTAATCAGTTCCCTAATTGCAACAGCCTTAAAAAGCAGGTTGTTTACCATGTCGCTCTCCCACGCAGGTTCCCACACACCACGGGCTGAGCGAAACGCCGCCGCAGCAAGGCGTTTGTCAGAAAATAAATAAATTCAGCCTCCCGTGCTCCAAGCTTATTGCTGCCGTGAGGAGGCTTGCCAAAAGGCAGCGCCTCTTCTCGTTAAGACAGTCCCACCTCGAAAACGCGGCGAGGAAATCATCTGTCTGCAAGTGCTCAGCCCGGCGATAGGTTTGGCTTCCCTTCGCAGCCCGTCCAAAAGCCCTCCTGCAGGTGGCACGGAGCATTTCTGCTCTGCCCCACACACTGCACCTGTCCCAGGGCTGGTGGATTATCATCGTTCCCCAGAGGGATTTCCTGTAGGGCCGTGGGCCAGGAGGAGTGTTTGGAAAAGACATCTGCCCCAGACAGCCTCCCGCCCGGCTAACGCAGCCAGACGTGACCGCTCCCACCGCCCCGTCTCTCCCCCGACAGGGTTTTTCACACCGTGATCCATATTTCTCCGTTTCGGAGATACATCTCCGAGATTTCAAAAGCAGATGTCCCAAATCCACGCGGCCACAGCTTGGAAAGCGCTGGGTGCCACATGGGCAGGGCGTTGCTTGCCTTGGCTCGGGATCTCTGCGCCGAGGGAAGGGGCCCTGCAGGTTCCTCCAGCTCTCCAACAGCCACCAGAGCCACCAAACCCATTTCATTCCCACAAACGGCCGGCCCCTTCCACGAGGTGTAAGAGCAGCAGCGCCGAGGACGTGCTCTGCCTCCCTGAGGGCTCTCCCATCTCACCCGCCTCGACTAATGAAGACGCAGAGGTGGCTGAGCGGGAAGGAAGCCACTTTCTCCACCAGCTTGTGATAGACACCTAAGCCCGCAGCTCCTTTCATCTCCTTGCCAGCGCCTCACGGAGCAGGAACATACGGGGAGGGAATTTGGTTAGGCTCAAATGGCAGGAGATGAAAGTCAGACTACGGCTTGATGCTCCCAACAGTGTCCTTGCACTGCGTTAAGCAGTTCTTCCCCCGTACAGCAGTGCCGTGCTTTCCTTTCAGATTCTTCACCCATCCCTGACGTGCTCGGGGCTGTGCAGGCTGGAGGTGAGACGTCTTCCTCTGCCTTTGGCTGCTCTGCAGTGACTGCTATCAGGGGCTGCATCACCAACATATAGCAAGGCCAGGTGTCAGGCACAAATTTCAGCATTTCCTGACGTTTGAGAGTTTGATTTTGTCACTTCAGTGACATCCCTCAAATTAAAAGGTTTTTCTTTTTAAGATGATTTTCGAAATAAAGAAAAGCATCGCTGAAAACAAGTTACAGCCATGGGAACTGTGGCAGCCTTCCCCTAGCTCACCAGCAGGGCTGGTCCCATGCACACAGCACTGTCCTCGCTCCCTGGAACAAAGCGAGAAACAGAAAAGGGCTGGATCTGTGCAGCAGATCCAGCTCTGGTGACAGAGGGACGTGCTGGCTCTACAAGTTTCACACCTTGAAGGGAGAAAAGAGCTGAGATTCTGGAATAAAAACTTGCTCTTCTACTGTCCCCTCAGCTCCTCTAGCACATGCGTCCTTATTCTCCCCTACCCACCCTCTGAGCTTCTTGAAGCTCTTTGTTCCCTGCAGCTTCTGGCCACCTCCACCCATCATCTCCCCCCAGCCCAGTCTCCTTTTTCCTTCCACTTCTCTTTATATTTCCCTTTGTCCTTCCTCCCAGGTACGTTTTCCCAAAGGCAGCAGAAGGCAGATGGAGTCTGCGGAGGCTCTCATCCCTCCCACCCTCTCCTCTGCCAAGCGTGAGGTCACCCTGGCAGAACGACACCGGGATCTTTTTGTTCAAAGCCGTATTTTGATCCAGCATCTCGTTCTGCAAAACAACTGAATCATTTCGGCTGAAGCATTCCAGAAAACAAACATAAAACAGCTGGCACTAAACCCCATCAGACAGCATGTCAAGCTGGGAACACTCAGGAACAGCCCAAAACAGGGGCGTATAAATTGTGAGCATTAGGATCCACCTCTGAAAGCGCCACTAGAAGACGAGCTCTGCTTAACTGCAGCTTACCGAAGGCTGAAGACCCTGTTCTGCTTGGCTGCCAGCAGCTCTCCCAGAAAGGTTGCTATCTCACCTTGGAAAGCAAATTAAAGGGTAGATAGGATGGGAAAGGCAAGGTTTAAATAAGAAAAAAATAAATAAATAAATTGTGGGCACATTTATGGTTGCATGTAGGTGGCAGATGTCCCTGTACTTCTTCCTACCTTGTCTGGCACTGATCAGCTCAGCCCAGACCCTTTCTTTCCCTCCCCAAAGGCTTTCTTAGGATTGTGGGGAAATTTCCCAAGGCTTTGCATCATCCCAGTCCCACAGAGTGCAGGAATTCACTGCCGCGACATCTACAAGCAGCAGCAGATTGGTGCTGTCAGTCCTCCTCATATCAGTAGGGTCAGAGTGAACGGTGGCCATACCTTGCCCCCTGCAAGCACTAACGACCGATGAACACCTTCCAGGTAAACTCAGGTAATTAAGCACTGTGAACCACTGGGATTTTGTTACCACACATCCTGTAATGCCGACAGTCCCAGTGGATCTGCTCACACACCAAGTCCAACGCTGCCCCAGGTGCCAGAGGCTTCTGGGCTCCTTCCAGGCAGGGCTGCCAGACACGAGGAAAACCCTCGCCTGTTGTGGCACCACCCAAACGAGCAGTCTCCTCCAAAACCCAGAGTTGTCAGGCCTGGATATTAAATGGTACGGTGCCCGATTTAATAGTTGGTGGAGGTGAGGTTAGAACAAAACAAAACCTAAGAAAAACAACAACAGCAAACTGTATAGCTTTTTTTTTTCTGCTGCAGGTTTACAGGGTGATGCTATGTAAAGTCCTCGAGCTTCTGGTAAGCCATTCACCTATTTGATCAGTCGGGTACCTCAAGAATTGTGGCTTAGGGGAAGGCGAGCACAGCCAGAAGGTGTGCTGATGTCCTCCAACACCCCACCTCCATCCTGGTGCAGGCTGTGATCCAGGTGCCCCCGTCAGCAGAGGATGATCACCAGGCAGGGAGCAGCCAGGGCAGGGCTGCTGTCGTCATCCCTGGCCGCAGGATCGGGGTCCCAGCCTCCAGCAGCTTCGTGCCCGGCTCCTTCCAGCCCACGTTTGCCACTCCGCCGTGCTGCAGCACAAACACCCGCTCCGGCACAGCGCTGTCCTCCAAGGCCAAGCAGATAGATGCAGCTCCTCTGGGAACCACCGTCACTTCTTCCAGGAATCACAACAAAATAAAATCTCTGTTCCTCATTACGGCCAGGAACACTGAAATCCCACAGCAGATTGCAAGCTTGCATATTTATATTTAGGTTTGCAGAGCCTAGACAAAACACAGCCCACTGGAAGTAAAGTTAACCCTAATATTGCTGTTTGTTGTATTTCTGTGGTGTCTGGATATCTACACAGTTAGCAGATCTCGGCAAGCCATAAATTACTACAAGAATCCCTCAGCTTTACATTTACTGCTCTACCCGTGGAGCTCAAATCAGTCATCTCCCAGGAAATAAAGGTGGTCTGGTGACTGCACAACGGGCTGGGGGCTGTCCACCTCCCGGCTCTGTGTTAGAGCCCCCTCCATAACACTGAGCAAAGGCAAAAATAAAAAATTTTAACGGAAGAGAGTCATTTGTGAGGTGTAAGAATGCCAGGGTACAAAAATAAATAAATAAATCAGGTTCTCCCTGCATTACTTATATTTGAAATTCACTGTGTAAAGTTTAAAAACTTCAATTTCCTTTAAAAAAAAAAAAATAAAAATGTTCAGACCATCCTTCCACCATTAACAGTAATAACTCTTCAGTACCCTCAAGCTTACCCACATTATCTATCTTTCAAGGCTGGGCTGCCTCACAGTGGCTCCTCAAGCCAGTGTAAGTCTGAACAGCACAAACACAAGGCTGTCCTACAGAAGATGTGTTCCAGCCCCTTCTGCTCCCGGCATTTCATAACCCAAACGATGTTTCTCGCATCACCCAAAGGCACTTCCCTGCCAAAAGGATCTCCAAGTCATCCTTTGTGGTTGCTCTGACTTTGAAATTCTCTCCTTGGATCTTCAGAGCTGCTGAAAATTTTTTACATCCTTGTGCTTAGCTCGTGGAGGCTTAGTGACACTGACGGAGCCACTCTCACTCCTGCTGGCCTGGCTGATTCGGGAGCTCAGAGCATCTTTGGTGATGCTCCTGGTCTCCATAAGGACACAATCTTCTGAAGGGTGCACTTTGGGGTGATTTTTCCCCAACATTTCCCCAACTCTACATTGTTCTGACCTATTCCCTTCTCAAAGAGTAGAGCTGATCCAACACAGGCTGCACCTGGAAATCCCTTGCCTGAAGCACGCGCATCTGTGACCAGTGTAAAGCAATCAGGCATCAGGGGAAAAAATTTACAGGAGTGTAGAAAAATGCTTCCCTGGCTGCTCTGTCCCATGTAAGACTTTGGGCTCATCATTAAAGACCTCCTTGTTCTCAGGCTGTGCACCTAAAGCAGCAAAACAAATTTTTACCCTGTCCCGCACTGATATTTCCTGCTCAGATCAGGAGGATCTCTGGGCAGCGTCCAATACATGCCTGAAAACTGCCTGGCTCGGGCTAGTAACCCAAAACAGAAGAGTTGCCCAACTGGCCAGCAGCTGAGAACAAGACATTTTTTCATTCTTGGTTCCCAGTTTCAAATAATTACTCTCCTGCCTTTAAAAAACAGGCTGAAAACAGTTATTACCACAGGTCACTGAGGACCAGTAAACATCTTTTTTTCTCCGCCTTGTGCAAGAAACTAATAATGTGTCTGCCACGGAGCTTTGGTGGGGCTGAGAAGCCGCACGCAGCGCAGCCCTTTTTAGCACAAAGGCTGTACCCACTTAAAACTTTGGGGCTGCAGGTCTTCGCTGGTGCCTGTCTGAGGAAATGCTATTTCTTAAGACAAAAACCATTTCACATTAGAAAAAAAAAAAAAAAACAAAACACAACAATGTGTTCTAAGAAAAACAACAGCAGAAGACAAAGCTGGTGCTTGAGACCAAACCATCCCAAACGCGCCACGTGACAGCTGCAAGCTGAAGAAACGTTTCCTGCTTCAGAGGCAGGTTCAGGCTTCCTTGCTGCTGCAAAGCCTACCTACATTAAATATTTAGCAAGGGGTGCTATATCTGCTCCACCGCTTGGCTTTTCAATATTCTCTTTGTTCTATTTCTTGCCCAGAACTCAAATTTTTCCTTGTCTTTCCTGACGCTGAAAGAAAGAAAAAAAAAAAAACACACAACCATCACTTACAACACTGAAATTAAAACCGAACCTCAAGCCAGAATTATCACTTTGAGTGGCAATGTCAGAAAAAAAAAAAAAAAAAAAAAGGCAAATTACAAGAGTTCAAAGCACTGAAATAGAAGCACTTCATTTTCTACGGAGTTTGCTTCATTCATTAATTCAGTCAAATCATTACTTTGTATTACTTTCATTAGCTTTGCTCAAAATTAAAAATAGCAAATAAGTAAGAAAGGTGGCAAACCCCAGGCAGGGCAGTGGTGCAGGCAAAGAAGCTGCTGGGAGGCTCCAGTGCTGGAAGGGAGTGAGGCTCACATCGTCCTGCAGGTACACGGCATGGGCCTTGTGGTGCCCATCCTGACCCCAAAGATTTGTGCCACAGACCTCAGCCACACGGGGCTGGAGGCACGGAGCTGCCTCCCGACAACTTTGTCTTCATGCCAGGGTGCTTCCAGGTGCCTTCCAGGAGTGCTGAGGCTCCTGAAGAGACTCCTCAAGAGCTGCGGTCCTCAGGGCTGCGGCAGGGCCAGATGGCCTCACTGCAGCACTGCTTGGTCCCGCTGCTCCCCGCTCCCATCCCCAGCTGAAAACACACCTCATGTTCACAGACATAGCAAATTCACAGCAAAGGCATCTCTAGCAGAAGCCACTTTATTTACTTTCAAAAGAGAAAGGGTCTCGGGCCTGTTAAGGAGATGAGGGGCAGAGGAGAGCGGTGTCGGGGCCCCTCACACACCGCCAGCGGGACCACGGTCGTGCCTCTGAGAGGTAAATCTGCTCCCGAGGTCAGGAGATTTCCATCCTCAGTTTGCACAGGAAATATCATCCAAATGAGGGGGGTTAATATAATAGGATATGGCTTAGCACAGCAACGCATACACATAGTATGGAAAATAAAGGTGGGCAGGGGTAATTTCACTAGGCCTCCCTCGCTTTGCTCCTTTCTCCTCCTGAAAAATGAGCTCTATTTTTACCAGCTGGAACAGGTGTAGTTCCCTGGCTCAGAACAGCAGGGTACCACTGATGGGCAGAAGAGCCATGTTCACAGGAATTTCCCTTAGAGGAAGCAAGAGGCTCCAAGGGAAATGTAACACATTTAAAATTTGGGGGGGTTTCAAGTTGCTGGAGAAGCTCCTGTCTCATTGTTATCCCTGTGAGAAGAAAGGTCTGAGGATGAAATAGGAACATCAGCACTAAAAGAAAGCCACTAACCCAGTGCTGGATTTAAAATAAGTAAAGGAAGGCAGATAGCCTCATCCCTGCCTCCCCTGGGGGACCCTTACCACAAGCCAGGCCCAGCTGGACACGTGGAAATCCTACAAACGGGCTCCCAAACACGGCTCTGCTGCTTCTGGCCATGCCAAAACACCTCAGGAGGCAGTGACAGATGGGCATGGAGGAATTTACAAAGGACTGATCTGTTACCAACTGTGTATTTTCTGCACTGCACTCGTCTTCACAGCACGTCAACACTTCTTTCGGCCACAGAAGCGCCGTCCTCTTCCTCTGTTCTCACAGCGGATAAGGCAGAACCAAATTATATTTTTGGTCAAAAGAACTTTTCATCAAACAGAAAACAACCACTCCCAAAGCCAGAAAGTACAAGCTGCCAGCACCACTGGGACTGTCTATTTTGGGTACGTTTTCTAGGACAGCGAAATAATTGAGTCTCAGGTGTACCTAACGTTTGGGACTTCTTTCTTCCTCCCTCCCCTCCTCTCTGTCCCTCTCTTTAGTTACTTTTTTGGTCTTTCGCTTTACCAGAATCACGTAATAGTGGCTGAGGTTCAGTGAACTTGGTCATTTCTGTAGACAAACAATTAGCTCGGCAAGGAAACACCTCTCAAACGATTCACACGTTGGCCAGTTGGTGTGAACACCGGCAACAGGCACTGACCCTCCCTCTACCTTTGCTCAGCGAGAGCTTTCAGAGGCTTTCTCAAAGTTAGATTCTCCCCACAGTTCCCACTAACCCCATTATGTTTTTTTTTCTCCTTTCTCCACCACTGTCTATTGAAAGAAGTCAGAAGAAGATGCTGTGGAAGCACACGGATGGCTCAAAAAGTGGATCTACTGACACTGGCACATCCTTCTTTTTACTTTAGCTGACTTTTTTTTTTTCCTTCAACACCATGTTGCAGCTGAAGGCTACATTTCAAAGCAGGAAAGGCACCAGAATTACACCATGCTTGAGTCACAAGAAAATGAACAGAAGTCCTAAAACACCACCTTGACTGAAACTCCCTGTGTCTATGTGTTACCTTGATGGAGTCTAATGCAAACTCCTAATGTAGGCAGTATGGTTTTATGTGTACGTATAGACAGACATAGGCAGCCTTCACGTGGTCCCTGCCAAGCTGGCCATAACCAGCAGTGAGGACGTGGTAGCAGTTGTCCTCTCGACTGGGGCAAACAAGTGGGAAGCTGCCTTTTGGGCTTTCAAGTTGTGAGTGATTGACAGGCTGCTTTCCAAAAATTAAATTTCCAATAAACGTCTATCTCCACATTTCTGGGGAAAAAAAAAAAAAGGAACAGGAAACAATAAAAAACAATAAAATAAAACACGGTATTATAAAAAATATCTCAATGGTTTTAAGAAACCCTTCCCTGACTGATGCCTCAACTTCCCAACTTGGAAGGAGCGCAGTACAGTACCTGCACTTAGACTTGCCCTGGATTACATCTGCTCTTGGAAACCCTAAATATGACCACCCCATGGGACTGACCAGTCAAGAAAGGCCCCGAGAGCCCCCTCGTCTTCCTGCTCTTCCAGTTACTACAGAGGAAAGAGAAGTGAACTATTTCCAACATTGCCCGTTTTCCTCTGAAAGCAGAAGCAGTACTGACATCCAAGTTCTCCATCTCTCACCTTTGCGATCCCAGTAGCAACAAAACTTAGACAATTAACACCATTTCTAATGTCTTCTCACCCCTATTGCTGTCTAGGAGCCTCCAGTCTTCCAAGAAGAGTCAGCTCCTCCTAGCACACCTTTGTATCCTCCCTGATCTCTGGTGACAAACCAGGGACCTTCCCAAATTTGCTCTTCCCAAATTAACTCCAAAAAGCCATTCGCACATCCCCTACAGTCCCCTGCCAAAGCACAGCTGTAGGGAGCGTCCCTCAGAGGAGAAATGGTAAATGATCTGCCTGCATTGTGTGCCACAAGGGTGCTCACCAGACCCCAGCGTCCATATGTAGATGGAAAAAATGTGCGTTCTTTGACAGATAAAGAACTGAAAGTTGAAGCAATACTTTGTGGGCGGCCCAGATTTACACAGAAAGTGAGTTTCAACAGAAAACTGAACTCTGCTCTTCTCTGCCCTGCTGCAATGCCCTGCCAAGGGGCTGTTCTCCCCTCCACTCTTATTCCCTAATCCTCTGAAAACAAGAGGAGCAGACTGCATCGCTGCTGTAGCGAGAAGCCAGTGGCTTTCACTGTACACAAAATGCTGCTATTTGACTTCTTGCATCAATCATAGCCTAAGAACATCAGGACACCCTACAAATCAACGACACGCTGCTCACCAGCAGCCTCTGCTCCCACCAGCAGCACCACCACGTGCTGTAATGCTGTGCTAGGAGACGGGATGCCAAAGAGCCCATTCCCCACCAGCTCAATCCCAGACCAACACCCCTGCTACTCACCCG
Source organism: Aythya marila (assembly GCF_965140915.1). NCBI lineage: Eukaryota > Metazoa > Chordata > Aves > Anseriformes > Anatidae > Aythya > Aythya marila. Next base: position 6,310,322 of record NC_139046.1, on the reverse strand, counting down.
GCCTGCTGCCTTGAGCCACGGCTGCACAAAGCATCCCCACTCCTCCCTAACCAGCAGCCCCTCTCCCCCACCCACGGTTTCCCCCACTGCATCACATCTTGAAGAAAAGCTTTCCATTTAGATGCATCTAAGACACCATATTAGCCTGGAGGTTCCTTCTGCTAAGCCACCAAAACAAGCCAAGGAAAGGTCCTTGTAGCACCTCTGGGCATTATTCTCTCCTTTCTCTAGCTCTGGTCACTAAACAGGAGATAACAGCACTGACTAAAGCTCCTTCAGCCTCCTGAGATGCCCTTCAAAAAGCTGTTTCTCCTCCTTCTTGCTGTTGGTCATTTGTGGACATCCAATACAGAAGCTAAAATGCAGTTGTGCACCTGTGCTGCCCCAGGGAGAGGCAGAGGCACAAAGCCACCTGATATTTACTTGGAAAAGTTCAGCACAGTGGTATGTTACTCCCTGTCTTCTCCAGCACTCCCAGACCATACATTTCCTTAGGGGGTCAAAGCCAGGCTTGCTGCTCTCCCCTAACACACCTCCTGCAAGCAGCATTACGCCCTGCTCATGGTCCCTATGGGTACGAGCAGCCCCAGACTGCATGCAGAGATACCTGCAAAACCCTGCTGCTTCAGAGCACGCCATCTCTCTGCAAACCCTTGCCTGGCACTCAGGTACAGCTCAGCTGGTCACGCATTGGGTTCAAACACTTTAAAAGTCCGCAGCTGCCCTGCAAAGAGCAGCACACACCTGTGGTATGCACCACCTCTGATGAGCTGAGCTCTTTGTCAGCTCCCTGCCCACCACAGCAGGCTGCAGAACCAGCAGAGACACAGCTCCCCAGAAGGGTCAGAGCAAATCACGAGCTTACTTTCAAACCTGTGTTTGAAAAACAAAAGGCAGGGGTTCTGACACGCTTTGTCCTGGGCAGATAACGCAACACGTGAGCTACGTGAGCCACCAGCAGCCCCTGCAGCACCCACTGCATCCTGAGCCCTCCTGGCCTCCAGGACAGAGCGGTAGCAGGGTGAGCTGCCCCTGCAGCAGCCCTGGTGCTCCCTCTGATCCTGTGTAGAATGAGAGAAAGCATTAGAAATCCAGCACCCCGAGACTGAAGGTAAAGAGCAGTGGAGCAGGTCTTGCCGTGATTCTTGGCTCCTGTACAGAAAACATCCCCCAAAGTTCCAGGCTGCAGCTAAAACAAGTAACAACCACAAAGGTCTGAGGAAAATAAGCTTTTTTTTTTTTTTTTTTTTTTAGCCCTGTTCCAGCTTTCCTGGGTTCCTCCAGCACAGCTCACATCCACGCTTCCACCAGAGTTCACTGCTATCTCAACAAACAGCAGGGAAATTAAAACCATCACGCTATAAAAGATGGTTATGGAAAGAAGTATCTGCCCGGATACTTTTTCAGGGCAGCTTTTGCACTAAAAATTTTTCCAAGTTTCCTGTGCAAAGTGAACTCTGGGAACAGAAATGCACGTGAAGTAGATGGGAATCATTACGGAACAAAAGCCATCCAGATGTCTGAAACATGTTCTACATACTCCTGATCTCGCCCTTCAAGAGGCACGCAGGTGAAAAGTACAAGTGACAAAAACAATCCGTTTGAGGGACAACTTCAGATAAATAAAGCAGGCTGAGCATGAATCAACTCCCTGGGCCTGAGATCAGAGCAACAGCAGACCAGATGGACTGCAGCACGTGAGGTTAGCAGCAGCCCTTCCGAACTCGCCAGCCGCTTGAGAAGCCTTTGGTGTGCAACAATGTGCAGCCTGCATGGGCAAAGGTGTTCACTTGCACACTGCTTGGTGACTGATGGCAACAGCACACACCAAAGGTGAGCTGTTAACCAAAACAAGCCAAAAATAAGGCCCTTACCTTCTGTGAAGCTGCCGGTAAGGGTTATGACGACAAACACTTTACCTTCTGGCTCCAAATCCACCTGAAAAAGTAAAGGCAACGTTAGGAGATTGTTTTGAAAGATCCTACCAACATATGGTAACATATGAAGCTGAATGTACTCTCATGCACGCCCTTAATTTTACAATAAATTAAGCATCCATCCTTTAAATTGTTCAGTATTTTTAAGAAAAAAGGAGGAATCAAGTTCCTTATTTTTTAAAGGAGCTTTGAGTGTTGAATAGTCTCTTCCATTCAACACTCTTCTTCTTGCTAGAAGAAATAACGATGAAAATAAAATGAATTTTATAAGAAAAACTGGTTAATAGTGTTCCAGTTTGTCAGATAAATGAAGCGGTTATAACACTAAACACACAGAATTGTCTCAAAAGATTCACTTCTACCTGTTTAGTGCATTATATGCTTATTTCTTCCCTATTATCTTATCCCATTGAAATTGTTTCAGTCTCTCAAAATACCACCTGTCCCGGGGTAAACTCCCGTTTCTGATATAAATCACCTTTTGACCTTAAACCACAGAAAACAGGAAATGGTCAGTGCTGTTCCCTAAAGACTTGTTGTCATTTAATCTAAATGAGGTAGAGATACAGAATAAAATTGTAGGGATTTGAGACTCCATCCCAGTGTCAGTCAAGCTGTCCTCGAAAGGAGGGGGGTTGTTGGTGGTGGTTGTTTGTTTTGAGGTTAGCAGCTTTTCAGTTTTCAGTTACATTTTTAATTAAGGTCTTGTTTCTCTTTTTTTTTCACCAACTAAATTTTAGCAAAGTCACAGCTGAGAAGCCCTGAAGTTTGAGTCAACTGTCACACAGAAACCTCACTTAAAGGGGGAAAAGAAAAGCACCCCCTCCGTACACCCCCAAATTGCAAGGCTAAAATTAGGAGCTTCACACCTCGTGAGTATTGAGAAGCCGTGCGGAATGGGAACTCTGAAAATAGAGCTCTCTGGAGGGATGACTAAATAGCAGCGTTTCAAACCATTTCTGCTGTTGTGCAGTCACCTTTTCCTGGTCAGACAAAAAGACAAGCAAGCCTTCCCCATCAACAGCACCGACTTCCCTCACGGAGGTGCATTTAACACACCTTCGTGGGCAGCCTGATCTAGTGGGTGGCATCGCTGCCCATGGCAGGAGGGATGGAGCTGGGTGATGTGTAAGGGCCCTTCCAACCCAAGCCATTTTATTCTGTGATTTGTGTGCACACTGTGGAGAGAGCCAAGAGGAGATGCTCTGGGCAGACGACACACACCACCACTGCACTGCTCCTCAGCCTCAGATTTCTTGCTGAAGTCAAGAAGTTGTTTCCAAACTGTTGGGAATTTGTTAGCATGAGCAGAAGGAATGCATTTAAAGAAAGGAAGAGAGGACGTCCTATTGACGTGACTCCATCTCCAGAGCAGAAGTGACATATCTCCATCAGTGGGATGCAAATCATGGAAAGTAGGGAAAATCCTATCATAATGTTGATTGTATGGATACTGTATTTTCCACCCTCTAAGAAAAATAATATACACACACACGCACACCCCTCAGAAAACAAAACAAAACAAAACTGAATTAAATATTTAGCTTTGATTCGGGATTAATTTGGGGTTTGCAGGGGCTGCCTATTGCACTGGCTCACAGCAGGTGTGTTTTAACAGCCCTCTGTCTCCATTAATATGGAAAACATTCCCCCCAAGACTTCAACTTTAGTGATACCACGCACCATTTTTGTCTAAATTTCAGTTCACTGGGGAGACATGCAACTTTGAAAAGAAATTATTCTCTCAAAACACATAGTATTTATAGCATATACATACAGTCCCCCAAACTGATTTATGGACTATCAAGATTTTACGACTTAGGGCACAATCCTTGTTCACATCAGTTTCCAAATCATCCTTCAGTGTGTATCGTTTTTCTACCAACCTCTGTGGACAGTGCTATGTTAGACTCCTGCTTTCACATTCACAAAGAGAATCTTTTCTCGCTTCTTTTGAAATATAAGGTCTCCAGTGCAATGAGGAGCCCTCTGTTTTGTCCTGAAAACAAGGTTTGTCAAGATACAAGCAGCCAGCCTGAGACCAGGAGATGCAACAGAAGCCTCATTTGCCAGGGCACAGACAAAAGTTGGTCCCAGCTCCGTGACACACCTCGTTCTCCCTCCCTGCAGGTGAGATCCCTCTGCCCAGGGTAGCAGAGTCTTGCAAAACAGAAAGAAAAAAATATTGTGCAAGTAGTAGCAGGAGGCTTATAAAGCAATCTCTCTCCCCTCCAGACTTTGAGATTGAAGACCACTCAAATCCCCTACTCCAACTCAGCAGCCATGCTCATGTCCAATTTAAGAGCACTCAATTAAGAGGATGTAACTACACCCCAGACCTCCTCATGGCACATGTCGGCAGGATCTAATGAAACATTACAGCCGAAAGGCTCCAAAATGAGGAGTGAAGCCCCAACACACCAGGTGCTGCAGAAGGAGGATGTGTTTTGGCACACCAGCTCCCTGCTGGATGCAGGACTGACTGAACTGCTTAACATCTTCATCCCTTGGACATCTTTGTTGGTGACATGGGCAGTGGGATCAAATGCACCCTCAGCATGTTTGCTGGTGACACCAAGCTGTGGGCAGGGCTGCCATCCAGAGGGGCCTGGGCAGGCCTGAGAGCTGGGCCTGTGAAAACCTCATGAGGTTCAACAAGGCCAAGTGCAAGGTGCTGCACCTGGGCTGGGGCAATCCCAAACCCAAACCCAAGCTGGGCAGAGAATGGATTGAGAGTAGCCCTGAGGAGAAGGGCCTGGGGGTGGTGGTGGACGAGAAGCTTGACACGAGCTGGCAATGTGTGCCTGCAGCCCAGAAAGCCACCCGTGTCCTGGGCTGCACCAGCAGCAGCGTGGGCAGCAGGGCAAGGGAGGGGATTGTCCCCCTCTGCTCTGCTCTCCTGAGACCCCACCTGGAGCCCTGCACCCAGCTCTGGGGCCCCAGCACAAGGACAGGGACCTGCTGGAGCCAGTCCAGAGGAGGCCACGAAGATAATCAAGGGACTGGAGCCCCTCTGCTGTGGGGACAGGCTGAGGGTGTTGAGTGACAGGACAAGGAGTAATGATTTTAAGCTAAAAAGGGTAGGTTTAGATTAGATATTGGGAAGAAATTCTTTACTCTGAAAGTAAAGTGAGGCCCAGGCCCAGGCTGCCCCGAGGAGCTGTGGCTGCCCCATCCCTGGCAGTGCCCAAGGCCAGGCTGGATGGGGCTGGGGGCAGCCTGGGCTGGGGGCAGGGGTTGTGCCCATGGCAGGGGCTGGGATTCGATGGGCTGTGAGGTCCCTGCCAACCCAAACCAGCCTGGGATTCTGTAAAACCTACAGCCTGTGTTAGGCAAGAGGTTAAACCAGACCGTCTTAACAGTCTCCCTGGTCTGACACTGATAGCAGCAACAAGATAAGATACGATGGAATAAAATCATTGAATTTAATACTCTCCTGATAGAAGTGTGGCTTTTGGACCCGCCCTGATTTCCTTTAAAGATGAAATGTGACCAGCTAGGCAGCAGCCAAGCAGGTGTCTGAGATCAACCTGCAGCTACGTGGAAAGCGCCTGAAACAGAAAATCATCTCTGACCCAGAAAACCGAAAGCAAACTGGTGCCTTAATGCCTGACCACAGACGAGCCTGCCCGAAATCGTGGAGGGGCCTCATGCTGGCTCCTGGCACTCGAAGCCCTGGAAGCTGCAGTGCTGCTGAGAGCAGACGATGCTCACGCACCACGGTGATACATCGCTGAGCTGCTCGCTAAACCGAGGCCCTGGGGCCAACCTCTGCGATCCCCGTGGCATGGCTCCTGGTGCTCCTGGCCCTGATTTACACCTTCATTAGTGCCTTTCGTGCTTAGTGCTGCAGCTACAGGAACAGCCCGCGCTTCAGGATAGCCCTACCGAGCCAGCAAGTGACCACAGCCACGTTTGGGCACGAGGAAATGTGCCTGCACCAATCTGAAGCCGGTCACCCACAAACGAGAAGTGTGGCACCCCACTTCTGCCCCCAAAAGGAGGAACTCCTAACACAAGCTCTCCTTCAATCTCTTCAGACAGTGAAGAGCATCTATCACTAGCATGCACGTCCCCAGAGCGAGCAGATTTCTCACTAGGCTCTGCATTTAATGCCATTTGAGCACTTCAGAAGGATGCAGCTGGCAAGAGCCTGGCCGTGCAGCCACAAAAGGGACACCCCTACCCAGTAGAGCTGCACCCATGGGATCCAGCAACTCACACACCATGCACCCACCAAGCTTTGCTTCTCGTTTCTTTCCTTTCTTTTCTTCCCAGCATCATCTGTGGCTGCTTAAAGACAAAACCCGTGTTTTTGGAGAGAAGCAGGAGCCACAGAGTTATTCTTGGCAGAGTTATTACAGCCAAAACCAGGCCGTGCAGTCAGTTTGGGTCAGTTGAAGCCGATGCTGGAGAGGCTCAGGGAAAAAACCACCAGTGTGAAGATATGACACAAAGGAGGAGCTGTGCATGAAATGTGAGATAAACGATAAGGGAATGTGATCATCTGCGTGTACTTGACAGTGATATTCACAGTGCACTACGTGGTATTAAAAGAGAGGGTGCTTCTACAGAGCCAAGTTTCCTAACGCCCAGATCTATTTGGTACAGGATGCCTTCCTTTAGGAAACAGCATGCTGCCTGCAAGGTCTAGTATCGGAGCAGCGCATCCACCACAGTGGCAGAAGTCCTGCTACGCTGGGAGAAGCATGATTTCTTTGGCACGTGGAGTACTGAGAGTGCTGCAAGGTGCTGATCTCCAAACAAGCGAAGCGGCGGCGTGCGGTGCAGCGAGCAGCCCACACGGTGCAACAGCATACGATGGGCACGCGTGGCTGTAACCGGTAATCATGTTCCCCACCCTGGTGCTTTCATGCCCAGAGAACAACCAGAAGAAAAACATGGACTTTTTGGCTCTTTCAGGGGTAAATTGGCAAAGTTTTAGCTACCTGGGAGAGGAGTACGGCTTATCAGTCGTGAAACCTTTAATCAGCACCCTCTTGTAGTTCAAGGAACTGGAAGATGGCACATTTCTCTGTAACTAACCATGGGTAAGATGGACTGTTCAGGCTTACTAACCCCCTTTATATCTGTAAGAACACAGGATTTTGGCCAAGAGCTGAGCCTATACTTTAACTGCTGTTGAACTTTGCAGACATACCTAAGAGAAAACAAGCGCTGGAGGATTTTGGCAAGTGAGCTGGAAAGGAGCAGGTATGGAGGGATGAGTTCAGCTACGGTTTCATTAAGCTCTCGTTGTGAAATGCAGCACGGCTCAGCACAGGACCATGGAGGACTTTTCTCAGTAATTCAAACCACTTACACCGTGGCCCATGCCTGAACTTGCTCAGATCGCTCAGCTCCGTGCGACTTCAAAGGGAGCTGCGAGGGATCTGTTTCCCACAGGAGGGGCCCCAGTCAATCATCTCACACACACCTTCTCCCCAAAAGGACGGCATTAACGTCACTCCAGACAACGAGGCAGGTGTTATTAACTCCCCTTCTCCCCTACCTGTGTTAAAAATAAATAAATAGTTCAGCAGCAAACGAGGGAACAGATGCAGCGAGACCAAAACAGGGCTCGTTAATCATATGCCTTCACACACATCACAAAAACTGGTCGTGCGTGATTCATCAATGGAAGAGGTTTGGAAAACAATTTCAGAAGGAGGGTAATCTCTCAGGCAACGTATCAACACCCAACTGAAGCATCCGCTGAACTCGACGAGCAGGTATAGTCAGTCGGCCTCGCAAGGAGCCTGGCATGCCTCTCCGAAAACCTCCCCGCCGATGGGAAGAGGCAAACGCCAAGGGTGGCTGCCTGCCTCTGAGCCTCTCCGAAATGGGAGCCGCGTAAATGTGAGTCAGATGGACCCCCGGGATAAAAAGATATCTGCAATTAATATCGTGCATCTGGCACGAACGGTAATTCCTGTACACTTAAAAGGGGATTTTTTGGTCCCCTCCCCACAACAGATCATCCCGGCTGGGAAGCCTGATCTCAAGTAGGCTGAAATCAATGGAGCTCTTTTTATTGTCTTTGGATCAGACACAAAAGACAAGTCGTTTACCCTGGAGCCCTGAACATCCTTTCTCCCATTGCTGCCCCGTCCTTTCTTCCCCGCAGGCACAATTAGTCAGCATCCTAGAAGCACAACCTTTTTTCTGAGCCATGTCAATGCTGACGTGGCTTCAAAAACAGAACACGCCAGACACTTGCAGTGAATAAAGCAAATATAAAAGCTACCTGGGGACTTAATTAGCTTAATTAAACAAGTAGCTATATCTTTTGACTTCCTACACAATTTTTACATTTAATTAACAGAGCTGCATATATAATCACTCATTTGTAGAGACAATTCCCAAGGCTCTGTTCAGTCGTGAAGCTGAGAGTCTGGAAGAGCCTGGGTTAGTCCAAAGCTGTTTTTTCACATGCCTCTAGTTACTTCTTTTCTTTTTTTCTTGTTCAAGCTCCTACCCAGTCATGCTTATGGAATGTCAGCTCTTTCTGCATTTTAATAACGCAGCACCTCCACCTGAGCATGCTTCGATTGGACGGGGCAAGTAGCAACTTTCTCAGCCCAACACGCATCGGGATTAATCAGGCCCTCTCGGGTGTTTTGAGCCTGACAGACACCTGCCTATCAAGTGAAACACCTTCAAAAAAAATCCCTAGAGCTCTCGAATAGAAAGAGGATTTTACATTTCCAGACCGGCAGCGGATTAAGGCAGGTTTCCTAAAAACGCACCGCATGCATTAGGATTGAAACCTGGGTGCCTAAAAAGCCGGGGGTGCCAAATGTCTCCTCGCTGCCGCCGAGTGCTTAGGGCACTCGCTTCCACCCAGGTGCCAAGGGCACCCAGGGTTGTTTCTGTGCACTCCGGGGACCTTAAATGACACCGTCTGGTGCAAAGCAGTGCCCCTAGCCCCCATCCCAGCCGAGCTGGGAATCTGGAGCTGCCCCACAGCCGCTCCTACCAATTTTCACTTGTGACACCAGAAACCTGGGCTCCTACATCCCGCCTGTGCCTGCAACCGTCCGAGTTTCAGTGGGAAAAAGAAACTCTCCCAGTGACTGCTACTGCCGGGTGTTGGACGCTCTGGAGGTAAACCCACAAATGGGTGGAAAGTTTGTCTCGCTCCTAACTCCTACAACCAGTTATTCCGGCTATTACTGTAATATTGTCGTTCTAATGTTTTGTTCCGGGACACCTGTTTAAAATATTACTTTTGTTTTCAGTCAGGCTGCATAATTATAAGCTGAGTCCCAGCCATGAACAATCAGGGATAACTAACCACTCTTAGCTAATCCCGGACTCTTTAATCAATTTTAGCCTGGTTTCACTCGAGATTCCCCATCTCAACAGGAGACCTGCTCCGAAGAGGAAGGGCTACAAGGCGACTTATCCTTTCCCATGAAGGCTCCTGCCAAGAAAACCTGCTTGGTGGGCTACAAATAAAATATAGATAAAAAAAAAGGAGGTTCCAAACCTTATGAAAATTAAAAAGATAAAAAAAAAAACATTTTCAGAAGCAGAAGCCAAAGCCTGCTCCTACTCGAGGTACACCATCTTATATTGCTTTTGAGAAGCCCTACCTCTAAAACAAAACAATGAAGGATTTATCGTGAATTATAGTAGTTATGATCATTAATGAATGATTTATTAATGGTTGCAGGTGGGTGCTTTTTACAATATTTGGGAAAAAGAGTGTTTGTATAAAATTAAGAGTGAGAGACAAACAATTGTTTGAAGAACCATTTGAAGAACCCTACACTCTTATAGAAGACAACAGCTACTGTCCAGAGGGATTTCAGATCTTCCTGAGTTATATGGTGGGGAGATGGAGGACTGGGGAAGGTTCAACAGTACTGAAGCTTGTCCAGGACGAAGTATTGTCCCCAACAACGCCTTCTCTGAAATTTCTGAAGGAACGGGTTTTTGTTAAGTCAAACTCAAAGCAACTTGGGGAAAATAATCAGGCAAAGTGACATGTACACAACCAAATTCTGCTACAGAGGAGGTCCCTCACCCCCAGTCACACGGGGACAGAAATCCCGAGGACGGCAGGCGGGCTGTGAAGGCGGTGCAGGAGATGACCGGACCCTAACACGAGGGCTCTGTTTGTGTGGGCCCAGCCCAAGCGTGGGACAGCCCTGCACATCTACCCACAACCGGCAGCGCAGGTGCTGAAGCTCCCACCTCGAGGCCTTTGTTCTTGAGGCAGCGGGTGTTTTGTCAGCCCTGGGAGGAAGGGGCTCTGCTTGCTGCTGCCACCTCGCTCTCGGCCGCCTCGGAAGCGGGGCGCGCAGCCCCAGCACACCGCAGCCGATGGCCGGGGCGCAGCCAGGCGAAGGCGAGCGGCTTCCTGCCCCCCGGCACGTAGCTGTGAGGGGGGAGAGCCCGAGAGCAGTGCTGCTTCCACACAGAGACAGCCAGCGAGCACCATGAGGCCAAGGCTTCCCCTTTTTGGAGAAGCTGTGGGGAGCAGAGAGGAGCGAGGAGGCCCAAAGCCTGCTCGGAGCCAGGGGGGCTCCGCTTCTACACCCGGCAGGCCAGCGGCAGCTCGCTGGCCCTAGGGACCATCAGCTGAGCATGAAGAAAGCTTGGGAAGCGAGCAGAGGTGGGCACGGGTTGCTCTATGCCAGCCCCGAGCATCCTCATGAGCCAGCTGATCGCAGAGAAGGGCGGCAGGAAGGCAGCACCCCAGGCGGCCCCACAAGACACCCCCGGGCCTCTTTCCCCCTCAGGTTGCACGGCTGTAGCCCACATGAAACAAAAATCACACGGGCAGGACATATTTTGCCTTTCCCTATCACGCATGTGTACAAGCAGAGGCTTAGCTCTTCTGCACGAAGTAATAAACATAGATCTTGCTTGGCAATAGCAAACCAAATACCACCACATCCATCCGTCACGGGATCCTCCTCCCAACTATTACTGCCCTCTTCCTAAAGCTATTATTTTTTATTTTTTTAAAAGGTTTGAGGAAAACACAGATTAATTTCCTGAAAGAAAGATGCTGACAACAATGCAGGACCACTAACTTAAAGGGTGGCAATATAGGGCTTGATTTTAGCTGCTTGAAAACTCGGTTACAGTAAGCACGGCCATACCTGGTAACTGCTGACTGTCGGCTTTACACATGCAATGTATGGAAATCTGCCTACAAACACCTATATATGCAATTGCAGGTAAAATAGGCTGAAAGTAGGGCAAGATCTCTGTTCTTGGTAGGACTTAGGCCCTTTGACAAAAAAAAAAATCCAATTTCCACTCAATGAACACTAACAACAAATCAAAAAACCTCAACAGCCTGTTGCTTAGCAAGGGAATCAAAACTATTACCAATGAAATAAAAATCCTCCAACAGCCACAGAGCCACTGAGGCATCGTCTTAGCTGTTGTGCTCTGACACATTACTTGCAAAGGGACAACGTTGACAACTCGAAGTTTAGGTCTCTGAGGTCCCAGTGCAGAAGGTACTGTTTTCTATCTCTGAGTTCCGGTGAGGATCAAACATATTTTCCATCATCTTTATTAACTCGGTCTAATTTGGCAGAAAACCCAGGAAACTGTGCCAGTTTTACTGCCCACGGTAATAGAGAAATAAATCAGTGACGGGTGCCAAGCAGGCATGCTAGTGGCACTTCCCGTTTGGGAACGGTCCAAGGGCTGCAGCAACGAGCCGGGGAGCGGAGTTTCCTCAAAATACAAACACCGCTGACACAGCTCCTCACTGACAGAGTGTCCCTGGACAAGGAGGTGGCAGCTGAGTGCGAGAGTGTGAGCCCAGCGAGCCCAGGAACACGGCAGAGACTTGGGTTTTGCCTGGAGAGAACCAGAAGAGGCACCAGAAGGAAAGAGAGAGGGATAAACAAAAAGTCTGGGCTCTTGGTCTCCAGAAGTCTTCCAAGGCACTGCACTCACCTGCAGTTTTAATTAACCTTATTAACAAATCCAAGCTGGCCTATGAATGATTCATTATTTTAAGCTAAGCAGCAAAGTCTGCATCATGCTCTGAGGTTCTCTGTTCAAGGCACAGTCGCTGGTCACCTCGGGACTGCCAGCCACTCGGCTACAGCACGAAAGTGCTGAGTAACTTGAGGGAAATCCACGGACTGTACAATGCAGAATGGGGCCCTCAATATCCTCTTAATGAGTCTAACCCAAGGCATGGTGGATGCCTAAAAGCAGCTGCAAAACTCTGCAAAGAATCCATTTGCAGTTGTCTTCTCAGTGACTTCCTCAATTACACACTTATTTTGTTCTCCAGTGCTTAATGCTGGAAAATATTTTCTTATTCTTCACAGGTTTTATTACATCATCTCGAACTGCTGTGAAATTCTTCTCATTCAATTCTCCATTAGGTGTGTGTCACTATTTCTGGAGCATCTTCTTACTGAACACAATTCACTTTGGTGCACTGCTGCTTCCCCATTTTTGCCCAGTAGCAGCAGCTTCAAAGGGTCCTCGAGTGCAATTAGATAAATATCTCGCTGCCTAAAGCCTGAGCACAGGAAGCTGGGGTTTCACGATGCAGGGGTTCAAACACAAACCAAAAAAACATTGCAAAGGGCTTGATTTGCAGGTACCTGCCCCCTCCTTCCCTCAGACAGCAAGCATTTTGGAGATCTGTATTAGTGGAAGGCCTTGCAATACCCCACACTGTCAGGTTGGCAAATGTTGTGTTGGCTGAAGGCAGAGCCAACAGCTATCTGTTCTGATCATCACTCACCTTGGCTCAACTTCCAGAGCTGCTGTGAGACCACACTGGCAACAGCTAAAACCCCAAAGGTGGATGGTGGGGAATCTCTGCACCAGAAGAGGTTTTTGCCTGCTCGCTTTCACTCGGGGAAGCTTCCTACTCGGGCTGCCATTCCCCTGCTGCAGGCAGGGTGGGATAGGAAAGGAGCTGCACACATGAAATAACTCTCCACCTTTTCACCCAAAGATCTCAAAGCCCCTTGAGGTGCTGGGGGAAACCTTACACTGTTACAGACAGGGAAAGCAACGTCTGGAGACTGCAGAAGCAGAGCTAGTAACGGTGCTTGTGGTCTTCAGAAACCTAATCTCACCCTCTGCACAGCAGGCTTGCAAAACTGCAAGGAAGGCTCTGCAGTACCTATGCAAGCAAATCGTGTCTGTGATGCTGTGATTCTGTGACTTCAGAGGTCCAGACGTCAAGAAGAGCCAACTGCTCCTTTCTTGAACGAGAAGCTGCCTCTCCCCACGGCACCCGAAGCCGTCATTCTTTTCTGTGACTGCAAAGCCTTGCTCTAAGTGCATTACTGGGGAAAAAATAAGGACAACAGCACAAATAAAAAAGCGCCCTGTCAGTATTGCAATGAATTAGCTTACGTGCACAATCAGGTTATCAGTAATACTTCTGACAAAATGCATGGCTTCCACCATCAGGGCTCAGCGGTGTGCCGGTCTTTAGAACAGATCCCGTGATGGATATCCCCACGCAGAGCCCTAACTGCATTACGGATCCTTAGTGAGGGGATGAATAAGAGGAAGGAGTTTCAGCAGCTTTTGAAACCTGGTATGGGCTGTGACACCGTGGAGAAGCCCAGCCTCCTATGCTCCGACCATTCTTTCCCAATTTTAAATTAATCTCAGTGACTTCTTCCCTCTTCATCTGGCAGTTTCTTTGCCCTGGAACAATGAGGAACTGAACTACCTTTTACATCCAGCCGATATTAATCCACCACACCTCCTTTTGTGTTCCACGTTGCAAGTTGATTAATAAAATGATTTGAGAGAGAAGACATGAAAACAAGCTAACGAATATGGGTGGTGCCTTACAGGACACAATCTACTCAGGGCACAGGGAAAGGTGGAGGAGAAAGTTGAAAGCAGTTCAGACTGCACACTAACTCCTCTCCCCTTCCTTACCACAGCTCATGGGATCGTTTACCATCCTTGGTACAACACATCCCAGAACATCGTGTAAAAGCAGGAGCAATTTTTGGCCACATAACCAATTAGATGCTTCTGAAGGTACAAAGAAGGAGTGCCAAGGCATGCGTTACTCCCCCAGCATTCCTGAAGGTATGATGCTCGCTCCTGCTGTCCAGATGTTGCCGCTCGTGCCTGCGCTCTAATCCCACGACATCCAGCGCTGGGAGTCATCGGCAAGTCCTCATGGAGCACGAAGAACGCAGGTTGGGATCCAGCACGCAGCTGGCAACACCCAGGCAGGACAAGCCATTGCCAGCATCTGCTTTGTCAAGTTAGCTCGTGCCCTATTTGTATGGTGGTTTTTCTTTGTGTGTTTGTTTTTCTGTTTGTTTAGTGGCTTGGGGTTTTTTTTGGGCGTGGGTACAATAACATATTTCTGTACAAAAGCGGCTAAAAGAAGGGTGCATGGATGAGGCTCTTCATAGTGAAGGACCAGCTCGTATATTCGTACGGAGCAAATTAGGAAAAAAAAAGTATTAAAATCCTGGAGCCAAGCACTGCAGTAAGAGACAGACTGTTCAGGACCAGGCAATTTTTAACCCCAGCAAGTCTGTGATTACAGTTTTCCTCATCTACCTCATGAGGGAGATGATCTCAGCACGCACTTGTGACCGTACAGTCATAGCCGTGACTCCGGCAAGCGGGCTGAGACAGGAAGGAGCTGAGAAGCACCAGCCCCCAGCCTGCTGCGGGCCGCTGGGTGGGTGACGAGGTGCAGCATCACTGTGGGAAACGCTGCTCAGCTGACCCAGCCATCTGCCTCCATCCGAAGGAGGATGCACTTTTGGGTTTCGCGTGCAACTGCGAGCTGACAGGCGGCATGTCAGCAGCTAACGACAGCGCGTTGTCACGTATTTCCCCTCGTTAATATTTCTTTTTCCCTTTCCGAAGCCTGGTTGTGAGATGAGAAAGCATTTCGCAATGTGGCCAAGATGTGCCTTGGAGTAAAGGAGGTTACAGAGGGAGCGGGGAAGGGAAACCCAGAAAGGGTCCGTAGAGGAAAAAGGTCAGCAGGCGTTTTGTAGTGGTTTTGCTCGGGTGTCCATCAAAAACACACCTCGGTGCTGACCACACTCCCATCTGAAGCTCAACCATGATGTAACACAACCTGCAGAGCTGCAGACAAACATTCTCCTCTCCAACCTGAGCTTTTGGTGGGGTCACTGAGAGCCCAAGCACACAACAAACCTGGGTAAGCCCAAAACAGGACAGGCTCTGTTACGAAGCCACCCTGTTCAGGACAATTGCTGTCATGTTCCCTCCTTAATAAATATTTAGTTTCTTTGTGAACGGAAGGCCTGATATTTTATCCATGGCACAGCCAGTGATGCATGTGCTTTACATTACAAATACACATGCTTTTAACTCCAGCCCACTAGCTAATACTTTTAAAAGTATAAATTCCCCTCTGGAGAAAAGTACTTCCCTAGCTGGGTGGCACTGTAATGTGGACCTTATGCCCCTCTTCCCACTGACAAAGAGCCCTTGCTGAGGAGGGGGCACCCTACCTTAATTCCCAAAGCAAAGTTTTATTCACTCCAGGAAAAGCCACATCAGTTTTACTTTTATCACCTTAACCAGGGAGCTTTCACCAGCTGAGGGCAGAAATCCCCCAGACAGCATTTATCTTCTTTCCAAATAAAAATCAAACAACTTGCCTTCTTTAAGGCTTACCAAGCCCTGTAATATAATGCTAAGAAGCCAGTCAAACAGTTCCTCGCCTCTGCACCAGCAGCATTGCCTGATAATGACCTTGTGGGGGAAGAAAATGAAAGAGATACGGTCCTAACAACTGCCGCACATCTAGCGAAGTGAACCATTACAGATGAAATCCCCTAAGAAAGGGGATAAACTACCTAAAGCTATCCAGCTAATGTGCATGGCATTAAAAGAGCCATAGATAAGATTACAGCAGTGAAGAGTTGGATCCTTAGTGGGGAAATCCTCAACCAGCTGAACTGGAGCTGCTGAGCAGACCTCGCCGTGGCTGCACCGTGAGTTTCGGCTTCGTATGACTCCGAGGATTCCTCTTGCAGCCCTCGAGATGTCTGTGACATTACCACACGCAGTAATATCAAGCACTGCAGTGGTTTGGATAGGGAGATACAAAGTCTGAACGAGTAATGACCCACTGGAAAATTCATAGCGACAGACGGGAAGATCTGGTGCCCTTCAGACACCTACGCCCGCTGCCTGTGGCTTCGGAGCAGCCACAACACTGTCTATTGTAAAGAGCACTGTTCCTGTGGAAACAGTTGCTTACTGTATTTTAAGAGATGGAATAAAAATGCTTTAGATTTATAGATTTTGGCAACTGCCTATTTACTGAAGATATATATTATAAAAAAAAAAAAAAAGTCTTGCTCTTATCGTTGATAGTCAATGAAACTATGAGGCTCAGATAGAGACTATTTATTGTTGTGTGGCTGAAATAACTGAAAGAAAGCATCGATTTCTTTGCAAGTAAGATTTCACATGCCCAGAACTATTAATACCAGGAGGCTGCTTAGCCACCCTAGGAACTGAACCACAAAACTTACGTTGGGAAAACGCCGAGGACCTTTTCTGAGGTCAAGGAGATTCTTTCTGAACCATCTCCCAGGAGTCGAGCACAGGGGCTCCAAAGGTTGTTTAAAACCAGCAAACCTCAGGAAACTTTCTCTCACCTAATTGTCACATCCAGAACAGCAATAGGCACTTACAAGATGTTACAAAAATGAGAAGTGATATTGCTTAAAAAACAATGAATACTGCATACACGTTTCTGAGGCAAATCTTTGTGGTAAGCTTATTTATATATAGAAATAAACCCACTGGCCTTGTATTAATCATGAGCAGACTTTTCTCTATGGAAAGGGAAATGACAAACTTAGAAGGACGTGTCAGACACCTTCTGAGATCACTTCCATATAAGCTAAAATGTGATGACTTGAAGGACCATTCCTTCTCTTTGCAGGAAACCACCCTGACTCTACAATTTTATTCTTGACAAAAATCAGAACAGTAATTCTAATACACACCATGCAATGATTACGAGTGGAGATTTAGTTCTAAGATTCTTCTAAAACTCCGAAGTTCTGAAGTTCTTAACCCTCAGGCTTTTACCCAGAAGAGACACAACCGGAGGGAACACAACCAGAGGGATTTCTGGTAGGCACAGCGCTAAGTGAGCACTGCAACAAGTACATGCCGCGTCCTGTCTGCCTCTCACCGCGCTCATGTTTACAGGCACTTCTACCCCACTAGAGTTAACACCCTTTTTTTTTCTGCACAGATGCAGCAACTGCCCACCCAAGAGAAGCTAAACGACATGGCTTTCAGCACCTGTTAAATGGCAAAAAGCAGAGCGGGTTATATATTGTGATATTGTGTATATCCAACAGCAGTAGCTAAACGCCGGGAAGAACATAGGATTGATTACGAACTGACAAATTATCAGTCAAGCTCTTCAGTAGACACGAAATAAAGGGAAATGCCATCTCAATATGAGCCTTTGATCAGGAGGAGATAACTATCCTCAGCCCCCCTTTCTTTCCAGATGTCAGCACTGCCCTGCACGGGCAGCAGAATGGACGCTGCCTTCACACGGCCCCAAAACCACACTTCTCAGCCCATTACGTCAACTCACGCCGCTTTGACTGATATTTTCTTCATCACACTGGGCTGTGAAATGGGTAGGTGAGAAGCAGAGCCACAAGCAGGAAGCTCTCCACCTCTCCTGCGGCACATGGGCTGCCCGTGTGGCACAAGGGCACAAATCTGCTGGGCATCCTCTTCCACCTGCCCTGTGCCAGCTGCCACAAAGTCACGAGCCTGCTGAAAAAGGGCTCCATCGTGGCTGAACACAAAACCCATTCCTAAACTAGATGACTTTGTAAGCATCCATCCAAATGTTTCATCCTTAGCTAACACAAGAATGTATTTTGTCTACAAGGGGCTGAAAGCCCTTCTATATTTGCATTATAGCCTGGATTTTTGATGCTTTATTCCTTTTTTGTCTTCCCTATACCACTTTTGTCTTTCAAAGGGGGAGGATAGGGCCCTGCCAGCTGTGCTGACCAGCACGGTGAACACTACGAACATGACACTGCTCCGGGCTCACTCCAGAACTATTTAGCACGAGGTTACAAAGGAAGGTGAAGCATGTTCCTTCACAGAACCAAAAAGATGGGAAAAAGCTTGCTGTTACCTTTACTGGCAAGATAGGATAAATGTTACTATAGCTTGTTAATTGAAAATGTGATCAGAATCAGTTACTATCATTAAGAACTGATGGGGTTGTTTTTATAAGGGAAGACAGAAACCCCCCTAGGCTAGGGTAAGCCACCCATTTTTGCTCTACTCCAAACCAAAACAGCTCAGTTGCTTGGACCGTAGCTACTAAACCACCACAATTACATCTCATTTCACTAAGAAGACTTCATAAAACAGCATTTTTCTTCGTGCAGGTCTGTAAGCTGCCACATCATGAATCCTCTCCAGAAACAAGAGGCTGAAACTTCTAAGAAAGGAAAGGGCTGGCAATGGCCTGACAGGCAGTGTCCTGTGAGTGACCCCTTCTCACAACCCAGTCTTGTGGGTGCGATTCTTGCGGGTGCTCAAAGCTCCTCCTTTCAACTTTTTACTGTTATAAAGCAAAGAGATAACGAAGTGCTAAGTTTAGGGCTCAATCTTGCAAAACGATGATAATCAGCAACACTCCTACAAAGCCCTGTTAGGGGACGGCTGAACACCCTACACATTTGACACCACTGTAGATTTTGCATTAAATAGCGTGTACCAGCTTTGACAAGAAATCCCACCATAGATTTGGACCACACAGGAACATTTTCCTCACATGATTACGTTTTCTTCCAGGCTTCGCAGCAAGCTGCCTTACAGAATAAATTGTCATTGAATATATTAATGTGAGATGCCTCAGTCTGCGAATGACCTAGATAATAAACTCGTTGCACAGAAGCCAATTTCTTCCTCCTTCTCAGGGCTCCACGAGCACTCTTTGTGCTCAGTAAATAATGTATAACCCAGCTATCATAAATCCTTGTTGCATGCAGGAAGGAGGAAAGAAGCATGTCCAGTTCTGCACCAGTGTAACTGGGAGAAAAGTGGGTAACTCCACTGGTGCCACTGGAAATCACTGGTGTAGACCTGGAAGGCAGGAACAGAGGAAGTCACTGGGCTCCTGTTGTGCTGAAATCCCACAAAACATGCGGATGGACTTTTTACGGTAACATTTCACAACAACAGAGAAAGACGACAACTTTCACTTCAAAATTATTAAAAACAAATACTAGAAAGAAGTGAGGTACGGAGAGCGTCACATGGAGCGTGACAGAGCTTGGGGGAAGGCCGGGAACTGGGCCCCAATGCAGGAAAGATTTCTCTCTCTCTCCTTCAGATTTAAAGCATTTAAATCTAAAGAAACTTAAATAAGAGGGACAAGATAAAAGAAAATATTTGGTGAATCACTCCCCAGATTGCAGCCCGTAGACCAACATACTTTTCCTCTTCTGGATCCTGGGCAAAAAGCCGACAGGCTGCACGGCCTTGTTTACACAGGAAAATAAATGCAGGACAAAGTAGGAATTCAAACAGGATGAGCTAGTCTTTTACCAGTTCTTCATCCACAAGACCTTCCTTATTCTGAATCAACTCAACCCAGAACTGAATACATGTAATAATTGGCACATTGACCGGTTTGGATGGAGAGAAGCACTCTGGAGATTAACGCAGGCATCCACAAGCCAGGCCCAGCACTACCAGGAACCAAGTTTTGCAGCTGTTCTGTCAGATAAAAGCTCTTGGGAGCACCGACATCCCATCTCATTTTTACTCTCTAGTAAAAACGTCCTTCAGACTGCAGGGCCGGCCAGCCCCAGCGAGCTGACACCATCCCAAATGGTCTGACAGTGCCCGTCGCCCTCTTCTTCAGGCCTACAGCACTCAGCTATGACCGGTCCAAGGTTGAACCTCCTCTATAAACCTGAATGACTACAAGTATTTTCTACCCAAAAGCACTAAAAAGATTTGCAAACTAAGACCCTGCTGCTATACTGTAGGAGGTCGAAGACACAAAAGCAAGCGGAGATGTATGAAGAATAATTTCCAAGCGGCATCTTGCTTACATAACAGAGTAAAATAAATTTACTCGTGAGAGAAGCACAAAATCTGGTACTAGGCCAAGATGGAGCCCACTGACAAAGAGCCACGAAGCAAACAAGAAACAAGCAAAGGAAAAAACAGAAACCACAAAACAGGCCAGACAGAGGGCTAGAAACCAGAGGTGCTGTGGGGAGGGACGAGCTGCATTTTCAGCTCAAATCAGACCGGCTTGCAGTCAAAATCCTGCCCTTGAGGATGGCTGATACTAAACATAGGACACAAAGGCAGAAAAAACAATGTTCGGATAGGGAACTATCATTTCAAATCTCCTCTAAACCCCTGGACACATGCTGTCAGAATACAACTAGTAGTAAACTAGTTGTAATGGCCTGCGACAGAACAGATACACATCCTGCTTCTCACATCCTCTCCCTCACTAGCCTGTATCAGAGTGGTTACTGCTGATCTGTCAAGTGATTTTGCACTGCAAATCATCATTTTTTGACCTTTTTTTTTTTTTCCCTTAAAGGCAGAGCAGACACGTACTACTCACTTTCCATATCATACTTTTAGATGTATGCCCTGTGTGGACATACTTGACAGAATATACCTGTAATGCAAGAAACTAAAAATAAATAAATGGTCACATAATTTCCAGTAAGGCCTGTGCCAGCAACATCCTGTTAGTTAAAAAAAATAATAAACCTCTCTCCCACATCACAAACAGAAGCTGCCCAACTTTTCCTTCTGCACCAGCACCTCGCCTCCTATCTGTTCAGTGGCAAGGGAACCTCTCCTGGAAGGAGTTTGGAGAGCTGCCACCCCACCACCGATTCAGACCCAATCACCTCACTAATGAAACTCGATACTTACGAAACTTGGCAGGTGCACACCAAGAAAAAGTTTTTATGTCGTGTCATCTACCGGTTCACACTCCCCTCCCTCTTCCCCTGCCAACATTTTTTTTGTATTGGCAAAGCTCCGGCTATAGCCGTGTGCTTTCACTCCGGTATGAGCTGCAGCAACCCGAAGGGCAGGTCTGCACCGAACAAAGGCACGCAGAAATGATTTGTGTGCAGTGTCGAGGAGGGCTGGCAGAAGAGCTGAAATCTTGTCCTCAACGTGCCTTGTGTCTGCATTGCCCTGTGCCAGAGCTCCCAGCCTTCCAGCCTGAACAACTCTTCTGCCTTCCCCCTGCCCAATGTGCGAGGAGCAAAGCAGGGAGTGGGCTGGCAGCCGGCAAAAGAGCTCCGGCAGCCTGCGGGACAGATCCCGTCATTGATTACATGCCTCTGGTCTTGTGTAACAAGGGCGTGCGAGGCCTCACAGGGGCAGAAAAAAGCACTTTCTCCATCACCTTGGGCCCAGCATAGATACCAAGATTTTCACATTAAATACCAGCGGTGGCAGGATGGCCGAGCAATGCCTGCTCTCATGGAGCGTCGTGCTAGCACGGCCGAACGTGGCTGGCATCCGTTCGTGGCGCTGCCCTTAAAAATAGAGCAGGATGCTTTCCTCAGCGACTGACTTCACTGGGCCATCAGAACATTTCGTGACGTCAAAGGATAAAAAAACGTCCTTGGCTTTACAGAAATCTCAGTCGTTTGTCTGGCTTACCTTAAGTGGTTTAGCAACATTAATTGGATGCTCCAGGATGCACTTTGTTTTTAGAAGTACATTTGCTATCTTTGATATAATTATACAGCAAGCCTCTCCCTCACATCCAGCCATCCCTCCTTGTTCTAGCACAACCGAGGGCATGGCTCGGGGAGGAAGAACCGCAGGGTGACCTGCACCGGGTTCGTCAGCCAGGGCTGCAGCCCGCACGCTGCACAGCAGGGCAGGGGAGGAATAAGCAATCAGACCAAAACTGCTCGCTGTCTCCAGAAGAAATGAAGTCTACAGAAGGGTTTGACGTGCATTAAGTGCAGCCTAAATGGGCTGAGATGCTGGAGGCAAGGCGTGATGCCTGATCCAGAATCCCTCGCGGAAGCTGCCAGCAACAATCCTGCTTGTCTTTCTTCCCCATGGTTACAGAAGAAGTCCCCGACTCCTCGATTGTTTTAGCAAAGCACAACAGCTACAATCGTCCTGAAACATCAAAGGAGCTTTAACAGTCTGCAAAGGAAGGGTGGGAGTCTGCCCCGGTTCAGTAAGGGATATGCTTTCGTATTGAATTACGCTGTAAACCAGTTGACTTTTTAATGGCATTTCAATAGCTCCAACTGCCCCCTTGACAATCTTTTCCGCGGGGGTTTATTGCCTATAAGCTTGAGATGGCTAGGAACCAAATCATTACTCAGAAACTACTCAAAAAACAGAAAGCCACGGACGGCCTGGATGAGACGCGTTTTAACAGCAAGACCTGTGGTAACAGCTAAAAATAAAACGCGGACAGACCGAGGCCTCCCCCCGCCGGTGCAAGCAGCAGGGGCTGCACAGAGCACGGCCGGGACTGAGAGCTTCCTGCACTGCTCGATGTGCACTTGCTGCTGCTGCTGCTGCCCCAGCCCCACTCCTCCGCCTGCACAAGCAGCCTCCTGTACAGCAGCGAGGGGATGGCCGGGGCTCCGGTCTGCAAACACCCCCAGGAGCTTTTTCTGACCCTGATGTTGCTGAAGGACACCCTGCATCCTATCACAAGCCTCCAAATTAGCAAGGGTTCAAACAGACAGCTCCAGAAAGCCTTGGGTGACTGCAGGAAAGGGAGCCACCCGCTCCACACCACGCCTGGAAGTGCCACCAAGTGCCACCAGGTGCTGCGTGTCAGCCCACGGCCCCGCACCGGCACACGCGTGGGCAGGCGAAGCCAGCACGGGCTGAAGTTTCGCTTTGAGCTCTGCCGACAGCGTATTGCATAGAGCAGGCTGGGCTCCTGCTGCAAACCTCAGCCCAGCACGCACTCAGCACAGAGCCGAGGCACTGGGGACCCTTGGGTGGGACTGGGGTGAGCTCTTGGCGTTGCAGCTCCTTGCAGCTGGGGAAGGCGAGGTGATGATGCTGGGTGCGTCCTCTCCGCACATGCTGCCAGCTCCCGGCATCCTTCCTAACCCCAGCCGTGGCAGGACCAGGCACCTGGCTGAGTAAAAGAGAGACAGCTTCCTAGCCTGCTGCATCCGTCTCAAAGCCAGGGCTCAAGCACCACCCCTGCCGGCATCCCAGTGGCTCTGATCACTGGAAATTGGGTTTTCTTGTGGTTTGGCCAAACCTTTCATGCCTCAGATATCCTCAAGAGAAAAGAAACAAAACACCTCTCAAGCAAAATGCCTGAGTTCTCCAAGGATGCTCACAGTTGCCAGTCAGACCTTGTCTTGGGGAGGAGCTCATGGATGACAGACGTAGAGAACGGGCTTGGCTCAACCTGTAATGCTGAAACAGGGCAGTAAGCACGCAGCTCTTCGCCACGCAGTCAGCTTTATTCTCTCTCATCTGCCTTCATCAGTAGAACCATTACTAGCAACACGATCCAGGATCACATAAATACTTGACATATTGCAAAAATTAGTCCTTCTTTATTTTTTGCAACTTTTTTTTTAGGCCACAAGGCTCGCTCGAGTAGCCTTGATGCACTGACCTGGTGTTTGGAGGGGTTTGTTTGTGGGCACAAAGCCCAGCTACGTGCCAAGCTGAAGAGAAGAGACAAAACTGTGGAAGCTTTCAAGAACTCTCTTAGGTTCTTGCAGCAAGTGTGTTTCCCCACTATTCCCATTCAACAATGTGACTGCATATCAGTAATAATAATTACAGAAACAACTGAAAACCTAACAAGAAATAGGGATGGACCTTAATTTACTCAAGCCTAGTTTGCAACTAATGAGCAGCCCGACTTTCATATAGGTGAGAGATCTACACACCATCTACATGGTTGTCCCATGCGTGGAGATGGGAAATCATACACCCAGAATACTACTGCTCGTCATTTCAGCCTGCTACTGACCTGTGGATGGGGAAACCATTTACTGGACAGCGTCTTCTTTTTGAGCTCATTTGCCCAGCAGTCACATCACTCTCTTCAAATCTCCTCCGAAAACTCACAGTGACCATACACATCACAAAATGCTCTGTCAACAGCTATACAATATTTTTGGCTTCCTGATGCAAGTTTTGTCCACCTGTGAGCCCGGTAGTACTTGGCCCACCACGCCTTGGCTCTCTGACAAGGTCACCATGCTCGGGGGAAGAAGCTGTGTTCTCCTTTTCAATTTAATGTTCAATAAATTAGACAATCGCATACAAGCAAGGGTAAAAAACAATTCTTTTTTGCTTAAAGAAAGGAAAAATCATAGAACAGGGTACAGATAAAAGAGTTCAGGTTAAGCAATGCACAGGAATTATTTGTTTTAATCTCTTCCTGCAAACAAACCTAGCAGTTCTCACATGAGCACATGGCAACAAACTCATCAGGAAGTTGCAATTGGCTCATTAATCTAATAGTCCATCTGTTATCTAATTTCCTTCAGTATACTGTGATAATTTGCTATTTCAAGATTGAGTCACAGAAGGTTTAATTTTAACTCCTTGTTCAAGTGCTAGGAATGACACCTCTCTACCCATGCGCTACCAATTTTTACACTCATAATTAACTCATTCCCTGGTAACGAAGCAGCTCAGTATCTCCTGTAAATACTACCTCCCCGAGCTTAAAAATGAGTTCTGCCACTACGTACGCCTTGTAGGAATAACTCTACATATCGTAAACTTCTCCACTTCAGCTGCAGCTCAGTACTCCGAATTATTTCTGGTGTCTCACTGACCTACGATTGCCTCCTATGCTGCACCCAGAGACAGCTGAAAAGGAGAAACCACCTTGCAGAGCTGCACAGACAGAATAAAAAAGAGATGTCAGTGTATGCTAGGGCAAAATTAAAGACATGCTTTAGAAGAAACTATTCAACACCTGTTGTAAATCACAACTTCATAGCTTTCAGGTAACAACCGGCTTAATTCTGCACTGCTCTGCACCTGGCAGGGTCATGTGCACCTGTGTAAAATGCTACCATTCAGGTTTGCACAATTTCACACCCACTCATCCCCAGGAAAATGCCTGCCAGAAAGAGCATGGTACTGGCGAGCTCGCCGCCGGTTTCAGCTACATCAAAGCATGCTGAAGGCAGGATGGCATTTATTTGACAGGATTAATAAAAACTACTGCTACTCCGCTGCTTGACAAGTAAATCTAAAAAATGGGAAACAGAGGGCAGGATGCTGAAGTTAATAAGCTTTTAAAGATTTGATTTGTGTAAAGTTTGTCAAATGTGTTTTACAACTAATATGAAAATTAAAAAATATTCAGGCTGTGGCGATTCGTCTACCAGGAAGATTTCGGGAAACAAACAAAAGGGTTAGAAGAGAGAGGTAGTTCTTAAAGAGTCTCCAGAACACGGATTTTAAAGCAAACTGTGAGCACGATACCCTGTCCAGTACCCAGCAGGATGACTCAGGTACACAAGCATCACTGATGAGACGATTCATGTCCGTGCACTTACTCATCTACATAAATGTTTGGGGCGATAATTGCAGCGATGTACCTGCAAGTCACCTGGGAAGCACCAGTGCTTACACACCGAATGCTCCTGCTCGCTTCTCACCGACACTTCCTACAACATTTGTCACCAGACCTTGCAAGAACTGTACCTAAGCACTTTTCCCCCCTCTGCAGAGGACAACCCAGGTTTATCAACAGAACAGCAAGAGCCTGAGAGCTCACACCAAACCTTTCAGGCACTAAGGGAGTGTTCCAGGTAATCTCAAGGCTGTTTTCCTGCGCTCCTCCCTCTCTGGAGGAGCACTCGGGGAGCCGGGGCTGCCCCAGCCCATTTGGCTGCATCACACCAGGTGCATTTGGAGTTTACCAACATACCGTTGTCCTTGTATCTTCTCTGAGAAGCGAACATAAACATTCTATTTCAAACCAAAACAAAAAGCCATCCTTTCTTCCCCCCGCCCCAGATCTCCTTTACCAGACACTCAAACTTCTTCCCAGCTCTGCTCTCCCTTCAGTTCTCTCTCGGGATGCCTGAACATCGTGGGTGCTCTATCCCCGAGGATATTCTTTATGACTGTTTCTCAATCATTTTGTATTAAAGGACTACATAACTTTAGGGAAAAAAAAATCTGACTGCTATTGCAGTGATTTTTTATGTACAGCCTCTGAGGATTTTACGTATAAACTCTGAGGATTCACTGATTTTCCCCTCACGTCATTCCTTTCTTTCCCTGCCTGCATTAGCCTACGTGCTTTTGTTTTTGGGGTTGGAAAAAGGGCAGCATGAGGGATTTCAGAGCGGAGATGTTGCAAATCATCTATAAAACCCTTGCGGTGTCTTTTATCATGCCAGTAGTTCGTGGACCTTGTGTTAGTACACAGCAGCACTTCCTATCCCTCAGACTGCACAAAACCCAGTCACAGCCTTGCCGGATTTATCAAGAAATATTAAATTATCAGGGCAAGATCTTGTTCCCATGTCACCACGCGACTCTGCCTGCACGCTATGCGAGATGCTAACGGAGCAAGTCAAAAGGGAAGGCAGGAGAAAGGGACAGAAGACAAACACTTGCTCACCCTCCCTACTAAATCCACCCCGGTTGTTGTTTTGGGACACTATGAAGGGACAGAAGCAACTCTCCATCTCTGTCTAGGTGCCCTATAAAACGTCAGCTTACATCAGTCGAGTTATCAAACTCGCTGCCTTCCCATCCCATTGCAGCCCTCAGCTCCCGGATCCAGAAGCTCACAGAACATGTGCCTGTCCAGCAGGGAGGAGAAACTCCTCCCTCGCCACCCAGCATCACAAACACCTCAGCAGGCCCCATACTGCACCCGTCTTAAAAATCAGCATCCGTGGGATGTGTGAAAGGAAAGAAACAGCGGGCCCCTGGACGTGTATGCGTACACACGGGAGGTAATATTACTATAGATATTTCGGTAATGTAAATAAGGCCAAAACCCCACAGTAGGGCAGTCCAAACCCCACAAGCAGGCCAGCCCCTGCACAAGCAGGACACCAGCCTTCTGCGAAGCTAAGGTCACTCTCAACAGCAAATAGGAATCACTCCCAACAAATCAAGCAAGCAAAAATATCCTCAAATCCGTGACCCTATGTGCTGAGCACACTCCCTTGCCCTGTCCCACACAGGTCTGTTCCATATTTAAAACTGTTTTAGCACCAGTCACAGGAGCAGCTTCTCCCCAGCAGCACAACGAGCCTGGCAAGCTGGGTATGCACCGACGGAGCTCCCCCTGATGAACTTGGCACCTAAGAATGCTGAAGGAGGAAAAAAAAAGCCCCAATATAGGTCTGTTCAGTGCTCCTGCAGCTGGTATTTCCCCGTAGTCACCCTGGAGATGGAGCATCACACCCCAGTCACCGGCACTGGCTGTGAACAGAAAGCACCGGCGTTCTCTCCAGCGATACCATCTAGATACCTATCGGTTCTCTACGCTGTCAGCTCTCTTTCCTCCACGTCTGATTTTATTGTGGTGGTTACCTGACCACAGGTGCTGAACTTCCTGGTCTCTAAGTTAATACCTGCACGAGCCTTGGAAATTCTGTGTTCTGCGCCTTCTCTGCCGGGAAGAATGTATTTATTTTTTAACTTAATACTTACAAGCAAACTAGTTTGGATCGATACATCCACTTCCTCCTGAGCTACAGCACTGGAAGCAAAGGCACAGCTTTACAGCCTCTGCTACTCCTTTCACTAAGGGCTAAGACATAAAAGAGGTTCTCTGGGCCGGATGTCAGTGACTTGGAAATAACCTAGAATTAACTCTAAGTGAAACCGTGCTCAGCCAGCGCAGGGGTGTACATAATATATGTGAGGCTCGTCCTGCCATTCTGCTCGAAAGACCAAGAAATCTGCATGCACACATCAATCGTGCGAGGATGTGTAGCTCTCAGGAGAAACGCGTCCCTCCCTGGGTATGCACGTTTCCAAGTAGGTCCCTGCATGCAAAGCAAAAGAGGGAAGGCACAAAACCCTGCGAGTCTGCAGGTGCACTTCGCTGGGTACGTCTCACAAACCTCCTCTCTGCCAGGCTACAGCGAGGAGAGACCTCACACCCCTCAGCCACGAAGTCTCAGCCTTACAGGTGTGACAGCTGGGACTTTGCTTTCGGGGTCCCAAAACATGTCACCTGAAACAACACCAGCCACTTACCCCCATCGGTCCGGCCACAAACCTAACACACAGGGACACGGACGTCCCCTCACAAGGGTACCCCCGAGACAAGACAACCCCGCGCTGCCTGCATCTGCAGCACAGGCAAGCAAGGGCAAGCCTGAGCTCTGCAAGCACCCCTGGAGCGCCTTCATTCATTCGGAGGAGCCCAGCTCCGGCCTCTCACCAACTCACCCAGCCCTCGAAGCTGTCGCTGGGGCCCGCCGAGCGCAGGAGGTCTTGGAAGTGCAAGGTGCAGTTGGCCACGAAGTCATCGTAGCCGATGGGGGTGTCGTGGAAGACGGAGAGCTCGAGCTGGTGGCCGTCGGTGACGGTGGCCGAGAACTCCTCGTTGTAGGTGGGCTTGTTGGTCTTCTGCTTGGTGCTGGTCTGCCCGACTCGCACCTGGTCCACGCTGACGGTCACGTAGGGGTCCAGCAGCTGGTAGCCCTTGCGGAACAGCGAGTGGCGGAGGGACCAGCGGGTGGGCTGCAAGCCCACCGCCTCCCCGATGCGCACCTTCAGGTACCCGTTGAACTTCATGGCTCCGGACATGGCCGGGAGGAGAAGGGGACCCCCGGGAGAAAGAAGGGGACCCCCAGGAGAAAGAAGGGGACCCCCGTGCCGAGCCCAGCCGAGCCGTGCCCGCAGCCAGCCCCCGCCGCTCCTCCTCAGGGGGCCGGGCGGCGGCGGCGCAGCCTCCCCGGGGCCATGCCGGGGCCCCGGAACCGCCGCCCCCGCTCCTCGCCCGAGCTTCCCCGCCCGGCCCGGGGCTTCTCGGAGCGAGGAGAGGGAGGGAAAAGGGAAGGGAAGGGAAAACGGCTCGGCACGGCTCGGCTCCGGGGACACCTGGATCGTGGGACGGAGCCGGGCGGGGAGGAGCCGCCAGCCCCGGGAGGGCGGGCCCGGGCACGGGCTGGGAGCGGCGGCGCGGGCGGGACGGGCCCTGGGGTCGGGGGCTGAGGGGGAGAAAGGAGGAGGCGAGGGAGGCTGGGAGAGCTGGAGGATCCCTGGTTCTGCCTCAGGTTTTAACGGGGGAAGCGGCTGCAGGGAGCCTCCAGACTCCTCGCCGCGAAGTTTTGCTGTCCGCTGGGGTTAGCTGAGCGTGATTCAGGCGGCTGGCACGCAGGGGTTGCTGCGGGTTGGTGCCTGCACTCAGTAAAGCCAGCAGCCAAGTGCTGGTAATGACGCTCCAAACTTTGCAGGAGACGTGGTGTGAAGCGGGTAAAGGGGCAGCGAAATCCTGCCATCCCCGTGGTGCTTCATCCACCAACACCTCAGCCAGCTCCGCAGCAGAGGCCATGGTCACCCAAAGGTCCCTCAGGGGACGAGGACACGCAGCCACCCAGCCCTGCTGGCAGCTGGGCCCTCACTAGGGTCAAGCATCTCGGGCACTAAAGGGCCACAGGGCAGCCCCGCGGTGCCCCAGGTTGGGATGTGATGGAAGGAGCTGCTGGCCTCGCTCCACCTTGCTGCGGCTCCTCCCGTCTGGCCCTAGCCCAAGGAGCCCTCCCTGCCCCGACCCAGCTCCTTCCTTGTAGCTGCCGTGTGTAACGCGGTCCTGCGCGGGTGTGGAGGTGTCCTCCTTCCTCCTCTGCCCTGTCTTTTATTTTCACTCCTTCCTGACCCTCTCACATCTCCCCGCTCTCTTCTTTTTGTGTGTTCCTTTCATATTCTTCCACATTTTCAGCCTATTCCTCTGCCCTCAGCCCTTCATCCTCCACGTTCTAAGTGGCAGGCTGCCTCTGCTTTCCCACCTTCTTTCCTTGCCCTTTTCTCCTTCCAGATGCTCCACATTTCACAGAAGCTGAGTGCAAGAGCACCAAGCCAAGAGTCCTGCCAGCCTCAGACCGAGCAGGGCTCCTGTTCCCTCCTCGAGAGAGAGCAGGTGGAACAGGTTCAGTAATGGGATAATTCCTAACAGGGAAGCAACAGTTCTACCAGAAAATCTTGCAGACCCTTAAAATCAGACTTTTGACAAGCAGCCTGCAAGGCTTTTAAGTCCCTTGATCTATAACTCTTAGCTGGAGATAAGAAGTGGTTAAGAATTTTTGAGCTTTGTTAGGACAGGTCATCCTGCAGAGGAACACAGGTCTAATTTCAGAAATGGCCAAGCTGCAGGACATGCAGCCACCACAGGCTCCAGGATCGTGTCTCTACCAAAGTCCAGCTCCAGGTCTTTTAACAGAAGGTAGGGCTAAGCAAGCACAGAGTATCCTGTCCCCATAACAATACTTCAGGATTCAGGGAAATTGTTGGTCTGATACTCCTGAAATACACTTCATCATTAACTATCATCATTTTGGGTAGTTTTCTTCTCCCTAAAGATCCAGTCCTTTTTTAAATCTTCGTGCCTTCATGGATTTTTCTATTCCACAGCAGCGAGTTGGTCAGAAAAAATTAGTTTATTTTCATCAGTTGTGCATCTGCTATCTCTTTAGTTTCTTGTTTCACAACTGTTCTCCTTTCATGACACCATAAGTGTGTATATATATATGGAACAGGCTCCCCAGGGAAGTGGTCACTGCACCGAGCCTGTCTGAATTTAAGAAGAGATTGGACTGTGAACTTAGGCACATGGTCTGAACTTTTGGGTAGACCTGTGCGGTGTCGAGAGTTGGACTTGATGATCCTTAAGGGTCCCTTCCAACTCAGGATATTCTATGATTCTATGATTCTATGATATATATATATATATATATCATTACTTTCTGAAGTGCATCATCATTTGTCATTTTGCACTTTCATCATCTCTGTCCTTCCTAGCTGTGAGCTGTCCCTTGGAGTCTGGGCAGATCCTGTACTGACCAGGATGGTCAAAGTGTTGTAAGTGTTCTTACACCACTTCATCATGACTCTGTGATGACTGCAGACGAGACCTGAAGACAGTGAACTTTGAAGCACCAACCATGAATGTCCACAGGACGAGGCTGAAGGCCTTATAAAGTCTGGAGTGCCTACTCTGTAAACTTCAAATCATCAAACAAAGATTTTACTCTGCCCAGAGGCCCTCAGGGAGCTCAGTGCAATAACAATCAAGAATGATGATTTAAGAAGAACAATTTTTGGCTTAGCCATTTCCCCTGACCTTTTTCTGAGGAAGCAGAGATGAAAGCCTTCCCAAGCAACTTGTTAGAAGTAATCACATATTTACTGACACAAACAGGGAGAAAACAAAATCTGGTAGTTAAAGGTTCAGGCGATGCTGTTTCCTCTGCTTAATCACAGAAGCTGAAGTTCTTTGCTGCGCTGGATTCTCACATATAAAAGTAGGAAAGGGGACATTCCTTTTTCTACACAGTGGCATACTGGATTCTCATGTGATAACGATTCCTGAACCTGGGCATTAAAAAAAAAAAACAGCAACAGTATTGTAAAGCTTACAGAAAATGCAGCTGAGCTATAGTGATATGTGTTTCTGATTAGCGGCAGTACACGTTGCCAGCCAGTTTTCCATTGGAGAAAAAAATTGATCCTGTGCACTCATATGATGTGAACATAACTAATTTTGTTTATCCACTTGAGCCAGTCTGGAACAGATCATCTCGAGCAGCATCTGAACCCACCCCTATTCTGAATTCCCAGCCAAAACCCAAATGACCCATTCTCAAAGAGACCCGGCTAGTGCCGTAACGTCAGAACATACCCTGCCTACTCTCCAGACACCCAAGCAGTGGAGAAACATCCCCAGTTCAGTGTTTTCTTCCAAGAAACAAAACATCCCTGCACAGGGTGACCTTGCGAGGCTGCATGCAGCAGCACCATCTGGTGATGGCTGCTGCATTGAACCTCCTTGCACAGCTTTCGGTGCCTGGCAGGAGCTGGGGTGTCTCCAGGAGCACGGCTTCTCTTCTCCTCCACAGCAGGAGCTCGGAGAACTGGCTCCAGACACGGGCAAGTTGATTCATTTTGTGCCCTCAAAGAGTTCAGGGAGGCCGAGCTCTTCCTGGTGCTTCCTGCCCAGCTGCATGGTTTCCTGAGCAGTCGGCCGATGACACACAGTTGTTCAAGAAATGGACTGCGAAGAGGGCACGGATCTCCTGGTGCTGTGCCTGAGCAGCAGAACAGCCGATAGCATGCAATGGCTACAAAGACAAAACAAAGCACAAGGCAATACAATCGGAATTACAGGTGAATTGCAGGATAAACAGAGAATAGGCACTCCTACTAACCTACCACTCTAGGAGAAGATTTTAGAGCAGTGGTGGACAGACCCCTGGAAAATCAGCTTAGTGCTCACTAATTGTCAAAAAGGCAAACGGACTAGTAGCAATTATTAGGAACAGAACTGAGAGCAAAGCTGTAATGAGGCACAATATATATGGTACACCCATCCCTTATATTGTGTGCAACTCTGCTTCTCCCACCACCTCACAAAGCACAAACCAGAATTAGAAAAGGCACAGAAAAAAAAAGATGATAAATGTGATCAAAGGTATGAAACAGGGCTGTGGAGGGAGAGAGACCGACTAGCTTAAGATTTCTCAGTATGGGAAAGAATGACCGAAGGGGAAAACGTGGCAGAGATCTGTACAATCACACGCCATATGAGCTGGATGAATGGGGAAGGATTTTTCATTTTTTCCCACATAAGACCTAAGGGGCACTTGCTGAAATTATGAGGTAGCAAGTTTAAAATATACAGAAGCAAACACCTTTTCACACTGTGTGTAGCTACAATATAGAATCCATTGCCAAAAACAGATGCCAGAAATATAAACAGCCTCATAAAGGGGCTATACATTTACAGAGGATAGACTTAGTGGTGGCTACTGACCAGCAGACAACCTCAAGAAATCCTTTAACCACAAATTGCCAGCTGGGAGGATTCAACAGAGCAAGGAACACTCTGTGTTTCTCTTATTTCTTATTCCTTTATGCTTAAGCATCTTATTTGTTACTCTGAAGCCTCGGCCACTGGCCACTTTTTGGAACAGTGTGGCTAAGGATGATGAATCTAGGAGAGAATGAGTATGCCTGTTCTGTTCCTCTGGATTGTAATTTCCATATCTAAATGAGAAAGCTCAAGAATGACACTTCTTGAGACTGGCTTAGTCACCATTCCTGCAGATGAGGAAATGGCCAAAGAAGGGACCAACTCCCTGAGATTACTCTTGCATTCTTCCTTCAGGTCACAGTAACCTTAAGGATAAGTTTATGCCAGATCCCTCTTATATTTTTGGTAGCCTATCTGGAAAATTTGCCACTTAGTTTTGCAGACAGTCTATGATTTAAATTTATGATTTAAGCCTGGCCTCGTTTCACACTACAGCCATGCACAAATCAGAGCCCATTCATACATCGTGTAAAAGCCTCCACTTCCTTTTTCCTTCTAAAGCATATACTATTCCCTTCACCAATAACCTATAATTCTCTAATAATTTAGTATCGTCCCCATTTGGCAAGTTAAGAGCAAATGCTTGAACTGCTCCACTTGAA
Organism: Aythya marila; assembly: GCF_965140915.1. Classification (NCBI taxonomy): domain Eukaryota; kingdom Metazoa; phylum Chordata; class Aves; order Anseriformes; family Anatidae; genus Aythya; species Aythya marila. The sequence goes on along the minus strand of NC_139046.1, from coordinate 6,276,717 downwards.
ATTTCTACCAAACACTGGGCACATTCAGAAGCGAGTTAGTAAAGTGATGGAAAAACCTTGGCTTTCACAAGCACCATTGCAAAAATGTTATTGGCATCTCTTGTAGATGGAACTGCAGTTAAATACATTTTAAAAGCATAAAAAATAAAAGAGCTGTGGAGGTTAGTAAAGCAGGAACTAACTCTATTTGGTTCCTATATTAATTTTAGCCTATTTATACAACTTCCCTTTTATAGTTCTTTCTATAACAGTGCTTGTTAAATGTCTAAATAATGACAGCTGCTAAAAACTGAATATCCCATGTGTGGAATCATTTGTGGTCTGGAAAAAAATAATCTAATTCCCCTCTAATGATAATAATTACAGGATCAGTCCAAAACTTACTGAAATTACAAGCAAAGCTGCTATATAAGAATCAGCCCTGGGTTGTACGTCTGCTGTCACTCCTGGTTTATAGTTTTAGGGCAAAGTAGAGAGAGACATTTAGCCTAATATCAGCTTTTCTTATTTAGGATGCATACTTATTTTCCACAGCTAAACCGGAGCTCACATGATCCTTGTTATTTTATTATATATTTATTTACTTTGGAAAACACCAAGTCATTTTATAAAGTGCTGGTGTTATAAACTGCAGAATATAGTTTATAAGAGCACTAACTCCTACAAGCCAACCATTAATACAACTAATGGCCTGTTTGTTGTATTAAACTGATCTCATTTGTCTGGCTCAATTAACAAATGCAGTGGTCATTAACAGTTAACAGCAACTCAGTTATTAGATTTTATTACTTGTACAGGAAACACTGGAGAAAAAACTGATTGTTTTGGTTTACTGGGGTGTATTTCTTTCCCAGCAGTCTTGCCCTATTATTTATAATTTAGCCACTTGCTTATTCCCAAACATAACTGACACGCTCAGGAATGGGTTCAAAGTCATCCGTGTAGCCAGCCAGTTCACTTGCCAGCCCCCCAGCCCCATAAACCTCTCCTTTAAACCAGAGAGCTCCAAGGTACCAGGCATCTGCAGAGGCCCATTTTTCTGCTTTTTCTGCAGCTTTTTGTTGGGCAGCAGCTTCCATCCATATATAAAATGATGGGATTTAAGTAAAAGGTAAAATAATGTGTATCTAGGAGGCTGTAAAATCTCCAGCCTCAGTCATGGTTCTCTTTCTCTGTCTCTCTCTCTCTCCCTCCCTTCCTAATTCACCAAAATCCAACATGCAAGATTAAATGTATATTTTACTTCTTGTTTGGACTGATGCATCAAGTAATGGTGATCTCTTTCTGCCTTGCACAGACATTTAAACCAGGTAATTTTAGGGGTCTCTTCTGGTTGACAAATTAGCTTAGAGCAAACACTTGTACATGAGGAATATCACTCGGTGTCATTAAGCTTGGGAGGACCTCCCATATTCTGAATGCTAAAGACCCCTGACACACACCTTCCTTGCTCTGCTTTCTTCACCCTGATTTAGTTCACAGCAATAGAAAAACAATACCAGCGAGGGACCAACAAAGGCCTGTCATGAAGGTGGCTTTCATCAAGCAGTCTGAGCAGCTCTCTTCACCCTGCATTGCCGCGATACACAAATGAGGGAGGAGACACCCACAGCTGTGTTGTTAGTCCTCTTTGGAAACAGGATCTTCTGGACTCCCAGCAGCCAGTGTTAGGGCAGACTGGTACTGCAAGACAACTATCAGAGCTTCTGAGGTGGAGATACGTGGAGTGACTGTGCCTTACCCTCTGTGGGGTAAGTGTGTGTAATGATGCTGAAATAACTCAATTTCTGAGCTATTGGGCTGTGTATAGCCATAAGTTCTCTCCTCCTACAAAGGCACAAGGCTATACCTAGAATAAAACCATTTACTAAAGGTTTTGGTGGATCAGAAAGGTATCCAGCACAGTGGTGACACTGCCGGCTGCTTAACTGCCCGAAGAAGAAAGGCTGCACTCCTTTAAATGATGTTCACAAGGCAGTGTCTGAGCATTATGCACTGGAGACACCCCACCAATCCTCTTATTTGGCTGATCAAATAGGGTCTTACCATGGTTTGATTACACACAGAGTGATCAGAGGGCCACAATGGCACAAAAATTTGGCCAAATTACAATAGCCCACTGCTACCTGCAAACCCATTCGGATGCTGTGGCAGCCAAAGGGTCCTATACAGCATCACGAGGAAGAAAGGTGAGAGATTTTGCTAAGAGCAGGCACAGGATGCTGCTAGTTTGTATGACCAGCACAGGCAATTTGAAAGGTTTTCTGTCACCCCTGGGACAGAGGTTAAAGTCTCTTCTGTGTGCCAATGCCTGAGTCTCACTGGTGTGGGCATGGGGAAGTGTAATGTTGAAGTGCTGGGGACTGAAAGATACAAGTCAGCTTATCTGCTCCTGCCTATAAATGAGAAACTTTGGATACAACTTCTCTCCTATCAGCTTCTGATAACAACTTCCTTCCTACCCTCTTTCCCAAGCTAGCACGTGCTAACATATTGTGCAACAGAACCAGTCAGACAAGAAATGGGAAGGTGTTTAAGAAGCCCGAAGATGAGCACATTACACCATTCAGAAGCTGACTCAGTGGAGACTTGCTAGCAATGGCCCCAGATCCTTGGGCATGTGTGCATCCTCCCTACCTTGTAGTGACCGAGAGGGGCGACTAAAAAGAGCATCTCTGCCTCTTCTAGTTCCTGCTACAGCTCAGAACATCAAATCCCGGGATTTTCCATGGACAGCAGGACTGTTAAAACACAGAGGAGACAATGCAGACTTTGCTTTACATGCAGAAAGCAGGTGGCAGATCTGTGATCCAGATCTTTGCTACAAAGAGTATGAGCTCCTTGCTCCCTGGTCTTGCATGAGATACCATGCAGCTTCACCAACCTTCCTCTCCTGCTTCACGTCCGTCTGCATCCAGCTCCCCTTGCAAGAATGGGTCTTTCAAACCAGTCACTGTGCATTTCACGAAGCATGTTATTCCTTCCATTTGCTTCCACTGAATCATTTTTCTTTCTCCAAGGATCTGGGCGTCAGCAGAGGAAGAGATCCTGTCACTGCAAACAAAAATTATGTTATCGTTTGCTAGTGGACCCAGCCAGCCAGCAGCGACAGGCTGGTGCTTCCATTTGCGAGATGGCTTGATTTATTCTTTCCATACTACTCAGGTCACAAGCTACCGCCTAAGCCAAGTTACTGAGCCTTAACTCAGCTCATTTTAAAAGAAACTGATCTAAGAAATTATGTTAACATTCAGAGGGGAGTGTCAGGCCAGGGCCTGTTGCTGCAACAGTACATAGCTTTATTTCAGATCAAGGAAACCTAACCTGGTGTTCCCAACCAGAGAAGCAAGGTTTTAGTGAGGCCCAGAACTGAGCCTTTAAAACTGTGGTTCCCTTGTCTCTGCAGCACACACCTGATCAGGCACAGATGCAGATCTTTGAAGTAAAAGCTGCCAAGATACCCTGGAGGAAAAATAACTTCTGGAGGCAGCTGCTTGCCACAGCCAAATGGAGTCCTCACGGTGACAGCCCATTTCCTGGGCTCCTGAGCTACTCAGACAAAAACAAGAAAACTCCAAGGAACAAGCTGAAGGCAAGATGAATAATGCTAATGAACATATAAAGTCCAGACTTTTGGGAAAGCACCTTTGTTCTACTTCACCTGACCAGAAAACCTCCTCTGGTTTCATTCCTGTCCATTTTCCCTTTCCAGGACTTTTTCTATCCTTCCTCTGTCCCTGCTGCAGGGATCCACCTACTGAGAAATGGCCACAGTCAGGGTCATCAAGATTTCTTCCAGCAAGTGCATGTATTTTGGGCATGGGCTGACAGTCTTGACCTGGGAATAGTCCTCTCTTAAGCCACCTAGCATCCTCATGCTGTCCTTGGCCAACCAGCATCACAGCAGAGGGACATCTTCTACAGTCCTTTGGCTGAGGTTAATGAATAAAACAGGAAAGGAGTAAGTCCTGAGGGTTGTGTTGGTCAGGTGTCAGTCATGAAGTAAATTAAAAGGGTGAAGGAGAAGACCAGCCAGGGCATCACGGGATGCCACTGTAGGACAAACAGAACCTCGGTTCTGTACCCTGGGCTGCTGCTCTATCTCCACTACCAAAGATGCGAGGTAGAACTGTTGAACCCAGTCAAACCACTTTTATACCCGGGCAAATGTATTTTTGTGGTATTGACAGGTATCACAGATGGTTTGTATTACAGTCCCAAGAAGTTCTAAGTTCCACTCTCATTAAAGACATACTGAAAGGATTCATAGGCACCAAGGCCTGGGCACACGCTCACTAACTGTTCCTAAGGCTACCAGGAGGTAGCTATGAAGAATGCCGTAGCTGCAAAGTTACAGAGCTCTGCCATCTCACTTGAGTTTGCTCCTGAAGAGCAGAGGGCAAAGTAGGGTGAGGTGCATTCAGCTTGCACGCCTCTGAATCACCAGCAGAGTCCCAGCTGCACGAGACCTTGTGCAGGTGCCAACACGACGACTCTGGGAGAGGAACTCTGCTGGCTCTGGAGAGCCAGGCTTTGCGTTGCTGAGGAGACTCGGAGAAGTTTGGCAGACAGCTCTGAGGGCTGCCACGCTCTGGCCCCCAGGAGACAAAGCGACACCCCGTCTGCCTGCATTGAGTGAGAAATAATCTCTGTGAGAAATCAGCATGAATTGTGCCTGCCTGCCTGGTTCTCATGGGAGAGTCTGAAAGAGGTGAAACAGCAAGTGATGGCGAGCTTGATGCACAAAACCATTGCAGTGGTTCCTGGAGATCTGTTTGAGAATTAAACACTCCAAATGTTCCCCAGAAGTGTTTAATATGAATATTAGTCCTTAAGCAGTAGGACGTTGTCCTATTCCTGAGTAGTTTAACTTTGCATTATTATTTTTTTTTTTTGAAGTCTTCAATTGACTGAACTATGACCTGTGCTAAAACAATAGTAGATATTGTTTAACAGTAAGTAGGTTAAAGAAGAAAGAAAAATAAATGCATTAAAGTAATGGGACTATTATGACTACATGTTGCAGACTCACTCTGTTAGCTAATAATACCTAACTGAGTTGGCTCTTGTAATATTAGCAAAGGATCAACAAGCCCTCAAGGTTCTCCTTTTGGACAGGACTTAGCCTGATCTTTCAGTTTCCTGCCATGTCTCTCATTAAATTCCCTTTTCTCACCAAAAAAAAAAAAAAAAAAAAAAAAAAAAAAATCTCATCTGCTGAGAACTGCACATTCTTTTTATCATCTCAAGTGCTGAACTCTGTTCACTGAAATGCAAGAGTTCGCCAATAATCTCTACTTATCTGTACATTTTCAAGTAACCACAAGAGCTATCGTCTTTCATATCTATAGAGCAGATTGAAGTTGAAAAGCAAGTAGGAAAGGGTTAGAATGAATAGAGTTAAAAGTATACTGAGGTGAGTCTATTATCAAGAATATAGTGATAAAGAGGAATGTTCAAACAGAGAAGGGAACAATTACCCAGACTAGGTGACAAGAAGAAGAAGAAACACGTAGGAGGTACTTCTGGGCATTATTAGCCTTTAAGCTCGACACAAGGAATATAGGTTTCTTTCTTCAGTCCCTTACAAAGAGCTCTCCTCTTGGTTCAGAAGCAAACCCCAGAACATGCCTCAGCATACAAATGCAGTGCTGTGGCAGGCCTGCACTTCTAGGATGTGCTGTGCATCAGATGTGTTTCTCTGTTTCCGCTTTCCTCATTGCTGATAGCAAGAACACATGCTGTGTGTGCACTTACACTGAGATCTTTAAAAGCTCAGAAAATCATAACTCTGTGATACCAAAATGCTAACCCCAGTGCCCCTGATACCAACTGTTAGATTCCTAATTACTTAAAATAACGCCACTGTTGGTGCACACCTACATGTACACATTAAAGTTACCTGCAGGTCCCTATCCCCACTTCATGGTGGGTACCACAGTGATACTCTTCCCCTTTCGAATCAGAGTATAGGCTCAGACAACAAACACCGCTGCAGGTTCAAGCACAGTCGTCTCACAAATGGCACTGAGGAGTTCTGAGATGTCTGTGAAGAAATAGAGAGAGACAATTGGGAAACAATGGTGAGGACATCCCTGTGCATCCCAGTTCTGCTGAGAATCCCCAAACTGTGCACAGATGCTGCAAACTGTACACACATGGATGCTCTCGCTGAGCTGCAGCTCACTGAAATAAGCAAGGGAGGAAAAATCAGTATTTCAGGATTGCTCTAAAACTTCAAGGCCTTGCTCCAAAACCTTAGAACGTGTAAAACATTTAGAGACCAGGCATACCCACGCTGCACAAGAGAAAGCTCCCCCATGCACACAGTGCTGCATCCACCAGGAACTGTAAGAGCAGAGCTAAGAAAACTAGGTTTTCTTCTATTATCCAACGCCTCTAGATGGAGCTACCCCTTTTCTTTTCAAGCCAAGCAACAGATAGTGAGGCACTGGCAGCCCTAAGCCAAGGCAAAAGAAATCTAATGCTTTGTAAGAGAAGGAAGCTTAGGCATTTGCAGCAATGTGCACATCTTTTAGCATACGTTTTGCTGTCATTACGTATTCTGAGCTTTTTTTGTAATCCTTCTGACACCAGCCATGATACCTGTGCCCTAATTTACAGTCAGCCCTTCCAGAAGAGTAATGTTGGGGTGAGAAGAGTCAAAGTGGATGACAGAGTGCTGAGACCTGAATGCCATCCAGCAGGACAGGGACCAGCCATGCTAATTTATCTCAGTGGTGTGGCACTGGGAGCTCAGCTCAGTGCTGAACGACACCCTTTTGAAGAGGGAAACACTACAAAAACCGAGACACTGAAGAACTCCTCTGCCTCCTGTGATGGGGGACTTCATCTCTAGGAGCCCTATCCCTTCTGGGCACAGCCGTAACCTCAGAGTTCAATGGTTCCAGCAGGGCCAGCCGGTCTGGAGAGAATTGATCACGTGAGTGTCACGCTCAGCCTTGAGATCCTGTAAGCCTGGAGGATGAGCCCTGAGGGTACCACCATGCCAGACAGAAGGAAATAATAACAATATTACACCCCTGTTTGCACTGCAGTATCACTGCCAGGCCTGAGAACTGCAAAGCCCTGATTTTGGAAAGATTAAGGCAGCACACATCTCCCTTTAAGCATCACCCCTAAACCCACCTGCACCCTGTCAGCCTTGCAGTGGGTGAAGAGCACAGAAGGCAGGCTCCAGAGCCAGCGTTTCATTTCCCATAATTTCTTCCCAGCCCTAAAAAAGCCCCATGGAAGGCAGGGCATCCCTGCCCTCCCGTCAGCTGCTGTGTTTCAGTGCTGCCAGCGCCTGTTCCACTAGAGGGTAGCCTCGCCCCACGCTGGTGCCACGCAGGAAGCTCTGCTGAATGCTGCTCCTAATGAAACCTGAAGGCCAGGCTCAGGAAAGTAGAAATCAAACTTTACAGAAAAGCATGCTGTAATTTTATGATGCGCTTTAATTTGACTCTGTTTAGGTAGAGCAGCCCCCTGGGCAGGCTGGGACCGCACCGTGCAGCGTACGGCTGTGCTTTCAACTTACGGCTCCTGACATGTAACTGTTAGAGCCTCACGTGCAATCAGAGCTGGAAATGACCCTGGGGAGTAAATGGAAAAAAAAAAAATAAATAAAATTAAAAAAACAGGAGGCCCACAGGAGCTCACATTTAAAATACATGTTTAATTTTATTGGAAGGATAAGGGCAAAAATGTTCAGATCTCTAATATTATTTATTATAGCAGTGCCTGAGGGGAACCAAATGAGCACAGGGCTGCTCTGCGTTCAGAAGTGGACAAACACCTAGTAAGGAGCACACAGCTTGTCCCTCATAACTTGCAAACTAAATAGATAAGGCACAAAGAAGGAAGGAAAACAGAGCAAAGCAGGACAAAGAGGTGTCCCAAGACCACCCTGCAGATGGGACAGAGCTGGGAGCAGGACCCTGGTCAACCAGTTCTCCTACCAGAGTCACCTCCTTGGCTCACACTATCCCAATTGCTGTATGTGCACAGCATGTCCTGGTTCACTGTGTTTTGTTTCTTCCAGCTCCGTTACAAACATGGATGTACAGCTCTTCTGAATGCCAGGTCCCCTGCAGCTCAGTTTCAGCTAGACTAAAGCAGGTCACAAGAAAGAACTAGCATGAGCAAACATTAGCCTAAACTGTGACCTAGAAAAACGAACCAAGTATTTGGAAATGCCACTTATTTTCGTGTCAATGGAAACTAAACCCAGCACTTCAAGCTCTGCTTGTTCCAATACCTCCTATATCCCTGGAGACTGGCATCAAAGTCTGCATTTGCCATATTCTAATGGAAGCTCAGAAGGATTCAGTGAGCACTGGCTCATGTAACTGGCTGTGCCAATGGTCAGTTTTCATTGTTTGTTAGTAAAATACTGAATTCATGCAACTCTATTTCACTTCCAGGGAAAGTGAAAAGCTCTTGGCTACAAGGAGCAAAATCCTCCTCGATCCTGAACTTCTGCCCCTGGTCTGCTCCAGGTTGCTGCTAAGATCTGTTTTGCTCTCTTCCAAACTGGTAGAAAGCAGGTAGAAATCTGCATACTTACCCTAGAAACTACAGGAAAAGTTTTTCTCTAACTTTTTTTTTCTCATTCATTCCATCAGCCAACAGGTCCTTTCCTGCTCACCACTCTTTAGATATCAGTGAAGGTGGAAGATGGAAGGTGGATGCTGGGTCAGTCAGACAGCATGGTGTTTTCCCACGTTGAAATACATCAAATACATCAAGGGAAAATATATGCAACTTTGAATATCCTAAAAATAAAATAAAAAATTAACAGCCTCAAACCAATGATAATAACAGCTTGTGTGAATATTTGGAATTGATCCAGGCATATCACTGATCAAGTGAAGGAATTATGAAAAAAATGTTAAGACACATAACAGCCTGAGGTCCCTCACAGCAAATACAATAGAAGAATCATTAACTGATAGGGCAGCAAGGAGTCTTTCAGCAAAAAATGGATTGAAGCATTCCATTGAATCAAAACCCTCAGATGGGAAAAGTGCTGGTTTCCACCCAGCTCCCGGGGGAAAGTCGGCTCGGCACAGGATGGGATTGTGGTCAGTGTTAGATACAGGTCAGCAGACAGGACACTCTCATGGGATGCAGCACACCAAGGTGTAAATCCTGCATTTGCAAAAGGACTTGAACTTGGGTCTTCAACACCTCCAGGGACTGCCCTAACCACAGGGCTATTTGCTATTTTGGCAACAGCCCTCTTATTCACTCAGCATTTTTTGCAGTAAAAGGAGAGGGGAAAAAAAAAAAAAAAAAGATTTAATAACAGAAAAAATAAATCTTCAGAGGGCTGATAAATTATTTGCTTCCCCACACTAATCACTTAGCATCTACTTTGCATGCCAGAAACTATCCCTGATGTCTAAAGACTGAGTTGGATGGAAAAGATTAGATCATGAGATCACTAGAGCTGAGCACTAGTGGACAGTCAGGAAAACCTGTATGCATCTGTCCTCACTGGGATAATTACTGAAACCCTACTGACGTTGCTGGGGAACTTTCCTGTCTGAGAAAGGGATCCAAGGATCAGTCCTGCAACATTAAACTTGGCTACTATAAAACTTGTCCAAATAGTGTTGGTGGCTCATTTCTCAAACTTTTTTTTTTTTTTTTTTTTTGGGGGGGGGGTGGTGAGGGGGTATAAACTAGGACAGATTTCTCACATAACATTATATGATGTGGTTTTGACTAATGTGATTGTTTCTGAAGTGTGTGTCTATACAGCTTTGCCTGTAAAACATTTTAGGAGCTTTGTGCACAAGATGTGTTCTGATATAGGTGGATTATACACGAACAAGTGGTACAATGAATGCACAATCACATGCTCCCCAAAACCCCTGTGGGTCATTAGATATCAGAAACAGAGCCTGAAACTCCCTTTTGGAAGCCTTACATACGTGCCTGGAGCTTTCTCCCTGGATTCGATTGACTGATTTACAAAATGAATAGCAGATGAATGGCTGTCATTTCCCCGCTGATTTTGACAGTGGCTGCACCCTTGTAGCAATCAATGTTTTTTAACAAAAAACACCATGTATTTCAGCTGAATCGTTGAGCTGTATTTTGGCATTCTGTTTACGATAAAGAATTATTTGTTATTGAATCCTTAGTGGTCCATAGCATCAACTTTGTTCTAATTACCTGGGCAGCCAAGTAACAGTTTTCTCCATTTACATATATTTGTAGGACTATAACCAGAAAGAAAGCCACGAGTGACTAGGCCAGTAAACAGTGCACTTTGCTGACTAGTGTTTGTTTTATAACCTTTGGCACAACTTGATATGTACATAATAATAGTTCTTAACCCATAAATAATATTTTACAGAGGTCACACTATAGTTATTTAAGTTCAGGGGGTTATTTCCCAGAACACTAAGTAGCTGTGAATGAATTATGTTTAGTCTGATCTGCCACAGAAGGGTCATAAACTTATAAGTTGTAGCAAACCATGGAATATTACTCCTGTATGTCAGGCAAACTGTAAATGGTAAAGAATAATGCCTGATAAGGGGAAAGTCTTTTTATTTTGTTAAAGTAATATGTGTTCCTAGGGAAAGACTATAAAAATTCATGTTAACTTAAGTGACAATTTGGGCAATCTCTCCACACAGAGCTTGTGAATTCTGCTTGATACAGGGGACTCTCTCTGCCTGTCTGAAAGGCTGCAAACTCCATTCTGAGCGGGCAATTTTTTTCTTTCTTGGCGCCCCCTTGGCTTGCAGTGTCCCAGAATCTACAGGAGGTGATCGGAGAAAGTTTTGTGCTTCTGCACAGAGCTAATAAAAAAGAAGAGGGTCATTAAATGTTGATGATAGCCTGTTCAAATGCAACAGCCTTGGACAAAGAGACAGCTACCACCTCCTTTATTAAGTCTGATGAACACATAAGGGGCAGGGAGGGAAGAGCACTAAACTTAGGAAAAGACATAGGGCAGGGGTCTTTGATCACTTCAGAGGCTGCTCGGGGTCACCTGACAAAGGAGGGTAGAGCAGAAAGCGGTGCCGGTGAATTGGGAATGAAGAGACCAAAGGGACCGTATGTTCTGGGAAAGACACCTTGTGCAGGAAACAGGAGATGGGGGGCAAACTTGTGTAACAGAAGGAAATTTGTTAATTGCAAGACCAGCTGAGCTGAAGAAATCCAGCCAAGGAGAGGTAAAAGGCTCCTGAGTCCTGAAGGGAAGACACAGACAGGAAGAGTGAGGGGGCCAGACCTGCAAGAGCTCTGACTTGATCCCAACGAGTACGTAAAAATGAGGAAAGCAGGAAAGTGCATTTGAGTCTATATGATTTTGGGGCTGGTTACAGTAATTGCTTCAAAACAGTGACTGGATTTAGAACCTACTGCAAAACTCAAGTTTCTTTGTGCTTCCACCATCCCGTGCCCCCAAAGCAGTGAACTGCAAGGCTAGAGCCCTACGAAAGGGCAGTGTTAGGCAAGGAAGAAGAACAACACTGGTCCTGAGGGTGTTCAGCTTCTGCACCACTAACTCCCGTTTCAGCAAAGAGGCAACAGATCCTGCACTGGGGTTATGCCCAGGACTCAGCCCCCAGTTAACCTGGGGTGAGTCCAGAAGAGTGCAACACAGCAGCCGGTCACCGCACGTGGCCTACACACGCTCAAGCCCATGCCATGCTCCCCTCCTGCGGCCCGGCCCTGTGCTCCCCCTCCTGTTTGCCACCCCACAAACTGCAGAAAGGCCAGGGCTCCTAAAAATCTGAAGAGTTTCACAGGTGACCTTCACGGGACGCCTTACTGAGGTGGTAACAACTTCCCGAAACAAAGCACAATCTGAACCAAGAGGATCAATAATACAATCAGATCGCTCTGGCTCTCCAGATTTTTCCGACTCCAACCAACTCCTTTGCTCCCACTGACATCGAGGGGGTGGGCTTGCTGAGAAATTCTAGCCAGCCTGGAGACTTTGAAGATGAGGAAATCAATAAAAATAAAACAAAAAGTCACCAGCTTTATTTTTCCAGCGTGCATTGCTAGTGCTGGAAGCCTCAGACCAGGCCTAGCTTTTGCGGGCGCTGTGGCGTGGTGAGGCAGAACCTCGATCGCCACCCAGCTGAGCCCGCTGTTACTGGCAAGTGGTGTGAATGTCCTGGCACCTCCTTCTATACAAAATTAGTCCTGCCCAAATGAATACTTGCATACTGGTGGGGGAGATTTTTAAAGTAAAAATATGACAGTGAATTGTTGAGTTCCCATTGAAAGCCAGCAGGAGATGCATGCCTAACTTGCTCGTTTGCCTTGAAAAACTTCAACGAATATTATTTAGAAATATATTAACTATCAAAAGGAAAATAAAATTTGAGTGATATGTCCTGACTTCTTCAAGAAATTTAAGGACAAATGACTTCTTTTCTGTGCAACCTCTGAGGGAATTTTGTGGAACTCATAAAAACAAGTCTTTAAACAAAATAAAAAGCACTCTTAAGTGTCCTGAGCACCGTGCAAGTATTCCAATTCATACGTGTTTTATTATGATGACGAATTCAAACTGAACTGTGATTTCTTGTGGTGGAGGTCTAAAATCAAGGGCTTCTGCGAACAGTGTAATTTGTGAAACCTGGTTTCTCACACACTTGGATCACACTGTCTGACAGCATGAACTGCAGTGGCAACTTGGGGTCTTCAGTATGACTGCTCCCCATGTAATTCGCATCTCTATTAACACAGCAGAGACTGTGCTACAGCCTCTCTTTCAATGTGGGTATTCACTTGGATCTTTCTTTTTTGCACAGATGCCTTTTTTTTTTTTTTTTTTCCCCAAAAACCCTATAGGATACCCTTCTGAATCACTAATTTGAATCTTCTTGTCTGCCTGTTTTAGTTGAAATTCCTTTAAAACGAAAAGTTTTCTGGGATGAATGGAAGCCAAAACACACAGGTGTGGTAAAAACTGTGATGTATAAGGTAATTCTGTTTCCTTATCCATAACCATAATTTCAGTAATACTTTATCAGTAAGCTTATTTATTGTGAAATTCCAATTCAAAATACTGGGAAAAGAAAGTAAGTAACCATAACATCTCCTATGCCCGAAGATGTTTAGGGACTTTGGGCTCTGTGGTGGTCCAAACAACTGACATGTCACAGAGCTCCTGACTGTGCTCTATAACCATCCCTCTCAGAGATACCGGCATGAGGTCATGTTATATTTTTTATTATCTGTATTTTAATTCAAGCATTTGAGATTACAGCAAATAACACTGCTGTTATATAAAGCATAATAATGGCTCGGTCCTTTACTTGCTGCCCTCAGCCACCAGACAACAGTCGGATATAAAAAGGTTCATAGATATTTCCTAGGTAGTGAAACCTCATGACACAATGTAGGATAAAGATTACTGATATTCAAGGCCTCTTTATACATACGTGCCTTTGCCCTCAACTGGACAAACGATGTGAAGTGGCATTCCTGTATTGCTAAGGCTTATACAACGAACAGAACTGTGATTGTAACGCGTGAGGGTCCTGTGCATGATTTCTGAGTGCAATACATTTTGTTTCATTCTGGAAAAGAAGACTTTTAGAACACAAAGCTTCTAAAAAAGCCTGATGAATTGTCAGAATTGATCAGAAGGAAACATCATTTTATTACTTAATATATTGCATTTACTCAATGCTTTGAATAAACAGATGATGCCCTCAAGGACGCTATTGTACCAAGCAAGTACAGAATAAAAAAATACTTGCCTTCTCCCAAGAGATCTCATGCTCATGCCTAATTCTGTTATACATATGGGAAGTTCTGCATCTGGGCCCAAAAGCAAACTTATGACCATCAGCTCCTCGCTACCTACATCTACCTCTTCCAAACACAGCCACTCTGTGTCACTCATGGGAGGCTGCACTTTAAGCTGCCATTTTCCACACCTGCATGTTCTGGTGAACTGAAAACTTCCACTGGTGTCACTAGAATTTCTAAGTGAAGCTAAGCAAGTAAAGTCAACAGCTGTTGGCTGCCTAAATAAAACTGAAAGTGTCCTTTTGAAAATCCTAGCACAGGAATTTTAGGTGCAGCAGAAATACATTAAGAGACTCCTTCTTTCACTGTTACTAAGAACAATACATTATAATTCACTTAAGACTCTGCATTTATCAATTCCAGACATGAATCATTTTCTAGCACTACACAGCATCACTCAGGCACCACAATCTACAGTGTAGTCAACTTTGACTAATTGTCCTAATCATATCTGGTACTTAGGACTAAAGCCCACCCCCTCCCCAAACAGACACAGACAAGATTAGCAATACTTTAAGCATATCATGTTTTCTTTCCAGCTTTCAATAGTGACGTTTCTTAATTTCTATGAGATCATTATTTATTGATTATAATAGTGTCTAAAAATCCCAAATAGCAATTTTTGAAATGGAAACACAGATAAACAGAGATGTAAAAGCCCTGTAAATAAAAGGCCCAGAGAAACAATCAAATTACAGCAGTTTAAAGTACTGCAATTCAACAAAATTGTGGTTACTGAGCATGAGCTTGCTCTTAATTTGTTGCAGATAAGACATAAAATGCATTAAGTCAAACCTCTTTTAATGAGATTTAAGTGAATGTGTCCTACCTTGCTTCTGTTGCAGGTTAAAAGCATGGCACCAGTGAAGAAGTACTGAGTAATTGTGGCGTTAAGCCAGGCACTAGGGCACCTGAGCCCCATGTCACTCCCTGCATCAGCCAGAGAGGTGTGTAATCACCCTGTGCACCTTGGCCACATGGGGTACCACGAAGCACAAGGTCAAAAACATGCTTCCTACTACCCTCTGCAAAAAGGGCAGATTAATACTTAATTAACATGTACCGACTTGTCTTGTGGTGCTTATAAAATGTGTTTTGCATTATGTTTTTGTAACAGTTGGCTAGCAAACCTTGACCTGCAAAGGTTAGGACGAATACCTGCACAGCTGGAGCCTTCAGTGGCCAATCACAGTCCTTCTCTCATCATTTCCCGTTTTTATAAATGTAAATATTGGAGGTCTTGTTTAAACCTTCAGAACCTAAACATGTCATCACTATTAATAACATATGTTATAAGACACCACATGCTGGCAAAATAACCTGCAGTAAATGACACCAAAAATATTGAAAAGCTTAGCATAAAATTGAAACTCGTTAATGGTACGCTGTGCAGTTTGGCATACAACTAGAGGCAAGAATTCCACACAATGGGACTGTGTGAGTGCTAACAGCAGGCTCCCACAAGATAAAATAAACTTGTTTTATGGACATGAGGAATTGATTTTTAATGAGATTCTGCTCGGCCGTAACATCATCCTGGGAGGGTGAGCTGGTTTTCCCCTTGCCTCTGGTGCAAAATTATAGTTTGCAGAAGAAAGGCACATTTAAATTAGGCCTATGGATTTGCACCTTCATCATATTAAGTGAAAAGTAGGTGTTATCCCAGGTCTGAGTATAAAACAGCTGTTAAAATGCCTACAAAGAAGATCTCCTCTTCCCCATATTACCTATCCGTACGTTCTGGGGTCGGGAGGTCAGCCTGCAAGCAGAACACACACTCCTCAAGTTCTTTAGGAGATAAATGAGCTCGCAAGCTTATTTCCTAAGGACAGAAGATTAGTAAAATACGGATAAATCTCTCTCTTAGGAGAAGCTGAGTAAAGGCATTTGAATTTATCTTTTCATGTTCAGGTCTCAACCGCCTGTTAAGAAAAAGTTTAAGTCTAAAGAGGTTATCAAACCTGCAGTTTGATGTCAAATCACAGACACATCAAGAAAGAGCTGTCCCTCTGCTGCCTATTCACGTTTGATTCTCTATTTTATTCATTCCATCAATTGGAATTCCACAATACTAAACTTGCGCTTTGAAGGCCCCCCAAAACTGATATCAAACAAATGGAAAATGCCTCGCAGCCAGGCAGCATTGTGGGAAAAACAGAACACAAAAGCAAGCACAAATATCAAGCTTCCTTAACTTTAAGCTCAAAACATTTTCTTTAAAAAGCAATCACAGTTTTGCTTCCCGATTCAATGTCACTTGGCCCTGAACGAGCTGAGCTGCACAGTGTTGTTGCTTTTCTTTCCTCTCTGCTGTTATGGTTTGCACTGTTTGTGTGCAATCATTGGCTTTTAATTGCCTTCTATTGCCTATTTCATTTGTCAATAAATAGAAAGTGCAGACCTATCACCAAAGACCTTACATCTGTTTCTCATACATCTTAGCCACCCATGGTGCCTTAAGCTTAAGCTATCCCCTACTGCTAACCAGGCTACCAGTTTATTAGGGTTTTTTTTCCCTGCCCTTTTAAAAAGATGAAAGTCCCTAAAAGCTTTTTTTGTGCAAGTGATGGTTGAAGTTAATGAAGTAAGCATCTGTTAGGTGAGAGAAGGTCACCCTGGGGTTGGGCACCTCCCAGTGGTGGAACTGGCATTAACCCAGCGATTAGTATGTGATGACAACACCTTAAAGATAATTAGTTGACAATGAGTTGAGAGCCTGTTAACCCCTTTAACACCTTATAGTTTATGATTATAATGAAACACTTTGGGACAAAACAAAATAGATCTAGTTTTTCTCATTGACTTACCATTTCTTGGTGTTTCACTTATCATGCTTGTGACCTTCTTCCAAAGAAAGAAACAGCTGCTAGCAGCCCAGAGCATGTTTCATATCTTCAACCATCAGAGCTAAAATGCAGCTTTCCTGTCCATTTTCCTCCACAGGCAACAAGGTTAAAGACTCTTTGGCCAAGAGTAGAAGCCATTGCTGGGGTAGACACAGGAGAACACGTATGAGTAAGTTAACGATTACAACATTTCTCACATTAATGGCATTTCTCATGTGACTGAAGACTGAAATCTCAAGCTGATTTTTATTTCCTGTCCCTGCCATTTTGATGGAGGCCACTGGATTTGAGTCATCTGAGTGTTACAGCTGAGTTCACTGAGGCTTCCCCAAGAAACAAGGGCTATTTGGAAGAAGGAGAGAGAGGCCTTTATAAACTTGGTGTATAGTCAGGCAGGATCAGGCTGCATCTCCATTTGGGTGAAGCAAACAGGAAACAGCACTGATTGTGGGTGTGCGAAGAGGAGAAGGAAGCAAATGGAGAACAACTGGCAGTCTGCTGTGATTTATGTAGGCTGGCGTTTCCCATCTTCATTCATTCACTCAACGTGTTTAATCACAATATAAGAGCTCAGATTAATTATGACCGGCAGCAGCTCCAGAAATTGGGCAATAGCAAAGTAAAATGAATCTGTGCACAGCATTCAAGAAAAGCCTGTCTTGAGATTAAAACTGAAATTCCATTTAATTTACAAAGATACACTTCTCACTTTCCTCTTCTTTTGCAATTTCTAGGTCAATGTGATACAGGCAGTCTTGGTGAGAAAATTTTATGAGAACATGTACTTGTGCCATTTTTTCACACAGAGCCAGAACAAGAATTGCTCTCACTTTCATTAAGCTTAGCATAGGACTTCGACTGATTTCAGCAGGAAAAGGCTTTAAGTTTGGTGTGTACCCAAAGACACGGCTGTCTAGGCTGATCTGTCAACTTTCTGAAACACACCCATCATTAACAGTTACCAGGGTGTTAGGATGTACAGTAGTTCCACACAATCCTCATTTCTCCTGTGCCTCCAATTTCAGCCCCTTAAAATGCTTTAAAAACACCAGTAAATTAAGTTCCATTGTGGCAAAACTTCCCTGGAGAGACTTTTATTCCCAGCTGACAGGCAAGGCAAATGCTTCCAAAGGATCCCTGTAGCAGTTACAACCCAGACCTCCTGGCTCCCAGCCTCGTGCTTTACTGCTAATTAAATACGTCTAGCTTAATGCAGAAAATGTAGTTTTGTTATGCTTTTTACATTTAAAGGCAATATATGGATTCAGCACTATATCAAATGTCCATAAATTCAAAAATAAAGTATTTCCAACAACTTATAAGTCACTTATTAACTAAGCTGTACTACTGGATAGTTCTGAGATTACAGAAAAATTGCTGTTATTTATCTTAACATAATTTTAGGAATAGAAAAACTGTCATTCTCCAGAAGTTGAGACTCTGTTATCCAAAACTGATTCACTTCTCTGCTGTTATGACCATCAGTTCTTTCAGCAGTGAAAAGCGCTCACAGTAACTTCATCGTAAACACAGTGAATATAACTTGCTATTGTGGGTAGATGGGTCATAAAACCAGAATCCTTAGATCACATCATTGATTGTTTGAATGTTGATTATTGAGTGTAATTTGGGGTTAATTAACTCATCTCCTCCACGATACTGCAGAAAAATATTTTTAAAATACCTTACAGATTCAGATTCTCTTGTTGGAGTAGTATTGCTCACGTATTAGTCTTTACATTTACTTGTCCCCCTTCCTGTAACTCTTAACATTGTGACTAATCATGCATTTAAGTATAGAACTATTTGTCCGGCTATGAATTTCAAAAATATGGCATATATGTGGATGGATATAGACGGCCAACATCATGGATTGAATCACTATCTAGTATAAAATGGCTTGGCACCACTGGCTTCATCAGAGCTATGTAAATTTATGCCAGCTGAGGATCTGTCCTTATCTCTACAATTTTTTTTCTATCCAGTTACTTCCTTTGTCCATTTTTAAACTACTGTAGAACATCACTCTGGGCAACCCATCTAAAATATCTGTTTGATAATGGGATTCTGCATCAAGAAATACAACTCAGTTTGAATTTGGCACTTACCTGCATTCCTTGTTATCTCATCAAAACGATTAAGTCTCATGCTGATTTCACCATAAGTGAATCCAGAAAACAGGCAACTTGGACAGGTATGCTGGAAACCAGACCTATGCAAAAGTCATAAGAATAGCTGAACGTGGAACAAGCGGAATTATCCAGGATATCAAGGCATGGTGTTCTTTCTTTGTACGACTCACAACTTGTTCCAAAGACGTTTACAGAACCACTGCCACCACCTTGCTCAGTTGTGGGCTGCTGCCTCCTCAGTGGGGGTCAATCCAGCAAAATTTCCAGATGGCTTTGCATTATCCCAGCAAAATGGGAACAGCTGGTTTGGTGGCTTTGAGCATAAAATATTTCCTTAAGAATTTTCAAGCCATATTGTAAGGTGTCCAGGCATTTTCAGCTCTCAGCTAGGAAAAAAATTGTCAATATACATGGATTTGAGTACTAGGTATTTCCCCTCAGCATTTAATCTCACAAATAGGACAAACCAAACCACATAGGCTATGTAGCTTCGGTATTCTGAGGGAGCAACCCATGTCTCACAACCAGAAAGGATTATTATGAGCTGGACATTTTGACAGACATTGTTATTACTACTTAGTTTCACAACCTGGATGTTCTACAGAGGCACGACCACAGCCAAAACGCGAAGCTGTGCAATGGCTCGTCTTGTCAGCAGGTAGGGCCTTCTGTGGCAGCAACCTGACGCAGCTCTCCTAGACAGGAGAGAAGCAGAAATGGGCATTCTGTTGTCCAGTCATGAAACCAGCTTGACTGACTGCTCAGCAAAATGGTCATTGATTAAACAAATGTCTTCAGCTGAAGAGGTTACCAGCATAAAGTCATCTGAAAAAAAGAAGATCTCTGATGAGCGGCACTGCAGATGGAGAAACTTTCCATTGGTATAGAACTAAATAAATACTCCTCTCTCAATGTCAGCAAAATGCCTCCGCCAGCACAGCCAAGAAAAAGAAGGAAAACAGCGTGGGAGCCAGCACACAACCTTGTTTGGGGCTGCTTGAGACAGGAATGGAGTCTGATATGTTGCCATTTTCCATACACTGGCCATCACGGAAAAATAAAGTGACAGAAATAAACTTCAGAGACTTCAGAAAGATGAACAAAATTTTCCAGACCCCCTCATGATTTTATGCTGTTAAAAGCTCCTGCTAGACCAACCAGCAAATCTGCTCCCAAGCCCTTTTCCTGAAGTTGACAGAGATCCCATCAACAGAGCATGGCCAGACCTAAATCCACCAAAACTCAGGAAAATATTGAGAACATTCAGGAAGACTATGGGAGGATCTTTCCAGTAACAGAGGCTAGGAACATGCCTGGAGAATTGTGATAGTTCGCTTTGTCACCTTTGTGTTTAGAGAAGATTATACGAATTGCAAGCCTGTGTCGTTGACTTTTGCTTTCAGATAATCCTAAATATTCAAGCAAGCTTCCTTCTAGACAGGTAATCGCATGCCTCTGAAGGTGACTTGTCCGTATGTTTATTTATTAGCTGCCTATGTTTGTCATGTCCAGTACCACATAGCTATCTGTGACCTGTTTTTCAGGCCAGAAATGTCATGCAAATCCACCACATCTTATTAGTGCTGCTGCTAGTCTGCCCGTGAATGCCAGCTTTGAGATATTTCCCTGTTTATCTGAAGGCTGATCTGAAGTCTGTTCCAGTACCCGCAGGTCACAGGCACTCTCCATAGCAAGTAACACCAAGCCTGTAATACTCTCTAAACCAAATTGTCTAATTTATCCCAAATTACAAAGGTAAGTGACATAAGAACCGTAATAAAGAGGCATCAAACCTCAATGATCTTCTTTACATATGAAAGTCTCCTTTGGTAAACAGTCTGCTACTATCCAGGTCAAACTTATTATAGTTTGAATTTCAGGGTAAGAAGGAATGCTGCATGTTGCTCCATGGGGGACCCTGGCCATTTGACAGACCTGTCCAAGGGCTACCCAGCATGGGAGGCTGGAAGTTGTAAGAATCTCTTACCAGCCTTTTTAGGGAGGGACAGACATGGAATTTGTTTTCTAGAGAAGACAAGACAAGAGGGTTTATCCCAGAATTAGAAGGTTCTGAGTGAAGAGCACATGAGATGGGTGAAGAAACTTAAAAAAGCAAATATGCAACTTGTTTTTTTTTTCTTCAAAACTTGTGTATGTCTTTCAGAAGCTGAAGTAGCTCAACACTGTTTCTAATTAATAAAATTTGAAAACTTTATTTATCAGGTATCTGTGTTTCAACTACTGCATGCCTTTGAAGAGATGACCTCTAAGACTAGGGAATGTGAAAGCCTGGAGCTCTGCAGAGGATATTCATACCAGCTGGAGTGTCTCTGAGGCTCTGTGGAGGTCTCAAGTAAGATTGCAAATGGTAACAGCAAAAAGACATCTTAGGAGCATGCCAGATAGAGGAGAACGGAGGCCATGTGAGACACAATCCATACCCAGGGAAAATTAAGGATGGGCAGGCCTTGTGCGGTGAGACCCACACACAGGAGCCAGTTCTGTGTCCAGCTGGAGGAACTCTACTGGGGCCATGTGACATGCAATGCTCAGTTTTTGTTAACATCTGTGTGGTCTAATTTTCTATTACTGTCAGCAAGTTATTTCTAGGAGTGCCAGGTTATTTTGTCCATAAACATTGTCCCCATCACACATTTCTAATTTTAACCCTATTTGTCTCCGGTTGATTTACATTTGGCCAGAAGCAAATTACCTATTGGAAGCATTTATTGAAAATTAATTAGGTGGCTAAAATACCTCCAGCAGATTCTGTTGACGGTGTCTGTTCCTTGTGGCTCTCCAGAATTCAGTATTTTCCAGTTAAAACACCTAGCAATTAAAAAAAATCCATAAAGTAAATGATATAATTAGTTCCAGAATGGAACTAGTCTCTTTGAAATCAGATGCTTTCTTGTAAGGTTACAGTACCATACAATAGCAAGAGGTTTATAGTGCCAGGGGATTTTCAATAGACGAAAGAGTAAGGACTTATAATAGCTAGGTCACTGAGTGAGGCAGGATAAAGGTGTCCTTACCAGCTTAAAGTTGGTCAGGCATACAGGACAACTGTGCGGATACCAAAGCAAGGAACGGGAAAGAAGACAAGATGTATGAAGGGAGATTTAGAGGAAAAATAGAGGATTGCATCTGAGGCAATCACAGCACCCAAGAACAGGGAAAATACACACTGCATCTCTCTAAAGAAAAGCCAGGATGTTAACATGATTTACTGCAAATAGTTCCACAACATTAAAATGAGTTTTTATTTTCTGTGTGTGCTGCTTCAAAGAACAACTCTGTGGGCTCATAAAAATGCAGAGAACAAATAGGGGCCTCTAAGACCAATTTATATGCCATGCCCACTGTGCACTGAGACACATATAATCTGTAAAATGTCAGCTTCAAAGTTCCACAGAGATTGGTGTTAACCCTGACCCCCGACCTTGCCGACTCTAGCTGGGCCCTCATGCTCTCTTAACCAGCTGTTTTAGATAAATGTGCTCCATTTTTAAAGAGATTGTCTCAGAGTTTTACGTGAATAGTAGTAATATTATTAACTCTCGCTGAAAAAACCACCTTAACCGAGAGTCTTTACAGATGGGCCAATCAAAGTCTTACCCCATGCAGAGAGTGGTGGGTTAATAAATATGTCATTGGACTGAAAATATTTAAACAACACTGGGAGAAAAGAGCAAGGCATACGACAAAAGGAAAGCATATTAGTACTGTTTCCTGTCAAAATACACAGAGGAAGCACTTTACTTTGACCATTTTCCTCATAAAGAGACACGGTAGGCCAAAACAAACAAAGCTAAGGAATCTGGTTTATCCCACTGTTGGATACTGAGGACTATCAACTTAAATGAAGTAAGGCTGAGAGACCCAAACCAGGTTCTGCTCGACAAGACTGTTAATTGAACATATCAGCAGAGGCGAGACACACCGACTGTGGCCCTGTCGATCAATACCTCCATTTTATAAGGCCTTGTGCGTGTTTTTCATATTTTACTTCATGTATCTCGCCAAAATTAGGTGGGGGATTAGCCACTCATGGTCTGTCGGAAGTCCAAAAGTATGATGTAGCCTGCTGGTTTGGCAAACCGTGGACGAAGTCTAAATCATCCTTTTGAAAGGAAAATGTTGAAGTTCAAGGGCAGACAGTATATTTTAGACAACAAAGCAGCAGCTGGTGTCCACTCATAATAAATAAAAATAAGTTGGGGTCAGCAATACAAGTCAACTGGCTCCCCATTCACTGGAGGTGAGCCAAAGACAACTCGAGTCAAAGGGAAGGCTCGGTATGATTTCATGAGGTTTTGACTCAAACCCACTGCAAATGGGGTGAGAATATATCCACCGATTTCCATGGGATGTGGGTCTGGCTCTTCGGAGTTGCATTCTGAAACCACCTACCTTTCATTTTTTGCTACTGATAGGTTCAAAAACTTTCTGAGTAGATAAAAGAATAAAACGTAGCTCCTTAAAAGCCACAACAAACACAATGACACTGGATATAGGTTACAAAGATGAAAGTGAGATTTAGAAATACTGCTGTTCCTTAATAAATAAAAAAGCCTTTTGGTTTAAACCACTGTTTAAAATATTGCAGCCAAATTGTTTTCACACTATTTACTTCCAGGGACAGTGCAACCCCATCTTCCCACTGAGTTTCCAAACCTCGTTCCAGCCTTTCTGGGTTAGCAGATAACCATAATGCTAAGAAAGCAAACACACGACGGTCAGAACATGCCAAGTTACAGCTGAAAGCTCAACTTTTGCTCTTCCCGTCAGTACCTCATGACTCAGAAGATCTCCATATTGTGATCAGTCACTTGGCTGTTACTGCAATACCAACAGGAACTTTATTCACTTACAAGCACAGCACCCAGTCTGCAAAAGTGACTCAGGTCTAAGTGTCAAAATGCCATTGACAGGAAAGGTAAATTTGAAGAAGAATAACTCGTGATCATCTAAGCTTTAGCATATCTAAACATTTGCTTTCTGAGCTGTACTTCCCTTGAAGTTTGAAACTGTCCAAGTTTTTTGACAATGCCAATAAATTAGGTTTGAAAGTTACTTCCCACATTATTGGATTCATGTTTTCTAAACAGAATATAACCTCCCACTAGAAAATGCAAAACACCCACAAGAGAAGTTGGCAGAGACACAGTAAATGAAAAGGCACAGAAACAAACAGAGGCTGCAATAAATATAATAAATACAAACAAAAACATATGAACAAAAATATACAAATAAATACAAACAATAAATACAAAATAAATACTACAAAAAAAAAAAAAAAAACATAATAAATAAAACAGAGGAAATGCTGGGAAATCTGATGAAAGGACATACACAGATCTTTGCAGAGGACTGAGCTGTGGCTGCTTTGCTTTTGTCAGTCATCTTTAATACATAAATTGGCTCCCTAGAAAATCTCTTTGTTTTTGAAATGTAATCTCCTTAAACAGCATGGGAGAGAAAAGACATTTAAGTTACAGACAAAACAAGTTTGTGAAGGTAAACATTTTGTTTTTCAAATCCCCAGAATAGGTTAATAGTTTTGAGCTCTGTGAACTTTCGGAGGTTTGCCCTTCCCCACTTGAAATATTTACTTCCTGTTCCCACTTGTGTCAACAGAAATTCTGTTGACTAACAAGGAAGCAAAAAAGGACATGAACACATGAAGCAACCTAAATAAGAAACATGTTTCTCAACACTTGTTTATGGTAAAAATCCAATTACAGTTCCTCAGGATGTCTGAACAGTATGACAAAGCCCTTGGGAAGTAGTAGATTGTCTTGATTTCAATTACAGCTCTTTCTAGGAATAAGAAGCTGTTCATCCTCAAAGTTGATCCCATTTTTTTAACCAAATATTTTTTCTACTAGAACCATGAGGCTATCGTTGTCTGGCTCTCATTAGGATGCTATGAACTCTACATGGAAACCCAATAGGAAGCACAATATGGGGCAGCAGAAAAACCCTTTTACTTTGTAAAACCCCCATGGATCTACAAGCCTAACCCCACACTTCTTTCTGCACCATCTGTCCTTTGCACATCCAACCCAGAGCTTGGTCCTTCTCTCCTTCTTCCCATTTGGCACAGCTTGCTTGTTGAGAGTACTCCTGTGTTACTGGTTCCCTTTTAAAACTGTCTGTGGGGAAAAAAAATATCTCTTGGTTACCCTTAATCTGCTCACTGCCTCTCTTGTAAAAAAAAATAAAAATGAAAATAAAGTGTGTCTTACAAATAAAGACACACAGCCCTGTAATTAAGATACTGGCCTCATGTTTGGCAAGCTCAGCCTTACATTCTTGCTCTACCAAAGACCTCCTGCATGGCCTTGGGAAAATCATGAAGGGCTTAATCACAGAGCATCTCATGGTACCTCACTCACAGATACAGATCCTCAGCACACGGGCTGCAGTGCTTCTTGAGCCTGTATATCCAGATTACCACACTCAAAGCCATGAATGCATACAACTGCTCCACCACTGAGCACGTGCACGACAAGATATGTTTACCAGATCTCACACAGCACTAAACATCAATTAGAGAGAGGGGTGGAAAAGTGTTGCTTTGATATCCAGTATTGGGAACACAGGGACATTGCCCACGATGTGCTGAACTTCAAGATTTTTCCTGCCCAGTTTGAGCCTCTCACCTTCCTAAAGGTTTTCCTAATTACTGCACTATCAGATATTCTGAGGTTGGTCTTGTTCAGACTCTCATTTATACAAAATAATTAAATGCTTACTGGGGCAACTGCTGTTCCCTAAGTGACTGTGCTAACCACCAAGCCTGAATAATTCACTCTCTGACCCTTCATGCATGTGAGCATTTAGAAAAATTACTCCGTGACATTATAGAGCTGCAGTTTTCATCAGTTTTCAATTTACAAGCCCCCTAAAATTTTTACAGAAAAAGTATGGATCTTTGAATAGAGAATTTAAACCAACTGACAATAGGCTTGCTTCTGTTAGTTGTTTTTCATGGACCTCTTGGAAGTATTCTACAGACTCCCAGAGGTACAGAGACCACAGGTTGAAAAACACTGTTGCAAAAAGAAAAAAGCACAGGTTTAATAACATAGGCTCATTCTCCCAAGGCCTTAAGACTGCTGCCTTCATAATGTGTGTTCTGCAAGCTTTGGCTCTGAGAAGATGGAATATGAGACACGATCTAGACGTTCACCTGCCAAGTGAGGAAAATCCTTTCCCTTCCCAATGAGACACAAGTACTGGCACAGGGGGTCACTAAAACCAAGTGTTTGCTGTTGTGGTGATGTGGGTTCGAAAAAGACAGATGTGTGTGAAACAAGATCCCCTGTTCCTTAAGATCCCAGCGTACTATAAGGAACTCATACGGGAACTCTGGCAGTCTTGAATTGCAGAAGATATGGTTTGCTCCCCTGCCCCCTCCCTGCAAACAGAAAGGAAAAGAAAGAGACATGTCCTTACCTGATATTGATGGGGAGCACATTTCAAGTAGTCTGGAGGAATTTCTGAGCTGCAGCTTATGGTAACAATGTCACAGCTGCGATACCTGATTGTTGGAATCACCCTAAGATACTCACGTCTAGTAGGTGCTTGCCTAAACATGTCGAAAAAAAATGCATTACCCGAATCAACAAATTTGCAGACATTCTCACATCTTATTTCTCTAAGGAGCTGGAGTGAATTTTCCAGTTAGAGGTCTGTTTTGTAATCACTTACGCTCCATTTAGCCACTGGAGGGAATGAAGCAATTCCAGGCCTGGTTCATCTGAAGTTTTTTTGGAGGTCTGTAATAAGATAAATCACACACGGTGTGCCTCTCTCTCAGCGGACTAAAAAGAAATGTGCAATATTAACACTGCATAAAGGACTACGCTGTAGGCATTTCCACTTGAACGAATGAAACCCACTCCTCATGTTTAACTAGGGCTGGTTCACATTTTCTGGTGGAATAGCAATAACGAAACGTCCTCAAGAAAGAAAACATCAATTTCTGTAATCAACTTTGCAGACACTTATTTATTTCCCTATTGGGAGCCTGGGATATTTATCTTCGGTCAATATTCACATCTGTATACACGTGAGTCGCCAAAATAGGGGCTGCAGGCCAAGCACCGCAGGGCCCTGTAGGCTGTGATGCATAGCTGAACTATGTTTCCTCTGATGGACTGTGGCAGCTTGGCAAACAGGACAGAAAAATCCAGCTCCTACTCATCTGGAGCTGGAACAAACTCCTGTAATCTGTGCTTGTGTGTGAAGAGGATTGGGATGAAAATGCTGGTAGCCAAATAGTTGAGGAGCAGAAATTGAGTTTATTCAAAAAGAAAGCTTCATGGAGGCAAGAAGCGAGTTTTTTACTTCCAGATTATTCAATATGTAAATAGGAACCATTACAGGAAGAGATTTTCAGGGGAAGAAAGCAGAATAAAACTGTTTTCCCATTCCAGTACGAGTAACACTCACTTGTGTGAGTTGTGGAGCCAGGAGCTGGACTCAGTGATGCTTGTGGGTCCCTTCCAACTCAGCATATTCCATCATTCTGTGATTCTAAGAAGGGAACTGATGCAGCTCACGAGCCCAGTGACTGTGGTATAGTCTAAACAAAACCCTGCTTCAAATCAATTACTTCAGTACTCTGCCTTGGGCAAAAAAAATATAGGCATTTTAATCAGCTCCAGTGTATTGCTGCAGCACATAGACTACAGAAGAGTAATTAAGGCCATAATTAAATTTTCAGTAAAAGGCTGAAGTGGGAATATGGGAAATAACGTAGGTATTGCTGGACGTAGCATTGCTGTTTTTCCACTGCATTGGTTATGGTAGGTGTTTGCCAGCTGGCAGCAAGCAGAAAAGGGGTCAGTTGTCGGATGATTATCAACCGTGACACTGTTGGTTGGGTTTCCTGATGTGCAATTCCAAAACAGCTAGCCCAACAGTCATCAGTTATACTCACCGTGGAAGGGGAAACCCGTGTGCTCAGAGCTTGTCACTTCTTGCCACCTGAAGTAATGTTTCTTCCCAAAATAGTATTTTGAGAATAAGTTCCTCCTTAGCTGCTTCCTTCTGAATAGTACAGGGCTAGGTGAATGAAAGCAGTACACTGGTGGCCGTAACAAGAATGCAATGTGTAGTGAAAACAGTCGGTTCTTTGGGGGTGGGAGCTCATTCTGCTCTTCTGGGTTTGTTTCCACACTGTGGAAATAAGGACAGACAGCAACAGTGAACAATAAATAATTGCAGGGACTTAGAATATTCCTAGACATGCATGATGCAAATCCCGAAACTCTGTCAAGGTCCAAAAATGTGACATGCAAACCAGAATCAGAGTGTCTTTGTTGCCAGCTGTGGCTCTGGAAAACTATTAGTGGTAACAGAATTCAACAGCACATCTCAAAAGGAACAGGAACCAAGGCTCGGCTTCTCAGTGCCAAAGTGCAAGAACTTCATACAAAGCACATCAGAAAACCAAGAACATTCCAGCACTTTGAAACCAGGTCTCAAATCTATATTTCTGTAATAACCTGTTGTGTTTTTTTTCAGTAGCCAAAGCCTAAGCGCTGATATCAAAAAAGATTTTTAGGCCATAAGAAATCATTGTGATAACCAAACGTGATCTCCAGCATAACACAACCCCGACATTCCTGTACCCAGAACAATGACTTGCACTTGTCATCGTTGTCCATCACGGTGTCTGTGCCTCCTTACCCCCTCCTGGCCACCCACTTCTGCCTCTGCAGGAGGTGTTCGTGCAGCCTTGCAGCAAATCACATGAGGTGCTAGCTGAAAAAAAAAAAAAAAAAAAAAAAAAGAAAAGAAAAAAAAAAGATAAGCCAAGCAGCCTTATTAACACAAACCTAACATCCCGACCCAATTATTCACACATTTCTAAGTGTGATCAGTTCACCACCCAGCTATGTACGTGCCTGTGCCAAGCACACTCAGAAAAGCACCGGGCAGCCTGCAGTGAGCGTGGAGGGAGCGAGGCGCTGCGTTTCGCAGTGGCCAGCTGAAAGGGTCACCAAACTGCCTGTGTGTGGGCGTGCACACGTGTTCATTGGTCTTTGCTGTTCATTCCCTCTCCCTCTATAACTCTTAAAACTGTCTGGTAACTTCAACCAAATGCGACAGCAGGGCTGAGGACTCAGATACACTGAGTTCCTACCTCTTACGTAGACGTTGGACGAGGGGAGAGATCCAAGTTAGAAAGTCCTCAGGGGAAAAAAGCCACAGTGTGAGCTCACCTCTTATCAGCCACCCGAGAATACACATGTGCAACCACTTCAGAGACACTGATGTTATTAGACACCGGAGAATCCACGCTGAAGAGGCACAGGAAGCCTGACTTCACAAGTTCCACTGCTCACCGAGCAACTTGTGAGATTTACTAGGTTTTACTCAACTGATTTGGGGTCTCTGAAGAATCTGCAGTGCTGACTGTACAAGAACAACTCACTCTGGCACTGGCAAGTAATTAAAGGGAAAAGAACCAGAACAGCCATTAAAAGAGTTGAGGCAACTTTTTGATCCAGGACTCTTTAAAAAAGTTAAACTAAAAATCAGCATGTAGGAGGAGAAACACTTCCAATCTGCCACACATGCTCTGTCCCCATCTCAGGTTTGGTTCTAGGGGGCTTGCAAAAGTGTTAATACCCTTTGCAGTGTCAGCCTGAGTTTCACCATCATGTGAACGTCCAAATTCATAGGAAAGCATACCCTGACTTAGGGCCTGAGAACCACTCTGGAAGCAGTTTATCACCCTGAACAAATCTAGTGGCTGGGGTTTAATACCCTTCACAACCTTTCCATGTATCAGCTGGAGCAAAGGAAGCCCTCTCTCAGGAGGGCTGGAGCTCAAACGAAACTTTCACCTACCCCATTCTGTAAACTTTGAGTTTGGCTCAAGAAAATAAGGAAGGACTTCCTCCAAAAGATGGGTGAACACTTGATTTGTATTGGTGCTACAGTTTCATGCTCTAATTTTCCTTATACTTGTTCACTTTGTCCTGCAGAGGTCGGTCTTGCCTGCAACACTTTGCAAAATAGCAAGCCCTCTTGCTCCGCAAACGGTCGGTGTATTCCACTTTCCTAAAACTCTTCTGGGATTAGGAAGGTTTCTTTCCCAAAATGAACTTTACCTATACAACAGAGATGCAATGTTTTTATAATAATTTTTTTTTTTTTTTTTTGAACATAAAAAGTGATCATGACACTCCTAAATTATATAATTTATCCTAAGAAAAAAGCAAATAATAAATCTTATTTCCCAAAAAACTCTAGTAATTGAGAATAAACTGGTCACATGAGTGAGTTTTGATATAAATATGCTAAATCAAGTCTTTTTATTGCCTTTTTATGTCCAACATTTGCACTTGCACTAACCAAGGTTTCTGGCCACAAGATGGGCAACAGAGCAAACTAAACAATAATTACACTGCTGTAAATGAACACGCATTTGGATGCAGCCTTGCTCCTGAAGCTGTACCAGAACACAATCTCGGAGACTACAGCCGGCCTGAAATCCCTCTCTACCTCCACAGTTCTCAAATATATGAACGTAGAGATCTTTTCCTGACACTGCAACCCTTGGTTGTACTGCAAAAAAAATCGACTGTCATCTTCCGAGAAGAAAATCTATCTCCAGAGCAATGAAGCACTGCAGCTTTGCTTATTTACCCTAAACACGATTTGACTTATCAAGTGCTAAAAGCTCCTTGCCTCTGAGCTGTGAGGGGGGTTTCTTATCTGCTCTAAGCCACTGAAACATGAGCTGAGTGGCAGCTCTTTGCTAAGCTGGTTTCGACAGCAATTTCACTAACATTTTCCAAACCAGTTCAACTTTCCCACCATCTCAGGACCGATCCCCAACTAGAAGTATTTAGCGTGGCAGCTGCTTCCTGAGACACTTGGCCTTCCGAATGCATTCCTCTGGGGCTAGGAGGAGGTTTCGAAGGAAGCCGGAGGTAGCTCACTTCTCAGCATTTTGTGGTCAGCCTCTTTTCCTCGCTGCAGCCCGGTCAGTGCGGATAGCCAGATAAGAAGGAAAGACAAAACCCTGTCAGCTTAAGTAACCTGGAGAGAAGCAGGGGATCAGAACAGAGACAGATTTTCAGCTTGCACTTGTGTGAGGGTCAATTAAGCCAGGACTCTTGTTAAGACCAAGAGCAAACACAGCTAAAACAGTGGAAATAAGACCCAATTGCTGGCAGAGAGGATAACGTCTGTGCTTTTTAGTAGGAAGATTAAGAATTCATGAGTAGGAACGAAGGCAAAAGTTCACCTGAGGAAACAAGGAGTTTGTCTGGAAGGCGACAGGGTCCTTTATTTAGACTTTATCCTGCCTTGTGCATTCCTGACTGTTGCTTCATATTGTCATGTGCTGGTTTGGATGAGCAGCTAATAGCAGCTGGCCCGCTTTAACTGACAGCTTGAAATTACCTTCAAAGCAAGCAGCATAAACTTGTGCTACTGTAGATGTGGAGGAGCTGACTCCTACCTATGCCTTCTATTAACAGGCAGGATTTCCTTACAACCTCTCAATACTTTCCAGGTGAAATCACCGAATCCCTACTGGGCTTTACGTACAGGATGGCTCACAGAAAAGTGGATTTTTGTCCATAGCGATTACGTCTCGTTATTCTTGTCTGGCAAATGTATACTCTCACCTTTATTTGTCACCTTTCCTGCTCTTACACTTGTAAATGCTCCCCATGAGTTGAAAATATTTCTGAAGTGACTAGTCAGATATATAAAACAGATGCATGATTGCATCTTGGGATGAATTAATTCTGTCTGTGTGCGAGCAAAAGAATAAATGTGTAGGCAGATCAGGGAATACATTGGACTAAGCACAGCAGCTGATTTTTAAATCTCTAGATCTTGATCATTGTTTCTTTGTGTCTGTTCCCTCCACTTCTCATTTAGAGGGGGAATCAAACCAGGAGGTTTTAAGAAGTAGTCCCACGTCAAGTATCACATATTAATTTAAATCAAACTATTTTAAGGCCAAAATGTATCCAACACTCTTAATTTCTGGTTTTCTGTCATCTGAAGTGTGACCTAAAAGCAGTCAAGCCAGCAAGAATCTTCCTCTAAACTAATAAGGCAAGGAGCCAATTCTGTAGGCCTTCTCTCAGATCCGTTTGTGTAATGTTTACTACCAGCAAACAGAACAAATACTCCCTGGGATTTGTAGGCGTAAATTAGGCTACCACATACACTGTGGCAGATATTCACATGTGCGGGTTCCCTCAGTGTATTTGGAACAACTGTTCTTTGTCTGAGAGCTTGACAACCTGGCCCTATATCTCAAGTGTCAGGGCTACAGTGAATTTTATGGCTAGGCTCAGATCTTCTGAATTACATATATCATCCTGTACCGAGAGAGACCATGGGCATTGCTCTTTTGAGAGAGCAAGCAATACTTGTGTAATTAAATCCTCACCTCCGAAAATCTGCATTATATTTCCACATCCTCCACAGTCAGTATTTCATGATAGAAATATTAACGTTGCAACCAACAAAGCTGTAACAATGGCAAAGGTATGGCTAGGGAAGATCCTGAACAACCATACGACCAGCCAGGAACCTGGAAGAGGCATTTGAATCACCGAACCTAAGATGGGACACCATAAACAAACCTATTACCAGCATTTCCACAAATGTAAAGCTTTGTGCCCGTGACAACAGCCTCTTGCCACTTCCATTAACTATGGACCATGGCTTGCTTTCACATCATCTGCTTTGTTACCTTCAGCAGGACAAGTGTTAAAACAAATGATGGTTTGAGTACACGGTATTGGTTGGGCTCTCAGGAGAAACTGAGTCATTACCTGATGCCTTCTTACATGGCCCTGGGCATGGGAAGCCCAGATCCATCAAATACAGTTCGTTATTGCATCTGTGTCAACAGAAATCATGCACTGAACTATTTTGAGATGTCTGGTCTTGGTGATTCAGTTTTCTGCCTATAAAATCCCTGTTCATTAACTGTGATCTGTTTGAAGGGAATATTGTGAGGATGTATATATGTTTTGACATCTTTTATGAGTGTATTTTTGTCCTTATAACACTGATGAGGCCAGAACACACCTAGAAAAGTAACAACGGTCACAGAATGACTTGGGTTGGAAGGGACATTAAAAATCATCTAATTCCAGCCTCTCTGCCATAGTCACACTGAACAGGAAAGATTTGGTCCTCTTTGTTTACACTGTCTCCACTCTCATTTAGAAAGGATATGTGAAGTGGCCAAATCCAGCTTATTTTCTTATCAGCTTATTATATATTTGTGTGTAAAAATCCAGACTCGTGTAATTTAAAATAATGCATTAATGCCCTTGTAAAAATTCAGCCCTTTTACTTTTCTAAGAAGCCTGCTAACAGAAACAGCTACAGGGTCAATCTCAGGTATAATAGATTTTTCTTTTAGCCTTCAACAATAAAATAGTTGGTGGTCTCTAGTGCTACTGCCTTTAAAACATTCCTGGGTTTTATTAGGATAACCCATAAGTCTGGAAAGTCCCACCCTAAGAGCAGCAGCAGCTTTTGTTCAACAAACACAAGTTTCTTCTTGTACATTGTTGGACTCAAGGGTATCTGAACTATGAATGGGTGGCTAAGGGCATAATAGGCAACAGGTTTCAGACTTTTATGAGGGGAGGGAGAAAGGCAGCCCTGCATTTGGTGCTAATGTATAACACCACCTGAAACATGAAAGGATTTCACCCAGCTCCTGTTATACACGGTCAGATCCTCAACTGGTATAACACGGTGAAGCTCCACTCAGTGCTGATTTACAATCCCTTCCCTGGCCATATATCTAAACGCCACATATTGTCCTTGAGAAACCAGAGAATGTGAAGATCTCTTCAGCAAACTTTTCTAGGAAACCACATGCAAATGAGAGTGGTTTCTGAAGTGCATGAAACATACTTGTGCAGAGCTAAAAGACCCACTGCAAATGACAATCTTGATCCTTTTCTTTCTAAAATGCCCGGAAAATAATGCCATGGCTCACCATCTTTATAAAATTACGTTTCTTCTTGGTTTATTATTGCTGCCTGACCTCATGAGCTAACTTTTCAGAGGAGCACATGTGAATTTACTTACATACGTGCCAATTATATTAATAGAAGCTGCAATGACTCATCACTGCACATTGCTAAAAATCCTCCCTCATCTCATCTTCACAGTAAGGCTTCTGCTCTATGTGAATTTACCTTGCTAGAAGTTCAGGCATCCTCAGGGAAGAGAAGTCCCCTTTTTTCCTTCCATCACAGTGGACAGGCCTGCAGCACCTTGACTTTGTTAACGGGCAATCCTATTTGGGATTCAAATCCCATCTATCTTCCTGGCAGGGAACTGCTGCTTGCTCTGCCACCTCTCAGCCCCTGCTCAGTGAAGCTCTGAGATCACACACATACACAAGCAGTAAGAACAAATCATAAAAATTTAAAACTCTTTCACAGTATCATAACATTTGTGTAAGATAAGGCACATCTCGTGAGGCTGGAGCTGACTGGACTGTTAAATACTTGATATAGATAATATTTGTTTTTTAATATCTTTTCTCTATTCCCTTCCTAGTCTTTCAAATAGCTCCCACATCTTTACTTTCTCCCATCTTTCTGCCTTTCTTTTTCTCAATTCCACTTTTTTTTTTTCTCGTTTTTCTTATTCTGATGGTTTCAATGTTACAAAATACAAATCCAGCCACACCTTTCCGTGTTAGCCAGACACACGAGATAGAGCAAAATGCTCAACAATACATAAAACCTGCATAAAAAAACCTACATAAAATACCTGCAGCTAAGTGGCAGCATAACTATGGCAGGTGTTTCAAAACTGCTCTGTGTTGGCCCAACACAGCTTCTAAAGAGAGCTTTTGAAAATCCCATGGCAGTATTTTAAACTCCTGAACTGAAGTTCAGAAATGATTCCTAAGGAATACCGTGTTTCCCTTGAAAAACCTAAGTGATGGTGGTTTATAGGCCAGAGTCCAGGTAGGGGGTTCTTCCTCGTGAGGACTATGAACGTGTTCACAATTTAGACTGTCAGTCTGTCCAAGTGAAAGGCAGAACTGCACCAGCTGAGGTGTTCTGCATAAAACTGTCATGGTACACATATTTTAGATACGCACCCACGTGGGCAGCTATTTTGCAGAATTTCAGTGCCTGCTTTTCAGTCACGTATCTGCAGGTAACCTTAGAGGGTAAAAGCAGTATTTCCCAAGCGAGTTTTGGCAAGGATTACTTGATTAGAGCTAATAAATGTTAAATGTATGGTACATCGATAATCAGATTTGCTGATGGTGCTGCTATTAACAGATCATTTCAGACAATTTTACTTGCTAGTAGAAAGGAGAAAAAAAAAGAAAAAAAAAAAAGCAGTCCTTGCCCTGAAGAACTGGCATCCAGGGCAGACCAAAATATCCATCATTTCCCCTTCTGCAGTGCTGCAAGGGGACAGGTGAGGGTACAAATTTTTAGCATAAAGCCAGAGGAAAGAAAGAGTTGCAATTCGGGCCCATTGTGGAGCACAGCCATGGAGCTTAGAAGAGTGGAAGCAACTTCCCCCAAGAGCTCATGGGTCACATCACAGAGCTGAGCTGAACTGAGCTGAACTCAAGGCTTTCAAGTCCCCAGCCAGTGCTTTAACCATCCCTCCACTTAGGCAGCTTTACCCAGGTAGCCTCAGAGGTCCAAACTCTGCCCTGGGGTATGTATTGGCCTCATTAACTTACTGTAAATAAAAGCTGTGAGCAGAAGTTGGCCCACAGCAAGCAAGATTTATGGACTGAAAATGCCACATACTTTGCTTTTTATTCAGTGAGAAAAAGAAGAAAAAAAAAAAGCCTGAAACAAGCCGAGCAAAGTAAATGAATCAAGACTGCATATCTTTCATTCTACAAACATGAAAATATATACATGTGAACATAAAAAACACAGGTGCCTAAATACTGCAGTGGCCTCCTAAATCTGCTATAAAGCACCAATGGCTAGTTACACTTTTCTCTAGACAGATACGTAAATTACTTTTTTTTTTTTTCCTTCTTTTAAGGGGGGAAAAATCATCTTAAATATTTTTTTTCCATCTTTTCCCCTGAAGCCCTGTGGCCCTTTCACTTAAATTAAGTCTATATAGGTGCCATTTTCTTTGAACATAAACTGCACAACAATTTATTCTCAACAGGAAAAGGCAAAGCTTTGGTTATGCTGCATTCCTAATATTTTTTGCAGTTTATGGAAAACTCCCATAAACAGAGTACAACACAGTAAGCCTCCTCTGCTAATATGCTGTCTAGACTGCTTAAAATACGAGTTCTCCTTGCCTACCGTGTACCATAGCTTAAACTTTTGACCTTGTTTCTTTTCCCTTTGACCACTTCATAAGCTTTGACCTTTTTCAAGTATTTAACATCCAAATGGCATGTCACCCAAGCTGCTGGGGATATAAGACCAAGCACTCTTAAAAAGTCTCCTTTATCATGAAGTTGAGAAAGCTGGCTGGAGTCTAATATTAAAAAAATGTTAAAAAATGTCTTCTGCCTTCATACAGCCTCCAACATACTGCACCCTCCCAGGCTGGGTGACATTGATGCATTATAGAAGTGACAGCAGACAATTCTGTAACACCATCACATACGTGCTGGAAGGGGCAGAGGGTTCCTCGTGGAACCATACAAACACTGGGGCATTGCTAATGCATGCCTTTGATTTCTGTTTATGGCCCCCAAGTCGAGTGATCTGTCTTGTTGGCACCAACCTAACTATTTTTAAATGATGTAGCAGCTGGCTCAACACATACTTTGAAGATTTATGTTCGTGTCGCGAAGCCCTCTTACTGAAAAGGAAACTGTGGAGTAGTTTCTGTAGCTTATTCCACATGCAGATATGGCCTACATACTTCATCCTGGGCCATCATAGCATACATTTTAACAACCAAAAGGAAGAAGCAGTGAGATATACAAGGGAAGGCAAACACAGAATAACAAGCACAGCAATGAAACCATTGAGGGGTTACAGACCTTGAAGTGTCTGAAGTACATACAAGGCATTACTCCAGAGTGTGCATGCTACAGTCAAACTCTTGTTATGAATAAAGTGCAAGAAATCATCCCTTCTTGTAAAAACCAATACAGACACAGAGTTAATTCCCACACTTGCAGAAGCACATGGATAGATACACACCCATGTGAACTGGGATGTGCTCACATTTCAGTAATAGAGCAGAACAGCAACAGCCGAGAGCACTGTGCTGATTGCCATCACTAGGCAGCAGTTTGTGGAGGATACCTAGTGACACTCATGCCTGATGCTGAACCACAGAACATTTTATCTAAGCTTTTCACATGCTAACACTAACAATTAGTAAAGACACTCTTTTGCACAGAGTCACCAAATATGATACTTGGCCTACAACGCCTCTCCATTACAAATAGTTTGGGTGAAGTTCTGTGGTTAACTGTTCCAGCAGCGCTGATCAGCCTCGTCTTAGCAGAGGTCTAGAAATCTGAGGGTCCATGAGGGAATATGTTTCACTACTGAGTAGAAATATACACGTAATTCCTGGCACTATTTTCCTAGCTAGCTCCATGTGGATACTCGTCCAAAGCAGAGATCTGCAGAAGTGCAACAGACACGGGAGGCTGCCATGTACAATCGGGACATTTTGGCCCATTATGACAGAACAGGCCTTCACCACACAAGCTTGAGATGTGAGCCCCATCACAAGACACCGAGGCAAAGCGTACACAAAGCAACAAGTTCTCTGTCCGGTTTACCACGAGGACGCTGCAGTCCTTCAGAGCCCAGCATTGCCTTGCCTCCTGCCTGAGGATCCTAAGGGATCCTCCACACCCCCACACCCCAGTCCCTACCAGCGTTGCCCACCCCACAGGCCCAGCTCGCTCTCCTCAGCTTTACCTCCCCTCAGTGCGGGTGAGCTCGCCTCATGGCAGCCCTAGCACAAAGCATGAAGTCTCCTCAGCCCCAGGAGCAAGCAGGACGGCAGTGATGGGTTGTGACTTTTCACTTTGTGTAAAACCCATGCCACAGCTGCACAACTGCCATTAGAAGAACTGGCTACACCTGCATGCACAGAGGAGAAGGGCCCCTACCCATGGCTAGGGACAGATCACCAGGAGTCTCCTCATGGGGGAGTCTCCTCCTTGCCCCCAAAGCCTGTCCGCCCCCAAATCCTGTCCTCCCCCAAAGCTGACAAGCTGTAGAAGGCCTTTTTCTCCCTTAACCTCTGCAGGTCCCAACACATGAGGATATTCAGAAACCCCTTCTTCACTGAGACCCCCATGAAGGTAGCACTATAACTGCATCTCATTTTGCTCCTCCAGCTGCTCTGTAGCTGTTTCCTATGCTGTCTGGTTTACCATCCTAAAATAAATCACCTTTAAAGACAGATTTCATAGAGGTGTCCAAAATCAACTGATTTTCAAGCACTTGGATTATGGAAAAATTTTAATGGCATAAAAATGTAAACCACAGGGACCATATACTAGGAGATTTTCCTCCCACTCTCTGTCTTATTTTAAGGTTGATACCAGACCCATCTAGACTGTCAGGGAGATTTCTCACCAAAGCCATCCCCAGAACTGCTCAGGCACCCGTGCTGTTGATCACAGACCAGAATCACCTGAAGTGTAACCACATCCAGCTGTAGTCTTACTTGCAGGCTCTTCCCCTGCTCCAACAGCATTCCTGTTTTCTCACAGGAGGTTTCTGTCAGCAGGGTTAATACTGAGAGGTTCCTACACACCTGAGCTGAGCCCTCAGCCTCCTGGTCAGCTGTAGCTTTCTTTCTTTAATGCCTATTATTTCTCCAATATCTAGTATCTCACTACTTAATGGCCATGTTTAGCTTCCAATCTTTGATGATATGAACAAATAAAAATTTAATTTTTGCTCTTCTCTGGCCCCACAGTCTGCAGCAGACTTTTTCTACGGTGTAAAGGGAAACCCAGCTCCTCCCAAGAGAGGATTTTTTTAATTTTTTTTCTTTTTTAATTCTTTCTTCTACAGATTAGGAGGTTCCACATCTGAGAAGCCAAAACAAGCTGGAGCTCCTCACTGTAGCACCAGCACATCAGGTAGCTTTCCTCCTCTGTGCCTACAAGGACATTTAGCTCCTTGTTGGTAGCCTGGGGACCAGAAGCACACCTAGCCCATCACTCTTTCTTAGGGCTGGCCTCTGATGGGGCTGGAACACGTTCCTCCCAGGCCTCATTTCTTCTGGTTTATATAAAATGAAAGTCTTTTGGTTATATAAAATTAGATCTGAAAAATCAGGCAATGGCAGTTTGTTGGAAGGGATGGTAAGGTGACTGACAGAAAATGAACTTCATCCAAACCGGAAAAGCCAGAGAGTAATTCCATAAAACCCACACTAAGCATATACACACATACATACTCACACCCGCATTTATCATCCATATGTTTGTCTCTCAGCCTCATTCAGGCTTAAGCCAAAGTCCTTGTAATCTTTATGAGGCGCTGTGGCTGCCATCCCTGCGCCTCACTACCTTTAATGTTTT
Source organism: Aythya marila (assembly GCF_965140915.1). Classification (NCBI taxonomy): domain Eukaryota; kingdom Metazoa; phylum Chordata; class Aves; order Anseriformes; family Anatidae; genus Aythya; species Aythya marila. The sequence goes on along the minus strand of NC_139046.1, from coordinate 6,237,394 downwards.
TTAGGAAATACTAGCCCAAAGCCTTTGAGAACAATAGGAATCCTTCCATCAGCCCTGTTGGGTTTCAGATCAGGACCTGAATGCCTGCTCTATGCCAAGATCTGTGTGTTGTCCTCTCTTTTCACTCTGATTTTCATGTCTGCCACAATTCCCTGTCTTCCTTATAACATCTGGCTGAGTTTTTTATGCATCTATATCTGAGGGCTGAGTTAGACACATGACTTTTAAACTGCTTAAAATATTGTGACATCTTTCAACCTACTCCTAAATCCTACAGATGGGTCAAATTATCTGCTAAGATCTGCTCAGTGGGTCTCACCCTAGTGTTTTCTTGTCTCGAAATGTGCAAAACAATTATGTGAAAAAGAGTTCCTCCTACTTCAGCTGAAATTTATGGCGCTGAGCTGAGGAGATAAGTTCAGCTAAACATTTTGTCGGCATGTAGCAAACCAAATGTGAATAAGGAATTGATATTCTCTGCGTGTCTTCTTGGCAGTCTTGTATGCATTTATACTCATGCATCTCGAGAACGAACATTGTAACAATACAGATTTCAGACATGTATTGAATATTCACACACCATAATATTGATACATTTATAATGGTCTTCACATGGAAAATTCTAGCAATTTCAAATGATTCACTAAGATTTTGCTTAGGTATTCACGTCTGAACCAGAAACTCTCCAGAGGGTCATTTGCTTGTTTGATAAATCAGAGAAGAACACATTTTTATACAAGTATTTTAATACAGGAAATATGAGTCTAGTCAGTATCTTTCCAAATACATGTCTGAGTGGTTTTTGATGTGAAATGCTGCTTAATGTCTTTTAAAGTACTATTTAAACAACTTCACATGAGCAACTACCAATCAGTATGTCTCCCATTTTCTAATACTAAAAGACTGATGCTAAATAAATACTTTTTAGGCTCACATATAATGAATAAAACAGAAACAAAGGAGAAGAGGGGGGAAAAGACAACAGCAACAAGGTGTTATTTAGAATATGTATGACCCAAAAAATGTAAACGGTCACCCCCGGTTTGGCTCCCTAATGGAAAAGAAATGACACAAAATTGGGCAATTACAAACCTTTTGCTGAGGTATGACTCAGCCTGCTGCATTTTGTGAGGGCTGGCAGGAGTGGCACTGCTCCTGAGCAGTGTCCAGGCCAGAAACAACTGATTTATGACATGAAGAAGGGTGTAGCCAGAGAATAGCTTGTAATAAATGTATCTGAAAATGAGCTGTAAAGAAATGATGGATTGATAGCAAAGAGCAGGCCCCCAGGAAATGTTGGGGTTTGAAAGCTCCCATTTAACTCTGGGTTAGTTGTTTTGAATGGAACCAGCAGAGGGAAAGGAGGCTTTTTCCACAAGCCATATTTTTATATTGTAAAGTGTAGAGCAACTCAGAAGAGAGTCCCAAGCATCCCAGCAGAGGAAATGGAAGACAAAGCTGCTTGCCAAACAGACACTAGCCATGATTGCAGAGCTTTCCTTTCAGAGGAAAAAAAAAAAAAAAATCTAAGCATTTTGGTAATATGGCTCATCAAGAGGATTACTGAACAAGAGTCCAGTGCTGTCACATGTGGGGTGGGAAGGAAGGTCTAAAATACAGTAAGCCACATGAATGGGAGCGGTCACCGAATGTTTTGGATGTTGAGTTTTTATGCGCCAAAAATGCTGATCAAGGGCTGGAGAAAATGACAGATAGACACTTAAAAAGCCGTGTCTGTTTGGCTCACCAAAAACAAACAAGCCTGAGAAGTGACTTAATAACAGTATGCAAGTCTCTCCATAAAAATGCAAAGTACTAAAGGCCCAGCAAGGAACAGCATCACAAAATCAATAGATGGAAACAAGATTTTTAACTCTTGGAAGGAAGCATTGAACAGATAGAGTAGTGAACCACAGGGACTCATCCACAAGGAAAGTGAGCAGCTTTCTGTCTGTGCTCAAATCAGGACAAGATGCCTTCCTGGAGGTTTCAGCCAAACCCATTTTTTCTTGTGCCAAACACAAATTGTTGGTCTCAAAAGAGAGTTACCCTTGGTAAGTGAATTATTCTCTGCTAAACCAGACTAGATAATCTGATGGTCCACTCTGACTCTATATTTTCTCAGTCTACCTACCCACTTCAATGAGTATGGATATGAACGGTAATGTTTAATTAACGTGCCTATCAAAACTTGTATTAATGTATGATATCTGGGTTGGAAAAGCCTCAATCCAATTTAAGTGAACACTTAAGCATATATAAAAGTTTTTCTGAATCCACCAGGACCAATCTCATGTTCCTTAACATGCAATCATGAAACACACTGCAGACAATAAAGATATCAATGTAATCCATATCTGTTGGTATAGCATCTACATTTTCCACATTTCTTTTCCAGTATTCTTAGCATATTCTCATTATTTTAGAATGTCTCTCTTCCCAAGTACAGGTAGTTCCAAAATAAGAAGACTGCATAATTATAGCGATATTGATTGCATTACACGTATGACCAATTGTACTGACCAATTACAATTACTCAGTATTTTCCACTATAATATTATCCTGATTGCTTATAATTTATGAAAATGCAATTGCATGCACTGAGATTTTCTACATATTCTAGGAGCTTTAACTCGAATATATTAATATATGTAGTAAAGATGTATTTGTTCAAATCAGAAGTTGTCTCTAAAAAAAAAAATAAGATTGGGAGAAATTGTTTATGTATGTTAAAACAGTTCTAGTGCCTTTTCAGTGAATAGCTGTAGTGCTTCTTACCTTCTGAGAGAAGAACTCAAAAGCTGGCAAGTATTGGAAGGTGACTTTTGCTGTGCCTATAAAATCTTCCCTAACAACACATTTAAGAAGCTCCTCAAAACTCACAGTTCCCACAAGCTCAGAAAAGATATTTTAAGTCTTAAAAGAAAAAATGTCCACTTTTACTGAGCACATTCAGCTACCTCACTGCTCCTAGTGCTGCTCTGGCTGGGCTGGGACTTCCCCACAGGGCAATTATGGGTGCCTGTGGGGACTCAGGAGGACTTTCTCTGTAATTATTGCTCTGTCATTTGGGTATGAGGACATGGACACTGGGAAGTCCTTGTCTCTTCTGTAGCATCTCCCCTAGCACTCAACCAGCACAAAGTAGAGAGCAGACTTACCCAAATGTAGAGGGGATAAAAGCTGCTCAGGACAAGGACAGAGGAAATGAGGTGTATAGGTTGACTGTGACTAGGTTGTATTTGTGTAGTTAGACTATACTGTAAAGAACAATAGGGCCAATTTAAGATTGCACAGGCAGCCTTAGTTTGGGTACTTTCTGAGTTTTGTGGACCCCATTTTGCATCCATGATGTTCCTGCAATTTATTTTTACTGGAGATGTGTAATGCCTCACGCGACCAGTATGAAGGAATGAGCTGCCCCAAACGTCATTCTGCCATACCCAGCGTGCAGCTCCATCTCCTTGGCAGACTTACTTCCTCGAGTATTTCTCCTATTTCACTTTTTCTTCTCTCCAATCTCTTTAAGCTCCCCATTCTATTCCTCTCCTCTAAGTTATATTGAAAATGCTAAACTTCTTGCATCCAGAACATCTGCTGACAGGGATTTCCAGTTCTGTTACCACCGTATGGTAGTTACTGTGTGAGAAACACTAACTTTTGTTTTTAACCTGGCTCTTATTAGCTCCATGTCATGCCCACTAGTGCTTGTACCAAAAAAGACCACGGACAGTTGATCCCAGCTCAACCTCTCCTTCCATCTGTGGTGTTGCAGACCTCTGTCTTGCCCAATACGCCCCCCAAGCTGTTTCTTTTCCAGATTCAATCATTTCTCACAAAGAAGTTATTCAACCATCAGATAATTCTTTTTTGAACCTTTTCCAGTTTACTATATCCTTTTCTATAGATGAGGGGAGAGCAACACATATCGTTTTTAGGTATGGGTGAACCACGGCCACACAGAGTGGTGAAGTGACTTTTGTTTCGCTTTCTACTCCTTTCCTAATCATTCCTAATTTGCTTTTTTGATGGCTTGTGAACCCTGAGCTGATGTTTTCATTCAACATTCACTTCTTAGTGTTAATAGGCAGCACAGAGCCCATCATTTTATAGTGAAACTAGGATTGTTGTTCCCCCACATGCATTGCTTTATGTTTATATACACTGAATCTCATCTGTCATTTTATTGCCAAGTCACTCGGCCTCATGAGGACCTTCTGCAATGCTTCACCCTTCACAATCCTCACCATTAAAAGCCAACAGGAGACCTGTGGCTCTTTTTTTCTCAGGGAAGGCGAGCAGAGCCTGGGCACTGCAGAGAGACTCATCTTTGTGCAAAGCCGTCTGGCTGAGCTGCAGCCGTGCTCTTCTCAGGACAAGCTGGGCACTCTCAGAAAGGCTGGGAGAGAGCCCACAAGCAAACCAGAAGACTGTCTAGCACACCTCTCCAAATAAACTTCAGTCTTTGCCTAAATGGGGCCTGAAAGCACGGGTGTATGAGCATGGGGAGGAGCAAGGGAGGCTTTCCCTGTGCAGCTGCACATGTTGCTTGGGAGTTAGACTGGCTATGGTACAGCCACACGTCTGCTAATGTCAGCTCATAAAAGACAAAAAAAAAAAGAAATCGCCTTTGGTTTAAAGTTTGCCCCCTCTGTGCCCCCCCCTTTTTCCCCCCTTCTCTGCTTCAAAAGAAAGACAGGTTTGAGTCTGACTCTGAAGCACCCTCTGCTACAGTATGTGCCATTTACTTTAGTAAGGCTGATTAAGTCATGCATTTACAAGTAGACCTTCCATCAGAGCTAATTTAAAGCAGATGTTCTGGGTTCCACAGCCAGGGAGGCATCAATCTGAGAATTGCAAGGGTCTCTGTAAGAGCACTGTTTTTACTGCACTTTATAGCGCACTGGGAGGAGGTTAATTGGTGTAAAAGTTTAATTTCAAATAAGGATCCCCTTTTAAAGTTGCATATATGCATATACTTTTTATGGAGCGTTATATTACAAAGTCAAAGTGGGGGAGAAAAATCATCCAAAAACATTTCAGGATCAAAGACACCCAACCTGTCAAACGCTAAGATATTTTTATGAGGAAATAGGACTCACATTTTCTCCAGAAGACGCAGAGAGAAGCAAGGAGTGGAAAAATATTTAACTAGATTCCATGGTATATTAGGAGAAGGAGAAAAAAACCACCCATGCCAATATGTTGGTTTCAGAACCTTCTGGCTTGGCTTCCGCTGCTGAAAATATTGGCAAGAAAATGCTCTATGCTGGGATTATTTATTAGAAAAGCAATAGATTTGTACAGCTCAACAATAGAGGGAGGATTCAGAATCGTCCATTTGCTCTGTCTTCTAACTTTCAACTACTTTTGTTTTTTATTTGTGAGCCAGAATAATTATGCTTATCCCTTGAAATTATCATCAGCACTGGCTTAAGCATAATTTTATTATTTGAGTAATTGTATTGCCTATGGAGGGGTTACGGCCTGCCTGTTACAGTGAGAACTGCATGGGCTACTCCCAGATGGGAGACTGGTTTTCTTATGAATCTGATGTAATTTAGATATAAATTTAATATTTTTTAGAACTTATCATTGGTTTTGCCTTTAGTAAACATGACAAGAGAAGAAAATATATTTACCTTGAACTTCAATCTAGTTTTGCAGGCAATGCAGACTACAGTAGTTTTCAGCTCTAGAAAGGCTCTCCCTCCTGAGGGAGGGAGACTCTCATTAAATTTTTCTGCCCTTCCTGCCTTGCATTACAGCAGCACCTAAGGGTCTCAGCTGGATTTGCCTAACAGATTTGAAACTCTGGTCTTGACAAAGCACCTTCAAGTCTACCAAGGCAAGACAGAAGAGCACAGGCCTACAATCTCTTTCTGCAAATAAGAAATGAGTGATTTACTTGAGACTGTAGGAAAACTACGTCCCAAGTCTTCACAAATGCTTCTATATCCCAGCCTAGAGCCCCAAATATAGCAAGTTCAGTTTCTGTTCCTGGTCAAGACATCTCATCAAACAGCAGCAAGACATGACAGCTCAGCTCTTCTCTTACTACTTCTTTCCCAGCTGTGCAATGCACAGAGGCACTTGCATAGCTGAGGGAGATTGTTGTGTGAGATTGTTCAGTTGTGGGAGATTGTTCAGTGCAGAAGGTCATTTTAGTTTTCTTGTGCACCCCTGGCCCTACATCATGCTCCCTTTCTCCTCCTTTGACTGTATTTCATTTTTCTGTAGTGCTGTGCTACAGTAAGAGCTACATGGTGATGTGCAGATGTACATGTAAGAAGCTGCTACAAGGCATCCACATAACATTCACCAAAGTGCCCGCTGAGTTCCTCACCTCTGTCCGTCTGTCCATACGTGGCACAGTTTGCTGCTGTGGAAAGGGCACCATCTGAGCTCTGTGCAGCTCAGGAGCAAGGAATGTGGGGCACCTGGGAAGGGGAAGGGAGCAGTTTACTTTGGAGATTTCCCAACTGGAGCTGAAGGCTGGAGGTCTAGGCATGCAGGACATTTCCCAGACAGCAGAACAGCCCAGGTGCTACAACTGCAAAAGCTGAATAGGCGCTTTTGTTATAGGTGATGTTTTGAAGGGGTTGGCAGGATTTTATCCTTTTTGCTAAATTCTTTTTCAAAATTCAGGGTAGCTGTGCAGAGCAACTCAGACCCTTCACATCCGGGTAGGATGCACCAAGCCCAATGCTAAGTTATTTCAAAGTGTTTCCTAAAAAGGTATTGACATGATCGGTAAAGGTCCTAGGCAGTGTTCACACCTATCCCTTATAGCCTAATTTAGGGGTGCACAGAGACAAGAATGGGCTTTGTGCCCAAGGAGGAATATTATCCTTCGGGGGATATGGAACTAATATAATCTCATATAGCACTGGAGCCAAAAGAGGCAGAGCACCCTGGACCAAATGAATACGTACATATTGGAAATCCCATGATTTGAGAAGGACACAACAAGGATGAATTAACCCAATGTGCTTTGAATTTAAAATAGGTGCCAAATGGTAACCATTCTCACTTGAAAATAGCTAACATCTCTCTTGGAGACCAGCATGTTCCAATGAAGTGCATAAAGATTTTTTTTTTTTTCTTTCCAGCTGAATAATGTAAGAATAAATTAAAAGCAGGAAACCCTGGTAAGTGCTACAAGGATGTCCATGCTAAAAACCCATCAATCCCCAACTTCCCTGGCGCGCTTTCTCAACACCTTCTTCTTCATTAGTCTTGCTTTCAAAGTTCTGAAACAAGTTGCTGCCAAGTCTGCTATCTGGGGGAGCCAGGTGAAAATTTTAATACTATAGATGGTTGGAATATGCATTGCAACTTTGTTAAAATGCAGGGAGATTGCCCCAAAAAGCAGTTATTACCCATTTCATACAAGACAACATTGAGCTTCAGATTCTTTACTTCTGTTTTGTCTTTGAAGAATTCATTTCTGAAAAGATTGCTTCCAAATTCCATGCAGTTATTTTCAGCCCCCCAAACACAAACCGTGAGGCCTTCCAGTTAGCAAATGCTAAAATCTGGAGTCAGCTTCTGGAATTGGTTTTTCTGGAGCACATTACAGTCCTTCTGACTTTAATAGGGCCTTTTGTTTTAGCTCTTACTGATATCAGTAGGAGCTTTTCAATGTTTAAGCCCCTGAACCCAAAATACCATTATTTCCAGATAAAATATGAATCCTTACCGCAGCCTGTGAGAGATTTAGGAGTTGCATTTAAAACCAAATTTGATCCTCAAACTCCTAACTTTTATTCAGAAACTTGTTAACCTGCAAGCACCTAGGAACCCTAGTGCCCACCAGAAAAGCTTGTTGGACACCTAAATTCATGCCTCAGACCAGGTGGCAGCTTCTTCCAGATGGTTTTAGATATGACCACAATCACCAAACTGAGAATGGCAGAGGAAGGTGCTTCCCTGAAATCCAGCCCTAGGGGCCTATTTACCAAAGCTGAGAAGAGGTTACTGCTACAACCTCATCTCAGTTTCTCCTACTGACCTGTTTATGCAGCTTCCAGCTCAATAACCATGCCTCGTACATGCCATTTGCGTGTGCATATGTTTCCTCCTGAGCTGTCAAGGAAGCCTGAGTAACTAACTTAGCTTTGTGGCTTTTTCCATGTACTTAAAAGCATTGTAATGTCAACCTAAGCTTCATTGCCTTCCCAAGATTTAGGAGGAAAAGTGACATCTGTTGATCCATCTTTCAAACTTAATACCATGCTGATAGAGGAATTATTGGCTTTGGCCTTTATTAGATAGATGCCTTTGATAAGGGACTATCCTGCAGAGGATATAGATGAGGATAAGCTAGTTCTCTGATTTTCCTAAAAGCATGGAAAGCTGAAGATGAGCGTAGGCCAGATGTACTTTTCTCTTTACGCTGAAGTGAGGGCTCTGAATTGCTACGAGTTGGTAGAATCTGTCCAGCTGGAAGATTTCTCCAGCAGGGATGAAAGCTAGTGTCCCGAACCAGTGTTCAGGCATGACATTCACTGCTCATTTCGGACACTTTGTTTTATCCTAATTTTCAGCTGCTCTAATGTCCATGGGAGACTGAAAAAATCTGAACTAGTTATGTCCAAGCCAAAATGTTAAGATCTGAACACAGGAGTGGTGCTGACCCTGGAGGTATTAACATGATAATTTCCACCAGCTACATCTTTTTCTGCTTCTCACATACCTGTTACTTGCTTCTAACACCAGCAAGGAGCTGACTGCCTAGGAAGTGCTTACCAGCACAGGTAGGAAATGGATAGGACTTCACCGGCAATGAGATAATTCTTAAATCACTTGACTTTTATAGTGAAACATGCTACAGATGTATGTTTACATCAGTATTTCCTCTTCCTTCATTTCAAATGCACAGAGCAGTTTGATGTTCATAAAAACAGGAGACAAAATGCAAGGTCATATCCTTGGATGCATCTCCATGGATCCTAGTGTCTGGCTGCTAGTGCCAAACTGCCTCTGTGCACAGCACCCCATTCAGCTCTGCCAACACATTTCTTGCTCCCCACTAACTTATGATGTCACTTGGAGCAAAGCTTCTCAATATCTTACTTTTATTACAGTAACTGAGCTGCAAAGCTGGAAATAAAAGCAGCAGTACTCTGGCTTCTCAGCTGGTATAAAAAGGAGAGCTGCATCATTTTATGCCAGCTGAGGATGTGGTTCAAGCTGTTCAGGGAGCTTGGGTGTCATCCCCCCACGCCCCCCACAAGCTGTTTGCCATAATCTCAAAGACATTAGAAAAACGTTAATATCAGCCAGTTGGGGGCGGGAGTGAAAAAAAAAAAAACTGAAAATTTAATATAGTTGCAGAGCACTTTTTGTTTTTTCCATTAGCTGATATTCTCAGGTTACCAGAAAGGAATTTGGTGTACTTCTCCACATTCACTGCTAGTGAAACAAGAGATCGAAAGATCTTAGAATAAAATGACCAGGCCAAGAACTAGCAGTGCTTGTGCTGGGGTTTAGGTTAGGGCCTTTACAAATTCAAGGCTGATTAGGCATCTATTTCCTGGTCCTTGGCAAAAAGACTAGGAAGTGCAGGAAATTCATTGTCTTCAGCTTGCCACTGCTGGCTTGCTGCAATAGCTATACATCACGCAAAGGACTGACAGGCTCAAAATGTCCATGTCAATCTGCAGCTGCCTTTAATCATACACAGATTTATGAGACACTCCCCCACACCCCCTGTGGAGATCTAGAAATTGCGCTTTGTTTTGACTTGACATACATTTTTCCATTTAAGATTAAGAAGTATGAGCCCTATTAGACTGCAGCTATGAAGCAGAAGGGGTAAAGCTCTGTCTGAAATGGAGGAAATGATGATGTAATTTTGAACCGTTAAGGACTGAAGGGATTAAAAGATTTGGAGTAGGATTTGGAAAGTCTCTGGTGTTGCATACGGTAGGGCTATGTTGCCTGCCTCACCATCTGGACAGAGAAGGCCTTTTTCCTATTTACTGGTTTGAGGTTGTTGTTATAGCTGTGCCGCTCACGAGCGCCACTGTACTTAATACTCCATCATCATTTCCATCATAAACCCTTTTTTCCCCACCGAGGGACTACAACGTCACAGTAAATACTTGCTGCAGGGTAGAGCTTGCCACTAGAGCCTGGTCTCAGGCCGAAGAGCAGCAGGGACACATGGCAGGATCCGGCTTGGAAGCTTTCCACCTTATAGTAACTTTACACTTACCTCATTTGCTAAAATGAACGTTTCTAGCCATTATCAACAACCATAGACCGAAGGCTGATGCTCCTTTTCCATGGGTTTGGACAGCCCGCTGTCCAGTCTGCGTGAGGATTTATAACCCAACCAGTTTGGTGGTAGGACATGTGCCCATGGTGACCACGGCCAACCACCCCTCACACATGGGGGGTTTGTAAAACCTCAGCAGGCTCAGCAGCATGCTGGTGACTCCAGGCAGCTGGCTTCTCGGTTGTGTTTTGTGCTTTCTGATGCACCAAGCAGGATCTGCATGAGAAGGGAAGTGGCTGTACTTCTCAGCCTCCCCTAGGCCATTCTGCTCTTACAAAAGAGGTCCAAAAGAACAAGGATGAAGTCATCCTGTGCTATTGCACTATTGTTCTGTACTGCTCGAGCGCTATAGTTGGTCCTTGCCATGGTATCTTCCAGCAGCTCAGTAGCATGCAGGATCTCAAGATTTTTTTCATGTATTAAAAAATGAATTTCTTATTCATCTCACTAATTAAAACCTCTTTATGAATTCAAATCCTCCTTATCAACCATATTTAGTTTCTCTGAACAGAGGGGCAATCAAATAACAGGTGGGACATCACCTGGTCCTATTGCAGACACCTACTCACTATTATTCTTTCTCCCTTCTGTGTTCTTTTCTCAGTGTCAGTCTCTGACCATGTCTGGCTGCAGCTCAGGGCCCTTGTTGCCTTTTCTGTTTGCTCCCTTGCTCAGTCTGCTGTTTTAATATACAAACACAAAATTTCGATCAGAGCTGTGCACTGTCCTGCTTGTACAGTGCCTTTAAGATTTTCACAGAAAATTAAGTTTTCCAGTTACAGATACATTCATATCAAGTACATGATAGGGATTTCAAGCTCAGAATGTTAACAAATGGCAAGACAATGAATTATCTATGAGTCTCTAAGAGCAGAAGTGATAGTTTGACAAGCATTTCTTGCCAGACATTGAAGTATGAATAAACCCTATAAGCTTTCTAAAAACACGGAAATTAAGTATATATGCAAAGAAGCGGGCATATCTCCTACTAAAAAATAATAATTAAAAAAATGAGAAACTGCATTGCAAATATACTTTCAGAGTAATTACAAAGAAAGCTTTGCTATAAAAAAACAGAGCGTGAATTTGTGGTCTGTCCCCAGTAGTTTTAATCACAAAGCAAGCAAATAAAATCAGCTATTCAGACATGCTGAAATAAATTCAAGGGCCTGATAAGTTTGCAGGAATGATCACAGATGCAAATCAGTTTTGGTTTTTTAAAATATTTAGAAAAAAAAAAGCCAAAGTACATCAGTCTAATTCAAGAGGCTTGCAAAGATCTGCTTCATCTTCCTCTAAAGTCAGAAAAAAATGAGTGCAATATGTTCTGATAACAACTTCCATGAGCTTCTCATCTGAATAGAAATAGCACAGGGACTGTCTCACCAAGGCAATTGTAAATCAAAAATGAAACAGTTTTAGTGTAACCTCTGGGAGCTGAAGAGTGGGCCATACCATTATGGCACAAAAGCTAGCCATAAAAACAGAGCTAAATGAATCTTAAATGTCTTTAAAAAAAAAAAAAAAAAAAAAAAAAGATTAATTTTACTTTCAGATGTGGGCAGTGATTTACAGGATTCATATTCCGGTATTATTTTTATTATTACTTTATTACATGGCTGATCCAGAGTCAATTGAGACTCCAAAACGCTCTGAATCTGTGCTGCTTATTGCAGGGATTAATATAGCAACTAACACCAAGAAAGCAAAGCCATTTCTTTCATATTTCTAGACGTACATTTGTGCTGGGGAGTGGGGTACTGCTTTGTAGGGAAGAGGGTATAGCACTGTGCCATAGGCGGGCAGGTCTGGGTTTAATTTCTCCTGAGCACAACAGCCTTCATGGGTCCCAGCAGGATCATGGTGAGGTTGCCCAAACAACAGCACTGCAGCACAAAATACACTTAAATACATTCCTGAAGTACTTCTCTGATGGGTAAGAAGGTGGTAAGGGAACATAGTAAGCCCTAAGTAAGCCAGAGGAGAACTTGTGGATGCTGTCCCACATTTCTGCTTTGGTTCATATGAATCCAGTGATCATCTTAATTAAAAAAAGGACTGGGCGACAAGTACACACACATGGATATAGTATTCTTATTTAGAAAGGCCAGAAAACCATAATTCCCCAGATGAAAAATATTGGGCCAAATCCAGAAGTCCTTTTTGCTTAAAAATATTCCACAAAGAATAAGAGTGTCTATCGAGGGATTCCAAGCCTTATGCTTTAGCAAAGCTGAAACAGTATGGCAAAATAATTTTACAAGTCTGTCCTTATTAACGCAGTTAAGGAATAAAAGTATAGGACCAAAGCCACTATTGCTCACCAGTGCCTGAGAACCAAGTTTTATTATTATTATTTTTTTTAATTCTCCCTCTGTGCCATGCTCAGATATAGACAACCAGAAGCAAATTTCAATGCTCAGATAGTTCTGCAGATCTGCTGTGCTCATTAGGAAAAATAGCGGAAGAGTACCTCAAGATAAAACCTTGCCACAGGTTACGCTTTCAAGATTACAATTTGCAACTGACTTCTGGGCTGAAAACAACCCACCTCACCCATACTATATTTTCAACCCAGATCGATGTGCTGCACCATCACTTTGTCCTTATGCCTGGAAGGACTTTGGTCCCTCCTTCCCTGAGCCCTGATGAACAGGTGGAAACTTGCCATCAACCTGGGGGAAAGCTCCCCTTCAATTCCAGATGCATGAAATTATATCTGTAAATTCTGGTCAGTATTGCCATTGCTGGCTTTCACAGGGTTGTTTAAAAGGGTTTTTTCCCATTGTTTTTCCAAGGACCTGCCCAAAAATGTTTCCATCCAAACCACCATCACGCAAAACTCCAGCAGAGGAGCAAAGAACAATAGCACACAAGGTTCCAAGTTCAATAGCAATTTCAAGGATTTCAGCTGTCAAAGTTAATTAGTGGCAGTTTCTCTCAGGCCTCCTTTGCTTAACTCCTGAAGGACAACATTTGGAAAACTGCTGGTTGAGAGGGCAAGAGAAGTCAAAAAGATCAGTTTTAGAGCAGCCAGGAATTATTAAGAAAGCAAAACTAAAATATGGAATGTGTAGTGAAGTAAAAATTTTAGACAAAAGAAAAAAAAAAAGAAAATTAACTTTTATTTCCCTTTTTTTAAAGAAAGAGGCATGAGCCTAGAGGGTGGGGTTCAGAGTCTGGATTTTGGGCAGAGTTATTTTAGAAAGCTGAACACAGTCCAACTGTTGTTCTAGGGCAAGCACTTCCCAACTTCAGGGTATTTTAAAAAAGTCTGGATCCTGATCTGAAATCTGTGGCTTGGGCTTGTTTCTGAACATTTCTTTTTTTTACAGAGAAGAGGAGCCATCATATGGTAAGTCACTGCAGAAAACCCCTGGAGCTCTGCTTGCTTACAGGAATCTACCTTGGCATGCCCTCCCTTAAAAAGGTGTGGTTGCTAGATAAAGGACCAAAAGCCAGATGAATTGGGAAATCCAATGTTCCCAAACACTGATACACAAACCATTTTTGGATGATACACCAGAGCAGCTCCTGACCCTCCAGCACAAAGCCCCCTGACACCCTGAGCAAGGCCCTGCACACACACATCAGGAGCCACCATCTTGGTGCAGTCTCCTCCCTCGCAGCTCAGGGGAGCTTTTCTTCCCCAGCAGCTATCAGTCTGCATCACGGGGACTGTGGGTCTGCTGCCATCGCCACCTTGAGAATAATAAGGCCCAGGACACAACACCCTTGGCCTAGCCCACAGTAATCCTCGTGACAAGGGGCATCCCCACCACATGAGCTGATGCAGGACATGCATCCCTTGAGCCAAATGAGGCCTCACAAGAGGGCACACATCAGTCCCCTTAGAGGGGTCAAATGGAGGAAAACACATCACAGGAAAGGAAGTTGGATTTCAACCCCCAACACGAGAAAGGCTGTATTCTGCAAGAGGTTAGCAGCCCAGCCAGGCATTGCTCACTATGTGCAACCCTCAGAGTCAGTTTTTTTTACCCCTGCAACAGACAAAGTGAAATGGATTAAGCCTGTGGTACAGAAGGAACAGCTGAATGAGCGGGACACAGCAAGACCTCATGCTTCTGCCTCTCCCAGTGCTGAGCTCAGCATCTCTCAACATTTAGCACACACACGCTGCTGCCCCTGACCACAGGCTTGTCCTCAGGCCTGCCCCACAGGAGCACCCTCCACAGCTGCCCCTTTGCTCCCCACACTCACCCACACCGTGCAGCACGTAGCACAGCAGGACAGGAGGCCTGAGCACTAGTTTGCCACCAGTTCCCAAGGCTGACCTATACAACATAGTACTTCACTCTTTCTGCCTTCATTTTAGTGCATTCATGTCCTGTGAATGGCATCACAGATGGAAACAGACCAAAATGAGGGTCCATGCTGCAGAACACAGCAAAGGTAGCTTGGTGGAAATCAGGGGAATATTCAGAATATCAGCACTTTTGTGTTACCTGAGATAGAGCATTCTCTGTTGCTGGTAGTATTCCTAAGGCCTCTGTCCACCTTACAAACAACAACAGCTGAAACACAGCTAAATCCCCCAGTACCTCTAGCAGAGGAAACATGAGGCCCTTGTTTTCAAATAAAATACTCACCACAGCCTCTCTGTCAGAGCTCAGGGTCTTATATAAATGAGGAGGGTAAGCTGACAGCAGGTGGAGATCTTCAGGCTAATTACCTCTGATAATTTGCCTGCAGGTGCTGTGCAGGTGGTCTGAGCCCTGAGGCACTGACCTAGGAAAAGTGATGGCAATTCTGCATCCGCCACTGCTCCTGTCTGGGCTGTAGGCCTGGGATGCTGAAAAAAAAATGAAATATCTAGATTCCACATTTTAATCCCTGGATAACAGTTTGGGGTTGTTTTTCTGAATGTCTTGAAAGAGGAAAAAAAAGTTTGATCCCATGGAAAAGTTTAACTGTTCACTTTAGTAGCTTGCTACGTGTCAGCTTTGGAAGAGCCCCAAAGTGGAGCCCTTGCTCACAGATTAGAAGGGCATTCAGCAGCTAAACCCAGTGGCATTTAAAAAACAAAACCAAACACAACACACATTCTTTCCTGAGGCTGGCAAGGCAGCTAGTGGGAGTCGCACCCGCTTGAATAACTGCCATGTGATGTTTTAAGATGTTCTTGGGTTTTAGTTAGTGACAAACCCTCTGGTTCCTCCTGAAATGTGCTCCAATTCTGCTCCAGTCTGCTGACTTGGGGACTACTGTGGCTGCATTAAGGTTTACAGCTGTTTAACAGCTCTTTGTTCTAAGCCAAATTCTCAAGACATATGAACCTTAAGAGTCACAGTAATTTCTGAAGTGAAGTAGTAATTTATACGGGTGAGAACTAGATTTTGCATTATCAGCAAATCTCATTTCTGGAAACAAAAACGCTACACCACTATTCTATGCTTTGAAGTACAGGAATATGTTAGGAAATAAGGTTATTTATTTATACTACATGCTCTACTGGCTTCTAAAATCAGATACATGCCTGTGATCAAGTGAGAGGTTTATCATGCATTTTTTAATGCTTTATGCGCATGGGTTATATCCCAACAAGCAATAACAATCCCTTCCACAACCAGGGAACACACTGGTCAGGACTCAGTGTAGACTGATCCCAACTCTACTTAGAAACTAAAGGCTTTGCTCATCTGCTCAAGGCCCACTTCTGGAAGGGGGTAGAAGAATGACTGCAGGGGAGTTCTTATACACAGAGAACACACATTGTCTTAGCATAGACTGAGGACGTGAATGTCCTCCTATTAATGTTAGGATGAGGAAATGCAAAGCATTCAGAGTCCACTTCAAAATTCACTTTTTTTTTTTTTTTTTTTCCCACAAAAGGTGTCCCCTGATATCAAAAGCTGAGATGCAATAAGGAGGTACAGGCAGGGATCAAAAGAAATGACTGTTCAAAGAATGAGAGAGCAGGAGTATTGGAACCAAAGCAAATCCAGGCTGTTCTGCGTGTCTGAAATTCATGTTCCTCTTTTACAACTGGGAACCCGCCTTCCCATAAAAGAAACAGTTATTTTAGCACCTTCTTTGTGCACACAGCAGGCTAGATCAGACTCAAGAGGCGAGGGATTTTTATGTTCTTTGGAGGGGAGAGGAGCTGAAAGCAAATGGGTGTTGCTTTTGGTGCAGTTGTTGGGCAATTCTGTAGCATGTCACATTTTAAATAATCAATATACGGACCCTGTAACTGCTGGTATGTCAGTACAACACACGTGTACACACGTGGATGTCTGGTCACCTCCCTCGACCCGGATGGTTTCAGATATGCATTCAGAGAATACATACGCTGAGTTGTAGTCAGATGCCACTTCACTGCTGTACTCAATTTATTTTTAGGAAATGCAAACTGTTCCCCCTTTGCCAGGGCCTGGTGGGATCACATAGCAGGAGGCTGCTGCTTTGTCCACCCATCGGGCTTCATGCTGGAAGGGACCACACTGCCCCAGAGCCAGTGCTCTTTGTTCTGCTTCAGGGTGTGCTCTGTTTGCTTTCTCCCTTGCTGTTCTTGCCCATTCTGCTCAATTAAATAGCTTCAGCCCCTTTATTAAAGGAAATATAAATGTCTTGGGAATGTCTTGATATACTTCTGTCCTTGCAGCTCAGTTTCTAACTATTTGCCCTATGTTCTGCTCTATGGTTGTTATTATTATTATTTTACTGTTATTTTTTTTTCAGCTGCTGCTAAATAAAGGAGCCATTTTAGAGGAGACAGGAAGACAGCAGCTCTGCCACCACCACTGACATACACCAAACGCTTGGGAGCCTGCTTTCCCGGGAACAGCATGCACTGCCCATCTTCCCCTGCCTCTTGCTGCGTCCGCACCAAGCAGAGAAAAGGAGCATGGACAGATTACAAATGGTGCAAGCATAACCAGGCAGCCACTATTTTTTGTCATGACGTTTTCATACTGCGAGTCCAGTCTGAGGTCTCTCCTATACAAACCTCCTGGGGGATTTTTAATCTTCCTGCTTATTTTTGCTCCATCTGTCTTTTCAGAGAGTCCCCAAGGAATATTTATTCTTTCTTTGGAATCTGCTGTCTCTTCCATAAACTCTTTCTCACTTTTGCTATAAAAACATATCCAGGACAGAACTCCTTTCAGTTTCCAATTTAATTTTATTCTTGGGCAGTTTATACCTAGTTGTTTCCATGCTGTGGTTGTGTTTTAACTTGAGTTGCTCTTTTCCAGCTCTGGTGTGCTCCCCCACAATGTGTGAAAAGCAAATTATTTCTTTTCGGGGCACCTCACATTTCTTTATGATTCAGATGGGCTGCCTTGAGCTTATCACAGCCCACTTATAAAGAGTTTATGAGTTTCCCTTCAAAGACTTTGGTATGCATCAGGGCATCAGCTAGATACAACAGGCTGGACAAAAGACACGCACCCCACTGCAGCCTCTTTATTAGTGGATGGTGCATTTTCAGTCTGAAAGTCACCTCTTGAAATGAGTACAAGCCTTGTCCTGCAATAAGGGCAGGGCTTTTCTCTTCCTGTCTTTTGTATCCACCACTATTTTCCAACACCCATTTTCCAGAGCTCATAAGGAAACCCGAAATGAATCTGCTAGAGCACCCCAAGCACTTCACAAAAGCAATAGCCTCCTTTAAAGGGGTTGAATTTAGCTTTCCAACAGTCACTCAGGACCTGGTGTCACCATCTTGTTTCACAGGAAGAACTGGATGAGGGTCAGGGCTTGACTGCAGGTTAATCCATTTTCTCAGTGGTCTGTAAAGTCTCTTCTCCTTTTGTTACTAGTAAATGGCAGAGTGATTGCTTAATGAGCCTACTGCCAGTACCTATTTTCTTCTGGACCATTTCACCAACACCTATACCTTTTCAGAAAATGTCTCAGACTGTTGTTTTCCCCATTTAGAGGTACAGATGGCACCAGTCCATGGACAGTCCTGGGAATTTACTTACGCTCCATCTTCCTCTTCAACCCACTGCCCCTCCACACACACACAGGAGTTATGTTTTGCAGTCGTTCCTCATTTTATACAATTCTGCTCTTTATCAGATATGCTCTGTAGGCAAGCGGGAATCCATTCGTGCTCTGCAAAAGGCCAGATTCCCCGAACCTCTATGCAGGTCTCAACCATGCTGCTCTGTTCCTCTCTTGGAAACCCACCACAGGAGGAAGTTGTTATGATTGCTTCTGTCCCTGGGGGTGAAAGGAGTCACGCACTGCAAATGAGATACACGTACTGCCATCCCCCAGCCCCGCACCACATGCTAAAAAGGGAATTTCTACCAGATTGCTGTGAACACCTTTCCTCACTGTAACCTATTCAGAGAGGGCAGTAATTCCTCTGCTACTTTGGCTAATCAGTCTGTGGGCTCACCCCAGAGAGAGAGCTTCTAATCCCTGTTTAAACCCTTTTTTTTGGACGGATTCACCCATCACTGACACCGATCAGAGGCTCAGTTTTGGATCCCTTGTTCTCTGCCTGCTCTCACGTGCCCATGTCCACCACCTGTGCGTGCTCCCAGCAGTTGCCAGCTCACCCCCTCTGACTGCCGTGACCGCCAAACTGCCCATAGTTTGGCTCTCCAGCTTTCTGTCACCTCCTGCTCTAGCCCATGCATAGGGAAACAGCTATATTAGGCACTCCTGAAATTCCTTTTTGTATTGTTTCATGTGGCTAAGGGCTTTTTCCTGCAGCCAGGGATTTGTGTTTTGTTTGGTTTTGTTTTGTTTGATTTGGTTGTTTGTTTTTTCTTTAATTGCGGAGTGACAGATTGTAAAAGAACTGCTCCTCCTTTCTGTGGCAATGCACTTTTTCTTGTTTTACAAGGCTTGAACAGTGTTTCAAGTCACAAGCCACCAAGTATCCCCACTCAGCACTACATCAGGATGCTCTGCCTGCATGCTCCTCTGCAAAAGCTGCTGCTTGGAATGAACAGCTGCAAAGACCAAGCCACGTCCTGTAAACCATTTCCACAGTCTCTTGGAGTGCCTTTTTTTTTTTTTTTAAATCTCTCTTTTGCCCATACTGAATGTCAAAGCCCACTTGTGACTGTATAAATAGATCCATTGCCAATTCATCCTGGACAACCTCACGGTGCCAGGAACACACATTTCCTCTGCTTCTATACACTTTCAAGCAGGGCATCTCCTCTCTCTCCAGTTCAAGCTTTTGACTCTTCCCAGGCCAGCTCAGGTTAGTAGCTAGTGCCAGAATATGTACTAAAGACTTGTACAAAGTCTGTATTATTCAGCTTTAAAAAAAAAAAAAAAGGCATTTTTGCACCACTGTCAAAGCTGCTCTAATAAAATAGAGTTCATGCTTGCAAACCCATATGTGTTCTTCCTCCCTAGTTAGCCTTTTAGACTAATATTCAGCTAAACTGAAAAACCTTTGAAGATTTTTCCCTTTCCAGTACAATTTTGCATTATTTGAGAAAGTAAAACCCCCCTTATTTGCACTTCTGAGTTACTGATGGGTACAGAAAAATGCCACAAACATCCTGCTTTAGCCAAATTCTCTAGCTGGCTCAGTTCCCACATCAAGGAAGCTGACTTTCATCGTCCTTTGTGACCCCTCTCTCATCTCAGTTAGGCAATTTTTCAGCTCCTGGAGAGCAATTGCAGGATCAGGAATTAATTTGCTGCATCATCTTCTGCATTGTCAAGCACTATGTAGCTGAAGGAATATAAGAAAATACACTGGTGTTTTTTTTTTTAGACTACATTTTTAGATTTGTCAGGTTAAACCAATCTATTTTTAGACTAAATAACTATAACCTCTTCGCTCACCTTCTTCTGGTTAGTTCTGACAGCAGGAGGACTGATGAAAGACGTCTGCAGCCTGTATTGAGAAATGAGTGCACGGGGCAGCCTCTCATCCTCCCATCCACCTCCCAGTGCTCTTTGTGCTGAAGCAGTGCATGGGGAAAGGCATGATGAAGAAGGTGGATCTGGCCCCAGCATAGGGAAGAGAGGACCAGCTAACCAGATTTCCTTCAATGTCAAATAAAAGTCAGAAATGTAGAGGATAGGTGAGCCCAAGTGTGTGCTGCCACTTGTTTGCCAGGAAACTTCAGAGTTTTTCACATGAAATGGTAGTTTCATAATAATAGGTCATAATACATGAATGAGCTTTGGTTCAAAGTTTGAGTTTGTTTTTAACAGGAAAAAAAAAAAAAAGAAAGAAAGAAAAAAAAACAAACTCAGTGTCTCACTCTGGGTTTCTCTGATGCCATACACCTCTACAGCCCCTCTGCTCTTCTTTCTCTCTTAGAAGTCTTTAAAGTCTTTTATCCCTTTTGGGACATGACCCAAACACTGCTTGCCCAAACTTGTCCACCTTGCTCTTTCCTTGTTGAGAACCTAGTTGGAAATATGTGACACTAAAAACATTGCAGGGCTTCCCCCTGTTCATGCCACAGATAGCCTAGCAGGATATCACCTGCATTAAAAAAACTAATAATAATAAAAAAATAAATCTGTGCAAAGGGAGATGTGCTTTATATTTAAGACCCCTTCAATAGTTTTCCTGGCTCCATTTTACAAACTCTGAGTCACCCTGGCTCAAGTTGGGAGGAATCAGTGTTTGAACCTGCAGAGATATTATCTGCCTCTGAAATATTTAGGAAAACTCTGAGCCTTATTTGGAAAAGTGAAATCTGCTGTGATAACCAAGGCTTTGATTAGCTGGAAGGAGAGAGGGATCCTAAACACCTCCCCCCTCCTGATTAACTCCTGCTCTGTCCGTGTGGCACCCTGTGGGGCTGCTGGCATGTCAGACATCTCGTAATTGTTTCTAGGGCATCCCACAAGGTCCCAGGTGACCTCCCCAAGGGCTAAAACCTTCTTTCCCCCCTTAATGGAAGACCACGTAGCACAGAGTCCTACATCAGTAGCATAGTCATGGATGTAGAACCCTTCTCCCACACCTCCCCTCAGGGACCAGGGCCACAGTGTGGGGCTCAGGCTGTGGTTGTGAGAGAAGGAACACAGATATTCCCCTACCATGGGGTAGGACACACATCTCACCCCATATCCAGATTTCTATGATGCCTTGGTCTCCATCTCCCAGGATGGCACAATGGCAGGGTCTTCTAGCAGGACTGGAGTGGGGACACCTCTGTCCTGGGACAGCATTGCCTTGTCCAGGGACACCTTTGACCACAGGGGTTTTGTTGGTGGCAAGACCCCATCCTGCCAAGCAGCACAGTGCCACAAACCCTGCTCTTTGCTGGGGACCCCCAGCAGCTGGGCACAGCAGGAGGTGCCAGCAGGATTATGGCCATGGGGCAGGCCCTGTGTCACTGTGCTGTGACAGCAGAAAAGCCACCACTGGCTCTGGCTGCGCTCACCAGGACTGGTGGCTGTGCTCGGTTCTGCTTCCAGGAGGCCAGCAGCGTATCGCTTACATCTACACAGTCACCAGTAACACAAGACCTGGCAGCTTCTCAAAGATGAGCAGAGGTTTGGAAGTCAAAGATATTTTTCATTCCCAAGCATTTCCTTCATGCCACTGGGAGTATATGATTGTACTCTGCAAGCAGGATAAGGCAAGCAGGAGTGTGTAAAAGTGGTGGAAAAACACCCTCCCCAATTTGACACGGCTTTTTTACCATGTAATAGAGGATGGCCACACTCCCCCTTAAAATGTGCATTTCTCTCATAATAGAAATACTTCATTTCTTTCCTTTAAAAGCCAATGGAATGTGGACAATGAACAATTTCACATTTAGAAGCCAATTTTTCATCAGGGTTTATCCTTTTGATTTGGAAACTGGCTCATTTACACTGGAAAATTCTGTGAAATGTTGCAATAAAAGAGGCTCTATTTTTGCATTAGCTGAAATATGCACACAGAGAAACCCAAGCAATACAAAAGCAAGCAAACAAAGAAGTGCCCAGCCCGTAAGCTCCAAGCTGCCTAAAATTTCTTACTTCAAGTACAAATGCCACAAAGACCCTCGCCATCTCTAATAATAAAGCAAGCTGCCACCCAACAACAACAGAACATTTCCACTAGGCAGTGTGTTTTTCCCTGCGAAACATAACTTAGCAAATGTGGCTTCAGCTGCCTAAATGTCAGCTCAATCTGTTGCAATCTGTTGTAAACGTTCGAGATACTAATCGTATGTCATATACTCACAGCAGTTTCTGGATTTGCTTTGGGACTAAAATGTTCCTGAGCAAAACAATTCACTAAGGGAGAAATCCTACCCTCTCTTTTTTTTCCCCTCCTTCCCTAGAAGTAGCTTTTCACTGATTTTTCCCCTTCCCGGCCTACTTCTGTACATGCTGTTTTACTTTATAAATCAGATCCATCCCAGTTCCAGCAGTCAGAACCGAGGGTATCTTGCTTTTCTGTGTTGCATAGCAGAGCAGTAACTTCACATACTGTTTGAGAGAAAAGGAGAATCCAGATCCAGGATAGGCTTCTG
This sequence comes from Aythya marila, assembly GCF_965140915.1. Taxonomy (NCBI): domain Eukaryota; kingdom Metazoa; phylum Chordata; class Aves; order Anseriformes; family Anatidae; genus Aythya; species Aythya marila. The sequence goes on along the minus strand of NC_139046.1, from coordinate 6,214,678 downwards.
GCCAAACCAGCTCAGATTTTCCATCCCTTCTGTAACTGAGACATGAAAAGTGCAGGTTAGGACTGGGCAGCAGCCACTGACATCAGAAGCCCTATGTCTGGCAGTCTTCTTTCCCAGATTTGTGTCTGATTCATGTTATGGCTTTCAGACCAAATGCAGGAAAACTAGGTACCAAGATACATTCAGACACTGAATCAAAGTTTGAGGGAAAACAAGGGTTTTCTACTTTCATATTAAGCCCACATATACTTGCTGGCAGATATTTATAGAGCATGACAGTATTAACTCTCATCTACAGTCAAGAAGTGGGATAAGTTACATGAATTCAGTGCTGCCAGTCCAACATAATTTCCTTTCAACACCACGACCAAATTGCTGCACGTCATTGCCTTGATTTTCACACCTGTAAAATGGGGATAATACTTATGCCTTTTACAGGGGATAACGCTATAAACATTAGCTAAACTATTTGTGAAAGCGCTTTGGAGAAGCATCGACCCCTTACTGTACAATAACTTTATCTGTACTGGCTGATGTTAGACAGGAGGAGCTGAAATCTAAACCAGGAAAGTGAGGGAGAAAGGAAGCATAATTTCCTGTTTGCATGATCTACTCTGCAAGTGCAACGGAGAGTATAAGGCTGAGGGATCTTGCGAGAAAAGGCCTTTTCAGCCAGCTCCCCCAGCTTTCTCCAGCCTGTGCTCATGCAATGCCACGGTCTTCATTGAAGACATTCCTAATTTGCCCAGCGTGAGAGGAGGATCCAGCCCTTTCACATCAAATCGATTTTCTTTAGATTCCAGAGCAGATATGGTGCTGCGTGCCAGTGACCCCTCCGATCTCGCACGCCCGTGCTGCATGCGGTGGTACCCTCTGGTTGAGGAATAAACCCAAGTAACCACCGCAGTGCAGCTGAGAAAGCAATGGAAAATCCAGCCAGGCAGGAAGCTTTTTCTTCTTGATTTCTGTGAAGTTCTCCAAGTTTGGCAAGCTTTGTAAACTCAGTAGCGGGAACAGAAAAGGAAAAACCATCACGTACAATTTTTCTGTGGCTTGCAGAAGTGAAATAAATCAAAAGATAAAACGGCAAGGCATCTGTGATACAAGATTTATTTTGTGAATGCTTAAAGTATTTAATCACTGTCCCTGTGGCTTACAATTCTGTTTGCGAGGGCTACATTATTTTGCCTATTTTTTAAGGTATAAGCACGTATATCTCAAGTGCTTTCTGGCTGCATTCCATATTCTCCACTTCCCCGTTGCTGTTAGTGCTTTCCCTTTTGCATGGCTTGGATAACTCTCCATAGTGCTCCCCATCTGTCCCTCTTTGCTGCCTTCTGATTTAGCATCTGAAAACTTTCCACGTGACACCAGTGAAGTCCTTGTTGCCATCGGTGGGACCAGCTGTGCCCCCTTGTTCCTTCCAGCTGCTGTGGTGCCTCATCACAGCTATGCCACAGGTCTCTGTCAGAGCCACTGTGCCTCTGTTGGGACAGATGGATGTCCCCAAGCCCACCCCCATCCATGGGTCAGGCATGAGGTGAGCTTACCATTGCCATCATGGTCCCATCCATCCATCTGCTGTGCCATGGTATATCCCCTTTTCCATCTCTTCACCCAAAGCAATGACAAGTAGAGGGGCTTAGATTAGCACAGGAGATCTGTGAGCCACCAAAACTCGAGCACGAAGTTGAGATGCCCGCAGTGGCCCCCGGCCCTGGGGTCTGCTAAGACAGAATGAGCAATGGGGCAAAGAGCCCAGCATGTGTTTGCAAATTGGAAAACCTGAAAACGGCCCCATCTGTCTCGCCTGGTTCAGTCCCACAGGGACCCCCTGTGTCCCACCGCATGTGCAGATCCAAGCGCTGTGGGGTGACAGCGGGCCCCCTGCCTCAGCAGGGCTCTGTGATGCCCGTTGTTAGCTCTGTGCCACGGCTGATGAATTCCTATTAAACAGCCAAGTCTCCTTTAAATTTCATCCAGAACAAGGAGCTTAAGCCTTACGGCAGCATTTCCTAGGAACTCTCAGCTCTCCTTTGGGGACATATTTCTTTCTGTTGAAGGGAAAATTTCACAATACCTCTCTTCTGCTTCCAGGCACCGTGGTGCTGCTCTCCTGCCATCTCCTAAGAGACTCATGCTCTCGACTTTCAGATCTCCTCTCTCATTCCAGCCCGTCTGCTAGGATTCATTCAAAGGTGTAGGAAAAAAAAACCTCCTGGGACAGCCTGTCCCGCGCCGCACCCACCCCTGTAAAACCCCAGCCGGAGCACCACTGGTTCTTATCAGCCATCACACCTTAAAGTATAAAAGGTGTGCCTAATATTAGCCAGGAAACGTCGTGGTGAAGACCTGGACTTTTTCAGCTAATCGGTATTAATAACTTCCTATGCTTGAAGACAGCCCATAGGAAATACAGCCTGACTCATCTACCCTGTAATTAGATGAACTCCTCGAAAAAGTGCAGGTGGCTGCACCGCAAAGGCACATTAGCCAAGGTGCAGAATATGCTTCTGACCAAAGGGCAGATAATAGCAGCAATAATTTCCTCCACTGATATAATACAAAAAAGCAGTATTTCTGACAGATTTGGCATCTGGCTGAGGCTGGAAAGTCGAGCAGTCATTTTCTTTCTTTCCCTCTCCCTTTTATCTCACTCAAGGGAAATCTGTAATATGCACAAAGCCTTGATTTATTTTTTACACTCTCAAAAATTACTGGAATAATTATGCAGAGAAATTTCACAAAAAAAACAGAAGATATTCAGGCGTATTTGCTACTTTGGTTATACGTAGACTGCGATCCTTACCAAAGATATTTGCTTCCTGTGTTCTCTTTTTCTGCCAAGTTCAGCCGTATATCACTTTTATGTATCTGAAGGCCGCAGCGTAATGCAATATGAAGCTATGAATGGGATAAGGTTACATATTCTCCATTGATTTTCCATTGTACCCATTATCTTTAATGCTGGAACGCGGGATAGTGCGAGGGCCGGAAGCCTCCGCACCTCCGCGCTGCATGGTGCCATATGAAAACCAACCCCTGGGGGCAGATAAAACCAGCTGCGAGCTGCAGAGAGGAGACAGGCATCCCCCGAAGCAGCCGGCGTGATGGGGGAAGTGGGTTGCTCGCCCGCCAGCAGGGGAGAGAAAGGGAGAAGCCAGGAGCAGGGAAGGGATTAGGGCATGCAAGAGGCCAGAAGGCAAGAGAAGGGCTGGCAGCGGGGAGAGGGAGCCAAAGGAAGGGCCCATGACAGATCTGCCTCAAGCCTTTTTGGCAGTGGACAAATACTTTTTGCTTCACAAAAGAGAAAGTGGGAAAAAAAATAAGAAAAATAAAAAAGTTTTGTGGTCCGTGATGCTGCCGCTGCCCAGGAGCACAGGGATGCTCAAAAGCCTTTGCCCCCCTGGTTTGGGGCCTTGTGGAAAGCAAGCTGAGGGCTCGCTGCTGTGGCTGCCCAGACCCATGGCTGTGGGTGTGTGGGGAGAACTCAAAGGCTGAGCATTGGTGCTGGGGGATGAGGAAGATGAGGGGGCTGGGAGGATGCAGCCGCATGGGGAGAGTGGGGCGCATGGGTGGCCTGCAGCCCAGGCGGGCCTAGTCCCCCTTCTGGGACTAGAAGTTAACACTGGCTCTCTAACAAGCTTCTCCAATCACTTTTTTTTTAAGGCCCTGTGTTAACAGAAAGCAACTGTGCAAATGCAGCGAGTTCCAGCACTGCTTCCACCCTCGTTATGACAGACACCACTGCAATGTGGTTGTTGTTCCTCTCACTAAGGGTCAGAGCAGGGAGCTGGGCAGGTGATCGCCACACGCAGTCCCACTCGGGTCACCCCAGTGGGACCTCTCCCTGCCCCTCCTGGGCAGCCAGGGCTGAGGGTCCCCATCCTAGCAGCAGAGCCCTCTGCCACCTCCACTCTGCGGTCACCACTGGTGCCCCTGTCATGTATTTTTCAGGTCAGAATACTTCTGAAGGACGAGCGACCCACTCATCTTCGCCTGACCTTTACTGCTCTGGATACTTGTGCTGACATCTGTGACTCATTTGTGATCTACGAAACCAAACTGTGACCAATACAAAAAATCTTTATGAGAGCCTTGCCATGTTCACCAGCAGCCTTCCTGACCTTGCTGCTCCAGAGCTGCTGCTCTGGGGAACTCCATGGGCAACATCTCCACCTCCAGCATCCCACCCCAACCACCCCTCCACCACGCCAGCTCTCAGCCATGGGCACGGAGCGTGGGGACCCTTGGGGTGAATTTTCCTGTGGTCACTGAAGAGCAAAGCCCCTGATGAGATCCCCCCAGTGCAAGAGAAATCCAGTGCCTCCTTTTGCTGCCCCAGTGGGGTGAGGCCACGAGCCAGGCTCCTTTGGGGCTGCCCCACTGCTGCATGCGTGTGCACGTGCATGTGCTGCGCAGCGGGGCCCCGCTTCTCGTTTAAACAGCCAATTAAAGCCTACTTTGGCACTTAGCACATGGCATCAGCTTGCAGTACTTAAGCTGCCTAGCACAGTGTGAATTTAATTTGATAAAGGGGCAACTAATAAAGATCTTGGAAGGCTGGTTAAAGTTCATTAAGCCCTTCCTTTCAAGGTACACTTCTCTCCCCTGCAAAAGCTTGCGTCTATTTTTTTTTAAAGCTGTGTTATATCCTGCCACCAGAAAAAGGTGCCTGTGTCACACTCTGACAGGGTATATTTAAAGTCTCGCTGTCAAAGTCATGTCAGATCTTGATTCCTTGCCCAGAAATGTGCAGAAAGAAAAACTAAAGCCCCCTTCCCCAAGTGCGGGGAGAGGAGTGCACGGCGGGTTCGTGCAGCTTCTGCGAGGGGAGCTCAGCTTCTGTCACACTGCGCTACATCCATCCTACTTCTTTTGAGTGATCCGGAATTCCAGATGGCTTTCATAAACAGATGAGGAGGCTCCTCCGAGTTCACTGGTTTAATGAAGCCCGTATGGCTGACTCATGTAATAAGTATTTAATCATGCTGATGAAAATCATTTTAAAAACTTCCACCACACACAGTGCTGTTCCCCGCACAGCCGCCGAGCTGATAACACAACATCACAGCCAAGGAGCCTCCGTTCTCCAGAGCCTCTCCAGGTGCCTGCCTCGACTTTCATTAAGGAGTTATAAATGTGTGCACGTCTGTGCGTTGCCACCCTCTAACGAGGACCGGTTCATCTTTGCTAATGCTCATCAAATCACCTACGTGAGTGCCACAGGAAGATTTTTGGTAAGCTCCACATTCCCCGTGCAGCTGTTTTCAGAGGTCACCCATGGGTTAACACTTGGGTGTTTATATCTTCTCATTAGTTTCAGTTTGTGCTCTCAAATGCCCATACTTGCTAGTGTAAGTGGTCTCCGTTTGTAAACAGAGGAATGCCAATACCTTGTAAGTACTGAGTCATCTTAGGTGGAAATCTGTCCTCTGGTCAGCAGAAGTCCTGGACAATGCCACAAAAAATGTGAACTTTCGTCATTTCCAGAGCATGGACCTAAAGGAATGCATGGAAGCGCATCATGTGGCCAGTGGTCGCCCACGCAATCTCAGTGCATTTCAAGCTAGCTCCAGTCTGCTCGTCTCCTCCAGAGCAAACCCAGAGCTGGAGGCCGCCCTGGAGCTGCTTGCACACCAAGGGTGGCAGTGGCCTCCCCAGGGCAGCTCTGGGGGGCTCGGACATATCCTGGTGTTCTGTGGTCACCCAGACAATGCCCTGTGAGGGCTAGAAGATTTGTTTTCAAGATCTGAATGTATTCCTTGAGGGGAAAGGGTCCAGAAATCACTGCCTTGCAGGGTCTGGGTGGGCTGGAAAAGCCCATGGAGTTCTGAGAACAAGCAGGGCTCCTTGCGTGGGTTGGAGCACTGAGGAAGTTGGAGACACTCTACCAGATGCTCCTTGCTTGTGTGAAAGGCTGAAACAAGGCACATTGACTCCTAGGTCTGGATTCTCATCATCATGTTTGTGCTTACCTTTACAGCAGGCTCATTGCTGCAGGCCCAAGCACTTCTGGGAGCTCTGGCAAAAGGAAGAAAACCGATAACATATTATTCTGCACATGCTCCCAGCCACACATAGAGAGGAGTCCCTGTTTTTTCTACAGGGAGTTTTGTGGATTGGTTCAAATTTTGATAGTCAGATATTTTTTATCATCAGATGAATTAGTTTTACATGTTGAGGACAAGGCCACTTAAAGTTTCCAAATACTATAAATGTTGAAAGCTCAAGGCACTTTTGCACTATTATCAGTTACAAAATTGCTTATATCCTGATGGGGAAAAGACTTGTTTTCTGACATGAGACCAAACACAATCTCCACTTTGTGTCATTACAGCTAGTTCCCTTTGGTAAGCAGTTCAATCTACTGACATGTAACACAGTGTTCATGGCTTTAGAAACTGGATTTATTTTAACTTCCCTCGTTTGATTTTACAGTAGACTTTTTTCACTTCTATACATGTGCATATGTTGAAAAGCTACTGCTACAGGCTGAACAGAAAGCTGAGTGTGATCCTGTCTCTTACACTTGTAAATGGTGTGCCCAGGAATTACCCCATGCTTTCTGAACGACTTAAATGCCCTTAGTGCAGCGTAGGTGCTGCTTTAAATAGTTGCTCCTTGGTGGCTAGCAGTTAAATCTTCAAGACTGGGAAGTCTTCTGGTTAACTTTGAATCATATTGCTGCAGCACCTAGACATATGCAGCTGCAAATAACTGGGGCATTATGGTCTTTACAGGCTCAATAATGAGATCCAGAGTTCACTTTACACAAGTGCTGCATCCTCCCGTGTGTGGGCTTAAGAAGTTTGGAGCAGCAGGATCAAACTCTGCAGGGATTCTGCATCCTTTCTGCATCTTTTCTTGTACCCCACTTCAGAGCGCCCAATTAAGATGTCACCATGACTTTTCAGAAGAGCACCTTAAATAGAAAAACACTGGGACAGAGGAGAGGTCTCAATTGCCGTGGTTACGACTTCAGACTCCGGAGCTAAAGGATACCAAGAGGAGAGCTTAATACCTATAAATCTTCCAGGGTGACCTGATTCATGACTCAGCCAAAGCGCCCAAATCCCTGAGAGCCAGGAGAACAACAGCTTTAAAATACAGTTCACTACTCTTGCTGGAATCTGTAACCCGCTGGTTTCACACTCAGAAGGTTTAAGCCGCAAAAGGCAGGAGAGGATTTATGTGTTCCTCTGAACAAAATACGTAAGGGTAGGAAAACTTGACCCGACAATTCTGAGACATGCCTGCCGTAAATAACCGATTGATTGGCTGACTAGCAAAGCCATTAGCGGGCGTGAGGTGCCTGCTGAGATTCAGACACCGCATAAAATGCTGGAGGTGCCTGCAAAATGGACACAGCAATTGGCCACGCAGTCATCTGCTCACAAGCCACTCACAAGAGCTCATGAAAAATGGGGTGGCTTTCATCTCACCCACTTGACACCAGGGCTCTGGGAGGGGACCATGCGTGGGATCCAGTCTGTCACGGGCAAAGCGGGAAGAACACAGAGGTAAAATGACTACCTTGTGCCTGAGCAGTAAATCATCCGGAGGAGTAAAAGTATTTCATATTAAGTTGGAGAACCTGCCTTGACAGTTGCAGACAATGAGTCTTTTCTGCTGTAAATCACTGCAGCTGCCAAATGGCACTGGTAGGGTGAGCTAATGGGGCTTTCCACCCCATGAAAAGTGGCTGCAGCAGGTATAGGAGGAGGGAATTCAATGTCTCTGCTGATCACAGTCTGCCGGGTGAAAGGACCAGAGGTTACATTTTACTATCTGAGAATGGGTCATTTTTAGCTTTTCCTTCCATCCCATTCCCTCCCAGTGAATTTATGTGGCACACCCATCTTCACTCTCACTGCTGTGACCAGTTCCTGGATTTGGGTTGTCTTTTTGTCCCATCCCACCCAATGGCAGAGGAACAAGCCAGAGCAGTGGAAGGCCCCTGAAGCTCTGCCAAAAAAATCTTTCACTGAGAAGGGCAGGCCCTAGGAAGCTGAGCAGACAGAATGCTGGGCAACTCCAGACACCCCTTTATACCAGCTTGAGACATATGCACCATGCAATTGGGTAGGGATCTGGGTCTGAACGGCTAAATAAACAGCAGTGTGATGACGAACCAGAGCCAGCTCCTCAGAGAGGCCGTCACTTCAGGCATGAGCCTTGAGCAAGCAAAGACGTGGCCTTGTTCCAGTATCAAATGTAAGATGAAAACTGACATCTGGGAGATAAAAGGCAGGTAGGAGAATGTAGATATGTGAAATTACATTCAGTTTGATTCCACTCACAGTTTCAGATCTTTCCAACCTTTCCTACCCAAGAAGATAGTGGTTGGCTCTCAAGGACCAGCCCCCTGAGCAGGTATCACTCCCTGTGCTAGATCGCCTCTTGCACTGTTTGTTATGGGAGTGAGAAAGTCCTTGGCCCTGCCCCTGCCTCCACTCAACCAAACCAAGCTGCCTGTTCACAAGCAGAGGATTCCTCCACTGCGTAGCACTCAGTTCCCCAGACAGTTTTTCATTTTATGGATTAGACTAAACAGTTGCGTCATTTTCTTTTTGCAGAGAGTGAAGGGCCGCAAGATAAGGGTTGGTTCCAAATAGCTGAATTTACACAGTATGCAAAAAGACACTGGCCAAGTATTGATATGCTTCTGCCCAGGTTGTTCCTGGTGTCTCCAAACCCATCAGATACGGTGAGTACCAGCAGAGGATTCATCTGCTTGCAGGAATCTGGCCCTATTCCTACAGACCACAAGATTGTACAAGCATGACTATGTCTAACGTCTCACCAGCTAACCTCAGGTTTTATTATAGCACCCTGCTGCTATCCCAGCAATGTCTTTTGAACAGGCAAAAATATCTCAATCTCCCCACCCAGCCCTAGTCCCCCCAATTTAATGCCACCCTGATAGTTATCTGTACACAGTGCCGTCAGAAGTAGCATCTGCTCCAACAAATTTTCCAGTGGAGCAACCTGCAGGACAATGAACATCATAGGAGTGAGGGCCTCATCCATGCTCAGAGCACACCCCCAGAACTCATGGCACTGCTTTAGTCAACACATTCAAAATGCTGAGGGTTGGTGTTGCTGGAGACCAGTCTCCAGCACCCCAGTATTCGGGACTCCTCTTCATGCTGGTTTAGCCTGCAGTCTCTAACACTGGACACAAAGTAAAAGACACAGGAAAAAAGAAATCAGCTAAACATTTCCCAGCCCTGCAATATTGAAAGATGGGGGGTTCTCTCCCTGTGACAGTTTTAGGCACCACAACATCCACCCACTAGGAGGTGTTCTGCAGTGCCTTGAAGCCTGTTGGAACGGGGTTTTCCTCTTGCTTGCTCTGAGCTTGCCGCTGGGCAGTTTCGTTAGGCAACATCTAGTTCTGCTTTTATGAGATGATAGTGAATAATGGCTCCGTGCTCACTTCTCAGCTACGGAGGGATCAATCCATATCCTCTCCATGGAAGCTTCTTTCCAAGAAGCGCATTAGTGGGCTGTCCATTTTTTTTTTTTTTTTGGAAACCTAACGCTGCATTCTGTACAAACATTTTGCTACAGGAGAGAAAGTTCTTGATTTTGGAAGTGTCATTTTAGTACACCCAGCGCAAATGTTTATAAATACATACCTGCACACAGACACAGTGCTTGTCCAAACACATTCAAAGGATACCTAGGTTCTTTCGTGTATTACATACTCAGAGTGAAAATAACCAGCTATATTTAACCCAGATCCAAGCCTAGACTAAATTATTTTAAAGGTCAATTAAAGAACAAAAAATCATGGTAGTGAAGAGATAAAAAGCTCCCATTCATTTGCCATTCCAAGAGCTTTAACAGAACCAAAGCACAGAATGAGAAATTGCAATTAAGTAGGGTTTTATATAAAAATTGGTGACAACTCCAAGTTCCTGTACCTGCCAAGACCTGAATGCAGATGACTGAATTTGGCCTACAGCAGTTGATGGAAACTCCATCACTCACTGCGCTGATGTAGTTGTTTGGAAACCAACGGCTCTTGGCAGAGAAAACACATTTCAGCTTCTGTTGAATGACTGCACATATGATGAGCAGAAGATGAGATAGGCCAATAGCCGGTGTTCAAATCTGGATTATGTTTTGGCTAGGACTTAAAGTTCAGGTCTGGGGCCAAATGAAGGCTAGAATTTAGCCTGAAATATAATCCTGAAATCACATGGACTCTTCTCCTCAGGTATTGGACTTGGCGGCAGGATCCTGGGGATATTTTCTCCCTTGCAATTGCTGGTCTGCCTGTTTGGCAGGCGCGGCTGCGCTTGCTGCATTCCTGTTCTTTGGCCCTGTGTGAGTCAGTTCTGGAAAACTCTTATTAGACCACAACTGGAAAAGAAAAACTAAAAGAAAAAAAATACATATACACACAAAAACCCCAAGCCCAAACCCACAGATCAAATTTGCAAGATGGGTCGGAACCACAAAGCCCAGATTTCCACGCCAGCAGCCTGCATGAGTTCAGCTGGGAGATCCCAGAGCAGATCCCATGAGGGCCACCAGCAGCTGGGGGGGCCATGCAAGGCCAGGACCCGTCCCGAGCCAGAGGGGCCACAGGCGTCCCACAGGGAGAGCAAGCAGGGCCAGCCAAATCCCCCGAGCAGCACCAGGGTTTGTTCTCTGGCTGCCTCCGAAAGCTATTTCCAGAGCTTAACTCAACACCTTCCCTCAACCTCAGAGCACCTCCCAGAGCAAACATAATCACCTCCCAGGTTTGGGCCTTACGCAGAAAGAGATCCATCTGCACAGGAATGATATTTAGCACGGGTCACAGTTTAAAATGCCATCAAAAATACCTGGAAGGGCAGTCATGGTTCGGCTCTGCCATCAGCAGTGAGGTGAGGACACCTCGGTGTGTCTGCTGAGGTAGGGGTGTGATGTGCACCAGAAGATTTGTGCAATAAGCAGGAACAACAGCCTGGCTGCACTCCTCGCCATTTCTTAACGTCTGCACTCCTTGCCATTTCCACACACTGGGAACCCGTTTGAAAAGCAGCGATGGAAATCTTGGAAAGCGAATCGAAGCGAAGAAAAGCCCTTGGTGTAATTTTACAGCGTGTGAAAGACTTAAAGCAAGAAACACAACCAGATGCCACAAGGAAACTACTTCCAATTAGTTCTGCTTTGTGTTATACCTACTGATGAAAAATAAAAACAAATTCATTCTGTCAACAGCTCTATCTATAGCATAATCCTTAAATGAACTCATCCGTCAAACTGGTCTCCTCTGGCAAAACACATTACAATCCCTGTTTCTCAGCTGTGTGAATCAATCATCTGTTTCCCAAACCCATTGGTCAACATCTTAGAAACCCAATATATTTTTATTGCGCTAAACAAGCCAGTTGCAGGGCACCAACCTCACCACACCACCGATGTACAAAGTGTCCGTCTACTAGCAAACTTGGCGATTTCGGGGGAGCTGTTTCCCTGTCAAGGTTATAGGGTGAACGCACTGACCCAAAACGAACAAACCTCGGCCGTCCTGCCCCAGCAGTGTGGTCAGGCTGTGCTGCTGCTCACGGCTGGATGAGGTGAGAGATCACCAAAGAACAGACTGGATTTTCTTCTGGGTGGAGAGATCAGATAGTGGTGTTTGAAAGGGCATGGTTAGACTCTTTAGAAGATAAAGATTTTAAGACAAAGCTAATGGTTCACATTGAAGTGTAAGAAGTTACAGCTACAGTCGTGTACCTCAAAGAAGTCCTGTTTCCCACCAAGACTCACTCGTGCTGCAAGCAGAGGTGTGCAGTTGATGCTTTGGGCTTCACTGCATCAGCTGATAGAAAATCTACCAAAAGTGTGATGCCAACCTGGGAGTTTCTTGCAGATGTGTTAGCTCAGACAGGCAAACTACAGCAGCAGTTTTACCTGAGGCCACTTCATAGAAGTTTATTACTTAGTTGTATTTTAACTGTTAAATTGACAACCATTATGAGTTTCATTAGGGAATCCCTCAAAATAATCTACAACACAGTTACCAGGACCTGGCTGATCTCAGTGCTAGGCCTGGGAGCCAGAGAAGGAGGGAGAGAGGAATTCATCTGAGCTGAAACCAAGGTCAGCTTCCCTGAGGACCTAAGCCATGGCTCCTGGACACTCATGTACTGGGGACATGGGGAATTCTGTCAGTTTAATGGCTCCAGCACCAACATCCTTGGGAGGAATGAAAAGTTGCCAGCAGAACTGGCTAAAAAAAACAAAGCAAATGAGACACCTTTCACTGAAGGGTCAAATAATCCCAGTGCAGTTCACAAACACACTGTGAAATCCACCCATGGAAAACCATCTGGTGTTCATCTTCCCTAAACCCAAACATGGCCACCCCAAATCCCCAGGCATCCCAAGGGGAAACAGCCTCAGCCAGAAGAACCACAGGGATGGACACACAGACATGGACACAGCCCTGTGCGCAGCAGGAGGGATGCATCTAGCTCTGCTCAGAGCTCACTCCCTTCTTCATCGAAGGACCTGCTGCAATCCCCTGCCCCGTACCATGGATTGAGGCCATCCTCCCCTCTTGCTTTCACCAGCTCATCATTCAAATGCTTGTCTTTAAATGAAGCTGAAAGAGGCACTACAGCATGGCCAAATCCAAGCACTCGAACCCATGAGTCAGCCCCACACCCTGTTCATGAGCTGGCGTTGAACACCACGGGGGTTTTCACGATGCACTGAACACGCCTTTGCTTTGCTTTTGTATGTCCAAGGTCTGCTCTACAGCAACAAAAAGTAGAAGAATTTTTCTTTTCAAAGGTGTCCACCAGCATGAGGTACTGCTCATTCATACTGTGCCACTAATTAATATTGAGCAGGTACTTGAATTTTGAATGGACAACAATCTGTTGCACTCAAAGAAAAGACAAGAGGACGTCTTCTGAGCACACAGCTGTGCTCCTGGCTAGGAGTAGAGCTCTGCAGTGCCTGCCCAAGCCAGGGCATGGCTTTGGGGAGCACCCACCGGGGCCTGGAGCTGTGCCCCACACATTTCCCCCTGCTCAGCTCCCTAAACACCAATGGAGGGCTCAGGGCTCACCCCAGCAGGACGTGGGCCACCCCGCTGCAGACCCCTGACCCCACCATTGGGATATTTGCACTCCTGCTTGTTACACACCACCACCTCGGGGAGCTGCCCCAAACACTCATGCCCTTCACCTCACCGGAGCCGCTGCTCACCCCCAGCACCACACCACGCTATAAATATCCCTCCCAACCCCTCCTCATCTACTGAGCCCCTGGCACCCCGGGGCAGGGAGCAGCCTTGGGGCCACCACCTGCTTCGCCCACCCCGTGGGACGGCGCGGCCGCCCTGATCCTCGGGAGCCGGGACATCCCGGCCGGCTCTCCCCGAGGCACCGGCAGATTAGCGGCTCTATTTTTCAAGCTGCCCCTCTCTCACCCCCTCCAGCTTTCATTCAACTCGCAGGAATTTAAGGCAACTTGGCAGGGCAGGCAGGGTCTATATATAAACCCTGGTGGCCATCTCATCAAGCAAAACCCGATGAGCAAATGGCCTCTGTACCTGGAATGTGGTTTTGTGCAAGTGACAGGTCAGCAAAGCAGCTGACATCTTTCCTTGCAGCACAATGGGGATAGCAGGGATGCCATCAGCACTATTTTTTTCCTACCCTGCTGTGCACTAAAAAATTTATTCTAAGAACATTAGGGAGCAGGGCAGTAAAAATAGATCTGCAGGTTCAGCAAATGGCTCTCTCCACTCCTTGCGCTTCAACCTTTTTTGCAGAGAACAGGAGCAAAAAGGGTTGCGCTGCTCTGTTGAACTCTGTGTTTGCTCGGCAGTTCCCGGTAATGACACCGCTGTTTTCTGGGCTCATTTAAAAATGCTTCCAGCAACCTGGGCATTCTTGTGGTTCCAATTAAAACACTGTTGGCATTAGCCACATGGTAAGGAAAGTTGGAAATAAGGGTGACCTCGATTCAAACCCTCTTGCCAGGCTGGGAGCAGCCTGCAGAGCCGTTCTGTGTGCACGCAACATGAATGTCTCAGGGGGCTGCCGTAGCCAAATTTGCCTGGCCCCCAGAGACATGGCAGTGGTCAGATCATCTCAGAGTTAAGGCTGGTGGAGACATTTCCACGGAGCAGCCTGGGAAGTGCCCCGACAGCACTGGGAGGCAGCTCCTGCTTGTCCCAGCTCTGCGGGTGAGTTGCCTGTGGAGAGGTGAGCGTGTTTACAGCCAAATCATAAGCTGCTGAGTGCAGGCTTTGACTTTGGGCTCTCCTCTGGTTTCCTTGTAGGCAGAGGATGAGGACACGAGATGGACCACCACAGCAGGACCATCTCTGGGGTGAGGGCAGAGCAGGCAACCATGCATGTGGGGAGGCGCAGGCTGCCAAGCCTCGGGGCAGCAGGGCTGATGTCCCCATCCTCACCCCACAGCCCCCCTGCACAGCAGGGCTGGTGCCTTGTGCTTTCAAACACATCCCCCAAAGCTAACGACGGCCTGGGGTTGGGCCATGGGATCTCTCTAAGGAGCTGTTTTGGGGGTAGATGATGCCAGTTTGACTAAGCTGAAACATCTGGCGTCAGCACACTCGGTGTCCCCTCCAGGCACCCAGCGGGGAGCGGCACGGAGCTGTGCACCATGCTCCCATCGAGCACAGCCTGAGCCCTCGAGCAGGGCGCTCCGGTCCCCGTCCCCACAGCAGGGACACCCAGCACAGCATGGGGGGGCACTGTCCCCAGCTTCCCACCACAGATGTCACTCCAGGACCAGCCCGGCTGTGCTAAAGACCAGCAAAGGGAGCCCCTGTGAACCTCTCTGGCTCCAGCTAAACCCAGCTTGGCTTCAGCTAGCTCTTGGGTCTTAATTAAGGTTTCCAAGCTACAGCAGCCACAAGGCTGGAAGACAAACATGCAGATGGCCTCCTACTTGCCCCCTCACCAGCTGGCGTTAAAGGCTTGAGGGATGATGCACTTCTTTGGTGGATTTACACTAGTGAGACCCCATGTGTTGGTGGCTCATGGCCAGGGGCAGTCCAGGGCAGAAATTCCTGCTAAAAGAACCACCCCACCACCCTACTCCCAACCCCTGAAATTTGCAGGCACATCCAAGTGATTAAAGGGATGGATCCTGAAGATTCAGCTTTCATTAAAGCCCTTGGTATTTAGGCTCCTGACCGTAACAGAACAGGGGACTGACCCATGGGTATACCTGTCACCCTCTGGTGCTGGGCAGCATGGGACAACCACGGGCTGTCAACTCCTCAGGGTCCCCAGCAAAACCTCACCTGTTTGTAGAGGCAGCGTCCATGGGGCTCTGCTTTTCAGATCTTCCCGGTTAAGCGAGATCCTTCTGCAACACAAGAAGTGACTTCAGCGCTCTGCTTCTCAAGAGCTCGTTTAACAGCATGCTGTGGGGATTAGGGGGACGACAAGGAATTTTAATAGAAGGGAAGCACTTTATAACTCACTTCCAAGTTGATTTGTACAGCCAAAGCTGCTTTGTTATTCTTTCACAGGGGAAAGATCCCAAGAGCAAACACCTTCAAAGGAGCAATCCAATTCTCCTTGAAGGCAGGAGAGGCAAACCCTGCAAGTCAAAGCAAGGGCTGAAACGTGCCCAGAATCCCCAAGCCCCTCGAGATCTCCATTTGGCAGATTGCTGCAGCATCCCCTGAGTCTCAGAAGCTGAAGCCTCATGGGTGACGCTGAGTTATCAAAACACCGATGTAGGTGAAATTTTTTAAGCCTAGAGCAACACTGTGCTTAGGATCACATCTTTAAAAGACTCTTTTCTTGGTGCTAAGGTTCATTTCAAAAGGGGAGATTTCTCTCCTGGGACTTCTAAAGCCCTTGTGTTTGCACTGCACCCTCACACAGGGACCAGGGGTGGTGGGGAAGCACCCAAACTAGGACTTGGCTTGGGTTTGGACAAATATAGACAAGAAATGGCAAATGTGAGGCCCCTGCCCCAGCAGGCTGGCCTGGGTGGCTGAAGGGAAGTCGAATATCAACCTTCAGAATACCAAAATTTGGCGGCAGAGGGATCCATTTGTGATTTCCATGTATTTCCAGCCTGAGGCTTTGCATCCCTCAGGCAAGCGTCATTCCTTGGCTTTCAACCCACCGAACTGAACCATCAGATTAAGGAATGACAAGACAGACGACATTTACTAACATTTGGCAGCCAGGCTGAGACAACGTCTCTCCACCATCATTCGAGTAATCTCCCCTTGGAAAAGGCCCAGATGAGTGTTCCCGCTGCTCAGATGGTTCCAGAAGAAACGACTTGTAAACAGCGGTAGAAACCGTGCCAGGAAATACCAAAAGAAAAAACCATGCCGATTCAACAACGATTTCGGAGCCGGCTCCAGCAGTGATGTTCTGACGAGCATTAAACACAGCCATCACTGCGCAGCTCCTGGGGACAGCCTCATGCAAGGGGCCTGCTCGCCTCAGCGGCCATTTGCAGTCGCCTCCACCCTTGGCCCCTTCCAGTACTGATGAAACCCACAGTGCCATGGCAATGCCTCGGTCCTCAGCACCCAACAAATGTGCCAGGGCCTGATTTTGAGAACCACAGCCCATGGGCGGGTATCTACCTCTGCCTTTCCTCATTGTCAGTGCCCTGCACATGGCGGTCTGTGAGCAGGGCCTGGCTGTGCTGCAGCACTCCTGGGGAAAGGCAGACGGATCAACATCCTGGGGATAAATACCACGTAAACTCATTGAGAGAAATCTGCCCTGTGGCCCTGTACCCCAACATATATGCAGCATCAAAAAGGCAGGAAAGGCCACAATTCCCCCCAGAGCCTGGGTGGAGGAAGGCACTTAGGGAAGTGTTGCAGCTCAGGTGCTTTCTAGCAGCCACAGCTCCCTCTCTTTGAGACAAGTGGCTTCCAGAAAGATCTCACATCGTCAACCATCACCTCCCACAGGGGACTTCTGCAGTCCTACAGCTCTCCATACATCTGAGCTCCAAGCCTGAAGGACTTGGCCAGCACCTGGCTAGGGAGCAATAGAGGAGATTCCCCTGCATCTCTACCTAAAACTTGGGGTTGAGGAGCCCCCCCAGACAGGCTCCTGTGACTGCACAACAACCGGCAATTAAAGAAGTTAGCCTCCACACCACCAAGATGGGGCTTAAGAGGGACACTTCGCACAGATGTTGTCCAGACTGCCTCTGTCTCCGTGCTCGGTGTTCACCGACACGAGGCCGGACTGCTGAGTCTGTCATATAGGCCAGGCCTTTCAAATGTTAGATCTGAAGGATCAAATAACAATTTATGCATTTGGAAAAAGAGAGGTGAACTGCAGACAATAAAAAGCATGGATTCAGTCATTTCTCTCTTTGAAAGCGGTGGAAGTTGTTCATCAAAATCCCCAAGCAAAAATCTCACTACACGTCCTGTGAGCTATCCCCACTGCCAGATCCATACAAAGCTGTAAAATACACAGGCTACTTGTGTATTTTCCTGCAGGGAGATCCACAGCCACAGGCTGCACAAACCCAGCTGGAGAAACACTGCGTTAAAGCCCCGCTTCTGGACCAAGGTTCAAAATGAAACAGCAGAGCAGAGCTTGAGGAGGTGAGAATAGGGCCCGAGGTTTTCCTGGTCATCTGCTCCAGGTTCTGTGCTGTGATCAGCACGTCCTAGGTCCCTTATAGGTCCCCACGTGTAAATCCTGTAACCAAGCAGAGCTGCCTGGGAGGATGGCTGGCAGCTCTCCCTGCACGCCTGGAAGGAGCAGCCTCCAGCAACCACCCAGCTTCCAGACCTCTCAGCTCTCCTCCAGCCAGACCCACGATTTGCTGCATGACAAAACGGAGCGATCATTTCCACCCTGGTCTCCAGAAAGGTAGTTCTGCAACCCAGGCTGATTAGCTACCACACCAACCTCCTGTTCTTCGTATAAATCTAGTGCCTTTGATTACATCATGGCAGAAAACTGAAATATAACTCAGATGGTTAAGGCATTAATGGCTGCACTGTAAAGACTCAACAATGCAAACCTTCCCAAAATGAACTGTCTTGACCTTCACCATGCTGACAATAAAAGTGTGACATCATGTGCAAACGAGCTTTAAATTTAAACCAGGTGCAGCGAGCTGCCTGGCGTCTTAGGGCTGCTGTGTAAACCACTAACATGCGAGCAGCTATGCTGGAGGCAAGTGAAATGCCAAGCCCGGACAGGACCCACTCAGCAACAGAAACAGGTATAAGCAGCTGTTGTGGTGCAGGACAAAATAAAGCATTGCACTTGAAAAACGCAGCTCTGGGGCTATTTGGTACCAATTCTAGTTGGGGCAAATGTTATTAAGTTAACACAAATTTGCTGATGCTCATTTCCATGTGACGAGCACAGTCACATTCATACAGCTCTGGAATTGAGCCAGTAGTACAGTGATGAGGTTTGTCCATTTTTCTCTCCTATTCAGTTCAGGACTCCCTTAGACTTTGCAGGGTGCTTGGGGTTGTGCTCGCAGCTTGTCAGCCTGGACAGCAATCAGAGAGCTCTGTGATTTACAGCCCCAAAGCAGGGCCCTGCCCCAGAGCCCTTCCAGCACAGCCACCACCCCTCTTGCTACCGCTCCTTAGAGAAATGTTCTGCCTTTGCCAACCACCCCTCACCTTGCCACACAAAAAGGCTTTTCCAGTGCAGGTTTCCACGAGCAGTTTTCCAGTTTTCCACCTGCTTTGCCCTGCCCAGCTCCCACCATCCACGCCTGGAGGCAGTGCTGGCACAGGGCACACTGTATGGCTGTGGCTGCTCACATCTTTTCTGCTGGTTCTCATTTCACAGGAGCAAAGCAGGGTCAGGGTTGCTATGGCTGAAACCAATACCTGTGAGGAAGCCTACTGCATTTCTCTCACCCTTTACATTTTGGAGAGCATAGCTCAAACTCTGCTGAGAGCTGACAGGTCCTGGAGGATCAATGAGCAGCAGCCTCCTGGAGCATGTCTCACATTCATTGCAAGCTGGGTGCTGCAAGATATCAGCACTCAGAGAGGGGATCACACAAGATTACACGGGAGAACACACCAAACGAGGCACTGCTGGAATGATTTTAAGGAAATCTCCCTGCCCTGGCTAGAGAAATGTTACAGCCTGAGCTGGGGCTAACAGCAACACTTCAGGAACCGAGGGCAGAGAACCCAGCACTGGGTTTGCTTTGCTAAGTGGGCAGGCTACACACATGGCACGGGGAAGGAAAGATGACAAACAAATGAGTTATGCAAATACTGTTCTTTATTTTCTGCTTTTTCGGAACATACCCCAGCTGTTCCACAGGGAATTCAGAATAGGAAACATGTTGCACAACACACAGGTCAGACATCAGCTAGGCATTTTTTACATACAGATGATTATTTTCTATTTTCAACAGAATTTCAGCTCCACATTAAGCACGGTTGAATGAGCACAACTGAAAAAACAAACACAAAAAACATCACCACAAACTGTGGAAGTTAGGCAGCTCTTTTTTAACACTGAAAACTTTCTGCCACTGGCAGTCATTAGGCAGTGATGTGCCGCAAGGTTTTTCAGTACGCAGAACAACTATAATGAATGCTTTCAACATTGAAGTCAACTGTAAAACAACAATTTTGGGCTAAGTGTTAAATCTAATTAGGAAAGGAGTTCTGCAGCAATCAATGTTACTTTAGCTCCTGGTCTGATTGAAAGTTGAATCTCTGAGAGCACATTAGGATGCCCACTACAGAGGTAACACTAATCTCCATCTCCGTAGGGACATTTGGAAACAACTTGATTATCTTCAAGCATTTGCAAGCGATGCAGTGGTAAAACATCCATCCCTTTCTATTGTTTATACAATTATCAATGTAAGCCAAATAAAGATCCCAGGCTGCTGAATTAGCAGGATTCAGAATTTTGAACCTCACTTTGGCTCAGTAAGAGCTGAGGAGCTGGCTTACGAGAAAGGTACACATCTGCATTGATGGCGAAGCAATTAATTGTACCCAAAACAGGCACGATTCTGTCCTCATGTATCCTATGTAATACTGAAAGAGCACCAGCAGATGCTAATGAAAATACTTCATGTTCTTTACAATTAATCCTAAAATTAATTTTAGGAATTTATTTTAAATGAGACTGGAACACGTTTGGAGTACTGACTTCCAGATCCACACCAAAGTGATAATTTGTGCAGCACCAGTAACACAGTAATGAAGTACAAGCCCATATCCTCTCTCGTGGAAACAATGTGTTTACAAGCTGGGTAGGATTTAGCACTTGCCCTAGCAGCTCACTTGGACCATCACGTTTTCGTCCTCATTAGGAGGATTGCAGGGCCAGGAAATACAGCACCTTGAGTACGCTCCGTATGACAAAAATGATTTAAGAACTCCAGATCAGCACAGGCTTCCCATTACAAAGTTAAGATGTCTCCATGTTCCAAAAAAAGAAATTCTTACAAGGACAGACATGACGGGCACACACCAAAAAGCCCTGCCTGCATCTAGTCCTGGCCTTTGGCAATGACCCCCTGTGGACACCTAGTGAAAACCAGAGCCACAAGGCATGACTAAAGGCAGACCTTTCACCCACACTGCACTCCCCGTAATAACCATGTGGAGTGCTCAACTAATGGCACGTTCCTGCCCAGTGCCACAGAACTGGCATTAATGCAAAACTGAAATGGAGGGGAAGGGGAAAGGAGCGACGGAGAGAGGGCAGGATGGCTTCAGTGTCTCAGTTTTCACTACACAGGGCCATGAGAGAATTTTAAACAAACTTGCTGCAATGAAAACGAGCATGAAGATGCAAACTGCTTAGAAACATGGGAGTAAAACACAAGTGTTTGTCACAATACAAAGACAGGTTAAGAACACTCTTGTTTAGCAGCGCTCATTTCTGTAATACTGTTGACACACCTTCCACATCCAGCTTATAACAGTCTATCTGAAGTGTGAGCAGCTTTTAAACTGGCAAGGTATCGAAATAGGAGAGCGAGTGAAAACAAATCAAAGGCTACCAAATAATTTTCATCTCTACATTGTTCTTCTTGTTCAGCTGGGGAAAGGCAACTTTGCCAAGTGAGTTCAGAAATGGTAGCTACAGATAATAAAGTAGAACCACTAAAATTTAGAAATGTGGAAATATAGCCAAAAAAAGTCCGTACACAAGAAGAAAAATATATTTAGCAGCACATAAGTTAGCAGAAAGCTCCAGAGTGGGTATACATTTAGCTCAAAAAACCTCATGCTTGTGTACAACTGTAGTGAAAGCCTTACACAGCCATAATGAACAGAAGACAGAGAGAGATTCAGAGGTTAAAAATAGTTACTCTGTTTTTTCATAGCGGAAAACGCTTGCACCTTTTTCGAAGTCCTTTCTCTTTCTGCCCCTCTCCCCACATTTTAAGTTACATATCATCCAAGCTTCTTAAAAGCAGCAGTATTTCCAGCTCTTTTCAAGTAGAAGATAACACGCATTCTGCACAGCAATGTGCTCCTATCCTTCCTGCACTGCAGTCAAAATGTAATAACAGAGCTCCAGCAGAGGTGCAAATTGCTTCCCTTCATCCTCACGGTGTATTAACTTCACACACTGGTATTCATCATTCCAGAGCCTACCTACCAGGACAGTTAGTTAATAGCCAGGCTTGCGTACCCATGGATTAAAAACAATCATGTAGTGATTTCCATAGCGTTACAGGGATCAACTGTAAAACTGACACCTTATTTCAGGTATTCTGTGAGTCCCCGTTTTTTAACAAGATGCACACAAACCCAGCTGTCTATGTATGAGCAGAGGATTGCAGTGCAGGGCAAGACTCAGCTTTTTCAGGGGCAGAAAGTAAGAGCAAAGGCTTAACAAAACTTTGTCAACTTTCAGCACCTTCACAGATGATATAAATCTTCTTTGTTAAGTCCTGCTGTTTAGTTTAAAATAAAGTGACTGCAATGATGTCTAACAACTTCCACTTGCTACATGAGCATATAATAAATGAGAAACAATTTCCATAAAACCTCCCAATTCTAAGAAATATTCCTCCTAATTCCTAGTGTCTGGAAAAAAAAAAAAGTAATCTATACTTCATTGACACGTCTCCTGTTTCCTAAAAAGTTTTGGTTCAGTCAGAAAATAATTTCTTGATCTACTGCTATCATTGATTTCTCAAGATACACTTTAATAAAGTAGATTTTTAGCTTCTTACACTGCTGCCAGGGATACCCAGCGTGGCTGAACCCCTATAGTTCACCCCTATAGTGAACCCCAAAGCCTGTCATCAGCAATTACAGGGTAGCCACAGCCAGTAAGGTGGCTATACCTGGTTATGCAGAGTTGAAAAAGAATTGCAAGAACAAAGGCGAGCTGTAGAGCCTCTGTCCCTAATACTCACACAACGTTGAGAAGCTGTCTGACTGACCCCTAGATCCCAGGAGGCCAGAGACCTCTCAAGTTGGAGGCATGCTCTGCATACACAGCTTGCTTCAGGAGGTCAAGTATGAGATTTCTGAGAAAAATATTCTCATCTAACAGCTGCTGCTGCTCAAAAAGGCAGTCCCACTCCCTCTACCCACTTGAGCCACCACCAGTGCTGATGCTGTAGAAGTAGCTGTGACCTTCTGGCCAAGAGTGAACACGCTGTTTCTGGTAGTGACAAACTCTTCGATGGCTCACCTTGCATCGTGAGACCTCTTCTAGAAGCTCTGTGATAAAAATGACTGCAATCTTTTCCAGAATATAGCGTACCAATTCCTACAGAATGGGGATTCTAACAAAACTTCTGAGTTAGTGCCTGTGCCTCACCACTCAAGTCTATTTCTGTATTAAACTCCTAAGTAGAAGAAAATTCCCCAGGCACAAAGGATTCCTGAAGCAGTACCAAGCTGCACAACCAACACCACCTGGGTGCCTTCAGGCCATCTATCAGAAGTGAAATCCTGAGAGCTGAGTGATCTGTTTGCACTGCGGCTCAATAGCACAGACCCGCTGCTAAGAAGTTAGGAATGCCATTTTACTGGGGCATCTTCCCTATTCCAAATGATAAAACATACATCAACATATAAACAGAATTGTTTCAGCAGGATTTTCTAGCTAGAGAAAGGTGCACTAGCTGTGCACTTTACGGACAGAAAAAAAAAATATATAAATAGCACTTACTAGCTGCTTCCAAATGACATAGATAAATTACTTTGCTATGTTTTGTTTGTGTCTTATACCAATTCTCAGATGTAGAAGTGCTAACCTAAATTAAAAGAAATACTGCATCTGGAAATAATGAAGAACTTTCCCACTCTCTAAATCAAGCCATTCGAGTCTGAGGTCTAATTTCTTAACTTTACACAAGCCATTCCTGTGGAGGCTTAACTTCTTTAGGGCACACAGTCTCTAAAGAGATTAGGGTATTTTAAAGCCATCCTATTCCATCTGATAGTAACAAATTTAAGAAGGTTTACCATGATGTTAGTAGAATGAAAGCAGTGGAAGATATGAGGAACTTTTGTGGTGGGCACCCAATACCACACATGACAGAGCCCAGTTGGTGTTGAAAATTGCAGTCACATTCCATTTAGGCCAAGAAAGAATTACAGAAGGCTACATTAAAGTTTAGAGATCTGGGGTAAAACTAAGGTTCCATAAACGTAAAATTTCCTTTGACTTTGACACAGGCAGAATTTCACATTTCAAGCCCAAACCTCCTCTGACACACAGCAGTAAATAACATTTAGATATGCTCTATTTCAAACATGAAACACTAGTAGAAATGGGAGTAAGAGAGAAAAAGAAACATTTTCCACCATCAGGAATACTGAGGTAAATTGAATAACATTCAAAAGCAGACATTAATTGAAAGATATCTATTTTTAACTTGAAAATTGAGACTTTTGAGACTTCCTAATGCTACTAAAACCTATTAAGCTAGACGGGAAAAAGCATCTAATTTAAAAATTACTTCAATAAGATTCAAGTACACAGAGGTATAAAACTGTATTCAAGAAAACAATTACCACGATGTGCCCATTAAACTGGGCTAAGGTTCTTGGGTTTCTGAATCCATATTTGGATAAATTAGGGTAAACATTTGGAATCAGGAAGTTCTTAATATGAACTGGCTGAAGTTTTGGAAATTATTCAAGCAACAGAAGTCTTTCACTGTTAGGATAATGTGTGGCATGTACATCATGATTGATATAAAATCTGTCCATATCATTCTCTCTAAAAGAAAAGTTATTTCAAGGTTCTGCTTTTGTTCACCATGTGCGCTAAACTGTTTTTGCATTGCAGAAATTCTCAAGAGATCTTTTTACCTGTCATGATTGCATCATTAAAAACTAATATTTTAGAATGGCAAAGACTTATTGTGCAATAACTGGAGAGTTCCTTCTCAAGATTAAAGAAGGAACATTACTAATGGACTAAAAAAAGAGGATTATTTCTTCGACAGTGATTTCTTTGGGATGTTCAACATTCATTTCAGTAGTTTTGACATATCTCTGGTTCTTGATGTCCTCCTGAAGCCCACTTCAGACAGTAACAATATGCTGTTACTGATTAATCCAATTGAAAATTATTAGAACTAAACTGAGAAGACCAACACAAATGCCAAAAATAACCAGTGCACATGCCTGTGAAGAAAGAAAGAGAAAAATTAATGTTTTACTGAAGAAAGCATTTTACATTTCTAAAGCATTTTACATTTCTAAAGCTTATGACTGATGATGAAAAAACCTGTAAGGACAGGTCTTTCCAAATAATTTTTTTATGCTGCAATCATTCAGTCTTCAAATACAAGGTTTCTGCTTAGGGTAAAATGGAACTAAGTCTGCTCTGAGACAGTTTCACTTGAAACTCCCAGAACAGTTTAGTTTGCTCACAGTATCAGTATGAAAACTGCATAGATGGACCTGTTTGCAAACAAAACAAAACAAACAAACAAACAAAACAAACAAACAAACATATTTAGCCCTTTAGAGCTCTGAATGAGTTAAGAAACTGAATTTGTATTTTACCAAAATTTAAATGACAATGGATTCTTTATTTCTGAACAGCCAGTTCACCATAAGAAAACCACAGTTCAAAACAGATTGTGAATTTCTAACAAGGCCCCAGTTTTTTTGTAACTAATCAAGACTTTAAATGGTCAGAAGAGCCTCATCACAAGATTTTCTTCCAGGTTCTCTATTTTATCAACAAAAGAGCAGCCCTGTGAATCATAGGAGTATCAGATAGTCTACATATAAGCAGTTTGTTGGCATTTTAGACACTGTCACAGAGTTGTTCTGCTGATCAGTGGTTAAAAAGAAGAGAAGCAGAGTAACAGCACAAAAAGCAGGCTGCTGCACAAATTCCAACTTGAGCTTAACATACTGTGCCAAAAGAGAAACCATAAAGAAAAAAAAAAATCACCATGTTTTCCAGAAGGCTTACACTGAAAACAAGCATAAACACTGTTTCACTTAAATGCAGTTTGGCTTTGTCTCAGCTGCCCAAATAACATCAGAGTAATGCGTAAAAAACAAGGAGAAACTGGATTAAAAGTTGACATCTGAAAACTACAGGGAAAAGCATGTATTTGGATCAGTGGTCCAGCCCACAGACATACTGCTACTCTAAGAGGTCTTGTAAAAAATGGAGTTTCAGAAACAGCAGAGCTAACATGAAAGATAAAAGAAAACGCTCACAGATTTTGCGAACTGCAATGAAAACAGGAACTTTGCCCCTTGGATTACATGCTCTACAGTGCATTAAGATGTATCTAGAATAAGCCTCTTTAAATATAATTAACACAAGTGGAATAAAGCATACCCCAAGTTTCTGTGGAGATAGAAAGTCCTCTCTGCTAAGCTTCAGATAAAATAGTCCAGGATATACAAAAAGCAAACATGTTGATGTGGTTGAACCTTTAAAAAACAGAAAGTAAGATTTTACTTGGAGCAAGATTCAAATATACTAGCTCATCATAATACTGAATTTCTTGAATAAAAATAATTAAAAAAAACAACACAACTTACCAACTACTCCAAACATATTTTTAATGTCTGGCACATACATTGCAAACAACACAACGATTGTATTCAGTGCTAAAGTGACAAAGATATGGCAAATCCATGACACAGGAAGATGAGAGAAAAATAGCATCAATACTGCTTTCCTTGCCTGCATAAAAGGAAGAGAAACATTGCATCTGTAAATAAATGCATATATTTTAATCTTATTTCAATTTCATAAACAAGAGTTTTATCATTTCAGATGTGAAAGAACATTTAAAATCAAAATGCAAAAATAATTTGCTAAGAGTTAAATGAAGTTTTGTCTTTCTGTAGCATGGAAATAACTGAAGTATTAAGGCAATATTTATCATGTGGGCCCTTAGTCTTAAGGAACAATTCCTTATTTGCATGGACAATAAAAGGTTTGGGGGATAATCTTTTGTCTCTCTTTGAGCATGCCTGTTAGAAAGTAACACAGCTGCCAACTTGTATGTAATCTACACATCAATTATATATACATAGTTTTAACTGTTGTTTTTTGGT
Source organism: Aythya marila (assembly GCF_965140915.1). Taxonomy (NCBI): domain Eukaryota; kingdom Metazoa; phylum Chordata; class Aves; order Anseriformes; family Anatidae; genus Aythya; species Aythya marila. The sequence goes on along the minus strand of NC_139046.1, from coordinate 6,188,163 downwards.
TTTATTTTTTGTCATAACTGAATGAATTCTCTCAAACCTACCATGGTATTGATAAGCTAAAGTATTTTTTTCCAGTGGTGAAATAAGTCAATATGTGTTTTCAATTTACAATGAAATTGAGTTTTCAAGTGTAAGTATGTTTGTGTGCGTGCATGTAGAAAGGAAAATCCAAGTCAGCAAAACTCAATTTAAGAGGAAAAAAAAAAAAATCAAACTAAATAAACTTTAGAAGTTCTGAATTCTCTAAATTAAAAACAATGCTGTGGGCTAGTTTTAATCTGAAATCTGTCTCAAGAGCACAAATTAGCTTAGTGGTTAGTTGTTATTTTGGAGCTCTCATGGAACATATGCAAATATGTGGTCTTTGATCAATCACTTGACAAGTGAATAAGATACACAAGACTAGATGTGACTCAAATATTGCAGTCTGCAAAGCATTAGTGTTACCATTGCTTATGCCAGCTTAAAAATTTTTAGGAGTACTTACAGGGAAGTGGATTAGAGGGACTGTCAAAAGCACAGCAAACAGTATGGCTAATTTAACAGTCAGGATGACAGTATCATGTGGCAGGTACTTGTTGTAACTTTGCAGCAATTCAGAGTCCACTTTGTCTGAAAAACAGAAAAATGAATTATTTTCTTAATTGGCTGAGATCTAACAGTGAAATAATTAGCAACGCATATTAAGCTTACGTTCAAATTGATCATTTTGCATGAAAGTAATGCAGAGCGGGAGGGGGTACACAGAAGCTTCGCTGATATACCAGCTCTAATTGATACATAACCCAGAGAAAACTTAAAAATAATAATAATAAAACCTTCAAAACGCAAGACCCTACAAGACCCTATAGAACCTTTGCTGAAACCAAAGCCATCTAAGAGAAGATACAAATATGGAGGAGGAAGGATTAAAAAGATATTCCAACCTTGTAGATACATTTTCTGAAACTTGCAGTCCACTCACTATTCACACAATGTTTAAACTTACCTGAATTTTGCCACATTAGCTAGGCTTAAAATAAAAGACAAGTTTTAGTGAGCTAACAACACAGGTTAAGTCTAGAAAACTCCTGAAAATATCTCACATAGAACTGAAGAAAATGTACAGATACTGGTATCCACAAGTCTTAAATCTTTTCAATAGGAATATTTTGAACAGATAACAAAAAGCACCATTCATAAATTAAAATGTGGGTTTAGTCTAAGTCTGGACTACCAGATACACTGACACTCGACAAAGGGCCTGAAACTTAAGCAGGGGCTTCATTTCACTAATAAACAAAGAAAATGCAACTTGACTGATTAAGTCGTCACACAACTCTTCCAATCCTAACACGTCAGCAATACTGTAACATCTAGATTTACTTTTCTAGGCTGCAAATACCTGCATGGAGGCTGCTACAGTTCAATTTGCAGACTCGTTTCGGTTAGGATCTAGTTTGGTACAGATGCTGTACAAACCTGTTCACAAATACCTTTTGAAAAGTAAAAAATCTTCAGTAGTGTGAAATACAAATTGTATTAGTTTTGCTCAGTCTGCTGTCTTGCTGAGTAAAGAAAAGGGATATGTGAAATGAAGCCAAGCATACAGTACTGTAAAACTTGTTCTATCTGTATGAAACAGACAACACCAGATTCCTTTTCTTCTACTAGAAACCAGGAACAAATTCACTTTGCTAAACTGACTGAAATGCATTTTCCCTTTTTTATTTTTCCAGAAACATTAAGTGATATGTGAGGTAAAATTTCACGATTTGAAATAAAAGCTGCAATTTAATTTAAAGGAAGAAATGTTAAGAACTATACTAGGGTATGTGCTTTTCTTATCCGCTGCCTCTCTCTCTCTCTATACACACACACACACACACATATATATACACATACACCAGAACACTGGTGTACTGCTGCATGACATGGAGAAGAATATTTAGCGTCAGGTATACTTTTAAATGGAATTTCTAACAACAAAAATATATATATATATTGACACTTGAGACTGATTTTCCTTCACGCCAAACAGAGGCAAAGTGCAAAATAATGACACCTAAAGGCTGACAGTTTGGTTTCCTATAGCACTCAAAGAACAACAGAGGACTGTGTTGTTAACAACCGACACCAAAAGCTTTCATATCACAGCTCTACTTTCTTCAGAGTGTGAATCTTCTGTGATCTCCATCATGTGCATATTTAACTTTGCAACACCAGTCTACTGCAGAATTACTACAGTATCATGCACTACCTGCATCCTTCACCTTTTGTCATACATTTGCCCTTTTAACCTGAAAAGCTTCACTACTGCTAAACTGACAGCAAAAGTCAGAGTCCATAAAGCAGCCTGCTCCTTTGACCACGTATGCACTTTTGGAGTTCAGAATGGACCACGTTTTCACCAATGTCCAGTCAGTGTATGAAATTTCAAAGCTGCAGAAAACACTATAAAACTTCTGAACCACAAAAAAATGAAATATGTCTCATTTCAAAGACTTTTTTTTGTTGTTGTTGTTATTGTTTTCAATTTAAAATAAAATGGTTTGCATTTTCTTGGACTAGTGTTTTAGGAACAGAGAACAGATTCTCTCTATTTAAAGAAGTAAGTTAATTAAACAAGACAACCAGAAAGTTAAAAAAGGAGCAGAAGCTTGCAAGGGAAAAAAGTAATATCTTACAGACATTTACTATTGGTTCTGGTGTTTTAGGCTCTTGAGTCAGTTACTAAAACAAATCAGGCTTGCAGAAAACCAGAAATGGTCACAGTGAGACAGACTAGAAATCTGCAGTCAAAAGGCCTTGCCCCAGAGAAACCATGACACTGAAGGTGATGGGAATTGGGACCGTCTCTAGGACACTATTTTTTCTTTGATCTTCTTGTTGAGATCTCATCCGGAGACAGATGGTTATCCTGCACTGACTCCTGAATCACAGTGGCACTTAAAATTATATTTTCCTACAAATCATATGGAGACAGTTAATTAAATAAGGAAATGTTAACAGTGGCCTATACGCTTTTAGGGGTTTCAAGACTCCTCATGTAATTTTTCTGAGGATGTAAGGATTCTGAGTATCAGGGGAACATTTTTAGACAGTTAAGGTCAGACATACACTAATACTTGGAAAACAAGGTGCAAAACTTCCTAGAAATTTGGAATTGCTAGCTGCTGAAAGCCAACATTCTTGCTGCTTTGTCAAGCACTATCTCAAAGCCATGACCAAGAAATGTAAAACACTCTGAAAAGGAGAGGGGAATCCTCATCAGAATACTTCAGTGTAATTGTCTTACTGTCCTTATAAGAATTTTTATTCATTCCAATCCAGACAGGCTAGCATGTGATCATCCCATATAAAGGGTGAGTTTTCAGAACAGATTAGAAGAATCCATATAGGTGACTGTGATGCACTTACATGATGTCATTTGCATGATACAACTGCAGAAGACAGATCACTAAGCAGAGGCAACCCAATCTGAAAACGTGTACTACATTAAGCAAAACACAGCATAACAAATTTAAAGCAGGATGCTTGGGAGATAAATGACATTTCCTAGAAATGGCACCACTGTGACATTATATGACAATGAAAACACTCTCAAACTGCTAACCGTTCAGAAGATGACAAAACAGCTGCTAGCTCTGTTACATAAGACTGCTAAAATTGCTTTATGAAACAGACGCACACCTACTTCTGCCAAGATTCTGACGGACCTTAAAAAAAAAAAAGTCACCATGTAGATAGGAGTTTGGAAATCTGAGTATTTGCAAAACACAAGAATAGCAGTCACCTGTCTTTTAACTCAACTGAAAAACTATGCCCAGAAGTATACAAGAGTCCAAACACAGGGTTATTAAATTGGTACTCAAGTACATTGTCATGTAAGCTCTATATAGCAAATGGAACTGGAAGATATCCGTAGAATTTAGCAGGGACAGTTTCATTGCCACTTTTCTGTTTGATAATAAAAAGGTATATTTACTTTGTCAGGTATTATGTCGAAAACATCTCTAAGAAATGCGTGTTTCTTGGTTCAGAACACCTATCAAACAGATACCACCTCCAGCTCAGGACCCACATGGAACACAAATTATTGAAGATGGGAAGCATGTACGAGGAAGACCAACTCAAATCTTACGCTTAACATTTTTTTAATTCTTCCCTAGCCTTTCATCATTGCCCTCCACTGAAGTCAAGCCACAAAATTAGATGGACCTTTCGTCTGATTCAGCCCTTTTAATTTTCTCATCTTCCTTGCTTATTTTTTCTGGAGTCCTCTGGGTTATCTTTACCTTGTGCATGAAGAAAAGGTAACACAAAGAAGTCGCTTTGTGCAATCCTTTAAAATAAAACTTCCTGTTATTTTAGGAAAGGAACTAAACTTCCAGCAGATTCTGAGTGAAATAGCTAGTGCTAGTTCTGATAAATTTGTAAAAAGACAAAAACAAAACAAGGAAGCAATACATGCTTTGTACCCAAGCTGTATCAGACAAGGCAAACATGACTACAAACCTTGACGTCTCCCTGACATCAGGGCTAGCTTGCTGAAGGTCACAACCCTTACATAAAAGGCAGCAGCCTCAGCACTTCTTAGAGACCACAAAACAAGTGGGGATATCACAGGGTTAATAGACATTTTGAATTTTGCTTGAAGATACAGCCTTAGAAAAGAGGTTTCAAACTTGCTGGACCAGCAGACTCTGCCACCAGATCTCAAAATTTCTCTCACAGTCCATGACTTTCACTTACACTCTGAGAAGTCAGTAAGATTGTAGCACTTTGCAGTATTAGACATATCCTTAAGTCTTCACAGGACCAAGATTTCTGAGGATTTAAGTGTATCAATGCATAAACAAGTCTGAAGTTCTCCAGACAATGCATGCATCATTTATTATTAGCCTGCATTCTAGAGAATACTTGGAGAACATACTTACCATAAAATGTCAGATACCCAAACAAAGCAGACATAAAGTAAATTAGGAAACTCAGGCCAATTCCTGTGACAGTTACATTCTGCATTCTACTTTTGGATGGACTAAAATGAAAAAAAAAAAGAAAATGAGTGTTGTTTAATGTGAACCATTGACAACATGCAATCTACATTATTAAAAAAAACATAGTATTTAGCCTTTCATAAGAAACCATATTCTTAATTTATGGCCACGGTTATTTGCTGAGTCTATGTTCTTAGTAACACTTGTTTTTCTTAAAGTACTTTTAATCTCGCAATTAAAGTGCACTTTCCATGCAGACAACAAACACTGTCCCCCTGTGGTAGGGAATTTAGACATGCCAGAGTGATATATGTGAGTGTATATATACATATTTATATATAATTGATTCTATTTTTTTAAATCAAAGTTTTGATTTATAAAGGATGATATATATCCACAGACAGGAAGGGAATTTGGGCCAAAATCCACTGAATCTGGTGAAATGCAGATTCAGTTACAGCAATAAAAACTAACTAGTAAGTACTTTAGCAAATGACCTTTTTTCTCCAGATGTCCAGGACAATGTACTGACATTGCTGATGGAACCATATTTGCTACTTTTCTCTCCTGTAAGAGAGGAAAAGCCAGTACAGACTAGAGCTGTACACCTCCCAAAAACATGAAGGCTACTGAATTTGCATTGCTTGACAACACTGACTCTAAAACATTCAGGATTAATTTAGGGAAAACATAGCAGGAAAGCTACCATTATATTTTAATGTTGCCTGTGTTTTCATATATTACCTCTGGAGCTCACAGTAAATCGGCAAGACGGAGGTATGGCAGAGAAAAGAGAAGGCCATTGTTGGTATTGCATAAGCACTCTAAAATAGAAGAAGAACATACTTTAGGTTGTTTGTTATTACGGATGGTTGGAAAATTATCTGAATTAATTCAGAGTTCAGTGCAAGTCTTGGAAGACAAAATCTTTCCATATTAATGCTTCAAGATAAATCTTCACAATGCAGAATGGTGCCTCTGAATCATTCCACAGAACTGGACCTTTTCAACTGGTATTTCTTCAGGTACTGTTCCCAGCTTACTATTTCATGATCAGGAGAGGTCATCAGACAGCATGTCAACAAGCTAACAACTGAGAGGCCAAGACCTTACGTAAGAGTAGGATTTGCCCCCGAGTCAGTGTATCAACCATGAAATTTTCTAAGTTTTCTAAATTTCAATATCCATAGCTACCTATCAAATTATTGACTCCCTTAACCCTGACTTCACTATTTTCTTATCATTTCATTAAAAAATGGATACAGCATCCAGCAAACATAACGTGGTTTAGCATCTGAAGTTTTAAAAGAGTTACATAATTAAAGTTGTAACCACACAATTAGTGGTATGTTATTTCAAAAACTTGTACTTGCAGAGATGAATCATCTCCTGTAGCTTACTTTAATTGCCAAGTAGCAATTAAAGTATAAAATAACCTGAACTACAACAAGGTCCATACTGGTAAAAAATATGCCACTTTCAATTGATAAAATTAAAAAGGCAAAACCCAGTATAGATTCTACAAAGTACAAAAGGCCAGACCAAAAGCTGTAACATCATGGTAGATGCTTCTGGTCAAAACAGAATTTCTTCTTTGTTCTACATTTACATTTGTCTGATGTTTGCATTGCCCAAGCTTTCTTTTTTTTTTTTTTTTTTTTTTTTTTTGGGGTGGGGGGCAGATTTTGTTCTTTCAGACAAATGCAACCAACTGCAGCCCTCTTGAGTTCCAATACGCTACAGGCCTTTCCCAAACTTAGTCTTCTCTTTTCCCCTTCCTCTTCAACCAGCAGAGATCAGAGTGCCAAGGGAAAGGTTTAGGTTGGATATTATGAAAAAATTCTTCATTGAAAGCGTGGTGAATTGTTGGAACAGGCTGCCCAGGCTGAGTCACCGACCCTTGGAGGTATTTAGAAGACGTGCAGATGTGGTGCTTAGGGACGTGGTTTAATGGTAGGCTTGGCAGTGCCAGGTGAACGGTTGGACTTGATGATCTTAGAGGTATTTTCCAACCTAAATGATTCCATGATCCTATAATACTTCCTCTCCTGCAAGACATAGTGGGTGGTGACACAATTTAAATGCCAGATTAATTAACAAATACCCAAGCTGGCATCCAATGAAATGCACAAGATTGCATTAGGCCTGAAGAATTAGCTTCAGGAAGGCAAAAACAAAGATTAGGTCCAGGCAGTTTCAGTAAACCTGTTCTTCAAGGAACTAAAACTGCGCATACAGTCAAGCAGCGCTGACTTCCAGCACATGAAGTTGGCTTGATCTGACTGCATCATGAGGCTGACCACCGCTGAATCTGTTATACTTAATACTTCAGTCACATTTGCAAAATGTTTTCATTAAACACTAACTTGGACACCCAGCCTTCATATAAAAAAAGAAAGAGACTGGATAACGCTTGGCAGTAGGTATAGGAAATATTTCAGCAGCCTATAACTAGTTTTACAGAAGTTTAGCTTACCCTGGATAGAGATTAAAACCCAATTCTTTAACACCCTCCCCTTTAGTTAGCTTATTGTTAGTAGAGATTACCTCCTTTGAAAGATGAAAGAGCTTTGCTTTACAATCCGCAGTAGAATTTGAAACCTGTAAGACATACATGCAAAAAACATGACATAATGAAAGAACGAGCCCAAGCCACAGACGTGAAACTTTTTGGTTTCTCGACAGTAAAACTGCGATGGCTAAGAAAAGAAGGAATTTAAATCACAAGTAATTCTGAAAGTGTTAATGTAAAAAAAAAAAAAAATAAAAATAAGTATTCCAGTTATTAATAAAATTAGAAGAACTTCAAAACAGCATGTACCTTACCTGTAAAGGTTCTATTGCACTCTTCAGAGGTAGAGGACAAGGGATGGACCACTTTTTTATCATAACCTGCAAAACACCATATTTAACATACAAATGATATCCTAAAAATCAGGTTATGTTTAGATATACATAGAGATAATAATGGACAGTTGGTGTACAAAGCAGGCAGCTACACCCACAGTAAATCAACTAGTTTGACTAGTGGATAGTTGGGCTACAGAAAGGGGGGCTCGAAGGAAAAGCCTGTCCGTGCCATTCCATCCAGCTGCTCACTGAGCACAGCTGGCAGCCTTATGGCTTGCCTGTCTGGAGGTGCTGTACCGAAATGAGCTATGACATTAACAGAAATACAGCCAGTGCTCCGCATTCACTCTCTGTGCTCCACACTAACTGCCTCCCATACAGAATAGCTGCTGTGTTAGCTATCCCAGGCTCTTTCGCTAAGTAGACAAGCCCTTAACAGAGATAGAGCAGAGCCTAGGGCTAATCTTAAAAGGCAGAAACATATGGTTTGGACTAGAAAGCAAAGGAAAAACAATAAATGCAATTATTGTCCCAGAATGTCATTGGGGCTTTAGCTACACCCTGCTGGTTTAGGGACTGCCAAGTAACAGTGCTGAAAATCAAAGGGAAATTAAAGTAAGAAACGTTACCTCTTTTTTCAGGAGGCTAGTTTGAAATGATAGTTATATTGCTCTCGTCACCCTAATTAATTTCCTATTGTAGTTGCCTGGCTTTAGAGGTTATAATTCTTTTGAAGCCTAGAGCAAATAATTAAAAACTTAATTAAAGACTCAGATTCACAAGAAGAATAACATGGAAGGCAGTGTTTCTTCTGGCTCAATCTGCTTTTTGCTTGCAGCCAAGTGGTGCTTCCCAGAGAGCGAGGATTAGGTGCTCTCTCTTGCCACCAGTGCCAAGAGAAGCAAGGGAATGCTACCTCGGGAGAAACTGGGGGGGCAAGGAAATAGCAGGTACACAACATGCCGAGTGTTGTGGCAATAACACACAACTTAAATTGCATGGATTCAAACAAATTGCAACTCAAGGAACGGAACCAGGAAGCAGCTTGCACAACAGCACTCCGTAAACTTTGTGAAAAAGGATTAAAAGTAAAAATGAGATTCCTCCAAGCATGTTTCTGACACTAAACTGGCAGTGCTTCATATCAGGTCTGTTCTTCTTTGCTTCCTGACCGGCCAAACTGCCTCCCTGTGTGCAATGTCAACTGCAATGCCACCCGAGGAAAGGTGGAAGAAGGGAGATGATGCTGCTGGTACATCCAGAAGTTCAACCAAAGAGTGAGCACAGGAAAAAGAAAAGGACCTAACACCAAAACACGACTTGGGCCTTTACATACACGGATGCCTCTGTGATGTGGGCCACCCCTGCTCCATCTCTTCCTTTCAGGCAGTGAGCAGAAGCGATGAGCTCGGACACAGATGCAGACTGCTGCACCACAGCCCTGGATACTTCCCCAGGATGCCCAAGGCTCTTGGCTAGCTGAAGGCATTTATGAGACTGAATGAGACAGCAAAATAGTTTTTCAAGGAGATCTGTATATTTAAAAGGTACCCAGATAGGGAAAATAAGGGAGAGATTTTGAAGGCTCCAAAGTAAAAGGCTTTGTCAGAGCTCTGGCTAGGGGTTGAATAGGCTTCCTAAGCAATGAAAAGCTGCATGGAGCTGAGGGGGGAAATAAGCTGTGCTTGGCAGTGGTGGGTGTGGGTGCAGGGCTTCCAGCAAGCCAACGAGCAACCTTACATATAAATATTGCAGAGGTCAGAGGGTGACGAGAAAAGCCAACCATAAAAGCTGGAGCACATTCCTCTAAAATGAAATGGATACGGATTAAGAACAAACTGAAATGGAAACAAAAGACGACAATGCACTAGATGCATTTCAAATCTGTAACTTTATTTGCCTACCTGCTTAATTATTCAAATCTGTTTGGATTCCTGATTGCAGTATGCTCCTTATTTCTAATGAAGTTGCCAACAGGAAGAGGTTGTTAAGCTGGCAGCACAGCTCAGTGAGCTGAGCAGGCGTGCAGGCAGCACAGACAATCCTCCTCTGGAACTTTAAGCCTATTCCATATAAACATTGTCTTTTGAGTATAACAAACATTTGGTTTTAACTTAAAAAGAGGCAAAACCTAAAGACAGATTCTAATGGAAATAGGGTATTTTCAACCCACACCAAAACCACTGCTAAAAATAAAGTCAGAGGTCTCAAAATGTTCTAACGTTCTCAGGGGATGTTGCTTTTTTGTATCATATGGAGGGAGAACAGGAACCCCTTTATTTCAGCAGTGCTAACAGCATTCAGCAAAGAGGAGCTCTCTGTGTATAACATCATTCGTTACATATGGCAGGTTCCCAGTCTGCCTCACTTTTTGTTCTGGGAACGTAAACAACAGATTTAGGAAAATACCACCAGGAATCATTAACACCTTTGTTGAACAAGCTACCAATAGGGCTGTCTCCATAAAATAAATAAATAAATAAATCTGTCTTTACTCTTCACCAATATTCAATGCAGCAAGGGGGAAGGCATTAAAAAAAAGTGCAATGCTCACATTTCATTCCTCTTCAGTTAGGATTCACATCAGGAAGGTATTCAACAATCAGAAACAAGAGAAAGTGCTCAGGACCTCACAGAATCTGGCTTTCAATTAATAGTTACATACATACGTGTTTTTTCTTCCTCATCAGTTCATCTCAGTGTTTTCATTTTTTTCCAAATGACGACTATAAACAGTGTATTAACTTTACAGAAAAAGATGCTGAAGCCCAGACAGGAGATGTGTGACTTGCCAAAGTCCCATAGCAGAGCACAAGAACAGTCTCCAGCCCTTTGACTCAGTGCACTCACCAGACCATAGGAACCAAGACATGCTGTCTATAGCACCTACCTTTTCTGCATGCTGTATTAAAACTGTGGCTTGCTGGCAAAAAGCTTAACAGATGGTATGCACTTGAAAATGCATAGAATTATTGTATATGCAAAATATGATTGTATTACTTCCATATGACTAACCCGGCTTTCTTCTGGAATAAGTTAAAGCATATCTGCCGTACAGAAATTAACATTGTGCAAACTAAAACACCATTTCAACAGCACGTATCACCCACTTCAAAGCAATTAGATATGAAAACTAAACCACAGTTAATTCCTTTGAGTTTCAGTATCTGAAGAAGTCAGATAAAATATTCTGAAGAGCATTAGTTTTCGTTAAATATCTGTAATAGCTTTTAATTATTATTATTTTATTTTTTTTACCTCAGTTAGATTTTCGGTGGCTCTTTCTTTGTCATTTGACAACAAAGATCAACCATACAATTTTTACCATTTCATAAGAAATGTGCCCTCCTTTGTTAGAACTCCCTGCATGCTTTTCTGTTACGGAGAATCAAGTCTAAACCCTAGCTCGAATCATCACGGCTTGTCATGTCTACATGCAAGCCTTGTTTACAGACATGCTTTCTCTGAGCCCAAAATTACTTTCAAATGCATCCATGAACTAGAACAGCTTTCTTCAGACATCTGTGCAAATTCACAAAGAAATATAAGAATTGGACTCGTTTAAAAACTCTTGCAAATAGCTTCAGCCCAAGACTTATTTCAACATTACAGTTAGAACTCTGTTGTTGCTGTTGGTGATGTTTTTGTGTATTTTTTTTTAAGATAAATTTTAGGAAAGAGGTCAAAAGTTAAAGTAATTTATAAATATTACAAATGAATTTCCATTAGCTCTGGAGAGGTTGTGGCTGCTCCTCAATGCTAAACTTCGGAAGAATACTTCCCAAGGTCCTGCAAACACTGCAGCTCTCCAGGGATACCCTAGGGAGATGTTTTGACAGCTTTGAAGTTTGGTTTTATCACATGGTTTAGTTCCTAATGGATTGCCTTGGTCTCCTGGATGGCATGTTTGTTCAACTTGCCTTCAACTCTGTTTATCCCTTTGTAAAACAGGTATTAAATGCAAGTCAATGCAGGCCAGAATGACAGGCGAGAGGGGGAACATTTTTCCAGGCTCCCAAAAAGATTCTTGATTCTCTACCTTGATGACAGTGTGAGTTGCATGGTCGTACTACATATAACACACGTGCATTAACATACTCCTTCCCTGTAAAAAGCAGAAAGGGTGCAATATTTTTCCTCTTAGATCTGCCTAGTAGGTCTCACTTCAGATATTTGGAAACATCTACCTCACAGGGGCCTTGAGAAGGTGAACATCAGGGTCAAAAATCCCATATGGCTCAGAGAAAAGAACTTTTCCTTTCAGCAGGAAAGAAGAATAAGGTCATTGATGTATTAATGAATCTTGTAAACTGCCTTAATGAAGTTCTAGTTTTCCTTGCCTTTTTTTGAACTCTGTCACTCCATTGTACATGTAAATTTAATTTATTTGGAGTATATTAAATTTTCTTCTACGCTAGTTGAAGTAAGTAATAGTTAGAAGCTAAGAAAACAGAACTCTATTCCATTACTAGTAGGGAAACAAAAGTACGTGTGCCAGCTCCCTTCACTGCACTGTCAGCAAAACAAAAATATTGTTACATTTACCAGTCCAAAATATAATTATTTTAAATCTTTTCACATGCTTGAAAGTTCATACACATTTCCATGCCTCAGCAAAACAAATGTAATCTGTCCAAGCAGGCACATACTGAACTCAAAGAAAACTCTGAATTCTACATAAAATGTAACGGGGGGAAGGGAAGACAATTCATTTCAAAACAGACTTATGAAAACATTTAAACAATAAGAGAAAAAAAATAGATAAGCTGTGCACTGATTTTTAACTTACCACAAGAGCAAAGTACACCATAAAGAAAAATGATAAACTACTTGTGTAGCCAAGAAAGCCTGTAAAATAACAGTAAAAATAAAAGAGAATTTATAAGGAAAGTGATCCTAATGTACAGCTAAAGCTTTACATTTTAGGCATGTTTTCTATTACAGTGCTTGGTATCTGGGGCTTAGGACTCAGAATAACAACATTCCAACTGCCTGTCACAGATCATTTATGTAGTTTTGTAGGGCAGAATTAGAACTGGCTTACCACTAATGGCATGCTGTAAGTAAATGCAGCTCTTTAATGTTCTGCTGTAAAGATTTTATTTTAGTATTGCAGACAAAATACTACTGCAACCCAAGTAATAGGTTAACTAGGCAGGGCTGGAAGGCAGAACATACTACAACAACTTAAGTAGTCCCCGCCATCACCAGCCCCCTGCCAGTTAAAATAAATAAATAACCCATTAAGGTTTTAAAGTCTTCAATTGTAATTGCTACTAAAGTAGAATAATATTCGCTTCTCTCCTTTAATTACTCACCAATTTTAGGAAGAAGTGCAAGGGGAAAAACAATGCAGACCGAAGTAATGAGTAGCAGCAGTCTCCCATCAAGGTACCAGGACCTGTTGGAAAAGCTACTTAGGACTGATCAGAAGTTCATGAGTCCTAAAAAGCATGTTTTCTTTAAAACTGTGAACTTGGACAAAATATTTTCTAGGATAAAAATAAATAATTTCCAGTTTCAGGGTTTTTACCCCCAGTGTCTGTACTGTGATATAAAATAGAGCTCCCAGACAGTAAGGAAGCGGAGCACCATCCCATAACGAAGCGGCACGGCAGGCCATGTTCTGTGGGCAAGGGTCTGCATGGAGCAGGGCTCTGATGTGTGCAAATTATTTCTCAGCAGCACAGTATGTGAATCCCTGCCTTTATTCAAAGCAATGATCAGACTGCCATGAGTATTGCATGCTCTACGGATTTCCAAAAGAAGCGATTAAACAACATGCTACACGTATCTCAAGTTGGATTACATCAAGTTGTCTACTTCCACTCCTAGAAGAAGTGTCAACTTTAAATACCACTCACTGCAAAACCTCCCTTCAGTTTATCACTCCTGCATGACTTAGTTCCTCAACATTTCCAAGAGGTATGAAGTATAAAGCTAACAAACCAAAAGTCAACCCATTGGTTTAAAAATTCCATTACATTTTCTAAACACGGCAACTTTCCGTTCTGCCCAAGTTTCATTATTCCTATCCCTACAGGGTTCAAATAATAGAGGAAAACTACAAGAAAATCAGCTTTAAGTTAATTCAAAATGTTTCCTGTCCAGAGGTAAAATGAGAAAGAGCAGCAATAAAAAAAAAGACTTCCTTATTTTTAATTTTGCACAGTGATCCTTCATTTTTTGCAACAACTGGGAGACAAAAGAGATGGAAATTATTATAATGAGATTTGCTACAATGCTTATACATAAAGACATACATATAAAAAGCACCATAGAGGCATGTGAAGTCTTAATGCAGTGGAAATCTCATCTTCAGACAGAGGAAAGTACAGATGTGTAAGCTGTTAAGAAACAGAAACATCTTGAGGGTGGCTCCCCCAAACTTGGTAACCACCATATCCTGTACTGATAAACATCTTGCACATCAGCCTCCGACTTTACTACCTATAAACACCTTGGCCTTTGACCTTCAAGTTTATTTAGTCCAGGATATGGTTAGCACCTAATAAACAGGCAGCACCTCAAGTTATCATAAGGAGAGTAGTGTAACACCTGTGTTAAAGGAAAATTACCATTTACACATATGAACGACTGTCATACACGGTGGCCAACCACTTGTGTCACTTGTTTAAAAAAATACATGTAACGTAAATGAACAGAGGAATTTCAAGGCTGGAGAAATCTTGCCCCTCTCTATATCAAAGTAACTCTTAAGTGACAATATCTGTATTAAAAATAATTCAAAATACATCACTCTTCAAAAAATGTATTACTAGTCTACATGTGCTACTGCTACAGTTAAAAAGCAGCTTTGCCAAGATCAACTGCTTGCTGTAGTATTGTTAATATTGTTGAAAGTAATACTGTTGACACTTACAGGTCACAGTTTTAAACTTTTTCTTTCTTCCTAGTACGGTGGATGTGCACATTAGGAGCAACAGGAGAGCAGGCAAAGTATAAAGAATTATGCTTAAAGGTAACAAAAAATTATGCTTAATGGTAACTAAAATGCCTCAGATATGTACACATCGGGCTTCTATTTTAAGTCACCCAATTCAAGACATGCAGCAGATCCATACTTGCTCACAAGCTCAACAGGCCCATGGAAAAAAAATGATTTGGGTTACTTTATGGTAAATGAAAACAAAAGCACTTATGGTGGAAGGGAAAGAAGAAAGAGTAAAATTTCAGTGAGGTGATGTGAAGGAGAAAAAAAAATTTTGTGTTTACTTTTCAAATATCCAATTCTTTTATTTATAAGAGCTCAACCTACTCCTCTACCCCCCACCCCCCAAAAAAAACAATGACAAAAAATCCACACAGAACAGCGGGCCAGCTATTGGTTATCAAAAAATGTGTCTATTTTCTCCCAAAATACCATTGTAGAAATATATTTATTTTCCAAAGGCAGAATAAATGTGTTTATATTTCCTTTAAAATCAGTTTAATCTGCAGATATAATCCTACATGATAAACGCATTCCAAGTATGAAATTCAGAATATAAATCCTTGCCTCTACTGAAAATACTTTGGCATGCAGATGTTCCTTCTCCCTCCCCCATATTTTAACTAAAAGCAGACATTTATAAATTGCTTTAATTTCATTCCTGAATGCAACAGGACAAGAGATTCATATGTTCTAAATTAGAATCTTACTCTCAGTCCATATCAATTATATAACACACAAGCAAGACAACTTAATTGCATCAATCATATCCCCCTGACGGGGTCATTAAATGTTAACAGAGGGCTCACAAATTACAACTTTTTAACACAATCCTCATTTGAAACTATGTTCATGTCATTAAAACTACGCACAATTCTTGTTATGCAGACAGAGTGAAACATCTCAGCTTCAATTAACAAGTGTTTAAATTGTGTGTTTTTGTTTTTTAATTAAGACATAAAGGTATATTACACACTGGGTCTGATCCTTTCAAACACATGCACACCTGCTTACCTTTAGCTAGAGAAGTAATTCAATTTGCAAAATATTATTTAGGTGACTTTCCTCAAAGTATGCTTTGGGATGGCATATGAGTATGAAACATTTTTCACAGATAGTTTAACTGACGCATCTGATAAATTCTAACTATGGTTAAAGACAAATTCTGCACCCAAATGAATGCCTATCAGATGCCACACTGACTTAAAACCAGAGCAGTTGTGTAACCACATCTGGAAACAAGTAGGCCAGCTAAAACAGTTTAATCAAAGCAGGCAATTTTTAATGCCCTTTGCATACATAAGCTGCTGCTTTGGCTTGCTGATTACCTATTTGTGTTGGAAAATTTTGTACAATTTAAGATCTCTTAGCGAATAGATACTCTAATATCATGAAAGTGATATTAGAATTGATATTCCATATCTGATATTAGAATTGATATTCCATATTAAGAAACGCATGGAGACAAAAGATTATGATTCATCATGACAACAAATGTGGCAACATAATATATGAAATATGGACGTGGGCATACACAGACAGTCAGCTATGTCCTTGTGGCTGGAATACCAACTGACCACTGCATTTGAATTATTTGCTAGGGCAAAGAATAGAGGAGTCAAAATGTGTCCAAAGAACATCAATCAATGGAATAACTCCTAGTAACAGACGCAGAAACAGTACAAGACCTTGGCTGAAAATTAACTTACCATTTGAGCTGTGGTTAGTATTCCTATGGACAATCTCAGCTCTTTCTAAATGCAAAATTGAAGTTCATTCCCAAACTGTAATTTCAGCTAAGGAAGAAGTATGGGTGGTGGTAGTGCTGACAGCGCAGTGAGAATTACTGTGGCTCACATCATTTGTAGTAACTGGCTCAGTCACTGCAACCTGTCTGCGTGTTCACCAGTGCTCTCCTCTCAAAGATCTGCATCAGGACCCTCATAACATCAAACGCTGGTGGGAGCATTATCTAATAGGTAGTTTAATAAAAGAGTCTTTTACACTGCCTTTTTTAGACTGAACAGTATTTTGGCCAATATGTATGCATGTGGGACCTCCAAATTCTACCTGTTTAGAGTGCTCATAAGCTGTTTAAAGGTGTATTTTTGTTGGGAAAAGTCACTTTGCATTAACAAGGCTGACAGCAAATTCAAAGGAAGAGCAGTAAGTGATGTTTTATGCTAAAAGTACAGAAATGGTCAGATGGGAACACACAGCCAGCAGATACAGTAGCTGGCTCAACACCACTGTGTATGAACAAGGGAGCTGAAAGCGCAATTTTGAAGGAGTAGGTGATAAAACCCAAATGAAATGCTAATGACTATCACAGCTGGAAAAGATCCATTAACAGACGAAAAATGACATTTACACATGAAACATAATCGTTTATTAAAGCCCTCTACTAAATATATATTATTGTGAGGGTATAAGGAGGGCAGGAAGATTACCACCACATGATTTTTCAAAGCATACCTTATAAAATTGAAAAAATATAAATGAAACATATAATTTGAACTAAAGTAACTTTTAAAAACGAATTTCAACTTAAAAATTCAAACAAAACATTCAAGTACAGTACAAACATCACACAACCGTTACAGAACTTCAGCAAATTTCAATCCAGGGAAAGTTTTGAGTTCAAAACATCTGAAAATAGCAGCTTGGAAAAACTGCAGTGACACAGTGCAAGATACACTGTTATGAGTGACAGCAGCACTGGAACAACTTGAACAAGATATTTCAGTGCTGAAGCTGCAATGTTTGTTTTAGCGCAGGCACAGATTCCTTGCAACAGCTCTAATAGAAATCTGAGGGACGCACTCATTACATACAGCTTTATAGCTCAGTTGCGAAGAATAATTTCTTTACTGAGAGCCAAGTTAAGGAATTATAAACCGAGTCTGGAAACCTGGCATTTTTCCCAAGGCAAGTCCAATTACTGGAGCAAGACAACAAAATATTTAAATTTAAATGTCTGCTGGATTTTGTACTGTGGTTTTGAAATATTTTAAGTGATAACATGACAGCAGTTTAAATGTTTCTCCTCCTCTCCCTCCTGTCCCCCTCTGCTTCCCCTTTTAAATTTTTACAGAAGGGAGATTTCTTTAGATGGAGTTTTGCCACTGACTTTAAGGTCGTCTGATGGGAAATCACTACGAGGAAAGAAATAGGCTCTCTGTGTGCGCGCGGCAGAAGGTTTACACATGCCAAATACATTTCTTATTCCAAGAACTCCTGTAAACGACTAATTTTTTTGGCATGTGAGATCAGAGGGAAGTGTCAGTACCCATCTCCTTCAGCAGTCCTGAACCACTTTCTTCTTCAAGATAAATACATAAGGTTTGAAGCACTTTTCCTTACCCGCTCTCGTCTCCACTTAAGAAGCCCGCGACAGCACCAGGAAGTTCAGTCTTAACAATTAAAAGATAAGATGACATAGCTGCAAACAGAAGCAGAGCAGATTTAGTAGAGGAATACCAGTATCTCTGTTTGTAACAATTAGCATGGCTTAACCAGCATGGTCACGACTGGAACATCTCAGCCACATATTAGACACCATGGCACCAGGGTCAAAATTTATTTTCTCTTGTGCTTCCTTTAAAAATAGCTGCAAATCCCCGAGTATTGTACTGATGATAGCTAATGCCTCCAAAGAGGCTGTTACGATGTGAGTCTTGAAACAAGGAAAATAGAAGACAAGGGACTAACAAAACAACACAACACACGACAGGCCCTTTACCTAGGGGTACGGATCTACAAGCCAGAGACAGACTTGAAGGCTGCAGCACTTCTCCTTCCCTACTCTTTATTAGATGTTAACAATGATGAGAGTAAATCGTGAGATTTGTTTATCAATAAAATAGATTTTTCATGAAGACTCGGTTTTTATTGTTGTTCAGTTCATGCTGCACTGAAAAAATATATGACAAGGTTAAACACAAGAATGGGACTTGAAAGGTTTTTCTTATACTGCATGCATAGATTTGCAGGAACTGTGAACACGAATAGAAATTGTTAGCTACTCTTAAGGGAATGACGATTGCTGATATTTCTACTCATAAGAAAGCAATGATGCATATAAATAAATCCAAAAGCTAATTCACAGTATCAATTTTCTCTTTTACTCCATAAAATGATCTAAGGCCTAAGTAAGAGTTCTTATACTTTTATTACGACTGATACTAACCTGATACCTTCACATACTGCTCATGTCACTTTTTGCTTTTACATAAACATCAAGCATTTATATGACCCAGAAACCAGCAAAGAAACACTCAAAGCATCAAGTTTTACAAACAGATTCAACAAATATCAAAGCCTCCTTGAAACTTCCATCTGTCAAAAGCAAGCAATTTTAGTAACGTGCCTACAAATGCCTTCAGTTATGTTTAAAGCTTGACAAAAATTAATCTGTTGCACTCAAATTTTACTGTTTTGCATTCAGTAATTCTTAAGAATTTTACTGTGTTGCATTTACTAACGCATTAAAATAATAACATAAATTTTTAAGAGGTAAGACAGTAAACTTCCATAAACTAATTTTTTAAGAGTGCTTTTTTTTTTTTTTTAAACGAGTGTTTTGAACCCTGGAAAATATGTGGACTCTGACATTGCTGTACCACAGCAGTTAACATTAAATCTGAAGAAAGGGACTGCAGTCCCCATAAAGTAAGGGAACTGTATTAATACAGAGTGACATCTACCTACCGCAAGGTTAAATTAAAAACAGTTGCTAGGTCACTAAATAAGGAAATATTCACTTCTTTATAATTAAAAGCTCTGATTTTTCTCGTATTTGAGTATATCCCCCTGTTGACATGTAGCTGTTGCTTGGTGGTGGTGAGGTATTTATCTGCTGTCCCGATTTTACTCTGCTATTTGCATACTGGAGAATGAAGATTCAACCACACCGATCTTTGCAGCGTGTGCATTTCTACATCACCAGAATTTGTAAGAAAATCAGCACACTTTTTCACGCTACGATAGAGACAGAAGCATATTTCACCCTAAGCAAAGATGTATTTTCATAATACTGTGTGTGAAAAAGAGAAAAAATCCTCTACATTTTAATTCAACTTTAGCCTTCTTTCTTGCATTCTACAATGCTTTTACACAAGCAGTTCAGAACTTTGATATATTTATGTACTTCAGGAAGATTTTAAAATTAGTTCTTTTGCAGGCTCAGCTGCAGAAAGCTTCAATTTAATTTCCAGATCAGATTTCCTCCTAATATGCAATCTGTCACTCTTCCCTTGCATTCCTATTAGCCTCTGGCTAATCATTTGATCACTTATCCTTTGTTGTGCACTTACTCTTTGTTTTTAAAAGAGGAGTCCTATTTCACTGAATTCCACTCCGAAGTAGGGAACCAATCATGCACTAAGAAACTTGCACATGCTAAACATTTGTATGCATCTTTCTTCCTCTCTCTGTGCATATGGGAAACAATCTCACATAGTAGGATTTTTTTTTGTTGCCAGTTTATCTTCTCCTGTTTGTTCTATAAGACGAAGACAATAAATAAAAAAGTAATTTATAGCTTGATGCTCAGATAAGACACGAATCTCTTAAATAAACTGGGGCAGGATGCCCTCACTAAATACAGTTGAAAAAGTCAAATCCTGCTTTTTTTTTCTTTTTAATTTACAAATGCAGCTGTACCTCTCATGAGAAACAGATCCTTGAAATTTTGCTCAGCATGAAAGAAGTAAAAGACACTAACCACTTTATGACACTCTATAAACTATGAATAAATAATACATAATAAATTATACATTATAAATTATACATTTCACTACAAAGTGAGTGCAGAACATTGATTGTTTTTAAAGTTGAAACCAAAACAGAGAAGTATCTTGAAAAAGGACGCAGCAACTGAAATATTATCTCCAGTAGGAATAAAGTGCTTACAATATGCGAGATAAAAAAATCATTTCTTCCACTGCAAAAAATAAACTTTACGTAACTTCCCAGATGCCCACCATGACCAAAAGCATGTCAAGTTATATCGTAAAAATTAAATGTCAACTACCCTTGGCAGTCCTGATGTAAAACGGAAGGAAGAGATTACACAGTCACAAGGCTAAACTGTGGCACAAGTGAACACAACAAAAAACCTATCTTGGGCTTTGATTTATTCCACTTTTGAAATACTGATTTCCTGTCACTTGCAAAATAGCTGTAACATTTTAAAGGCTAACTTTTAAGGCACCTTTTATCACGTTTAAAAACAAACAAGCAAACAAAAACTATATTAGATGTATATTGTTCTTTAGAAGCGTTCAAAGAAATTAGCAAATATCAGGAGTAACATTCCCTTCAGTTTGCTCTCCTTTCACATACGTAACGTGAGAGCAAAACTTACTGCTTTTGCATTCCATTTCATCCCCTAAACTCAAAAACGATAGCTTTTCTTCATGTCACCTACTCTTTCCAAGATGAGACACCTATCTTTACCACTGAATGAGATAGGTTTCCTGCAAAATGAAAGGCGTACAGTGATGTAACTTGAGATTTTAGCAACATGCAGATGCAACGAGTGCAGACTCCAACTACGCGAGCAACTTTAATACGGTTGCTTTCTAATTTTTCCATCCTGACTTTACATATCAACAGCACGCACCAAGAGCTATTTGATGGAAAACTTTGCAGGTCTAAACTTCTGCATTTAGTAGAAGCCAATATTCAGATACTAAAACAGTATTCAGCAGAAATCCAAATATTACTACTACTTTATTACTAAATAGAGGTTTACCACTGTCTTGAAAGCAGTGAGAAATTACATTCTTAAAACAGTTATCACCTTACTATGTTCCAAAAACATAGTGTTAACTCTAATGAGAAAAAAAAAGTGAAATATAAAATAGGGTACTTGCATTAAACTTTTATAACTTGTTTTTGCCATCGGCAGATATGGCTCTCTATAAATATATGTACCTTGCATGCATTATTCAAAATGTCCTTTTTGTACTATAAAATTGTTTCACACTAACTATATGGGCCCCCACCTGGATAAATAAAAAACAAAACAAAACAAAACAAACACACCTTTAGCTGCTAGAGAAAAGAGAAGCCAGGGTTGTTTTTAAATTACTCCCCAAAACACCTCTTATAACATAGCCCCAATCTTAAATCAAACATGTGATTGTCTTTTTTGTTACCAGGAAAATAATTGCAGTTTTTCCTTACTATCCTGCCCCAAAAATAATCAGTTGCTGAAATCCACAGTAATGATATAAGAGAATGTCTATATCAAACTTATGCATAAAGATGTAAGCTATTCCTTTCTTAGAAAACAGCTGGTGATAAATCCCTTCATTTCATTAGAGGGACTGAATCTAACTCTTCTGGTTATTTTTTCCTAATCTACCTCTCTAGCTGATCTTGTTAAATCACTGCAGATACGTCTCCTGCTATTAAGCACTGTGCAAAAATGGAACCAGGCTGCCCTCCAAACGCAGGAGAAGAAGGCAAGGGGCTGGGTAAAAATAGGCTTTATCAATACAACTACACTGCCTCTCCAGCTTCTACTAAAAAAAAGGTGCGCTGATCTGGGAGTCGGGACAAGTAGACTGAGCAATCTTGGTTTTTACCTTGGGGGAGCACTGGGTAAGACAGAGATTCTTCACAAATGCCTACAGATCATTAAGATAAATTAAAATGCTCACCGTCTAACTCTCTGAAGAGTTCTGGCAATAACATCCGTGCTTTTCCCCCAAATACTGAAAAGACTAGAGGCCGAGAGACAGAAATAGCACTAGAATAAACATTATCGGTCACAGCACGCTCGAGCCAAGGAGAGCTGGATCCTTCATAGCAACCGCTTGTGACAAATCCATTTGGGCTTGTGCCTCCCTTTGTTGGTAACGGAGGCTGTTTAAACTTGAATATGCCCTGATCCAGACAGGGTGACAAAAAGGACAACAGGAAAGGATTTCAAGAAAGAAAGTGAAACTAGAGAGCAAAATACTGGATTCTGGGCAAGTTGTTGATTTTTTTTCCCTCCAGTCAAAGAATGAGAACAGAATAGCAAGGTCAGAGGCATTTGAATATTGCATCAAGCTCCTTGTAAGTAATTCAAACTACAACAACATCAGGAATGATGCATGGATGCCGTTTAAAACCATCAATTATTTTGGCCCCCACATCATATATCCTTAGGAGCATGCTCTTCTGTTTTTGTTTCGCAATGAATCCCCCACATATTCAATTTTAAGAAGTTTCCCAATTACTTTATGCATTGTTCTTAGGATTTCCTCTTAGCGGAAGCTTAACATTTGTCTTTTTTTTTTTTTTTTTTTTTTAATATAGAAGGGAAATGCAGATTTCAATGTGTGAAAAAAAGACGGAATGCTTGTTCATATAGCAAGTTCTGACAACAGAAAGAGGTCATCAACTTTGCTGATCTGTACTTTATGACACCCATCCTGCTGAATTTTTTCTCCCCTACTTCCCTCTTCCTTTTAAGTTTAGCTTTCATCTGAATTATACTGGAAATTATACTGGCTTAAAAAAAAAAAAAAAAAAAAAAAAAAAGAAAAAAAAGAAAAATGAAAGAAAAAGTTATTCTTATTCCCCAGGGAACTCATAGACAGCAGATTTATTTTAGTAAAATTTCACTAGTTTAATTGTATTTGCACAGTTATGCTAATTTAGCTGCCACTTAGCTCTTCATATTTCAAAGTGTAGCTTCAGGTTGGGATTTTTGTTATTATTTTGTTTGTTTTGTTTTTAAAGCAGGGTTAATATTCTCTACAATACCAAGCCTTTCCAACAACTATTCACTGCAATATGGAAATGTAACAGCACGGGTCATTAATTGTTAAATTAGTACGGGAGCAGACAAACCTGCCCTTAATTAAGGCAGCTCTGCACTGGAAATCCTCACTGTGAAACAGCAAGGATAATTAGGCTTTCAGGTTAAAAGCAAACTGCATTGTGAAAACAAACACTGAGTTTGTTTGAAAACAGAATTAGACTTTCCATACTTAATGGAAGCTCAGTAATTTCTTAAGGTATTAATGATACAGTTCTCAGCATGTAACAAGCTGTATTTTATTCTTTCATAATTTGCACTTTCCAATTATTTTCAAAGTCCATAGAGTACTGTACTCTGGTTAGAAAAAGAAGGGTTTTCCAACATAGCCCTCATTCCCTCAAAATATTTGCTCCGGTTACATTTGGGACAAATCTTGTAAATACATTTAAAATTGAATTGCAGAACTGAGGAACGCTGAGGGGAAAAAAAAAAAAAAAGCTGGCAAAACAAAAATGCCCAGTTAACTTGGTAAAACAAGGTCACTGGTTACATTTGATTTTGTTTGTTTTGGTGTTGTTTTTAAATATGTGCAGAGCATTTGCAAGTACTGACACAGGGAGCACACACACACACACCCGTGAAGCAAATTCAGGAGTCAAACACTTCAATGTCCACCTCCAAAACAGAAAAAGCAAGAAAAAACAGCAAAAAGCAGCCCGCAGGGTCGGAGGCACCGGGCAAGGCCAGCAGGTGGTGGTGCGGGAGCGCTGCAGGCACCCAGCGAGGCCCCATGCGATGGGTATGAGCTCGCCAGACTTAAGGATGCAATATAGATAGGATTGATTACGTTCGGAGCAGGGTTTCCATGTGCTGTCCGTCGTGTTGAGTGTATTAATGGGCCGTAAAATCCAGCTTAAGAACTGCGTCTCCCATCAGGGCTAATCCCAGAGCTTCTATTACTGCCTGCAGAGCTCAGGCAGAGCCACGGCACAGCAGTGCTTGAGGGGTACAGCACAAGCATTTCTCCTCACGACTGACTATTACGAAGAAGAAAATCGTGTACCTTCGAGTACATGCTAATAGCTGAATATTGAAAGGAAATCTGGAAGCACCAGTTAGAGAAATTACACTTAATTGAACCCTATTTATACTAGAAACCCTACAATTCTTTGTAAAATTAGGGCTGCTATCTGGAAAGTGTGGATCCAAAGAGAGGCTGTAAGGCTCATTTGGGTACAGGCCAAAGCAGGCTGGTTACGCGCACTGATCCTCAGCAGAAGAGCTCTGTGTACCTCAGCCTACTGCTAGAAATTGAAAAAAGAAAGCCCCGTGCAAAAAAAAATAATCCTACTACAGACCACCTATGCTACATGGCTGCACCACATGTTCTGCTGTTGCACTCAATCCCACTGCTAATAAATTTTAAATAATTAAACTCATGTTCTCAGCAGTTTCAATTTATGTTTCCGTGCATCACCAGTACCCAGCGCTCTGTGACGAGCCGCATCTCCCGACAGCAGCGACCTTCAGCTAATACCAGCCCGCAGCCCAGAGAACTATGCTGTAAAAACTCTCCACAGACTTCCTGCTAGACCTCGGTGCTGAAGATTTGTTAGTGTTGGCAATAGATTGTGAGCTGCTCTTGTGCAACGCTTTATTGTGTTTGTCTCCGTTTTCCACCAGCCTCGCTGAAATAATTCCTGCTCCAACTTCATTACATCGCGTTTTGAGATTCCTAATGATTTTCTCCAGGGTACGGCGGTGCAGACTGCCCTGCTTCTCAGTCAGATCAGCAGTGACAGCTCTAGGAGGAAAAACTCCCCTCCTTGCTCCTTAGGAGAGCATCCACCGAGCTCCCAGATCCTCCCTGACCAGGCCAGGGGAAGGCCTGCATGGTGCCAGGCCAGGGCTTTGGCCCGCTGAGCCTCATCCATCACTTCCTAGAAGCACAGCGCTGTTAGGACAATAGCAGGGACGTGGTCCAAATCCGGTTGCTCCTGGGAAGGATTACATAAAAGAGGCGCAGAGCCATGGACCGGAGTGTTTTCCATAGCAGCCTCCCTCGCTCCTTCTACGCTTCCAGGCGTGCAGCTGCACCAAGGGCCCTCTCTGAGCTCAGGAGCCGCATGACAAGATCCAAAATCCTGCAAGATCTTCTGCATGGCAGGCAACAAGTGGACATTTAGAAGATCACTCCACTTACAGAGCAGTTTGGCAGTAATCCTTTTAGTGTCCTATTTGTAATCCCACAGTCACACTAACCAGCTCATAGGAGAAAAAGACAGGTCACGGAACTCATCACTAGTTATTTAGACAAATGGGCTGCTGGCCTGGGCCAAAATACTGACAAATAGAACAATATAAAACGAGTAATTTTGGCCATCCCATTCAACCTTTCCCCTTATTAACAAATATCCATACTGCAAGAACAAGTACATATGGACATAAGGAGAGTTAGACAATTATTCTCAAAGTTTAATCTCTCTAAACTCTAAGCTAAGAATCTTTATGAATTCTGTGAAGTCTTTAAATCACAGTATTTTTGAAGATGACCTCAGTTCACATTTGGATATTGCAAAGTCAACACATTCTCTGGATACATCCTCAGTTAACCTTTGGTACTTAAATAGATTTTGGTATGTGTTATGTTTATCTAAGTAACACAAATTAAAAAGTGTTCCAGCACAGCTGAAAATCTGCATGAAAGTTGAGTGATCATATGAGACATACACGTTGAAATTTCCAGGCAATTAACTTGAATTATTTAAAAAACAAAACAAAAACCACAGAGGTATTTTACAATTTATTCTAAGTTTGGACAACTACTGCTTTCCTGTAGCTGTACAAAATCAATGTGTTTTTTTTCCCCCCTTTGGGTATCCTGCTAGTAGAAAAATCAGCTTCCCTATCTACACAAAGCTGTAAGTGTGGGCAATTAGGATGTCAAATGCAAAGCTGCAATTCAAGTTTTCTTTTTAAGAAAGCAAAGATGACAAATTAGAAAGCATAACCGTATTAAAGAGATTGTTAAAAAGCTCTCTCCGGCACAAATAAATGCAAATCACTTCCACACAAAAATTTTAGAAGTGATCAGACCAAACTTTAAAACTGCCAAGACTAGATGCTGCTAGTGACAATAACCCTAGTAAAGTCGTTTATTTTAATCATAAATCATCATTCATTATTTCATGTTCTCCAATCACTTTTGAAATAAGATACTATATGATGCAATGTACCCAGGTCTGATGATGGAGGAGGTAACAGAAAACAATTTTATTTTTAGCCTTACTCTGAAATTAAAGATGTTGACAGAGTCTGGAAGTCTGCCCAACAGACACGGTGCTGCTAGTTCCTTCAAACAGACATAAAACAACAACAAAAAAAGAGGTGAATGCCTAACTGTGCTACGGAAAAAGCAAAGAACATAAGTTTTATACTTAATTCCAGCACAGCTTCCATTCAGGACAAACTACACTCCATGATTTCACCATTCCCATTTAAAATCTGTAGAAGGAGCCAGAAGAACAAGAAAAATTTCCTTTCTTTCTATGCGTTTCTTCTACAGCCCAGGCTCACTGTGAGATGAGCTCTTCATCTCTCCTATCTTTAAGAGCCTGTGACGCTGAAAATGACTATTCTGCAATGATCATTCCTGCCATCGTGCTGCTCTGCTAACTTGGGACTCTGCTGAAGTGAAAATGGAAATTGTTAAGGAGAGAAACACCATAGCTGGGTGCTCTGACCCCAGACAGAAACCTAAATACCAAACAGAAGCTGTGACAGCTCCCTGCAATGATAGCACAATTGATCTCCTGTATGGAGAATGGTGCCAAGGAAGCTGAAGTTGCCTGTGAAAACCCATGTTTTCACTGAGTATGCTTCATGATAGATGTGGGCATGGTTTTGTTTTACCAACTCTAACCAGTTCAAAGAAGGAAAGTCACCTTTCTCATTTCAGCGCATTTGAAACCAAGTGATTCTGCAAATGAGCATAGAGGATGCATAAAGTGCTACCATTCCCTTACATGGAAGACACTGCCCTTAGAAACAAAAGAAGCAAAAGAGTTTTGAATGCTTCCATCAAAATGAGGTCACTTAAAAATATCTGAAAGAGAAGTTTCAACTTGCAGAAACCTCCTCCTTAACTAGTTAAACAGAAAACCACTGGTTGGCAAAACAGGCTCTACTTGTTGGCAGAGAAGCCTGCTGTAGAAGACAGAGTAAGTAGTTTGATAATATCCAGCAGACACTAGCTTGGGCCTCTGCATTTAGTGAATTTTATTAAAAATGACACCAAGAAGGTTATGAACTGCTATGAAGAAGAAATGAGAGTCATATTTCCTTTGACCACAGAGTCTTGTGCACGATCCCAGAGTCTCCAGAACCTGCACTGTGTATCCCTCCTTGTCTAGTACTGTTTATTTAGAGGTCCACTCAAACAGGAAAGGAAATGAAAAAATTTGTTCTTGCTACAGAACAACCTCTAAAACCCATATGAATAAATAATCCTTAACCTTGGAATTAGTCTGTTCACTCCTGCCTGAAGTTAACGCTAGGGTTTTTAACAGCCATTTAAAGTAAGCAGTTTTTATTGCTGTATAACAAAGGATTCCAATTTTATCCTACAAGCAGCAACTTGGTCTAGTTGTAGGTCGCTATGTAGTGACAACAAATAGTGATTGCTGAATTGTCTGGACTTGATAGGTAATGCTGAAGGAAAGAACAATTCTGGAAGGCTGTTTCCTTTTGGCATCGTAGGTGAATATGTGTATCTTGGGGGTGGTGGCGGGGAATGGAAAAGGGATTTTTCACACAGCTTCCTCATCTGAAGAAAGAATCCAAGAGATCAGAAGGAAATAGCCAAAGGAATTATAAATTGTCCTGTTAAACATCGTCTGCTTACAGACAATTAATTTCTAAGGACACTACTATGCAGTAACTCAAGCATTCTGTGCAAACATACCTGAGTAACAGTTCAAATGCTTGGATGATTGTTTTAATGAACACACAGCTGGTGTTATTTTATTGTTATGCACAAAGGAAGACAATATAAGAGTAGAGTTGGAGAACCTGACATATGATGTTGTAGATTATCAGCCCACATGACAAAAGTGAGCAAACCAAAGCACACACCTCCCTGCCTCAAAAGCCCAAGGTATTGAGCTAAACCAAAAAGGAAAGCCACTATAATAAAGCAGATTTGGAATTCCACAGCTAAGCACTCTGTTATTACTCAAATCACTAAAACAAATTAGTGCTTTACAAAAGAAACAAACAAAACAGATGACACGAAGAAATGCAGCTATGAGATTCAAATGTACAGAAGAGCGGGGAGGAGATTATGCCTCATCAACCCCCTCCGATTAGCAACACCAGCTCTGATGGATATGCTCCATGTCACGCGATGCAGTCAGCACCAGGCATACAAACCAGCCCCCACCAAGTTCCCCGTCTACCCCATGACTGCAGTGCTTGAGCTTAGCATGATCACATAAGCCTTTTCTGCAAGCCTTCCATCTTCTTAATCAAACTCTTAAAAACACTTGAATTTAATTAGCACCTTGGACGTTTGTGGAGTTTTGCAGACTGCGGAAATTATATTCCATTCAGTTAAAATTGAGAGTATGAAGTTTCTTACCTCCTATATTCTGGATAATTATTGTAACTGCAACAAGGACCTATAAAAAAAACAAGTTTTCTTTAGAAAAGGTAAGGATAACTGAAGTCATATGTCTACCGCAGTCATAAAACACATGTATCATCTTGAACAGCCCAGATGTAGAAGTGATAACTGGTATTGAAAGGAAAGGCATCTTCTGTTTAATGAAGAGTTTATAACACACATAAAGCAATGCAATCTAAAATGAATATAAAAGCAAAAAAAAACCTTCCTGAAATACCACATTTGCATTCCAACATGACAAAACAACAGTAGCCACAGGGTGAAGCTTGTTTTGCAAATGAGGTTTGAAATCACTGAAAACACACAAGTGCATTCTAATTGATGTTCACCTCTGAAATGGCAATCAGCAGAGATTTATACAAACTACTTCCTCACTGAGAAACTATGAATATTTAACTATCATGAATGTTATGAATTTTTCTTTTATTCTATCATGAATTATTCTTTTAAAGTTGTGAACTAGATAGACATTGCTTTTTCTTTGGTGTTTGCGATTATTCATATTGGACTGATAGGAAAGTAGAAGTGACCATAGGCCATTAAAGATATTTGTCTGAATCTCTGCAATTGTCAACTCCCAACTGAAAACCCTAGAAGTGGTGTCTAAAGTTTTCCCAGTGTTGTTTTCATTTCAGTTCTAAAATAGCAGCATCATCTAGAATAGCAGAGTTTTTCTTTCTGTACGCACTGTTCTTCATTATGTAACAGGACCTTCCTACAAGAGCGCTACCAGAAGGCAGCTTGGAAGAAATCAAGCCACAGCTATGAGAAGAAAAACAAAATTGTTACTTTTGAATAAAATCTGAAGGGAGAATTGCCATTTTTTCAATTGATCAGTTAGAAAAACATATCAGATTTGTAATGAATTGAAAGCTCACAAATCAGAAAAAAATATATATATAATCTTGTTATTTGCCATAGATGGAAAGAAATACTTCATGCCTTTGGAGAAGGAGAATCAGCAATATTCCAGTGACAGAAAATCTCTAGTCTCACAAATCACAGAGAAATATTTTTGACATTAAATCACCATAAGGTTGAATAACTGCTTTACTTCAAGAGCAGTTACCAGGAGTTTGCTGTCAATCTAGGATGCCAGCTCAAGCAAGGTCCTGTAGCGGTCTGGCTGTATTATTAGCAAATGACTTGGATGAGAGAATAAGAACAATTTTTATTTATTTATTTATTTATTTTAAATGCCATCTGTACCTAACTAAGCTGAAGAAAGTTCAGGGTCAGGACTGTAATTCAGAATTATTGTGATAAACTAGGAGAGTAAAAAAAAAAAAAAATTAAAAAAAAAAAATCAATAGAGCCAGTTAAAAGCAATGCATTCGGGAAGCAGAGATCACATATGTGACTTACAGTTATTAGATTGCAAGTAGAGAAAATAGGCTGAGATAAAACTATCAGCAGCAGCCACAGTAATGACAAATCTTGTTTTAGGATGCAGTAACGGGCATGCTTGATCTAAAATATAGGTAATTGCATTTGCTGTTGCTGTCAAGTTGTTAGCCAGCTAACTGCGTTCCCTTTTGCAGACATGTTTTAAGATAAATGTATAAAAATGAAAGATATTTCAAGAGAGAAAAAACATCAGTTCATCGGGAAAGCTTGGCGAGCTTTGTTTTATTATTTAATCGAAACAACTTCTCAACCTAGATATATTCCAGTGATGGACTGCTCTCCGTAGACACAGAAAATAGAAAACCAGCCGATATTTTTAGAAGAAACGACTTGGTAGTTCTTAAAACAGAACTACTAGCAGTAATATTGGTGAGAATAATCTTCAACTTCGTCTACACGGTAAAGCTGTGAAACCTCTTTCATTGAATAACATTGAATATTCACTGAGTAACAGATTCAACAAATGCCTGCCAAGAACAGCTTATATATGTTTAGCCCTACTTCAGAGAAGGGGCAGACTTGGTCACATTTTAATACTTCCTTAAGCTCTACATTTCTATGGCTTCTGCATCAAGTGGCTTGTGGTTGCCATGTACAGAACAGACCCTCAAAAAAAAAAAAAAAAAAAATTCAATACGTTGCTAATATCAAGATTTATCTTCTCTTGATGTTGATCACATCTTAACTCTGATCGATAAATATTGATCCACACAGAGTAAGCTCATTATCTGCTTATTAATGCTAATGGAAGTCTTACACCTAGTAGCTTAGATTTAATTCTCAGTTACATTAAAATAGAATAAACTGGTCTGTTAAGCAGAACTCATTTTTATTTTTTTATTTATTTTTTTTTTTAGAAAACCACTAAAATCGCATTTCTGCATGGTAAGCCTACTTTTAGGATCGTTCAGCTGAAACAGAGAGCATAGTAGTTTTATTATTATATGCATTGTATTCACTATCAGTATTTCCTGCGTACCCACTATTAGTGAATAACGTTGTCTATTAAGAATAACAGATCAAGTAAAACTATTAAAAAGGCTTGGCTTACATGCTCTTATACCAAAAATGGTTCATAATTTTTTTTAATCATAAGATAAAGTAACAAGAAATGTTCATCTGTTTGTTAACAAAAGAAAAAATAAACATGCATAAAATATATTCTTATTTATTTTGTAACAAGTACACGAAAGGCAAACACTAATCTTAGATCTCTATTAAACACTAAAACAACACCAGTAAATCACTTAAGTGTCTCTTAACAACTTATAACAACAGTACAACGGGACTACAACCAACTTGAAATGGATCGCTGAGCCAACTTGATGATAAAGCCAGTGGGCACGCATTTATGAATACAATTAAAAAGTGAACACACCAACAGGAAAGTAGCACAAAACCTTGCATTCAAGAAACGTCTATTTTACAGTTAACTAATCTTCAGGCTTCCATAGACCACAAACACTAACTGAATGGTAACAAAGAGTTGTTTTCAGGAACTAATGGATTTTTTTTAAATTATATTAGGACTAATTGTACTACATATTTCACCTGTATATCTTGACTGTGCAATGAACAGTTGTATATATTGGAAGTACGGGAATGATAAGAAAAATACACAGATAAAACCAGACACTTACCTTTCCAGTTGATCCAAATGCAAACAGGCCAAGGTCTTCATAAGACATGACAGCTGTTAACGAGAAAAAAAAACAAAACAAAACCAAAAATATTTCTAACTCCAAAATCACCTAAGAGCTCCAGTTTTGCCTTTTTTTCCTTTTTAAATTAACACAGTTCAGGATAAAATTTAGAGAGTATTTTATATTATTCACTGAATAGTTTTTATATACACCTGTATTCCAACTAAAAAAATACAACTAGATGTTAAATCATTCACAGATTTTCCAGAAATTCAATTTAATATTAGAAATAGTATTATTTTTTTACTACTACTATGCTGGCAGCAAATTACCTTCTCCCAACAACTTTTGCAAGTGATACTACAGATGAAGAATTTTGAAATTAGTCTCAACAATTAGTTGTAAGCTATCATTTGTTAAGTATGCACTTGCTTTTAAATGAAGACGATAACAGAAAATCCGTTTTCATCTCTCTGTGAATACAAACATCAATTATCACGTTGCCAGCTTTTAAAAACTCTACTCATTTCCAAGGCAGCTGAAGGTAAACACCTTCCTGCCTTGAAATCAGTTAGAGAAAACAAACAAAACACAGCACACCATAGCAAAGACAAAAACAGAAGAAAACAAAATGCCTGCCCTTACTTGCACCTCACTTAAATAATTACATGGAAATAAGCTGTGGTTTCCTGTACTCTTTTGTTGAGCTTTAGCTGAAGCTCACTTCTAATATTGTTGGTAACTCAAAACAATCCCTCCTCAGAAGGGAGGAAGTCCTGTTAAAGCCCTCCATTGTTGTGCTGCGTTTTGTTATGAGGAGCTCCAGCGATAGCAAGAAGATGAAAGCTCCCCGAGAAACACCCCTCCCTTTCTGTATATATAATAAAGCGGTCCAGAATTGTAAATGCCTCACAGGGTAAAATTAATCCCCAAACCACATAGTTGTATTGTCATAACGTTTGCTTTCCCTCCCTGGTTTCTACCTGGTACACGACCGTTCCTGCTCCCATCGCGTCCTAACTGAGGGCGCAGCCCTGCAACTCGAGCTGCTCGGGGCAGACCTTCACACCTGAGCGAAGCTGCTCTGAAATAAATGAAATGAGACCTGGGAGAGCTAGGCAAGGACCAGGATCAGATGGCAGGACTGGAGCCTTGCACTGCCAGCCGTTGCATTGTCCCTTCGTTAGGTACTGCACACATCGGCTCAATGCAGTACCGAAAAAATAAAACTTCATCTTCTCACACGGCTTTGTCAAGGACGACGTTCCACATTCTGCTCTACGACTGACATTAATACGCTATGAAACAGCAAATTAAGTGACAAAATTAAATAAGCCAGAGTCTGCTCACAGCAAAAACCTGGAAAATTCTCGTATGTCTGCTGTTACACTAAGTTAGTTATATACAGATACAATGAAACAACGGATGTGTTACCAGATTTTACCGTGTCTTTCTTTGTTTATATTTACAAAGCAGTTGATCACAAGAAAAAATAAAAATAGCATTTTAGAAGGCCATTCCCAATGGCATCAAGTATCAGCAAACTTTTAAATGTGTTTAGAAAAGAGCTGCTTTTACCGCATAGGAACAAATACAGACAAACAGGGAGTTACCAATAAAGAGAGAACAAAGTTTCCACGCGATTCCACAAGAGCAAAATGAAACCTTAGGAGAGAATTTTCTGTAGTTACTGTTTTTGTAATCAATTTAGTTCTGTGAACACTGAGGAAGCCTTAATCACATTACTTTTGTAACTTCAAAAACACATGGAACAAAATATTAGGCACTATGGACAGAAACACACTCTGCCTGATTGGCTTAATTCCTAATATGTTATTAACGCCATAAAGAAATTATCCATTTAATCCCAAAGTGAAATTGGAAAGGATAGCACTAACAATACTCATTACTAACTCCAAAATGGAAAAAACAAAGCCACAAAACTTCGAAGTATATCCACTTAAATTCCCAATTCCTCTACTTTACTGAATGGGTTTAGCTTTTGTCAGCCCAAACCCTAAAACAATTTATGTAGGACTGAATTAACACTGGGAGAAAACACTGACTAATCCAAACCCAACACTTTACACATGGCAATATCAGCTTTCTAATTCTTTTGGTCTACACAAATCATTTGACTTTGACAAAGTCACTCTAGATCAACATCACTTTCAAACTGAAGGCACTTCTTTGTTTTTAAACTACAGCTAAAATGCTTGAGCTTAATAAATTTCGGTCTCTGTTTAAAATGGAATTAAGGCTTCCGTTTTGGAAGGTATTTTATATGTCAACTCTTTCCTAGGATTACTTTTATGACTTGAATACCTGAATGAATAGCTTACAAACTCCCCAAACTGTTTTTATTTTTTTTACCTTCCACCCATCAAATTTTCCAAGCTCATTTTTGAAAGAAAACTACTAAAATCCCTAATTCCTTGCCATGAATTAGGCTCAATATTGTAATACTGTTCACAAACATCTGCATATTTTACATATTAAAAAAAATGCTCAGTTATCTACTTTGGAAGTAAGCATTTATACTGATTTTACTTTGCAAAGGCACAACCGGTCATAATTCTGGAATGGTATTTAACATGAAATTAGTTCAATAATTTACAATAAAATCTCTCCCCTCCAAAAAAAAAGAACAAAGGAAAAAAAAAAAAAAAAAAGCACAGAGAGAGCCATAAAGCCAGCAGATATCTAGAAATAATTCTAGTGCTAGTATGACCTGTCAACGTTAACTGATAACCAATTATTAACCATAAAATGCTAGTTTCAGACAAGAAAAATACTTTACCCTGTTGTTCACCATTATTCTTTGCTTTTGGATATATGCATTTCAAAAATTCTTCCTGGAGGCAGAATTTTGCCTTTAGACAATAAATGAAGAGTTAAACCATTCTTGTGTATTAGCTCTCAAAGTTCAGTTTTTCCCCCTCTCCTTCCTTTGCACCATCCCCCGCAGTTCTTTTGCAAGGATATCTTCTTATTTTACCAGATAACAACGCAATACCATCAAGGGCTTAAGTAATACAGAACCTCCGATCATTTTTTGTGATATTTGTTCACCTCTTATCTCAAACTCCCTTTTTTTAAACGTATCTTTCTAGCTATTTATTTCAGATCTTCAGTCCTTTCTAACAAGCAGAGCTCCAAGCAGGGAAAAAAAAGAATGCCAGAGACTTGGTCCCAAATCATCAAACAGCCAACAGTACCACACATAAAAGCAGCCCTACCTCTGAAGACTTTTTTAAAGAACGTATGAAGAAGATCACTCAACAGGTGAAGACAGGAGCAGCAGATCTAAGAAGAATCAGGAAGCAATCATCTCAGAGACCAAAGCTAGCTACAGAAAGCACAGCCAAGAAGGAAGAAATGGAAGCTTTCTCCCACCACCTTTGAAAAGAGGGGAAAACAGATGAGATGAAACAATAACCAGGTGACTGGAAGAGATGAAGACATCTTCCTGTAACATCTCTGTATACTAGAACTCAAGAAACCAGCCAGTTATTTCAGTAATAATTTTTAAAAAGCAAGAATTAAAACATTAGCAGCAGATTAGAAATCAGATGTTAGAATCTACTCTCTAGACATTCTCAAAGCAGTATAATTTCTAACTAAGAGCTGCAACGTGACTTCACGCTCAGTATCAAAAATGCTGTAATAACACACATCCGTAGAGTGCCATGGGAATTGTAACAACTCAGTTTGATTACAAAACCTGACAGGTATCCATTCTGAACAGTGAATAAGTCTATACAAGTAGGGTAGTGAAAGTTGGCTGTTTGTGGTTCTTAAGCCTTTACTGAAAGCAACAGTGAGACTACGTATGGAGGCAACCACACACTAAAGTGGTGTGGTCCAACTGGCACCAAAACAATTTTGCTACAGACACACAGGATCTCTCTTTTTGGAAAGATGAGAGATGCATTCTGAGAAACAGTAAAACTGAAAATCTAGAAACCAGATCGTTTTGCACTTCCTTTTTATAATGCATTTTGAATTGACAATTCTACGGCAATTAGCAATCATTAAAAGATCTAACATATTTCAACAGCAATGAAACATGGCAATACGTTAACATGTTGTTAATTAAAATAATTATATGGGTTCATGTCTTTTTACTACAGGCAAGGAAAAGTTTCAGAGATCAGTGTTAGATAAATCCTTTCCACTTACCAGTCTGAATGCACATACTGAGCAGAAGAAACACAGAGTAAGAGGCAAGGCTGGCAACAATCAGCAGCAAGATGCTAAAAATACAAGAGGTTGAAATTTAAGGCATTTTTACAGGTCAATGCAGTTTCTTTCTTAAACAACAAAAAAAAAGATTCCATTGCACACAGCGTATCACAGGACCCAATTTCCTCATTTTATGGCTTTTCTTTGCTGACTGTGGTTCACTTGGTCACTGACTGTCCCAACCCCTGCTAAAACCACAGCTTCTCGTATCACGCACCGCTGTGTGGGGTGAAGACATGAATCACAGCAAGGCCATAACACAGAAACACAAAGATTAATGTGAAATAAATCCGGGTTTGTGGCCAGAGAGCAGTACGAGCTGGCAGCCTTGGCCCAGTCCCAGCTCGGTGCACACACCCGGTGGGTTCATGCATTGGGGATGTGCAGGCACCCCGCTCCCAAAGGCCCATTTCTGCAGCAAAGCAGCACTCAGACATAAATATATGGGCGCAGGGGGGTGTAAATATATGGGTGCAATGGGAGAAATGCCCCAAAATCACCACCGAGCAGCAATATCAGTGCTCACATGTGAGCAACCACAGCAGAGGTGGCAGCGCTCACCAAGGATGCCCACAGCATGCAGCACTCACTGCTCCTTGGCTCCCCGTCCCCTGTAATTAATCACACCCCCAGTAATTAATTGTAATTAATTAATTCCCCTCTCGCTCACCTGAAGCCCAGGACGCCGGTGCTGGCCATGGCGAAGGACAAGCCCAGCGCCCCGCTGCCCATGATCGCGTTCATCAGGTTGAGCACCGCGCAGCCGAACGAGGAGCCGGGGGGCGGCTGTGGGGACGGAAGGGCGGGCAGGGCCAAGTGAGGCGAGACCCCAAACCCCAGACCCCAAACCCCGACCCCAAACCCCAAACCCCTGCCCCGAGCCCCCTCCCGGCGCCCCCCTCTCACGCACGCTGCTGGGCGGCGGCGGCGGCAGCAGCGGGGCGGACTCGTCCCAGTCCCGGTCCTGATCCTGATCCCGGTCCCATTCCCAATCCCGGTCCCGGTCCCGATCCCGGTTCCCGTCCCCGGGCCCCGCGCCCCCCTCCCAGCCCCGCGCCCCCCGCGGCTCCTCCATGGCCCCGCCCGCGCCGCGGCTCCGGGAGGGGCGGGGCCGAGCCGCACAGAGGGGGCGTGGCTATAGGAGGAGGGCGTGGCTATAGGAGGAGGGCGTGGCTATAATCGGAGGGGGCGTGGTTATAGACAGAGGGGGCGTGGTCTCCACGTAAACCACGCCCCCTCTCACCGCCAGGCGGAGCGGCTTCAACGTCACGGCGCGCGCGGCGGCGATGACGTCACGGGGGCGCCGGCGTGCGCGGCGCGGCTCGGTATGAGGTGAGGGCGGGGGTGGGGGGGGTGGCGCGCGCGCGGTTGCCATGGCTACCGCTTCCCCCCCCGGTTGCCATGGCAACCGCGCGGCCTACCCGCGGGGCTGCCCCGCGCCCGCCTGGGCCTAGGCCGCGGCCGGGCCCGGGCCCTGTCTGGGGGTCGCAGCCCCCCCGTGGGGCCTCGCCAGGCCCTCCCCGGGCACCCCCGGTGCTCCACGGGGAATGTGGAGTGTGGTGGTGAGCCGGCGGGCAGGGATTTTTATTATTATTTCTTTTATTTGGCTTGCTGGGA
The DNA here is from genome assembly GCF_965140915.1 of Aythya marila. Classification (NCBI taxonomy): domain Eukaryota; kingdom Metazoa; phylum Chordata; class Aves; order Anseriformes; family Anatidae; genus Aythya; species Aythya marila. The sequence continues at coordinate 6,150,026 of NC_139046.1, read as the reverse complement.
TTAATATTGCGTTTATTGGAATAGAGAGAGGCCGCGGAGTTTTGGCAGGAGAGGCTTATCTCGCTGCTTCGAGTTAGTTAAAAGTTTAAAAACGCGTTTGCAGAGGGACAGAAATTCGTAGGGTATAATTCGTAATAAAGGGCTTTTACAAAACTATTGTGGGTTCTTCGGTACAAATGGAAATTCTGGTTTAAGAGACCAGCAAATCCATGTGATTTGCAGCCTTTTTAATGGAATGATTACATAATGTCTATAAAATGAATGATTTCTCTTCTAGGACGCTATGGAGATTTGGATGCTCTGCCAGACTACTGAAAACTAATCATTCCAGGACAGCTGCACCAAATACATCATTTCCAGCAGTTTGGATGCTGTTGGCGCAACATTCTGGCAGAATACCTGGCCTCTTTGTAGCGGCTCAGAAAGCCAATTTCTGTACAATGCGTGAAACCGTGGAGGAGAACGGCAGCCCAGAACTGTACTCGCCGCATCCCGAAGTGCGAGGGATGACCCTGCTCAACAGAGAAGCTTTCAAAAGGACGGTCGTTGTTCCGGTTCTTAAAGTAAAGAAAGAAATCGTCCACGCGTTGCTGAAGGCCCTGAAGCACACGGTACTGCAGCGTCCTGGGCTAAAGCGAGTGATTGAGGATCCAGAAGATGAGGGCAGTAAACTTGTTATACTGGATCCTCATCAAGTACCTGAATTCTCACTGGGACAGGCAGAGCAGGAGGTATTAAAGCAGCTTAACATTCCTCCTGAGGTGTACAGGTATAACTTGGAGCTGACTTACGAGAATTTCAAGTCAGAGGAGATCCTCCGAGCGGTCCTTCCCGAAGGCCAGGATGTCACCTCTGGTTTTAGCCGCGTCGGTCACATAGCTCACTTCAATCTTAGGGACCATCAGCTCCCTTACAAACATTTGATTGGTAGGTAAAAAACTCTGATCATAAAAGTAATTCTTCGCTTCCAAAGATATTTTTAGAATTATTCTACCTATAAGTTATTCCCTGTACAAAGAAAACTTCAAAGCACTCTTCATTGCTTTACGTTTTGGCTTTAAATAGCTTTGTGCAGACCCTTACCTGTACACAAAGGGCAGCTTTTTCCTCTTATGCAGTCACACTTCGCCAAGCACTGGATCAGGGTAAAGTATGTGCTTTAGTAAGATCCCATAACATCTGCAATCGTTGGAGGGAGGTTGTTCTATTATACACACTTACTTTTATTAATGTGACTGTAGGCTGTCGAGTTTGTATCTCTTAGAACATTAAGAGGCTGCAGTCCCTCAACCAGCATATCTTCTGCCCTTTCTTTCAGGACAGGTTATAATCGACAAGAATCCAGGCATCACCTGTGTGGTGAATAAAACCAGCATTATTGACAGCACGTACAGAAACTTTGAAATGGAAGTGCTCGCTGGAGAGAGCAACCTGGTCACTAAGGTACAGGATTTTTTCCCCTTTTATTTTAAATTTAATGTGCTAAAACCCAAAGGTGTACCAAAAAGCGGTGAGGAAGAGACACTGATAACACCATTCATTTGCACGGTGCCCCTCACACCTCTTTTGGAGTGTGAGAGTTGGCAGTTACTGCTGTCTCGTTTTGTCCTGCTCTGCCACAAGCAAACTCACAGCTATAGGGATCAGGCAGGTAAGGGTTCTCCCCAGCTCACAGCCTATTTCCAATAACATGTAAAAGAAGCTGAAGTAGGGGTTTCTTACCAAGATACTAGTTACAAACTTGGGGGTATTTCTCACTGTGAGGCCAAAACATTTAGTGGATTTGATCAAAAAAAAAAAAAGTTTCTTAATTTGACCAGTCCTTGTACTTAAATCTCTCTGTCTTTGCAGCTTAGGCAAGAGTTTGCCTGATCTTAATTCTTTTTCTGACAGCTAGAGGACAAGCCTCATCTCATTTATTTTGAGATCTTTCATGTGAAAAGCATTATTAAACTGCTAAGTATTCTTCCCTTGGGGTTCTTGTCTTTAGCTGGAACCTTGGCGGCTGGCTTGACCAAAAAATATCTTTCATAGCTGTTGGCAGTTTTATTCTTTTAGGAGAGAAAATACGAGGTTAGCAAAGTAAGAAGTTGAATAGCTCAGTGGCAAAGAACAGCCTGCACATGGACGCCGAAGGCATTTGAAACGTCAGGTCAGAAGGGACGATCAAATATTTTGCAGATGATATTGGCTCGTTACGCACACATCTGGCACACCGCTGGGCTGCCAGGTCCACCTCAGCGTGTTCCCTGCTGGCAGAGCAAACGCTGCGGTGATCTGGGTCACAAGTTACTGCAGTTACACCGTGCGGGTGTGGTAGAGCAAAGTGGGTGTTATCCTGCATCCCTCTCATCTGAACAGGCACCATTTCTCTGTAGGTCTGTTCATAGGGCAGCAGCCATCGCAAAGCCTGGGTTTGGCTCTGTTTCCAGACTCCATCACCCCGGGAGAAAGCGCAGCATTTTTTCAGGCTGCACAATTGGCTCCCAGCGGCTTTGAGTTTGGCTGAGTGCTGCCGTTCTCGTGCTGCAGCGCTCTCAGGCACTTACTGACTGTGTAGACGCTGTGCTAAGGTTTGAGGCATCTTCCCAAGATCTGCTTTCAATAAAGGAGTTTTCAGACAGCCACAAAGCATTTGAAAAGCCTCAGATTTTTATTTTATGGCCATTCGAAGTTGCTGCTTTATTTCCACCTGGTGATTAAGACGTGCGTAAGCCAGTCATGTGGATTGACAGTTGGAACGTTCCTGATGGCTATTTGTGAGGAGCAGGGCTGTTTATCCAAGATTTCTGTACACTGCTAATGGGACAAATGTCAATGTACACATCACTTTTTGATAAAGCTCCTTGGTTTTTAGCTGTCTTAATTACTGGGATTACTTTAACCTGTCTGGAATTTGAACGCAGAGACTTAACCGAATGTTTTGGACTTTCAGGTCAAAGAAAATAATATCTCATATGAGTTGGACTTTGCTAAGGTCTACTGGAACCCCCGCCTTTCCACAGAGCACGGCCGTATCGTTGAGCTTTTAAAGCCCGGTGATGTCCTTTTCGATGTCTTTGCTGGGATCGGACCTTTCGCTATCCCAGCAGCAAAGAAGAAGTGCGTCGTATTTGCAAACGATCTCAACCCTGAATCCTATAAATGGCTTCTGCACAACTGCAAGCTAAACAAAGTAGACAACAAAATCAAAGCATTCAACCTGGATGGCAGAGACTTCCTCCTGGGGCCAGTAAGAGAGGAACTTAGGAAAGCGCTCGCGCTTGAAAAAGAGGCGCAGAAACCCGCTGTCCATATAGTCATGAATTTGCCAGCATCAGCTCTCGAATTTCTGGATGTTTTCAGGCATCTCTTGGTCGGAGAGCCCTGCAGCACTGCTGTCCTTCCCATGGTGCACTGCTACGGCTTCTCCAAGCACGAAAATCCAGCCAAAGAGATTCAAGAACGGGCCGAGGCTTCGCTGGGAGCCTCCCTGGACGGGCGCTGTGCTACGTACCTGGTGAGGAATGTTGCCCCCAACAAGGAGATGCTGTGCATTAGCTTCCAGGTTCCAGCGGATGTGCTGTACAAGAGGCCCTGCCCTGCTGAAGGTGAGGAGCAGCCCTCCCGCTGCACCTTTTCCTCTTTCAGGCCGCTCCTGCTGTGTATCAATGCTGTTACTGTGTGGCACTGAGGTCAAAATGTCGCTTGGTGCAGGTCTTTTGCAAGTCCTCTTTGGCACTTGGTAAAGAAAAGACCTCCCTTACTGCTCTAACAGTTTTCTTTGTGGCCATTAATGCTGATCTTAAGGCTGATCACTTGTTAAATCCCTCAAGCGTTGCGTGGCTTGTGGTTCAGGTCCGTCTGTTTACCGTATGTAACTAACTGAATGTTTCTAACTTTCTTCCAGAAAAACCAGCCTCTAAGCGGCTGTGTACCGGCAAAGATTTCACTGAAGAAAACGTCGTGAGTTGAAGACCAGAGTTTGGGTAACAACCGTACTGGTTTGTGTAAGGTACACCTACGTTACGCCTGGTCTACCCCTTGAATTGTTTGACGACCCCCTGTGTTACCTGCCTGAGGTGCAGCGATGCACAGCGCGTGTCGCACCTCGCCTTGGTGAGCGTGGCTTCCTGCATTTACTGTTTGTAATCGTGGGACCAGTAACCAGATCGATATTGTTCAAAAAAATAAAACAGCGTTTCTTCAACAGTGTTTTGGTACTCCCCCGTTTCACACTCTGTGGCAATTCAGTGACACTGACTGGGATCGTTTTTAGCAGTGCTAGTTTGAAAAAGCGCAGTTTGTCGTGCAAACAGGTATTTATATTTCATAGGGCCTGGCAAGATGACTTACGTGGGCTCTGCATTTACAGTTGAGAAGAGGATTCTCTTTGACAAGCAGTTTTGGTGGTTAAGGGTATTGGGTTACCGTTGGCAGATGCACAAACAGCTCTTGTGTAAGCCAGGTAACCTCTCAAAAACTTGACCTCAGGTAGAAAGAGGCACAGATAACTGCATATGCTCAGCCCTGGGCTTTTGGAGCAATAACTGGTTCTTACCACGAAGGGATTGAGCTGGGGATTAGTTGGCTCCTAGCTTAGTGCTTGCCCACAGGTAGCGCAGGAAAGGCTCTGATGCCATTTGCACACTTGCAGGGTAGGCACACACCCGTTAAAGCACCAGACTGAAAACCAGCAGGTGGCTGATGGGGCCTCTCACCCTCAGACCTTTTCCTCCTTTGACTTTTGAGCCTCTCTCCGAGCTCTGCCCCACCTCTGGCTGCTCCTCTGATCGGTCCCCGCATGATCTCGCTGCCTGGCTGCTTGCGTTCCGCCGGGAGTTGAAAAGCCTCTGCCTTTGATTTGGTTTTCTTCCCCATCCAAGCTATTGTTGGGCAACGTCAACCACAAAGAATTGATGTGGCCGGAGAGCTCCCATCGCCCTCGCTTTCAGATATTTTCCTTCAGCCCCAGCTCAGCGCTCCCGCCTAGCAACATCACCACGTGCCCACCTCCCTCCCCGGCCCTGCTGCTGCATCCCAGCAGCTTTAACCTGCGTGGCCTTCCTGGTGTCTCCAGGTCAGGGTGTCTCCCCAGCAGGGAGCTGTGCTCCGCAGGCTACGCACGGCATTTTCAACACCTCTCAGCCTTGGGTGCAGCAATTCCTGTCAGCAGCTGCTCTGGGCACAACACAACAGGATTTCAGAGAAAGGAAAATGCAAAGTTTGGCACCTCTCTCCCCCTTCCTTAATAAAAGAAGCACCGAGTCTGGAATAGAGCTCATTCTTCTCTTTATTACAACAGAGCAAAAAATACATTCATTTAGTACACTCCTCAGCAGTATTCAACAACCATTAATGGATGACCTACAAAATGTGGCCCAGGCTTTACTCTAGCAGTGCTCGTTGTCCTGAGTGGTTTCCAGTCTCCTGCAATTTATACATATTCATGGAAAAAACATCCCGAGACAGGAACCCCGCTTCTGCTGCCATCAGGATTCGTTCCGCCACAAAGTGAGGCGAGGGGATGTACAAAAACAGCAGCTCAAGTGGGAAGGATTATCCCAAACACCAGACAAAGGGATGCTCCTGCCAAAGGAAGATCCCAAACACTTGACAGCAAAGTAGCCAACGGGGCTAAGCAGGGAAAAAATAAACCAATTCTGACTACTTTAATGAACTAGCCTTATTTAAGGCCTCTTAGATTGCTTTGGAGGAACACAGCTGAAAGGCTTGCAGCTAAAGGTTTTGCTCGTTTTCCAGTCAAAGGTAACAACCAAGTGACATCAGGAGGGATCCTACATAACACTTGTGTCAGCACAGTTCCAGGGTTTCTCGTCTCATCCAGCTGGCAGGAGGAAAAACCCACTTGCCTGAACTGGGGAAACGAGTTTTATGGGAAGAAAATGCAGGCTTGAATATTGACACTAAATGTTATAATCAAAATGGCATTTAAATGCTTGTGCAAATAAAACCCTGCAATAAGAATAAAACCACGAACTTTAATAAAAAAGTCTGGCTTTATTTAAAAAAAATTTACAAGTGTGTTTTTTCAAACCTCAAACATACACAGCTGAGTTATTCACATCTTCCATTAGATGTGGCTTATTGCCTCAGCCTCCCTCAGCAAAGTGCCACATGACTAACGAGCTTCCCCCTCCGCAAAAATGTATCTACCATTTTACAAAGCTCTCGCGTGGACTTTTTTTTTTTTTTTTTTTTTTTTTTTGCCTTTAACACTTAAAACACAGCCGGTTTTACACAGAAAAGTGACTGCAGCTTAGCCATTGTGCAGATGGCAGCAATTTTACCCAACTTTTGCTGGCTTGACTTGCTTCCCACTCCGTTCAGTGTCCCTTCCTCGCAGGCTGGCGGACGCTGGCTAACTGGGGTGCCAGAAGAGGCCACTGAAAGCATCCTGTAGGGCTCGGTGACACGCCAGAGAAGAAGTGTAGCCCCCGGCAAGATCCTGCGGAGAGGCGGCTCGTACGTGGTTGAGGTATCTAAAAAAAATAAAGAGAAGCTTTACTTTAGCACAGCAATAAATACACCAGACACCTGCATGGTTCCAGTGCGGCGAGGCTGAGGCTGTTTTTTGGGAGAAAGCACGGAGACAGAAGCTGCGAGGCACCTCTGGACGTGTCAGTACTGAGCTTTCCTTAGTCCCACAGAAGTGCTGGGGCTGACAGCTGACTTTTGGGCGAGCTGCACGGCCATGGCACTGAAAAAAATGGGGCCAAACTTTCTGCTCCCAGACCCATCGGTATCTGCAGTAAGTCCGCCAACACCAGGCAATTACATCAGTACGAGTTTGTCGTCAACATTTTGGCTATAAAACCCCTCCAAACCCCATCATTAACTCATTTAGCATCAGGACCAGCTCTCAGAGCTGTCTGAATTCCCCCAACCCAGCCAGAACAACGATGTGAGCTGGAACACGGCACCCACACTGCTGCTCCCCCAGGCCCTGGGCTCCCTGGGCCCAAATGCAGTCGCTTCACGCTGAGAGCTCCCTTTAAAGGTGTCTGCTCAGTGGGGCTTCAGTGTTGTCATCCTACAGTTCTTGCATCCCACATAAGACAAGTGTCAAAACGGATTCTCAGCTAGTTTTGCACCAAAACTCCAGCAAAAATGGTTAAACCCCAAAAAGCACAGGCTGTGCTTAGCACTACCAACGCGATGCCTCGAGCTTCGAGCACCAGAGAAAATGCCACAAACACGAACTGCCTGTCACAGTTGCAGTGCAAGGCACCGAGCTTCAGCTGGCTGTTTTGATTCATCACTTGGTACATGTTGCTCCTGGGAAGGTTGAGTCATTCCACCTCTGGCTTGGCAATTCAAGCATAAACTTGCAAAATGCATACAGCCTTTTATAATGTTATCCCAAGAAACCTAAACCAGCTGCACTTCTGGCAGGAAAATACAGGACCACCAGTAAAATATCCAAAACAGTTGCATCTTTTAATTTATGACTATACATTGTTTCCATAAAGAGTATATAAACCAGGTCAGATTTTATAGGTAAGACATAATAAACAGTCATACCTATTGATGCCATAAATGTGTAGAGAAAGAGGTTACTTAAAAATGATTAATTACACTTTCAAAACTATTTCATGAACCTAATAACCGCAATGTGCAGACATGAGCAGCGTTTCTGAGTTCCTGTGAGGAGGATGCTGAAGCTCAGACACAATTTGCCTCCTGTGGCTGAGCGTATGTGAGCCCCGCTGCCCGGCCCCACCTGGGGATGGAGCAGGGTCCTTACCAGAGCACTGCTTCTCCTCCATGTGGACACAGACACCAGGGGAAGAAACCCTCTTCTGACAGCGTTGAGAGCAAAGGGAGCTACAAACCTAACAGCAAAGCTGTCGGCATCTCAGTCTGTAAGGACAGACAGCCTGCAGGGAGCTCCCATTCTGTGGGAGAATGCATTTAATAGATTTTTTTTAAAAAAGAACATTCCGCATTCCTGTTACTTGTCCTCTAGTATTTTAGGAGGAAAATCTCACCCTTCCCAACAGCCTTTTACAACTGCTGTGGGAAATGGGAGCTTTTTCCCCCAGCCAGGAACGATGCAGGGATACTGACTATAACAAATAATTTCCTTCCAAACACTGGTGTGAAATTACCTCCACCCTCCAAGCCATAGAGCCTTATAAAATCAATTCCCATCACAGCCCGATCTTACTGCTATCATGTTTATTTCATCGTACAAGCTTCGTTTTCCACTCACGCGTGGAATAGCCCAGAGAAAACAGGGGATTAGTTTGTGTTCCTATATTAACTAAGGCTGGTTGTGTGGTTTTTGCTGTTTTTCTTATATATCACTAAAAGGAGAAGAACGGCAGAGCCTATTATTTACCCTTTTGAGGTCATCTGAAAGGATGGAGGCATTAGGTTTGTAGCAAGGCCTGATGTGCAGATATTACAGCACCTCTGGTTACTTCACATGTGATCTCTGAAGCAGCACAAAGTCCTTATGGCCAAAAAGGCTCCGACCAACTTCTACTACGACGACGCGCGTTAATTCTCCTTGCTCCTGCCCAACAAGCACGATGCGCCGCTGGCTGTCAAGTGAGCTCTTCTTGTTAAATATCCTTAATTAATGCTCCCAGCTCATTTAATGACCGTGGCACACCAGGCAATGGCAAGAATCCACGAGGCTGAAGCCACACAACGAGAAGGGAATGGATTTTTCGGCGGCTTCTCCACGCAGCTCCCCGCCTGCGCTGCCCGGCGCCTGCCGTGCCAGGGCTGCAGCATCTCGGAGCTGGATTCCTGGGGTTTCTGGCAGAGGTCAGCACGGCTTTTCATGCTCACCTTCAGAGCAGCCCCAGGAAGAAGCTCGTGCCAAGGCCTCCTTCCAAAAGGCAGGCTCGGTTAGGTCTCGGGACCTGGAGGTAATTGCTCTGACTAGTTAGCAAATTCCAGCACACTGGGTCTGTTTTTCATAGGTTTATTTTAAGTACCTGTAAATCTTATAAGCAGAAACCAGGAAAAAGAGGTTTGCTTTTCTGGTGCACGCTTTTTTTTTTCTTTTTTTTTTTAACGTGACTTGTTTTTACTGAGGGCAGACTAAACTGCAGCTCAGAAAAGCCTGCACTATTATTTTTGAACCAGGCTGAAGAGCTGTGTGTTCCCTGCCCCACGGCTTCACGCTCCCCGACCGGCGCGGAGCCTGCCCCTCTCCCTCGCTGCAGCCACTCCGTGTTGATCTTCCCCATTAACCTTTCACGTGGCTGAAAACACGTCGTATTTTTGTTCTTCATGAGCCTTCAGGGGGTTCACTCCGGACCTTTGGCTTCTCATCGCCGTGCAAAAGAAAGCCTCCTGTTTTCAAGGGAAGAGAGGTGTAATTTACCCTGGGTGCAGAGCCTCAGAACCGAGCCGGCCGTTCCTGGGGGTGGGTTTCCTTCACCTTTTCCCTTTTCCAAGGGCCGTGTCACCGGCACTTCATCAGGAATGACTGGAACTGCTGGAGAGCTCCGTGGAGCTGCAATCCCTACGACTCCACCGCCGCACAGGCGGCCTCGGCACCGCTCAGCGCGGCCGTGTCGGGAAGCCGGGGCCCCAAAGCCACACAGCAACACCTGAGATCACCGGTGTCCTCCCTGCTCCTTTGGGGGTCTCTCCTCTTCCTCGCCATCTCCTCCGGCCTCGCTGTGCTCCCAGATGCTTTAAGCCATGCAGGGATGCCCGGGGTTCACCTGGAACATGCCATGTGCCGAGGGAAGGAAAGGGATGGCTGCGCTCTGCCGGCACCGCTCTCTGTGGGGCTGCACTTTTCTGCTCTCCTTCCTCCACCCTGGTGGCACCTTCCCCAGAGGGAGTCCTCGGGCACATCTCCAGGGCTCTTCCATTTGCCAGTCTTACTGAAACTCAGGAAAGGCTCCCAAAATCACCAAAGGAGGACGGAGACAGCGCAATCAAGTAAGAAAACCGAGCTAAAAAACATCCAAAGGACAAGCCCAAACCCCCAGCGTACTTCCCTCCACCCACACACCCAAACCCCTTTAGTGGATCAGTATTTGGGACCATTTCACACAATCATCCCCAATCTTTCCAAGACAAATGCACTCCCAGTGGTGTATCTGCTGATGCGTTGCTGAAGGTACACACAGAGCACTGTGTTTGGCACCCAGATTTCACTTTTTTTTGATCTGTTAGGCACTTCAAGGAGGTGAAGAAAAGAAAAATCGCCGACAAGTTGTTTGAGGAAGAAACAATAATGTAATTCTGTTCCACGGAGCAGATTTACTGTTCATCTGATTATCTGCAGCATCCAAGAGAGAAAGCGCTGGGGCAGACATGAGATCTGGGCTGTTTTCCAGACGGAGCATTTGCATAATGCACACTGGGTGCATGAAAGCAAGCAGAATACCTCCAGCCTGGAAAAGTGTGGAGCATTAACACGGCAGCAGCACATGCTGCACTCCTGCCTCTTTCTGAAGGCAGAGTTTTCGTTCCCTTTACCTGGTCTCTGCGATGAGCTGCTGATGCATTACTCACAGAATCCTTGCAGACGCTGGTTTTATCGGGTGGGGGATGCACACCAGAAGCCGGATTTTCTCTGTGGGATGTTTGTTGGTGAGGAATGCACGGCCTGGGTTACTCAGCAGCCCCTGAGCAGGTAAGAACCAGGCTCTCCGCTCACCTCCGCTTTGGTTTGAACCAGTCCTGTGGCACGGTCAGTCCACGCAGCCCAAACAAAGCGTGTTGATAAAACAAACAGAGTTCATTGTTGTTCTTCATTTAATAACCCTGGGAAATCCACTCTGGAACGGGCCCTTTGCTAGGTGCTATTCAAATGCACCTCTGCCTCAGAGGCTGAAGTGCCTGAGCACAAAACCATGACGCACAAAGCTGCTGCTCCAAGCAGCAGCCCACAATAGCAACTCATCCCTCCACAGACTCACTGCAGACCTGATCCCAAACCCTCCCAAGTCAAAAAGCAGTCCTGGAGGCACCCCCATCGGCTGCTCCTCTCCTGGGTCTCCTGGGACAACAAGGACCGAAGGGCAGCAGTGTGGGGTACAGCCGAACTGGGAGATCGTGCTCTGGAGAGTAGGTCCGGGGCTGTCTCAAGGAACCCAGATGCCATTTGGTTGATGAATGCGGCATAACAGTTTTCATTGCTTCGGTTTGAATGTGGCTAGGAAGTCAACAAAATGGACAACAAATTTCCATGGCGTGGGGTTTGCTGCAAGCAGCAGCAAACAGGCAGAGCTGACGGCTTTTTCTTCCTTTTTAATGCCCCTGGATAGCTCTGCGCACACAACTGCAGCCAGCAGAGTGAACGTCAAAAAACTGCTGAGCACGAGGAGGTCCCAGTATGACAGATCTCAGATCATTAAAAATATGTGTTTTTAACCAGGTTATGTCACCTGCTAGTCTTGCAACAGGACAGGACCAAATAGAGCCCATAAGACAGGGCTGCAAGGAAAAGTCCATGTAAATATCCCAGCACGGTTTGGGCTACAGAAAAAATCTGCTGAAGACAATAACACAGGGCTACCATAAACACCCCCCTCGCAGCCTGGAAACCCCAGCAAGATTTCAATCCCATTTGCAGGCAGCAGCTCCACCAGCTCAGATTCAGCTCGGTAAGCCAGCCTGGGTTTTGATTATTAATAATATTGTTTACCTAAGCTAGTTTTCTGCAGGCTCGGGGAGCTGAAATTGCTTACCTAGGTGTCAGCTGAGTGGCAGACCCAGCACAAAGGGTGCTGAATTCACTGCTGAATGCCCTGCTCAAATTGCGGGCAAGACAGCCGGCTCCAGCAGAGGTTACCTTTGATGACATTTCAAGGGGCTCCTCTGAATTGCTTTGAAATAAACAGATCCATAGCTAGGCGATGATTTTTTTTTATCCCCTTTACTTAGAGGGAAACTTCAAACAACTGGAACAAGGAGAAGTTGGAGACCTCACCTTGCAACAAACCCTTCAGAGTCAGATGCCTGCTGACCCGAGTGTCTCCCCATTTGTTGTAAGGAAGGTTTAAGAAAAAATCCTCTCAGTTGGGAGTTTGAGTTCTTGGCTCCTCGAACTTTTATTCCTCAGTTTTTGGTCTTCAAAGAGAAGAACTCCCTCCTACCTGAAATAATTCTTCCCAGTAGAGATGCCAAAAAACCACCTACCAAATCAATAAAAGAAATCTGGGTCCTCAAGTTGTGTGTTTATTTTTTTCCCCTCTTCCATCTGCTTTTTCTGAATATCAAATTGCTACAAATGCTGTCGGTGTTTCTGGACAGGAGCTGCACCTCAGCAGCGTGTGGTGAAACACAGTTCTTTAAAATTAAAATCACACAGCCCTGCCACAGCTAATGTGGAGCAGCGCAGGGGTCTGCTACCGGACACAAGCAGGGAAGGCAAAGCCTAGAGAAAAGTAATATTAGCCGTGGAACAGCTGCCTATGATAAAGGCGGTTCTGATCCCAAAGGTAGAAATCTTCCCTCTCTTCCTCCACTCCCTTACATCAAAGGGCAGACGTTTCGGGTGCTGGCAGCCCCGTGCAGGCTCTCGGAGCTCCCGGCTCTACTGTCCTTCCCGGTCAGCTGCTGCAGCGGCCCATAAAGGGATCTCTGGAGTGTTTAACATCAGAAGTGAGGCACTTTTATTTGATGTTTCGCATAAACTGTTTCCTCTTTTAATGGCAAAGCACGTATATAAGCTGTAAGAGATAGCTAATTACCTCTATCTGAGGTTTTATTACAAATTACCTATGACATTGGTGAGTGTAACTGTGAACTTGGCAGTAGAAGTATCTTTAAATTCAAAGACAAAGTCAAAGAAGCCATCCTCTTTTAGACATTGAGACACGAAAGCCTGGGGGGGGGGAGGGAGAAGAGAACAGAATCAAATTTTCCTGTATTGCTTTCCCTGAAAACTTCCTCTTTTTGTGATGAAATCCAGGCTCCCGAGACCAAACATTTCCACTGAAAAGCTAATGTATGGGGGGATGGGATGGAGGAAACATCTTCCTGGGACAGCTATCTCAGAAGAAATCTGCAGTACTCATAACAGAGTGCATCCTGATAAGAAAAAAAAAAAAATAAATCACTTCTACTAGGAGAGGTTTAAAAAGAACAATTTCAGAGAGCACCTGGGTCTCCTGCATTTTCAGAGCACTGCAATTGTAGCGGTGCTCTGGGTTTTAAACAGATACAGGACCATAATCAGGTACTCCCATTTATTTAACACGCAGATAAACATTTGCCTTTGGAGTAACTGAGAAGCCAATGCTCTTGCCTGGAGGTACGATGAAAAACCAGGGAGAAACGAAGATCAAAGAAACGGGGAGAAATGCCTCCTGACCCACAGAAACTATCTGATGTAATTTTAAAAGAAGTGGATGCTTTCAAGTAGAAAGACAGGAAACTAACGATGAAAACGGGTTTATTGAATAAAGCAAGCTCTGCATTACTCTGCCCTAATATGCATTTTCTACGCTGCCAGCTGAACGGCAGCCCTGGGATAGCTGCGCACGGAGGTTTGTGCAGGTGCTGCCCTTGCTGCTGGTTTTAGGCACCTCCAGTCCCACTGCAGGGTCCTACCAAGAAGGCAGCAGCCTCGGTGCCATTATTTCATGCAGACACTGTGGACATGAAGCACTATGGACCATAGGCTGAAAGACTATGAACTCTATTTCCTAACGTAAGGAAACTGGGAAGCACTTTCAGAAGTTAAAGGTATGACTGAAGCCATACTGCGCTTGTGGTTTTTTAAAGCAAACAATGAGAGAACTGGAAGCAGCCAGAGTACACCGCAATCACCGATTATCAGATTTTAGAGAAAGGAGCCATATCAGCAGCTCACCTGGAGCCATTTCACCAGCTCACCTGGTGAAAGTTGGCATTGTGTACAGATACCTGTGCTGTTACGGGGCAAATTCAAGGCAATTATTGAAGTTCTCCCATTTTAGCATGCAGCTACATGCTTTAAAATAAAAATGGGAAATGGAAAGCAGAACCTGCAAACCATTACAGCCTTTGCAAAGAGAAAAACCAAAGCTCTCCCAGTTTCTGTTTGTCCACATGCTTTGACTCCGTAAAGGATATTTTATAGATGTTGTATGCTAACCTTTTCTTCTGTAATTGTTGGGGGGCTTCCTCACATCCCACATTCTTCTCTATAATGTATTTAGTTGTTTTTAAAGGCTCTAGATGTGCTGGTCAAGAGCCTGCACTGATTACACCGTGTAAGCAGTTTGCTCCTTGTTGCTCACCACCCATCCCTTGCCAGCACCCAACGCCGCCTCCAAATAACGCACAACCACGGCCATTTGGATGATCATTTTTCCCCTTCAAACTGAAGGGACTCGTGCTAAAATTCCCTCCCGAACAGCCACCTGAGTTAATTATCCCCGCAGACTTCGCCGGCAACAAAAGGTTGGCGTTTCTTTCTAGAAAGGGCGGCTCTGCTCGCCGGGAGCCTTCCCCTCGCATGAATTACTTCCGTAACTTCTGCCTGGGCGAGGAGCGCCCCGGGATGAGCGGGGCACCTGGTGCCCCATTTGTCATCCCCCCGAGGTCACCCGCCAGCTGTCTGTCCTCTCAACACCCAGCCTCGCCACCGCCGCCGAGGCATTCTCCCTCGCTCGGGTTTCCAGGGCTGAACTTCCAGATCCAGTAAATCACTCGGCCGGCGCAGAAACTCCTCAGACAACTGCAAGCAAGCGTTTGGACACCCTTGAGCAGCCCCGCTGCGTAACAAGGACACTGCAGCCCTCGCTGGAATCCAGCGAAGCGCTCGCTCTGCATGGCTGGTGTGGATTACACGCGGGGACTGCAGGGCTGCAGCTACATTTAGGCTATGACTAAATCAGGCTCCGCTCATGCTTGACCCTGAGAAGAATGTCATTGAACGCAGGGGACTCTGCTCAGCTAGCATTTCAGATTTTCCTCTTCGAAGGCTAAAAACACCGATGCGCCGTCGTTTCTGTGATTGCAAAGCCACTCGTTTTAATGCCTTGTGGAAATGTTTCGGCACGGCTCGGGCTGCAGATTTTTCATTCCCCTCCCCTGCCCATCAACTCCGCTTTTTCTCCTGCAGACTACGTGTAGGACAAAGGGCACCAGAAGAACATGGATATATTTAAATAATAATTATTGCTCTGAGGAAGCTAACCATTGTTTTCAAACTTGCTGCCCGAGTCAGCATCGTTTCCACAGACTTATCTTGTTTTTAAGGACAGGGTATGTTCAGCCCAAAATCCATCACCGTGTCTTCCCCAGGACCACCTCCGTGGGTTCACCTCCTGGCAGCTCCTCTGCAGGCAAGGACAGAGATGGCAGCTTTTATTCTGAAAGAAAGTTCTTTCTGGACACACGAGTTCTCCTTCCAGGATCAAAACTCCCCGCTGTTCCTCCCTCTCTGCCTTTTTCTCTGACTTCCTCACACCCCACCGCGTGCCATAAATCCCCCCGTGCCCGACGAGCAATCCATATTGATGAACCGGGGCTTTGAGTAAGTGACATGAAAGAGATTCCTCCCGAACCAGCCCCGTGCAAATTATGCAGCTATGAAGCAGACGGAGCCCTTTCCAAACAGAGCGCTCAGTCAGGAACACCTCCAGAAAGAGGATGGGGATGTATGGAAACCTTTTTTCCTCTGCTTTTGGTGCCTTTTGCTTGCTGCATGGTTCTGTAAGGATGCAAGGATGGTCGTGGCTCTGCCACACTGCAAAGGACAGCCTGCCACAAGCAGAAGGGACAAGATTTTGCCAAGGATTGGAAAACGGACTGGCTGGCACACTTCTAGAGCCCCTTTTCATGTTGAAGGACTCAGTTGAGTCCTTTCATGTTGAGTCCCAGCAGGGTGGGACAGAGCCCCTGGGTGACACGTGCCAGCTTTGCAAGAGGAGGGAAGGAAGCGAGCTGGAGAGTAACAGGGGCCAGCAGCCTCCTCGCCCTGAGCCCTCCTCCTGTTTGCCTCCTCCACCAACTTGTCCTGAGATGGTGCTGCAGGACACTGATCCAGTATAAGAAAGAGGAGGCTGGGCTTCAGCAGATAAGAACCATCACCTTCTTCCCCTCATCAACATAAAGGATGGAGTGAACGAAAATGACACAGGAAATGCATTTACCCCAGCAACAAGATTTGCCCCCAGATCACTTCTGATGGAAAATAAAATCATCTGAACAAAGACAAAAATGTGTATGAGCTCAACTTTGAAAATATTGCCTCCCTGGGTCAGCTGGTTTATTCTGTCTTCGCTGCGATGCGGCATCCTCTGCCCTAGCAGAGCAGCAGTGAATTCATGTAGCATGGTATTTCCAGCTCAATATGACTCAGAAACAAAACAGCACAAGATGCGCAAGAATTTCTAGACGTTTTTCTAACCTCTGATACTGATCAGATAAGTAAGCAGCCAAACCTAATAATTATCTGGAATGAGTAACTACAAGCATAGAACAAGCTAAAGGAGAACCCAATGTTATTTTCTTTAGGCAGTATTTAAAAAGCATAGATGTCAAAAGCAAACAGACTGTACTTTGAATGACACTATTTAAAGAAGTTCAGACCGTTCAGGTCAAAACAAGGTGAGAAAGAAGAGCCTGCCTGGTATTGCAGCTGACTGGAGCTCTACTGCATCAGACCCTCTGCTTCTTGTTCTCTTTGCTGTGATCACGTCACAGTTTCAAACTGATGGTGAGGATCGAGTTTACAGCTCCCTGCCATGCCAGCATTTGCTCCTCAGGAAGGCCTGGAAGATGAGGGAGAGAGAAAAGAGGAGAGCAGGAGCTAGGAGTGAGGGCTTATCCTCCAAGCTATGCCTGGAGCAAGGATTAGAAGCATCTGCGTAAGCCACGTGCACCCTTTTGACTGAGCTCCCTGAAACGACAACCTGCAAAAGGAGCTCCCAGCCCCAGCCTGCATCACACAGCACTCAAACACAGCTCGCAGAGGTGCAGGGGAGAAGGGGAAGGAGCTGCTCTGTTCTCTTGGGAAGATTTTTACAGGGGAATGAAGGAGAAAAAAACCCACACCCCTTCAATCCTAAGCAGTTTCTTTCTATCTGTCAACATAGGGTAGGAGCCATTAGTCTTTGGCTTAAATATAAAACTTCATTAAGCCTATTTTTCTATTTTAAGTTTGACATTTCAATTGTGAAATCTGGGTGCAATTCTCTGGATTTTATTGTCCTTCTTTATTGTGCCCTGGTGGAATTTCTAGAGGGGAAAGAGCTGTGATGATGGGAGATTTTCATTTTACTCTTCTAAAAGACAATGAGTTAAGTGTCTAAACGAAACCGTTCTTTATTTTATATAATTTCTGTTGAATTATTTTTTTATTCTCCGCTGCTATTTTCAGTCTAATACAATTTCCTGAACCAGCAGGAGCACGGACATCAAAGCAGGAGTGTGCTGAGTTAGGCAGAACCCATCAGCTTCACCTGGGGGAGAAAAGTGCTAGCGCAGTTGTTACACAGGAGTGACATTCAGAGTTACTGAAATACTCTGTGGATTATTTGTGTAACAGTTTGACCTACCTTGCCAACTGCATCCCCCATAAACATATCAAAAGAAGCTGTGCACGGTGATCGGATTGATTCCGAAACCCTCTGGTGAAGAAACTGCACTGCTAAATGTTTGCAGGGAGCGCTTAGTAATTGTGGGGGGGATTATCATTAATAAATAATGGTAGTTAATAAATTAGCTAGTGATACCCTACTGAGGAAAGAACTCACATTAACACTAGGTGGCAGAAGGCTCTGTCACATTGTAGACACCTGCAAGCACATACACTCATGGACCTAGACTTAAACTTGATAGCAGATTTTAGAAAAGCCACGTGAAAAACAGTTGAAAACAAAACACCTAAATAAGACACTGTTTTCCATCCACTCTTTTAGTTCTAATTATGGCTCTGACATCTTTACTGCATATCATTTCACTGTTTAAAAGATTACTGGTTATCCCTGAATCTGAAAACCCTTTCTGAACTTGAAGCTTGGATCACATCTTATTCAATTCAGGTGAAATTCTGTACATGACAGACAAGCTTCAATTTAAGTAAAAGAAGAATTCAAGTTTAAAGACAAATGGCCTCAAGAAGAACTGGACAATAAAACTATATGGCTAGTTACCTTGAAAGACAACTTGAAGCCAAGCTTGATGTATAGCAAAATACACTTCTGCAGCTGAAAGAAAACCAACAACCTACAAAATCCTTTCAAACTGCTCAAGACTCACTGCAAAGGGGCTCTCCTAAAAATACAGTTGCTCATTCACGGAGAAACATTTTCAGGAGATACTTCTGTAATTACATATAATCTTCCATGGTGTAACTGGTTTATTCTATTTTTATGTATTTGTCCCTTTGAAAAATGCTTATGCTTGATTTTCTTCTGCTCTGGCCACTTTCTTTTCATCTACTCTAAGTTTCTCTCTCTTCTAGCCTAAATCAATTTAAAGTATGGAAACAAAAAGTTAAATTTCTAGTACTAAAAAAAAAAAAGGTCAAGAAGCATCAGCAATCACAACTCAAAGGCAGTACATAAAGAAGAAATTACTTTGGCAACCTGGATAGAAAAGAAAGCAAACATCAATATGAGATATGAGGAGGAAGCTGTGAACACAGCAAGGCAAAGTAGAAGACTGGCAACGTCTAGATGTTCAAAACCAAAAAGAGATGGGGAAAAAACGTTAGAAAAGTTAGAGTTGATAGCAAAGATTTGTTCCAGATCACCGTGGCTCCACTGCTTTTACATTTGCCAACCAGTAACTTCCCAGATTTACAGTGCTTTTGAGGAGCGGGTTCGGCAAACGCAGCTGGTGCCAGTGAAGAGCTCGGTAGCGTTGCAGTGGGTTCTTCTGCACCTCTAGGCATGGAGGCTCTTTGTGCTTAAATATAGTGCAAATATAGTTAAACATCATTTGCAGTTGTCAGCAGTGGAAACTGTCATCTAAGCAGTAAAAGATGCTGTTGAAGAAACAGGAGGGGTTGGTTAGAAAGTAAAAATGGTTTTGGCTGTGACGACTCATCTGACTGCCCATTGCGAGGGTAAAGGATCAAGCCACCCATGGCAAATTGCTGTCTGATAGTCAGAAAAATCAATAGTAGGTAGGAAAGCCTACTTGCCAAGGCTACAGCCACTGCCAGCAGATTATTAATGCATCTGTCTGCATTCTTTAATGTTTCCTAAGAAGCAACTATGTTAACTGAAAAGGTGCGATGTGTCACCAGCCCTTCTCTTCTCTCCTCTTCATTTTCTTTCTATATTAAAACCTTGGCTACCAAAGAAAACAATCATGTTTCACCTCATCTTTTCCCAGCTTTTCTGAAGTTCAGTTCCTGCTCTATAGCAATATATACAGTCTAAGTACTATCCCTGACAAGCTGTTTGACAACCCTAAGTTGCACATCTATTTTACTCCCGGTGCTTTGGAGTTGGTAGGGCTTAGATGGGAAATGGAGGCCAATTAAAATAAACACAGACAATATCAATGAATTCTTCAGAAACACACAAGACAAGCAAAATGAAACACTACTAGCTTTTGCCCACAATTAGAGTTCAGCACATCTTGCCTGCCGAATGCTCTGGCTGAGATCCAGGAAGACACTTAAGCACATGTCTTATTTTAAGCATGTGAGCAGTCTCATTGATTTTTCACTCATGCCAGTAAGAATATTCAATGCGCTTAAAGTTAAGCACATTGTTAAGTGCCTTCCTGGATCAAGGCCAGGCTATTTAGCCCTTGCACGAGTTAGTCTACAGAATATTTACCATTATTTTAACTTCTCGAGTCTTTCTTTCAGATAAAGTTTTATGGTGTATGGAAATACTTCATTCATCGAGGATCATACAAGCAATGACTGTTTTAGAGCAACCTTCAGGGAACAAGTGTTGTTCTCCTTCCCACATCTTCTTAAGTAGTAACTGGAAGGGTAATCAAGACACGTGGGCAAATACACCAATAAAGAGAATTAGTTTTGAAAAGGAAGCCAGTGGTCTATATTACTGATCTGGAAAGCAAAACTTGCCCCATACTGAAAAGCTGACAGACATCAACTTTCAGTGAAAACTAATGAAGTAATTCATCGATATCTCATTGCAATACCGAGTCCTGTTAAGGATCTTTGAAGAACAAGCTAATTGTTGACTGAAATTCACTATCACAATAATCAAATATTCAATTTTGGTTTTCCTTCCTTTTACATCAAGTTGAACACAAAGTTCAAGGGAAGACCAGCCAGTGCTTCATCAGCGTGATCTCATCACATCAGACCACTTTGTATAGATCAAAGGCACAACAAACTCTTGCTTTTTGCTACAAAGACCGTTTACTTTGCTACAGACAGCACAACTGGATTAATTGCCTGGTATGCATTATCCAAGTTCAGTACTGTACCCGGAACATGAACTAGAGAAAGGTGCTTCAGACACAAAGAGCTGTACTGGCTGACACCAGGGCTCCCTCCACCCCAGCAGTCCCTGTCCAGGAGCAGAGACAGGGGACGGGGACACTAGCAGGACAATTTGAATCCTGAGCCATTTATAACACTCCCATTTTACAAGCAGATGTATCTTTTTAGGTCAGCACTTTTTTCTCCCTGGAATGTTCAAACTCAATAGAGAAAATATAAAACTGACCGTGTGGTAAACGAACAGAAAGCCAATTCAAAACTGCATTATCTCTGAAACCTCAGGTTGACTCAGCTGCATTACTCATTATGCACAACTCCACCAGCTTCACGTCAGCAAGGCCACACCTGATGGCGACTCATGCCTTATAGCATCCAAAACACCACTTTAGAAACTTGTAGACTTCCATGGACGATCACTGAGTCCTCTGCAAAAATTAACTAAGAAGCTGAAGCTTCTCTGCTGACAGACACTTTCTGGAAGATTCCAACTTAGAAGTCCTTGATGTGAAAGAACCTGAACAGGCCCAGCTCCCTTATCCTCTCCTCATAGCGCCCTAAGTCCTTGATGGCTCCAGTGTTTGTTTCCATGTCCCTCTTGAGGAGAAGGACCACCTTCCTCATCCTGCTCTGCCCAACTCAGCCCAGGAGGCTGCTGGCCCACAAGGACACGTTACCAGCTCACAGTCAGCTTGGCGTGCTCCGAGGCCTTCTCTGCAAAGCTGTTGTTCCTCCCCGGGTGCAGGACTTTGCATTTCTCTTGGCTGAACTTCACGAGATGGCTGCTGGCCCGTTTCTCCAACCTGGTGCAGTCCCTTTGAAGGGCAGCACAGCCTCCTGGTGATGAGCTGCTCCCCTGAATTTCACATCACCTGCAAATTTGCTGTGGGCGCCCTCGCTCCCATCAGCCAGGCAGCACTGGAGAGGCTGAGTCGTGTGGGTGCTGGTATGTCCCCTGGGTACACCTCTAGGTCCTGTTTTGAAATCCATGCCACAGCAGGTACATTAACTTTTATATATTGTCTTGGTTTCTTTAGCTCCTGTTTAAGATAGTTAAATGAGAGCGGTACTTTAATGAAGCCAAGAACCAAGACTATTTCTAAACAAACGTCTGCTGGCTTATATAATTCTTAAAGCAAATTTTCTTTAAAAAAAAATAAAAAATTGTGACTTCAGAGGGAAAAATAAACTTTTCTTTTTGAACTGCTTTGATATGTAACTAACCCAAATGACGGACTTTATTATCAAACCATTTCTGCGGACAAAATTCCAGCTTCACTTGAGATGAGAGCAACGAGAAAGCTGTACTCCAGAACTGGGATTACAGCCAGTTTATGATGGAAAAATATTGAATGCTTATGGCATAATTATAATGTTACAACATTTGCTGTCATAATTAGAAAAATTCTTAAAATTATGCCCTAAATAGAATGTTTAGCTAAAGTGAAAGCACATTCCAAGAAATGTGAAAAAATAAACTTACCATTATTTCAAATGTAAATTATGCATACTAAGGGGCTTGTTTTAATAAAAACACATTTAGTGGCAGAATAAAGTTCGCAAAAAATGATTTTAAAGATAATGAATGCCTGATGTTCAAAAGAGTGCCACATTAAATTTCATTGCTGACTTGTGTAAACTAACCTCAAATTTAAACAAATACAACTGTGATCAATATTGTGTCAATCTGAAAATATCTGTACTTTTAAGGCAAGAAAACCAGATGAAAGGATGAGTAAAAAGTTGGAATCCACAGAGTGCATGGAGATCTTTGCCACTGAAAGGGCTGGAACCATTATACTGACAGGGAGAAACCAAAACAATGAAAAGCTGTGATAGTGTTGCCACAGTTAGCAAGAAGAGAGTCAAGTGCAGAAGAAAAAAATAAGCCAGTTTGAGCAGCTTGTTGCTTTTACGTCTTATTTATTTTTTTTTCTTTTTAAAGATGTCATCCTCCACTTCTAGGCAGTTTGCAGTATGGACTTTTCTGCCACACACCTTTCAATCACCATACAGAGTCTGGTATGAAAAAAAAAACAACCTCATAAAATATAAACAGATTTACCAGCATACTCAGAAAAATGCTGATCACCTTGCAACTTTAATAAATGCAACCACCCTCAGCCCTGATGACTTCAGGGGCTCACGCAGTCAGAAAGAAATCTACCCAGTGGACAGAAACCTAACACAAAGCAGACAGTCATGTATCTTCCTAGCCTGTAAGAACTTCAATTCCTGCAACAGTTTTATCTTTGTTCTGCTGCAACATGCAGCCACCTGTAGTACTAACTGGAGAGAGGGAATGCAGTCTGGTCACCCAGTGACTACCCACGAGCTTTATATCATAGAGACATAGACAGTTTTAATTGCACTGCAGATACCTTTTCGGATGTGCCATGTGTTTGTACATAAAAACGTGCATTGGCTTCATCACTTCTGGGCAACACCACTTATCATGAGTTGCAGTGGTAAAACCTGCCACTGGTTTCCTCCCTCAAAAACTGAATTGAGGGAGGAAAAGGTGTCAGAGTGGAGAGAATTGAGTTTTATCCTTCAAACAATAACCCCTACCGTGGCAGCCTTTCTGGCTCCTCCTCCATTGACAGGAAACTTCTGTTAAAGAATCATGTGGTGCTGGAACAGAAAAACTGTAGAGTTTCATATATGAGACAAACTATAGTCCTGAGCAGGGATTAAAGAGCAAAATAAGCAGCCCAGTCCTTTCCTTTGCCTTTCAAATACTAAAAGCTCAGACTGTGACAGAAATCTGTAGCATCTGAAGGGGTTTAAATCATACCAATGTGAAGTCAAAGAAGCAGAAGAACAACTAAAACCAGAAGAAAAACAAGAAGTTCAGGACTTCGTTGCCTCACAGTGTCCTGAAGTTCATATCTTCACACACACAGGCAGAAAGTCCTAGAGGACCACAGACGGGTGAGGGGTACATGAAGCCAGGGACTCCCAAAGCAAAGATGCAGCTGAGCTAGCTCCTTTTATTGTTTGATCCCTGAAAGCTTAAATTCAAAAAGAAGTAAATAAAAAGCACAGAAAGCACCTACTGGAAAAGCACTATGTCAGTATTGTCCTTAAGGCATGTTTCTCTCCCCACCTCTGAAAGGCTGTCTGGCATTTGACATAATTGGGAGGAAGAATTTTCTCCCCTGGCTAAGTCAATTACCTTCACTGTATTTGTATAATCTGTCAGAGCCGAATCTGCTATCTTTTTAGCGCCTGACACAAGCTTCTACACCTACTTGACAGATCAAACAGGTTTTAAAGAAATTGCTGTGCTTTAAAGGGAAGTTCCATGGCTACATTAACCCAAAAAGCTACAAGACTTTTGCAAGTGGTTATTATATTAGTATGGCACATCCCCCTGGAATATTAAAATGCATCTTACTACTTGAGATCGTTTCAACTTTTTAATGCAATTTGCTATTTCATTATGAAAATCATTTTGTCTTCAATCATCATAAACATCTGTATAAAATTAAGTAAGGTAGTTTTAAATAAGGTGATTTCCCTACTTCATGTTCTCAAAGTGCTTAATTTCTCAGTAATATGAGATATAAAAACTTATAGGGAGGAATATAAGAAAAGGTGTGGCTCACTGCTTTGACATGCAGCCATAAACAGATATATCCATGCTTTCACATAAATAGGCACTGGATGGTACACCAAGCTTTTTAAAAAAAGAACACAAAATATTAGTGCTTTATGCAGCACCATACAACACGATGTCATTAGATTACAGATCATGCCACCCTTTGGCATTCTTAAACCAAGTGCCAGATCACTTCACATTTTATGGCCACTATTCCTCAAGTCCAGACTCACTTCCCGTTAGCCCCAACCTAATGTTTGCGTTTGTCATACAGCAATGTATAACCCTCCTAATTAAAGGCAGCAGAGCAGGGAAAGGTAACACATACAGTGTGCTTACTGCATTTCTTCAGTTAAAACACCAATGAATAGATGGCAGCACGGTAGGTAGATACAGGTGTTGAAAAAACTTAACGAGGAAACAAATTTCCACTGAGAATGGGCTGTTAAAAGCTGAGCTCTCCCCAGCAGCAACTGGGAGCTCTCACTGGATATGTAACTGGGAACAGCATCAGGGGCTCTGCAGACCCATGCCTCACGGTTCTGAAGTCCCTGAGCAGAAGAAGAGCGCCTCATCAGAGAAAAATGGTCACTTCTCTTTGAGCACACGTCTATTCTGAAATTAGAAGCTGTATTCTACTCACCAAAACCCCTCTGAAGTTCTGGAGGAAAAAAAGGGGTTGAATAAAGTCAGTTTACTAGAGAAAGAAAACAAATAATTTCTAGTGGGTGGGTCAAGGTAGCGCAGACCATCACATCTAACAGTTTGCTAATGTGGTTTAAGGGAAGGGAGCAAAGGACAGCAATGATTTACCTCATCGGGAGAATGAGCCCGCTAGTAAGTTTACTTAAAGCAGCTACATAGAAGTACTGCATTATCTGCCACACAACTGCTATGGAGGTTTTCTAAGACTTAAGTAATAGTTTGGCGCACAAACCTGCTGTAGACTAATGTGATGCTGGCACTCAATCCCACCCGTGACGAAGAACTTCTCGTGCTGCATTGGTTCTGTGAGCTGGAGCCACAGAAGAACAAAAAAACACAGCCGAGCTGGCTCTGCCAGACCACCTCTGCGTTATTCCAACATATGCAGGAGCTCAGACAAGTCCAAGCTGCCCTGGAAGCTGTCTCGAACACAGCCCCACACTCTACCATGAGTAAGACTATTTAGACTATTTCCTTGTAACTCTTTACAAGAGGGTTTAAACATGAATCTAAGCAAATTCCACACTTTTGCAAAAAAAAATTCTTTTTTTTTTCCAAGAAAAACAATATTTAGTAAGATTTCAATAGGAATGCTGTTATGTCTTCTTCCTGATTTAGATATCTTTTCTGAGTTATTGTCCTTTAACCCCACTAGAGTGCCAAAGCTCCCACTCCATGCCCTGTCCATTTAATGCACTGCTGGCGAATCTGTTCCACGCTGCCCCACACATTTGTTTAGCCAACACCAGTCTCAAATTTCTTCCTCCCAAGACCCAACATATCTCTGTGACACACCTCAACGAAAACGAAAGATAAAGCTCACCTTTAGGTTTGTACCAAAAACAGGTCAGCTTTTGTTTTTTTTCCTGAACATGCCATATTCAGAATTACTTCATAGGTGCTACTCAAATATATTTAAGCACATTTTGCACTGATAGATCACAAAAAATAAGCATAAATGGACATTTGTTACCCGATGAGCTATTTTCCCTGCAGGGATCTCATTTTATCTCAGTGATACTCAACAACTTTCATCTACTATTTGAAAGAAGATATAAAAATTGCTGCTTGTAAAGCGTGCAGCTGTCACAAAATCTGAGGGGGCTGGCAAAACAGATAAATTATTCAGACTAATCCGTAGCACTTACCAACACTGACTTCTTCCTACTACAGACAGCTTAATAGCAAAGGTCATGCAGCCAGGAGCAAAGAACAGAGGTCACACAAGACACAGCTCTACATAAATGAATTAATAATGGAAACAACAGAGATGACAGTGGCCAACTTACAAAACGAGCTCCAGTTGCTTCTGCAGCCTGGGAGGTGGGTATGTACACAAAATAGTGCCAAGCGGGGGAACGGGGAGTAGAGAAAGAAGGATTTACTTATGGACTGATGCCAAATTCCAAAGGTATTTGGTACTTAGCTGCCTTTGAGGATTTTAGCTTACCTGATTTAACAGAAGTTATATAGGAATTGTGATAGGAACAGATCTGATCCCCCACCCTGCATGTTCCATCTATTCTGCCTACCGTGCCTTTGCTGCTGTGCCCCATGCACTGATGTATCCTTTTATACACCACGTTCCCAACACCTTTCCTCCTCTGCTCTTATTATCCTTAGCTAGTATGTTTTTCAAATCAAGTTAGGGCCTAAATTTCATTAAAATCAGCAAGACAAACTCCTCATTCAACTAGCTGCCCCAGAAAGTGTCACTTTCATCTGTTCAGTGCTCAAACCGTTTTTCTGTAGTAAGTTCTCCGAGCAGCCCCTTCTGTCTTCTGGGGCAAAACACCTATCTTAATCTGTAGCTGCTAAAACAGTCAACGCGTTGACATGCCTACAGGAACACCTAATAACACAACAGCAATAATAGCAATGAGTTATTTCGTAAATGTAAAATGATATACAGATGTACATGTATGCATGCACACGCACACAAGTAATTCCAGCAGGAATTACAGCTTTTCTGGGTGCACGGAGCATGCCTCCAGGGCAGTTGTTCTTCATCACCCTCTTCTTGAGGGAAACCAACAGTGCCACTGCAGTGCCTTCAGCACTTTGCAGGGAAGCATCAAGTTTTGGGGGGCTCTCATTCCCCCCCAGCACGTGGTAGCTATTCCATTGGGAGCATCCAAGCCCTTTGCCAGAGGAAAAGCAAAATTTTTAGAAACAGTTCATTAAAAGAAAATGTAAACTATTAATTCGGATGCGGGTTGGGAAAAAGGAGGGAGGAAAGAAGGTGAAGGTGAAGGTAGGTGTACACACACTTATTTAGATGACATTTGCTCATTACTTTAAAAACGCACTAAATTTAGCATGTTTTCGGAACCCTTTTTGTTTAGCTTGTTTATTTTTTTGTTTTGTTTCAAACATCAAAAGTATTTTAAAGCCTCTCCTTTATTTGTATTTCTTGCTTTACATATTGTTTTTGCTTTCTTAAGGAAACTGGCAGCTCAAACGCTGTTTTAAAAACAAGTCCCAAACATTTAGCAGTGTTGCCATTTCAAACACCAGACTCAGCTGAAACCGCTGTGTGGCAAGACTGTGCTGTTTCAGCTGCTGGAGCCCTCAGAAAGGGCAAAAAATGCTGAATAAAAACAAAATATAAGTCATGAATCAACAAAACGCTGGGGTTTGTCGCATATAACCATCCCTCAAAGCAGGCCAAAATACAGCATGTGCTATTCTTCGAAAACACCAGTAGCCTGTTACCACCTCCACCCAGCCATGGCAGCTTACGTGATCCCCTCCTCTGGACTGAGCAGGCACTTCCCTGTGCCAAACGGTGGCATTGCAAAGCAGACATTCCCTGTCATTTTACAGACAATGAACCAAAGCACCAAGGTCCCTAAGGAGCTCAGACGTGTAATTTGGTGAAGATTTGACCGCACCTTGAGTACTGTGTTCAGTTTTGGGCCCTCACTACAAGAAGGACATGGAGGCCCTGGGGCATGTCCAGAGAAGGGCTGCGGAGCTGGGGAAGGGCCTGGAGCACAAGTCCTGTGAGAGGCAGCTGAGGGGTTGTTTGGGCTGGGGAAGAGGAGGCTCAGGGCAGAGCTCAGTGCTCTCTGCAGGTACCTGAAATGTGTGGGGAGCTGGGGGTCGGCCTCTGCTCACAGGTAACCGGTGATGGGACCAGGGAATGGCCTCAAGTTGTGCCAGGGGAGGTTGAGGTGGGAAATGAGGAGACATTTCTGCTCAGAGAGCAGGCAGGCGTTGGGACGGGTTGCCCAGGGAGGTGGGGGAGTCCCCGTCCCTGGGGGTGTTCAAGGGAAGGTTGGGCCTGGTGCTTGGGGACAGGGTTTAGGGGGTGACATTGGTGGTAGGGGGATGGTTGGACCAGATGATCTTGAAGGTCTTTTCCAACCTTAATGATTCTGCTCCTTATGGTAGCCTTCTCACGCTTACAGCACCTGCTGCCTCTCCTGAGGTCTGCACCACAGCTTCTTGCCGCAAAAATGCCATTTCCATTACCATATCCCCCCCATCGCTCCCACTGAAACAAGAGGTGTGCACGTGCACGAGGAAGGTATGAAATAGTACTGGCATCTCCACATACTTTACCCTCATTCACAGATTATTTTTCTAAGGGGATAAAAATAGCATTAAGAGCCACTGATTTTCTTCTTAGGGACAGATTCTGATCTAAATATCTCAGGGCAAACAGCCTGTAAATCCTGTTACCACAGTACATGCGGGCAGTTGATCTTACCAGATAGCTCCAGATGATTTTTCAGCATTTCTGTTTTGAAACGCAGGAAAGTCAACTAGCAACAGCTCCCAGAAAAGCCCCGTCCCTGGTAACTTGGCCAGCCTCTTACCCCGATGATCAGCCTAATTGCTCCCCCCGACACCACTACAAATGCCCTCTGCCAGACCCATGTCAGACTTTTATTCATACACTTATTTTTAAACCTCTCACCCTCAGCACACAAGGAAGTTCAGTGTAAATTTTTCAAACCCATGGAATAAGGAAAAAAAAAAAAAAAAAAAAAAAAAAAAGAAGGCAAGATTTTCTTTGCCTATTTCAGATTTGTTTGCAGGCTCGGTATCTGCAGGACTTTTCATTCCAAAATTAACTGCGCTCTGAAGAGTCTGGAACAGCAAAGCCTTTATGTTTCCAAGTTTTGAGATGGCCTCAGAATCCAGATCTCCCCTTCTCTCTCATTTCTGGAATACTTTTTGACAACTAACGGAATCAGTGACCACAGAGCAAAGAAGTCTGCCCAATCGATCACGGCCTCGATGTGAAAAGAGGAGGAGGAGACAGGGAACCTTCTATCGACAGGAAGGGGAGAAGAGGTGTAGATTTTTTTTGGCTTTATGCACAAGCATTTCCTCATGAATTCTGGAAAAGCGTCAGGGAATAAAGATAGCAGCCAGCACTCACCTTCTGAATCGTTTTAAGGGAGAGCTAAAACACAGTGGTAGCAAATAAAGGAAATACAAATACTTGGTGCAAGGCAGATGCTACCCCAGTACACGGAGCTGGCATAAAACCAAGGTATAGAGGTTCTTTGGGAAATTCCCGGTAAGTACAAAAAATGTGAATATGGTAATATCCACTATTTTTTTCCAAAGCTGATAGAAAAATTAAAGCATAGGTTGATGCCTCTGAGAACAGAGGGATCAGTAAGATTCCCATGTCTGTGGGGTGAAAGAATGAAGAGATGGAGGAACTCCCTTATGAATCTCAATTAATGTTAACAGACTGCAGAGCAAAGAGAAGAGTCACTGCACTAGAGTCAGGACCACAGCTCCACTTCTATCCCTCCAGAAAGGCTCACTTGCTATTTTGAAACAGGAGCAGAGGTGCCTGGAGTGGTGCCTACGGGACCAATGCCAGCAGTACCCAAGAGATGGGACCTCCTCTTTCCACAGAGTTCACAGAATGGCTCACACTGGAAGGCAGCTCTGGAGGCTGCCTGGTCGAACCATGCTGCTCAAGCAGGGCCACCCGGCGCAGGTTGCCCAGGACCGTGCCCAGATGGCTTCTGAAGATCTCCAAGGATGCTCCTGACTCCTCACCACTGGTACGTTTGTACCTCTCTCTCTGCTGTGAGCATTTCTCAGCCCCGTTCCCAGGAGGGAAAGTCACCGGCCCTTTTCCCTTAGCACGTCCCTGCACAGCTCTCTGCAGCCCGGCCCCAGGGCTGCCTTGCCCAAGCATCTGTACTTGGGAAGCTGGAGAGGAGTCAGGAGGCAAGGAGCAAGGAATGAGCATCCCTGCTGCCAGCCTGACACCACAACATGCTGCCCACGACCCTGCTCACCTTGCGAGCAGCAGCCACGCTGTGATTTAGGACAGAAGCTATTCGGGGCTGTCAACAGAGGCAGCCCGACGTGGCTGCCCTCTGTGTAGCTAACATAAATCTTAGTTAGCTGCCCTATGCCTCTCAAAGAGCTGTCTGTCGTGTCAGCAGCTACCTGCAAGGGCAGAGAAGGAAAGAACTGAGACTGCTTCGTTTCCAACAGAAGGTAATTACAAATGGGAAGAGCAGACAGAAGTGAGCAACCACCCCCCGACATCAAGAAGAGCCCAGAGGATGTGCTCACCCGATGCAGCATCTTAGGAGCAGCACCGCCTCTCCACCAGGACAGCTGCATATCGGATCCCTGAGCACAACACCCTGTCCAGGCAAACAAATCTGAACTGCTGGGTCATTAAAAGAATGTCCAAAATAGACTTTTTTTTTTTCAGAAATATTTAAAATACAGAGAAACACAACTCATTCCAGTGCAAAAGTAACCAAGAATGAAGCAAGCGCGTTACATCAACTGAAATAATAAATCTAACCTGCTAATATTTTCAACACCATACTCTGTTCTCACACGCTTTTGAATTACTCTAACACTATTTCTAAATAAATCCATTCAGTGAAGAAAATATCAATATATCAAAACTATTTTTTAAACTAATGAGCTTCCTCTTTTGCAAAGCAATTATTTCAAGCACTGAAAAGGTTTCCAAGGCACCCTCCGCTTCCAGAAGACAAATATCAGCAATAGCTGGATCTAAAATAAACAAACTGCAAAACCCAAATCAGCGGCGTTTGACTCAAGGAAAAACATTAAATATTTTCAAGGCGAAGAATTGAAAAACTTATTCTTTCTTAAAGAAAAAAAAAGTACGCACACCTGCTGTTCTATCAATCTAAGCAGGAAACCATTTCACTGCTGCATCATAAGTAGAAGAAAAGTGCTTATTAAAACATTAATCACAGTCCATTATATTCTGACTCCATGCCAGAAGTTCCCATTACATCACTGAAAATATCTATTAACCAAAACCTGATTCTGACAAGTTACAGAAGTGTAGTGTTTAGGATTTAGTAATGTAAAAGTCAGTTTTAAAAGAACAGTTACACAATTGATTTTGCAGTGGCAAGCAAGTATAATTAATTGTTTTTGTGACATTTATTACTGCAATGGGGTTGATTTAACTGGTGTTTCTACTGTAAAATTATTCAAAAATTATTTCAAACTTCATCTACTTTTATTAAACACATTTATTGTGAAGGTATTTAATACCCAGGGCTGGCTAAACAATTTTAAAGTGTGCTGGATATCCCAGTACATGTAAAACCGTATTGTCTTGTGTAAATATGGGCCTTGTTTAGAACCACGTCTCACAGGAAATTATGCCAAATGAAAACCATCTCCCCCTCTCCTCTCGCTGGAAAGGATTTATGTTTTTACATTTAATACCAGTTAGGCAAAGAAACAAAAACATGGTGGCGTTGCCTTGAAGCCCGAGCAATAGCTCATCTGTGAAGCACGATTATGCTCAAGCTGCTGTTGCGTTATTACAGACACGGCCTAACACGAATGCCTCAGTTTTGAAGAGAGAGAAGCGAACAACTCAGCCCTTTCTGGAAGCCTGGCACAACGCGGTTTGTTTACCTAGAACAGTTTTCAGCTTACCATTACCAAAGCTTTTAAAAAACAAAATGATGAAGATCAGTTCCTAAATGTGTATACACAAACTGCAGCCAACCGACTTAATTGCGGGTACTTTCCTCAACCCACTGCAAGTAGCCCCACTCCAAAAAAAAAAAAAAAAAAAAAAAAAAAAAAGAAAAGGGTAAACAAAAATCAAAGCCACAGAGCATGACACAAAACACATAGCCCTAGAGAGAAAAAGAAAAGGTGGATTTTCAAAAATGCTGAGGTAATGATCGCTTCTGTAGTGGATGTTTAGTGGCACCAATCTTCTGCTGTGCACTCAGGGGTCAATCCTCCCTTTTTCAGCTCGAGTGGGTGCTGCTGAATGCCCCGGGATGGCAGCAGGCACCTTCACTGCCTGTGCTGTGGGGTTTGCTGGCCAAGGCAAAGCGCTGCAACTGCACCACGAGGCAGCTTCGGCATCCCGGTGAGCTTTCTGCATAACACTGCATACAAATGGGTGTCGAGTAACCCAGTGACATCTCACTCATTTAATGTAATACCGATTTGAAATGAAAGCAGAAGGTGCTTAGAAACGACTAATATGTAAAGTTCCCAATGATCAGACACCCATCCTGCAAGCACTGGCTCTGAATTCAAAGCACCTCATGTCATTAGCGTCCGTGATGAATAAAAGGTCTCTGGGACACACGAAGCTACGAACAGCTGTGAGGTCTGTGTTTGGGTGGGTGGTTTTTCAAAGCCTCAGGTGCCTCTCTTTTGTCCCCTTGCCCCCAACACACTCGAATCTCTAAATACAAAACACGCCTGAGCTATTAACCTTCTACCTGTCCTTGGACAGCTTCCAATTTCAAAGATCCAAAGAGCTTCAGTTTTCCTCTCCTTTCTTTTTAAGTGGTGCCATACACAACTAATTTGGCCTGGCTTCCGACAGCTTGGTCCTGTGGGTGCTTGCAAGCTCGGACTGAAGCTTTTCTTCGTCAGGCAGGACATTTAGGAGGTATCTCACTCCCATGCAGCTTCTCTGGCAGTCAGTAGGTTCTACACTTGCCGTCCAGCCTTTTTGTCAGCCAAGGCACTTTTAGGGTCCCCCTCCAGACCCAACCACTCCTCTTCACGCAGCATCTACAGGCTTATGGCCCTGAAATTTCTGCTGCTGCACTGTGACCGAAATCAGTGAACAGATGCAAAAACTGCTGAATGGAGGGAGACACAAACTGCGTCCCCCATCTCAGATAGATTTTTAAGACTTGGTTTAATTTTTTTTTATTTTTTTTTAAGGTAATCAGAAAAAAAATAAAGACGTGAACAGATGTGGTCAGATACCATTAACTCTCAGGAAAGTCCTCCAGTTCCACTTTTCCAAAATGTTTCTCTGGTGTGATCTACTCTGGGGATCATCAGGGTGGTTTCTAAGAAGCTGAGCCTACCAACCCAGCCCTTAAAAATCTTGCCTTCCATCGTATCGGGTGTGAAATCAGTTACATACACAGAATCGAATTTATGAATGAGGTTACTGAATTGTTGAATGGCATCCTCCTCTGGGAGGATCCCCCTCACTCCAACCACTTTGTGCTCTTCAGGCAAACTTTAAACATTGTTGACTTGTGATCGCTGTGAGAAACTGCACCCGCTAGGAATAAAGCTGAACAAAGCTATCTGAAGGGGGTTGAAGAAGAATCACGAGCAACAGCTTGAAAAGCTGTTTGAAGCTTTATGCAAGGCTCTCCCGTGTTTCTGCCATTTCAGGAAGCTTGTAATTAATCATCTTTTTAGCCATTTAGTACATGAACGCGGAAGGCTGCATTACGGCTCTGTTTATCAGCGTCAGCGTCAAGAAGATGCATCATTTCTGGCTTTCTTTTCCTCGTTTAGGGGTCTGTTTTGCTGGCTGTCCCATTCAGTCCAACTGTTTCCATTATATATTACTCACCCCTCTTGAAACAAAAATGTTTGCATTTTTACCACTCAATGGCTTTTCACAAATGCCTTAGGAGGGCAAATTCAAAACAGGACGTTCCTCGCCTTTGTAGTTCAATTACATCTGAGAGTAAATAATTAATTAAAAAAAAATCAGGCTATCCAAACAGGCCCTTCAGAAAGCTGGACAGTGTTTGCCTAGGCTGCCCCACAGCAGCTCCTTGACATGACATCTCTGCAGCCCCTTACTGTGGAGTACAAAGCAAGGGTGATTCTCAGATATCGATCAAGAGGAGAAGCTTTTCCTCTCGCCAGCAGTCCTCCACCAGCTTTCAAGCCCTGCCCTCCCATGCTCTCCATCACTCAATTGACTTTGCTCTTCTTGCTCCTCATCCCGAGGCGTTCTTCCCTCTGTAGGCTGCCTATCACTGGGCTTTGAGAAAGCATTTTGTGGCTCTGGCCTGGGAAGTGCCACAAAAGCTGAGGACACTGAAGCCATCCTGTTGTTGGAGTGAGGGATAAGCAGGAAAGATCGCTTGCCTGTGCAAAATGTACCATTTTCCTTGTAGTAACTGCACTGTTCCCAATGCACAGGAGTCAGAGAAAGACTCAAAAAGGCAACACAGTGAAGGGCAGGAGAAGCAAAGAAGGAAAAACAAAGTAAAGAAGATCACGGAGCACAAAAATTACTGGCCTCAAACTTACCACAACTTCAGAGAAGCACTGGGAGATCTAAACCTTAACTTCCACAAAAAATCTACTTCTCGAAGCAGATGGAGAACAGGGAAGGAGTGAAGTCTGCGGATTTATGAAGTCATGGGAGAAGCGTACGTAAGAAGTGATACCAATGTAGGGGTTGAAGGGAAGGATAAAAGCAGAGGAAGGCTTTCAGATAAGATCTATCACAGATCACAGACCATCAGGTATGCTTAAGCAGCTAGCAGTAAAAAGACATTGATTTGGTGAGACACGAGAGTGCAAAACTCAGGGCTTTTGGCCCACACACTCGCAGGATGCCTCCTGCCGCATTGCAATCCATCATCAGGCAGTTTTGCCTGCCGCTGTTTCAGCTGCCTGCGTTGCAGCACTGCCTCTACACCTGCAGAGAGGGCTCTGGGTTTGCCTCCTACCAACCTTCAGCAATAAAACCAAGGTTACCATCCCGATTTTTTGCGAGCAGTTTTACATAGTTTCTAGTTAATCCTGCAGTAGTTTGCCAGACAATTATTATTTCTTCCTTAGGTTAAGGCTCTGAGATACTTATATTTAATATTGCACGTACTTTAATAAACAGCATGATTTAGTATTCTGCAAGCCCACACTACAAAAAGACTATTCTGGAATAAATGGTATAATTACATTTCCTACAGCGACCTTGTAATCTCTTGAGTATTTATTCTAGACTAAACAGCCTTACTCAGCTGCCCTGTGTCTGATTGTCGATGAAAGAAGCTTGTTTGACAACTGCTTCGAGCAGAAACATATTTTTTCCATGATTGCATGAAAAAGTAAAAAAACATTACCAGGCCAGTATTCCGAGCACAGAGCCTCATGTTAGATCGATGAGTTAATTTTGAAGCCAAACGCCAACAAAAACAATCACCATGGACATTCTGCTGTCATGGCCAGCTTTTGAGGTTAATTTAGTGGTACATATACAGCTACGGCCAACTTTAAATATAAGAAACGACATGGTGTGTGCAGGCTTCCTTCTTTGTTTCTTTATATATTTTCCATATTCTCTGCTTTTATAACCCTCCCGAGACCTTTTACAGTTACAGAACCCACACTATACCCACAGGTGGGCGGGCAGGAAGTGAAACTCTCCGTTTCATAAGCAGTCCACTTTTAATATATTCAATTGCTAATGACCTTGACAGAAGAGCTCCATGCAAAACACCATATACTTTAGGGTGTCGTTTGAAATGTTCATAGACATTTTTGCCAGAAAGCTGATTTCTTAAACAGTAAGATCTCAGACTTACTAGAGGCTGTGCTCCTTTGCTCAATTTCCATTCGGTTGGAAAAAAATCAGTGCTAATCTACCTACTCCATGTAAAATTTGCATCCTTCCAAAATCTTACGGTGAAGCCTGCAGGATTGCTGTATGCAAAAACAATACAAGGCAGTTTCTACATCAAAGCACATTAAGATTAGAGACACAGGTCTATTTCCTTGTTCCATCCTCCCTTGAAAAAGACAACACATTCATCCGTATTCATTATTCAAAAAAAATGTACCCACAGAGTGCTATTACCACCATTCATAAGTCTTTATTCAATTACTTATGGTATAATCAACAAATAAGAATTGACTTTAACAGGCTATATGCAAATGGCATCGTGTCAGTAAAGCAATAACCACTTCTTACCTGCCAATTCTCATTCATTAAGTGTCTTTTTCAAAAGTCAACGAAGCCAATAGAAATCTTTCTACTGACTTCAAAGAAGAGAGGATCAGGCCCTGCAACAGAAGGCACTGGGAAATTCAGACCATATGCCTTGGTAGCCAAGAGAATTCCTGTAAGAACGAGCACAGCCTTCTTGGTGCTCTCCAAAGCAAGACAAGCTTTCCTTGCTCTTACTCAATCTTTTGATTCTGACTGCTGAGCTTATTGAGAAACTATATTCTATTTAAAGGAGCAGAATGAATTCAGTGTTCAGAATCAATGGGCCAAGACGGACCAAATAAGTCCTTCATTTGTGGCTTTTCTCCTTTTCCAAGATTCAAGAAATACCAGCATACCCCAATCACAAAGTGAGCTGACGTGAAAAATCACCTGCTACAACTTTAAAAGCCCGGTGTTCCTGTCACCCATTCAAAAATCAATTCTCGGTTATTTTACCGTATCGTCTGCAACACAGAAACTGACAGGGGTTCATCAAAAACTAATCCAGCCAAAGACCTGATCAGCAGTGGTTCAATAGTTCGGAGAGCATCCTCACTATTCCTCATTTTAAAAAAATGCCACAGTGATTGACAGCGAAGAAGTTGCACTAGTCGTTTCTGGATTAAGTGCCAGCACACTACATGTGGTTCGAATTACACTACAACACTGTACAACAAAGAAATATGCAGAAATTTTCCACTTGAAATGAAGGTTAAAAATTAAATGCTAACAAAGCTGTAACAGATATGAAATCCAGCCTCCTCATCTTGACTCAGAAGTTAAAACGACTGAGCTGTCCTACGCTAGGGAAAAAAGGAACTGATCAATCCAGTTGCTCCTTATAACATGCACAGTGGGCTAAAACATGCTCATTCTATGTAGAAACTTCCTACAGAGCTCTGATTTTCCTCCAGAACTTAACTCTCAAAATGGCATTTTGCTTCGGTTTAACTTTTAAATTAACAAAGAAGGTACTTTACCGACCCTCCTTAGTGTTTGGTGCTGACGTTTACTTTTGCATCATTCTTAAACAACATGCTAAATAACTGGGGTGCTCCTAACAATGTGGTGAGAGATGAAAACAAGCCAATACATCAAAGGGAAGTCCCATTCTTCCCTACAGAAAAGCAGATATTTTTGGA
Organism: Aythya marila; assembly: GCF_965140915.1. Taxonomy (NCBI): domain Eukaryota; kingdom Metazoa; phylum Chordata; class Aves; order Anseriformes; family Anatidae; genus Aythya; species Aythya marila. Next base: position 6,113,007 of record NC_139046.1, on the reverse strand, counting down.
GCAAACTCAACTGTCATATGCAGATGTATATAGTGGGGAGGCATCTCTGCAGACAAAGCTAAGTAGGCAAACATTATTTTATTTTAAACGGAGCAGGCTTGACTTGTTTACAAGGTCTGCACAAAAGCTCTCTGTTAAGGCTGAGGATTTTTATGCTGAGTGCTAACAGAAATTTTAACTCATACCTGTGAATTACCTCTAGGCTGTGAGAATGGCGCGAGCAGGACGGGCGCTGTGCCGAAGAGGTCTTTGGATTACAAGGACCGCTGCTAAACTTTAAGGCATGAAATTCACCCATCTTTTCCCAAAATGTTCATCACATAGGCAGGTTTTTGATTCACAGTAAGCACTCGGTGAGAATGCTTTGCGGCAGCTCCCGCTGGCTCTACATGCGTCCCAATAATCCCAAGAATGCCTTTACATTTTTCAGGACCTCAAACAAACATCACTTTGAACTTCTGGGTTTTTTTTTGTTTGTTTGTTTGAAATCAAAACTACATAACAAGCATATATTTTTAAATCAACAAAGCTATTCACAGGATAAAGGCAACTCATTTCCACCCCCATCCTGTTTTGCTCTTTCACTACTTGGCATGACGGGGTTTGTTTTATTTTTCATTTCTTCTGTTTTGCAGTAAGAAAAATCCTATCTATTCCAGACCTCTAACCACACAAATTCAGTGTGCTCAGCTAAAACATTAGCAAAAACAAAAAAGGGGGAGAAAAAAAAACAGAAGACAGACCTTCTTTGTTTCCTTTTACGAAAACCTGAGGTAAAGCAATGGCAGTGAGTGCCTGAGCATCCCGGTGCTCTTGGTCTTTCTCGGCCACACAATTCCTCTCCCTGGCAAGTTGTGGTAGGTCAAACAGCCTTGCAATGACTTGGGCAGTTCAACAGACTTGGGACTGATTAGGACTAAAAGATGTTCCCCAGTTTAGTCAAATGACACTGATCTAACAGCTTCTGGTGACCACAGAAGCGCCAGCAGTGCTTTTAATCAGACAGGCTCTCCAAACACAACCCCCTCAGCAAGTTGCCTTCAACCCCACCCAGAAGCCTGGGACTTCCCAATGTGTCACCAAATATTTGGGTAATTTGGGACAGCAACAAAAGTCACACAGACACAGGGCTATTGGGCATCATAGGCCACAGAGCAGCTGTAGAGCCTCCCTGCAGGATGGGTAAAAGACCACGATCCCAGACCCAGTTTTTCTCAAAGGACATCACCACAGGTTTGGGTGCTCGTAGCCATCTTCTCCGCTTCTTCCTTTCAAGCCCTGTTTCCATCTGAGAAGTGCAGGCGGGCACGAGCTGGCCTCATAGGCTGCACGCCTGACGTGCTCTTTGCCACCAAGAGCAAATCGTCACCAACCTGGATGTAGAGCACCCGGTGGTGTTCGCGGGACCATCGCGGGACTTCCTTGCCAAAACCCCACAGACACAGGCAAGGGAACCTCTGTCACACTGATGAAGTCTCACTCCCCCTGCCAGAAGGTTAAATACTGGCTTTAGTAAGCTAGGAGCAACGTGTGTTGCACTAAAAAGCAGTGCAATTGTGGATTGTTACATATTTTTTTCAAAAAATATGAAACAAATAAAAAAGAAGAAAAAATGAAGGGGGGCACAAGAATGGGACGGGACACAAACGATACAAAACCCTACACACAGTACATCTCATTTGTATTGGAGAAAAAAAGGAAAAAAGATTATTCTTCATTATCATCAAACTTGCAACACAACAGCAAGAAAAAAATCATATGGCTATTAATGTTTTTCTGCAGCGCACAGAATAAAATAAAATGTACAGCCCCAGGAGAAACTGAAAACAAGCTTCTAAAAACATTTTGAATGTAATTTCCTTATTTGCAAAACATGCAAAATCCATATAGAAGAGCAGTGGGAGGACCCAGAATCAGCTTATTGGACTGCACACAGTGTCTTTTAAAAAATATTCTCATGGACAAATAACACAAGTCAACTTATAAAGCTAGTTTTTTAATTAAAAAAAAAATCCTAGCAAATGTTCTTGATGATCCCCTAAGGATTCACCCTTTTTCTTGCTCTTGCCAGCTGTCTCCTCCGTTGCAGCAGTTTACCAAGAAAGGAATAGCAACGTTCATGCTGCAACCTAAAGTAAGTCTTGCAGAAGGTAAGAGGTTAAGATCTGAATATTCAGAAAGCTCATTCTGTTGGGTGTTTTAAAGATAAACTGTATCTTACCAAAAATGTCAATAAATTATGCTGCCAGATGAGAATTCAAAGTCTCCAGATTACTGAAAGTCTCCAGGTTGGCATTGTCTTTGCAACAGTCTGGCTCCAGAAGCTCAGATGATAGCAGCCTGCGCATTTGAGGGAACTATTTAGCAGTAATAAATGGCCAAACTTGCCTCTGCAAAATTGGTAACAAGAACACGAAATGTTGCTGTACTTTATAACTAACGACAGCATGGTCAAACTGAGCAAAAACTCACAAATTTGGAGGGACTATGGAAAACTTCTTCCTTTCTTACAGAAAGATGATGGAAGCGGGGATGATGAAGAAGAAGGAATGAAAACTACAAAGTCTTTTAGATTTAACCTGTCTTTATGAGTCCAAAGTAAGAGGAAACTAAAAATCCAGCGGGAGTGGTTAACGTTGTGCCCAGCTCTTCTGCCTCTCTCAGGCAGCTGTATGCAGCTGCCTGCAAAAACCCCAAACCAGGGACCAAAGCACATTAGTTAAGCATTCATCAACAGGAAATGCGCATGAGTTCATATAAACACAGAAACACAAATATATATATAAATGAATAGCCTTGCATGGTCTAAGGTATTTCAGACACCCAATGGAATAGGGTTAGAGTCGTACCAGCTGGGAACCCACAGCGTCGATGTGTTTGTGTTGGAATTGCAAACAGCCTCAGGACTCGGCAGAACTCTTCCGCTGGGCACCGCGTGCCTCCCCTCACCGAATGCCTCCCCTCGCCGCCACAGCCACCCAGCTGCTCTTAACTCTTTCACCACCTGCAGGGTCGGAGCAGACAACCGGGGCTGTTCGGGCTCAGAGAGGTAAAACGAGGCACGTGAACCTCCAGGAACAGGCTGAGTGCTGTTTGCAAACCCTGCTCCGAAGACGCTGGCACGCAGACAGGGCGATGGCACAGCGCTGTGTAAGGCTGCCTCCGAGGCAGAGCCACGGGTCGGATGGATGGCAGGGTTCCTGCCTGATCCTGGTGCCAGCACTCACCTTACGGGGCCACGTACAAAGGGACAGAGGCTGGGAACTCTCCTGGTACAAGCCATCTTCCTCCCCTCAAGCTGTTTCACTTGCGATAAGGCTGAGAGGGCCCCAAGGCTCCCATCGCCCCGGAGGTCCCTCACAGCTGTGCTCCATCCAAACAGGTGGTGAAGGCTGAATCTGGCTCTGCCCAAGTTTAAACTGCTAATTAATATTTGGTCTCAGAAGCCTGATATCAGATAATAAAAATTACAGGCACCAGGAGGACAAAGAAACAATAAAAATGGAGACAATCTAAATTCCAGACAGCCTTCAATTTTCTAAAGCACCATTAGGTTGCTTGTTTGTTTTAAGAAGTCCATCTACCTCTAGCATTTTCTGCGTGAGATGCAGTTCTGCCTGTGCCACCAAACTAAACAGGATTCCTGTTTGGATTTCAGTGGTCTCTGAATCTGCATCCTCCAAGTGTCTCAACTTTCTTCAGTACTTTCTGGCTTCAGTTTTCCCCACAGGGGCAAAGATACACATTTATTATTATTTTTAAACTCTTTCTTGCCTTGCCAATCTGCATGTTCACTCTGCCCCATCATTTTTCCAGCCGCTGTAGGTGCTTGTGACCTTGGAAGCCCAACCACAACCGGTTTAGGGACACTCCCTATCCCAGCGGCTGGGCATTTTCAGGTGGCTTTTCAGCTGTGAACACCCTCCAGCAAGCAGACGTGTCACTTTTGGCCTTCCCAGCCTCCATTTTTCAGGCACGGCAGGCTCCCTTCCAAACACGGCTGCGCACCGTGATGCCACCAAGCTGCTGGACCAGCCCTGCATTATGCTTTTTGACAACGTTAAGCTCTGTGCTTCATTTCTCACAAACGCAGTTTGACCGTCGACAGCAGTTGACAAGTAAATCTACCCTTTTCCGTGGCAAAAGGCCCAACTTTAATATTTTTACTGGCTTACAGCTGGGTAAATTAGGCCCCAGATTTTTATTTATTTATTTTTTAATACCGTGCAACTGAAAATGAACAGCTACTTCACTGCGACTGCCAAGGACAACCTTAAAAACACTAATGCAATCCAGTCCAGCTCTCAATAGATCTATAAAGGCTTGAGGACCAAAAATTTTAGCTTATCCACCCAAACAAAATGTTGGTTGGTTGGGCAGGAAGTCTAATATTTCATTAAGATCCTTTAAAACAAAACACACACACAAAAAAAACCCCTACATCCTGGCAAAGTGAAGATGGTAACAGTCCCAGCTACAGCCCTGTGAAATGGGAATTAAAACTTGCAGCGTTACTTACCCCAGCCTTCCCAGCATTTCCAGCTCTGGAACTTGTGGTCCATATGTCTCCACTTGCAGAGGCTGATACTCGTACAAAGCTTCCTCTAGCTTTTGGATGGGAGCTAACGAAATATGCTGACCCTGTTAAAGAAAAGAAAATATATGGTAAAAATTGCTACAGAGCAGGTCAAGGTTTTGTTTAGACTTCTTTTTTAGATGCTCTGCTAGAACAAGTGTACACCATAAAGCTGGTCTGGACAAAGACCATTCCCATTAAGGACATGCTGTCTACCACACCACTCATTTCTTTAAAGATTTAAACTTTTTACTGTGATCTACAGTTCAGAATTAATGTTTCATTAGCTGTAACTATTTGGACATGGTAGGAAAAAAAAAAAGGAAAGTTTTACTGAAGGCAAGCTTAGTGTTAGAGAAAGCAGCTGCTTCCAGTGCCACTAGTAAAATTATTATTAGGTAAAAATTTCATTTATCAGAAGTAATATCAAACAAATGTCTCTGAGCAAGGCTATTAGATTCTGTAATCAATGATTTCCTGAAAGCCCTAATTAGAAAGAGAAGCCACTTTCATTTCTCTCTGCAGGCTTTGTAAACTCCCATATATAATGGCCCTCAAGATACGACTTTTACAGTGCAATACAATTAATTCATTCAGTAAATTCCCATTTGTTTCATAACTAAAAATATAGAAACACACAAACATAAGATTTTAATTCCAGATGGTACTTTTGCAAGCCCTTCAGACCACTGAGAAACAGCGAGGCTTTTTTCACCCCCCCTCTCCAAGTCCCTATCACTCCGAGCTCTCACAAAACAGGAGACTTGTGGCTGGAAAGGAGGGGTCAGGAGGATATGAGATAGAGCCAAAGTTAACAGATGTTGCTGCATGACATTCTACACTGATTTGTTGATCTTTCACACAGTTTCAATTTTCTACTGTGTTCTATGGTGCTCACAAAAATTAGCAGCAGCAGCAAAAAAGACAGACCACGATGATCTCCCCCAAAACAGCCTGGCTTCCCCTCCAGCAACTGACCTTCACATCTGCGACACGCGGGAATTTGGGAAAGTAGCAGGATTGTTTGCATAGACATTTTGTCTGCAGCGGGAGATCGGAAGCTTTCCATGGTGTAATGCTCCCACTGGTGAGCACTTGCTCAGCTTCAGGTCCCGGGGGCCACTCGAAGTCTTTATCTACTCCCTCAACTGGGAGCTGAAGGCTCCTAGTGTGGGACACTGGGTTAAAATTAACTAAACGGGGGGAGAAATAGTCAGCAGAAAGGGAAAGCTGCTAATTAAATTTCTGGGTGAGGACAATGACCTTCCTGAAGCAGTAGCGTGGCTATTTTTGTTTAGAGAGCTGCAGAAAGTGGGTAAGAAAATTGAAGATGCAAGTCCTTGAGAAGTGCTATCACGGGGCTAGGCTGAAAAAGAAGCAGCTCAAGTCCTCCATTGAAAAGGCTTTGTGTTTGTGATGAGAAGAGAGAGTCGTGGCCTTTTTCTGTGCTACTGATGAGCCCGGAGGGGCTGCTGCTAGCGGTGGCTCCAGTGACAGTGCCTCAAAAGCAAAACGCGGTGGAGAAAGTTCCCAAGTCAGCCGTGAGTCACTCCAACTTCCAAAGCTACAGCACGCAGCTGCTTCTACGCCCCAAGCTGTTGCTGCAACATTAAAACCAGGCGACCACTCTTTTAAAAAGTAGGGAAAGAAAGGATAAAAATTCAGCATTGATACTGCTCCGTGATATTTTAAAGGTCTCTTTATATTGCTAGACATTGTAGCTTTACAATCTATTCACGCTCACGAAAATATTAAACTTTGTAGCTACCCTGATGTGGGCACGCAACAGCCAGTGTTAAGAGATGAATGCTTGAATAAGACTTTTAGATTTACTTAAATAAGATTTAAAGCTTTGACCAACTTCGCATCTCTGACCGAACCGAAGGGAAAAGATGCCTCATCATTTTATATGCGAACACCCTCATCTGGTGAGTGAAAAGCCTCAGTCTTTCCAAATCCAGAGGAATTTTGTTCCAGCCATAGAAAAGAAAATTCAGTTTCAGGCAAAGATCAAAACCATGATAAATATTTTTGGAAATTACTTGTGTGTGGAAAAAGGGAGCAGCTCAGATTGCAGGAGCCACATCTCTGGAGGGCATCACCAGAACAGCTGCTCGCTGTTAGCGGAGTTGCCATTGATGCATTCCTCACACTTTTTTAACGAGAGCAACTTCTGCTGACATTGGCCAAGGGACGCAGGAGGGCTCCCGACAAACGCACGGGGCTCATCGCCAGCCTCTTGCCCCGCCACCGCCTCTGTTGCTGCAGATGCCCGGCTCCGTCTGCGGACTCCTGGTAGGAGAGGATGAAAATATTTCGTTTGTCTTCCTCTGGGGCGTTCCCGAGGTGCCAGAGGCCAGAAGGGATGGTGATGGTTATTTACTTTCATGATGCCCAACTGGTAAACGCATGTGAGCTGCGTTTGGATGCTGGGAGGCTGGCTGGTCAGCGTGCCAACCGCACGGCAGGCACTGGGGTGTGCATTACAGGGAAAATTTAACATTTACCACTCCGTGAGGATGCCCCAGGACTGTCAGCTCAGGCAAAGCACCTTCTGCTGAAAGAAATCCAATCCAGACTGGGAGATTTCAGATCAGAAAGGTCCAGGCACATCCCCTGGGTTGGTTATTCCAACAGAGAATGATTTTTGCCATTAAACACTGGCAGCTCGTTTCTGGCTTATGGAGCTCAGTCTCAAGCAGGGTCTCTCTCCTTTGGCTCTGTTACACCCTGGACCAGGGTACAAGCATTAGGATCACTCTGTGCTTCTGCACGGCAAAACCACGGTGGTGCTTTGGGCCCAGCAGCAGATCCACACCTCAAGGAGGCCGCGCAGCTGGGACACAGCTCATTTGTTTTCTTTTCCCCAAATCACAGCTTCAGCTGATGGGCTTTGGCAAGGCGGATTAGATTCCACTTAGCAACGGGGGAAAAAAAACACGACTGGCTGCTGCTCCTGCCCTAGAGCTGTCTGGCCCTTAGGTGAAGGCTTTTTCCTACGAGCTGGCCTTTAGTCTTCCTTCAGCTGGGAGAGGGCTAGGTGGAAGCAGAGGAATTACAACACACGCTGCCAGATGAATGGGGCTGCATCTTGGTCAAACCCCGCGAGCACAGCAGCTCTGTCGATGCTCTGGGTAGGAGCTGGCCGTATGGAGGGCTAAGGTGCGTTTCCAGCAAACCTTGGTGAAGCTAAAAGGTTCAGTCTGAGCAATTTGTCCAGCTAAAAGCCATCTGACCAGCAGCATCTCCCTTCTGTGTCTGTGCTGTGGTCCCCAGCCACTTCAGAAGCGGCTGCTATACGGGGGAAGCTGTTGTGTAATTCGGAGACATCACATGAGACAATAACTATTACTTCGGCCTTACACAGCACTTTTCCACATCCAAAAAACATTTCACATCTATGAGGTAAGACTTATAAATTTTCTGTATTCCACCTAGACAGCCGGCCTTATCTCTTAGCCAGCCCTACCTCCTTCCAGCATTAGGAGACGTTTATTAGCACACTCAAACCGAGATGAAGGCGGCGGGTCCAAGCTCCTGCTTTTGCATTACTTTCTCCTGACAACCCTAAGATCTGACGCTGTGGTCACGGGTAAGTATTTCTAATTCCCCTCGGATGCTGTAATGTTTGTGTAAAAGAAACTGACAGCATCCAAATGGAGACAGAAAAGGTTTCCAAGAACACAGACAACAGATTTTCCTGCCCCTTCTCCCTCCCACTCCCTATCTTCATGGCATACAAGTGTTTTCTCTGGGATTATTTTAGGCACTGTAGCTGCCTATTGCATTTGGGAATGTATGGAACCACAAAAAAAAACACTGCTAATTAGAATGAAGGCATTTGCTTACCCGTAGAACTTTGTTTATTTAAAAGACTGCAGAGCAGTGGATTTGCGAGCAACTGATTTTCCATTCATGTACTGCATGGTTTTAGATTAAAGGAGTACAGGATTAAATTGGGGGGAGAGGAGGATGTCTTTGCATTACAAATAAAAGGGACGGAATAAAACGGACTGATTTACTTCTCCCTGAGATGCATCATTTGAGCTATCTCTCAGTGTAAATAGTAAGAAGTAGCCAATTTTTGTTTCAGACTGTGATGCAACATGGCATTAACTAAAAAAAAAAAAAAAAAAAAAAAAAAAAAAAAAAAGGATTATATGCACAGATGCGAAGAGCTGCCCTTGCAGTGACACTGAGCTTATTTTAAACAAAAAAGCAGTAAAATCCAATCAGGTCCTTTTAGGAAACATCTGAGCCACTTCAGGCTATTGGAGCACCAGAGCTGGTGTATCTGCACCTCTCACACAGAGGCTTGGTGAATGCCAGGTGTACCAGTGCTGGCTCACTAGCAGAAGGTTATTTTAGCACAGAGTGCAGAAATCCCAGCTCGAGGTGAAGCTTTGAGGCTTCCTCCCATCCTTTCGTCTCTCACTTTCCCTGCCTCCAAGACTACACAGCCTTCCTTCACCCCCGTCCCTCTGCAGCAAGAAGAAAAACAACCAGCAGCCTTCTCAGAAATCTCCAGTGCCAAGGAGGAGGGGAAAGGAGAATGACACCACCAAAAATGCACTAGTAGGGGAAAGAGGAGGAACAGCTATGCCACAAAAACATCCCCAGGCAAGAGACAGAAGCCAGAGATTGGGGTCATTAAAACATGCCCAGACAATGCCTGTTTCTGTGCTGGAGGTGGCTGGACCAGACGATGCAGCTGATCTTTTTGCTTTTTTCATTTCTCTGCGCTCAGGAACTTACCCAGGTCTGCTATCACCGCACCGAGAGATCACACCACATGCTGGATAACAGAAGTAGTATTTACGTGCTACGTCTCCCGAAGTCAGTTTGCAGCAGTGCTGTCTCTGGGGGTAATGCTTTTCACCTTCAGGTCGCACTCCCTGCACAGCCAGAAAAGAAGAAACTGCGCCCAGCACAGTGCCAGGACATAGCCCTGCTAAAACACATCCCAAACGTCAGCTCTATTGCTGCGGGGAGGGTAACGAAGGCCCTTCTTCATACACTGTCACTCGGGTTTGCAATTACCCAGTGTTTACCAGTGGATGTTAGAACAACACTACAGATGCCTTGTATTTTTTTACTATAATCCCTCTTAGAAAACCATCTTACTTCTAAGTTCACAACAGAACTCAGGTGTTGGAAAGATATCTTCGTGGTAACAGAATTTCTTAGAGAACAATCTTGATGCAAATGCCCCAAGCACTCGGAGCCAAAAGCTGTTTCCTCAGTTCCCACCCTCCCCACTCACTATTGACAAACCCGTGTCAGCGGTGCTAATATGGCTATCTGATTCTGATTAACTACTTTGTTTGACTACAGTAATACTCAGGAAAAGGAGAAGGAAACTGATAGATTTGGAGGGCTTGGTTAATATTATTTTAACCTTTACCCTCCCTGTCTTCCACAGCTTTTTTAAATAAACAAGAAAAATGTCAAACTAAAATGCATAATTCCATTCCCTAGCCTAAAATTCCTGTGCCACTGAGGTTTTTTCCAAGCACTTAAATATCTGAAACCAACTGCTCTTACTTCTGCTTTTGAAAACCAACAACAAATCTGATTTCTTTACACAATTACTAAAAGTACTGCGGGAATATCCCAGTAACTAAGCAGAAAAAGAACAAACGATCTGACGCAGAAACCATCAGGATCAATTTCAGCCTGCCTATCGATCTCAATGACAGAATCCGACCACATGTGGCAGGGCGAAGATAAAAGATTCACACCCCACTTCTCCTGGGGGTAGATGATTTCAGATGCTTCTTACCACCCTCACTAGGTTTAGGGTTTTTCCCCCCACAGTAAATTGAATTTTCAAAGCCAAAATGGATTTAAAAAATGTGTTTTCTTTATGAATGGCAAAAATATAGCAAGAGATCAACAGCACCGAAGAAGTTGTTAACAAAGAGACGGTCACATATGTGGTCTGTTACACGAAAACCTGTATCTGGGAAATTAACCACATCTAGGCATGTGCTCAGCAATACTTGCCTCCAAAATTTTCCTTTTACAACTTTCTGACATAAATAATTACCTGACCAGACTTATCTTTAAGCTCCTGCCAAAAAGCCGCATTTCTCTAATCTCTCAGCAGAAAGCCTACGTCCATCAGACACACTGAAAGAGAATTCAGCTGGTTTGGTGCCAGTAGCAGGATTTAGTGACTGCTCTTTACAGAAAAGTCTTTTGCCCTTTCTTCACATCAGTGGATGACACTGCCTGTTTGCCTCTGTCGTCTCCCAGCGAGCTGTCGAAGCGCGGTTATGATTCAGGGCATAGTCTGGATGTTTGCAGGGCCGAGTCACACGCTCGTTTTCGGCAGAGACTCCAGAGCTCTGCCAAGCTTTCCTCAAAATCTCCGGCACCGTTCAAAGGACGGCACCGTACACAAGACAGCACCGTTTCTGAAAACAGAGAATTAAAACACAGCAGCATTTTCACACAAGTAATGAGCCCACATGCCATCCCCTGGTTTTCAGGGCTCATTTCACAATCTTGCTCCCAACTCGGCCTCAGCTCCTGCACACTTACTCCGTGGTTTGCAGTGCAGTGTGCTGCAAGCAGAAGCTCAGCCTCCTCTGAGCCTTCTGCCCTGGCCCTCAGAGCCCTGCCTTGCACGATTCCTCTGCCTTGCACCATTCCTCGTTGGCTCTCCCAGCTGGACCGAAGAGCCATGCCCAAACCAGCTGCTGTGAGGGACACAGGTACCTGGCAGATGTGAGTGCAAACCTCACCATCAGCTCATCTCTTTTTTTTCCTACAGTGGCTTCGGTGCTCAACATGGCCCTTTTCAGGGTACACCTGCATCTTCTTTCTATTTTTTGTCGAGCGGCTTCACTAAGGGTGACTCAGAGTCCACGTTCAGCTCAGTTTGTTGTGCTGTTTCCCAGCGTGCTCTGTCAGTATTACAGCATTAGGCAGAATTAAGGAAACTTTTGTTGCATTGCTACCATCAGACTTCTGGAGCCTTGATCATTTTGATTTGGCTCTCAACGAAGCATAAGCTCTGCAGCAGCCAGTCTTATTACAGGATTATAGGCCTTAATATAATACGGTTTTAAATGCCCACATTAGGGGCCTAATTTTTCAAGGGATGTGAAACAGAAATCAATTTGACAAATGCCACTTCGTGTATCACAACAAACAACATTTAGAGAGTGACAGGCATCCCAGCAGAGATCAGAGCACAGCAATAGCCGTGCATCGCTCACCAACCAGCAGCAATTGTTTGAGTCTTCATACAGCTGAACCTGCTGGTGCTCCTGTCGTGGTGCAGGAAAGCCGGGTGTTATGCTGATACGACTCCTCGATTATGCAAGAAAATAATTTAGGAATTCCTGGAGAACAATGGAACTTGCAAAACTTCACTGCTTTATTGGTGAACCTGGCAGGAGCTGACAAACAATGATGCATCGTTGTACCCACTGCCTGCTCTTCCCTAGGATTCCCTAAAGCAGCTCCCCCCAACCCAAATATCCACAGCTAGACAATATCATTCTTAAGGAATGTAGAGTCTGATGGATGATTTAAAAAAGAAAGACTGCTTAAACTAACAAAACCGAACAGCAAGCTGACCTCAGTCTACAGAGGATGAGAAATTCCGTGTGTGAAAATCAGAGACATATTCCCTATTTCACTGAGCATACAGCCTAGACCCAGATAAATGTTGATAAAGATGCAGAACACCCCAACCAGAATGGCTTGTCTGACTGATAAAGAAATAAAGTGAGATTCCTTGAATAGCTAGATTTTAAGGAGGGACTGCTAAAATGTGATAAAACTCTGGCAGTAGGAAGCATGGAAGTTTTTAAAGCCATGGGGACAAAATAAAGGAATAAAATATGAAACGGACAACAAAGGCAAATGAAAAGAAAAATGTGAAAATAGGAAAAACAGAAGGAGAGAAAGTCAGAATGAATTATCAGGAATAGGCAAAGAGATAAAAAGGAGGCATTTAGAATAACTCTAGTCCAGAAAAACGAAGAGAGCATCACCAGGCACTTGCAGTACATGAGACTTCTTGCATAGTATTTGTGGACTGTTTACTATAAATTTAAATGCAACCTGAAACCTGTTAGCAACATATTTGGAAATTATCACTTCTAGAATAAGGTGGAAAGTAGTTTATTTCTAGCCTTTTTTTCCTCATTTGCATGCAGAGAGAACAAGTAAACGTGAGCTGATTATCGTGGTGACAGGAAGAGACACTGCAAATCTAACACAGCTCGTGCACTGCTTTGAAAATACACGTTAATTTTGTCAAACTAAATGAAACACTCCCTGGGGTAGAAGCAACTGTGTTTTTCACAGATCCTCACAAAACATGCTTTTTGTCCTTCCAGAGAGGTTTAGTTTTTTTTTTTTCCATGCAAGTTTTCTCTCTGTTTTAATTGCCTACATCAAAACGATGCTCACACCTGAATTGTAGACACATGACAGCTTTCCAAGTGGTGCACCCTTCCAACAGCACCTGAATTTTAGCAGTACAGGACAGGATATCCGGAAATTCAGAGGATCAAATTCTGTTTGCAGATCCCCAGGGAGCTGAAGAAAGACCCCTCCGTGCACCCAAGCCCTGCCACGGCCCCACCGCATCGCTGTGCTTACAGGGTCTGCGGCTGCATCGCCCCTTGAAGCACAATAACCAGAAACATCTAAAGCATCCATAGCACAAGCAAAAAAGGAACGGTTCCTGCTGGGAAAAATCTACAATCTCACTTCAGAGAAAAATAGAAGCTGGCAGCAAAACTGCAATATAATCGCACATTTTTTTCCACTTAGTCCCAGAAAAAATCCTATTTATCTGTTTAGAATATAAGGAGATGCTTCATCTGTTTTACCTCATTCGCTGGCTCCTTCATGAGCCCTTTTGCTAAAACACTTGTATTCGAGTACAAAAAAAAAAAGGCAAGTGTCGCCACACATTCTGAAAGAGGAGACTGCTGTGAAAGCAACTGCAGCACAAACATCAGGTTTCGAGCAAGTTACAGAGAGGCTGCATGAGTATTTCCTGCTACAGGCTTGTAAAAAGACAGCTCTGCCTTAAAAACAACACTTCCATTGTAGAAAGGGAGATAAGCTCGGACAAATACTGGATGAACCCACATCAGCAGAATGCCCTGAAATGTAGTGATATACCATGCAGAAGGAAATGGCCCAAAAGCACTGTAGTTTTTTGCTGCAATCATAGTTACTGTTTTGCTGCTGTAGTTACTTCTTACTTCTCGGTGAAAAAACACAAACGAGCTGTAATCCAAGAAAAAGGAAGCCCCAAGAACAGGCATTAAAAGCATTTGTTAATCAAAGGACTAAACATATAGGAAAGTTTTCATTTCTTTGACTTTCATATGTCATTTCCATACAGGAAAATAAACATGAAGCTCTCCACAGATGATGCAAATGCCTTACCCTGGCTCAGGACAGCTGCTTTTCTGAGAAACAAACCAAACCAAGCTGATAATTTGAATTCCCTTAAAACTCTAAATATTAGGTCAAGTAAAGCAAAGTAGAGCTTACAGTACGGTTTAGCAAGCCATGCCTAATAGCTTTATGCACTTAAAAATTTTAATATAATTAACTTTACCTGTTAAGCATACAGAAGAGAAAAAAATACAAACTTATTTTCTCCTAAACCCTGAATTATCAAGTCCAAATCCCTATACAAGAAGTAATAAAAATAGTTTGGTTTCTGGTAGCAATAACAAAAATGAGGGCAAGATTAATTCTTACACTTTTATGGCAAACAATCTAAAGCAGATGTTTGAGAATAAAAGCGAGATGTCAAAGTAGTTAATAAGAGTTTTTCAAAACCAAACACAACAAGACAACTTGCAGCTTTATGTGCTTACATAAAACTCTAAATCATCTCAGCCAGCTTCCACCGTTAGCCCTTCTCTATTCTCTGGAGCATCACAATACCCCAAAAATGCTATATTCAAGTCTAAATCACTACAGATCTACACCTTCCTAAGGTACAAGGCTGCAACTGAGCTTTGCTGATTAGAGATCAACTGCTGAATCAGGGCCTCTGTGAGCAGGAATACACTTCCATCATTTGAATCATCACAATATCCAGAATAACATTCCTAAAGTTTAAGAGAACAGATTTTAAATAGATCTTTCAAAGTCCAGCTCGTATTTACATTTCCTCTAGAATACTCAGTTTTAAGACAGAGATCAAACTTCACATTGTAAGGTCAAAAATCAACATAAGCGTTCCTTAGAATCAGACTTCAAATATCTATTTGAAGTTATCCACACTTTGTTTGCGAGTTCAAAGAATTGCTGATCATAAAGCAAACTTGAAGATATTAAATCTTCTAAGTACAAATTTCACAAAAGACAATGCGTGCATGCAGGAGAATTGAGCCCTTCCACATTTAATATGGCAAAAGTTTGTGTAAGGTAACCATAAGCACACCCTTTTCAAATGAAACTAGCTTTTATTGTGAACACGAAAGACACTGTGTTAACTTAAAACACCGTTCACTTAGATGTGCTTTCCAAAACGCCTTAAGCGGGATTATATTGATTTAAATAAAGTAAATTAGGCAAGTTTTTGCACTCCAGCTTCCCACACAAATAGGATTTGCCAAGCCTTTTGAGTCTAATCAGTGGTACAATCACACAGGTACACAAGAGACTGACTAAGCACGCGCACACACTCCTGGACTCACCAGCACGAGCTGCTTTTGGGCCAACTACGAAGAGCTGCCTCGTAAAGCGGTCAGCCTAAATCCTCCATCTACCTGGAAGCCATCCATCCAGCAACACTGGGCTACTGCGCATCTGCATCGCCGTTCCACTTCATTACATGAAACACTAACCCCTTCTTGCAGGCATGGGGGTAACTGATACCGTATCAGTGAAGTCCATGGGAGCAGATCAGAAAGCATAGAGTTCATATGAACAATAATATTTTGTTGCATTTCCTTTCCCAAGTGCAGGCAGTCAGGGGGGTATTCTCCTCCTTCTCCCCAGCCACCTTCACTGCTGGGCTATAACTACGTTAATTCTCTCATGCCAAGGCAAGCTGTTCAAGAAGCTTTCAGCACGTTGGGCTTGATAATACAGGGTGGGATTTTTCTTATTTTTTTTTTTTTTTTTTATTTAAGCGGCCAAGATTTAACAAAAGAGAGAAAGGTAAGACGTGCAACTCTCACAAAAATTATATTTTCAGCAAGAGATGGCAAGTCCGTACCTAAAAGCTTTTAAAAGAACCCAAACAGCTTAAATCACCACCAGCCTAAACAGCTTTGTCCTAGAGCTCTGGACGTAAACTTTTACCAACCAATAATAAAGTGAAAACCATGGTTTTGCCTTCGGTTTCACATTAATCCCGGGTCACAGTTAAACCACAACACCGCGTCAACTTTTCTCTCCTGTCTCCTTTTCACAGCCGTCGCTGTGTTGTAGAAACACTCATTGCTAGGATGGAGCATTGGCACCTGGCATGTTAGAGGTCTAGAAGGAAAAAAAGACTGCCAGAGCTTAAAAGCAGCTCACCTTACGCAGCTGCCTAATCCCCAGCCTCAGCTACACGAGCGGCCGTGCCAGCCAGCTCCAGGCCATTAGCAGAAGCAGGGAGTTGCAGCGGCTGTTTGTGCTATTGAGAGGAGGAAATTCAGACTTTGTTCACTCTTTCCTATCTTAGATTTAAACCAATACCAAAAGGCAAGCGTTCAGTGATACAAAGCGCACCCTATAACTCATACAGCCAGCTGACTCACAGCAAATCGGCAGTCCAGCCAGGATAATGCATCACAGAATGTACCTACATTTGTTTCTGTCAAGGGTTACAGTTTGCTTTTAATCATTTGCAATGCCTCGCAATGTACTTGGATGTGTATACTGTACATACACACAGAAGGTTTAGTTTAAAAAAACGAGTCTCAGTAATTAGGGACCTGATTGCAGTGCTCAGATACGGCATTTTCAAGTGAGATGCTTTTTTGCTCACGGGTGTTTGTTACATATGTATTCACACACAAATAATCAAGCACGAGAGTTGAACGGCTCTTAACAAATGCCATCACTGCACGTTTTGCAAGACTAACACCCGATCGTGTGTGGATTTACGTGCAGGTTTCATTTACAGGCACACCGAGCCAACAAATCTATTTGCTATAAGGGAATTTCATCAGACACCTATTTGGCGCTTAGGCACGGGCTCAGCAGCGTTGGATCCAGCTCCGAAAACCACCCAGCTTTAAGCACCGGGGCAGCCTCTCGAGGCGAAAGGAGCAGCCCCACAGCGGTCTCTTTGTCTGGATGGCGGCCGGCGAGTCCGGTCCGACAACGCCCAGCAAGCCCAAACGTGACTGCGCAAACCGAGCCCATCCGTTTCGCTGCAATTACCTGTGGCAATAAACACAATGGCCTAGGAAGCTGAGGCTTGCAGAAACAGGCCTCGGGAGAAGCAGCCGGCGCCCTGACAACCCCGACCTCGGCTCCGTGTCCTCCGGCAGCTCGCAGTCGGGGCCCGGCCACCGGCACCTGCCGCGGCCCAGCCCATGGCGGAGCCGCCATCGTCCCTCAGCACACCATGGGGACTAGGCCGTGGCGAGGACGAGTACAGGAGCAGGGAGCACACACTTGCCTCGTTTTACAACATATACTTAAGGGATTTCTGGGTCAGGGCCAGGATGAGCCCTATATTCTATGTGATCAAGCGCCTCTTTCAGTTTGGGGTCATAATTTTAACATGGCTATCTCGGTGATAACGGTAGCTAGTCCACGAGGGCAGGCTTTTGTTCAGTACTCAGGAAATGCATAGTAAGATGAATTTTACCAGATTACTGAGCCATTTTTGAAGCAAACACCCATTGGCCTAAGGATTTAAAAAGACAATATTTAAATGAATGCTTGACCATGCCTCTAACTGAAGGCAGGCATCAAGAGACTAATACAACGTAAGAGATTTAAAGAAGTATACAGGGCTTCCAAGTACTCTTTTCAAGAGTCGTTTTTTAAAAAATACTATATTTATTTATTTACATAAAACATCTTAATTTTTATTATCTAAGCCCCAATTCCCTGGCCTGCACAAACTGAGAAAATAGTCCCACCAGGGACTACGGATAATTGGGCCCATTACTCATAACAAATAGATTGAGCATCCTCAAGAAGCTAATTTACAGAGATAGTTTCCAAATTTCTCTAATCACGTCTTTAAAACGTTAAAAGGAAGACAAACAGTTATAAATCATGCAAACACACAGCCTCAGTGATCCATACCATTTTAAGAAGTAGACCATAGAAGCCGTTCACTGTCATAGCCACTGAAGTAATTGTATTTACTTCAGTGTCTTATTTGAATAAATCATATCTCAGCATTTGGCAGTACACTTGACATTTGCCTTTACAGTAAAAGAAAAAATTGCAAAATGCAATGCAGACAAACCACAATCCTCTGTAAATTGGTGTTTGGGGGCATCAATATGGGATGCATCTAATCACATGAAAACAATAGAAGAAAACTTGCTTTCTTTCAAAATCCACCTCAGATTTCTTTAATTTCTGTATTTACTAAACTGTATAAACAGAAAAACAGTGGCTCAATGCAATCAGTACAGTTCCATTTAAAGAATAACACATCACAGCACTCTTAAGTCTTTTTGGAAATACCTCTGCTGCTCAGAAGCACTGGCCTTCCACCAGTTGCTGCTCCACATGCTATTGCCAATCAGCTGCATTTGCTGTAGCGCATTCCAAAGTTTACTAATTAATCTCTGCACTAAACCCCACCAATGGCTGGTTGCCATTTGAAATGATCATCATCTTTTATTTAAAGACATAGTGACCCTATGGGCTAACTCAGACCTTATTTGAAAGCAAGGTGCTGCAAGTTTCAGGTAACTGGATCCACTTCAGTATCAATATCAAATATGATGTTTTTTCTACTGGACAGAGAAAACCTCTTGATATGATTGTTACTAGTTTGACTGCCTATACTAGACATACTATGTTATTTCAACATTAACTGAATTGAGAAAAATCTCATACTTTCATCTAGGAGTGACATTCAGCAGAGGGTACGAGATGCAAACTCCTGGAAGAGAGCACTCCTCTCTTGCAAAACAATCTATGTGTTTTGAAGTCATGTGTTTTAATGATTTCAGCTTATTGCTACATTTCATATGAGGTTTTAAATATTGATTTCACACAGTCCAACCACTCGCACTATTGTTGTAGGCTGCTCTCATTCAGCAGTGCATGCGAGCTCTGTGACCTTCACAATGACCTCTGCAAAAGCAGTTGTGCATTTTAGTGTGGTGTAAATCCTCACAGACAAGTCGAACCTGTTCTTTTTGGCATCCAGCCCTTTAGATGAATACTCTGCTGAGATTTATTATGAAAGGGGAATGAAGGGGCATTATTGCACAACAGCCATCCCTCTCATACAGAGAAGTTCTATCTTTTACAACTTCTAAAGGCTTTTAAATAAGCAGATCCTCTTAATTACACAAATCCTTCTTTCTTCTCACCAATTTTCTGCAATTAAAATTCACTGTGATTTACAAAAATGTAGACGTGCCCAGAAAAAGCATGTGTGCTAAGGTGTTTTATATTATCATTAATAAGTAATATTCATACTTCCTGTTACTATACACGAGGGATTAGTGTTTCCTAGCACGCCATTCAGTTACAACACTGAAGTATTATTCCACATTGTAGCAACATACACTGCCCTAAAAGGGTCCATTAATTATTTTTGTAATGCCATGAAGTTGCTGCAGGATATTAGACTGTCTCCCTAAGAAATACACTCCAATAGTAAAATGATGAATGACAACATTTGCAGATTTTTAATTAGATTCCAGAGGAGTAAGAAAACTTTGTCAAAGTTATTTTCCATGGCCTTAGTTTAATACTTTGCATGTCCTTATGCAAAATAAAAATAAAAATAATAAAAAAAATAATCAAGATTAATTGAATTAAAAATACAAAAGTATATAACGAGCGGCAGATTTTATCAATTCAATCAATTTGCTGTAACGGTCAGAGTATTAACCATATCATCCACATTATCCACATTCCTTATGGTTTCCTAATTAATTCTTCAACAAAAGTTGTCGTAATAGGGAAGCTAGGGAAACCAAAACAAAAAACACTCAAATAAACTTCTATTCATACTCTAGTCCAAAAATTCAAGTTCAGACCGGCTTTATCTGACAGTCGGTTGGTATCAACTGGAAATGAAGAACTTTGATCGAAACAAACGCCCCCTGATCTAAATCTCTCAGTTCCCCTGAAAAGCTCCTTTCCTCTGCCAAGTGACAATGCACACAGACATACCTCAGACTGGAAAAACAGGGAACTGCTGTATCCCTCTCCCGGTCTCACACACACATTAACCCATGGGCTATGTCAGGTATAGGATCTCTCTTCCATTCCTCTAGTCTCAGCTGGCCATTCCTTAGCTTTCTTGCTCCTCCTTTTCTGCCAGCAAAATCAATGACAATGCATGATAGCGAAGACTTCCCGATATAAGTAAAAAGTACATTGTCACCCCACCTTTCCCAGGTCCATATTGCATTTTCACTGTTGCAGAGCTACAGACAGAGGTTTCCCTAACAGAAAATACAGCAACAATTTTTACCATCTAAATTCACTTCCTATCTGTAGGACCTCAGCTGCTACCTCAAGCACAGTCCACTCAGTGGTTTCTAAACCTGATACTGCCACTAAGACGGATCAGAGATGGCCTGAAAATAAAAGATGACAAACCAACGTGATCATGAGGTGTTGTATTTAACAATTACATATCCTGAGTTCTAACAAGACTTCTTCCTAATGAAGGAATTTCACATTTTGAAAAGCTGCAGTTGCCAGGTACTCTTCATAAATAAAAACAAAAATGCAGCTATGTTTATACCTTGTTCTTCACGACCAACAGAACAGGACAGATACCACCACCATTTTATTTCTGGCCATTAAAAATAAATAAATAAATAAATAAATCCCAAGGTTTTCGATCAGGTGATTAACAGACTTATGAATGACAAGGTTGTACCTGGCAAACCAGCTACAAAGAAAGTTGCTTACGTGGAGCTTAAAAGCAACCTACAGCTAAATGGATACAACACTCGTCAGGAATACTTTTGATGCTCTAAGAGTGAAGTATTTGTTTAATTTTGTATATCAAATTCAATTAACTAACCACATACAAGTTAGGTTAAAAATTAGCATTAAACAAATGCTATACACAATGCTATCAGTAAAACTGAACTAATACAACACTGTGCTTTAGTATATATTGCACCTTCAAGGTGTTTTTTATCCCTTATTCCAAACAGATTTTAGAATTGCTTAATTTGAGAGAAATTCTTGGCCTAATCCTGTCTAGGCTTCAGAACCTACATAGGATAAAATGGGTATTCAAGCTCAAAGTATCATCCCACAAAGAGATACATACGGTGAACAAATGAAAACTGAATGGTTGAAGATAAAGGAGGCAGACAGTTTCCACTGTAATCCCCTGAACATCATCAAACCAGCTCTCAAACCAAGCCATCTTCCTCTCCCCACACAATGAATAAAACCCTAATAATGCTCCAGTGGGAACAAATGCAAAAGGGAATCCTTGGTATGCAGGCACAGCCAACACAGTGCCAACAGACACTAAGCACCAGGATATAGATGTTGAAGATCTATGCCAAGTTCTCTTCTATCAAGCAGACAACAAAGTAGCCCTCCAACTCTGTGTTACAGCGTCCATGTGGCTGGTGGGAAATCCTTACAACAAAGCTCCTCAGCTTATCCCTTTTCTGGATTGTAGTCATGAGCTGGCTCAAATCCTGCTCCAAATGAAAGCAGACTGCCAGCATCCAGTGCATGCCACTTCCAGCATCCTTACCACCAACCTCTTGAAACTGCTTACTCGGTGGAAAGACAGAAGCTTCTTTGAACATTTACTAATTGATTATTCACCAAACTTCACTTGTCTAAACTCAAAGGGCCTAGTGCATGGCAGCACTACAAGCTGGGCATCTTTACATACACCCTTGGGACACACGTGGCTTTTCTTTTTATGCTAGCCACGTTCACGTGCCCACAGGTACACAAACACGGGCAGCCCCGAGCCCTGGCGCCAAAGACCGCCTAAGGATGGCGAGGCTCAGATGCCTGCATCGATCCCGGTTAGATCTGTCAGCGAGTCTACGCAGCACAGAGCACGAGGTCTTGTTTACTTGAGTACTGCTTATGACAGTCTCACAGAGGATCACATTTCTGTGGTTCTCGTTCTGTGCTTTGGAGAAGAGAGTGCCACTGCATTTATTGATGCCTCTCTTTCAAGAGATGAAACAGGAGAGCAGACCTCAGACCTAACAATGCGTGGTTCTTTGTTCCTGTCGGCAGCCCGCCATTCTAAACTCTTTCTCCCTCCATCCTACTCACCTGTGCTTCCTTTTTCCATCGTTTTCCAACAATTCCCAATGCCCAACCTTTAAACGTACTGTCTGCCTTGTCCAGGATCTACTTTACCGTCCCACAATAACACCCGAATCATTCTACTTACACAAACCCATCATTTCATTTCCTCGTAATCCTGGCAAATGTTGCAAGTCCCAGTGTCCTGGCCTCCATCCAGCTAATTTAGATGGATGGTTCCACATGTGCTCTCTGTCCCTCCGCTTCCTGCCCATACCACTGCGCGCATTTGTCTGAGGGAGTCAGAGCAGGTTTCTTTGTTTCCACGACATTTCCAATGATTTTATATTCTAAAGGAGAGCCTGTATAAAGGACAACATTTACACAGTGATAGTATCCTCTTGGCACGAGGCAGGGGATGTTACTGCTCTGCTACACATCCTGCTGGAGTTATAATGCGTGCCACAAGGCATGCCTGGCCCTCCTGTTTCCCCAAAATACCAAGTTACCTGTGAGGCAACTGGAACAATAAACTCCAATAGTCAATTCTCCACTCTGATATACTCCGTATCTACATTTTTCTTCTTTAGAAGAAGTTAAGAAGAATAAAGACAAGCCATGCTTTCAGAGATCAGTGCACTTCTTCATGAGGATGACTTCTTCCATTAGTGTCCGCTGCTGACAATATTCCTTTCCAGCAACACCCGACTGACACACTGAATCCAGACTAGGTATGTATGGGGAAATTCACCTTTTCATGCCCAACACTGATTGCCTAAAACAATATTCCCTTCTCCCACCCTCTGCACCTGAACAAACATTCTTCGGGAAGTTCTTATTGAAGTCTTCTTGGTAGAGAACGTTGTCTCTTTGATCCAAAATATCTTTCACTGCAAGTGCCCTAGTACAATGAGTGCACCTTGGATGACTACCGACTATTGAAAACTAACACCCTCAACGCACCTTTGAAACACGGCTTTATTTTTAAATGTACTTTTAATTTGCGTAAATTTGCTATTTTAAAGCTTAAAAGTTGACTCCTTCGAGACCTTGTAGCAAGCACTCATCTGTCCGCTGCGTTCATTTAGGTCCAAGTATGGATGTGGAGAGAAGGTGGTTAACACACACGCACACCCAGCATGACCTTAATCAACACGCTGAACGTTTTTCCTTCTTGTAGAGGATTAATATATTAATAACAGTGGGGTATCTCGTAACAGGGATTTAATCAAAACAGAAGATGCTGTGGGGAATAGAGGTCCTGCACATCCGCCCCTGCCCACAGCCAGAACCCTTGGTAAGAAGTACATGGGGCGTCACGTTCAAAACCATCTACGCGTGCCCACAATCCTGCTGCTCTTGGAGACCACACTTCTCACACGGGAACTCATCCAGCCAGAGGACTGCCAAAACGCTTGTTGTCCTGGTTTCGGCTGAGAATTAATTTCCTTCATAGTAGCTGGTGTGAGGCTATGGTTTGGATTTGGGATGAAAATAATGTTGATACCACACTGTTTTAGCTGTCACAGAGCAGTGCTTACACACTGCTGAGGGCTTTTCTGCTTGTCATACTGCCTGCCAGGGGTGCACAAGGAGCTGGGAGGGGACACAGCCAGGACAGCTGACACAGACTGGCCAAAGGGATGTCCCACACCATATGGCTTTTTTTTTTTGTGCTCAGCAATAAAACTTTGGGGGATTGGCCGGGGGGGGCTTCTGTTTCTCAAGGACAGGCTGAG
Source organism: Aythya marila (assembly GCF_965140915.1). NCBI lineage: Eukaryota > Metazoa > Chordata > Aves > Anseriformes > Anatidae > Aythya > Aythya marila. Next base: position 6,089,304 of record NC_139046.1, on the reverse strand, counting down.
CATTGGTCAGCTGGTGGCGAGCAATTGCACTGTGCATCACTTGTTTGGGTTTGTTTTGCTTTCTTTGCCCTTCTTTCTTATTAACCTGTCCTTATCTCAACACATGAGTTCTCACACTTCTTGTTTTTTCAGTTCTCTGCTGAAGAGGACTCTCCAGTTCTCAGAATTACTGCACCAGGACTGAGTTGTGAACTACCCACCACATCTCCTCTGGTGACCTTCTCCCACTGCAATCACTACTCTTGGCCCTCCTTGCATGATGTTTTAACTCTGGCAAGAATTTCAAAGCCAGATGGAGGCTGTACTTACCCAAAACTTGTCTGAAGAAGACCCTGAGAAGAGGTAAAGAAGAAAATATAGGCTTACAGGAGATCTTCTAACCATGCTGCAAGGCAAATAGGCTTCATGACAGTTCTGGTTCACTAAGAAATGGAGTAGCCAAGAATAAAAGTGATCTGTGAGATAAGTCTGCACACACGTGCCTACCAGGCGAGCGTCTCAAAACCAGACACAATCCAACTGACAGCTGACTCGGAGGAATCTGCAAGCCCATTAGCCCAGCTCTGCCATCCCAGACCACCAGCCCCCCATCAGGTAAACAACAGAGAGGATCAAGGAGCGACACAAGACTGCTTTGATCAGCAGCAACAGAAGGCAAGATTAAAAGCAAACCTGTAGTGTTTTCACAAATGCAGACAAGCGCTAAGAAAATGGGATCATGGCAGGAAGATCACACGTTCTGTGCACAAACACCAATTCACTCCTCTAGCTTGCCTAAATGGCTCCAAATCCTTCTTTGCTCTTACGACAGTTCCTTAAATACTCGGATTTCTCTCTTTAAATGAATTTTCCTCTCTAGGAAAAAAGGACTCCAACGAGTCCTTTTATCAGTTGAATATATTCCACATCTAGTCTGTGGACTGGAGACAGACTATCAAAGATTTGCAGAAGAAATCAATTCTTTCATTGTTAAGCAACAATTAGGGCGTCTGGACTATTTCTCTAGATCTAAATCCTAAAATACTTCGTTCTGTGAAGTCCTCTTACCTAGTCATCTCCAAGAACATAACAAGTTTCTACAAGGAGGCAGAGAACAACCTGCTTTCTGCATCTATGGACTGCCATCACATCAAGGAAGCACACGGTTACAAAGCTCTCCCTAAAATGTAAAAGCAAAGGCAGTGAGGCACTGTCAGAGACTGCTGGGGAGCCTCCATCTTAGGAAGCCTCTAGGAAAGGATCAGCCAAGTCCCTGGCAGGACGAGCTGAAGCCTCACTGATGCTGCCTCAGAGCAGGGGCAAGGCCTCGTGACCTTGAGCCCCCCACCCAACACTATGATTATCCAATTCCCCAAATAACCACTGCAATTTTGGCAAACTTGCTTATTTTATTCATTTTTGCTTCCCTGATCTAGAAGTCCACTCTTTCAGAGGAACTTTGGCCTTTCTTGACTTTCAGTATCACATCTACCAAGATACAACAGGACAGGTTATGCTCATGCTTTGAGACAAGGAAGGTATTTACTTCTGTTCCTGCCTATCCCTACCTTCTGGGATGTTGACTTTTAAACAGTGCACCAAGCACCACTATTTAACAATTTTTTTGCTTCAAAAAATGTAGTTCGGTAACTTTGCACCATTCTCTTAGCACAAACTTTAATATTGAACATTCGTGATGTATGCAACTCTCTCGGCCAAAGCAGAGCATCAAGAGGGCATATATGTACTAAATTGTATCTTGTTAAAAAGAACAGCAGCACCAAAAAAGTTATATTGGAACAATCTATAAATGTGTTTACATTATATGAATGATTTGCTGTTCCTTCACAAGGCATGTAGGAAGTCAGCACTTCTCAAACGTGTAAAGTATTTCCATGTGCTTAAAGCATGATCTTTCCAAAACAAACAATGATTGAGAAATTTTTTATTATTCTTTATTTCCCTGCCAGCTGTTTTTTTGGACTCTCCTCTCAGCCACCTTCTTTCTTTCAGTCAGATCTCTCCTTATTGCTCACAGTAACACCTACTCAAGCAATAGCATTTTCAGAGCTATGTACAGCTCAGAAATGGGAAGATCTCCGCCTGATTTAAATGACACTTGCCTTAGATCAGTTTACAACGTGTCTTTGTGCTATTGTAGCAAGTGGCAGGTCTGGCCGCTGGTGGGGATGGAATTTGGGCACCTACAGGAGGAGCTGGAGGCCAGTTCTCGCTGCCCTTTCCTGGTCCCTGCTCCAGGACAGGCAGGGGAATGGAGCTGGCAGCCTCCTCCCTGCGAGCCTCTTGCTAAATAACCTTCCTCATGCAACCACGACATCGTGCTGCGTGACACACAGACGTGCTTCTGCAACTTGATGGCAAAGAGGCAAGCAAGCCCATGAGCAACTACATAAATCAAACAGGGGAGGAGAAAAAAAAGAATAAAAGGAAGACCAGTTCCATTGCAAGGAGTAGCAGATAAAGGGTAGATGTGCTCTGCTGCTGGCTACAGCCACCAACTTTACTAACATACACACTTGTCTCGTTGCTCACTCCTGTGCAATTAACAGCTTTGGCACTATTTCATTTACTGAATTCCAGTCATTACAGCTGTGCAAACTTATGGGCCCAATTCCTATTTATACTATATGCATATATAAACATGTGCTGCCTTCGCCATGTAAAGGAGCCTTAAAGCAAATGTACAAATATTTATTCTAAAGGAGCAGTATAAAAGGGTCCTGCCATAAAACAGAATCGGGACAAGTGGTTCTGATTATGTCTGTGCACCAAACTGTTTAATTTTGACTATGGCATCTTTCCTAAGGCATTCCAAACAGTAATCCTGTAAAGAGATACAGGGAGATGCAGAACCGCATTTCCAAAATCCAGTCTCCTTTTGCAAGGTCAGCACTGTATAAATGACGGGAAATGACAATTAATATCATTTGTCTTGCTTTTTTTTTTCCCAAAAAAATTCTTACCTACGTTAGGGAAAACATTAAGTGAATATAACTTGCTTAATGTTTACACACTTTGATATAATAGTAATTACACAGTAAGCCCAGAACCCAATTAAATGTTTTAGACTTGAGTCTGCAGGTTGGAGTGCACAGGAAGCGTTCTGATGATAGATCACTTTTAAATGCAGTGTATCTGGCATACACTTCAAAAACAAAGTTCAAATATTTAAGCACGGTTCTGCATGTATATGCTCGAATCTTAACACAACATCCTTAAATAGCAGGCTAGAGATTTAGTGAAGCTAATATATTTGCTGTTGCTAATCATTCTCCATCATGCCACTCAGACGTCGCAGCAATATTGTGTACATAATCCTGTGAGCTTTAAGTGAGCAGCATGTGGTCACAGGACTCTACATCACTGCTAAACCCAGGTTGTTACCTCTAACCTGAATTCTGCCATTCAGCAGTTTTGGTGTCCTTTTACCCGTATCTGTATCTGTGTTGTCAGAGATGTTTGAGATCCAGCAGCCACAATTTCTTCTCCCTTTTTGCTCTTCAGAAATAGCTATCCTTCTCATCAGATCAATGCAATTCTCATTGCTGAAAACAAGCTACTGTTAATGATGACAAAAATTCAAAGCTAAAGCAACATGCAATATTCTCACTGGGAGACAAAGTGCTCAGACCTGCAGAATCCCACCAGCAGAGCTGGTGTCACAGAGCTGTACACGTGCACCTGCCCTCCAAATGTACAATCCCCCTAAAATCTCCACTCCGAGGAAGCAGCTTCCAGGGTTTGGCCAGCAGCGCTGTTTCTCTCCGCGTAGTTGAGCGCCACAAATCCCCTCACCAGCACATCTGCATTTCCTCTGCAGTGGGATGCTGCTTCGTGGGACTGCTGCCCAGCCCCGTGCGTCCGAGCACTGAGCTGCGATACAGCTATCACGCACACAGGCACCGCGACTGCAAGGGGAATGCAGCAGCCTCGCAGTATAGATTCAGCCACTGACTCCTGCTGGAGGTCTAGATAATGCTCAGTGTCACTGAAAATTTTACCTTTACAAGCACGCTCTAAGTGAGCATGTCTCTTCTGAGCGAATCCATGCATCTAAACACTTCACTCTTCTTGAAAATCCACGTTGTGATTCTAAACTCTACAATCTTGTGAAAAGGGATTCATTCCACCCAGCTGCAAAAAGGACAAGCATAGTAGGAGCCTGATGAAGATTAAAAACAAAACAGCAATTAAAGTCAGGCTGGCATAGATTGCAAAGAAATCGATTCCATCTGAAGGTTTTCAGCCTAAAGATATACCAGCTGAGCTAACAGCGAGGGAAGGAAATGGGATGGATTTTATTTTATCTCTTAAACTTTAGGCTAATTCTAAAAGCGCTTTAGTAAAACCAGCAAAACAACAAACAGATACCCAAAACAAAACAGAGCAGCGAAAACTGGGAAGGCAAGGCTGGGAGGCTGAAACAGCTCCGCTCCCCGTCACACGGATGGGGCAGCAAAGCACTCGCTGGGGCTGCCGAACAGTCGCAGCCTCAACAGCAGTGCTGCGCTCACTTCACTTACCTCCGAGTACCTGGCATATGTCTAGGCAACTCTGAAGGAGCCCAACTGATTAAAAAAGTATTTTGAAAGACTTTTTTTGTGTGTGTGTGTGTGTTTGGAACAGGATTTTGGATAATTGCTCCACAAGCTATAAAAGAAACAGACTGAAAACCAGGAGCCGCCGCTGAAGAGTTGTTTGCACAGGAAGCAATATTGTAGGGAAAGGCAATAACAAAGAACAGTTAATTTGACCTGAGCTGATGAGGTCAATGTTTTAAAAGAAAGAGCTTCACATAATGTAAAATAAGAACGCTCTTTCCCATTAGAATAATACTGCAAGTGTAACGCTGCAAAAAATCTATTCCCTAACACGTGTTCTGCTCAGCTCAGTAGTAACGCGCATTCCTGAGGTGTCCTAGACATCCTGTGTCTGACACAGATTCATTCCGGTGAAATATTGATTTGACTGCTCCCTCCTGCAAGCTTCGGCTGCTTCAGGCTGCAAGTTGCTCTCACCGGCTTCCAGCTCCCACTAGCCTCAGCCTACAAGAGCTGGAACAAAACCCTGACGACGCTCAGACACACGCAAAGTTAAACGCAACGGCGCTGCTGTGATTTAGACAGGGAAGAAGCCGAAGCAGATATTTCACTCTTAATTTGCTGCCATTCAGGGGTGCTGTTGACAGGAGACGGAGCCCGGCTCGGCGGAAGAGACAGCAGGTTAGGAATTCAGCAGGGCTGGATCCTATTCCTCCTTCCGCCGCTGGTCTGCTGTCTAATCCTGGGCGAGCACATCGCCTCCGGGCATCTGCTTCCCCTCCCTCCCCAACGCATCTATTTAAGCTGCAAATTCACAGGGTAATGACCATCTTGGTAATGACGAAGCATGCCCTACATGCGCTAATACTTCTATTAATAAGTACTCCCACTGCTGTTAAGTAATAAAACAAAACCCACGGCAGGGACTGAACAGCCAATGATGCATTAGATTAATTTTGAGGTGTTTGGATACAAAATGCAAAAGGAAAGCTCTCCCAAGTGGTAGCAGACCAGAGGACACCTATGATCTTTTCCTGCACATTTGGGCAATCCAATTAGAGGTAATTGAGTTTTGAACTGCATGAAATTACTTCAAGAATACCATCACTAGAGGCTAAGCCCCCTGGGAGACAAGAGGAGGAAGGGAGCAAAAGTGCAAAATAAAACTGGAAGCGACAGGGTATCCAGCCTGAAAGAGACTGAAGATAGCATGCAATCGAGCCAGTCTCAGGGATTCAGATTTTCACAAATGTGTAAATAACTGAGTCAAAAGTGTGCACGTTCCCCATTTCCAATGAATTAAAGAGGAGCTGAATACTTCACACTTCCACTAATTTTTAACTACAAGGGTAATGTAAAGCACTGAACTACAAGCACCAAAAGGCTCCGATAGTCCTGCGAACACCAGGGGCACAAAAAGAAAACCAGACTTACTGTAACGTAATGGATTCTTGCTTGCATTTGCAAGCTGCCATTAGCGTGCAATGCATAAGAGCACCTCTTAGCTTCAAAATTCACTTCCAGTTAAAGCCATCTCCCAACCAGAACTGGCCACAATGCTCACCAGAAACGGAGGAACAGTTCTATTCCCAGACATTACATTTGTTTTACGCACCCCAATAAGCCATAGAAACACTAAAAATGGCATTCATTTCCTATAACCCCTGCTCTTTTTGACTAGTACTAAAATGTAAAGTAGGTGCATTGACAGGAAGCATTTTCAGCACCATTGCAATAAGTATAATTAAGGTTATTATAATTTCTTTTGTAGCTTTACCCTGATCTCAGATTAGATATAATAAGACTAATATTTTAAATATTCAAATATGCTGAAAGCCTGTTCCTTAATATGATGAGCGGAAAACTCTGAAGTGCTTTCTCCCCCACTTAGAGAGGCTAAATCAAACTGACTGATTAGGTGGGTACGCTTCATGCATGGAAGACATAATTTATTGAAATAAATTTCAGAAGTTAATGAGATCCAGTAGAACGCAAAGACAAAGCAGCTCCTGTTGGAAGGGAGCAAAACAACAGTTTAACAAAAGGAAAAGCGAAGATGGAAACCCTACCTCCCTGATCTAATTGTCTCTCCCATGCTATAGGGGATGCTCTTGCTTAGCTTACCAGTTGCAGACGTTCCCTCCTCCCCCTGTAAGCACAGGAACTCCACAGCACTCACACGGCACCTCAGATGAGCCAACTTCCTTGAGCTTTGCCGGGGAGACTAGAATGGGCATGCCTCTTAATCCAGAAACGGAGAAACTTGTCCAATTATCAGTCAGGCAGAAGAGCACCTCTGACCAAGACCATCCCAGGAAAACCACTCGTGTTCAAGCTGAAAAAAAACAAGGACTGCCACAACTGGCATGTAAAGCCTTTGTGTAAACACGAGCTCCGGATCTGCCAGCATCTCGGCTAACTTTATCTGGATTCCCTTCTTCTGAACACAATTAAGGACAACATCCACCAGAAAAGGTCAGCAGCCAAACTACTAGGAAAAAATAAACACACTGGAGAAGAATGTACGTGGTTGTGTACCATCTGCATGATGCCAAAACTCTTTACTGGTGAGCCCAGAAGGGAATTCGCACAGAAACAATACTTTGTTTGCACAACTGTAGAGCCAAACAGAGCATTAATTAGAACTTTATATATATACATATATCACAATACTACCCTAAAGCTGCCCCACCAATAAGCAGCGCAAACCCCATGGCTTGGAGGAACAAAGCTAGAGCACCACGAGGTGCTGCCCATGACGAGCAGCACAATAAAAGCTCTACCAGCTCCACCTATTTCATGTATACAATTAAACAACGCAGAGGGACCGTGCATCTCAGCATTTTAGAAAAAAAAATCAATTGGAACATATTAAGTATTTCATAAGGTGAGCCTCAAGGTAGGAATTCATCCAACACTGTCACTAGGTCAGGAACCGCACTAAATCTTACATGATGAGCACTGGTGATTTTCACAAAACCCCGTTCTGAGCTGAACAACTTGCATTCAACTACAGTAACTTTCCAAAAGGCATCCCAGTCCTGATCTGAAACCATCAAGAATTAGAGATTTCATCACATTCCACTGTCAATTCTAACAGTGGGGCCAGCTAACCACTGGAACATTGTGAACTTTAAGGTCTCGTTTGTTCCCTCAGTTCCTATTTGTTTAGCTAAGGTTGCTGGTTCTTGCTCCATTTGCTGTTGTGCTGCTCAGACCTGGCATTTTCTGCATTGAGGAGGTACTTAATGTACATTGAGTCATATCTTAACCTTCTCATGAACCAGAGGCAGAACGCAGTACAAAGCCTATCCTACCACCTTTGGATGAACCTTCATTGCTTTTAGTTGTCTTTACGTTTTTCCCTTTCGAAATGCAGTCAGCAGAGCGCTTCAGTGCATGAGTCTCTCCAACGCTGCCTTCAGCAGTCCCTTCCTATTTGCTGCACTACTATTTATATATCCAAGACTTACACACATGCTGTGGTTGAGGGTCAAATTCATTTACGTGCTTAGCTAAAATTCCAAATCCTTCTCACGGAGCCCATTATTTATTATTCTATTTATAATTTTGCATTTAGCCATATTAAAACATTTCATTCAAAGGAGGCCAGCCTTTCAGAAACGGCCTGTAAAGCGCCAGCTTCCATGTCATCCACAGAAATTCAGCATCTGCTTCCAAACACTGAACCGTGTCCTTCCGTGTCCCTTCTGTACTTACCCACAGAAGTATTCCCATGCCGTGGTAACCAGTCACTACTTTAGGAATTACAATGTAGCCAGGTAATTAATATATAATGTCATTTCTATAAAATTCTAAAAAACAATGTCAGGTGATAATTAAATCAAGCACCCTATAAAGAAAATATGGAGAGAGTCGTCATTCTCAACCAAACCTGTAAGTTTATCTCTGCAAAATCAATTTTGCTCATCCATCTTCCTTAAGACACTTGTCACAATCTTCAAATAGTCCTAACCTTAAATGTTCAAGCTTTCTTTTTTTTTGTCATTTTAATCCAAGACAGTGGTCAGTAGAAGAGGGTTGTTTGTTCATCTGGGACAGAATAAATAAACTTGGTCTTCTACTCACACCTTCTGAACACCAATAAAGCAATGATCAGTTACCTGGAGTACCTCCACTTATTCCAAATACTAAGATTTAAATGTCATGATGCTAGAGATCTCCTCGTCCAAGTCTTTCATGTTTTTTGAATGAAGTTTATTCCAGTCTGCAGATTTAAAATATTTGCTACTACACAATGCTATTGAAAATCCATTTACAAATGCAATGGAAAGTATTTCCACTGTCCTCATTGTGCAGCATAAGCTACATGGAAGCTTAACTTAGCCCTCCAAACTAAGCTAGAAAGACCAAAAGCTTTAAAAAAAAATCTAAGAATATATTCTAACAGCTAGATAAATTGGAGGCATTCAGTTAGAATACTTTTTAAGCTGAACACCTAACACTTTCTGTCTAGTAAATGTCACAGAAAAAAAAAAAAAAAGAAAGAAAAAGTAAGAAGATATGATTTGTAATACAGAATCGTAAGAGAAAAATCTGCACAAGTTTGCAAGAGCTGACACTACTTTTGGAAAAGCAAGCTGCAAATGCTATTATATTGTAAACTCTTTGGAGGAAACAGACACAATGAACACAGCACAGATATTCCTGACAAATCAAATTGATTAATTGATGGGAGACTGGTTTGATACAGAGGTTTTTGCTTCGTTTACTTTCTGGTTTGTTAGGGGAGGTAGGGAATGTTGGTCGTTTTCAAGACACCATTTAGCATTATCAAGTCTAACATATAAAGTCTACGAAAAGTACGGGGATTTTTAAAAAAGCAGGGGACAAGTAAGGTGCAAAAAAAGATTAGTAATTCCCACTCCCAGCCCCAGCTTCCCACACAGAACTTGAATTTTATTATTATTTTTATTTTTAAACATTTCCACACACCAGCTGATGTGTACTTGTACCATGTCACAATAAAAAAACAGGAAAGCTGACAGATCTTTAGCTGTCGCTACAGAAGTAACACATTTGAAAAAAATACTTGTTGCTTCCTAGATTCCAACGGCAATGAAAACAGCATCCTTAACCATTTCCACGCTGTTTGTCTCACACTCGGACTATTTCAGTGCTCAAAGTAAACGTAAAAAGAGTGCAGTCTTGTCCTGAGCTACCAAAATTTCAGCTTCCAAAGATGTAATACAAATGATAGACAAAAGCATTCAAAGTACAGCACCACTTTGCTGGGAAAGAGGTATAGCTTGTTTTGGGGCAAAAAAAAGGTTTCATACATTCTAAGTAGCAGAATGATGAAATATTTTGACTGTTCTCTTTCAATTATATAATTAGAAATTCATCTGTTTCACATAATATGCAACTCAGGTTTAAATAACCTCTAAGTTTCGTGTTAGGAAATCTTGGCTCTTTTGAAAGACGTTCAAAAAAAAAAAAAAAAAAAAAAAAGAAAGAAGCAGGTCTTACCATTTTGATGCCAGTGGAAAACGTGACTGGTTTGACAGGTTTGGGTTTTTCCAGTTGCATTTCTAGCTGAGTAGATCTGTCCTTATGCTGAGCTAAAAGCAGCGAAGCAGGAAGGCTGGAGCTCTCCTGTAAGCACACGAATAACAAAGCTGAATGCTAAAACAAACTAAACACAAATTAATGCTGCATCTACTTGAAAACCGTAAGTTGTGTCTGAAAGGCCATCACTAGCAGCGAAGTGTAATACTGAGTATCCTCTGTATGAAAAACAGTTTACAGAAAGCGATCATTTTCAGTAATAAGAAAAAGCTGCAGTAACCCCATAAATCAGAGTAACCTGCAAACAACCATTTTTATAGAATCCACATTAGAGACGATATAACAGGCTCCTTATTCCAACTAGCCAACGCAACTATATTTATTAAAATTATAAAAAGAAATTAAAAGTTAATCAGAGAAGGAATAATACAAAGTAGTATAACTTGGATCAGATGTTTATCTAAGACACATTCTTTCTACCAATGAACTCAGACCAGTTTGAAATTGTTTCCCATTAGATTTCACCTGAGGCCGTTTGGAAATGATCCTTGCTCTGCTTTGCACAATGGCACTATTGTAAGTGCAACCAACAGCATATTTATTTTCTCCTTCACCAACTTATTTTTAGGGAAGCCAGCCAATTTTTTAAAAATATATAAAAGTAATAAAATGAATAGTTAAGCAAATTAACTGCTAAAACTCCCGTGTTTAGGCTACAACAGAATGATTATTAACATACATCTACGTCCTACATTCTTGAGAGAGTCAGAAAATTATTGGCCAGGTAGTTTGCTAATAAACTAACATGACTGTCCACATGCATGCTGAATTCCTCTAGATTTCCTAGCTAGAACAAAAGTAAAGTTGAGAGCAAAGAAGTTCAGCATGGTTATGCCCGGAGATCTGTAGCGCAGAGTTTGTCATAAGGCACTCAAACCAAGCAAATACTGAACTATGAATCATATTTGCTACTCACCAAAACCAACCACACTGTAATCTACTGCACTGGGATTTATTTATTAACTTAAAACAGTTTGGAGGAAGGAGTTAGGGGTTTTGATGCCATGAGATACCTTGCTGTTCTCATAGTATCCTGGAAAAATCTCCCAGAGTCATCACAAAGCTTGGTTATGCTTTACACCTACTTTGCCCAACACTCTCACTCCTCTTTCCATGTTATTGTTGTGTGTTTTTTTTTCACTCATTTTGTCTTACGACTAGATTGAAACACTAAAAAGCAGAAAAATCTCATGGGTTTTGATCCAGAATGACCAATAATGCAAGATAAGGGATCCTACTGAAACTTATGCAGTTCCCATGTGAAGGGTGTTTAAAAACCTAAAATTACTGATCTGATTACTGCACAACAGAGAGAAAGTTTGGACCACAAACACGTTAGTTGACAGTCTGTGTCTTCACAACACTGTACACATCCATAAGCACCAGGCAGACCCTATGTGCTGCCTGCTGGCAGCACAGTTTAAGGATGCTGGTTTCTTTGAAATTTCAGATTTAATACTCTGAAGAGTGGGAATTATTCTCTGGTTTATTTGACCCTCTCATATCCCTTAAACATTCACTGCATTTCCAGCACAATAACTAAAGGAAGCCGGTTTTAGTACAAACTTCTCAACAGTTTTGCATTAACACAATGGTCGGCAACCAGATTACACAACTGTGGGAAATCAACACCGTGCCAGCAAGCCACCACATTCACGATTGTTTGTCCTTTCTAATATGCACATAGTCCTTCTGTTAACTATTAACACAGAAACAGAAATCAAAGATCCAATCCTGTAAGCATTTATCCATACCGGCAGTTTTCGGTATGGGAAAACAAACCGTGTAACGGCACGAACAAAGCCACTTACACACAAACATTTCTGAAAGATTTCTCTCAAGAACCCTGAGGTTCTGGCAAAAATGGGGACACTTGACATCTTTAAGGCACCCTGCCCTTTGTTTGTTCCCAAGCTAAGCCACGGCCCAGGGAAAAGCTGCCTCTCTGTCAAGTGCTGCAGTGCCATTTTGCTCCTACCTGGGAAGCAGAGGCTCTCACAGAGGTTAGTCCCACAGCACAGAAGACACCTAAGAGCAGTTCTGTAACCCTTTGTATACAGATGAGTTTATACAGTAAATAAAGGAAGTGCTTTAATGTTTTACTAAGCCCTTATTGCCCACCTTTAGAGAGTTACAAAATAAAATAAACCACACATCCCTTGCAATAAAACGTAAAATACATTTGAGACTGCGAGTCTAAATTACAAAAAGGTGCCGGGCTTTTCAAGTGGGAGGTTATATTGTAAAAGGGGTCACTTATAATGAAGGCAACATAAAATCTGCTTAACTGAGCAGCGGGAGGCAAAACGGACAAGAGGTAACAGGGTAGGACTGGGAGCAAAAGCACCTGATCGCTCTTCCAGTAGCCTGAAAGCCTTGCTCACCTTTCCAGCACGTCCCACTGGCCTTCCCCTTCCTTCCCAGCCAAGCTCTTGGAGCCTGGGCCTCGAGGCCAAGCCTTTCTGCAAGTCCTACTGAGCTCCTTCTCTAGGCTGACCATTATCCATCCACAGCCTGCTGCACGACATCCTAAACACCAAACATTTCTGCACCTTTTCCCCTCTCTTTTCTCTTAATGCCCAATATGGGGGGAAAAAAACATTGAAAAAAATCATCAAAGAGCTGGTCACAATGGCTGCAGGTTCCAAACACCAGGTGATGCATGCAAAAGAGATGATTTCAAATCTAAAGGTGAAACGTTGGCTTTCCCACCTTCTTCTGTACCCATAACCCTGCCAAGCCACTGCTTTTGCCCCTGGTATCATGGTACCACTGCAGCCAGAACTTAGTCCTTGTGGTTTTGGTACAGTACCAGCAGGCAGAGATGGGAGATTTTTAAACTGTAATTCCTTCCATTGCTCCCTCTCGCACTTGCTTTTGCTGCGTTTCTCAAAGAGAGCACACATTTCAGCTTTACTTACAATCAGCTTCATTTTCAGATTTGTAGCACAGCATTAGAGGGATTTAAGAGACCATAGGAAATGTTTATTTGTTTAACAACTGCTGGTTTTCCAGAGACTTTGTAAGTCATTGTACAAACACTTCAGTGCTGGTTTTATAAACCTTTAGTATTACAAAACAAGTTTAGGCCCAAATCTAAGGTGACAGTGCTCCTTCATAAACAGAAACATAACTTAAAATTGCCCAGTTTCCTTCCTCAGCCTTTAAAATCACCTTTCTGTAGATTTTTAGAATATTAAGACATGTTTTAATAGCAATACATATGCAATCACAGTTCAAACTACCTATTTTGGTCATGTTTTAAGGATTATTTATAACCATTCTTTCCCCAAGCCATCTGGTGAAGCAGGTTTCCAGTAACACCAACTGCTGTGTCAAAGAACAACACTGATGTCTAGTAAATTAAGAGTGTGTTTTAGAGCAGGATTGAAGTTAGTCAGAAACCAGTTCAAAATCCCTTTTCTGAGACATTAAATACGTGTTCATAGGGCAGCTTTTATGAATTGATCCATTACTTAAACTATTCCTAATTATGTGGGTTGTAAGCACCTTGAAAGTGAAAAGAGACTGCTGGATAAAAAGTTACAGACTTGAAAGATTCTCAAGGAACCCTTCTACTTATCTCTGCTTCTGTCTACAAAGTATGTAACACCAGCTCCTTTCAACAAAACCAATGAAATGTTGCCAAGTCTCCTGGCTTTGAAAGTGACAGCTCTTCAGGAGAGCTCCAGAAACTCCTGAACTGCACATCAATGCTCTCTCTTCAAGTCAGTGCCTTCTGCTGTGGTTCAAAGAGGAACTCTGCTTTTTCTGGGAAAGTAAGAGAGCATCTACAAACTGAATGAGAACTGAGAATACAAAGTAGGAATTAATGTTATGAGGTAAACTGCAATAGGAGAAATTCTGAATTAACATCTGCCATGCAGCTTTAAACCACATACTGACAAAACTGCACACTGTGTAACTACATGCACACATAATTTGTTCTGATTTGCCTCAGTGTTATACACCAACTGCTATCGCGGGTGTTAGAACATGTGTGCATGTGTATGTCGATACACACACAAAAAAAGCCTGAGATGCGAGTCTTGTTTAAAGAACAAGTCTTCACTGGGCTTCTCTATAGCCACACATCATTGCACTTCAAATGCAGAATCAGTAGCAAATTAAGCCAAAAACAAGATTAAGACCGTTTCCAGAAGTAGCTAAGTTCCATACCCAACCTATTATTTAGGTCCTCTGACTGAAAGAGTTGATTAATGTCCAATTAACTGAGAATCCTGTCCCTTTTTTTTTTTTATTGTGCTCCCATGAGCTCAATCACTGCAGAGGTGATTGAGCTCATGGAGCAGCTCCTGATTACTGCTTTGCTTCACAGACACACCAGACTGTCGGCCACAGCAATTCAGGGCTGCTTAACAAGCAAACAGTGCTCGAACTTCACATTATGCCTGAAGCAACTTCGGAGCTCCTCTCTACCCCCTCAAACTCCATGATCAGACATTCACCACAGCAGATGCAACTGTCATCAGCTGAAGGCAACAGAAGTAGGCAGTTGCAAGGGCTAACACATGGCAGAACTCATTCATTATATATCAGGCTGGAGGTAGAGTAGTAAAAGTATCAGCTATGCTAGGGCAAAGCCATCCTGGATCACAGTCAAAGCCTGGGGCTTTCATATTGGCAAACTCGGTAGAAATCTAGACTGTTATACTAGCTCTTCTTCAGATATTCAGTGAAATATCAACTCTTAAGTAAACTGTAGGGTGGTTACACTCACTAAAGACACTTCAGAAATACACCTCTGCATCTAAAACAGCAACAAGTAAAGAGCCTTCAGTGGAAGCTGAAGAAAAGAAAGAAACAAAAAAATAAATAAAACTGGTAGAACCATGAAATAAACCTTCTAAATATCCAAACAAGCCTTTCGGCACCTTACCCTGGATTAATTTTGTATTGAAACAGCCAAGAATGTTTTTTCCCTATAATTTCCAACCACCATTGGACATTCTGGACAATGATTCCATTCAGCCAAAGAACTAGTTGTGGTATCCCAGAAGCAGTCTCACACCAGTTCTTGGCTTACCAAAATCATTCAGGGTTCTTTGTAGCACTGAAATAAGTGATAGGTGACAAATAGTAGCACAAAATGGGCAAGACAGGGAAACAGAAAGGGGCAGATGTGTTAACTACACAGTTAACTGGAAGAAATGAATATAAATACACCTGCTATTTGCTCTGCTACAGAGCATTCAAAGCCTCCAGTTTTGTTACTCACCAGTTCATCCAAGAGTGCCTGTTTATTCTTCCTTTTTATCATCTGTTGTAGTTGTTCTTCTTTCTGTACGAGCAGTCGCCTTTGTTCATTTTCTTGTCGTTCTACCTCTAAAGCTTCCTCCAGCTCTTCCTGCTCCCGCGTCTGAAACGGAAACATTAGAAATTCACTCACAGCAGCCTTCCTCCTTGAGCAGACAGAGCTCTACTTATCCACAGCTCTACTGCCCATCAAAGGACCTAGGGCAGCCCAAGTGATGGGAAAGCAGCCAAATTCTACCTTTTAAAGGTCATTATGGATGATGATTACACTGGACAATAAAAGGAGTTAGAAAGTTGTTTTTTTTCCTTGCTGCAATAGAAAAAGCATCCATCTAGATCTTGATTTCTTTAAACATTAGAGAATGACAATGGATTTTCCTTATCTCAGCTCACTGCTCCCACATATCCTACTTCCCAAGAGCTGCGAGTAAGTGACAGAAAATATAATTCTGCTACAGTCCCTGATCAGCCCTCCCAGATCAGTTGCATCTTGTATGCAAAACACACAGCGTGGTTATCACTGGTGTAGAAGAAAATATCTTTCAATATTGAGAAGCTTATGAACTACAACATGTTTAAGCATGAACTGTGAATGTGTCACATTCCCCAAAAATCAGGTATTTTTCCTACGACTTGGATAATACTTGTGTGCTAACAGAAGTAGAAAAGAAACAATTTACTAGGACAAGGCGACTGAGGTTTCGTTTCAGGATTTACTTCTGAAGTCTTTTTTAACCTGTAAACTATCAGGTCAACTGTATTTGGAGCTCTGAGTAGAATAAAAAAGAGGAGGGCTCAAAGACCACAGAAGCACAGATGGGGAAAAAAAAAAGCATTAAAGCTGAACAACTTTGTACTGGAGAGAGAACCAAAAGAATGCTAGTTTGCAGGTAAGATGGGACAGGACAATAACATACAAAAACATTTTCCCAAATCATCCTTTCCAAAAACACTGAAACAAAGGGAAATCCAAAATAAGAAAGCAGAGTGTTAAGACTTCACAAAATGTAAATGGATGATTAATCTATAGACATAGCTTAAGCAAAATAATATTGCAGCCAAGAGCTTAATAAAATCTTTCTCTCGTTAATAGAAGACCCCAAGTTATGTCAGAAAGCACAGTGATGTGATATAAGCCAGAATATGCTGAGAAACATCCCTTTAACAGGCAGATCAAGCTGGTGGGTCCCAGGGAGGCCCAGTTATTCCTGGATGCAAGAGCTGACAGATCTCATCACTTGCCCCTGAGTCAACCAAAGATGCCTGTACCCTGTGAGTAGCAGTGACACTGGTGAACAGGTCACCAACCAGTGACTAACTGAAACTGCACTGTCTTTGCATTTAACCAAAGGAAACAAACAAAAATCTTCAAGCTGTTAACCGAGGTTATTTCTAAGAATTAAGGGATCTAGTTAGTTCAGTCATCAGAACAAAGAGCTCAGAGTTTATAAGACATTCAAGTCTCTTCCATGATTATGTATAAAAGAACTTTGCACTAAAACAAAAGAAAACATGTAGGAAAGTGCTAACATGTCTAGCATGAAAAAAAGAGTCCAGAAGAACTGTAGTCAGGAATAAGTAAACGGATATACAAACCTAAGCCAGATCAGACCACAGCAATAACAGAAGAATTATCAGAAGTCAGATCAAATTCTTTCTGAACAGAAGACCAAATAAACCAGTGAAAAACAAGCAAGCTCAATAGGCAGCAAGGGTTGCGTCAAGCCTAAAGGTAACCTAGGCAGTTTCAAGATCTAAAGAAATGAAGGTAATCTTGGTGAAGCATGGAACAAAGTCAAAATAGCAAATGAGAAAAAATAAATAGAAAAAAATGCCACATTCAATAATGTGAAATCAATAAAATTTATACACATTCGCACCACAGTGTCTGGACAAAGCTATTTCAAGATTGAACAAAGCAGCAGGTGAAATTAAAGATCTAGTGCAAAAGCCAAAAGCAAAGTTACGCTGTGAGGGGACAACAGCAGTCATTTAAGGGAAAAGACAAGTTTGGAAAAACTGTAGCCAAGCTGGGCTTCAAACTCAGTGTGCAAGGCTTTTTTTAAAATATACACAATACCTAGTCATCATTTTGTTACAATAACATTTTCTATTTATATATAAATACAAAAGAATGACAAGAACCCTTTCTCCAAGAGTTCTGCAGCTTTTTACATTAACCTGTGTACTTAAACTTTTTCTCCACGTGGTCTGGCACCAAACCCAGAGATCTAACAGATGGGTTAGCACACAAGTAGCAAGATCACGAAGGCTTGTATTGAAAGAGCAACAAGCAGTCGTTCAAGTCCTGAAGTGGCTGGTTCAATAGCTTTGTATTTGGATTTGTAAGAACGAACGACACTCATGACAGCAGGAGTGATAGAACAGAGGTGAAAATAACTTACAGGCAATGGGTTTGGTGACATTAATTCACTAGTTAGAAACAAAAGAGGAGACGATGTGATGCACTTCTTGATCACTATTGATTTTGAATCTCTTGTATGGCAGTGCTACAAGAGACCAACCACCTTAGGGTAACACGTGTCAACCAGTTTCTAGCAGAGATGGGAAAATGATCTTACTTCATAAGAGGCAGTTAAGGTCTCAGCTATAATGCTGCTTTCAACTCTGCTCCCTTCTGCCGGCCAAATTCAAACTGGAACAGACAAATTATTAAAAAATAATAACAGCACCAAGAGCAACAGAGAATATCTGTTTCCCCTCAGGAGCAAACCACTACGGCGGACACAATTACTTGTCAGTCCGAGAATGAAGGGATAATGACTGACCATAAGAAGTTTAGGCTAGGAATTAGGACACCTTTTACTATTCAAGGAGTAAAGACAGTCCAGAACCTGACAAAAAGAGCTTCAGCTTTTGGGACAGGGGTAAATTTATGGGGAAGATCATGCAGTTTTTGAAATATCCACTGTGGCAAGCCTATTATTATGTTTCAATTGTTCAAAAAGAAATTAATCCAGATTTACTGGAGATCTGGAGACATGCAGGCTTGCCCAGCTTCCACAAGTCAGCCTCTAGCACAACAAGACAGTACAGAAAACAAAGACCCAGGGGCCTTGGGTGGGCACGGCGTACTGCTGTGCTGCTTGGTATGATCATGCTGTGAGTGCGACTGCCTGCAAGTCAGGTAGATGAATGGAAGGTGGGCTGCAGGCAAAGCACCCTGTTATTACGGTGACCCTGGAGGTTGTGCCTACATCATAAAACAAGACAAAACCAAAGATTTGGAAGGTCTCTTCAAGCTCTGAAGCGCAGGACATTGCACAGTGTCAGACACGGAATAACAGATCAGAGATGGACCCCTAGGGAAATTTCCTTGCCTTTAAAAGGAAGAGGTTCAAACAAACATTTTTCAGATTCCGATCTCCTCCTGTGAAATCCTAGTGCTAAAGAAATCACTGGGAGTTTTGCCACAGACTTCAGGGGAGTGAGGACTTCACCCCTACTGATTTGAAAGCAAGTCCTTAGTGCAACTGGAATACAAACACAAAACCTTGTTATGTCACACTCTGGGCAGACATTTTCCTTCAAGAACCGATAACAATGTGTATTTTTATACTGAAAAAATACTTAACAGATTAAACTTTTCTTACAGAAAGAAATGCTTGCAAGTTTATTTTTAAAGACCAAAATGATAACTGAGCCATATTGTAATGAATATATCTTCAAAGAACCATGTGTTTTGCATACAGATCATGTACACAGTACTCCTGATGTTATTGTTACCAGCTCTTGAACAAAAATTTGAATGTTTGTTTCAACATCTTTCATTTTAAATTTTGCATAAACCAGACCTGTGCTTTCCTTCAGTTTTACAGCTCTCTCTTGGGAGCTTCCTAATGTCTGCGTCTGGATTCCCTTTTCCCTTTGGATGAGAAAGGAATGATTGTCCTGGTGTAGGAATGAACTTGGTCTCTCCTGGATATTATCCAACGACACTGCCAGCACGCGTGCAGTAGTGATGTATTAGATGCAGGCTTTACTGCCCAGCCCTCTTTCTAAGCCCTTTCCAAAACAAAGGATAATTGCATTTCAACTATGAATTTCATCTCTTTAAGCAGCACTAAGTATCAGTATCACAGAATATTAGCATATTATATATTTTTTGAATACAAAGCGAAGCATGCGTAGTGCCTTCAGCTTTGACTTGCTTTTAAGATACTTCAGAAGTGCTCCACACTGAACATCCTTTAATTCTTTAGCTAATGAACAAAAATTGTAAGGGAGAGAAGTTAAACTAACCAGTTTTATCTTGTTTTTCTGAATGACTTCTTTGTTATCCTTTTGGTACAGCTCCATTTTCTTTTTGGTGTTCTCCAAATCCACATTGTTAGTCAAGTTAAATACTGCATAAATATTAGAAAGACAGAAAACAACAGTATTAGGTCGGCATGCACTACTACAACAAAGAAATACAGCTCATGTTCTCTATCACTTTCAGAAACAGACATGAACATCACGATAATAGAATTTACTTAAATGTGCCTTGTAAAGCAAGATACAATCTGCTAAATCTCCGCAAACTTCAACAGAAGCCAGTGACATTCCCTTAGATTTATACATCTCTAGCAGATGAAAATTTAAGCTTTGCATCCTATTTTGTGAAACTGGTAAGGATATACATGAATGATCATGATATTCTCAGTAAAACTCTGACCTTTTTGAGACCTAAGAACACAGTTATTCCTGTAAAATGAAGTTAGATTAAAAGACATACATTGTAAAACAAGGTTAGAAATTAAGCCATTCTACTTCACAAGATTATCTAGTGCACAAAGAACACAGAGACTGAATTTTCAGGTATACAAAAAATTCCTGTAATTTGATGACTTAAAAGGCACCAACGTACAATTACCTTTATTATGAAGAATCTGTAAATGCATCCAGATTAATAGGTTAAATGGCATTCCTTTGATACCTCTTGGTAGTGACAGACTGTATCTCACATGATTACGAGCCAGCAGGGTCAGCCAGCAGGCTCCATAGTTTAGCAGAACATTCCCAATTATCTACATATGGCATGGCATATACCTCAAGAAATTGAACAGTTTCTATAACCAACAGCTTGAAAGATGTAGAAGGTTTGGATGACTCGTAATTCGATACAGTGCCTGAGCCTTTCACCTCCCGGTCACTGGTTCAATTGTGGGTCAAGTGAATTCCAACTGAAAGCCATTATCACTGCGAGGGCGCTTGGTGTTTGCCATCCAGAGAGGATGCCGGGCTCACACCCACATCCCTAAAGCTACTGCAGACCACGAACATACAGCATTCTCCCCCAAAACCTCAACGAGCTTTGGTTACGTGCCTACAGTAAGGTTACAGGAGCAGCAGAGAAATTTGCAGTGCCGTTGATAAATCCCTTGCAAGAGAACGATCGCACAGGGATTGTGAGAAGCCAAACCCTCAGCAAGAGAAAGGGGTTCTCAATAGAAAGGGGTTCTAGTGAAAACATCAGCACAGGGCCTGGAAAACTTTTATTTAGTTCTCTATTTCTGGTTTCTCAAGTGACTAGGGCCAAATGAACCTTAGATATAGGAGTAACTTTGCAGCACTACAAGACCAATAAAGAGAAATAGAAGGAATATCCATGAAGTCTGTGTCATTACCCATGAGAACAGCCCACATCCCAGTTTGGTAAAGATTGACATCCCTTATTCTTTTCTCCTCTCCGCAGGTAACACGGCAGAAATTAACTTTCAGGAGGGTTCTAAGTAAGAAACCTCAAAGAGCCTGGACAAAGCAGCTGAGAGGAATTAAACAAAGAGTAAGAAATCAAAGCAGAGATCAATTACTGGGGATGAAAAGGGAAGGCTGAAAATGCAAGAGCCGTGAGGTACAGCTCAGAGCAACGCAGCCACACAGCACCTCAGTACTGCCCAGCAGTGGTGGTCCTGCTCCCACGTCCATCCCAGGCGCAGGTCTCGCCTCTGCTCCGACTGCAGGACTCTGGGTGCTCTGCGGTGTCAACAGAAACCTCTCAGTAACCTGAACTGGCTCAGCAGAGGGGATGGACGAGTGCCAGAGATGGTGCAAGGGAAGTAATAGAAGCGTACAGATGGGAAATAGGAACGCTCTCTTTCCAGGAGTACAGATGCAGCATTATCTTATTTCTATCGAAAAGCATTCAGCCTTTCCTTGAACCCCAGCAAAAGGGTTAGGCGGGATATAGCTGAGAAATTCCTAACCTTAAAACAAACAAACAAATGGCTGTATTTATTATTTTTCCTCTTTTCCAAATAATGAGCAATATCGAAAGGACTGACATTTTAATTCAGCCTGGCAAAACAGCTCAGCTCCTCCAACCCCTACCCCACTGCCCTGAATTCAGAAGGGAGCCGAGAAGCAGGTTGGTTTTGTGCTGTAAGCATTTGACTGAGGGATCAAAACCTGCAGCGCCTATCTCAGTGTCTTGATCTCAGGTGGAGCCCCTTGGCATCACTATAACCCCAAGACATCGTGCTGAGAGCCCTGTGACTTTCAGAGTTGAACTCCTTGGTTTTTGGAAGCAAGTTACCCATTTCGATTTTTTTTTTTTGTCTCTCTCCAGAAGGCATACAAACATTTTCCAATTTAATATTACAATACACATACACTTTCTGGATATGGCAGCATTTCCTTTAATAAAACACATTATTTCAGCCTAAATCTGTTGTATTTTAGCAGAGATTTGACCTCCAACTTTCCAGCCTACAGTCTCCAGCTGACAATCAGCTTCATATTTGAGTATGATGGCAGAGAAGAATTGTCATGTGAAAATGCTGGCATACAACCAGGGCTCTGCAATGACAGCAGCTGCATGGGAATGTCAGCACTTCCTACAACTTAAATCCACACACCAGCTCCCTAAACTCTTCAATGACGACACAAGAAAGAAATAGCATATGAGACATGCTGTGCTAAGCAGGATGTCCAGATGCCACCTTCAGGTGCAAGAGGAGGAACAAGATGAGATGCCAAATGCCTTTGGGCTGCTGAATATCATGGGTATTTCTCTAAAAATAATCCGGCATTAAAAAATAAGCTGATGATCTAAGTTTTTGCAACTACTGCTGCTTGAAACCAGTCGTGGCTTTTTGTTTGTTCCTTTCTCAGTTATCATTAATTACTCAACAAGACACAACCTCGGTTTGTAAAACACCAAGCATAAGCCTTAAAACTTAAACTAGGGAAAGCAGGCAAGTTTTAGAGACAGGCAGATGCCTGCCTTTATTCAGAACTACTTACAAAAGTGAGTATATCTCGCTACTTGATATAGCAAGTGTTTATTTCTTAAATGGTGTTTAAGAAATCTTCAACATCCACCCGCATAGGCAGTGCTTAAATGCTCTGCTCAGGGCAAGGTGAAAGGTTCCCTTCTCCTTCTGTTCCCCTGCTGTGGCTGGAAACCCCAGATAAAATCCTCCCAGCAACTGGATCTCCTTGCACCATGCTGGTCCTGCCCTGTCACTTGAGGAGATTGCAGGACAGCAGCAGGCAGAAAGATTCAAGTTTCCTACACCCTCGAAGCCCAGAGCAGATTTCTCCCATTGAATGTTGACCTGCAGCCATGGAAGAGGAGGAAAGAGGAGGAACATCATCTCGGTCCTAAACATCCTTAGCTGTTGTTCTTCAGCAAACACTAAGTGGTTCATGTTTCAAGAGTTAACATACCAAAAAACTATGTTTTGTGGCAACAGTGTTAGGACCTGGATGTCTCTATCCCAAGATCAGTGTCAGCAGCTGTCCCTGAATAAATGCAAAGAATATCTTCCCTCCTACAATAAACATCCTAGCAGCAAAACGAACCCTGTTCTTTGACGCTGCACCAGTTATCACTGGCCACCGACCCAGCCAAAATACCTGCCAACGTGTTTTCTAATTTATTTTTCATGAGTTTCAAATGTCTCTCCATCAATATTTAGTGAATACAGATTCTTGCCATTCTATTCTCACAATTACAATTGTCAAGTCCATTTTGTAAGGGGGAGAAGCCATAAAAGATAACTGAAAAATTATTTTCTCTTGTGTCCCCTCCACAATTTACCTGGCATTTGATTTGGTTTCATCTGGGTTTTGCCAGAAATTTATTTTTAATACAATTCTTAGAGATAAACATATTTAAAAAAGAGAACATAAACTAGCAGAACCAGAAAGAGTTAAAAAAAAAAAAAAAAAGAAAACTCACATGCTCTACCTACCCTGAAAAAACATTGGTATAGGTCTGAATATGACTGGCAAAGCAGATGGCTAGTTTGAAAAGGTTTCAAAGAGAAGACAGACTTATTTTTGTCCATGTTGAAATATAGCATAAGCTGATATAAGAGGCCTGAAACCCTTCAGGGAAAAGAAACAGAAGCTGTTTTGTATGCAACAATTATTTATCTACTTATCCATCTCACACTGGTTGGTTTATAAATTGACTTGCCTTGAGACATCTGTTGAAGTACAACAGGAAGACTATTGTGTTTTCCTGAAACATTTCATTCTGTTTAGGTAAAACTCCCTACTGCTGAAATTCAGCCTTTACAGGGAGTCCTTTTGCTGCTTTAAAAAAATAAACTTTTATTGTGCGCTCCCATTATAAACGGAAAAGCATTTTCCTAATTATTATAAAGGAAACAAGAACATTTGAGGCAAAAGTTTGGATAACGTGGGATAATAAGTTGTGCAGAGAGGCAGCAGTATGTGTGCACGTCACTCTGCTGCACAACTGCAAATTAAATCCACCCAAACCTCCTCTGAGATACTTCAAGTTTTCTGAGATTTCTCCTCCTAGCTCCTTAAGAGACAGCGATGTTACTATGTTAAAATATTCCCTCTTCAAATATTAGGCACACTGCCTCTCTGCCAAGATAGATGATTAATCCAGTGACCTCGAAAGCCCGCTCCTATGTTGATCCTTTCTCCTCTCAGGCACAATCCACTTAAAGCCTCCACCTTTCACTCTCTCTACTTCTGGCTGAATCCAGCTGGTGGGAGACACAGACCGGGCACGAGGAATGGCCACTCCACTCATCAAACACTCCTATAAGGGAAATTAATGAATTATGGATGCCTACAATTGCAAACAGAGGAACAAAGAGAACAGTAAATCATAATGTATGTGCCAGTGTATGGATGACACTACTGTGACAGTCAAATTATTGTAAGCTTTATGAAATTTGTTATTCGACTGGGATGGAGTCAAGATCATTTTTTATTTCTTCAGGAGAAAAAAATGAATGCGTGCTACTTAAGCAATAAACCACAGTAAGTTAATCAGCTCTCTTCCAACCACAAACACTTCTCTAACCTCCTCCCCTTCGCCTTGTCTACAGAGCACCTAACTGGAAAAAAAAGAACAAAATTGCCTGTGATTACCTTGCAAAACACAGTGTTTGATCCACATTGTTGGTATGAACCAGCCCTGAATTTAACAGATACTCAGTATTTTTTATCAACAGCACTCCTCCCACCCTACCACAAACAACCCAGCCATTACCATCTCCATAAATAGCCAGCTGGAGACTGGGACTGGCAGAAGGGCGACTGCTTTGGGCAGAGCACTATGAAAGGAGACAACCACGTCCCCAGTCCATGCAGGGAGTCCAAAGCTACCATGGCACCTTCGGTTGGTGCTTTCCATGTCTGGCCCTACCTGCGACCCCATACTTTTAAGGAGTGGTCTGGAGGGAGAAGAGATGGACTAGATCTTAAGAGGTCCCTTCCAACCAACATTTCTGGGATTACTACAAAAGTAATTGTGAGGAAAAAATAAAACCCAAAACTAAGCCAGGAAAAACCTCATTAGGCATTATTAGTTATTTCTGTTTATCCTCAGTTGTCTTTTATTGCAACAATTTTCCAGAAAAACACCCTGGCATGCTACTGACTGATTCAAATCCCTCATCCCCACCAGGTCTAAGACAAATCATTTTGGCTGGAACAGCACGGCACTGAAATCTTTGGTCAGATGAGATGGCTGAAACGGACCTTTGATAAAGCTGCCCTTTTTCCTACTGAGTTACTCCCATTGTTAGCAGCAGCAATACCACCCTTGTGCACACACACGGAGGAAAAAGACCACAAAGAATAAACAACATAACCCACAAGCGATCATAGATAATAAAATCCTGCCTATCCGAGGATCGCTTGTAAGACAAATGGTCTGAGCAAGACGAGCCACCAGGCAGCTGGGATTGCACAGGCCCAGAGAAGCGATGAGATACGGGAATCCAAAGGGCACAAACACGGTAGCCTCCTTCCAAGTTGAATGTACTGAATGTTTTAAAAAGCAATAATTACTATTAGGAATCGTGTTGCGGTAATGCCTAGAGGCCTCACTCAGGTATCAGGAGAACGGTGCCAAGCAGTGTGTGTACACAGGCGAGGAGGCGGGCCCCGCTCTGGAAAGCTTTCACACCAGGTTTTGAAAAACTGGCTGAGGAGATACCCTGGGGAAGAAGAAAACCTCGTGGAAAACACAAGCAAAGTTTGCAGGATGTCCAGAGACTGCAACCTGTAGTACCACCTGAAGGTTTAACCTCATCCCTCTCAGGGACACAGACCTGCCTTACTCCAGTAGATGTTGCATGTACCTTTCCCAAAAAACAGGTTTTAACCTTTTCACTTTATTTTTCTTCCTAGTGTTAATGACAACAAACTGTTTACAATGTTCTCAAATTGTCCAACTGATTTTTCTTCTGGGGAAAACCTGCTTTAAAATGTGGTTTCTATTTAAAGCCTTGTATAACACATTTTTGCCCAAAGCATTATTTAGTGGCTACATTCTAAACCACTTAAAAATGTGTTCTTTATAATAGAAATCTTAAGAGGTGACTACCCTAATGTTTGACCTTTTCCCCCTACCTCTTTTGCTGTACCACCCAACACTTTCCTTTAAACAGAAAAGTCTGTAGATGTAATACACCTGATTTGAAGGGGGAAAGTGTGTTTCAAGCGAGCCCATACATCAATCGAACGAGACGCTGCAGTCGCTGCAAACACTGGAGCTGATCTACCTGAAACATTTGGAAAAACTATCAGAACGGTGCCAGGGTCACGTGCAGTATACGAATACAGGATGTTTACATTTTGTCTCTGCCAAGCAATCACTTGATTCTGATCCCCCTCCGCCCCCACACCCCAACAACGAGATAAGAAAACTTACAAGCCAGGAGAAAACGGGGTAACGCTGCACTTTTTTTTTTTTTATCACTTTGACCTTCTCAAAGGAAAACTGGAAATTTGCAGCAGGGGGAAGCAAGGGGAAATCTGGTTCTCCACTGCCCGGCTTCCTGAGCTGGCAGCTCCACCAACCACCACCAGCCACTGCCAACCTGCTGCACGTTGGCCCCACGAGGCGAAGCTTTGCTCCGCATGACTACCCTCTTTCTTTCCCTTCTCACAGCACAGTTTCCCATGTGCGCAAACGAGCAGGGAATTCACACACACAAAGAAAAGGAAATTACTAGTCTTACTAGCAAAATCCGGAATACCCACAGAGTGGAAGATGCCTCCAACGCGTTGGTCAGCTGTGCCGCACGCACCACGCACAGCAAAGATGCTGGAAGAAGTCTGGTATGTAGCAGTAGTGTGACAACTGTCAGGTGGAGAAGAGTTCAGGGAAACAGGAACAATCTCCAAAGGTTGAAAGAAAAATATGTGTAAGGACCTTTATCACCAGAGAAAGAAGAACAGGGCTTAAATTCTTATCAGAGGTGTTGTTCTTGAATCTAGCCAGCCCTCCGGCTCCTGGATCTACCTAAGCAGTAGATCATAAAGTTAGGAGATCATAAATAACTCCTTAGACTGTGAAAATTTAAAGCCTTCTGACTGCACCTCTTCCTTCCTTTCATCACCCTGGCCGATGCATGAAGAAATGAGGAGGTACTTGGCCTTCCTAGTCCTTTTAGTATTTTAGATGTCACTTTCCAGCAACTAATTTCAATTCCTGATGACTCCATTTATTGAGCTTCTATGTTCTGCATTTGCAGGACCAGCACAATCACAGATACATTCACTCTTCTTCACAAGGTTATGAAGACCAGCTGTGAGCTCTGCTGCTTCGAAACCAAGTTGCCATCAGAGGCTCTGGAACCATTTGAAATTTAACAGCCTAATCCCAAGAGCAGGAGAATCGTAACATTCTGCACGAACTGATGAGGTTCAGGCAATTTCAGGCAAAACTTCAACTCCCTCGTTGCAGATACCAAAAGCCCATGTAAGAGCAGTAAGTGGGAAACCTATATTTAATGCTACATAAATAAAAAGCAGTTTTCCTTTCCATGAGCACACAGCCTCTTCCAGGATCGTCTGGCTAAGCTGCAACCATTCTTTCTGCTCCCTCCCTCCTTCCCTTACACCATCCAAAAAAGTATACAAACAGAACTACACCCACTCTCCTCCAGATATTTGGACCCGTATGAGTGTGCCTGGTGTTTCCCAGCCACACGATTTAGCTCTCCAGCCTCAGCCTTCCGATGCCAACAAAAACACGACACATTACTCACAGCAGTAAGCGTACTGGATACACTGCTACAAAACAGCACAGTGCAAAAATGAGCAAGGGCTTCTTTGAGAAGCTGAAAGGGAGTGGCATCTCCATGTTTTCCTTCAAATCGCATTCACTGCCTCTTTTGCACTTTCTAAGCCACCCCTTCTTCCTCCAGGACTAAAAAAAAAGAAAAGCCTCAGAAGCTTATATAAATCAAGAAAAAAAAAAAGCTTTAGGAGTCACCCGCTTGAACACATCCATGTTTTCCTAAGCAAGATCCATCACTCCACCATAAATCACAAGTCACCCTAACGAAGAAGAAGAAAGTAAACTCTGTTGACAACATAGTCCCTTTCCAAAGGGCAAAGTTCTACTTCAACTAATCTGAAGAGAAAGAAATCAATGTCTCTTCCTAAACCTCCTTCTTCTACACAGCAACAGAAAATGCTACCACACTGGTATGTAAGGTCATCAGCTTCAAAGCAGCTCCAACTACTGTAACATGCAGAAGCAAAAATGACAAAAGACACCATATGGCTTCTGTCATGGTAGATAAAGCTAATGGAAGCATATAATGAAAATTTGAATTTCTCTTCTGTTTAATCTTTCACAGTGTAGCACTGACAATGGCCTGCAAGCCTTTCTTTTCCAGCTATAAAGCACTACTTCCTCTCTGAATCATGTTCGTCCTCTGGCAGATAAAACGTTTTACTTAACGATGTCCTACAGTTCAGCAAATAGGACTGAAATGTACAGAAAAAAAAATAATTAGATAAACATCTGACACTATGATAAATCCTTTTACGGAAACTCAACTTAGACATGCTCATAGGCAGGCAAGTCAGAAGATAAAAGCCTCTCATGAGCACAGCACTTCAAAAAATGCAAGCATAAATACTTACCAATTTCTTCTATTTCTTCCAGGAAATCATTATATTCACTTAGACTGGGAAAGTCATCCTCTCTTTTATTGTATCTTTGAGAAAAGAGAAACAAGCATTTATATAACACACACAGATGAAATTTCAATTCAACAAGGCTCTTGCTGCAAGCATATTAAGTATTGACCTAGTTTTATCAACAATGTGCTTTGTGACTCCCACAGCTGACCAGCGCACGGTCTTTAACAGCAGGCAGAAGTGCTTGTTATAAAGGAAAGGAGCTGGTCGGGTATAAATCAGTGCTATCTGTGCCTACTGTTTGCAGATCCTTTTTCTGGTGTTGCAGGTAAACAGGAGCATTGAGACTATCAAGACGTAGTAATTCCCAGCCAGCCCTTCATCATGAAAAACCTGTTAAAGGCAGAGACAACAGTAACACCCACGAGAAAAGCTTTTTCTGCAAGTATCAGAAAAGGGAGTTTGGCTCCTTGCCAACCACAGAAAGCTTATGTCAGCAGCAAACTGAAATGCTATGTGATTATCTTACTCCCTATCAATAGATCATTCCAGAACTCATTTATCCAGCTCCTGATAGCTGGAAGAAGGAAAGAAATGAAGGGACAACAAGTCTGGCGAGAACACGGACAGGCTCTGAAAGTCAAGACACACAAGTTTTCTTCCCAAGAAAACATAAAGCTGAGATTCTCCCTCCTCTGCAAACCAAGATACATGACACCCAGGAGTATAAAAATCCAATTCTGAGAAGTCAAGCAAAGTTCCAATTTGGAGGATTTTTTTGCCTACAAAAAATTAATCTGGAAATCCAAATGGGTCAAATATTTTACATTTTCTGTTTTAAATATACTTCTTGTTTAGTCAACTGAGTTGACTTCATTCCAGCTTGACTTTTGTTAACTTCAGTAGACTTTATAATCAAACCTGAAAATTATTACTTTCTGCATCAGCGTCTTGGTATCCAAGAAAACAATTTCCCTACACCTCAGCAATATCGTAAGATTCATTTAGCATCATGCTAAGTCTCAGACAAAGGCTGCCAAGCTTACAGTTTACCTGTATGCTTAGTTTTGTACAAGCAACTCTCTAAGGTTGCTACATTCCATTAGGTTTTCTTTTAACAATGCACCAACTGGCCTGCTTAGTTTCCTCATAAAACGTTGTTTCATGGCCACAAGGAGCGAGATGTAATTTTAGATGTAATTTATCTCAATTGCGAGAGCTCTTAAATCTGCCTGACACAAGGCTTGTAAGCAAGCATTTCCACTAACAATTGCTGTGTGAAGTAGGAAACAATGTGAACATGGCTTCTCTTTTGTCCATTTTCAGTCGGAAGGGCGCTAGCCTTCAATTCTCAGAACAGGTCCCCAGGCAAGAAAACAATTGCGGTCCTGCTTCTCGCCCTACTCCCATGTTCACCCCCTCCAAGGGAAAGCAGCTGTAGCCCTCCACACGTAACCATCTCCACTTGGGAGGCAGGTCTTTGTGAAAAGTACACCACACAGAAACACCCAACGTTTTCTACTCCTAAGCAAGAACTCCTGTAGTCTACGTTGAGACTTCATTCCTCAGTTGTTGCATAAAGTCAGATTCTCTGAAATCCCTCCATATTAAATGGAGTCAAGCTACATGGTGATGTTTTTTGGGGGGAGAAGTGGGGAGTTTTTTAAATAACTACTGGAGGAATAAGTCAATTCTTGGAAACGATGATCCCCGAAATATCCATGTTCCGTTCTTCGAACTGGCGACACTCACATTTTCAGCACCTTCTTCCGGATTTCCACCTCCTTGTCAACAGCCGGATCCTCAAAGAGCTGTACCCTGAAGTTGCTTTTCCGCAGGGGGGTGTCGCACTCGTGGCAGTTCCCAGCCCCTCTGACAAACAGCAGCTCCACGCAGCTCTCGCATCTGAGGGAGAAACAAAGAGTAAGAAGGCAGACACGTGTTAAACAGGAGCTGACACAGAGGATTGTCCCCCCCTTTTTTGTTGCACCCAACAACTGCAACAGCAGGGGCTGTCCCCCAGGGCAGGAAGGAAACGACCAACCTGAGCAGCACCACGGCTTTATTCACCCTGCCCAAACAGCTGGCCTCTTTGCTCAGGCTGAAAGTTAATCCATGGACAATGACGTTCCTTGCGTCAGGGGGAAGTTTGTTCACGGACACCGCCAAATTCATCGCACACGGACCAGACGGCGATATCCTTATTTGCACTACCTGGCTGCACAGAAAGCCCCAGTGATGTTCTCGGTGCCATCCTCAGTGCAAGCAGGGGTACCAGCTCTTGCTTCTCAAGATCTTCAGATCTTCCAAGCACCCACTGCTACCACCACCTTACAACTTACAGCAAACCTGAGCTAAACTCTAGCCCAACACAACCAAGGGAATCAAAAATATTCTCAATACTATTTTTTACCAGTGCCCAGCTCTTCGATGCCTTCTGCAAAGACTTTTAAGATGGCACATAAATGTGCTTCTTACCCATTCTGCACAGAAATAAGGCAATGCCGCCTTTTTGGCTTTATTTCTTCTGTCTTAATAAAGATTGCAGACTTTAAGACAACGCTTGTAGCAAGTCAGCTGGCGTTAAATAAAGGGAGAACGCACAAGAAAGCTAGTTATTTTAAATAAAAAGAGAGCATTTGGGTACTAATAAGCACAAATTTCCAGCAGAGGACAACACCTGCTGCAGTCATTTCCTGCTGCTAGGGGGGCAAGAGGGTGTCTATTTATAACTTCGGTACATCGAAGCCAAGTCAGCCCTACATTAAGGGCTAGGCTGCATTGCACCTTCACAAACTCAGCACAAAACTAAACAAGTTAAGAGAAACAATACTGACAGGGCTGCAAGGGATCTCAAACAAAACCCTCGCCCCGCCGACCTCCTCCCAACTCCACTGGTTCCAGTGGGCGCAGAGCGGAGCTGGCCAGAGCCAGCGAGTTCTGCCCAGCTTCTGTTTTCAAGATTAGAAAGTGCAAGGCAAATTCAATTGTATCTTACAATTAGAAAAAAAAAAAGAAAAAAAGTGCTTTTTTTTTTTTTTTTTGTCAACAGAAGCAGAACCGCAGTTTCGTAATGCATCTCGCAGCTGACCGAAGAGCGAACCTGGGATTTACTTAGACATTTTCCAGCCCCAGAATTCCTCCAGTGAGAGGAACAAACACATTGAAATACGATTTATCTGCGAAGGGAGAGATCAAACCTTTTGGCACGCTACATCTGAAAGCCAGAAGACGTTGGGACATCAACCTGGGAGCTGCCCTTCTCTAGGAAAACTTTAATTCGCTATCGTGGCGGAAGGAAAACCTTGTGAGAGGGAGAAAAGAAGGGAAAGGAAGGGAAAAGAAGAGAAAGGAAGGGAAAGGCTCTCATCTGCTTCCCCCAACCAGTCTGTGCATGCAGCAGCCCTGTACCTAAGGACAGTTTCGCCGTCTCCTTCGTTTTGGCAGCCAGCACTCTTTGTACCTCTCTCAACACAGTAACTGAAGTACTGGGGGGAAAAAAAAAGCCCATCTCCTCCTTCCTATTTTTAAGTTATAGAGAAGGGAGTGCAAGGCTCCAGAACTTGGCAGGTGGATCCAAGCGCAGGTGTTTGTATTGTTTTTTAGCGTGGTGTTGCCTCAGGAGCAACAGAGCCAGGGCTCCGTGTGCGAGACATCAGTGCAGACAGAAGCACCTGAAACTGTTTCGCTTTTTTTCCCCCTTTTCCCTCAATCAAAGACATTTCAAGTTTACACAGGACTTGACTAAGGACAACACCCCTCCTTGCAAAAGCACTCCCAAAAGCACTGCGGTGTTTTGCTGCCTTCCCAGACAGGGCCTGGTGTTTTTAAGGCTAGAGAATAGCCTGCCATGCACAGAATATAAAATTAAAATCTCTCTAAATATCACTAAAATATCTCATTACCTTTTAGGTTTAGCTTTTTATTCTGGGTGAAGATAACAAAAAAAATTCCCCAGGAGTTACTCACACACAGACAGCAGAGGAAGCCTATCAGCAATGTCACCAACAAAAGCCATCACATCATCTCCAGGAATAAAGTCTCCTGGTCTTCCACAGCAGGATGATAAATAGCAGTACACTCACTTCCATTTCCGTGGACGTTGGCTTGATCTGTCTTTTTCTTCTTTTTCACCCACATGAAATATTTAATGAATGGCTCTGCCTAAGCGGTCTACAACGACGCCACGTTTTTGAGGAAAACAAGTAATAAAGCCTCTAGATGGTCGGCAGCACCAATGCTCAAATAGCCCTACAGGCTATATTTGCACTTCAATGGTCAAGGACTTCAGGATCCTACTAAAAATGCTTCTGATGCGTTACAGAAAAGAAGCATTAGTTCTAAAGTTCATAAAAAAAATAAGATATTTAACAACTAAATTACATTTACGGGAACTTCGTGTGTGTTTTGGACAAAGTGCTTCCAAAGGGTAAAAGATTTGTGCCCAAATCTGCATTCCCTCACCCCCCACACACACGCAGACTTCACGTAGGAAGGATGGGAGACAAGGAATGCTCTCGGAGGAAGAGGAAGCCTCTTGGACATCTGAAGGGATGAAAACATCACACAACATTAGCGTAGCCTGATGGCCCCACTCACTTTTCTAGCTTGGCTGGCAACAGAGCAAACAAAACAAAAGAAGGTTTTCACAGGCAGGAGCACTAGATAACCTTTTTTCTTAAATTTTAGATTCTGCTGAGCATAGCACAAAATTGCAGGACTTAGATATGCAGCCATTCATCATTCCAGAAAAAAAAATCTTTATGGCTTCTGCTGTTGACTAGGATTATTACAGAATGAGTTACTACCCTTCTTTCCAAAGGTTATTTTTAGTAGATACAATTATTAAACAGAGTCAAGCATTTAGAATCCCTAAGACCCTCTTTTCCAGATTTTATAACCAAGATGTTTCTGTTACTTAAAGTAACAGGCAAAACAAATGATCCTCTCTACTGTGGAAAAGTTTAGATTAAAAACATAATACAGACTTTCAACATATAGCCCAGACTCGAACTACAAACAAAAGCAAGGGAAGGAATCGGCAAGAGAGATCTGTTTGCACTTGTTCCTCAGTTCTGATGTCAGAGGGAAATTCACTTACAGAATCGGAACAATCCTTGATTTATAGATAGGGAACATGAAAAACAAACAGAAAAAAAACACACACAAGAAAGTTTACTGTAGAAAGACAACTTGGCTTTTAAATCAGAGATGCTTCTAAGAACACCTGCAGGCTTTTTGCTTAGCTTGGGCTAGACAACTGCTCTGGCACAAAGATTCTTCAGCTGGGATATGAATGGCCCAACGTGGAGCAAGCAGCTGTCAGACCTGTTTATTTCACAACCCTCAGTACATTTAGCAAGTACTCAGAACCCACCGTGGTTTCTGCTGCATAGCCAAGAGTTCATCTACTATTTGCAATTGGCCATCACTGGTTTATTTTCCAACACCAGGCTGAGGGATTAACTGGTACATCCTAGAAGGCAGGTTCTTCCTCGAGCATGCAGCAGTGATGAACTCTCCCTGATCCAAGAAGCTATGGGATCTGAGTGAAAGCAATTGTTTTGTTCCACATTACAGGACAGGGAGCACAAACAGGGGAAAAAGAAGCGTGACTGCAATGATGCCAAACACTTCTGAGAGCCTCAGAACAAAGGACATTATGAGACCAGTAGCTCTCAGATGAGGAGGGAGCTGTCTCTTTTCACAGCTCAACGTCAGGAATTTAGAAATCCTCATTTAAGTACTTGCTGAAGAAGCTGCCCAGTCTTTTGGGTCATCTCTGCCCTTCCCCACCTGCAAAACTCAAGAGGGTGCCTGGAAGAGATGCTCATTGCTCCTTCCTTCCTCTGCTGTTCAGATTCTGTGCAGTCTTAAGGATGAGGATTTTGCTGTTCTCACCTTGTAAGGAGACAACTCCCAAATGCTCTCAAAACCTTATTTGGCCGAAAAATCCATGATGGCTCTGTCCTCAACCAGCACACGAGCAGCTCTCACAAGCAGTTTACGTGCCATCTAGAGATTACAGCTCGTTACAGCAGCGAGGCATTTCAGGTTTCAGGCAGAAATCACAATTCTAGCCACCAACAAATGAGCTTTTTCACAACACTGCTTATAAGCTATCTTCAGTCTGCAGCTCCTCTCTGCTCAGCCCACAGTAACATGCACTGCAAGACAAAGCCTCAGAGATCACTTTGCTAACATTTACATTCTTTTTTTCAGAAATACCGAGACTCCAGAGAGCTGATCTTAGCTTCTCCTTTAAACAATAAAGCATAACCAAAAAAAGGCTCCGGTACTCTGTCTATATCTGTATTATGTCAGTTCTCAGCATCATCTGCCAAGCTGCTAAGCATACAATCTTTCCTTTAGACTATTTATATCTTTTGGGAAAAGGATGCACGCGCACACTTTTGTTTCATTTCTGTTCTGTCAGACGAGTCCTGCTCCATATTGCAGAAAGGAGGAGGTTAAATGAACCCAGACATCCCCAAAATTCAGAAGACACTCAGCCACGGTTAACCCTGGTTTCCAAACACCCGTATACATGCCCTGACCATTGTGCAAACGCTACAGACCAGTACATCTCAACCGCACTTACCAGAAAGCAAGCAGACCAGGTAGTGGTTGAACTACAGTCTTGAATGACTGGCATTTAAAGCAAAAAAAGACATACTGAGTGAATTAATAATAAACAGAAACATTCCCACCACCCATTGTGTTTCAACATCTCCATTACAAAACCATTTCAAGTGTCTTGGACCTGACAAGAGGATTTTGCAGCAAGCTGAAACTTAACTCACTCCGTACACGAGCCTTTTCTTTATCCACAATGCCCCTTCAAAAAATTAGAAAAAAAAAACTTTTACGATATTAACTCAGGATAGTATATAGAAAATATTTTAGAGATATTTAATTAAAGTGGTTCTTCACGAGGTACTAATGCATACTCAATTAAGCACACAATAATAAAAACATATCTTGTGGCACATTTATCTCAATTGAGTCGAAGTGACAGGCCAATGCTTGACAGGCCAATTCTTGACGACTCAAGAGCAGCTGTGTGGAATTGAGAAATCAGTTTTCACAATGACTAGGCATACCAAAATCGATAGAGAATTTACCCAATGTACCAGAATAACTACTTCAAGTCCATTACAGTCTACTGGGCAAACACATGCGCTAAAATAATAATCCAGCTATGTCAATAACCCTTTTATTCTGTTTTATTCTCTTTCAGTAAGAACCTTTGCAAGTTTTTCAGGTTCTCAACGACCATCAAGCTTGGTAGCTTCCAGGATTTGTACCTGCCTACAGCACACCTGAACCTAGGAGGCAATTACAAAATTCTCCACGTCTGCCTTAAATCAAGGAACTGCACATTTTTCAGATGTGGTCCAGCTCAGTGCTGGTCATCGGCTCCCAACACCCAGGACAAACATACTTTTCCTTAACAAGTTTAAGATCTCACACCAAACTCCATATAGGACACGTTGCCCCATTCTAGTCCCATATCCATTTGTGACCTTGCAAAGCGTGCACCACTGTGTGGGTTGACTTGCCCCCAGAGCCTGCAGACCTTGTCAACTTGTCAAGTATTTTGAGCATTCGCTTGCTCGGTTTTATGAAACACCTGCAAATACGAGAAATCACACGTGAAAAGAAAATAAAACACAGATAACAGAAAAATAAACGCTTTAGGGACCCGAAATAGTCAAGACAAATCTTTCACTTGAGGCTTCTACCTTCTGTTCTGTCCCTTCAATGCATTTTGCAATGCAACAACGGCGTGTGGAATCAAGACAAGGAAATAAGGCTGTATGGTAAAAAGGGAAAAAAATTAAACAGTATTTATGACACGACGGGATATCCTGACCACAATACTGAGGGCTTGTCACAAAACACTCCCCACATTTCACATCTAATCTCAGAAATAAGAAGATAAAGTTGATAAAACACACATCTGGAAACGAACCAGGCACATGACCACAGTTTTCGATAAAGACAGCAGTGGTTTGGGGTCTCAGTGGGAAGCATGTAAGCTTTTTTTAAAGCTCAAAATCAAGATGACCTCTCAAAATCAAAACCTTTACCAATCTCTTGTAGACATACCTGTTGAATGATCTGTGTACGTTGGCTCATCTCTCTCAGCCTTCAGGAGGAATCAAGCCAAATTTCTGCCAAGAGCACTGCCTTCTATTTCACCCTAAGCATAAAACTACACAGTCCAGTTTCCTTAATCCATTCAAGCACAGAGAGACACTGTGGGGGCATGTACACACACTTAAAAAGTTAAAAAGAGCAGTCTAATGGAACAATAGCTGCATCGTCCATGTTCCAGACAGCACTGGAAACACTGGCAGTGCACAAAGGGCTGTACGTAAGGAAGAACCATGAAGTTTGCTTGGTTTGAAAAGGCTGTGAAAGCACAACCTGCCCTGAAAAGTGCTGCATGCTGGCTCCAGCACACATCGTGTTTTATGATACAAGGAAGTCAACTATTTCCTTGCAGGTAAATAATTTTAGGTAAACAGCATTGTTTCTCTTAGAAATGAGTGACCAAACAAGAGGTCAGACACCAGCTCCCATTCTCACAAGTAGCAAAAGTCTTAGAGACCTCGGGCTTGTGTATTCAGCCTAGGAAAACCAAAATTGTATTTGTACAGGTTAAAGCCAGCACCAGTGCCAAAGCTGCTGCTGCTGCTCTCATCTCCCTTCACGCCGTTGTACGACCTCCTTCCCCTGCTGTCGTCTCCTGCGGGGCAGAAACAAACATTTGTGCAGCCACATGGTTAGTCGCTGGGTTCTTTTCCTGCCAGATGAACTCTCCCATTTGGTTCACCACATAGCTCGCAAATGCTTACACCAGCACACAGCAAAGGGCAAAGTGAACGTAGGAACGAGCGACGAGGGTGAGAACGCTTGAGCAGCGTGTTGCCAAATATAAAACCCCAGTCAGGGCAGGGAGCACATCACGCTGCTGCCACCGAGCCCTGAGAGCCAGACACGTTTAAGGATCACTCGTGCTGGAAGCTGAAGCTTGAAGAGAAGAGGGGCTGTGTGCAGCACCAGGCAATGCAGTGAGGTGCCCAGCAGCACGGGCAGGTGCTGTGAGCAGTGCCATGGACCTCAGCAGCTTTGCAGATCCCGTCTGGAAGCAGAACCAGGAGAGCCCTTGAGCGAACTGCAGGCCTCAGCAAGCCCGGCAGCCAGACTTCCTGCAGCCTTCAGCAAAGGCATCCTGCAAACAACGCTCCCATTCAGGCAGCTTCTGCCACAGCAGTGACACGGGGGTGGTTTTGACGTGGTTTTGACTACAGCGGGTCCCCTGACTGTGGACGTTCCCGTGACAGGAGCACCAGCTCCAGAGAGAGGGCAGCACCACAGCAGGCAGCCATCAGGGGTGTAGGCCGACATGGGATCGCATCCTATGGGAATAAAAGACCCTCCCCAGCATCCAGCACAGGATCATGGGCTGCTTGGGGTTGACAGGGACCTCTGGGTCCACCTGGTCTGACCCCAGCTCCAGCAGGGCCACCCAGAGCAGGGAGCACAGGCCCACAGCCAGGCAGCTTCAGAAGCTCTCCAAGGAGACCCCACCACCTCTCTGGGCACCATGAACACCATGTGAGGAAAGACAATTCAACCCTTAGAGAAATACTTCCCCTAGAAGAAGGCTCCTTCATGGGTAACCACAGCAAATCAAACTTGTGGAGGTGCTCAGCAGAGCCGGGGCCCTAGGGAGGCCCTTTCAAGCTGAACAAGACCCCAGAACTGAGTTACAGGGAGAGCCTCTGGGTGGGACAGCACCAAGAGCTGGTCCTCTCTTCCCAAACTCTGAACTCAAGAACAAACAACACTGTTTATTAAATTTTGTCCTGCTCTTCATTCTTACAAAGCTTTTATGACATTATTTCAGCTCGATCCAAAAGTGTAAGGAGAGAGAACATGACCCAGAAGTGTCCTTCATGATTTCAGGGTACCCTAAGCCACCTGATCACCCCACCTCCAAAGCACGGTTACGCCAAGCAATACAAGAAGAACAGGTGCAGTAGCAGACAAAGGATTAGAACTATTCTTCAGAATCGCTAAAAATAAAAGAGCCAAAAAGCATGTAATTATTTCAAAATCTTTTAAACAATGGCTACCAGATCACTTTACAGGAAAGCACTGCCACAGCAGAAACGGAAGGCAACGCAACCAAACAAAAAATTCACGCATGTGAAAAAGTCTCAAAGCTACTGGGAGCTCATCATTTAGAAAGTACCAAGGAGCAGGCAAGGCACCCCAGTACAATAATTATTAAAAATTAACTCATGGTCCCTCTGCAGCACAAAGCAGCCAGGAAAAGGCACATGCAACCCAGGGATGCATCAGAACAACTACTGCTGTCGGACAGACCACGAGGATCTGATGAGACTTCAGCTGAAATCACATTTGCAGGTTTGGTCACTCACACTCAAGACAGATGAGCTTAGCCTAGAAATGCAGAAAAGAGCAACCAGGATGGTCACAAGATCGGGAAGATAGGCTTGTCAAAGCAGAAAGCGCAAAAAAGGTACTTAAACTAAAACTAACCAGTAGCATAAAAATTCATACTGGAAATTGTACATTTAACTAGCCACTATAGTAAGTGTGGAACCACTTCCAATAGGAGCAGCAGGGCAAAAATCAGTTTCAAAATAAAGTTTAGTAAGCTCATGAGGAAAATTTTATGATCTGGATGTCTTCAAAAGGTAACTAGATAGCCAAGAAGGGGTCTTCCACTCCTATCTATCTTCCTAGCAGCTTGTTCTGAATCCTGAAAGCCAGAGAGAAAAATGACTGAAGAAGAAAAATCAAAAAAATAAAAATAAAAAGCTAATTTTGGTGAAGATAGATATACTGCATGCATCTTTGCATATTGAATTTATTTCTCTTCCAAAACAACGACGTGCATGGCACAGATGTTTTAGCATCTGCTCCTTCTGCTCATAACAGAAATAACTCCTAACCCTCAATCTTAAAGCGCTCTTTCTTAAATTACACAGATTCATATTCTTCTACTGAAAACCAGTTAATTTATCTTATCTAGCATAAAACATGATACGTGTGTCTCAGAGATCCAAATTCAACTCACTTGGGTCAACTTTTTCATCTTTTCATCATACCATTCTGTTTGTCTGACCTTAACAGCTGATGCAATAGCACAGAAGGAAAAGAGAGAATAAACCTTCCCTGTTTGTCTTAGTTCAGATAGCATGTGCAATTTAATATGTACATAATACAGATAATCAACTCTACTAGCATGTTATAAAGAAGCTGGTAGAAAGTATGTCTGAGCTGATGCATATTTCTGTACACCTTGTGCGATGACATGGCTTAGCTCGCAAGTAAACCAGGTTTAGAGGGATGACTTCTCTTCAGCAAAACGTAGTTGTCATGACTCAACAAGTTGTCATTCCCTCCTTACCATCAGTCCAACACGGCCTTAGTGAGCAAACTGCTTCCCATACTGCTGGCAGTGAGGCAGCCCGAAGGCCCCAGCAGCCTTTGAATAGCAAGGACTCAGTAGTATTTTTGTTGTAGACAGCACTCAGGTTTCCCTGACAGGTGTAGGTAGCTTTACATCATGTCCCAATTCCCTACTGGAATTTCAATTGATTCAGCCATTCTTAATTTCCTGACCTAAAGCACTGCACAGAACAGCTTGCTAAATCTCTGTTGCCTTTACTAAAACAGTGTGAACAGCTGAACGTCAGAGAAGGAAGAATGATCTCTGCACAGTCCTTAAATACCTTGCAGAGCTGACTCTAAATTATTGTTAACATTAAGCAGTGGAAAAACTCATCAAAAGAAAGACTCAAGAACATTTTTATTGCTATCTTGCACCCACATTCAGATTTAATCCTTGAAGACAGAAGCATGGGCAAGTATCTTTTAAAATAAAAGACAAGCAGTAAAAAGAAAAAAAAAAAAAAAAACACTTGCAAACAGTGAAAAGTTTATTTCCATTTTTTAAAATGTAGACATACAGTGAAAGAGGTAATCTGTGACATGCCAGATTCATATCAAAAAAATAAATCTAACAATTCACAGCTTGCTGAACAAATTCACTTCAAAATAACCACACAGACAAACAGGGCTGAAAGGGACCGCTGGGGTCGCTGCCTGCACTTCCACACAGCCAGGCACTTGACTGTCCAGAGAAACCTGCACATCGTCTGCCTTGAAAGGGCCACAGGCCACACAGAGAGCTCTGCAACCCTGCACCAGGCTTTTGGCAAATCTTTTTTTTTTTTTTAAATCTAAAATAGTTGAAGGAGATGTAAAGTGTGAACCCCAAACCAAGCCAGGCATCTCCTGTCGCAACAGGTCACCGATTTAGGAGAGGTGGCACTGCCGGAGCTCCTGGTGTTAGCATCCCAAGGCCCTACGAAGTTACTAGTTACAGGCTTGCTTATACTTTCTGTAACCAAACAGATCTTACTGTGTTTTTTTCACAAAGCTTCTTTATCTCACCGATCTTCATTTCCCTCAGTATACCTGCAAAGGAAATACTCTTGAGAAAATCCCCGCAGTAGCAATTCCAACAGCTCCCCCCCTCCCCAGTCTCATCTGGGAATCTCCTACTTCCTACCGATTTTTAAGGGTCATTCCTCACTCCATTTTCACATAATCCCTAAACAACCATTATCACATCTCGACTCAGCATGAGATAAAATATAGACTGTGCTTCATAAACAGTGGAGACCTTAAGATTACATTCTTAGTGGGACGCAGCACGATAAATATTTCAGGGATGTCTTGAAATACCCTACAAAATACAACATGTGGCCAGTGGAACAAGTCTCAAAACCAAATATATTTTGACTTATTAAAGAAAAAGGAGAAAGGGAAGCCCACCAAAACCTCCTCCCCCACATCCCACACTGGCCATTGAGCAGGTCAGGCTGCAATTGATCCTGACCTACTTAAAGCCTGGGAGGAAGCATTTTTTTGCATTGTAAATTTAATCACTCAAAAAAGCCCTTTTTTTCCTTGAGCTTAAAAATAAACAGCAACTGCTATTTTAAAACATATCGCATATTGCTATTTTAATATAAGTTGGTGACCATTACTCAAACTTTCTGAAATTAAGTTTTACGGTCACACTCAGTGCAACTACTTCTAGAGGAAGGTATTGAACAAAAATAAGGAGGATGTGTCAGAGCTTTGTTAGCTACGTTGGCATCTCAACCATTTCCTACAGATTATAGGGAATAAAAACCCAGCCCTATTCCAGTGAAGCTGGAGGTAACTTCAAAAGGTTATCCAACAGGACCCCAAGTAAGCAAATACGTTGCTTGCCAAAGCGGTAACACAAACTGTTCTTCCGAAGTGGCAGCACGTTTCAGACTATTTGCTCATGGTTAAAAGTTGTGCCATGCATCTATCCCCTTCCTGGAGGGGCAGAGATGAGGAGAGTTGGTTGCACAATGTGGGAAGGAGAAGCAAGA
This sequence comes from Aythya marila, assembly GCF_965140915.1. Lineage (NCBI taxonomy): Eukaryota > Metazoa > Chordata > Aves > Anseriformes > Anatidae > Aythya > Aythya marila. The sequence continues at coordinate 6,047,042 of NC_139046.1, read as the reverse complement.
CAACATATGGATGATCAAAGAGGCAAAAGCAAAAAATAATAATAATAATCTATTTTATCAAGATATATTATATTCTTGTTTGTATTTATATCTGCACCCGTTATGCCACGAGCCACACAGATCAGAACAGCCTGGTGTTATTCAGCAGTGGATGCAGGCACTTGGACAAGAGACGCAGGGTACAGGGAGTAAGACACACAGCTGAATCATCCCTACATTCGTAAACTGATCGTGTTTGAATTACCATTAACAATCTGAAGTAAGATAAATATCCACAGATCTGTTCTTCATTACGCAGAGCTCCTGCCACGCACAGGCACCAAGCTCAGAGCATGGATCCATCGGGCACTTGTGTGTGGCTCTTATTAGGATGCACAGAAATAGCTTGGAAGAAATATTTTTAGGCGTTTGTTTTAGCATCAACCCCACCTGCCACCCTCTGTAGAGCTGGCCCATTTTGCAAAAATACTCATTTTGCACAATATTTTTGTGCGTTCCAATCTCTGTAACATCAACTGAAAAAAAAAAAAAAAAAAGGTCTCAAAGTTTCCATTCACACTTCACATGGCACCATTTTCTAAGGCAGCTGAAACACACGGCCAACCCCAACCCACCGTTATCCCAGGCCACAGCCGCGAACAAGGAAACAAAACTCCCAAGGTACAGCTGATCAGTTCTGGACAACATTTGAGCCTACCTGTTTTACCCAAACAGCAGCTGAGAAGCACTCGCCAATGCTGCTGGTTCTCTCATAAACACCACGCTGCTCTGTAATGACACGGGACCTGTGCACCTACTCAAAAGTGCTGTTGTGTTAGGGTCACCACAGCTGTGTTAAAAACATTGTTCCTGGTCCAACAAGCAGGGACAGAATTTCCTTACCCATATAAAACGCACAATAATAGCCTGGTATTACCTAGCACTACTAAAAGCAAATTGAAAACAAATCAGGGGAGTATACCCTTGTGCATGCACCCCTAAAAAGACTGAAAGCCTCTGAACTCAGAAATTTGTGGGTTTTGTTTGTTATTTTGTTTTTTTTGTATGCTCCTGGACACATTTAAATAATAATCTTACATAGAAGTTGGTAAGTTTATTTCTTCCACTTCCCCATCCCCAAATCAAAGTTACTACTTCACCAGGGAATTTTTGATCCTGCAGATCCTCCAAGAAAGCAACAGCCACCTTAAATTCCAGGGTGACTATCAGCCTGGGTGACCCAGTACAGAAACCCCAAAACCCAAAGGGTAAATTGTTCAGAAAACATAGGATCCCTCCAGTTTCTAACACTACAGAGGTGACCACTTAACACCGACCGCCTTTACCCTTCTTGGCCAAAGCAGACTTCGTACACACAAAACAAAGTTTTCTTGACTATTAAATCTCTAAGGAGATCCCAGACAGAATTATTCACTATCATCATTTCAGGGAATTAGATATTACTGCGAGTTTTTAGGCTCAATCCTGCCAGCTTTACGCACCAACAGCCATTGATGTCCCACAGGGATGAGCTGGGCAAACAAAGCTCCTTCCACAAGGACTTTGGGCCTGGTTTTCAGAACAGCAGGGTGAGGTTGTCCCTCTATATCATATTCCTGCCCCTGAAATGATCCCCTTGAAACTGAGCCACGTCCATAACATCACAACATTCATCTAAATGCCCATCCAAGCTGCTTCCACCCCTCAAAACCCCAGGCACCACAGTGGGTAGAGCCATAAGGCCTTCTACCCTTCACCAGCATTTCCCCCAAGAAACACTTTGACGCTCCCCGCAGAGCGATCACCTTACCTACTTCCACAAAGGATGTAAGCCAAAGGGATCCAAACGTGAGAAAGCTGGAGGCTGTGGACACCGAAGGTGACACGTGGGCTACGAGCCATGGTGCAGCCAGCAGCCAAGAGCTGAGGAGAAGCCAAGAGCCTGGGGCTGCAGCTGGTGACCGCCGGTGCCATTGCGCAAGGGCAGGATTGGAAAAGCAACCGCCAGCAGCCTCCTGCCTCCCTACGGAGGGCAGGAAACACCACCCTGGATGTTTTTGTTGGAAAACCCTGTAAAACAAGTCCGGTGACACCCACTGCAGCGTGCCCTGAATCCGAACATACGGATGAACCAGTCGAGCAAAATTCCCCAGTGAAAAACACGCTACGGTTGGTCGTGGAAATTCAGAGAGCAGGCCACGTTGCCAGAGAGACTGACCTCGAAACGGGAAGCTACACACCTCTGCTCGTACCGGAGAAGCATAACCATCGCCCTCTGTCCTCCACTACCACCTTCCCTTTGTCATCTACCCACCTGGGAGGCTGGAGGGGGGTGCCCCAAAACTGCAACCCTGCCGTCAGGGATTGATGTGGTCATTAGGAAAAAATACATGTGTAAGTGAATTCAGTGATCCTACAGCGTACACAGAGTTGTCCCCTCTTTCCCCCCCCTTTTAGGAGGCCTTCACGTGTCACCTTATGCCTCCTGCCCTATCACCGCCGTCCTGACACGCTGAGTCTTCAAAACGACGTTGTATTAAAAATAGAACGCATGACTCAGGTGGTTTAAGGAGCTATATACTTACTCATAAAAAATACTCCCTCCCAAAAATATCACCTGGTAGCAATTTGTGTGACAGTTCTGCAGAACTGCCAAGCAGTTGGCTGCAAAACTTTCAAACGATGGAACTGAGGCACCTGCGAAATATGATGTTTTCTTTAATGCTGATTTTCTGTAGTTCTTCTTAAAATATGGGGCAGGGAGGGAATATCCTTGATGACCAGTCCTTATGTAAATGTAATGTACCCGAACACCAAGACGATCAATCTCCACCTTTGATCTGAACGTGCTCACATGGAAGAAGGACCTTATCCAACAAGAAGCGCAGAAAGGGCATTTCCTGGCAGCCTCTCCACCTGCTCCAAGAGCTGACAATACCGATTCTCACCCTCATTTCTCAGGCCAGTCCCCCAAAATCACTCGGATGCAATCACGCTGAACTCTTATCAAGACTCCTCAGGTGGAATTAAGCCTCGCTCCTAGGCTTTAAACGATAAAGTGTTAAAACTGTGGGAATGCGCATAATAAAGGTAGCTTAAGCGTAATGCGGGTTAATTGCCTAAAGAAGTGAATGCACTAATAAGATAATGGCATGTTTTGGTCCTGCTAGCGAGGCAGTCACTTCTCGCTCTGGGCACAGAGTCAAACAGAGCAAACTGTCACCAGCACCTGCAGCGTGCCCCCACCTACACAGCAAACAGTTGACACCGAAAGGCAAACCCGTGTGACTCCTGCACGGCAGCTTTTAGCAAAACCAGTTTCAAGTGAAGCTAAATGGTCCATTAAATGACCCCACCAAAAGTTGCTCTTTGTTTTTGACAATATACAATTAAGTCACTTTTTCCATCCCCAGGGTACCCACTGGAGAGAGGCATGGTATAACTCAATGCCTCACCACTGGCTGCGCAACCATTTACAGCCTATACACACATTTTAGCTTACTTTTTTTCAGACATAACATGTCAAAAGTTGAATGTGTTCAGGTCTTTTTTTTACTATAGGGAAAAAAAAAAAGGTCCAGTCCTTCAGGCAACTACTCCTGGAGAGGAGAGCTTGCTTCACGGCCCGCTGGGAATGGAGGAGGTGAAGGAAGGCGGGGAAGCAAAACCTCAGTGTCTGGTGGGCTTCAAGGATGTTTTGGACTCAGCTCCACACTTCTCACTGGAGCAGTCCCACGGGCATCATCAGCGCACAAAACCACTCTGTTCATTACCATTCACAAGATCAGGCCCTTCAAGACAAGGGCCTACTGACAACACACAAACACCCACCCAGAAAGGAGAAAAATCAAAAAAAAAAACAGATCCAAACACCTGAGAAGATTCTTGTTATGTGCATTGAATAATTTCCCACGTCAGTGTGGAGGTTTTGTTTTCCTCAGGAACACAATGTGGACTGTCCTCTTCACGTACTTACATTGAATATTGTGGAAAACTGACCAGGAACTACTTCTCACTGCTTCTTTGCTACAGAAATAAATATTCCTGAGTTCTTGTTCAAAAAGAAAGACTCTAAAGGAGTAAAAGATTATTAAAGGGAAATTGAACACTCTTTCAGAGACATGAGAACCCCAACTTGACATAAAACCCAGCACAAAAGGCTTCAGCTCTGCTCTGTTCCACTAGCAGGGGTCTTTCCACCACTAGGGAAAGAAAAGGTATCATCTGTCTGCTGTGCTGGAGGAATGACTTCCTGACCATTAAATTCACAGAGAGCAGAAAAAGGAACAGAACCGCGTGGCCCAAAGGCCTGGTTGGAGACATTGAGCCTTTCGTTCCCTGTCCTGGGGCCTCAAGGGTGCATATTTGTGTTTTTGGTACCCTGCCCAAAGACGCTCACCCTTGCCTGCCCTACCTGAGGCTCACCCTGCTGCAGAAAGCTCCCTGTGCATTTCACAGGCTGCTGATGCCACCTGGGGAAAATGCGTCAAGCCAGTCACTCCCAGAGCATTAAGGAAAACCGGTTACAAGACAAAAGCCTTCCTCAGCTCGCGGGAGTGTTTACAAACGCGCTGAATGCCAGAGTGTGTCCGAGCATGCCAACTTGAAAATAAGTCAAGCACCTGGACCTCAGCACAAAAGGCTGACTCACCTGCACGGCATCTGTTATCCTCTGAAGAGACCCCAAGTTTGGCACTCCGGGGACACAAAGTGCTTTCAGGAGGCCGATGGGAGCCTGACTTCTCCACGTCCTTCTCTCCACCTGCGTGCAGGGCAGACAAAAGCTGCGGGCTGGCTGCCCAGGCCGGGGCACAGAGGGACCTACAGAGCTTCGATACGGCACAAACGTTCCCCGGCACCAGCCCACCTACTCTAGTCCAAGGGCGAAAAAGAACAGCACCGAGATTCAGAACCACAAATGCAATTGCTTAAACTCACACTCCAGGAAGCTCTAACACCAGTTTTCCTCCCCATCCCACGCTGCAACTCCTGAAAAAACAACGCATTAAACAGAGCAGCCACTTTAGCGTGGGACAGTGTTAAGCAAGTCATGATGAAACCGCGCTTTTCTTGTTCATGTTTCATCCCCAAAGTTGTTTGCTTTTCAGGCTACAGCTAATTCCAGGACATTTCCTTTCCCTGTGCAGAACTATCATGAGCTGGGGCTGCAAAGTTTTTTTTGGCTACTACCAACGTGAAAGCTGCTTTAGAAAAGCAAGCAAAAATAATGCTCGGTGATGACAGTTACGATGCACCAAACACCAAGCTTGCTTCGTGGCCATTCCCAGCATAACCAAAACAGATTTGGCTTTGCATCGTCTTCACTGCCGTTTACATATAGAAGAAAAATTCACAAAATGAAAATCATCACTCACATGAAGTATGGATTGTGCAGTGACCATCCTCCTGAGCAGCACCTCCTGCCAAGCACCTCATTCACACCAGTGACAATCCTACAACGCCAGGGTAAACCAAATCTCCCTGCCCAAGCTTTGAAATGACTACAGAGAGACCTGAAAATTCGCGTCCCACCTCAAGGAGAACAAGTTGTATCCTCCCCAGCACAGCTCTTTTCAAATTGCAGCACTTCTAGTAATCCACAAGTGATCCTTTTATTCTCAGGAACATAAACTTTACATAATACGAAGAGACAGTTCCTTGTGATTTGTTTAAGCTAAATCCAAATCCAAGCTATACGGTGTTTGAGCAAAAGAAAAACGGAGCCTCTGCGTGCTCAGGCTGTCAAGTAAAGCAAACACATTAACTCCCTCACTATGTATTGGGGAAATTGCGTGGGATCATCCAAGATAAAAGGTTTTTTCTGCATGGCTGCCACATACCTCCGTGGCTACTTCAAGCTGTACGACTGCTACGAGGACAGCCGTTCTCCTGGCACAGCGCTGAAACCAGCGACTATGAACCACGTGAGCATTGCATATAGAGACGTATTTATTTATTTTTGCCAGCATTGCATGTGGCTACACAATTGCAAGGTATGATCTAGCCCCACTGTAGCTTATTTTCCTTTTAAATCTGTGCTCCCAAAACAGCCCAGCTGTCCAGGAGCAGCACAAGAAGCTAATCCAGTTGAAAACAGTTGAAGATCCTAAACTGGATCACCGCTCAATGGCGAAAAAAGGGGTGAGATCATGTGGATAGGACAGCTGTGTGACACTGGGGACATCTGGACTGCAATTAGCTGGGGCTACCACGAAGGCTCAGCTGGAAGTCACCACATGTGGCCAGTCATTTTTTAACAAGCTGCTGCTCATCTTTCTTTCTCCCTGTCACCTTCACACATGGCACGGCCAATGACGTCTTCATGCACAAAGTATAAAAATATTTTACAGTAACGAGGCCAGTCACAAAGCTCGTACCTTCTAGAAGCCGAGGGCAAGCAGGGACAACACCACTCAAAAGACACGATCGCAGACGCTTGGCAAGGCGCAACCTTTCTGTTTGGGATTCAGCTTAAAAATGCCGAGACAAAACCTGCACACAAAGGAGCAGGCCTGCCAAAGCGTCTCAGAAAACACAGAGGACCCACAGAAAAGATACCCGGAGGGGTGGCCACGTTGCAGGTTTTTTCTGGTACCAACCTCGATGCTGTTTAACCCCATTTCCTCCCTGTACCTGCACTGGCATCACAGCTTGCTGCCTGTCGGACGTGCTGATACAGCTGTTTGGGGAACTGGGACATAAAGCACAACAGAAAAATGAAACGGGTGAAAAAAAGAGATACCATGCCCCCGGTAACCTCATTCTTTTTCAAACTCTGCTCTTTCTTTTTATACCTAGTTTCCCTTCCCCCGGGACCAAACCTTCAGTTTTGATATCGTGCAGTAGCACTGAGATGATTCTGTGGGTTGGCTGCCCAAACACTGGGTTATTCAACTTCCCCGTCATCTGAGCGCAAGGCTGTAACCCAAAATAAAACCTTTAAAAAACTCCGAAACTATACTGCAGGGCAAAGGTGAAATATAATTACCTTACCAAACGCAAATACCTTTTCTGGAATGCCTGATCGCTGCTCAGAGGATCGGCGCAGGCTAAGTTTAACGCTTTTCATTACAAGGCTCTCAGATGGCTATTTTTGGTTTGCTGTGGAAGCAGGTTGTTTGAAAACAAAGGGTAGCTGGCAAAAGTTCTGACATTACCCTTATAGCACACTTCTGAAATGTAGAGATCCCTGTAAAATCTTGATTACTCTTCTCATCAGATATGTACGCTTCTACATCACAGGAGAAATAGATGGGCAGAGAAGGGTTTGTATTCAGAGTCCTTTAGCACCATAAAAAAGGAAGAAATTAATGAGTCTGTTATTCATTACAGCTGCTCGATAATGTCCAGTAAGTAACTGGTTCATCAAATAAAGATTAAAATGTTCTCTGAATACAGTACAAGACAAGTCCTTGCAAGATGAAAAATAGCATTGTACGCAAATAATCGTGTTATTGTACATACAGGGGAGCCAAGCTAAAACTGAACAAGGAAACCTTTTCTGGCATTTTCTAACTTCTGAGAGCAAAACTCGGTAACAAATCGTGGAATGTAGCTTTTGTGTACAGTTTTTATATACCTCAAGATACTCCAGGCAAAAGCACTCAAATCAACCTTAAAGCACCTGAAAAAAAAAAAACCTGCAGAAATTAGGAAAGTAAATATTAGTTTTACTAAAGACATTCTTCCAAATTTGGAAAAAAAAAAAAAAAAAAAACTTTTCTCATTATGAAGTTAAGCTGCATCAGTGCATTTGTTACAGACCCTAGTAAAAAGTTGACCCAGACAAAAGAGATCATGCTTCAGACTGGCAACTAAAATATCTGGTGTCACTCAAGTGGAGATGAGAGAGAGTCATTTAAGACCTTTGAGCTGGTAATGTATTTTTTTAAAATAAAAACCAACCCATCTATCTCAAGCACCTTCGGTCTCCACTCTTAATAGTCCAAGCCAAACACAAAAAGTGACTCTATTAAGATAAATTCCTTATTTAAGAGAAGATGATAGCAGTAAACTGCATTATGTTCATTTAACAGGAGTGTGACCATCAGAAAAACTGATGCACACTTTTAAAAAGTGAAAATAAATAGTATGGTTTTGATCACGAAAGTCATTGTCACATGAGGAGTGCCACTCTTCCTATGGACTACCTGCACAAGCGAGACTGTGCTGGCATTCAAGCCCCTGATGATCTGAGCCCATCTTCTGAAACAAGTCTTGTTATGCAGTTCTTTCCTCTGTCCTACTGTTTTCTGCATGGCTAGGAAACAAGAATTTTCACCTGGAATTTGTATTTATTTTAAATTAGTCATGATAAATTCAAGAAACACACAAATCTATACTCAGTGGGAGTGCCCATCATTGATACATATGTGACGTTGCCCAGCAGCTCCATCAAATGCCCAAAGCAGACGAGGTACAGCGAGTGATTTCACTTTCCTGCTTCAGTAGACATCAGATTTACCCGCCCACACCAGACCTCTTTATTAAGGGCAGAACCTCAAAGCCTTAAAAATCAGGTAGGGCAGAATTCAGAAGGTGAAAAAGCCCAAATCCTTGCAGGGATGTGCTCGAGGGACGGGGAAACCACCAGGGACAGGTACTGCAGAGACTGCGGGCTGCAATGCATTTGCTGCAGCTTCCCCTTACAGCACAGCACAACAGAGCTGGCTGAGGAGCCAAAAACCATCCTCACTGGCTGCAGGTGACTGCTCAGAGGCTCCTGGCAAGCCCGTGCTCTAGCAGCTGTGAGGACGCCGGCCTCAGAGCTACACCTACCAAGACACACCAGTCTGACAACCCTTCTTGGTCTTCTCTGTGGGGAAGCCATGAAGGTCAGGTGTGAAGCCTTGCTAAAGGCTGAAGAGAATCCTGGGGCTGCTGCACGTACCTGACACACAGAACATCCATGTAACACACTCAGCAGACACTGTCCTGTTCCACCTGCGAGGCCACTAAAACACGCGTTAAACGTTGATTAAAGAAAATGCAGGAGAACATCCTAATTAGCCCTGATAGTGTAATGCACCCAGGAAATTAATGCAGGAAAATAAGAACAGCCAAAAGCAACCAGGACACTAATATATGCTACGCAAGCATGAATCTATCTTGGTATTAAAATAAGATTCGTTAAAATAAAACAAAACACTTTACTAGATTAAATATAAAATTACATACCGCTGGGAAAGGGGTGGAGCAAATACCATTCTCTACGCTGCCTTTCGTATTATTATACGTACTATATGTAGTGGAGGATGGTTCTGGTTATTAAATTTTATGTTTCTATATTCGATGGCATCACGTTATATATGGCCTTTTTCTGCAATTAACCTCCAAAACACAAATTAAATATTAATGGATAAATGTCAATTATGATTATGGGAACCAATAAAGGGACCATAAATTAAATAATGCGGATAGACCAATGAAGTATTAGCACGTCATCAGAACAGCGCTCTAGTGTTACTGCTTTCCTATTCTAATTAAAAACGGAATTATGCATTCATAGGTGTTATTGCATAAAATTCGGTAAACAATACCATCTTTTCTACATTATGATCCACTCCCAGCGAGCAAAACAAGCCCTGTTGTGCTTCTAGGCTGGGCTGGGCGAAGCAGAAATCTTCTCTGAGACTGTCCAGAGGGCAGTAGGATATTTTCACAGTTATTCCTAGGCTATTTCCATCTTCTGTAATTAATTATACCCAATCCTATATTTTGCTCTGCATTACCAGCTCTCCCACACATACAAGAAGATTTTCCCACTATTGTACTTTTTAAACTAAGGAACTAACCAACCTTAGGCTGGCTAAGGAAAAAAAAAGCCACCACGAAGCAGAAATACTTAGAAATGTCACTCAGACAACAGCCTCATTGCTTTAAGGTCACTGCTTCTGTTTCCTCGGGCTGGTTTTTATGGAAAAAAAAAATAGAAGTCTGAAACAAAACATTTTTAGCCAGCTACCAAACGTAGCCAAAAGCCAACTGGAACAGCAGCTGTTTGACACGGAGACGTACGCCAGCTCCCATGGTTTACCACGCCGGTCATCAATGGCTACCTGACAAACTGGAAGTGACACGGGACGTGCTGTTCGCAAGCAAATCGGATTTATTGTTATATTCAGCTGTTCCTGTTACCTGAAATTAGAATTAGAAGCTCATTAAATATGAATAGGTTTCAGAGAAAGGGGAGGCACTGCGCCGTATCGATGAAAGCTTCATTAAATTTTCAATGGTGGAGCTGCTGCTATATTTGTGAAGGAAGGACGCGGGTTGAAGAGAACCACGTTGGGGCAATTCTCCTCCAGGCAACTTTGCATCTTTTTACTATCAGTGAGAACCACGTGATTTTCAAATAAAATACCTGACTAATTAGGTGTCAGACAAAGTGATTGTGGTCCATTACGTTCAATGAGTGATTACTTTCAGATCAGCATTGACCTCGTAGATGTTTGCAATTATATCAGTGATGCTCAAGAACAAGAGAATGTGTAGAACACCAGGGAGGGGATCTGAATGATCCAGCTCGTAGAAAATACGGACTGTGTGTGGGTTCTCACCTAATGATGCAGTTATCTTTTTGAACTCTCCACTTGAAGATATAACGGGAGTGTGGGACGTGAAGTCTTACCTAGGAAATCACAACTGCTTTGCAAGGAGAGAGGTAAGGCTGTACCAAAGTAACACAGCCTTAGCTTGCTGCAGAGACTGAAACCAAGAGAAAGGTCAGTGACAGAGAACATAAACTAGACACCAGCCGACCTATTTAACTCTACTGTAAATAGGTCAGACAATTAAAATCTCCCTGTCTTGCCCATAACCAAGCCACACGAATCCCATTTCAGCAGCGAGAACTGAAGCCTGATCCCTCTGGTGGTCGGCGCTCCGAGATGAGCTTCTCCCTTCGGAAAAAGGAGGTGGGCACCCGGGCTGTGGCCCTGCTCCCCAGCTCTGCTCACTTCCACTCACCTTTCCAACCCCTCCAGGCCTCGGTGCTGTTCCTCCAACACGCCTGGGCACCGCCTTTCTTCCCTCGGAGCTACACACTCGGCCTTGCCAGGAGCTGGGGTTCAGGGCTGCTCTCCCCCGTTTGGCAGGACCTCTTTCAGCCCTCTGGGGAGGCGACTTTGTGCACAGACATTGCCATTTTATCCTCGGCCCTTGTTTATTCTGCCCCGTTCAAATCCTGCTTCGACAAGTTTACTTTTTCCCTTCTCTCCAGTTTTGCTTGGCGTGCTGAGCGAGCGTTAAGTAACCGACCTCCTCCAAAATCGCCGTGAGGCAGCGTTATCCCCGCATTACCAGATAAGGAAACTAAGCCACAATAACGCCTGAAGCATGCCCAAATTTCACATTCCTGATTTGAGAGTGATCAGCGTTAGCGCTCCGTCGGATTTCCTCTGCCTGAAGCCCAGCTCCCGAGGAGCTCAGGAGCCTTTTGCACAGCCCACGCTGCTGCGGGGCAGCCTGACCAGCAGAGCCCCTGGAAACACCGGGCTGCAGGAATTTGGCCAACTTTGGGGCTCTGCAGAGCACCTCTCAAACCCCAGCTGTGCTCCAACCCCAAGTGGGAAAGCCAACATCACTGCCAACCCCTCCCGTGTGCTTCCTTTTTTTCCTCCCCCATGACTTCTCGATCCAGGCACAGCACCCAACCCTACACCTATCCCCCTCCCACAAATGCACGTCCCCTCTGTCCTTACCTCTGGTCTTCCCGTAGCCCCCCCACTGCATCTGTCCTCCCAGAGCCTCGCTGCTCCTTCCTCCATGGACCTGCAGCTCCAGTTCTTCCTCAGTCCTCCTCTTCCTCAATCCTTCCCCAGCCACCTCAGGTCCCCGTGCAGTCATTCCCCAATCTCCAGCCAGGTTCCCCTATATCTTTGCTGTTTTTTTTACTGCCACGAGGTAGGAGGGGGGTCAGCCTCCCCTTTCTGCTCCACTACAAATTTTCCACTTTCCCCAGAGCCATGAGGTGTTTCCCAGCCGCATGCTCCTTGCAAGAGAGAAGGATCCTTTCCAAAATCTGTCTGGTGGCAGCAAAGGTTCCTAAATGGACCCTAAATGTCCTCTCATCATCTCCGCAGCCCTCCTCTGGACTCGCTCCAGTAGCTCCATGTCCCTCCTGTACTGGGGAGCCCCGAGCTGGACACAATGCTCCAGGTGAGGCCCCAGCAGGGCTGAGCAGAGGGGGAGGATCACCTCCCTTCACCAACATCCCCAAACTCTCGGTAGATCCCCCAAAACCAGGGGACCTTGGGGATTTAAGGGCAGCCTCTCACCTCCAGGTCACAGCAGATCAGTCCCACAACTGCCACTGATGCCAGCCCGGGTGAGTAAGGACTAATTTATTGATTTTTGGTCTCCTTAAACCTGTAGACAGCTTCTCTAAGAAGAACCTGAACTCTTCCAGGTCTGCCTGGACTTGCTGGTGCCAAAAAGAGGTCGTCCTCCTCGCCCCAGCACCGCCAGCAGCTCCGTGATGCAGCCTCCTGCCCAAGAGACCCAACGCCTTCCACGTGGCTCAGAAACCTCAAGGTGACTCCACCACCAAACCTCTCCCTCACCTTTTTTTTTGCTGTCTAGGAAAGACAGCAAATCTCTGCAACCCCAGCAGACGGACTCAGCCCTGGCATTAATAAAAACCAGGGAGCAGCACGCTCTTTGGGCTTGGGAAGCCGGGCCTGGGGAATTTTAAAGAAGCCCACGAGCTCCAATTAAGCCCAGGCTTCTGCAAATGCTTCGAGGTGTATTTAACCTCCATGCCATTGATTGGAGCAGGAGTGTGGTAACGGCAAAAATCATCATCTGCGTTGTTTCCCGACTCGGAGCCAAAATATTTATCAGAGCAGATGACTTGCTCATCATTCAAAACCAAGTAGCTGTCATTACGGAGGCCAGTCCGCTCCCAGGACGAGTATTTATGACTTTTATTAGGGCCCGAGTGGCCTTCTTGTGAGCAGCACCCACTGCCTCCAGCGTGTCAATGAGCCCACGAGGGAGCTGGCAGCGAGAGATGTGCCCACAGCACCAGCTTGTCCCACGGCCTGTTACTCTCAGGGAAGGTTTCTCCTTTTTATTTCTTAATTCCCTAACCAGATTTGAACACTGGAGCGCTCGATTCAATTTCCAAATCGCTGACCCAGCTTTACTCCGAACTTTACCTTCAGCCGTCCTTGGGACAAAAAAAAAAAAAAAACAACAGCAAAAAACCCAACCAATGCCTCAAACAAAGAGCCCACGGACACAGCTTCTGAGGGTGGCACTGTCGGTTCTGTTCCGCTAAGAAGTCGCGATTATCTGAGACAGCCTTTTGCAAGGACTCAGGAAGATATTTGCTTAATTTCATAAATGTTAAACCCACGTGTACCACTTATTAGCGCTTTAGAGCTAATGCAACCACACAGAAGTCAAACGTCCTCCTTGCTCACAACCCCACAGGATCATTAGCTTGAATGATAATGCAGTAGGTGCAATTAAAAAAAAAACAAAGTTCCTAATATCTAATTGTTTAAAAAGCTATCGTGCTTGCCTTCTTTTTCGAGAAGTAATTTTCCCATGGGGATTTCCCGTGTCTCTGTGTCAGCCCCCTACCACGCTGGACATTTCTCATCTCTAACCCACCACGGCACGCACCTACCCAGGGGGGTAAAAGGGTTAAGCGTGGCTGCAGACGCTTCGAGCTGGGCATCAAATCCATTAGCCTGCTTCAGATCTCAAGCAGCAGGCTGAGCCAGACCAAATTATCAGAATCAAGGAAAAAAAAAAAAAAAAAGGACTTTTCAATGGACTCGCTGGAGATCCAGGACACAAACAATAGCTTGCCTTTTGCCAAGGTTGCCTTGCAGAGCAGAACCACAATTCAAATTTCCAGAAATGCTTATGAGGAACGAAGATTGGAGCTCTGCAAGCCTTGCTGCGCGGAGAAAAAGTGGTACAGAGCAGACATCCCAGTTGTGAACATGATAGAAAAAAAATATATAAAATTTTCTAAATATTTAAGTTTTAAAACAAAAGGAAGAATCTAACCAAAACACTGATGCCATTGCAACAGGAGAATTAAGGCCGTGATCTAGAGCCAAAATTAAAAGCAAATATTCACTGTCAAAGCTGGATGGCCGAAGGAAATAACCTCTTGGGTATTTCAGCAATGATTTAATTACCTCCCATGACTAAGCTGGAGAGACTTGGGAAGAGTAATGGGATGGATCAGAGTCCAAAGACCATCTAATCCCAATTAATAAAAACAGGAATAACTCCAAAAAGATGAAGAACGATGACCTAGATCTGTATACCCTAAGAATTCAGGGGAAAAGAGCCTGCTTTCTGAGGGAATACATCCAGCTAAAAAAAATAAAAGTCATTTGCTGCTTCCTTTGAGGATAAATGGACCACGATCGTGCAACTATTTCAAACCAGCGCCAGTTAACCTCATTTCCCATGGCAGGTCTGACGAACATGAGTTAAAAACTCCCTGATGCGTCTCCCAGCTCGCCCATAACACTTGGAACAAAGCACTGCACCTAGTTTTTACTGCTGAATTCCTGAAAGCAAAGCAAGCATTTTTAGGACCACACAAAGTTCCTGCTCTGGGGCTACGCACAGCTAAAAATCTCAATTCCTGAGATGTTTTTGAGATTTTGGGGGGCTTTAGCCCACCAAGACCACTTACGTTTGTTCATGCAGGCGAGGATCCACGCCCAGGAACCTCACTTGAGATGTGATAGAGCAAGTCACAAGAAAACAAGCAGACTGAGGGAGACAAAGCAGAGCACCTGCTCTCCGAGATAAGGCAGCTATTCGGGCAGGCAGCTTCAGGCCGTGGTGCGAGCCCAGCCGACGCTGCGGGACCTTGCTCAGCCCCGTCCCGCCTTGCCTGTGGACGCCTTTTCCTCCAGGTTACCTCGTGCCACCTCCGATGCCTGTCTAACCTTCCGTAAGCCACTGCAGCTCACTAATCCTTGGCAAACATCACCGCAGGAACCTAACAAAAGAGCTGCTCGCTTTGTGCCAGGTTAGCAAACCGGATCCCGGGGGCAGCAGAGCCTGCAGCCACACGCACGTCGCTAAGGTTCAGCCAGTGCTACTCACGCTGCTAATGCTCCCCAGCCCGAAGCTCCGCTTCTGAACGACCCAGACAGGCAGTTTGCTGCTACGGTAACAAGTTCGAGTGCTCCAAGAGATGCTGGCCAGGGCCAGCACCAGGCAAAGCAGAAGGCAGGTGGCCAGGAGCAGAACTCCCTGGGCCTTGCAGAAGAACAGCGCTGGCGTGTCTGCCAGGAACGGGAACCTGGTGGCCTTAAAAAATCATCATCATCTTCATCACCATCATCAACGCAGCAAACTTTTAGGTTACAGCTGGCAGTCCCGAATACAACATCACTGTGCTTGTGTATCTTGATTTAAGGTGCATTGTTCAGAAAAAAGCTTGCTGAATAAGAACCCAACACGTATTTAAACGTTTAATTCCCACATACTGGAGTTAAAACTACAGGTTAAAAATTGACAGATCCTCACTGCCTACGTCTAATTAGACTTCTTCAAACTCGGTTGGCTTAAACACAGCTTTATGTTCTTTTCCACGATCTCCAGGGCTCCCCCCCATCCTAAAAGAACGGCATTTTCTTGAACCACACTACAGGGAAGAATGCAGCGGGAGGCCAAGAGATCCTTTCGCTTGGAAGGAGATTAAGCACTAAGACTCCAAACTTTTTTCCAACGACTCCAGCCCCACGTGCTGGCAGGAGACCCCACGGCGCTGAACTCACTGGGGATGCTCCTACTTCCAACTCCAGGAGAGTCTGACAGCTACAAGACTCTGAATGCTCCTAACATTAAAATAAATAAGCAAATAATGAAACCTCTGTTTCTTCATTTTAGCAGCCGTTAGCACCGCAATTAGAGTTCTCCAAGGACGCTCTCACCCCCTAATGAATCCCTGGAAGAGCCGTAACGGGGTGCAGGGCAGATTACAATCCCCACGGCACAACCTGGTGAATTGATGTCTCCCCTGAGCGGCACAAAGCCGGGCCTAGAGATCGTAAGCACTGTTGTGCCGTCTTCATTTTGGAGCCTTATTAAAAAATTAAATGAGAAATAAACACATCTCCCTCTGGGAAAAGGAGAAAAAGAATTAAATTTTCATAAGGAGCCCAGACAACTTATTCTGAGCCTCTTGTGGACAGGAAGACGACACAACAGGAAAGTTTATCATCGAGCAAGTTCATTAACCACCACCTACAATTGCAGCAGTACACGAACAAAGCCAAACACACCGCAGGGGCCAAAGCAGCAGAAATCGAGCAGCAGTTCCGTGCAGAGGCTGCTCGGGTGCTGTGCCCCTGCCCCCCCGAGATGGCGAGCACTGGGAACACTCTGCAGAGACAGCACAACAGCTGGCTGCCACCAGGGAGGGAAGGGAGTGCCTCTGCCTTTGGCAGCCTGCAGGCATCAACCACATTTTCTCCCTCAAGCTGGGATGGGCCACAGGTAGCTGGAGCAGCCCCCAAGCCCGAGGAAGGAGCTTTACACACAGCTTCCCTCCTCCTCCTCCCCAGAGCGGGCAGTGGGACAACAAAGCTGAGCCAGGAGCCCCAATTAACTCCTTTTTTACCTACGCCTTTTGTGTCTGATTGTTGGGGACCATATGGTCCAAGTTTACAGCCAACAGTAAATTTCTTTACCCAGCCCTGTTTGCAGCAACTGCCTTAACATTCTTTTAATGCAGTTTTGGGTGGGTGCAATTCCTTCCCTCTTTCTGTAAGTAAATCACCGGGATATGCTTACCCTGCCTCCTAAGGCTCTGCACAGGCAATGAAAATCCAAGCAAAAAGATAATTCATGGTCTCAGACGAAGCCAGGTGGATTACAACTCCATCAGCAAGCACGCCCCCAGCATCTGCACACTCAGAAGAGACACTGGGAACCATCTGAATTACCAGAAATCGTGCACAAAGGCTCTGGAATACAACTTTTAAACGAAGGCAAAGCCGTGGCTGCACCTTAGGAACAAACGTGCTGCAAAACTGTAATCAAGCGCTGCTCCATAATTGGACACACCTTCCCCCACGCAAAAGCTTCTTTAAAGCCAAGGATCTGATGACTTGAACCTCTGTTAGACTTAAGAAAATAAACTCAAAAAGACATTCATTATTCTTGAGCCGAGCATTTCCATACTAAGTCCCATCTTAGCACAACTTTTAACTGCTAATTTATCATCCTCCCTCCCGGTGACAGGGAAGATTTATAGTGGAAAAGGCTTATTTAACGTTGCTCTAATGCCAAAAACACATGGTCTTACACTTCTCATGATATTGGACAAGAAACAAAAACTAGGAAAAATACTAAAATACACCCACCCCCCAAAAACCACTCCCGTAGTTGCACGGCTTGGCAGGGGTCTGTTGGAATAAACTGCGGCGGGGGCCCAGCTCGAAGGATGTTTACAGCAGAGACCCCACGTCCGATCTCATCCTCCTGCACTCATCTGCTTCCCCCTTATCTCCACCGTGCTGCTTATCAGCACACCGGCCCCTGCTCCGCCACCAGCGGCCACATTCCTCAGCCCCTCCGGCCACTGGGAACTCATCAGGGAGGAGGAAGGCTCCGAGCTGCTCCGACACAGAGTAAAGCTTCCTGAATGTATGCAAAGAATGGAAAAGAAGAAATGCTGATTGCATATATAGGTCCTGAGATGCAGAATGAATTTGTTGGCAGGGTTTAGGGTACAGTAAAAGAGAGATGGGAAGCCAAAACAGGTCCTGTAACACATCGTACCTACTCCACAGCCCCAGATCTGAGAGATTTAAATGGACAAAGCGGGGAAGGGGAGAAGAATGAGGAGCAGGATCGCCAAAGCACAGCACTTCAGAACAGCAGGGACCTTCACTGCAGGCATCTGTCAAAAAAAAAAAAGAAGGAACAAACAGGACACACATTGCCCAACAAGTTCTCAAACACTTTGAGATTAACTTTGTTTATACAAGAGGTGGGAAAAGAAAGCTATAGAAGGAAGGCTCTTGTAGCGTTATTCCAACCAAAGGGGGGGAGTTGGCTAAGAACATGAAAGCAGAAACAACTTGGTGACAGAAAGCATAAAAAGGCACCACTCGCCATTCTTCAGGAGGGCAAAATAAAGCAAATTAACTAAAGGTAAAACAACAAGCTATCTGAAACCCAAAGGAAAGATCTGAGGTGTACTGACAAGCCATCTCAGCCAAGCATAAGCCCTTTAATGACTCGAAATTCAACAGATTTTGCACTTTCTCCGTTTTGTACTACTCCAAGTATCTGAAGGTGATGAAGTGAACAGCATAAACAACAAAATCATTAGGAAAAAAAAAAAAAAAACAACAAAGCATTAGGAAAAAAACTAACGGAGGCAAGACTGTAGGTAATAGGAAAGTATTCCTCCAGGATGCACGTGGCGAAAGAGGGAGCAGTTAAAGCAGGAGCGCGTTAACCCACAGCTCTACAGGAAGGAAACCTCCAACAGATAATGCCAAAGGACTCGGGGTGTTTTCTGCATCAGTGAGATGAGCTGGAGCTGGCTAACGAAGCTGCTACCAGCACAGAAGGAGCAGGAACACAAGCTAGAACTGGGAGACGCGTTCGAGCAAGCGCTTCACACCTCCCAAGCCAAGAGAGCAGAGCCAGGACCCAATATCTCGCGCGTATTTATCAGTAAACTTCAACTCGAAAACACAATAAAGGCACTACAGTCCTGCAGGCTCCTTGTGAAACTTCACCTCTGGACTACATTCAGGGGTTACCGCATTAAAAAAAATCCTTGAAGGTTCTCAAAGCTGGCAGACAAAACACTAAATACCCTTTGAAAGCTGAGAAAGGCAGTTATCAAAGATCAGCTCGGCTCTCCACATCAAGTCTGAAGAAGGGCAGAAGCACCTACCTGTACACAGCAGGAACAGAGAGCAGAGCAGCCCGGCTTGCCGCCGGTCCCCGGGATGAGGCTGGAATAGGATCAGACAAGCAGCTATCTCCCGCGTGCCTCAGATAACGCAGCACTTAGGAGCCAACACGCCGTTCGAGAACGAGCCGTACCAAAGGAATATAACTTCCTGCAGTGACAGAGCAGCAATGTAGATAGGGAAATGCCAACTCGAGGCAATATAGTTTTGATTTAGTGGGACTTTTGACACTTGAATTGACAGTCATATAAACTGAACAAATACAGGACATGCTGGAGTCCTGAGAGATTGCTAGGAGCCCTGCCCAGAGATAAGTTATCGTTATTTCAGTCAGAGAAAATAGGTAGCAAGTGTATTAATGTGGCTCTAATCTTTTTTAAGTCTCCACTACTATAAAAAGTAACTCGAGGAAATAAAGATTATTTAACAAGGAACTTTCTGCTGGCAACTCTGTGTTCTCCTCCGCCTCAGTTTGATTTCTTATGGCTCCAAGAAACAACTCGAACATCTCCCAGACAACACCTTGTCAACAAATTGCGTGTTATAAAACACCAGGACAGAAAGGGTTTGTTTGCTTAAGTTAACAGACGGTATAAAGCTGGGACAACTGCAAGCACTTTGATGGACGGGCTCAGAACCTAAAGTCACGTGAAGCAAGTGCAAAAACTCATGTGAAATAATGTACAGTTTGATAAAGCAAACAGGTAGGAGCAGTCAGCTGCTTACCAACTTGGAAAGCAAGGTTAAACGCTGCTCTGCACGGAGATAAGCTGTGTGGTAAGGTGCTAAGGAATCTGGGGTTTAAGCCAAACATAAATCAACACATATCAGCGAAAAAAATAAGGACATGCATAGATTCATCTGTCCTAGCGAGATGCATGAAATGCAAGTACCAGATGCAAAGCACATGAAATAATTTTACTCTGCCTGTGGTTCTAAGGACTCTGAGGATTATGTCCATTTCCGAGCACTCCAAGAAAAACACAAACCAAGTGGAAAAAGCCTCGAGAAAAGAAATAAGCTGAGGCCGCAGATGTAAGTGAAATATCACTGAAGGAACAGGACTTCTTCAGTGTGGAAAATGCCAAAGAGAAAAGCCCCAAAGCACACAAAATGTTCCTGTAACAGAGGCATAACAAACACTTCGCAAGGTAAAATGCATGTTAGGATTCTTACATGCTTAAGTTATAGCAAAGAAATTTAGATTAAGAATTGGGAGGAGTATTTTCAACAGTAAGAAGAGCAAACTATTAATAAAAAGGATAAGTTCCCATCAGAAATTTATGTTGGCTCATTTGCTTTGAAAATAAGTTAGACATTCTTTCCCTGTGGCAGAAACGTGGTAAATTTATGAAAGGACAAATGCCAATTGCCTCCTTTTTCCCCTCATACTTCACTTGCAGATGTCTCCGCTGAGCTTCCAGCTTCGAGATCGGTTATTATGAGAACACACTGGCCGTTACCAAGAAATGACTTCCAGTATGGAGGCTTTGTAAGATCATATGGAAGTAATAATAAAAACACGTTAAAGGCGTTATTAAAAGGATATTTCAGAGGGAAAGCGACCCACTTGAACCACATCAAGACGGACAGCCCTTGATTTCAAAGAAGGTAAAGAAATACAGAAATCCTACTCACACAGTGACTTCAACGCTACCCTCAAGGGTAAAGTGGAGCTTTAAAGCTGTGGTTCCCTGCTGCAGAGCCCCCCTTTGCTGGGAGGTGAGGGTGGGACTGAGAAACCTCATCCGATCCAGGCAGGGTCTGTCTGGCCCTGCACAGACCTCTCCTGGCGAGCACCCTGCAGAGATACCTGGGCTGGCCCAAGCCAGGGCCGCACAGATTCAGGCCAGCTCTGGCCTTGGACAAAACACTTCCGAACACCGCAGTGCTAACAACAAGAGCTGGGGGGAGCAGAGGCAGCCCTTGAGCAGCTGGGAAGAAACAAGGAGAGCAAGGCAGGGACATCAGTCCCTAAGAAAATGTCAGCAGCTGGACCCAGAAAAGCACAAAACATGACTCATTTTCTCAAGCAAAGCTCAGCTACAAAAGAAAACACTGAGAACCACAGAAGGAGAGCAAACTGAAACATGCTGTCCTCTGCTGGAAGTGGCTCTGGAGGAGCTTGAAAGCAGAAGATCATGAAGACCACTAGTCCTTTGATCTTCGCTGGAACAGAAGATAGAAACAGCATTTTAAAACTGCACAGCCTTGCCCCAACGCGGTTGTTAGCTTTTGAAGTCCAGCTAACGCTGCACTTCCACACAGCCAGCACCGCTGCCACCAAAGGGGCACTCCTGCTGCTCCCCTCCTACAACAGCACGGCCCGGGGAGCATCTGCTGCTCTCCCGCGTGCCTTCCCTGGCGGCAGTGCAAGTGCTTCGTGGCCACAGAGGACAGGATTGGGGAACTGCATTAAAGCTAACCCTTTATTTCACAACTATATATACATACGCATGTCCTCTGTTGCAATCCAGTTCCTTCATGCTTACAGTGGATGGGAGCATAAGATTAAGTAAAGGTTTCAGGCTGGCTTTTAAATGTAATTCACGCGTGGTTTAAAAACAAGCATCTCAACGTAAATGTCATGGGAAAGACGAAGAGACAACAAAAAGAAAGGGCTGCTACTGCAGGGGGAGGCTTCTATCACATAAACCTAGAAAGAACTTGAACAGCACCTTTACAATTTACATGGAAAAGCAGAAATATCTCCAGATCCAAAGGTGAATGAGTGCAGGCACGTTACTGAGCTAATTCCTGCTGCTGGCTGCAGCTGATACAAGCGCTCATCTTTGGGGAAAAGCAAAAAGAAGCGCTCCCAACCCTGCTACTACAAGATAAGGTAAGGAGCAAACAACGCAGGCGGCACCGGCTCAGAGGAGGCTTCTCCAGTATTTAAAGCTGCACCAACCCTTCAGAGAGAGCACCGTTCGTTAGGAGAACTGATGCACCAGTAAAGACACAGGTGGGTAGATTAGGATTAGGCTTTCTTAATTATTCAAGCACAGCACCGAACATGTAAGATGTTTAACCATGAAGCTTTTCCCTTCCTTTCTCGATCCTGCACCCTCACACTCTGCAGTGTTTCCTGAGTCTCACAGTCCCTCACAAACCCCTCACAGCACCTCAACGCCCCCCACAAACCTCTCATGGCTCCTCAATGCTCTTCAACGCCCCCCACAGCCCCTCAATACCCCCCACAGATGCCTCACAGCCCCTCACAGACCCCCAATGCTCCTCACAGCTCCTCAACGCCCCCCACAGACCCCTCACTGCCCCCTCAGCCCCTCAACGCCCCTCACAGCCCCCCAACGCCCCTCACAGCACCTCACCGTCCCCCACAAACCCTTCACAAACCCCACAGCTCCTTAACGCCCTCCACAGCCCCTCACAGCTCCCCACAGCCCCCTCAGCCCCTCACAAACCCCTCACAACTCCCCCCCCCCCCCCCAGGCCCGGCGGCGGCTCCCAGCCGGACCCCATACGGGCTGTGCCCCGCTCCGAGAGGCAGCCCCGCGGCCGGGCACTCACAGCGTGTGTCCGCAGACGTTGACCATGAGCTTCAGGGACGGGTTGCGGTACTTGGTGGTTTTACACCGCGGGCAGCCCTGGTCGTCCATGGCCGCCGCCGCCTCCCCCTCCTACCCCCCCCCCCTCCCCACACACCCCCTCAGCTCCTTCCCTTCCGCCTTCCGCCGCCCGGTGCCGCTACCAAAGGGCCCCGCCGGCCCCTCCCGCCTCCCTAGCGCGTTCCGCCCGGCTCGGCCCGGCTCGGCCCGGCTCTGCCTCGCCTTCCCCGGCCCCCAGCAGCCCCGCCGGGCCGGGACGAGCAGGTACGAGCCGCCGCGGGCAGCGCCTGCCCCGCACGGCTGGGACGGGGCAAGGCGGGGCAGCTCCGGGTGTAACGGGGGGGTGGGGGGTGAAGCGGGAGGGGAATAATAGGGGATAACGGGGGGTGAAAGGAGGGTGAAGGGGGTGAAGGGGGCTCGGGGCATCACCGCCCTGCAGCCAGCAGCGGGCTGAGGCGAGCCCCAGCCCGGCGGGGCAGCGCCGCCTGAGGCGCCCTCGCTTTTCGTCTCCGTGAGCGGTTCCACATCTTTATTATTTTGTATTTTTTTTAATTTCATTTCTCATTTTTTCCACTCATTTATTATTATTACGCTTCTTCTCCCTTTTCGCTCCTTTTTAATGCCTTCTCCCTCGCTCCGCCCGCGGGGCTCCAGGTGGAGGTGCCCGTGAGGAGGAGGAGGAGGAGGGAGGGGGGAGGAGGGGGGAGGGGGGAGCGGGGCCGTTTGATTGACGGTTGCCATGGGGACGCGGGAGGCCCCGCCCCCTGGCCGCGGCTCAGCCAATGGGCGGGCGCGGCCGGGGCAGCGGGCGGCGGGGCCATATAGTGTTGCGGCGGGGCCGGGAGTCACGCTGGGGGGAGCGGCGGAGCGGAGCCCGATTGCACGGCTTGGCCACGGCAGCGGTCGTTAATGGTCGGTGCGTGGCCGGGAGGAAACCTGATCGGCTAGCAGCCGGCCGAAAGGAGGAGGAGGAGGAGGAGGTGGAGGAGGAGGAGGAGGAGTGGACTTTGCAAAGAGGAAAAAAAAAAAAAAAAAAAAGGGGAGAGGAGAAAAAAAAAAAAAAAAACAAGGAAAACAAACCATGTCTTCTGCCTCCCCCACGGCCGAGATCACGAGCGCGGTGGAGATCAAGCAGGAAAATGTGATGGAAATGCTCTCCGAAGCCGTGCCCCCCGACGGGGCGGCGGCGGGAGCCCTGAACCCCGCGGCGCCGCCGCCCCCCCCCGCCGCCGCCGCCCCGTTCCCCATGGAGCACGGCGGGGAGGAGGCGGCCGCCGAGCAGGTCCTGCTCCACACCGAGCTCCTGGCCAGGAACCACCACGCTGCGGCCGCCGCCTCGCCTTCCTCGTCCTCCTCCTCCTCCTCCTCCTCGTCGTCGTCCTCCTCCTCGTCCTCCTCGTCCTCGTCGTCGTCGTCTTCCTCGCAGACCCCCCTGGCTTTCTCCCCGGACCACGTCGCCTGCGTGTGCGAGGCGCTGCAGCAAGGTGGGAACCTGGACCGCCTGGCCAGGTTCCTGTGGTCTTTGCCCCCAAGCGATCTGCTACGTGGCAACGAGAGCCTGATGAAAGCCCGGGCGCTGGTGGCTTTCCACCAGGGCATCTACGCCGAGCTCTACAGCATCCTGGAGAGCCACAACTTCGACTCGTCCAACCACCCGCTGCTGCAGGAGCTCTGGTACAAAGCTCGCTACACCGAGGCGGAGCGAGCCCGGGGCAGACCCCTGGGGGCGGTGGACAAGTACAGGCTGCGGAGGAAATACCCTCTGCCCAGGACGATCTGGGACGGCGAGGAGACGGTGTACTGCTTCAAGGAGAAGTCCCGCAACGCGCTCAAGGAGCTCTACAAGCAGAACCGCTACCCCTCGCCGGCCGAGAAGCGCAACCTGGCCAAGATCACCGGGCTGTCCCTCACCCAGGTCAGCAACTGGTTCAAGAACCGCCGGCAGCGGGACCGCAACCCTTCGGAGACGCAGTCCAAGAGGTGAGCGCAAACTTTTTTTTTTCTTTTTTTTTTTCCCTTTATTTTTTTTTTCTTTTTTTTTTTTCCCCCTTCACTTCCCCGCCCCCCATCTCGCCGCCTTCCCTTTTCCCGGCTCTTTCTTCCCTTCGCAAACATGGCGCTTACCTTCGCCGTGCCCCGGCCTCCCCTCCTTCCCCCCTCCCCGTTCCCCCCCACGCCCGCCCAGCCCCAAGGGGAGGCGGCCACAAGGAGAACTTCTCCTCCGGGCCCCCCCCCCCCTCCAGCCCCTTGGGGGGGGGGGGTGTGGAAGGACGAGGAGAAGAGGGACACACACACACATATAAACACACACACTATTTGTTTCCTCGTTGTTTTTATTTAAGGATTGCGCCTGACAGAGTTAATCATTGACGCGCGGGGGTGTGGGGTCCCGCTCTGTTTTGAAACCTGACTCGGGAGCGGGCCGGGCTCGGGTTTCAAGAGCCGGGGGTTGGGGGGGGGGAAAAACGGGGCCGGGCCCGGTCTGAGAGAAGCCGAAATGGGCCTCGGGGCCTCCGAGCAGCCCCCCCTGGGGAACGGGAGCTTCTCCCGGTTCGGCTCGGGGAAGGGGAAACTTTTATCCCGGTGCCCCCCCCCCCCCCCCCGCTCCCCGGTGTCGGTGTCGGAGTGGCCGGGGCTGAGGCGGGCAGGTGGAGGTGACCTCCGGGGCTCTGCCCTCCCTCGGAGGGGAGGGAGAAAGAGCAAGAAAGAGCGGGGAAAGGAGGAGGAAAGAGAAGGGAGAGAGAAAAAAAAAAGGCAAAAAAAAAAAAAAAAGGCAGCGGCAGCAGCGAGAAGGGCCCCAAGGCATTTCTCAACCAAGGGCGCGATTGTGCAGCCGCGGCCCCCTCTCCTCGGGACACATCAAAGGGCGGAGGGGGAAGGGAGGGAGCAGCCAAAAAAATGCGAGCCCGGGCGGACAAGTCAGTAGAAAAAAAAAAAAATAAAAAAAAAATAGGCGCTGCTCCGGCAGGAGGGGCTCTGCGGGTCCCCCTCAGCTCCCCCCCTTGGCTGAGGCAGGGCCTCCCCCGCCGCCCGTGGGCCTCCGGCGCTGCCTGCGGAGCTCGGGAGGGTCGGGCTGGAGCTTCCTGGCCTGCCTCTACCTCCCCAGGCTGCCACGGAGCAAGTTCCCAAATGGCTGCTCCCGGGGCCGCCGGGTTGCTCTCACACGTGCAGCCCCCTTTCTTGGGGTGGTGGGCCCGAGGCGGTCGCCCCCAGGTTGTTTGGGGTAGCTGGCGGCCGAGGGGGGGTCTGTTTACGAGGCTGTAATCAGTCTGTAAAGTTTCACGCCGGCCGGTGGGCGGTTTTGGTGTGTTCTGGTCTAAGAAATCCTTGCCTCGATCTCAGACTGCCTTTAAAACATGCTTTGAGGCAAAGCATAGAAATTAAAAGCGGTTTGGACAAACTCCCCCGACCCATATCGAAGCAAGGCATCTCCTGTGGTCCAGAGCTCACTGGTGTGCCCTGGTAATGCAATGTCATCTCTCCATCTCTTCCCCTAGCGAGTCAGACGGCAACCCTAGCACGGAAGATGAATCCAGTAAGGGGCAGGAGGATTTATCTCCACATCCGCTCTCCAGCTCGTCCGATGGAGTTACCAGCCTCAGCCTTCCCAGCCACATGGAGCCTGTGTACATGCAGCAGCTTGGAAACACTAAAATAGCCTTGAGCTCATCTGGTGTCTTGTTGAATGGAAACCTTGTGCCTGCCAGTACTTCTCCTGTCTTTCTCAATGGTAGCTCTTTTCTTCAGGGACCCAATGGTGTAATTCTCAATGGACTCAGCGTGGGGGCTTCCCAGACAGTAACTTTAAATTCACCCAAAACCACTTCGAGCGTTGTGAGCAACGGGGTATCCATTACTGACATATTGTCGTCATCTTCAGAAGATGTTAAGGACTTCAAACTCCTTCAGGCTTCAGTCCCTAACACAGCAGCAGCCGCCACGTTCAGCCCCAGCAACATACCGGTCTCATTCCCAGGATTGATACCAAGCTCAGAAGTGAAAAGGGAAAGCGTAGAAACTGTTGCTTCCCAAGATGGAGGCTCTGTAGTTACTTTTACTGCTCCTGTCCAAATAAACCAGTATGGCATTGTCCAGATCCCTAATTCAGGAACAAATGGCCAGCTGCTGAACGGAAGCATCGGTTTTTCTTCTCTGCAGCTGCCTCCTGTTTCTGTGGCAGCTTCACAAGGTAAAAGTTTTGTTTGTTACAGGGAAAGCTACAAGAGAAAATGGGGGTTGGGCACACCTCGTATTTCAGGACCTATAATACTCAGGACCTATAATACTTTTCCTCTGATGTACCATCATTGTACCTTGGCCCCAGCTGCGCACAGTACATCAAGTACTGTTTTGCGTTCCTTTATAATGTGTCCTGCATCCTTCTCTGTGGATTATGCTCCTGGGTAGGAGCATAATTACATATTACATGAGAACCAAGCTTCTTTACCAAGAGCAGGGAAGGAAATCTGGTATTTTACACTCTTTTTATCTCGTAGTGTTCTCTGAAGCCCATGGTATTAATCTTTACAAATGTTTGTCAATTTTACACGTTTCAGTAATTCAAAATATTCCCCATTTGCTGTTGAATTTTTTTTAATGAGAAAGTTTATGAAAATGAAAACTGCTGCAGCTGGAAGCTGTTACCGTTGTTGTTCTTGTGGTGGTTGTCTTGCGTGCTGTTTTTTTTAACCAAACCATTTCATAAATAAATTTTAAATGACTATAGACACAACAAGACCAAGCAGTTACACTCATACGCTTTCTGTCCTATAATTAAGAACGATTAAACTGCAGGGAAACAATAGGAGTATGTAATAGCTTGTAGATACAAAATGCAAGGGTATTTGGATAGAACTGCCCTCAGTCCAAGGGAAATATGTCATCGCAGGTTCACATGCCAAGTGTGCAGGCTCCTCCCCGAGTTTGCCTTAGAGTTTGTCTTAACATACCATAGAGTGAAGCTTCTGGCCAGGGAGGAAGAATCCTAGGGAATGCAACTCCAGCTCTGGATTGTTATTTTGAAGCAGGTCAGTTATAAAGCAGAACTGGAAAACGTTGTTACTTATTAACCACTGTATCTTTGGTTATGAAAATGATTAAACTTGAATGAATTGCTGTAGTTCCAGGAGCACTACAAGGAAAATCAAGTGGTGCTCTCATTAGCTTGTTTCAGTCAAATGTGTGCAGGGAGTTAATTGCTGTTGCTGTTAAAATAACATAGGAATGCTGAAGCTGTACAGGCACACTTTAAATGGGTACAAAATTACAAAATCCTAAAATGTGGCACTTATAGTCACTGGAAATTACTGGTAATTAGTTTAACCAAGATTAGAAAGCATCAGACATTTGGTCTGAATACCACCTGTAATTACAAAAGCTGTTTAATCCACATGCTCCAAGGTATAAGCTGACAGCCAGCAGAGCTGAGAAAGAAAGTTCTGTCCCTTAATATGGGACAATCAGGGCATAATAAGCCATGCACTGAAGATTTTTTTCCCCAGTGTTGAAAATACCAATTCCCACCGGAGACTGATCCACCATATGTCTAGTCTGGTGCAGAGAAAAGTCAAGAGAGCTGGTTTGCTGCTTTGATTTCTCTCTTTTTTTTTTTTAACATGAGAAGCACGGATAGCTTGCTGCATGTTCCAAGTGAAGTGCATTGCGGACTGTTTTAAGTAAGGTGCAGTAAATGATACGTTATTGCCAGGTAACCTTCAGTTGCCTCACTTTATTCTCCTGGTTTACACATATGAGTAAATCTTTCAAAAAATCATCACGATTGAATAATGGAAATAAACAAGGACCTAAACTATTCCCCTGGTGAGATGCGCCTTCAGTGCTGTTAAAAAAAACTGAGGTATCTTCAATTGTACTCTCTTAAATATAACTCTTAAAGAGCTTTTGAGAAAGAGAGGTGTTTAAAGTGAAGCCCTGTCCCAAGAGCCAGCATATCTTATTTTAGGAATGGTCCTAACGACAACCAAGAAGGCATGCTCAGTGAAACCAGCTTCAGGTCTTGGCTGGCCACCTGTTCTTGCCCTGGTTAGCTGGGACATCGTGTGAGCAGTCCCATGGCTTTCTGACAGGGTAGCTGCTCGCTGGGTGGCTTTACGCTGTTTGGTGGCTAGAGTGGGGCGAGGCTTCTAGAAATAGGCGATGAAGCGAGGTGAACGGCACCGCATCTAAATGCCTGACTGACTACAGAGGCAGCCTGGTAGGAGCTGTTGTTTGAACTTTTCCCTGCAGGTTACTCAGGTAGATTCTGCCCAGCAATAGCGTGTTTTATGTGACGTGTCTACGGTTTCCCACACACAAGTTGGAGTCTGTCACCGAACTATCTTTAATAGCTTTCCATGCTGCTATTCTTAGATAGAAATTGAGTGGTGGCAACTAGTGAGGGCCAAAGCACGTTCATTTTAATCACGTGGCTAGGGACTGTTTGCCCCTTAATGAGAGCCTGAAAGAGACCTAATATACCAGAACCTATTTTTTTTTTTCTTTCTAGAAGCGGTTTCTATTAACAGAAGCTTTTATTTCTTCATACCAAATTTTCTCTCACCTGTTATAAGCAATGCTGTTCTGTGTTGCATGAAATATTGGTATATGTACATACCTCAAAGATAAGAGGACCAAAGTGTCTTAAGAAAATGACTGCAGAGCTCCCTGCCATCTGTAATCTGTATTTTCCTCTCTTTTGCTTCCCTTTCCCTAGGTAACGTTTCAGTAAATCCCAGCACATCTGATGGGGGAACTTTTACGAGCGACTCTTCAACAGTGCAACAAGGAAAGGTTTTCTTCAGCCCCCTCACTCCGAGCGCGGTCGTTTATACAGTTCCCAATTCAGGTCAGACGGTAGGATCTGCTAAGCAAGAAGGACTGGAGAGAAGCCTTGTGTTTTCTCAGTTAATGCCAGTCAGTCAGAACACGCAACTAAACGTAAACATGTCTTCTGAAAATATATCCAGCGGAGGGCTCCAGTACCTGGCCTCCTCGTTAGTGAATGTAACGCCCTCACATAATTTTTCCCTCACACCACCCACTCTTTTAAATGCTGCAGAACTGAACTCTGGTATCTCAGAGAGCCAGTCCATGTCATCGCCTGTAACCAGTACCTCCACCGTGATATCTATCAGCAACACTAACTATGCAACCCTTCAGAACTGTTCGCTCATTACCAGTCAAGATCTCTTGTCCATTTCTACAGCACAGCCCGCACTTGGAGAAATAGTTTCTGCAACCGGAGACCGTGTCAGCCACCCGTCTGCACAAGTACATC
The DNA here is from genome assembly GCF_965140915.1 of Aythya marila. Taxonomy (NCBI): domain Eukaryota; kingdom Metazoa; phylum Chordata; class Aves; order Anseriformes; family Anatidae; genus Aythya; species Aythya marila. The sequence goes on along the minus strand of NC_139046.1, from coordinate 6,017,295 downwards.
AAGATTTTGTCAGAGAGCACAGGTTGGTTCTGCAAGCTGTACCCGATGTCAAGGAGAATTTCTTGCCTAATTCGGAAAGTAAGTCAACCGGCAACTTAATGATGCTGGATTCAAAATCCAAATATGTTATGAGTAACATGGTTGACACGGTTTGTGAAGAACTGGAAACGGACAAAAAGGAGCTTGCCAAACTGCAGACAGTTCAGATGGATGAAGATATGCAAGACTTGTAATTTTTTTTTTGCTTTCTGTTTCACTAGATAAGTCTCCTGTTGAGGCCCTAACAAGCACCAAGAGGGGTGTTTGGTTGTGTTGTTTTGTTTTGTTTTTTTTTTTTCATTTAAAGAAAATAGAAGAACATTTACATGGTCTGAATTAATGTACAGAGGAATCTCCGGCAATGGAATTAGGTTGCCGCACTTGGTTTGCATGCAGTATTCTCTTTTAAGCAGATTAAAGGAGAAAGGAAACGCCAGGGGAAGTACCAAACGAATGGGTACAGGTTTGGCTAACTGCTACTCCGCTGATAATTTAAGTAGACTCTCCATAGTACAACATGCTCTCAACAGTAAGTATACACTCCTAACGTTAGGTAGAAAACAAAAATCTCGCTCTGAAAAGGTAGAAACGATGCAGTCATTTTCGCTGTTTACTTCTAGTCCATGGGCATTGAAAAATTTTTAAGGACTCTAGACGATACCTCACAGGCCACTTTTTTGTTGTCTGAGGTTAAGAAACGAAACAAAATCATGAATAATCTTGTAACTGGTGTGTTTGCTTTTTTCCAGCAGACTTGTGTTCATACCAAAAATCTCGCATCAAACACTTACAGGTTTCTAAATGCTACAGCTAGCATTTTGTCAGTGCACCAGAAAAGCATCATCTGAAACTCTTAATTATGCAACTCAGAAGCTTTCTCTCCAGTATGAATGTAAATATTGTTTCAGTTCTTATAAAGGAGACTTTTTTTTTTAAATTAGTACAATGGATTTTATTTATGGTTTATGTTCCCTTTTACTTTAGACACAGTGCATTGAAAAGGAAAACGTTTTCTGGCTGTTTAATTTATTTTTATTGTTTGAGCAGGAAGTAAACGTAGTTATTTCTGACAAGGTTTTACTTTTTTTGTAGTTTTTCAAGCAATAGACTGTAAAAGTAAAATGTTAATCACACTGAAGCTAGAAGATGAGCTCCCAGTCTCACAAACCCAGGAGGTCCTTGTCTCTACCCCCTCTGTCTTTGTGTTCAGGGGTTTTTTGTTTGTTTTGTTAGTAATTTGCAAATTAGTTGAACCTTTTTTTTTGTGTGTATTTTTTACAGAATTCCATGTGCCTTTCTTCCTAGTGGCCTTATCTTTGTTACTAAAGCACAGTAGCAGGAGGAATACAAACACTGACTTGCAAATATCCGTCCTCAGGGCCAAATCCTGATGCCTTACTTTTGCAAGTAGACCTGCTGACTTCAGTGCCCCTACTTGCACGAGTAAGAAGAAAGAGTTAAAGTCTTTTGGTCGTGGTGGGTGACATTTACCAGCGGTGCAGGGAGCCAAAGATAGGTTCTCTGCGCCGCGTAAGCCGGGCAGGAGGAGTCGGTGGAGGGCCCACGGGCAGCACAGCCATGCGGAGGGAAAGATCTTGGCTCCTGCCTGGGGCAGATGAGTGTGAAAGGTTGGCTGGGAGGGCCAGGGAGGGGAGTCCCGTGTTTACACGGCCCCCTTGGCCAACCAGCCCGTGTGGGAGAGCTTCAGCTGCTCTTCAGCAAGCAGGCCCCCATCCAGGAGTGCACTTAAGCGTGTATTTATGTATCCTTCCAGAATAAGCAGCACGGGGGCTGACGGTGGGGGCTGCAGCTGCCCGACAGGTCCCTCCCTCTTCGCCCCTCGGCCGGGGCAGCAGGAGCAGGCAGGCTCGAGGCAGGTGGAACACATTTCGCCTTTCCTCCAGAGGAATTTTTGTAGCATGGAAAAGCACATCCTTAAGCTTTAAGAGAATAATAATAATACTACAGGTGTATAAAAATGACATGCTGTTAGTCTTTGTGTTTCTGTTTTATTTGTATCTCTTATTCTAATGTGAATATATACAGTAGCTAAGGCATGTATTCATCCTCACCGGGGGCCTGGTCCGGAGCCTTTGGAAGGCAATGGGAACGTTTTTCATACACTTCCGTGGGCTCCGCATCAGGCCCAAGACAAAAAAACACTCGTAAAGGACAAAAAAAAAAAAAAACAAAACTGAAAGGAAAGAGAACAGAGGTAGCACATCCCAGTCTGTTTCTGTCTTGGTTTTTACCTGGTTCCGTGGAAAGACTTTAAGGACCGAAGGTTTTTCCTGCGCGCCACGAGCGTGGCATGGACATCCTGGCTGTTGTTTTGCACTATATCGAAAGCAGCATGTTTTGCAAGGTATTTTGTGAAATCTCCAAGCTGAGCTCTGCTGGTGAGCGCTGTAGTTTTACACCGCGAGCCAGAGAGTTGGGGGTTGCAGGGAAAAGTGCAGAGAAAGGGAGGAGCAAGCGTGCAAGGCATGCACTGTGCAGCTCTAAGGAGTCAGCGGTGCCTTGCAAACAGCAGCAGCCCGTAAGCAGTTGGCTGTCCCCACGTGCACCCAAGCAAAAAGGGTGTCCAAGGCAGGCACTTTAAAGCGGAGATTATCACAAGCAGAACATGGAGCTGTATGTTCCCCTGGCACAACTTCCTTGACGCTCAGGGGATCTCTGCGTGAGCAGGGAATTGGATAGTCCAGAGCTCTCCTCTCTGCTCTGGGGGTTTATCTGAGTACCTTGCTGGGCTCCAGCACGGACACTGTGCTCCCCCCCTCTTCTTCACCTGTAAAACCAAGATGATGATGGTCACGGTAGCCATATCTGTGTTGCATTAATTGATCAACTGTTTGGAAAATTGGAAGGACCCTGTGTTGTCGCGTTAATGGAGAACGTGTGCATGGAGCGAGAGCTGTGCTTGGCTCTGAAGGGGTTGTTCAGGGCTTGACATTTGGTCTGCAAAGCTCAGATTATGTTTAAAGGCAAGCTAGAGAATATTTCAGAGCACTCTGTCAGTTGTTGAAGCAATCAGGTCCCATAAATGAAAAGACTGTGGTGTTACGCCAGTACATGTTACTTTTTTTTTTTCCTCCTTTGCATTCATTGTGTTACTGAGGCTCTGAATCCCATGGCTTTGCAGCACAGTTGATGTAAAAACTGTGCGTGTTGTTACAGTGGTGCGTATCTTGGAGTGTCTGGTACTTCAAATAGGAAACCTCCCATTCCTTTGGGGGAGCGGAGGATGTACGTAAAAGCAGCGGTTTGGGACAAAGTAAGATTAATCTATTTGTCTTCCAGATATCGAGTAACTTATTTTGTTATTAGGTTTTACTCTTTCTTTCTCCCACTGAAAATAAGGGTCATTCCCTCCAGATGATGTAGGTGTAACCTCATGTTTTCTGCAGGTACATATGCACAATATAAAGACTCATTGCACGGTACAGTGTTTCTAAAATAGATATTTAAATGGTAGTTTTCCTCCTACTGTAAATTAAGGGTTGGGTTTTGTGGCCCTCAAGCAAGAAAGCTAACAGCCCTACCTAGACAGTACACAAAGCCCCGAGCAGCATCTGGGGCCAGATCTTCAGCTGCTGTAAATAAGGCATTGCTCCACTGTTTCCTGACTGAGGATTTTACGTGGTGTTTAGGAGATATGGATGCTCATCTCCCACGTGCATTAATGGCAGTGAGCATCCTGAATCTCACAGACAGTCCCTATTACCCCGTTCTGTTGTTTAAATGAAAACTGTCTATCCTGCGTAAATACTTCTCCTCCCTCCCTGTTACAGATGAGAATAAAGGATCATTTCAACTTCACGTATGTTTGTAACTTGTAAGTCCACTGGAAATCTTACAGGAAACGTTGCCAAATTCTACTACTTTTCTGGTCCCAGACTCAGCTTGGAAAAATATGCTTAAAGTTTAAGCAAATTCCTAAAAAGCATGAACGTTAAAAAAAAAAATCTTTGTTCTTTACTACTTTTAATTAAAGCTGCCTCTATTTCACCCAGACTTTCGCAGAGAACCAGAAATGTACCGAATCACATGCTCTGTCTGGACTATTTGCAGCATTATTCCTGTGGTCTTACCTAAAAGGACATTTCAGCCACATAAACGGTGGGCATCTATCGGCCAGGTCCTCGGCTGGGACAAACGAGCACAGTTCCACTGACTAATGTCATTTCACCCCAGCTGAGAATGTGGTCCATGCATTTCACTGGAGTTGGATCAGGGACGGATTTGGCCCGGTACGCAGTGGCAGCACGAAGCGGTTCACTAGGCTGATACTCAGACAGTTATAACTGAACAGCAACCATCTATCCAAGCGTATACCTCTTTCCCTTTATTGCTTTACCCTGCCTGTGGATTCAGGAAGACGCGTTCAGAAAGCTATTTTCCCCAGAAGTAAGGCTGGAAGCATCTTTAGAGTTGTCATTATCAAGATTAATGACAATAATGGGGAGATTCACTGCAATAACCGTGGTCAGTTAAATTAAGCGAGGCAGAATTTGGCCCCATGTGCACAGGAATTTTTCCTGTATGTAGATTTCCAGTGCCCGTGCACTTTTCTTACCAAGGACAGACAAACAGCCAACAGGGTGCATCCCTCCAGTTTCATGTGAAACAAATGTGCAGAACTCCCAGGGGCATGAATCCTGTAGTGTTTGTGGTCAAGCAGCATCTCAAATCATAAAAAATAATAATTCTAGTAAGTCCAGAAACAAAATCAATGACATTTTACAAGCAAGGAGACCTGAAGTCTTCCTGTATCTCCTAGCAGTTATTATCTTGAAGGATTTTATATCTTACTTGTATGTTTCATATAATTTAAAACTAGCTTCTTACATTTCTGAACTCAAGGAGGAGGGTGAATCTCCTGACTTTCAGGATTCACGTTCAGAGGATGTTTGTTCTTTTGCTGCATGTACTGTTTGTCCAGAACTAACCAGTTATTTCTGTGATATGGGTTTATTGTGCCTTACAACAAATAAGAAATTTAAGCGGAATGTACGCATTAGAGGAGGGAATAATCAGAAGTCTTTACTGCACTGTTAGATGATGCCGACCCAGAGTGTATCATCAAACGTAGCTGTGCTTAATTACCCAACCAAAGAGATCTAAAGTATGTATGTTTGTTGTACTGTAATAGGGGTTTGTGCCTGGACAATTAAGTGTTTTATTTGTATTCTGAGATGATGTGAACTTATTTTTCTAAACACTATACTGAATAAACTTTATATTTATACACATCTTGTGTAAGTATTTCTCTTTAGATACAATATCTGAGGGCTTTGAATTGTGTGTTAAAAGAGCAATCTAAAGTAGCAACTTTGCTGTTGGTGACTCACTGTGGGGGTGATGGCAACTGTGAACACTTGTGCTGATCACAGAGTTGATCTGAAGCCTCCCTAAGCTAGAATGAGGGTTTCTGTTGACTTGAATGTTGTTTTTTTCAGACCCTAACTGCTTCTAAAATATTACATTAAAAAGCAAATGTATTTCTAGGCATTAAATCTGTGTCTCAAACCAAATTTATACTGTAATTAAGAAAATACTACTGCAATAAATTCCACACGCTGCTTAGGACTGGTCAGTATTTACTCACAGCTTCCTTGGCAGTGGGTCACTTTCTATATCAGGGTTTCTTTCTGGATAGGTAAATCCCTATTTACTAAATTTGTTGAAAATGTTCTAAAGAACATTGCACTTAGTACCAGACCTGGCTTGGGCAGACTTTAGAGAACAGCCTGAAATTTATTTTTTACCCTCAACACTTAAGGATTTAAATGAAGCATCTTAAAAATAATTTAAAAAATAATAATCCCTGCACCAAGAGCTAGGATTGCCCAGATGCTGTTTTGATGCCAAAGCGAGCAGCACAAAGTTCAAGCTAACTAAGTTGTACGTCCTTATTGTTTCCCTCACTGAATCCGTATACCCATTACAGATCCATTACACATTTCCACCCCTTAAATTGCATTTGACCCCAAGAAGCAAGATGAGGTCTGCAAGATTCTTATATTTTTTCCTCCAAGAGTTCAGATCCAGTTGGGCGTAGCTATCACATTTTCGGTCACCAAGCCGTTACCTTTCCTCCCCTTAATTCACGATTCCTCCGTCTTTCCCATTTATCCAGCAGTGGCACATGTCTTGCTCACTCCACAAGCACCGCTGGTTGCAGTCAGGTGGTGAAAGGCAGCGAGCAGCCTCCCAAACTCGAGAGCATCACCGTCCTTTGCTGGCCTGTGGTTCAGCCCACTCACACTGCAGCTGCTGAGATAAAGCCACTTACCTGGGAGCAGCCCAAAGGTAGAAAGAGACAACTGTGCTGTTGCCCAACTCCTTTTCCTTCCCAGACACAGCATGTGTGACTCAGTCCTGTCCGTATCACTTACCTTTGGCATGGCACAGGTTTTCCCTGAGCGGTAGGACTGTAATAATATTTTCCTGCCCGCGGGGGCTGGCTGCAGTTCCCAAATACCTGATCAATCCCTGGACAGCAGCTCCGGACAGCTTTGCTTGGACCTAAGGGGCTGAAGCCATCCTTCAGAGAGCAGCTTCTTGCTTTAAGCTTGCCCCTGGAGCTCACTGTTGTCCTTTTAGGTGGTGGGACAGAACCACTGCTGCCGGGTCGGCTCCAGCTTGGGGAAATCCCTTCTGGCTCTGCAGCCCCCCTGCTCGAGCAGGCAGAGCGCAGGAGTTGGAGGGCAAGCGAGAAGCGGAAAGTCTCTGCCTATGCAAATGTCAAAATTCTCCCTGAGCAGCCACCCATGCGGTATGCAGGATGAATCATGTCCTAACGGAGCACATTCCTACTACTTTGGAGGGCTTTGCAGATGTGTTCCAGGTCACCCTAGGCGAGAAAACCACACACAGCCATGGTTACTTGTTCCCTGGCAGCTTGTGCGCAGATGGAGAAAGGGGGACAGCACCTTCCGAAGGGTGGGCAGCCTGCTCCCCGAGCCAGACCCTTTTACATGGGGCTGGGGGATGCTGGAGGGAGGACCAGGAGCTGCCAAGGCAGGAGGGAGCTCAGCTGGGAGAAAGCTGTGCTGGGGCTGACGGTAGGGCTCGGCGAGACGGGCTCTGATCTAGCAGGGAGAGTAGCTGGGAAGGGAGGCAACGCTGAAAGACAGTGCTTTTTATCCTCCCTTTCTGGCTGGGTTTTCCCTCCTGCGAGATCAGAGAGGAATTTTTGCTGCTCTGAGACAGAGAGTGGGTCAGTAAAACAAGACCTTAACAGAAGTGCTTGTGGCTTGGACCGCGGAGGTCTCCCCGCGAGGCTGCATCCCCCTGCCTTGGCGACCTCTGGCTGCAGAAGTCTTTGGGCTGGAGGTGCAGGACAGTATATCTCACTTATGGATACAGATCACATTTTTAATATAGAAATACATTTTAGAAGGAAAATGATTCCCAGAAATAGAAATTCATCTGCCAAACAATGTGCACATAACTGACTTTACACTTGGAGGTGCCAGAAAGTTCAGGAATGAGACCAACAATAAAAACCAACACACGTGTGAAAAATCTACTACATTAAAGCCAGATTCAATAAAAATAGCACCTACTTTATATGCTGCAGAAGCTGGCACGAGCCTGCGAAAGCAGAAGGAAAAAGATAAAATGTTCAGAAGTTGCACACAGTCCAGAGAAATCGAGCAGCGCTGGCGCAGGGCTGATGGTTACTCAATAACTCATGTACAATATTCTCCTGTGTAAGTACTTTAATTCTTCATCCTGCTACTTCTCGGGCAGAAAGTCTCAATTTGGAATGCTCTGGGCTGATCAATAAGCCTTGTTGTTGCAGCCAAAGTGCTTTACGATATATCTTACATTACCCAAAAGGACTCAAGAATGCTACAGCACCATTTTCTTTCCTGCTCTGCAGACTGACATCCAATTATTTCGGCGTGGTAGCCGTGTCCCTTACACCGCTCGCAGCTGTAAAACGCAGCCCCTCCTCTGAGGAGCTCACAGCACGCAGAAACAAAAGAAACGCAAGCTGGGGAGGAGGGGAGACGAGGGCAGAGAGAAGAAATAACTTGCCCAAGGTGATGCTGGAAGTCAGTGGCAGAGGCGGGTTGCAAACCCAGGTCTCTGCCTCCCCCTGTTGCTTTGCCCACTGGCTCACGCCGCCTCCCGAGGAGCCAAATCCAGCTCTGATGCAATGCCCCCTGAAAGCAGCAGGAGGACTTGCTGCTTATGCCAGAGCGGAGCCTGCTCCATTCATTTATTCACTATTTACAGCCGCCTGCCCATGCCAACCGACAGCAAGCCTCGAGCGAAGCCCTCGCGATAAATTGGCTGGCCCTGATCTTCCCAAATCGCTGAAACCGCTCGGAGACGGAGCCTGCAAACTGCTCCTGAGCAACTGCTCCTGCGTGGATCATCCCGTGGAGGTGAGGCGTGCTCCAGAGCTCCCTGCTTCCACGTCAGGGTGGCCTGGGAAAGGCTTCCTTCATCTCCCACCTAGCCCGAGGAGCAGAGAGAGAGATGCTCTCGGGAGATGAGGTGGGTTAGGCCAGGGTCCCAGCTGCGCCTGCTCTTGCAGTGGTTGCTGAAATAATAAATCAAGAAGAAATGACCGCTAAGAGCCTACCCACATCCTGGGAAGGTGCAGGGATTTTGCTATTCACCACTCTCGGAGCAAACAAGGGCAGGCAGGGGAATCGTAGGCAGTTGTGGAAAGCAACACAACACATACCAACCTAAAGACATTTGCAAGGGACATACAAATCCAAGGGACATACAAATGCACAGCTCATCTGTGGCAAAAAGCAGTGCTTGTTGTGCTGTATGCATGCAGTCAGCATTCACCAGATTAAGACTTAAATATATATATATATATATATCCACTTTAATTTCTCCTGTATGCTAGGAATGACATTAGCTTCCTAAAGACTTCTACAACCTTTTTTCTTCTCTTGGATATAATAATGTTCTTCCCAGAGCTTCTAAACTAGTTGTGTGCAGTCAGCCTTGCTGCATCCTGCATCACTTGTAGGTTTTTATCTCCCCCTGATTTGTCCCAAAGGCAGCCCACACCAAGCTGTAGAAATACAGCACACTTAAGTGTGTCCAGGAGGACAAGGACTGGGCAAGAGACCCAGCAGTTCCAAAAACAAGGGTACCTGGAAGCCGGATGCCGACAGCAGCCTATTTCCAGGTATTGCTTTATCAAGACCACTCCGGCTGTCCTGGAAGCACTCCCAGGAGCAGGGCGTGCTGTGCATACCGGGCACGGGCTCCTTGCACCCGCTGGAGAACAGCCCCTGCCTCACTGCAGCTGCAATTTATGGGGTAGAGCAGTGCCAGGCTCAAATCTGGATGGCTTCTGCTTCTAGGAATAGCTCCTTAGAGCCACTGGGTTTTGTGCTTGCGGGTTTTTTGGTGATTTTTTGCCCCCTTTCCGCCCCCTCTTTTTTTTTTCATGCAATCTAAAGGCAGGGCTAGCCCGAATATCAAGGCAGAATAGCTTCACCCCATTTCTGCAAAACCTCCATCCCAGAACATGAGACTCCTCAAACGGTTGCTCTTGGTTTACATTTGCTGTCTGGTTATAGCAGCAATTATTACCAGTGTATACATAGCTCAGCAGTGCTCTTATGTCTTTCAAATTTCTTCCCAAAGATCTGGACTTTTACAGTTCAGGCTACAAAAGCAACACTTGTTCAGGTGAACAATGCTCATACAGACAAGGAATTATCATTACAGATGGACAGAAATATAGTACAAAGCACATTTCATGTCTTAACTGTTTTCAATTCTCAGAATCTTTTTAAAAAGCTATGATAAACTCAATATGGCTGGGATAAAAGCAGCTGCTATAAACAGAGATTCACAAGACTAGAAGGCAATAGAAAAGCCATACCTACGCACAAAATGAGACAGCACGCCAGCTTAGGCTTTGCCAGAGCTGAATCCAGAAGTGCCTCCTGCCCAGTGAGCTCAGCAGTTAGGAACAGCAGAACAGCATAGACCTCCTTCTCAAGAGCCTAATATCACTTGTTATTACAGGCCACCACCTTTAAGAACCCATTGCTCCACCTCTGCAGCCAGCTGTTCCCCATTTGCAATTTGGGTGACCAACTGTTGCTGCCTAGGTGCCCACTGCATGTCCCCAACAAGTGCCAGGGTCCTCAACCAGTGACACTGGTGCCTCCTAGGTTTTCCTCAGCTGGGTGTGTTTCCTGTATTTAACACACACACCCTCTTTCAAAGTCTGGGGTGTTCCTGAAAATACTGATTATATATACATATACATATATATACACACAGATCCTGGTGTTTTGACCTGGAACCAAGAGATCATCACAGCTTCAGAACAATTTCCCACCCATCCTATAGTGGCTTTGCCCAGACTGCATTTCCACAGTGCATTTAGGCATGGAGCAGTATAAAAACGCTGATGAGTGACAAGCCGTAGCACCCCTAACAGCTCTTCCTTTCCCAAATAGCATGGCATGCCATCAAGAACAGTGAGAGTGGCAAGACAGAATATGAGAAACCCACTTGGTACCTGCTAGAAACCAAATCCCAGCAGCTCGTTCAGTGATGATGCTCCATGGTACTGATGTACCGGGTACTGATGAACCAGGTAATATCATTTTCCAATCTCCTGGCCCTCAGCCTCAAACCTAAGCCATGTTTTGATTTGCCAACTTTCACAGTTTATGAGATTTGCAATATTTAGTAACTGGTGAGAGAGAGGAAGTAGGAAGGGGGGTTTTACAGCCACAGCTTCCTGCTCAACTTAAGAATTATGTTCCTGGTTTTTAAAAAATAAAAATTGGAGGTGTTGAAGGCCTCCAAACCATATTACACATACATGTTGGTTTATTACATTTATTCACCTAGCTATGTGTAGGCATTTTATCTCAAAGCTGTTGTCATGTTTTTAGGGCCAGCCTCATGCTTTCTGAACCTTTGAGTTGTTAACAAGACACAAGGCACTTCAACAGAATAAACAAGGATATCAAACAGTTACTTTACAAATAAAATGAAAAAACATAAACTTAAAAATAAACTTCTGGGTTAATTTCCTTGACAATTGTAGTCTGATCAGTAAAGGTACCAGATGAGTTTTGACAAAACTCTGTATAACTCAAATATTTCACCGGCTTAAAAACAAATTTAAAAAAAATACAAATGTATTTCTTCAAATCAGCACCTCTGATACAAGCTTTGTTTTTAAGGAACTCAAGCAAATTCCTATTTACATCCCTGTATAAAGCAGGCAGGATTTCCAGAGCATCCTGTGCCTGTCCTTAAACCAGTTCATCATGAGCAAATGGCTCCCAGTTGTAACAAATGGTTCTCAGCTGAGTTACCACTGATAATGAAGACAAGACTAACCTCAGGGGTTGTGGGAAAGGAGAGAGACATTCATCATGTGCCTTGTATTAGCAAACACCTTAAACCCTGTTCTAGGAGAACTCTGAAGCGTTTGTTCTCCCAGGTAGAGACCTGAAGATGAATTTAATCGACTCCAGGATTTCTATTTGCTGCAACATAACAACGTGCTGCAAGAAGAAAAATTGCTGAGCTGCTCAGCTCACTCTCAGTTTTAAAGCTTTGGCCAAAAACAGTAGTTTGAACCTGGCTGAAAGGGTAGCAATGTTTTTCTTCTGGCCCTGACTACAATGGGGATTGAAATCTTCCAAATGCTTATATTTTTTACAAAATAAGAGGGAGCAGGGATGGAAAGACGGATTATTCCGTATTTTCAGTCTGACTCTGAGGTGGTCTGAACTGTAGCTATCTCCCAAGCTGCTGTTAACCATTAGGAACCCAAACCCCAGTTCCAAAACACCTGGATTTCCATTTCCCCACCTGTACAAGGGAAGTCACAGCACTTCTCACCTTGAGGGGAGAGGCACAGCCAGGCTGCGACTCACCCAGCCGTGACAGCACAGCTCCAACGCTGCGGGTACGTCCTGCTGATGGAATAGGCGTGTTTTTTGGATAACACAACATTAGGATACCATTGAACTTGCTCCTCACATCGATAAATTCTCAAAATCGGCCTGGCTGCAGGAGGGGGTGGTAACAGTGCTCTGCCTCAGCTCTTCCAGCAGCCGCTTCCCATGGCAAATAAATTGCACTCGCACAGCACTGCCTGGAAAGTCTGCATGGTATGTGGCTTAATTTTCTTTTCCATAATATGAAATCCAATCTGAAATGCACAGATTAGTTTACTAATCGGTGCAAATCCTATTAATAGCCCTTACGCTGCTGCGCTCCCATTCACATTCGAACAAATCTGTTGTGTTTGGTTTGGTTTCCCCCCATGTCCGGCCAGACCGTCACCACCTGGTTGTGGTCGTGTCTTCACGAAATGGCTGGCCACAAATGGAAACTTCTGCTTTACGATCTTCTCTCGTAGTTTTCCTCCTGTCCCATGGTCCAACGTGCTCTGGATCAAAGCATTAGCTCTGTAAATCACCGCAGTGCCATCGAAGCTAAAGGGATTACGGGAAGGATCGCTCGGCTTTCGCGGGGAAGGGCAGAGCCTGGGCCCTCCTTCCCTGCAGCATCGCTGCCTTCCTCGCCAGCTGGGCCCCAGGCACCTTGCTCAGAACCGAGCTGTGCATGAACCACCTAATCCTTCTGTACCTCATGTCACTGTTACCCCAGTGTCCAAATGCTTTTTGTGTCCGCCAGTGGCAAAAGGACAGCACCACACCATTATTTTGGGTAATGGAAACCCTCACACCAGTGTTCTGCCTGCTGGAAGTGGTCTGTGGCCCTCAGGCCAGGGTGCTGGGTGATTGAAGAAGCCCATGACCCTCAGGCCAGGGTTCTGGCTGCTGGAAGTGGTCTGTGGCCCTCATGATAGCCTTCTGGCTAATGGAAGAGGCCCATGGCCCTCACACCAGGGCTCTGGCTGCTGGGAACAGCCTGTGGTGAGGGCCGGCCGGGCTGACCACCCTGGCCTTGCCTTGCACCTATGGTCTGCACGGCAATTTGGGCCCCTGAGGGCCTCACTGACAGCATTAAGGGTTTTTGGCCCCTCTCAGCCACCACCAAGCTGCCCCCACTCCCCTTCCAGGCATGGGGAGATTTTCTCTCGTCGCTGTAGAATCTGCTCAAGATACAGCTTCACCGCCTCATAGTTTCTCCTAAGTTGTTTTTAATGACCCGCATAATTCCTGCTGTTTTGCATGAAGATTAGCTCAGGAATTGTTTATAATTCCTCAGCGTAGTGGAAGAAACGTTTTAAAAGCGTTGCCCGCACAAGAATTTCTCCCCAAATTCTTCTTAGAAGGGGGTTGTGGTTGTTCCCTATGTTAAAGCCTGCCTGCGAAGCAGGCATTTGTCTTTGTATCTTCAATCTCTTTCTGTAGGTGCCTGTTGTGCCATGTTGTGTCTGTTAAAATGCCACGGAGGATAAAAAGAAAAAAAAAAAAAAAAAAAAAAAAAAAAGTGGAATTTTTAGAGGGAGCCGACCAGCCAAATACAATATGTGGCCAGACAGAATCAGAAGCGCTGGCTGCAGTACAAACCCAAGAGGCTTCAGACAAGCCAGCCCAGCCACAACGGTAACGGTTCACCAGCAGAAGGAATGCAGTAAACAAAATGGGGGGAAGCCCCCCGCGAGCCCCCTCCTTCATTCCTTTCCCCCAGAAAGCTGCCTGGCACGGCAGAGGCTAACCTCACGGAAAGTGGTGGCTTAGATGCTGAGGCAGCACAGGAGTGCCCTGTGTCAGTCCCTCTGCACATGCACTGCGCTCTTGTGAAATCAGTGAGGTTTTCCAGGCTGGCTGCAGCTTGCTGCAGCCTTTTTTTGCTTCTCGCAGCATGCACCACTGGTGCACAGGTACAGGGCCCTGTCCTGAGTGGTACCTCCGTGTCTCACGGTGATAAAACTCACTTTCAAATGAATTTTAAAAGGAGAATTTGAAATTGGCTGCCGTGTAAAGGACCACAAGTCCCACACCTTGGTACATCCCCGTCCTCTGTGCATAAATACCAGCAAGGTGCCAGCTCACCCCCCAAGCACAGCCCGCAGCTCCAGCATCCTGCTGAGGTTTGCAGACTTGGGAAGAAGCAATGGGGGTGCCAGCAGCTGCCGTGGCCACCTTGCCTTCACAGCCAGGATGCTTTGGAATGTGATTTGTACAAAAAAATAAAAATAAAAATAAAACCCAAACCCCAAATCTTTCACACTTCATCCTCCTGTTCAGCCAAGCAGCTCCTTCAGGGATCTGTCTGTTGCATTTAGTAATAAAGTTCTGCCATTGCCACCCCACCTCAAGAAGTGTAACAGCAGAGAGAAGGGCTTACAGATATGTTTTGGGAGACACTGGCATTGCCAAAATGCTTCAGAATTAAAGAGGCTTCAGCTGGTATGAAAAGAGATGAAAAAAAGGGGAAGAGAGAGAACTACAGCCATTGGATGGATGCTGGGATCTGGTCCACTTGTGGCATGAAGGATATTAAATGAAACGAAACCAAAACTCAGTGGAACTGAAATTTAATGAAACCAAGAGACAGCAGACCTCTCTATAATTAGCCTACAGGATTCACAGCCAGAAAATACCATAGGAGCCAAAAGCTTTTCACAGTAAGACTGGAAATATACATGTACTTGCATGGCCAGACGTATATGTATGTATAATATAACTGTGGTGTCTTGGGGCTGGAGAGGACTGACATCTCCATTCAGCCTTTTCCTCAACTCCAAGACAGGATCAAATGCATGGCGGTATTTTCTGACAGATGTTTGTCTAGACCTGTTTTTAAATGCGAATCTCCCACCTCCTCAGGCAGTTTATTCCAATGCTTCCTTTTCTTCTTCAGCTTTGTGCACACACACATGCACGCACGCACACACGTGTATCTGTCTCAGAAGGTGAGCTGGGCTGTCTCTGATGACTTGCACATCAAAAGGCTTGTAAAGTCATTTCTTGTGGCAAGATCTTTATTGTGAATGATGTATGAGCCCAAAAGATCCCATCTTGACCTGACTTTACAGGCTGAGCTTGGGGGACCAGCAGATGGGATAAGGGGGGCAAATGGGGAAGGAGGGGGAAATTCATTCCTTTCCTTATTAACTGGCCAGATTTGGTCTCCTGATAAGAGACCCACATGCTGCTTTTGTATACTCAGGTTTTAGACTCGAGCATTCAGTTCCTCCGATTTGGGTAAAATAAACACACTTTTGGCTTCTTCAGCAGCCACCTTGGAAGAGCTGCTGTCCTGTCAAACTCCGGGAACAAAAAGGACGGGTGAGGAAGGAGGCTGTGCATCTGGATGTGCAAATGGCCCGATGGAGAGCAGCACTTTTCCAGCACACCCTGGGTATCTATTACCCCGACTTTCGGACTGACAATGCACCAAATGTTTCAGTGCCTGGGGCCTTACAAAGCTGACTGGCTTTTTTAGCTGAAAGCACTAATGTAGAAAGGCAATTGGGGATTAATTATTTAATGCGATCCTCATTGGTAGAAAGCTTCTTACCCCTCCTGCATCTCGGCTACCATTATACATATGTTGCTTTCTTCAGACTACAGTGATTAGACAGCAGCAGAAAATTATGGCTAAATCCAGTCCCCTCTTACGACGAACTCCATTTAAATCTGCAGAATTGCACTCAAGTAAGTAAGAGCACAATTCAGCCCCATGCTATGAAAACGTCGGTCGTGACAAAACCCGTAGGCAGGTCTCAGCATCTCCATTTCTGAAAATCAGCTGGCTCATACCTCCGCTCCTGACACTCCCTTTGACAGGCAGTGGAAGACTATTCCTGTTTAAAAATTAAAATACGTGCAAGAAGCACTAGTATCAGTAGGAAATCAGGATGAGATCCCTTCAGTGCGGGTGCCCGGATGCCTTGCTGTGCGTGGCGGAGCCAAAAGAGCAGGCAGGAAGGTGAATTTCTGAATCTGCGCCGCACGCTGCTTCAGCTCCCGTTTCTCAGGGATCCTAAAGATAAGCATCTATTTCATTTGGAGTGTTTTTAGTGATGACCTGTGTAAAAGCAAACGTCCTTTTGAAGATTGCTGAGCAACAGCTGCATGCCAGAAACTCCCATTCAAGTTACTTTAAGAGCATAAGAATCAGGCCCTGTGTATTTAAAAACAAACGTTTGCAAACCAAGATGCTGCAGGAGGGCTGATAAGGGGCACGGACTTACGGTGTCAGCTGTCATGGATGGCAAAACAGTAACTTCCCCGCAGCCACTGCCTCTGAGATGTTCTGGACGAAGCCTTGACAGGATCCTACCAAAATTCAATGCAGTGAATTACGCCAGGCATTGATTTAACGTAAGGTGTGGTATATTCCCAAACACAAACGTATTAGTTTTGCTTTTTTCGTCTCTTCAGATGAAAGAAATACGACTGTACAGATGTGTTTTTCTAAAATCCAGTGCCATGAAACCTGAAATACCCCAGCAAGATTCAGGAGTGAGAAGTTTTAATCACCATGGAAGCGAGGCACTTTTGAAGGTCTATGAAATTATATACCCGGCTCTGAGAACGGTAAACTTATCCATCCGGACAGATCTGCTGATAAACAGATACAACTCATTTTCTCCTGGAAAGCTGCTTTATACGTTGCTTGAAAAAATAATCAGTCATGCAAGACAGGTTTATGCTGGGAAGAGAAAGGAGCAAAAAAAAAAATAACACAGTGCTCGAAGAGAAGGAAAAGGCGAGGCGGTACGAAAGTAACTGCTTGGTTTCAGCGGCTCCCTGCGAATTTAGGGGGCGGAAGAGAAAAGGGGCTGAGCATCTCTCAGGGCCAGACGGAGCGAGGCCGGCGACGACGGAGGCATATGGACGCCCACCCCGTGTGCAGACAGAGCGGGGACCCCCAGACCCGGCTTACGCAAGGTGACCTTTCCCCTCTCTAAAATTTCAAAGCTGGCGTTGCCGGCGCTGAACAGACTGCGTGCCATATGTAACGTGACCTCAGCTCCGCTCTGCCAAGCCACTGATGGCATCACTAATGAGAGGTGAAAGGTCCCTTTCTCGCAGCGCTCTCGGAAACCCACCGAGGCGGCGGGTGCGGGACGGGCCCCCCCGGGCTCCCAGATGCCCTCCCAAAATTGTGCCTGCGCCCAACCCCGCAGCCTGAGCTGTATCGGGCACGGTCCCCGGGCAGGGAAAATATTTGCTCAGTGCCCAGATGCAAAAAGTGCAGGTAAACAGAGCCATTTATGTAAATCTTGTACCCATTCTGCCCCGTGTGAACCCCGTGTGTACAGAACAGATTATGTGCTTTGCATCGCCCGGGCGGGGAATATGGGTTTGTGCTTTCAGACGGCCAAAAGGGAGGGGAGTGCGGGCCCGGGCAGCTGTAGGTGCCAGCAGGTAAATAAAGCACCCTGGGAGAGAGAAATACTGAGAAGGGATGGGTTTGCCCCCCCCCCCCCCCATCAAACTGCTGAGGCCCTTACGGGTGGGACTGGGGGTCCCAACGGCATGGGCATGCCCAGGTGACCCCAAAGGGAGCAGTGGGAAAAGTGGCAGTGCCCATCCAAATTGGCTTTTTTTTTTTTTTTTTTCAGTTTTCATTATTTTTCTTTCTGCAGGATATTTTTTTTTTTTTGCATTTTTTTAAATATTTTTTCACCTTTTTTTTTTTTTTTTTTTTTTTGCATATTTTTACGTTTCTTGCACAAAAAATATTGTCATGTCTTGCAGAAAGAAAGAAAGAAAAAAGAAGCCACATACCTCTTTCGGGCAAGTACTGAATTTTTGCTTTTTCTTCTCACCATTTCCCCAGCGCCCCCCTGCCCCCAGCCACCCCATCAGCAATGCCTGCTCAGGGCTCACCTCTCCCAAGCACCCAGCTCCTTGCCCCGGACACGCGTGGGGTGACCCAGACACGTGCACGAGTGGGTGGCTCTGCGTGGAGACACGCGTGGGGTGCGCACACGGGTGGGGATGGGGTGCGTGCACAAGGTGTGCGTGTGCCCCAGTGGGTGTGTGCACACGGGTGTGCAAAGTGCACATGCGAGGAGCTCTGCCCACACGCACACGGCTGCAGGTGCACCCGTTCGTGGGTGCACACGGGTGGACAGTGGGGGCGTGCAGGTGGGAGGCGTGGGTGGCTCAGGGGGGACACCCAGAGCTTTCCGTGGGGCAAATTGGGGGCTCCTTCCCAGGGCTGGGTACCCGGGGCTTGTGCCAGACACGTCCCCACGGCCACGCGTGTCGCGGTGCGGGAGGTGCGGGGCGGCTTCGGCGCAGCGGAGGAGTTAAACCCCGCCGCTGTCCTTGGGTTTTAGGAAACTGCTCATCCAATTCGGTTCCAGATTATTCAGGGGCAGGCTGACTCGCTCGCTCCCCACACCAGCCCAAACATCTTGAAGTAATCAGCAGCTGAGAACGGAGACGTCCCCCTGGCATCTCAGGTTAAAGAAGGAGGTCCAGGAAAATGTGGTAGAGCCATTACAAGAAACCTGAGATGCATTCATCAGAGACTCCAATTGCCATCGCATTAGGATTGATTAGAGACCAGCAGTACCGTAATGACCCGGAAAGAGGGGCATACGGGGATTATTAATATCAGACTTAAAGAAAAAAAAAAAAAAAAAAAAAAAGAAAAAAAAAAAAAAAGGAGGAGAAAAAAAAAAGAAGGGAGGAGGAAGGAGAAGAAAAGAAATCGCATTGCAGGGCTGCTGCTGCTGCTGCTCGTATACAAACTTACCTGGGGAGTGCGGGCACCGGAGAGCCACCCGGGCGGCCACCTCGCTGCTGGGGGAACAAGCGGGTGGCACAGGAGCCTGGGGCCCCCCAAAATCGCCCGAGGGGGTGCAGGCTGCGGGGGGCGGCTCGGGGAAGGGGTCCCCGCGCCCCCGGGCCGGCGGCAGCAAGGACAAGTTAAGGAGGCTCCGAGAGGAGCAAGGAGACCTCGGCGGCTCGTCTCCTTCTCGGTTCCCTGCGCCAAAACAAATCAGCCCCTCCTGGTCTGGGTTTAAATGCAGCTCACTGGATAATTAACTCCATCTTTCCAGCCCTGCTTTAACTGTTTATTTAGTGTCACCCCGTATTACCATCACTAGCACTTTCCTCTGAACAGGAGGAGCTGGAGGGTTTCACCTCCCAAAAGGAAATTCTTCCTAGCTTAAAAAGAATCAGCATCCCGGAGGTACACGAGCGAGCAAAAAGGGGCTGCGGGGGGGGTCCCAGGACGGGGAGGGGGGACGGGAACACCGGGTCCGGGTCAACCCACGGAGAAAAAACCCACTCGTGGCCACCTCCCGTCCTGCGGACAGCGTGCCGGTAAGTGCGCGGAGAAAGGGCCCGCTGCGCCCCGCTTGCGCGCTGCTTGCGCCCCGCTTGCGCCCTCCGCGGGGTCCCGGCTGGGCCGGGCCGGGCCGGAGCCGGGTCCCCGTCCCCTCCCCGGGGTCCCCTCCCCGAGGTCCCCTTCCCTCGGCCCCCGGCGTTGTTTTTACAGGTGTCCGGAGGGCGATTTACCAACACGTAATTAAAGGTTGCGCCGGTTTGCAGGCGCTCGGGGCCAAAGGCTCCTGCGAGACAAGAGGGATGCATATGGAGAGGGGCTTGTCCCTCCCTCATTAAAAAAAATAGAATAATAAAGGGGGAGAGAGGGAGAGAAAGCAAATACAAATCCTTTATTGTTTAGAAATACGCCAAGGAAGCTGGCTGTCTCCCCTGCGCCTCGCATTCGGCAGGGAAGGCAACACGGATCCGGTATCACGTTGCAGATTCTCACTGAAGATAACGAAATGTGATCTATTTTTCAGAACAGCAAGTGGATGGGAAAGGAGCCCTCTACAACACAAACCTCATTGACTAATGGGCCGGTTTTGGGTTTCGCCTTCGAAAGGTTCGGAAATGGGCAGCGTTGTGTTACTGCCCTGCCGGCTCCCAGCCTCCGAGGCAGCACACGGCTTATTAGCACCGCCGAGACGCGGCTCCGAGGAGGGGGGAAAAAAAAAAAAAAAAAAAAAAAAAGCGCTCCCGCTTTTATTTCGTCGCGATGCTTCCTTCCCCAGGCCCCCACACTTCGAGACGAAAACAAAACAAAAAAAATGAGAAAGCAACAAAATTGAATTTCTTTTAGGAAGAGGGTTATTTCTAAGGGGAGAGGGGACGCGCGTTCTGCCTGTTTTCTCCATTGTTTTGCTGTTTGTTTTTCCGGCGAAATCGATGAAAAGCCGCCGAGTGCCTTTGCACGAGCCCCGTCTTCCCCCCCAGTTCCTCGCCGCATCGAAAAATCACGAAAAATAGGAAAATTTCCAGCGCAAACACCGCGGATCCGCGCCCCGGCGGCGGCGGAGGCAAAGCCGGCGGGGAGAGGCTCCGGAGGCTGCAAAGCCCGGGCTGTGCCCAGCCTGCGGGCTGCTGCCCCTCGCCTCCCGAGAAATAAAGGGGCTGGCGGCTCCTCCGAGCCGCCTCGTTGTTGTTTGGGTGTTTGCACCCACTTCTGTTTTATTTCTTCATTTTTTTTCATTATTACTGTTTTTATTTTTTTGCGGCTCGAAACCGTTTCTGCGTGATTTTGAAGCGGGGTGAATGGCACGGCGTGCTGCGCGAATCCGTGCCATTTTACCCCATTCCCGTGGTTTAAAGCGAAAGGTTTCCATTTTTAGGAAAAAAAAAAAAAAAAAAAAAAAAACAAGCCCTGCGATAATTAACATCCCCCACGAGCGGCTCTGGGCTGAGCACTCAGCCCCCAGGTGGAGCCCACCAGCGGACCGCCGCCGGCCCCTCCTCGGGCCAGTTTCGGGGAGCCTGGAGGAATTAAACCTCCCTCCCCAAAATCTCGGGGAAGCCTCTCTCCGGCCGCCAAGGGACTTTTTGCTTCTTCCCAGCCACCGCGGTGTTTATTTTGGTCGGCCTTTTAAAGGAAAGAGAGGAGAAAGGCGAGTGGGAATAGAAACCAAGCTAGGGGCTTCCCCAGCCTCTTTTTTTGCGTTTTCCTCACCCTCAGCCCGAGGGTACGAACCCGTGGCTCGGCTCTTTCCTATTTTATTCGAGACTAGTGATAAAAATAAAGGGAAATAAGGCAAAAGGAGGGCGCGGAGCCCGTCCCCGGGGTCGCAGCTGGACATGGCACCGCTCGTCCAGGAAGCGGCCGCGGGAGGCTGCGAGCCCATGCGCTGTAATTCTGCGCACTTGCTCCAGACTTTAGGGTATTAGTTGATTTTAGAGCCGGGTTTTAAGGCTCCGTTCCGGTCCCCACACAGCTGCCTTGTCAATAAGGATCTGTTCCAAGCAGACATTCCTTCTGGGAGGACATTGCAGCTCTTTAAGACTTCATCTGAAACATCATAAGTACTAAAATAAAATGGCAAGGGAAAATTACCAGACACATGCTCATGGGCACTGCGCAGACGGGGTGGCAGGGGCTTATTTTAAACGGCCCCGAGACGCGAAATACACGGGGAAAACAAGCTCCGGGGCTTGGAGAAAATATCTTAGGGCACGGGCCTTTCCCCTGCACGGCCAGGAGGGTGGAGAGGTCCCGGGGGTCCCCCTGGATAGGGACAGGGACAGAGGCAAACTGCGGCCCCAAACTGCTCTTAAAAGCGAATAAATGAAGCCGGAGCGCTTCAAACCGAAGAAATCAGCCCGGCTTTAGCGGGGACAATCTGGTTTTAAAGAGCCCCGTGAAGCGGTTCCTTATCCAGAAGCGGTCTGAAGTGTGCTTAAAACGCCGCAGATCGCGGAGAAATAGGGGCAGGAGGACCCCCCCCTCCCCACCGCTCCCCTGCCCTTATCTCAGCGCATTGTCCTCCTCTCCCAACCCGTCCCGGCTCCTGACAATAG
This sequence comes from Aythya marila, assembly GCF_965140915.1. NCBI lineage: Eukaryota > Metazoa > Chordata > Aves > Anseriformes > Anatidae > Aythya > Aythya marila. The sequence continues at coordinate 5,995,504 of NC_139046.1, read as the reverse complement.
CTTATCTTTGTTTAGGGAGCCTAATTGTTTTCTAATTTTTCCTAAATAATTGCTTTGGAGCGAGGTGTGCAAATGAGGATTAGGGTAATTAAAGCGCCGCCGGTCGGTGCAGTTTGCGCTCCCGCTTTGCCCGAGGGGGGGTGCGGGCAGGGGCTGCTCTCTCCGGACCCCCCCGGACTCTTATGGGTAAAACTGGGGGGGCAAAGGGTGGGTAAAAGGACGGGATAAAAGGGGAGGGTAAAGGGGAAGGGGGTAAAAGGGGAAGGGATAAAAGGGGAGAGGGGTAAAAGGGGAGGGTGCGGCGCGGGGAGGTTCACTGCGCATTATTTATTCATCCCCGGCATTAAGGTAATTAAAGACGGGCTGGATGCACGGGGACGGCGAGCGGGCGAGGAGGAGGAAGGGAGGGGGGTGAAAAAAAAATAAATAAATAAAATAAAACGATCAAAATAAAGGGGAAGGAAGGCAGGAAAACCCAAGCTCCTTTTCCGAGGAGGGGGGGCTGAAATCCCCACCCCGCACCCGCGCAGAGGCGGCGGAGGGAAGCGCAGCCGGGGCCGCCAGGCTCCGCCCGCCCGTGCCGAGGCTCTGCCCGCCGGGCCGGGCTGGGCTGGGCCGGGCTGGGCCGTGCCGGGCCGTGCCGTGCCGGGGGCCGAGCCGCGGGCGCCCAATCAGCGCGGCGCGGGGGCTCGGGCGCTTTAAGCGCGGCGGCGGCGGAGCGGGGACAAAGTCCCCCCGGCACCGCACCGAGCATCCCCGCTCCGGGGACCGGGCCGGGATCGGTAACCGGGACCCCCCCCACACACACTTTTCTTTCCTTCTTTCCTTCCTTCCTCTACCGTCTGCCCTTCGCAGCCCCTCCGGCCGTGCCACCGCCGCCCAGCCCCGGCCATGTCGATGCTGCCGTCGTTTGGGTTCACGCAGGAGCAGGTCGCCTGCGTGTGCGAGGTGCTGCAGCAAGGGGGGAACCTGGAGAGGCTGGGCCGGTTCCTGTGGTCCCTGCCGGCCTGCGACCACCTGCACAAGAACGAGAGCGTCCTCAAGGCCAAGGCGGTGGTGGCTTTCCACCGGGGCAACTTTCGCGAGCTCTACAAGATCCTGGAGAGCCACCAGTTCTCGCCCCACAACCACCCCAAGCTGCAGCAGCTCTGGCTCAAGGCGCACTACGTGGAAGCCGAGAAGCTGCGGGGCAGACCCCTGGGAGCCGTGGGCAAGTACCGAGTCCGCCGAAAATTCCCCTTGCCCCGCACCATTTGGGACGGCGAGGAGACCAGCTACTGCTTCAAGGAGAAGTCCCGGGGCGTGCTGCGGGAGTGGTACGCGCACAACCCCTACCCCTCTCCGCGGGAGAAGCGGGAGCTGGCCGAAGCCACCGGCCTCACCACCACCCAGGTCAGCAACTGGTTCAAGAACCGGAGGCAGCGGGACCGAGCGGCCGAAGCGAAGGAAAGGTACTTGAGACCCCCCCCGCGCCCCCGGCCCTCCCCGCTCCCGGCCCTACGGAGGCGGCCGCCGATCGCTGCCCGGCTCCCGGCGCCCCCGGCCGGGCCTGGGGCTGGGAGAGGAGCCCGCGACCCCCCTCACCCCCGACCCTCTTCACCCCCTGCCCCCCTCACCCCCGATCCCTCTCTCTCACAGCCCCCTCGCCCTTTTTGCAGCCCCCCCCCCCCGCAGCCGCGCTGCTTCCCCCCTGCAAGCCATTCGGCTCCAGCAGCCGGCTGGAGCTGGGGATCCCGCATCCCCCCCCCCCACCCAAGGGATTAGGGGGGGCTGCAAGCCGGTTCCCACCCGGCCCCGGTGCCGATCCCACCTGCCCGGGGGGCAGCGAGCCCCTCGGCCGCCTCCCCAGGCCGCCCCCGCCTTTGTTCGGTGCCTTCCGCCCCCACCCGCCCGGGGTGGCCTCGGTGCGAGGCGGTGGCTCGGCTCGGCACGGCTCGGCACGGCTCGGGCTGGAGGCCGCCGGCACGGCCAAAAAGGGGGGAAGGCTCGGGGCCGGTTCTCATCGCCCCCCGGCTTTGGGGCGGCCGCCGGCGGCCCTAAAGAGGCCCGGGGAGGAAATAGGGCCGGCCGGCCCCTCCGAGCCTTCCCGGGCCGCGGGGCCGCGCTTCGATTTTTGTAATGAAAAAGACGGGGAAATAATAATAAAAAAAAGCTCGGGAACCCCAACTCCTCCTCCCCACCTAACTCACCGGGCTCTCGGGGGTATGCGGGGCAGCTGTCTTACCAGGGGGGCAGCTGCGGGGCCGCTCCGTTAGGAAAATACGAGGCGCTCGCTTGCTTGTTTCTTTTCTTTCTTTTTTTTTTTTTTTTTTTTTTCCTTCTTTCTTTCTATTTTTTTTTTTTGTTTGCTTGTTTGTTTTACCGGGGGCGGCCGCGGGGCCCCGTCGGGGCTGGCATCCCGGCTTTCTCCCCCCTTTTTCCCCCGGTAACTTCCCCGCTCTGCTTGTGCCCTCCGCAGGGAGAACACGGAGAACTCCAACGCCGCCACCAACAAACCCAACCAGCTCTCGCCCCTGGACGGGAGCAAACCCCTCCTGTCCAGCTCCGAGGAAGAGTTTTCTCCGCCGCAGAGCCCCGATCAGAACTCGGTCCTGCTCTTGCAGGGGAACCTCGGGCACGCCAGGAGCTCCAGCTACCCCCTGAGCGGCTTGGCCGCCCCCCAGAGCGCTCACAGCCTGCCGGGCCACCAGCTCCAGGACTCGCTGCTGGGACCCCTCACGTCCAGCCTGGTGGACCTGGGCTCCTAAAGGGCCGCCACGGGACAGGAGGCTTTGCCCGGGGACACGGACTCTCGGTCGTACTCAGCGGACAGCCTCCGGTTTCGCAGCTCGCCCTCTTAACGTGACTCTCGGCTCTTTTCACTCGACCCCACATCGGTCCAGTTCTCCCCCCTCCCCAGCGTCTCCCACTATCATCATTATTGTTATTTTATTATTATTATTAATTTTTTTTCCACGTAGCCAAACGCAGAGAGCAGCAGAAACCCGCGTCCCTTCGAGTTCAAACGAGCTGGTCCCAGCGGGAATTACAAAAAAATATATATTAAAAAAAAAAAAAAAAGCAGCTGGATCCGATTCCACCCGAATAAATCCCAGCCCCGCAGGCGTGCTGGGGCAGGGGCGGCCGGGGGCTTCCCGTCCTTATCCCTTGTCCCTGTCCCCGTCCCCGCGGAGCTCGCACGGAGGCAGAGGGAGCGGAGCGCTGTGCCCTAGCGGGAGGAGGGAGGGGAAGTTTCGTTTACATTTTTCATATTTAGCGTTACCAGGAAAGATTTCGATGTAGTTGAAATTTAAAAAGAGGAGAAAAAAAAAAAAAAAAAAGCAAAAAAAAAAGCAAAAAAAAAAAAGCTGCAGTATTAGAGTTTTACCAAGTGCCTATGTCTTAACGCGGCGGTGCGGGGCTAGCGAGTTCCCGTGGGCCCGTGCCCCCCGGGCATCCTTCTCCTCGGCGGGGCAATGCATCGACGTGGCTAAAAACGAGGAGAACAGAGCTAAGAATAACGCGAGGTGCCGGCCCTTTCCTCCTGAGCGAGTATTTTCTCGGGCTGCTCCGCCAGCCCCACGCTGCCTTCTCCTGTCCGTCCCCGCTCGCCGCCCTCCCGGTTCGGCTTGCGAGGAGCCCGCGGCCGAAGCTGTCTGTCTCGAGTATTTGTTCCCAGAACTAGCATGTGCTTTCAGGTTTCTTTTCTATTGTACCTAAAGAGGCTAAATTAAAACCGCGCTGATGGCAGAACTGCGAGGCTGCGCTCTTCTTTGCGGGGCTGAGCCCCCCGACGTGCCTCGGAGGCGCTGGGGGCTTGGGGGGAGCCTCTCTCCTTCCACGCAGCCCCTTTTTGCTTTGCAACCGAAGGATGGAGGGATGGAAGGAGGGCTCGGGGAGGGCACCCCGGGGTGCCTGGCCGTGGGGTGGGCTCCGTCGGAGCGCGGAGCCCGGCCGGGGGGAGCCGCTCGCCGCCCGCCCCGTCGGGGCCTCCGCCGCTGGCGGTGCCGAGCTCCCCCGTTAGCGTTTTGCATCATTAAATCCGTGTTTATTTAAGTCGCTGCCGTGTTTGTTCTCGAGGTCCCGGGCCGTGGAGAAATGTCACCCTCTGCAGGAGGGTCTTCCCAGCTCCGCCGTCCTCCCCGCAGCATCCCGGGGGCTCTTCGCAGCTCCCTCCGGTCCCCCGGCCCTGCCCGTGGTCCCGGGAGGACAAAAACCCTCGGGGCTCTCCCTGCTCCTTGCCGAGGCCCGGCACCGGCCGCCCCGTCGGGGAACCCAGCCCAGACCCCGCCCGGCTTCGTGCGCCCCCCCGAGCCTGGGTCCTGGGGGGGTGCGACACGGGCGGGACAGGGCGAGATCCTTGTCCCCACGGCAGGACGCGCTGTGGGTTGGGAAGGGCACGGCTGAGCCCCGATTTTCAGCGGGACAGTGGCCGGGAGCAGAGGGGAGCAGGGTGAAAGGCGCAAATCCTGCGCTTTGTGTTGGATTTATGCCCCGACGGGTCCTGGTGGGACGGGATGTGCGCCCAGGTCCTCGTCCCAAGGTCCCCCACCGCCCTTCCCAGGGGACCGATCCGCCAAGAAGCAGCGCAGCCTCCCCGTCCCCCCAAAAAAAGCCCCGCGGGCAGAACGTGGAGAGCCCACGGGGAAATGGGGGAGGCTTTTGGGGTGAGCAACCGCCGGGCTCTGCGCTCCGAGAACGGCTGAGCTCCAGCTCCTGTTTTTCCCAAGCCACGGGCTCGGTGGAGAGGAAAGATAAAAATTGCCCGGGGCTCCAGCCCGGTGCTGCGCAGCTTAGAGCGGGGACTCGCAAGCCGGAGGCTATTTTCAAAGCAAAGAGCGCAGAGACGCTTCCTGCGCGCAGGCATCGTCAGGGCTGGCTTCCAGAGGGGTGGCCGGGGGGGTCCTGCTCCCCCAAAGCCCCCCTCCCCATCTCGGTCCTGCTTCCAGGCCCGACGGCAGCCGAGCGGGGCCGCGCAAAGAGCGCGCAAGCAGCGCGCACGCTGCGCCCCCGGCCGCAGAGCCCTGCCCGCGCCCCGAGCCTCCGCTTCCCTTGGCAGGGAGAGGGATGAGGCTGCAAACGGGCGGGCGGTGGCCGGCGGAGGGGGAAGGAGGGATGGAGGGAGGGAGGGATGGAGGATGCTGAGGGAAGCCCCTGGAAGAGGAGGGAGGGGAGGCCGGCGGGCAGGTGGGAGCGGGGACACCCTGGAGCGGAGCCAGGCGCAGGTCGCTCGGCTCTCCTCGGGGCAGGCTTGACCTCGCAGCAAGCTTTTCACAGCAAAGGCAGCCTGGGGAGGCAGCCCCCGGGTCGGTTCTCACCTCCCTCCGCTGTATTTTCATCGGCAGGAAGGAGTTAATCCCCCCTCCCTCCCCGCTCCCCCCTCCTCCTTCCCCCTCCCCAGGACAGATTTCACACTGTGTCCAGGTCAGCCAAAAAGGGGAGGAAATGGAGAACAGCAGAATGATTAATTCTACCTGCTTTTCCCATGAGTGATCACCTGCTTTCGGGGTCATGAATAGCAGGTAGCTCTCCCCGTCTCCAGCTCTGAGAGGCTCATTTGTTTGGTGACAGCTGAGTGACAAGACCTGAAATCTGAGCCCTCAACTTTGCCTGATGTGTGGATAAAACCCTGGATGTTCCCTCAAACATTTCAGGAAATGAAAGTTGTAACGCGATCCCTTGTGCGCCCACATCTCCCCCAGCAACACACAAAAGCTCAAAGGAACCTTCTCGGATTAAATTCAGCCTGGAGAGGATGGAAGGAAAATGGAGAGCAGGCTGAGAAAGCTGGAGCTGGCAGGCTTTTCTTCGGCACTTATTGGAAATGTCTGTCCAAAGCAGGGATTTAGAAAGGTCACCTCTACCGTAAGCGCCTCGTCCCCCCGCGGAGCGGGACTGGCAGCCCGCTTCTCCCCAGCCCACCTCCGCCTGAGAAGTGCTGGGGGTTTCGCTGAGATTCCCCGAGCAGGAAATTCGGTGCAGGAAAACAAACGCTGGGCAGGAAAGCCAGCCCCCTCCTCTCTCCTCGTTCCATTTCCTGGGTCACGTTCAGCGAGCGCTGTCCCGTGGCAGCGCACACGAGCCGCACGCCTGCTCTGCCCCTGCCCTGCTGCCAGCTCCTGCCCGGCTCCTCGCCCCCAGCCCCATCCCCGTCCCAAAAGAGGGGCAGGAATGGCCACAGGCGAGCAGATCCCCGTGAGGCCCACGGCACAATCTCATATCCGACATGATTTCAAGGCACCAATTTGAGGCCCTGCTACCAAACCTCCCCACCTCGCTGCAGCGCGTGGGTGGCAGGGCTTGGTGCTTGCCGTCCTTGCAGCCCCACGTCCGGGCAGCCAGACAGGGCCAAGGCATCCAGAGTGCCTTCCCCAGGCAGCGGGGTTTTATTGTGCTGCCTGTCACCCAGCAGCCAGTCCTCGCTTGCTCCCTTATCCGGCCCGAAGATAAAGTCCCATTTAACAGTTGTTTAACTGTTACTGAAGAGCTTAGGGCTCTGCGGGCCTGTAAAGAAAACTTGGCACTTGCAGCACGATAACGCTTCACCTTTGCACTTTCCTCTTGCTCCTGCTTCCCCGCAGCGAGCACGGAGTGGAGACCAGGTGGGAAGCCTCACGGGCTGCCTGCTGCCCCCCTGCTCCCGGGGGGTTTGCAGCCAGGGAAGAGCTGGAGCTGCTCGAGTTATCCCCGCACACGCTGCCCTCGGGGAGCCCCTGAGCCTGACCGCTGCAGCTGGGCGTTGTTAACAGCAGGAGCAGTGAAGGAGCAGACACTGCAAGGTTTATCCAACTGGGATGTACAAATCCATCTCCATTTTGCTGTTCCTACTGGGGCCAAACCTGTCGGGATCCTGGAGGGCTCCGGGTGCTGTGCGAGCAGAGCGGAGGGGGCAGAGGCTGCACCTGCAGGGGCTTTGGTTCATCCTGAATGTGCAGAGGGACCCGTCACGCTGTCATCTGTCCCACCTTGACATGGACACGGTGTGAAACATGGAAGCTGAGCAGACCTGGGTTTAACCAAAGAGGGAGGGAGCACACTGCCAGGCTGCCTATGGATCAGCCACCAGCCTCATGGCTCTGCCTGGAAGGCAGGGACACGGCTGCACCTCCCCGGCTCACCTCTCTCTTTGTCGGTGCCTTGGTGCAGGAACGTTTCCTCACCCTGGCCCTACACGGAGGCTGAACTTTCCCCAAAGCATATAATCCCAATCCTAATAATAAGGTTAAAGAGACGGATTTAGTTCAATTACAGTTTCCTGTTTTCACTTGTCTGCAGCTCCCAGAAAGCGTCCCCATGGGCAGAGGCTCCTTCCCGTGCCCACAGCAGCTTTTTACCTACAGCTCAGTTCTGCAGGGCGCTGGGCTGTAGGTAAATCCCCACATTTGGTTTCCTCAGGAGGGAAGAAAAAGGGGAAAATGCACCTTTTCTGGCTTTGGGATGGAAAAGCTTGTAAAGCCAGTAGTTGGAGCGTGCACGAGCCCTGCCTCGCAGCAGGGGAAACTGAGCCCCGTGGCCACAGAGCTGCTGACGGGCAGGGTGAGGGCAGGGGACGGAGCCGGAGCGCACCCACGCTGCCTCCCGGTGCAGTCCCCATAATAAGTCACCACGGCTTATCATTATGTAATGCAATATTCCTAATAACGCAGCACAAAAACAATTGAATAAAAAACAATGCCAAATGAGGCTTGTGGCTAACACTCCCTGAAGAAATTGTCCCTTTTCTGGAACTGAAAAGAAGAAAAAAAAAAAAAAACACAACCCAAACTCAAGCAAATTAGAAACAATTGAAAATGAAATCACATCTGCAAGCCATCAGCGTGTTCCTCCTGAGCCCTGGAGGATGCTGCTGCCCCTCTGCTGCTCTGGATGCTGGGTGCCAGCAGGACCCGAGGCCGTGCCCATGTGGGCACAGGAGGGGTTTGGGCAGCACCGTACTGCCTTTGGTTCAGCAGAAGGGCCATGTCCTGCTAGAACAGATCAGAGATTTATTTAGGGAATTAAGATCTTCCCGTGCCTGATATCCTGGAGCTGGTGGAGAAGGAGAGAGTGCACGCGAGAGAGGGAGCACCCAGCTCAGCGCTGCTCTCCCCATCCTCAGCCCTCAAGGGCTGGGCAGAGGCTCGGGCATGGGGAAACCGCAGAGCTTGCCCAAGCTCTTGGCCCCTGGCTGCTTCGCTTCCCATAGCTGGGGCTCCTGCTGTGCTGCAGGGACAGGGCCTGGCAGCCATCCTACAGAGCAGGGGTTATTTTCCGGGGGGAATAGTGCAGGTAAAGGATTTGGGGACATCAGTGAGAGTGGTGCTGTCCTTAACACAGGGACAGGCGCGCTTGGTGCACTGAGCTGGCCAAGATGCTGAGGCCATTCTGGGCCACACCACCCGTATCCATTACCCCGTGTGTGGGATCTGCTTCCGAGGCCCCCAGGTCCAACAGGTGACTTGGATGAGGTTCAAAGAGGCCCCGGCAGTGCCTGGGGAGGGAGCTGCAGGAGGCTTGCTGGGCTCTGCGGTCCCTCCTGGTTTCCTGGTGTGTGGGGTTTGGAAAAGAGGTGATGTTACATGGTCTGAGTGCATCAGTACAAGGGAGAGCTCTTAAAATCCTTTAAATCAGGAGGAGAGGAGGCAAAAATGAGCACTAGCACCTGAAAGCTGTGGATGGGACTGAGATATTAGGTGTTCCTGCAACAAATGTTCAAATCCAGGGAGCTCAGCGTGCACATGTAGGCCGAACACAAACCCCAAGCATTTTCCAAGAGGCCAACGCTGTGGGTATGCACCCACCGATGCTCCCCGGTGCTTTGCCTTCACTCAGGCCCTCTCCATCCTCGCGGCCCTGCCCTGCTGGCTCTACGTGGCCGCAGCTCCTTGCCGATGGCCTCCGGGGAAACCGTATATCCTGCCCCTGCAACCGGAGACAAGGTGCCCACGCAGCCGCCCCGGCGCTGAAAGAGGAGCCCGCGGGAGGGGACGAGGCCAAAACGGGGGCACCGAGGGAGCGGGGAACGTGCCCAGCTCCCGCCCTCACCCCAGGGAGAGCTGCTGTGGGATGGGGGAGAAAAATCCAGCCCCATGTGCGGGACCCCCCCCTGAGGAGACGTGCTTGAGGCCAGGCCTAACCGGGGCGCCCTGCCCAGCGATCCATGAGGAAGGCTCGAACAATGAGCGGGGAAAGAAAGCTGTGGTGATGGTCACCAGGAGAACCTGACACCCGCGGCGGGGAAAACAAATAAATACGGGGCGGGAGCCTCCTCCCGATGGCGAGCTGAGGCAATCTGTGCTTACGCAACCCTACCCCAGCGGGTATCTGCGCCTCCGATCTGCGCTGATAAGATTGTTCTCCCCTGGAAATCCAAACCGCAGGGATTCCAGGCGGCTCCGCCAGAGTCAGGTTGTCCACCTGAGCGCCGGGGCACTTTCATGTGGAAAAATAATCGCGGGGTTATTTTTCTGAAATCACGAGAGAGGGAGGGAGAGACAGCCCTCGACTGTTTCAGGGTAAAGGAACAAATGGTGCTGGCTCCGTGCAGGGTGGCAGGGGACACGCCGGCCACCACCCCGTGGCTGAGGTGTCCCCATGGGGTGACAATTGCCACCTGGCATGGAAAAGCAGTGAGCTGTTGCAAAAAGCTGGCTGTTTTGCAGTGAAAGCTCCTTCTTTTAGGGCTCAGGGTCTTGCAGCTGGCAGCTGGCGTGCGAGAAGCCTGCAAGGATCACGCAAGGGGTCTCGGAAGTGGTCATCGCCACTGAGATGTAGGGTGCTTTTAAAAGTTTTAAAGCAGCATATGATTAATGTCTACGCTGAACGGGAGGCAGAATACATAAACAGATCATAGACGTATACATAGATACGTAGAGATAGATGCACTAGATAGGGCTGCTCACCAGAACAACCCATCTGATAAGGCATTCCCACGAGCAAGAAGTGCAGGATGAGATCCGTGCTTGCAGTTACGAAGCAGACGTTGTGGTTTTGTGTCTGGTGTAGTTCAGAAAGCGTGCTGCTGGGCATGTGCCTCGGTGCTTGGCTGGTCACGTCCCCTCTGCCCTGGACACCAGACCTGGCCTCCTCTCGAGACAAAGCTTGCAATCAAACCCTGGCTGGAAAAAGCCTTTATCTGGGGAAAATCACAGCAAGTTCTGCTTGGTGATGCTGGAGGGGGAACCTGCTTCCACCAAGGTGTCAATGGGAGGGCTGGGTCCTGCACCCTGCAGCAGAAAAAGAGCACAAGAACCTGCCCAAAATGATGTGTGAGTTTGTTTTGTGCACTGAGCACTGAGCTCTGACTGCTCCCGAGGTTGAAATGGGTCTGGGTGGGCACCCAGAGTGAAATGTCCACTAGGAAGCTGGGTGGGACAGACTGGGAGACCGGGGTCCCATCCCCTGCTGGATCCCTGAACTGGTAGCAGCAACCCTGATTAAAAAATAAAACGAAAAATAAATCCTTATGAAGCTGTGTTTGCGGGTGGAACGTCTCCCTTCAGTCTCACGGAGGGACACGGCCTGCTGGGCAGGCAGAGCTGTGGCTGTGCACACACACAGACACACAGCACACAAATATAACACACCACACGGACACACGGAGTCGTTGGGGCGACAGCGATGGGTGACAAAGCCCTTCAGTCCTGCCCACGGCCAACGCAGCTTGCAGTGGCCTTCCTTCTCCAGGGCTTGGTGCTTCTGGCAAAGCTCATGCGAAACGAAAATGCCTGTAATTTTCTGAAATTCCTTAATCCTGCTCATTTTCTCCCTTTTCCCCGGGAGATCAGAAGCCGCAGTGGTCTCCTCAAGCCCACCCACTAATTACAAGACATGAGCTCAACCAACTGCTGGCCAGAAACAACATCACGGGACCGCGCGCGGCTAACCAGCCCCGCTCGGGTTTTGACTCCTCGGTGCTGCAGCTCGCAGCAAGCTGCTTGAAAGCAAATCACAAAGAGCTGAACAGCGCCGTGCCAGCCAAATCAAAGGCAGAAGGACATAAAATAGCCTTTCCTCCTTACTCCTGCAGCGATCCCCGCTTGCCATGATCCCGACTAGCAGCAAAATGTCCGCGTGCTGCTCGTCCGCCTCGCCCCGGGACACTCCTTGGGGTCTCGCTCCTCTGCTCGGCTGCCACTTCTCTCCAAACTTGAACCAATTATCTTCCAAATTTGCTTGAAAAGGTCAACCACTCGGGCAGCGCTGGGGAGAACGGGAGCTTCTAGCAGGAGGATGGCATTTAGCAGAAAATCTCCTCTCCAGAGGAATCAGATCAGACAGAGCCCCGAGGAAGCCGGGCTAAAAATAAAGCCTGAGCTGGCCAAGCAGTTGTGCGATGGGAACTGAGGCTGTGATGCAGCCCGCGTTATATTCTTAGCAGGCACAACTGGAAGTGTCGGTAGCCAGAGCCTTCACCGGCATAAATCAGTGCAGCTCATGGAAGGGTGACTTTAAAAAAAAAATAAAATAAATTCAGTGTTCAGATTCCCAGATTTACAGTAACTCAGGTCCCTCCCCAGTATTGCCCTGGTTTGTGGTGGCTGGTGGTCGTGTTGTGGCTGGCTGGGTACCCCGATTTCTCGGGCTGCGTTTCTCACCCTGCTTCCCCCACTAGCAGCAGGCATGGCCGGACCCCCACCACCCAGAAAGCGAGGGGCAAATCCCTGTGTGCCCCCTTGGGGAGCATCCCTGCACCCAAACCGAGTGCACGATTCGAGCCCTGGCCGCCCAATGAAATCCAGTGTGAGTGTGAGTGTGAGTGCGGGTGTGAGTGTGAGTATGAGTGTGAGTGAGGGTGTGAGTGTGAGTGTGAGTGCACACACACGAGCACAGCTCGCCGGGCGGCAGCGGCGTTTCTGGGGCTGCAGTGCCACCTGCTGTCACCGCTGCCCTTCGCCGGGGACCCCGCTGGCTCCTTGCGCAAGGGGAACGCGGCGGGGAGAAGCCTGGGCTCTGCCCCTTCCCCAGCCCCTTTCCCCAGCGCAGATTTGCCTGCCGGGCTTGGGAAATATCAAAAAGACAGAAAAAGGGCGCGGGGGGAAAGCTGGGGTTGGGCTGGAGGGATGGAGCCAGGAGCAGCCACCCCCCAGTGTCACACCCAAGGACGCTGCAGATGTGGGCTCTGATTTCCTTCTGGACAGTCCCTGTGCTTAAGTGGGCCCCGCAGGACTTTAGGCAGTGTTACCCTGAGTTATCTCTGCTCCTCGCTGCAGGAATAATCTATTTTTCCTTCCCTGTGGTTGTGCTGACGTGGCCCAGAGCAGGTAGCACAGTCCCACGTCCCTCGCTCAAGCTCGTTTCAACCTAAAAAGCCAAAATCCCTTCTTGGATCACCCATCACTTCCAGCAGCCTCTCAGCTAGGAGAGGGAAGGAAATGCCAGCTCCTTCATTTATATTTAAAAAAGGATGAAAACCTAAAGGAAGAAAAAAAAAAAAAAAAAAAGAGTCGGGAGGTTGTAGCTGCTGAAAATTAAACACCGAGGGAAAAAAAAGGCAAGCGAAAGCCAGCTCCAGACTGGGCGAGCAGCTTTCAGAAACAACAACAAGAAAGTTGGGAGGAAACCGGATACTCGCCATGAAAATTTGCAATTTTTTGTTGACCAAATGTTTCCATGGAAGAGCTGTGTTGGCCAGGCCCTCGCGCCGACTGACCCGACGCCACGCAGCTGGGCAGGCGGTGCCGAGGGGAGCGGCCGCAGCCGGAGCGGGGCCGGAGGCAGCCAGCAGAGCTCGGTCACCCTGCCCGTGCCTATTTTGTTTTTCTACCTGTATGAATTATGGCATGAAACGCACTGATTTTGCAAGGGAAAAATGGGAAAGCTGCTGTCTTGGAGAGCTGAGAGGTGCCCGATGAACCAAGGGACCCTTTTTCCCCCCCAAAGGAGATGTGCGGCAGCGGGGCATCACCACCAGCTCTCCAACCCGGCACCCAGCCTGATGTGTTTTAGGTCCCGCTGGGACTGGCTGGATGTGAACCCCCCCATGTTTGGACTCAGCCAAAATGAAACAGGGAAAGTAAAAACAAGGGGAAACTTGGCCATGGCTTGCTCCTTTCGCAGGCTCCTCGCGTTGGGTCACAGGAAAGCAGCCCACGGAGAGGCGGGCGCGTTACCGGCTGCTGCTCTGTGTCCTGGGGAGCTGGGGAAGTGGGCCAGGGAGAGGCCGGATCCTGGAAATCTGCCCGTGCTGCGTGCCAGAGGTCTCTGCCAGAGGTGCGAGGATGGTGCCGGCCCCTTCCCCACCTCCCCGTCCCCCCAAACACACCAAGCGGCTCTTCAGCGCGCCCCGCTCTGGCGTCTCATCTCCATGGCCAAGCATTCACTCCGTGCCAAACTGGCAGGCGGCTCGCTTTCCTGGCACGTGGCCTCCTTGGCTCCCTGCTCAGCCCGATGTCTTTTTTTTATATATATATATATATTATTATTATTTTACTTCCCCCCTCTTTAAAATCCACCATTGGTTTTAATTAGGTGCCCACAGACTCACAGCCTTGGTGAGGCCAGCGCGCATCCAAGAGCAGAAAGCAGAAGTCCGGGTGCGGGGCCGGTGTCGGCAGCACTGGCACACAGCACGGAGCTCCAAAAATCATCTTTCTTTCAAGAAAACCAAGCCAGGAGATGTTCAGAGTATTTTCTTAAAGCATTTTATTTCATTCCAGTGTGCTCCTGGACTCCCTGCAGCTCCGAGGAGACTCCCTGCCACCTCAAGGAGAGCATGGGAGGACAGTGCCAGGGTGAGGGGGGCATTGGAAGGGGGGTCTCACTGGGGCCAAAAAGCTCATGGGGGTCCCAGCCCACTCCCTTCATCCTCCCCAAAATATGGGAGAGTGAAAGGAGAGGCCGGTGGTGGGACCGAGCCTTGAAACCCCACGTGCCCCTCTTGCCTCGCCAGTTCCCCCAGACACCTCCCTGCCTCCCCCCCCGATGTTGTTCTTTCATTTTATTTTTAGACCTGCTGCTCCCGTTAGCTCTTTTCTATTTGTTTTTGGTTCGTATTATTCCTGGCTTCCCCCAGTGTTTTGGTTTCCCTCCTTAGCCCTCATCCGGATGTTTATTCTCCCTGCTTGTTTTTGTACTTTCCCAAGGTGCCTCCCGGTCCAGAGCCGGGCAGAGTCCACACTTGGGTTGGGTCAGAGCTCACAGCTCCGGGCTCCCAGCACAATTCCCTTGCTGTGCCCGTGGTCAGGGGCTGCAGAGGGGCTGGAAGGATGCTGGGTGTCCACACATGCTTTGTTGTGAAATCTTACTTTTGCTCAATAGCATCATTTTTTATTTATTTATTTATTTTTTTTCTCAGCAGAAGTCAATTGGGAGCTTTTGGGGAGGTCCTTTTTGTAGGAAAAGCGGCAGAAATGGGCACTGAGTGCAAACGGGCACCCCCTGGAGCACCAGTCCCCATCCCCTGCTTTTCCCCTCTCTCCCTATGACCTGGTTGCCAGTGTGGCACCCAGAAAATGCAGCACTGCCATGCATTGCTCCCACCGACAAAAAAAAAAATTGCAAAGTTTCCTCTTTGCCTCATTTTAGGACAAACACACCCAGGTTCACCCCTGCTCCTTCCATGCCTGGCTGGCTCTGGCTGTATGGCACCCGCACGCACCTCGCTTCCCCCCGCACGGCTGCTGGACTCCAGCTAAACACGAGCACATTCCTGCGCTTGCTGCCCCGGGTTCCCCTGTTAAATTATTCATTCCAGTCCAAGGGCGCAGATTTTTTATTTATTTTTATTCTTTCGGCGTTCATCTGCGTTCCTCTTCCCGTGAAATTTGCATTTGAGACTTTAAAGGGCTGGCAGGGAGCTCTGCGCCTGTATATAGGGGATTTTTATTGCTCGACTTCAAAGGGGTGCAATAACGGGAGTGAGCGCGCAGGTAGGGAAAAGCTCTTTCTTCTTTCCATCTGCGAAAGCGTGCCAGAGGACACAAAGGCATCCCCACACACACAGCGTTACAGGAGTCTGGGGAGATTTAAAACAGAGCAGGCCGAGGATTTTGCATCAAAATATTATTGTTTTTGGATGGAGAAGGCAGCTTACACAACTGCCCAAACTGTCAGGCTCCTTTAGGCTTAGAGGGGGGAAAAGTCAGAAGAAAAAGCACTTTGGTTTGCCGAAAGGAAGCAAAACACAGTGATTTTGGGTCAGTTTGAAGCCAAAATCCTACAGGGCTTCATGAGAGCTGTGAACATTGGCTCTGCAAGAGCAGGACCCCAGGTCCCAAGCCTATCTTGGTGCAGGTCTGTGCCAGTGCTGGAGGTCCTGAGCACCACACTCCCATCTGAATTTCATCCATCAGAAGAAACAGGAATGTTTTGCTCTGCAGGCACCGAGTCATGTCCCTCCTGACCAGGAACCTGGCAACAAACTGGAGTTTTCTGCTTGTGTGTTTTTTATGGATTTTTCATTCCACGGGGAGGATGGATGTTTTGGTGCCTACTCATGGCTTGGGATGAAAGCGAAGGTTGCAAAATCACAGGAAAAATGTCATTCATCGCTTAATGTGGAGAAATTTGGTTCTTTTGCACTCGGAAATGGAGCTCAGCCTCCTCTGGGAAATCACATAGAGCATAGGACATTGCCCTAAATGTGCTCACAGACATCCCACTGTCCTTCCTCGTGGCAAAAAATGCCCATGTGCCTGACTCCCCTGTTTCTCTGCCTTCCCTTTAGATACCCTTACATATGGATCCACGTACCTATGCATATGTGCATACCAGGGGTATGACTTTGCCTCTATCCCTGGGTAAAGAAGGAATTGGTTGCTGTCATTCAGAGCTGGGCTTTGGTTTCCTGAAGCTGAAGCCTGCATGAAAGCTCAGAGGCACAAAGACATCAGCCATCTGCCCTTGAAAACCAGCCCCCAAAAGCAGGGAATGGTTTGACCAGGAAGGATGCTGCTGCTGAAGAAAAGGTCCGTGCCTACAATTCGGTGCAAAACAAAGCTTGAGGAGATGCAGGCATAGAAACTGCAGTGGAGTTTGAGTGGGGTGAAATGGGAACTGACAGGATCTGAGGACAAATTGCTGAGCTAAGCCAACACCACCAGGGCAGACGGTGACAGAAGTGGCACCTGGAGCAGGGACAGCAGCGTGTGTTTCTACCAGCAGAGGGGCTCTGGGTACAGGATTCAGCACAAGCAGCCAGCGCTGGCAAGTGGGAGGATGCTGCAAATCCCAAACAACTTGTCCGCTGCCAAAGCCAAGCCAAAAATGAGAACAAGTGTGGAAAAGTGCTCCTCACAGGGCAGGCAGCTCCGATTTCACTGCCTACACTGCTGGCAGCCAGCGGGGCACACACTGTGTGGGTGTACATGTGGCCAGACATCCCCAGGGGTATCTCTCAGAGCTCCTCTTACACTTTAGGCTCCCACCTCTGATTTCCTCATCACCACTGCAAGGGAAGTCCCCAGAAGGGCACCCCCATACCCCATCTCCTCCATCCACTGCCTTAATTGCAAAGGGGAAGGTGGGGGATTTACTGCCCCTTATTTACATCCCCCTCCATCTCACAGCTGATGCTTTCCCTGTACGTTTCCCCATTTCTTCTCCCACTAGCAGCTGTTTGCTGAGCTCCCATCCCACTCACAGCCCACCACTCCTGTTTTACACATTTGGCCCTTCCTGCAAAGCCCTGGCTGGCTCAGGCTTTGCTCTTGGTCCCAGGCAGGGGCTTTAGACAAGGAGCTGTCTGAAGGATGTCTGTGTGGGCATGGATGTAAACGTGCATTTGGGCTGCAACATCCCATGACACCTCCTGAATCTGTTCTTCCGTCATTTTCTCTAGTTACAAACTATTTTTTGGAAAGTCTTTTTTTTTTTTTTTTTTTTTTCCCAGGCTGGAAGGATGCTCAGGTTAAATGGAGGGAAGTCCAGAGCTGGTCGGCAAAGTGTTGGCCATGGTGGTACCTGATGGCCCTAGGACCAGGGTGTTGTGGTGGTGACACCTTTATGTAAGAAGCCACAGGGCAGCAGCCAAGGCACGGACCTGCTCCCATCCTGTCCCCTTCTGGATCTGTGTCCTGGGTCAGACTGGTATAGACTGGTGCAGACTGGTGTGGTGCCATGGACCGGTCTGAGGAGCATCATGCCAAAGGGGCTCTGCAGGACATGCTGGCGAGGGGCTGGCATGCACACGGGGACATATTTCCATGGCAGGGGAATATTGCCACGCTCAGGAGGCAGCCACCATCAATGAGCACCATCAGAGGGAATGGTTGCTCTGGTTTTGCCACTGAGCAAGTGAGACAGGAGGGAGAAAATACAGTTCCCTGCATCCCTGACAAAGCCTTCTTTGACAGATGAGCTCTGACCTACTTTGCACTGGACCCAGATGTTTAAATTTATGGATGCAGACACATTTCCGCAGGCCTGGGAAGGAAAGTTTCGTTACTGCTTATGTGGTCTCTTGGTCAGAGGACCTGGATTTCATGATTTCATGAGAAAGGCCAGTTTGTGGTCCAATCCTGAAGGTTTTTAAAGGAAAGAAAAGCATGAAAACATGGCATGCCCTTTCAGTGCTGTCCCAAAGGCACAGGACAAGGGGTATTCGAGTGATGATGTTTACAACAAGCTGCGAGCTGACCACTGCTAAAAGAAATCATAGCCTGGCTTTTCAGAGGGTGAGAATTTCACAGCTTTTGGCTTGGCATTGGTTATGGCTTCTTCTGTGGGATTTCACACTCAACGGTATCCAAACTATTCCAGGTTCATGACACAGGTCAGAATTCAGTGGTTATTTCTTAATTCTCTCAACAAATCCCTTTTTTGACCACACAAATGACAGAGCAGCATCTCTCCTCCCAAAGCAGTGGTCATGCTACTGGCTTTCCAGTTCAGCATCTGGAAAACAAGGAATATTTAGTTCCTGACCTCATACGTAGTTTGTACGCCTCCAAAATACCCCAGGCAGAAACAAAAGTTTGCAAGGGTACCTTGAAAAAGCTGATTGCTGGGAATAAGACTTGGATGAAAATCAGCTGGATCCCACTGGCTTTATTCAGTGTGGACACCTGTTTTTTTTTTTGTAATTTAATTCACAGCTTTTGTTGTTCTTTAAGTTACTGTGGTTTCCAGACTGTAAGCCAGCCCACATCAGCATAAGGGGAACAGGTAGTTAGATACAGGGGAACAAACAAGAATAAACCACTTCATGTTCATTTTCCTATGTGATCAGATGTTAAGGATAGCTGTTCATACCCCATCCTTTCCAGATTCAAAATAACATAAGGATGTTTGCACCGGGTAACAAGAGATGCTGATACGAGCTGAAAACCAGCTGCAGATCATCGGGGCATACAGACTTATACCAACATATTCAGAAAGATTTTAGGCACAGACAAAACAAGGTTTGTAACCTGCGGGATGCCTGGTGCTGTGCAGAGGCAGGGATAAGCTCTGCCCATATTTCAGAGCAACACCACTCGGGCACAGCTGGCAGGTTAGCCAAAATCTTCCTGTGCTGGAGGCTGGAGGCTATATGGACTGGGACACCCATTTCTAGGGAAACTGTGAGCTTTTTATTATTTCTGGCCTGGTGATTCCTGATGTTGGTGTGGTCCAGGCTCACCAGGAGGGAAGACGTTTGCCTCCCCTCCTGTAAACCCAGTATCCCATATCCACCCTCCAGTAAACCCAGTATCCACTGGTCCCCCAGTAAGCCCAATCTCCTGGTGGCAAGGATGCTCCCCTGGGAGGCACAGTCCTGGGGCTGTCCCTGATGGCATGGAGGCACCTGGGTCTCCATCCTACCCACACACTGACAGGCTTGGGGCTCTCTCCCAGGGTGAATTCCCCTTTCCCCTTCCCTGTGGGCGAGGACAGGGCTGGGACTCGCCCCCCAGGAGCCTGGGGAGGAATTTGGGCTGAAGCAGCCTCCAGCCTTGCCAAATTTTCCCTCTTCTCTCCAGAGCCTGGAGGAGAGGCCCGGGTGCGGGCCTGCAGCTTTCCACCAGGTGGCACCACAGGACCTGGGCTTCCCCTCCCCGCAGGGCTGGTGGGGAAGGGGCTGCTCCTTTTTTATAATTTTTACTTTTTTTTTTTTTGGTGAGACACCAGGGGAAGCAGCCCCACAGCTTCTGTAACAAAGCCAAAAGAAACCCCAGAGAGCAGGGAACAGAACCTAGCTGGCCCCAGAGAGCTGTCTTCTCCTGTGGGTCCGGCACGGCCCCGTGTTTTTATTTGATGCACTTTATCCCAAAGCAGAATTTGTTTGCTTGTGATCTTGCTCAGGAGCATCCTACGTGGGTGGGAAATCCTGTCCTGCACTGCTCTGGGGCTGCCCAAGGTGGGTGCCCGCCTGGCCACACATGGCACCCAGCTGAAGGGTGGGCAGGGGTCTGGGGGGCACAGAGCAGCAAATCGTGTGTCAACCCCACACACCCCAAATCTGTAGCCTTGTGCTCCCAGAAGGAGAAAAGGGAAAACTGCAAGCATCTGTGTCCCTCTGCAAATGTTCAAACATAGGGCAAAAGAAAATAATGGAGCCCACACAGAATTACTGCAGCCTCTAACAAGCTGCAGGCTGCAGCTCTGGCAATGGTAAGCATTCGGCTGGCCAGCCCTGCGAGGGTTGTGCATCCCTGTTCCTGGAGAATCGGATAAGAAGTGGCTCTTTTAAACAGTGCTTTTTTACTTATTACCGCTCTTCTTTATTTTATTTTATTTTATTTTATTTTATTTTATTTTATTTTATTTTATTTTATTTTATTTTATTTTATTTTATTTTATTTTATTTTATTTTATTTTATTTTATTTTATTTTATTTTATTTTATTTTATTTTTTATGTTATTTTATCTTTATTTTACTTTATTTTTACTTTATTTTATTTTATTTTACTTTATTTTACTTTATTTTATTTGTATGTTGTACATCAAGGCCTAAGCCCCAGCACCCCACTCTCTGCGCAGGGGGAGCTGTTGCTCCGCGCAGGACGGGGATGCTGCTGGCAGTTTCTCTGCTTTGGCAGACCTGGATTTTTGCTGAGCTGCAGCTGAGCAGCAAAGGAAGAGGTGCAGGCAACTGTGCACAGGGTACTGGCACAAGCACAGGGGTCCCAAAAACCCCACTCAAATTTATGCTTGGGTTCAGCTGTGCCGTCACCACTGCGCCCTGAGAGCTTGGTGTCAGATAGGTGAACCCAGCCTCAAGAAGCAGAGCGAGAGACCATGTGTGGGGACAGCCAGGCAGAGCAATATTGCTGGAGACCTCCACCACCACCACCAAGCACATCCTTGCTCACGCTCCGCACCTTTCCTTTCCAGCTGGGCAATGCGTAGGCGCTCGGAGGAGGCTGGGGATCAGCCCTGCCTTTAAATAGCCCAGCCCAAAGCCTCTCTAAGCAGCTGGCTTTGCCAGGCAGCGATAAAACTGCCTTGCTGTCAGCTTCTGCCTCCAAACATTTACCAGACGAACTCTCCTCCTCCTCGCCTAGCAAAGGAGGAAGGCAATTCCCATCCCAAGGGGAACACGCTGCTGCCATCCATCCGCCAAGCCCAGCGGCCCAGGCCAGTGCTGAACATGGGCACTCGCTGAGTCCTCCCAGCCTTAATGGAGCAGCTCAACTGGGAAGCCAACGGGGCATGAGATTGTGCTTAAATGCTGTGCTGGTTTGGGGCTCGGAATTATTAATAATCATCATTAATCTCCGCCTTGTACAAGTCAGCCTCTACACCTCGTCTCGTTTAAGCTATTTAAGCGGATGGTTTGTTTACTGCACCCATCTCTGGGCCACCGTGGCAGCACAAACAGGCCATGAATTAGCAGTTACAGGTTATTAATGTTGTATAGCAATGCTCAATGACAAAGAAGAGATGCAAATCTACTGGTCTTCAAAGGAAAACCTCACATAACCCCCATACCAAACCCGAGTGCTTCCAGCTTGCAGCCCAGAGTATGAATATTGCAGATATTACACAGCTTTGTATGCTATTTGTTAAATATTTAAGATCAGAGAAGGGATTTTAGCCTAAATGGCTGCCTGAAGTTGCAGCTTTAGAGACTTGCAAAACCATAGCAGGAACACACAGAAGAACAGGGGTTTGCTTTTGTGTGGGGTAAGGAATCGCTTCCCAAAGACCTGAGGCAGGTCCCGGCCCACCCCACCTGGGCTAGGAAGAGATGGAGGAAGGAAAAGGTGTCAAAGGCTGTTTTTTAAGATGCCATCAGTGTGCATACAGGAAGCTCAATGCTTGTTTGTCCCATCCATGCCTCTCGCTGTCTCTCTGGCCAACACAGTCCCTTGTTTTTTCCTAGGAAAGCCAGGCAGGGGCTTCCCCAGAGAAGAGCTGCAGGATGGAGCCAAACCCTCAAGTTGCACCTGACAGCAGCTGGAACCACGTCCTCTGACACATTATAAAGAGGGGTCTCACCCCAGGACCTGCGGCCGGTGGAGCGTGTCACAGCTCCCCCTCACCTTCCCTCGGGGTTTCAGGTGCGATGGATCCTGCCAACACCCAGGGGATTTTCACACATGCTCAGGAAAAGCAAATTCTCCCTGGCAACCCCATATGTTTTCTTCTTTCCCATCCACAGCACCGGTGCCTCAGGGCTGGCACTGTGGCTGGGCTGGCAAGAGGGAAAAGGTGACTTTGGGTCCCCCCAAAATCTGTGTGCGGAGCCAAAACCCAGCTGCAGCCAGCCCTGGGCTCTGGCTGGAGCTGCCACCCGGCTACCTCGGGCTGTTTTCCTCCTGCAGGCACCTTTGGGCCCTGGCAGTAATCTCAAAGCATCTGCTCCGAATCATCCAGGATTACAGGAATTAAAAAAAAAAAAAAAAAAAAAAAAAAAAAAAAAGAGAGAGAGAGAGAGAGAGAGAGAGAGAAAGAAAAAGAAACAATTAGAGGCCTGGGGTCCTACAAGCACAAATCGGTTTAACCCTAATCCCATGGGGGACAGGGCTGCTGCTTCTTCCCAAAAGCTAAAGGGGTGGCTGGCACTTTGCTGGCAATTTGAATTTGGTGTGTAAATGCTCTGAGATACAGTGAAGAAAAATTGGGTATTTCTTCAGAGTGAAGCCAGAGACCGCACATTCATTAGGAGGATCTCTCCTTCCCTTTGGAAGGCACTCCTATTTCTTTCAGTGCTATTAGGCTTTCCTCCAGCTAGTTAAATCTTTCACCTGCAGCCCTAAACCCCTTAAAATTTAAATACATCATCCATGGAGAGTGTCCAATGTGAGGGCCAAAATCCATGGAAAACGTGCTTTAATCAACACTCAATCCTTCCCATGCACGGTGGCCTTTGTCTGGGTTTGCTTGTGTATTTTTCATCAAGAAGATCAAATACATTTTCATCAGATCAAATACAATTACTGCTTTAATTTTTAATAAACGAGGGAAACAATCTTTAATTATCATTCAGCTCTTCATGGGGGTTATACGGTTCTAAAAGATGGGTGGTTGTCACAGCAGGAGATAAACAAAGCTTTGTTACTTTTATTTCTTTTGCATGGTGCACAAATGGCAATCACAGCAGAGCTCCCAGGCAGGTGATGCTGCCACAATTAGCACAGTTTGACCCATTAAGACATAACGTGTGTGTGTACGAGCTAAACAAGAACTTATGGTGCTGAATATGAGCACCATGTTCAGTTACGCTGACACAAGACGCTGCGGTTGGTAGAAGTTTCCATGATTCAAAGGGAGGTTCGTGGGACAGAAATCCTCCTGTGGCTCAGAAAGTCCCTAACCAAGGGGCAGCATCGTACTACTGTGATGTTTTTCTGCATTTTCCTGGTGTTTCCTTTTGCTGCTCTCAGGTCAGACCCGCCTCCAGGCTCGGTACAGTCAGGGCAGGCAGGGAAGTGAAAAATCGGTGAGTAGCCTTAGTAGAGGCATCCATGTAGCAGAGCAAGTTGGTGTCGACTCTTTTTGAGAGTATGGGAGGGAATTAGATTTAAAAAACAAACAAACAAACAAAAATACTTTATCTCACCTTTTAAATGCATATTTTCTTAGGTCACAGGAAAGAGATGCAACCTCTCCGTGTCTTTAAACTGTTTCCAAATTCCTGTGTCATCTCTAGTTTTACAGAGATGGAAGAGTGATTTGTTTCTCTTGCATCATATGTACCCCATATTCTCTTCACTGGAAGACCTTCTGGCCTTGTCATACAGCATTTGACCACTGGCAGCATCACCAGAAGTTCTGTGGGCTTTAGCTCTTAAATCTTTGGTCATGGTTCATCTCAAGTGAGAAGAATGGAAAAGGGAGATTTATTACAAAAACTGATTATGAAGGATTTTCAGTTTCCAGTAGCATAGTAAAGCTGCCAGACTGATGTGTTAGAGTGAGCTGGGGCTTCTCTCACATCTGGCACTCAGAAGTTTTGGTTCATCCTGTAACACATCTCATATCCCGTTTCCCTGCTCAGATAGTGTTTTTTATTTTGTTTTGTTTTGGTTTGGTTTTGGTTTTGTTTTCATGGACATGTACTAGAAGCCCCTCAGCTTGTTGATGCCCTGGTGTTTTGGCAAAGCCAGGTAAGGGCTGGCTCTCAGGAGGATGAATTGAAGAAATTGGGCAGCATAGGTGCTATCTGTGAGATTCTGAGCTCCTTCAGCTCCTATGGCTAGACCAGGTGTTTGGCACACCACAAGCATTAGGAATACATTGAAAAGAAGAGAGAAGGGAAGAGAAATCCTTGCAGTGCTTTTACACCCCAAATCTTTCTACAAACCTCTATATGAAACTATACATATAAACTTTTATGTATCTCTGTAGTTTCTACAATCTAGTCAAAGCCATGTCTCCTTGTATGTCTCCACAGGTGTGCACTGCTTCCATCATTCACAAAGACAGCAACAGCTGAAAATATTCTCAAACTTCAGCCTAATGGCTAACTTTCATCTGACTTCCATACCACTAGGACTGAGAAATCTGGGTCAACATCCTTCTTTGTTGACACAGCTAAAGACCTACCTGTTTTGACACTTGGTGTGAGACAGGCTCCTTGCAGCCACTATAGGGAAGCTGCTGCCCACTTCACCCAGCTCCAGGGAAAGGAGGTGTTCTTTGGCTTTTCTTAATGCTTGGCAGCCCACAGCCTCTTCTGGAATGGTGATGTAGAATTGCAAGGGTGGAAAGAGATTTCTCATAGGCTCTGTTATGCATTGTGTTAAAAAATTTAATGTCTAGCTGATTAAACACTTGAAAATTGTAGTTTCATGTTGTTCTATCAAGGATTTGACCTAATGGCCACTAAAGTCAGCGGGAACCTCTCTGCTAATCTTAAAATAGTTTGGATGAGTTGATATCAAGATGTGATGCAGAGCTCACCATCTGTTTATGCTACAAATAAGTATTACCCTTCTATTAAATAAATAAGTGAAACACTTCATTGATGACACCCACTTTGCAATGTCACCAAGGAGTCAGTCTGCTCCATAGCTTTTAGTGACTTCTGATGCAGTGCTGGTGCTCCCAGACACTCATGAGCTGCTCTGAGCCTTGTCCCCATGGCTTTACTGGAGACATAAAATGCAAACGGGATCAGCAATGCCGGGGTGAGCACCTGGGCCAGGGCACTGGGGGCTCTCTGAGCTCTCAGACGTCTGCACTTGGAAGGTGAAACTTAAGAGACCTTGTAATGGTTGAGTCAGCCCAGTAACACAAACAAAACTGAACAGAAAAAAATTGTATCTGTGTATGTACAGTGACATATAGAGGTGACATGTGAACAGCGAGTTCCAATGCCTGGAAGGCCAGGAGAGCCTTGGCAAGGTGACTTCTTCCTAACAAAGCACAGGAAATTGTTCAGAGTAATAAAGATAACAAATGAAAGCCATTGCTGCAGCCCTGTTCAGAGCAGCCTTTCTCCCGTCGCCCTGTCTCACACAATGCAGAGGTGACCCTGCAACCCCCCCAATGCTTCTTGGCACAAAAGGCCCGCCGACTCCTGCAGGACCACTGGGGACACCGGGGACTGCTGCTCGTGAAGGTTACACACTGCAGGATCAGGGCTGCACACAGTGACAGCTCGGTCCCGCTTCCGCAGTGCGGGAGAGAAGGAAAAAAAAAAAAAAAAAGAAAAAAAAAAAAAAGGCATTTTTGATGAAATAGTTGAAGTAGTGGGGATTTACTGAAACGGTGTTCCGCTGTCCATACAGCTTGCTCAGTTTGCTGTTGCTAGCAATTCAGATATTGTCCAAGCTGTCCTGCTCATCAGTGCATGAACTCTGAAAACACTTAGCCACTACCAGCTCTGTGCATTATTTCAGCTGGAAGAACCATGGTAGGTAAAGTAACGATGATGGATCTAAACGATAATAAAGTCTCCCTGTTGAAAATTTAAAGTGCTATACAACTATTTTTAGTGACCTCTCCAGCTGAGATAATGCAGAAAGCTAACTAGATGTGAACATCCATCTTAGGTGAATTGATTCTTACAGTTTGCAAACCAAGGTGAATTGTAGGAGGTTAATGCTCATACTCCAATACAAGAGATATCAGCTATATAAAAAGGCGTATACTGCACATGTAAAGAAATAACCTATTAAATATCTAATGTGGATGCAATGTGTGTGTTTTTTTTTCCTCCTTTGTGCACTTTATATTTCTGTAATGGGCATTTATTTTAGCCTGAACACTAAGAGCTCCCTCTCTTATCTCCTCCTCCCTCTTCTCCCTCCATGTGTATGTGTGCATGATGTGCGAGAGGGGTTTTTGCCTTTTATTCAGGAAAGCAAAGGGTTCCTGAGTGCAGTGGCCTGACAGCACATTGAAAGAAAGGAATTACATATGATTTTCCAAAATAGAAGACATGAAAACAGTTCTAAAGTGATTTTTCTCTCCATTCAAACCTGCCCCAAACCTGAGTTCTTTGGTCAGCATTTTCAAATTCAGGACCTTAAAATGAAGCAACTGTGTTCATATTTTGTAGGATGAAAAGAGCTGAGCACTTGCAGCTCTCTCCGCGCAGAGATGCAGAGCTCTGGCTGCCTTTGCAAAATGTATTCCAGGACTGCTACGGCAAATTTGGTACTTCTCAGAGCTCGTTTATCTCAGAAGGGCTCCACGTCCAGCAGCTCGGCCTGTTCCCCCTCCCCTCCCAACCCTCTGATGGCAATTAGCAGCATCAATAAGTAATAGAACAAATACTTGTCTCAAAAAAAAAAAAAAAAAAAAAAAACAAGCCACAGACAGAGCAGCTCTTCGCTTTGCTCTTGGGCTGCATTACAAACCTTAATTTTTTATATTTCATCTGTTTAAAGCTCAACTCCTACAAACACTCTGTTTTGAGATGACACCCTTAAAAGTCAATGGCTGATGAAGGCTTAGGATGAGTGAAAGGCCAAGACCTGAAGCTACAGGGGCCCAGGGTGGAGAGCCAAATCCATCAAGCCCCATGCACACCAAGGATGCCACCATAAGGAAGATTTTCAGGTGAATTTTTATGACTCCATTTAGCAGAGAGCTTTGGAAGGGAGCAAGGAGCCTGTTGTTGACCTCTTGGCTCCTGGAGACAGCGAGTTTCCAACAGAAGCAAGGCCAGAAGAAAGTAGCAGGGACCAGCTAAAATATCGCAATAGGAGTTTTTATTAGCATTGCATAGCAATAAAGTGAAATATTATTTATTACTGAGAACAACAGCTTAAAGAAGTTGGAAAGAGACGAGCAGATCAGCGAAGGAGCCATGAACTATGTGCTGACAAGTAGCAGAGTGATTCTGGTATTGCTTCGAGAGCCTCTCCCCGCAGGAGACACCCCACCACCGACGCCCTGAAGTACTTCTGACCCACGAGTGACCCGCCAAGCAAATCTGCTGGGAAATACTCCAGCACAACAATCAAACTGGTTAGCATCGCTCCTTCAACGCTCGAGGATGTCAAGGGATAAAGAAGACCACGGGAAGAGAGGGAACAATACTCACAGAAGCTCAACTCTGGCCTCGGGAGTCTCACCTACCCCTGCAGTCAATAGACAGCAAGCTCTCACAGGCGGGGAACTTGATTAGAGAGCTGCTCTCGGTTAAAGCCTCCTGGGTCTTCTCTACCGCTGGGGATTGAGAGGGAGGAGGCTGGGATTGTCCCTCGGGCAACGGAGCCAGATTGACGGGGCTGGATTACTGCACCCGGGTGGGATTAGGTGTGCGGAGTCACCTACCCCGGGAAGGCCTCGCCCCCACTGATCGTGCCATGAACCTGAGATCGGCCTCCTCCACGTCGGCATTGGGGACATCTCTCTGTCCCCACAGCAGCTGCTGGCCTTTATGGAGAAGCAGAGAGCACAAAGCGCATGGGAAAGTGATTGTGAGCCAAGGTAATTTTGAAGAATGACCCACAAAGCCTTCAAATTGACTTAAAAACCCTGCCCGGCCTGCACAGCGGTTTCCAGTACAGGAGTCCTGATAGAGATGTTTACGAGAAAGCTTGTTTTCTTTTTGTTTTTGTTTTTCAGCTTACAGACGCAGCAATTTGCTCCCAGAAGAGCAGTTCCATGTCCTTGTGTTTCTTTGAAGTGTCTGAAAACACAGTGGCTGTGCGTCCCTACGTGTGGCTGCCTTCACTGCACATTTAATGGGGAATTATCCTCCAGTACGATGTTGCAGAAGGAGGGCTGTCGTTCTGGCCTTGATACCTCGGCATTGCACCTCTGTGGTCGGAAAACATTTCAAGAATTGCCTCTGCAGAAGCACATGGGTTTCAATAGGTAGCCCAACCAGGCAAAATTAGGAGAAATGGGATGTTTTTGTTCTGAGTGGAGCCACTAATGGTCATTGAAAGCAAAAGTTTTCGAGCCAAAAGAAAAACCATGTCCTGCTCTCCCATTGTAGGGTTCTCCATCACAGACAGCGGGTCTTGCAAAAGAAGATGTAGTGCTGGCACAAAACCCCATGTTCTTCCTAGCAAAGCCCCCAAACCATGGGCATCACAGGTCGTGTATCTCCTGCAGGACCCCTTGGAAATCTGCATTTAGCCCAGGTGAACTTTTCCAAGGGGCTGAACTTCTGAGGCTGCTGAAGATGAGACGTGGGCACTCAGGGCAAATATACACTCTCTTTCTGCTCCTGCCACTGGATTATGACAACCTCCCTTGCTGCAGATCGTCTACTGTCTGATCTTTGAACACCGCCACCTGTCTGGGGGGGTAAGAGGGCTGAAGAGCATGGAGCAGACCATCCCTGCCAGTGGGCAGCACCACCAGGATGTGACATTTAATGACACAGACATGTTGCCATGTCCATAATGTGTCTCTACTGTGACTACTCTGAGCTAAAACCCTGCTAGATGTTTTCCAAGGGGGAGTCCATGCTGGCTGAAGGTGTATTTGGGCAGAGAGACCTCCCTGTGCTGAACCAAGAGGCTACAAGAGGAGTTTGGGGGGTTTGAAGCCTCAAAATGGTTGGCACCATTTTGAGGCTTCCTGGGAGAGAAGCGGCCCAAGAGAGATGGGCTGAGGCCCCAGGGCTGACCCCAAGGAGGGTGGCACCAGGCCCTCCTCTGCGGGGTGTGAGGGGACAAGGCATGAAGCACAAGTCATGGTGTCACTGTGCCTCTGCCCGGCCTCTGGGAGAAGCCAGAGGGAACAAAAACATGGATTTATTTGCTTTTGTGACCTTTGAAGCTGGGAACTGCCCTCCAAACCATTTTTCTTGCAGGGAAGGTGTGTGCTGGAGGGGTCTGTGCTGCAGATCAGAAGGCAGCAGGGTTAAAATGGGCTCCCCAGGGAATTTCTACATTTCGGCAGGGCTTGGGCTGAATGTAGCAAATGGTGAAGGCAGGGGAGCCATTCCCTGGACTTGTGCTGGGAGCCTTGCAGCCTGTCCTGAAAGAGAAGGAAACAAAACTCCAAGGGCTTTATCCGTCACCCCCATGTTGAGAATAGAGGACGAGAGAGTGCAAAGTGCTCTATCCCTCAGGGGATCTGACACGACTTGTTCCTTCCCTCAATTCCCAGCCAGGTCTCACCCCCCCTCCGGGGCAGGCACAGCGAGGTCAGCCCAGAATTGGGGCTCCTTGCGGAGAGGACGGGGAGAGATCAGGCCCAGGCCATGCACGGTGCCCTTTGTGCCCTCCCACCCTCCATCTTCCCCTCTGGCAAAGGCGTTTGGATCCTCTGGAGGAGAAATAAAGAATGAAAATATAAAAAAGCCAACACAAGGCATTGCTGTGGGAGGGTGCAGACATCACCGGGGGGTGTGATGTGTTCTTCCATGGTATTGCCCCCACATCAGCCAGGGGTATCTGGAGCTGAGATGGAGTCTGATCCTCACGAGTCTTTAATTGGATGCATGAAAGGACCAAAACACAACCAGCTCTCGTGCTTCCCCCCGCCACAAGCTGCACCAGCTCCTTGCCTCCTTTCCAACCCCCAGCACCAGCCAGCTCCCAGGCCAGCAGGCCAAATCCTAGCAGCCAAGCAGGATGCTGGTGAGGGCCAAACATTGCACAGATCTCCAGACACCCCCACTTTTTGCCCTCCCAAGGGAACGCCACACTCAGGTGAGGGGCAGCCAGGTCACCGAGGGATGGTGTTCAGCGGCACTGGTGCAAACTGGAGCACGGAGCTGGGCGTGCGGGGAGCATCGCCAGGGCCAGGCAGCAGCTGGGGCACAGCTCCCGGCCTGCCAAGGCCGGTGTGGCCTTCCCGAGGCTCCTGCAGCCCCCAGCCCTCCCTCCAAGCCTGCTTCCAAGCAGCAGCAGCCCAGCAGCCCTCCTCTGGAGCTCCAGGCTGGGACAAAGCACCCGGGCTAAGTGGGCCTTCTGTCCCCAGCTGCACCGGGGCCAGGCTCGCCCCAACCTGCGAGCCTTTTGCTTTCCTCTTTTTTTTTTTTTTTTTTCCTCTTGCAAAATCAATTTGCGGACAGCTCACTCCTTTTTCCCCCCTCGCAAACTTATTAGCTATTCAGCCCCGGCGAGCACTCGTAAGCATCCTTTGTCCCAGGGAGGGCTGGAGCCCCCTTCATTAGCAGTGATTACCCTGAGCAGTTTGACAGCCTCCCAGCCCGCTTACAAGACTTTCCCATTCAGCCCTGCCCGGGGCTGCCCCGTTTCTCAAAAGAAACGGAAATATTCAAACATTTCTCTCCCCCCCCTCCCCAGCTGAATAGAGGAAAAGCTGTTTCTCTTCCCCGCCCTCCCCATTCACTTCACTTCTGATACAATATTTTCCTTCTTTGTCAAACCGGAGAGAGAGGGGTCGAGGCAGACTTTTTAGCGCCCCTGTGCCGAGCGTTTTGTTTAATGTAAATACAGGCTCCCCCTGCCTTGCCCCCGATGATGATTATTATGATTTTTAAAACAGCCGAAAGCTCGGGAGGGCGACGGCTGGGGCCGACCTTATTAAACAAGAAAAACGGATGAAAAAACGCCAGGGGAAGGGCATTCCCTTCCAGGGTGGGAAGGGAAAGGGGCAGAGGGGAAAACCAAACCCGAGTTTTCCTCCGCAGGTTGCGGCGGAGATGCCAAACGGCAGCGCTCGCAGCGCCCGAAGCCTCCGTCGAAATTCCGAATATACGCCCCCCCCCCTTGCCCCAGTCCCATTTTTTTTTTTTTTATTTTTTTTTTTTTAGGTGAAAACCCCTCGTTCGTGTATTTGTCTGCCTCTGCACTTGTCTTTCCCGGGGCTTTAATTCCTAAACGCTAAGCCCGCAAAGCCCGTGGAGAAATCTCGACGCGCTGCACCCGTCTCCGGGAAAGAAATGAAATAATAGGGCGCATTTGAGCACATTCCCTTTTCTGGTGGGAGAAAAAAAAAAAATCGTATTTTTTACTTTTTTTTTTTTTTTTCCAAAAAACTCCTCGGTGGAAAGTGTCGCCCGTTCCCAAAATCCGGCCCCAAACTGGGTGCCTAGGTCCGAGCATCCCAGCGCGGTGTGCTGGGGACAAACCGGTGGCTTTTAGGGTTTTTTCTTCGGGCCGACAGAGCCCGTGCTGGGCTGCAAGCAGGGCTCCGACCTCTTTCAGGTGGGGAAGCCCCATCTCTGTTCCCCCTCCCAAAAATTCGGGATTTACTGCACCACGATTTGCCCTCTCCAGCCACCGCAAAGAAACCCAACAGGGGCACCAGCTCCTTGAAAACAACCCTAAAAAACCCACCTCGCAAACCTCTGCCCCACAGAAAGCTGCAGCAGCCCCGGACCCATCAATCGGCTTAGAGGGGAGGCAGCTCCCTGGGGACGGGGAGGAGGGGGGGGGAGAACAACGCCTGGACCCGGCAGCCAAAAAAAGCACAGCTCAGGAGCTTTAAAGATCAACGTCAAATTGTATAAGAGAAAAGCCTTCTGCCGGGAGAAAAAGCTTAGCCCTGCTCCTCCGAGCTGCCGTTTGGTCTCCTCCAGGAAAATCGCTGCGAAACAAAGCGAGGGGGGAGGACGGAGGGGACAGCCCTGCCCCGGAGCCGGGCTGGGTTTTTTGGGGTCTCTCGCCCCCCATCCGGCCCTTCCCGGTAAGTCCCCGGCTTCCCTTTGCTTTTGCCGGCTCGGGGAGAAAACCTGGCTTTTCCTTGGCGTCCCCGGCTGGGCTGAACCCAGCTGCTTCTTGCCCCTTTTCCCCCTTTTTTCTTTTTTTTTTTTTTTTTCTTTTCATTTTTTCCCCCTATTTTTCCCCCCCTTTTTTTTTTTTTTTTAATATATTATTTTTTCCCCCATCCCTCCCCGGCAATTCGCCGCCGACTCTCCCCAAAATCTCACCCCTTGGAATACAAAAAACCGCGGCGATGCCTTCTCCATCCCCATTCTCCTCCCCTTCCCTGGGCACCCGCATCCTCCAGCAACCCCAGCCCTGCTCCCATCGCCTCTTCCCGGCTCCCCCCGACCCCCCAAGCCCCCTGCCTTGCACGGACATCACCCCCGGTGGCGAGCACCCGGCTATTTCGGTTCCTGCCGAGCTGATGCTGAAATGCTCGTGGCCTCCGAGATCTGCTCCGCATAAACCGGCGGGCTGGAGACCGACACCGTCATTTCAAAGCAGATCCGAGGGTCGTTCACCAAATATTTTATTATGGTTTTAGGCTGCTTCATACAGTTTCGTCCTGCACATGCTCTACAAGTCACCTGTGCACATAGAGAACAAGCCAAAAAATAATAATAATTAATAATAATAATAATAGAAAAAAATCTACCATAGCAATCCCTTAAATAAGTAAATAAACATTATATATATATATATATAAAAACCCTTTAAAGTAAAGCGAAACCCAACCAAAAGAACAGCGTCTTTTCACCATGAAGCACCCCCGCGGGATAAGCGCAGGCGCTCGGACATTTTGCAGCTTGGCATTCGTTTTTTTTATCTTATTTTTTCTGTATTTTTTTTTTTTTTACGTTTTGTGATTTATTTACTTATGTATTTCTATTTTTTTTTTTTTTTAGGCATGAACTCTGCGAATCCTTCGAAATAAAGGCGGCGACGACTTTTGATCCCGTTTTTTCTTTTTTTTTGTGTGTGTGTGTGTGTGGTTTTTTTGCTGAATGCAGTCCGCTGCGGGGGCCGCGCTCCGTGCCCCCCACGGGCTGGCACCGAGTTGTTGGGGGGGGGGAGAGCTCGACCTGCCGGCTCTCCCCCCCCACCCCGGCTTTGTCGTGGATGTCGGCGTCAGATGTCACATTCACTGTCGCTGGATGTGATGGAGATGGCGGAGGTGGCCGCTTTGCTGGAGAGGCTGGCGGCGGGGCTGGAGGGGGCCCCCAGCGCCTCCCCGCCGCTCTCCTCCTCCGCTTGCAGCGAGCGCCCCGAGCCCTGCGCTAGCACCTGCTGCTGTAGCCTGCAAGGAAGGGGCACACACACAGCATCACCGCCCGGCCCCCGCTCCCCCCCAGGCCGCCCCCAACCTCCAGTTCAACCCAGTTTCCCCAGTCAGACGGCTCCGTCCCCTCTCCGGCAGGGGTTGCGGGGACAGTGGGACCCCTCCCCGGGCTCCAAAATATCGGGGGATCTGCTCCCCGCGCTGCTTGTGCCGCTGCCGGGCGTTGTGGGCAGCTGTTTTGCTCTTTAAGGGAAGGGAAAAAATAGAAAAGAAAGAGAAAAGTGACCCAAGGCACGCTCTGAGGCTTAGTGCAAGAGAGGGGGGAGAGCAGGGACGTGGGGCCGGAGCGCCGGGGAAGGGCATTGCAGGCTCTGCCCCACGCAGCCCTACGTGAAATTGGGCTCGGTATGGTCGGGGAAAACTTTGAAGGGGGTTTTGAAGCCGCGAAGGGCCCTTTTTCCTCCCTCCAGGTTCTGCTGGGGTCACGGCAGCATCCCCAGCCGGGGGGGTCCCATCATAAAAAATAAAAATAAATGAAAAAATAGTACGAAAATGAAAATAAAGGGAAATAAAAGAACAGACAACCCCGTAGGCTTTTCCCCCTCTGCTCCTGCCTTGGCTCGCTGCTTTTCCCCGGGAGAAACTCCAGCATCACGGCGGGGCCCCCGGCGGAGAAGCGAGCCCGGGGGGCTCGGGGCCGGGCGCCCCGACGGGGCGGGCAGCACCTACCTGTTCTTGGCGGCTGCCGCCCTGTCCCTTTGCCTGCGGTTTTTGAACCAGTTGCCCACCTGCGTGGGGGTAAGTCCCGTGGCCTGAGCCAGTTCCCGCTTTTTGCTGGGGTTGGGGTAAGGGTCCTGCAGGTACCACTCCCGCAGCAAATGCCTCGTCCGCTCCTTGAAGCAATGCGTCTTCTGCTCGCCGTCCCAGATGGTGCGGGGCAGGGGGAACTTCTTCCTCACCCGGTACTTGTCCACCGGCCCCAGGGGTCGCCCCCGCAGCTTCTCCGCCTCCTGGTAGTGAGCTTCCAGCCAGAGGGCTTGCAGCTTGGCGTGGGACTCCTTGGTGAACTTGTGGTTCTCCAGGATGTGGTAGAGCTCCCGGTAGTTCCCCGTGTGGAAGGCCACGATGGCCCGGGCTCTCAGCACCGACTCGTTCTTGTTGAGAGCCTCGCAAGCCGCGGGGGCCACGGGCAGGGACCAGAGGAAGCGCCCCAGGCGCTCGATGTCCCCGCTCTCCTCCAGGGTCTCGCATACCCCGGCCACCTGCTGCGGGCTGAAATTGAGGATGGGCAGCTGGAACATGGAGGCGGCGCCGGGCTCCCCGCTCCTCTCCCCTCTCCGAGCACCCCCGGCGCCCCCCGGGCACCGGCCCCGCGGCGGGGAAGCGGCCGGCGGCCCCCCCCCGCCCCAGCGAGGCCTCCCCTCGCCCCTCCGCTGCTTTCTCCCGAGCCGGCGGAGCTGCAAAGAAGGGAGAGGAGATGGGGAGAGCTCGGCGGCTCCGGCGACTGGGGGGCGGTGGGTTGGGGAGAGGAGGAGGAGGATGGAGAAAGAAGAAGGGGGGAGGGAAGGAGGGAGGGCGAGGAGGGAGGGGGGGGGGGGGGGAGGGATGGGAAAGAGGGGGAGAAAAAAAAAAAAAAAAAGGAGAAAAGGGTAAAAAAAAAAAAAAAATAGAAAAGGCACAAGCAAAAGCTCCACGCCGCCGCCGCGCTGCTGCGGGAGCGGCTGATTCGCTGCCGGGCTCGGGAGATTGGCTCCGGGTTTCCATGGCGGGGCTGCCACTCACGGCCCCGCGCTGCCAATCACCGGCAGCCCGGCCCCGGCGCCTCCTTCCCCGGCACCGACGGCAACCGGGGCCCCGGGCCGCCCGGAGAGGGTCCCCGTCCCGCTGCCCTGCGCCCCGACCCGCTGCCCGGGGCACCATCCCTCTCCATGTACTCCCCATCCCTCTCTCCATGTCGCCATCCCTCTCCCCGGGTCCCCATCCCTCTTCCCATGTCCCCATATCTCTCCCTATATCCCCATCTCTCTCCCCATAACCCCATCCCTCCCTCTCTGTGTCCCCATCCCTCTCCCCATGCCTCCATCCCTCTCCCCATATCCCCATCCCTCTTCCCATATCCCCATCCTTTTCCCCGTGTCCCTATCCCTCTCCCCATGTCCCCATATCTCTCCCTACATCCCCATCCCTCTCCCCATATCCCCATCCCTCTCCCTATATCCCCCTACTCTCTCCCCATGTCCCCATATCTCTCCCCATATCCCCATCCCTCTCTCCATATCCCCATCCCTCTCCCCATGTCCCCATATCTCTCCCCATATCCCCATCCCTCTTCCCATATCCCCATCCTTCTCCCCGTGTCCCTATCCCTCTCCCCATGTCCCCATATCTCTCCCTACATCCCCATCCCTCTCCCCATGTCCCCATCCCTCTCCCCGTCCTCCCCGTCCCGCAGCCCCCATCCCACACCGCCCTTCCCGTCCCGACCGGAGGGAGAGGCTCAAAAGGGGTCGGCGGTGGGGACCCCCGGGGCTCGGGGCGCTGTGGGGTCGGACCGGGGAGGGAAGGCAGGGCCGAGGAACCGGACCCAAATCGGCTTTTAGGGTCGCACCGGTGCGGCGGGGAGTGCCAGGGACAATGGATGCAGACAGAGGGCTCCGGGAAGAGCCGAGGTTTACGGGAAAACTCCCCCCCGTCTCCCTATAAGCGAGACGAGGAATTCATCGCCCCTTTCTGTTCTCCCACAGCTTTATGATTTCGCCCCCCCCACCCCCTAACATTTAAAACCTTATTGTTCTCGGCTGAGTGGCCCCGACCAGCCGCCGAGAACAGCGGCGGGGAGTGAGAAGTCATTTGTAGGTCAGGACAGCGACTCGAAGCAGATTTCGGGAATCTTTTGAAATATTGATCACCTCGGAGGCAGCCTCCGTGCGGGTTTCTTTGGCATCCCGGGCCGGGAAGGGAAGGGTCCCGGTTGTTCTCCGGGAGAGGAAAGCAAATAGGCAGAAGCCGCTCTTTATTCTGCACATAGCGGCTCTGTGGCAATTTCTTCCCGGGAACATTAGGGGCCATGCTCGGAAAGGCAGCATGTATTTTGAATTAAGCTCAATATGCTCTTTCCTCCGCCTTTTGCAATGCACTTTTATTTATTTATTTATTTATTTATTTATTTATTTATTTTCTGGAGCACTTGTCAAAGAAATGCCTCCTTAATTTGATATCTCGCCGTTGACTCTTCCCCCCCCTCTCAGTCCTTCATTTTTATTATTACCATTCGTGTTGGTTTTGTTTCCCTTTCTTTCCTTCTTTCCGAAAGCCCCTTTGCTAGCTGCCCACGGACCGAAATTAAACAGATTTATATTTTCTCCCATCATTTCTCCGCAGAAAGAAGCCGGGCTGGGGCTCGCCGTCTTTTCTTTAGTATCAAGTACAATTTGTCTTTTGCTTGTGAAGATTTGGTAAATCAGAAGGCAGATAGATAGCGCAGATGGTCGGAGGTGTCGGGTCAGATTATGGTACGCCTCAGTACAGTGCTAAGCTCATTCTGACGGAAAACCCTGATATTATTTTCACAGATCTACACAGTTCACTTGAAAAAAACCCTCCGAGCCATTTACATCATTTATGTGAGGCTCACAGCTAGCGGGATGGAAAAGCTTTCAATACTGCTCATTTTCATAAAACCCGACAGAGCCGGGGAGACAGAAAAGCACAGACAAAACTCACTAGTTCAGGGGCACTCCGCAGAAACTTGAAAAAAAATAAATAAAAAGGGGGACTTTTCGGCTTCGCTTTACAGAGCCAGGTTAGGTTTCCGCTTAGGGAAAAGGGGGGGAAAGAAAAAAAAAATCAGAGAAGGGGAAAATATCTGCAAACATTGCTGAGGTTCAAAGGGTGATGGAGAGTCCCCTTTCCACCCCATCCATGTCCTCTCCGCTGGGGAAAAAAAAAAAAAAAAAAAAAAAGGAGGGGGAGAAAAAAAGAAAAAGAGTAACTTGAGCAGCTCAGTGAAAGGTCCCAAATAACCAAGGGTAAAAAAATAAAAACCCCAAGCTCCTCGGTGTGAGCATCGGGCTTCCCAAGGGAACGGGTGGGACGGGGCGACCGCTGCCCCCGCCCGGCCGCCCCCTCGAGCATTCCGGGCCGGGCCGGGGCAGAAAACCCCTGGCCGGGAGGTAGAAAGGTGGAAAGGCTGTGCTGCTGGGTGCCTAATTCCTCCTGGCCGTGTGAGGGTGATGATTACTAATATTACTGTAGGATTTATTTTTCCCTTTTTTTCTTTTTTTCCTTTTTTTTTTTTTTTTTTTTTTTTTTTTTGAAATCGTGCACATGATCTGGCGAAGGGAGTTACTGGGCTGCAGCCTAATGACCATGAACAGAGCGAGACAGGCTCCATAATGAAAGCCAGGACTGTAGGCTAAAGAAATGAATCCTCATTAAGAGGAGGGAGAGCGGCTCGCAGGGGCGAGGGGCTGTCCCCCGGTCCCCAGCCTTTGTTCCCCAGGAACCGGCCCGGCTGGGGAGCGCTGGAGGATCTGCTGCGAGGGCGGGGGGGGTGAAAGAAAGGAAAGGCAACACTGAAAAAAATCCCTAGGAATCCTGCCTTCACCATTTAAAAGGTGACCCGAGGGGGAAAACCAGCCCAGCTCCTGCAGCTCTGCGCCCTCTAAAGCTCCGGACTGGGGAAGTGGCACGGCCCGGGGGGGGTCCTGGCCGGCGGGGGGCTTCGCTGTGTGTCACCAGCACCCAAACAGCATCCCCCGGGGTGTCCCCGCTGTGTTTCTGTAGTTTTATTTTCCCCAAATACCAAGGGTACTGTCCGTGACATTGACAGCCAGCACCAACAACCTTAATTTAAGGCACGGCTCCGACCCCCGCTACAGGTACCGTGCGGGGTTATCCCCGCAGAGAGAGACCCACTGGAGGCTGAGGGATAAAATTGCACATTAAAAATAAAGATTAAGCGAAAGCCCAGCACGGAGCGTCCTTTGGCCTGCGGACCGCGGAGCATCCCAGCCCTGGGAGCGGCAGAGCTGTGCCCCCCCCCAGCCCGGCAGCGCAGTCCCCTGCGGTCCTTTCTGCAGAAGGAGTTTTCTAACGCCGCCGAGGTGCGAATACACTTTTTTTTTAAAGCCTTTGATTGGCGTTAAGCATTGCATTAAAAAAAAAAATAAAAAAAAAAAATCCCACCCCTGGGAAGGAGAAGCCCCACTTTAGAGGTCTCGGCGGGCTCGCTGTGGCAGTTCACCAAGTGATGCTCACCGGGTCTGCAGCGCTGGCTGAGAGCCCCTGGGGCGGCTCCCCGGGAAATCAGGCGGCGTTTTTGTGCCTCGGCACCGGAGGGATGCTCCGGGTCGGGCAGGATCCGGGGAGCATCCCTGGTGGCTTTGCCCCCCGGCCCGGAGGAGCAGGGATGCTCGGCCGGAGCCCTTGGCCCCTGCGGGACCGGCTGGGGGTCTCTCGGGCTCCCGCTGGGCTGATGTGGGGGGAAACGCCCGGGTTTCGTTGGTTTTCGTGTGCTCGCCTTTCTTATTTTTTAGTGTTAAGAGCGCCAGGATTGTTGAGAAAGCGGTTACCAGTCTTTCCGTTTCTCCCTAAAAAGGGCTGTGTTTAAAGCCGTAATTTGCTCAATGTTAGAGAGTTTGCAGGCTGGGTCCTCGCTTAAAGTTCCGAAAACCTTCGGAAACTCTGGAGAATCCCTTAAAATGCTGCCGGACAGACAGGGGTGGTCCCTCGCTTTTCACTCTCACCACGTATTGATCAAGAGTTTGTCCTGCGGATTACTTGGGTTCCCCACAATACGAAGCATCAGACCACAGGCAGTGTATTTCGCGTTAGAAATAAACACTGGAAACTCAAAAACCGGAGTTATTCGGAGACTGGAGAGTGAAGACCCTCCTTGCACAGGGCCCTGGCCAAGGCCAGGGCTGCAGGCAGGATGGATCTCCCACATCCGAGCTCTCTCTTCAGTTTTCTTGAGGTTATGGGCCTGGTTTAGGGTCCCCGATGCACCCGGACTTGTTTGCCCCCTGCCTCTACCCGAATATAAATTCACACAGCACCGAATCTCCTATTTATCTGGGGTGTATTCACTTAAAACCCTCATTCTGCTTAAAATTCCTGGTTTCCGTCAGGTTTTTATCTGAAAATTCGACGAAAAGGAAACAAAAATGAAAATGCTCAATTAAATATGGAAGTTTCTGCTCATACACATTTCCTCCCCAAAACATTCCCTCTTTTACACCTTTTTTTCCCATAGGAACAGCTCCTTTGCGAAAAGAAGGTGCTCGTGCGGAAAAATATTTCGTGTCTTTGGAAATGCAAACAAAATCCTTCAAATACCGCATGTTCTCCCAGGACGGGGACGGGGGCTGTCACCAAACCACCTATTTAACGGAACACAGCAGTGGGGACAATTCAGGTGTTTGGGGAAGCGTGAGGGACCAGGATGAGAGACCCTGGGACAGCTTGGTGCCCACATGTGTGTCTACACGTCTTCTGGAGTTGTGCACATGGGGCAAAGCTGGCTCAGGGCTGATCTGGGACCCCAGAGGATGCTCGCTGCGGATGGAGGCTGCTCGAGGGGGAGCTGGGGTCCCCCGTTTTTTGGCGAGGGAGCATCTCGGCAGCTTTGGGGGCTCTGTCAGCAGCAGCACGCCCCGGGCAGTCCAGCTCCGGCTCCAGCTCTGGCACCCCGGGCTCGGAAATAGGGTCAGGAGCACCTGCCTGGGTTGCTTCCCCCTCGGCATTTCCAAAATCCTGCCGGCACCCCGTGGGAGCGCAGATACCCACCAGTCTCCTTCTGCGGGAGGAAAACCATGGGAGACCCAAGAAGCGAAAGAAAACGACGCTCTTCTGCTTTCCTCTTGGGGGATCTGGCATCTGGCCCTATAGAGATGTCCCCAGACTCGTTCATGGGGACGCGGGGACAGGGTGTCCTGTCCTCCCTGCGGGGAAGGACCGGGGGTCCTTAGCCCTTTGCATCAGCTGGAGGAGGCTGAGGGGAGCTGGCCGAAATGCAAGGGGCATGTGAAGCCCTAAAAACAAGAGCCGGGGCCACAGAGAGGCAGTGTTAGGGCTCTCCGCGACGGGAGTCACAAGCCCTGGTGGTCTGCCAGGCGGGAGGGAGCTGGTTTGGGAGCCCTTTCAGAGCCCCGCATTGACCATATCTCTTTTCAGAGGAACGCGAGCCATTCAGCATTGATTGGAGATGATACTATGAAAGAGTCCTTCCTGCTTGCCGGTCGATAATGAAAGTAGTTGTTTATGACTTTGGGTTTCTTTAAATGAATGCTGTTGGGAAGCAAGGCAAAACAAACAAGGAGGAACCAGCGGGACACAAAGCCCTCGTTTCTGCAGCCTTCAGAAACCGTTTTTGGGTGGATGTACAGTGACAGCCTCGGGTCGGGCGTCCTTGTAATAAATAAATGGGTTAAAGCAGCTCAGGAGCCCCGGAGAACCCCAGTGGGGACCAGATCTTGACAGTCCTTAGAGGGAATTAACCGGGAAGTCCCCGCTGGCTTTATCCAAAGCCTGGTGAAATGGCTGGCACCCTTCCGGGTGAGCTCGGGTGGGACCTGTAGGAACCTCAGCCTCTCTTGGTATCGTTGCTCAAGGCACTGGGACATGGAGAGGTGTTAAGGAACACCATCGCAGTGTTAAACTCCTCTTCCTAGACGTTTAGGGAAGGGTCTTTAAGAGACTTGCTTAAGGTAGATTGAAGCTTTGAAGAGATTTCTCGATGGCTTTATTTAACGATTTGTGAAGGGGGAGCTGCAAAACAGTGATTTCAGAGGCCCTAAGGGCATCCAGGAATTAAAGAGTCCCTGGGAGCCAGGCAGGGAGGCTGCTCTCCCCTCCAGGACACCGGGGAGATGCGGAGGGGGGCACAGCGCAGAGGCTGCTTCCACAGGGACACGCTGCTTTTCACGTGTCTCCCTCTTTTCATTCCCCTCCGGCTCTGACCGGCAGCCAGGTAGGTCAGCTATTCCTCTTTGAAGCTGCATTTTTGTTGCTTCAATTCACTCTTCTGAAAGCAGCATCGCATCTGACCGACACCCGTGCTGCGGGTGGCAGAAACAGTTTTCTGTTTGTCTCTTCTGTCCTGTTTCTATTTTCTCTGCCCTTTCTTTTCTTCTTTCATCCTCATTGCTGATGTCTTTTTTTTTTTTTTTTTTTTTTTTTTCATCCCTCCACACTATACCCTCCTCACCTTTCCCATCTAGCTTATTTTCTTGCGTTTATTGGTAGCTTTAAATCCACCCTCTGCCTTAGTGACAGGGAATAAAACCCAACCCCATAGCTACTACAGTTGGTCGGAGGCAAGTATCAGCTTCTAGCCTCTTCCAAGCTTGGGCTGTGCATTTTAGCCGTGTAATGCTGTACATCAATAAATAAAGGCAAACAATTTTGTTAGCGCAACTTCTAGGCGAGCAGCGAGACCGTCAGCAAGGGCAGGAGCTGGTGGCATGAATCGGAGCTGACGGGGCTGGTGGCGTCCCCCAGCAGCTTCCCCTTCCAGCCCTGCTCCAGGATGTGAAGAATGACACTTTAATGCGTTTTCAATCCCTCGGAGGGCTGGGCTGCATCTCTGTAGACGTGAAGAAGGCTTTATGTGATCTCTGCTCGGCTTGCTCTGGGGTTAGCTTGGTGCAAAGCGGAGCGCCCTGCTCTCATCTAGCATGAGGGCACCTAGGAAAAATCGTAACATGAAATCATCCCCAAGCACAGGATAGATAAATGTATAAAACACCAACACGAGCAGATACTAGGCATTGGCTCAGATCCTCCAGTTGCCCAACCTGGTGTGAAGTCGCTGACTTTTCCAGAGTTGCTACAGATTGCACCAGGGAAAGAGGTAACAGAACCAGGCGGTCTGCAGGAAGGGCCTGAACTATAAACAAAGAAAAAAAAAAAAAAAAGTAAACTTGTGTTTTCAACGTTTTCAGGGCCGGGGGCTCCTCCAACACACCTGCTCCCCCACCCGTGGGGCCAGAATCATGCGTGGCACCAAAAAAAACCTTTATTTGTTTGCAAGGAAAACGCCCGGGGCCTTGCAGCCGCCTCGCCCGGCCCGCCTGCTCGCTCTGCCCGGCAGGTGGAGCATCCTCATCGCTTTTCACCCGCTCGTGGCTCCCCGGAGAGGAGGGGAAGGCTGCTCCTTCCCTCTCGGCTCGCCGTTCACGGGTTATTTTTTGGGGGACACCCGCACCGAGGCGAGGAGGGCCGCGCAGCGGCGGCGCTGAGGGGAGGAGGCGGCGGGGACAGGCGGGCGGTGCCCCGCCATTTTGCAGCCTCTCTGGGAGGCAAAGGGGAGAAGTAGGCTCGTAGTCGACCCCAGAACGGGCCCTTTGCCGGGTGCAGGGCTTCTCCCGGGGTAGGTTGGCTCAGGGTCGGCCTCTTTTTCCCTTCGAGGCCGCGGAGGCGAAGCTGAGGGAGCGAGGCGGTGGTGGTGCCCCGCGCTCCCTCCACCTGACGGCCGGGGCTCAGGCCCTGGATAGCTGTCTTGGCGCCCCTCGTCCTTCCCCTAATGTCAGTGTCTCTAACCACTTCAGGGCCACCACGTCCTGGTCACCTTCCAGGTGCCCATGTCCCCCTAAAAGCCGGAGCGGCCACTGACCGACCCGACCCCGTCACCCCGCTCCCGTCGGGGGCACCCGCTGCTGCGCGGCCATTTTGTGGAGCTCAGCCGCGGGCCGTCAGGTGCCCCGCAAGGCGGGTTTTCCCCTACAATTTAGTCAAAAATCGGCTTAATTTTTTTATTTAGAGGAATTCAGAGAATCGTCTACGGCAATAGATTCTAAGTTGTATGTGCCCGATTAGGTAAAATGCGTCAGTCGAGGTGTTTAACTCCGGGAGGACTCGACAGACGCACCCGCAATGAAGGCATGGCACACGAGGCACGGTGGCAAGGCGTTTAAAGTGTTAAAAACAGCGAATTCAGAAATGAAGAGCCATACAATTATGCCAACTCAGATGTAGTAACTAGCGCTGTGGAATTGTCATCAGTCAGGAAAGGTCTCCGGTGTTGTTGTAAGCAGTGAAAACTGCAGCAGTTGTCACCTTGAATGCGGTGTTCAAGTCTCATTACCGGGTTCCTCAAACGATGTAGCAGAAGAGGGGCAGAGGAGGGTAACAGCACGATGAGAGCCACAGGCTTTTTGCAGACATAAAATTTAGCCCAGAAATGTGAACTCAACTAAATTTCAAGAAGCAATCACTCACGTAAGAGTGTTAAGGGATAATGAACAACATAGGAGAGGTACGCCTCGATCTCAAAAGCCTTGGTGGAGTTAAAATGATTTATATAAAGTTAACAAAAAATAGTGGTTTTGCACAGCAATGTGTAGAATTGAGCGTCATAACGGAATTCGAAAGAGTAAGGGTCGTATAAATAACACATACATCACAGCTTATTCTGGGAAGA
The DNA here is from genome assembly GCF_965140915.1 of Aythya marila. Taxonomy (NCBI): domain Eukaryota; kingdom Metazoa; phylum Chordata; class Aves; order Anseriformes; family Anatidae; genus Aythya; species Aythya marila. The sequence continues at coordinate 5,952,444 of NC_139046.1, read as the reverse complement.
TAATACTTGTAAAGGATGCCCTCGTGGTTCAATCTGAGCGCTGGGCATTTGATTTTAAGGAAGGAATTTTTCTCTTAGCTTATGGGTATTTTTCACCTTTTAATGAAGAACCAAGTAATGTTGTCAGGTGGGATATGAAACTACATCTATAAGTCTGCTAAGAGGTACTGCATTAGTGTTAGTATGGTGATAATAGGTAGATACTCCGGCAGATAATCAGGCAATTTGTTTGTGATTTCTGCAGTCAATGCAATCTCGTAATGCATGAAACTTCATTGCCACAGTTGAATTTCATATAATTACATTTATTAATGTGGTACAAAAATGCAAGATGTACAGTAACATTTTTCTCCTGGAAACGTTCTGAATATCACTGGCAGCATTAAGTGGAGACATCCATTAGAAATGAAGTATTAGTGTTTGAAACTGTTTAATATATGTATTAAATATTCCTTACACTTTAGCATTAAGATCCAGAAAAATGACAAATACATTGTTACCAAAGCTATCGATTTAATCACGACGTCTGATAAAAGTTTTGATTTTTAATTGCTTTGGGAAAAGTAAGTATCCCAACCTTTCCTAAAAACGCCTGATTTTCTGCTGTAGCAGAAGTTGATGGAGCAATTATTCTGCTCTTTAGTACCTCTTTCAGACTTAATAACAGCCTCATATGAGAACATCTTAATTTGTCATCCAATATTGGCTAATGGTTTGATGCAGCTTTTCTCCAGTAGCACCAGGAATCCTTTAGGACAGTCATATCATGGAAGTTATCAGTTGTCCAAAATCTAGACGTCTTTTGTTGCAGCCTGGTGCTTACTGCTGCTTTTAAGATCTACAGTAATCCCGTAGATTACCAAGGTAGTTGAATCTCTTAGTCCTTTCTACCAGGGACATGTGTCCTCTGAATGTATAACACAGGACAGCATTTGTCATTTGTAGTTACAATACTTCATTTAAATAAAGTCCAGAATATAAATGTTTTACATAAACATGCTTTCAGAAGCACTATCATTTTCTGCAATTTTGCCCTTTAAAGAAATTGTATTGTGAAACCAGAGAGGAGGGAATAAACACCCCTCTCCCTTTAGTTCTGTTTCTCTCTTTTTCAAAAGCATTCAAAGACTAAGATGTATCATAGCTATTTTAAAGGAGTAAATGTTATGTTTCATCTTAATAATTAGCAGTTGTATAATCTGCTCTATGGGTGGACCTCATGTTGTGATTTATATAGCAATGAGTAGAACTTCTTAGCTCCTATGTGTTTAAAGTCTTTTTTTTTTTTTTTTTTTGTACGTCTGCATAACTCCTGTGTATGCCCCATTTTCTTGCAGATTTTATAGGAACTGTCAGGGAAACAACTAACAAACATTGTTAAACTGTTTCTAGAGAAGGAATAAACAAGCCATTAACGTTTTCCACATGGTGCTTGCTGTTTGACTCCCAATTTACTTACAATACAGATTTCCTGAAATTCATATACTTCCCAAGGATATTTAACTAGCAGTGTCTACTTAAATACATTTAGGGTCAGATACACATCAGTCAACAGTTTACTGTGATAGTTTCATTTTGCATGCTGCAAACTTAACAGATCTTTAATATATGCTCCCAACTGTTTTTTACATCCTAAGAAATGACTTCTTTTTCCACATCTTGAAAAAGCAAAAATATTTTGCATTGACCTGTGGTTTGAAGTACTTCTGGACTTTTTTTCTTAGTTTTGTTTGCTATCTGAAGTGTTTCCAGGCACCGGGAACTAGGGTACCAATCTTTTAAATGTGTTTGGTAAAGCTGTTATCTCTTTCTCAGAGTTTTTATTACTGCCTGTTCTAATCCAGTCTCTTGGATTAGGTGTTCTGATCCTCACTTAACTATTAGCCAAATTCATTTCTGTCAAACATCCAGCACTTTAAATGCTTCCCCCCTTTCCCTCCTCCCATGATTTCACAGTCTCAGTGCTATAGTATGTAGTCTTAATGCCACTTTAGTTAAATTCTGCAGTTGTTTTCTATTCCTCTTTATCCTGGATTAGAATATCATCCTCATCACCAATTGATTGTGGTTTTACTTTTTACACACAACCCAAGGAAGTATTCCCCCCAGTGATATAAAAGAAGCCATTGTGGGACAGTCATGTTTCAAATAACTTGGCATAATGTTAAGTGTGTCAGAGCTAACTACCTGGGTTCAGTATGTTCTGATGGTGATTGCATCCTTTTTGCAAGATGATGTGACTACATTTAAAAAAAAAAAAAAAACAAAAAAAAACTAAACTTCTGCACATAGCAGCACTACACAAACAGAAGAATGAATTTGTAATAATCCACTTTCCATTGCATGTGAATTGTGACTTTAATCACACTTATATACACATCTTCTGATTTAAACGTTCTTCACAGTTACTCCAGGAGGAGCGTACAGAATGGATAAGAAGCTTTTCCATTACCAGCATTGCGGTCGATAGGCTTAGTAAACCAGCTGGAGTAGAGGCTACACATTTTGTACACAAGCATCTTTTCTTGCATTCTCCACGCCTCCTAAGAACATTAAGCCTCTCAAGGTTAGAGCTGCTCCAGGAACCTTTACCCAAATTATACACTTCCTTTTTCTGAACTGTGGCTTAGACTTTCAGTAAACCCATTACCACAATCAGTGAGAAATTTGGTTCCACTAAAATAGATTAGATAATTAATTCATACACAGTTAAAACTGTTTTACTCCTTTTATCTTAAAACGTGTGGTATTGTCTTACAATTTTGACTTGTTTATTGTATCAATAAAGCTTTGGATTGCTTGTGTAAGTCTGTGAATTGCATTTCTCTTTTGTAGTTTACGTGATGAGTGACAGGCTCTTAAACAACTTGGATAAACTTCTGCTCGAGTTTGGTAGGTCATTATATTATGTATTTTTTAACCGAAAATTACTACTGCCGTTCATATAGCGACGTTTTCAGCTTTTTACAGTTACATTAAATTCAAACAAGCAAATCTGTAGTATTAAGGTTTGGGTGATTGCCTACATAATGTTTTGTTCACTGTGAGGTTATGAAGCAGGGCGCTATCAATTACTTAATGGCAAAACTGCTTGTCTGAAGGGGTAATTTTAGATATCTTGTTAAAATCTTTGTTTATTGGTGTGTGCAGGTAATATTGCACAACATTTATTTCACAGTTTATTGTAGGTAAATGTGAACAAGCATTTATTTTTCTTTTCAGTTTTCCAGCTAAAGCAAACTTCTTATGCAAAGGAACATGTTAATCAACAGATAAATTGTGAGTAGTGATAAGTTATCATTTTAATAACCATTTTATTTGTATCACTGAGTACACTGCTTTTGTTTCATTAGTCCTGGTACATGTTCTGAGTTGCAGGGGCGGAAGCAAGCTTAATAATGAAAGCTGTCCAGTGTCCTGCTCTCACCCTACCTCATCTTTTGCCATCAATACTTGGTGATTCTCCCTAGCAGACTCTGCTTTTGCTTTCGACTCTTAGCTAATGCTGTTCAGCTGTCTCATGGACAGCCAGTTTCATGCTGCGCCATTTCCTGCTCTTACTCTGTGGCTCCTCACAGTAACTGGCAGTTCTTTGATTCAGCTGTGCTTGCTCTGTACATCTGCCACTTGCCCGCCTTTCTTTCTTCATGGTTTTTGTGCTTCCCAGATTTGGACCTCTGCCTCACTGCTTCTTCTCCCTTTCTGTCTTCCTATAATAATGAAAGTTCTCTCAGTTGCTGTGACCTACTCAAGCCTGGTTCTTCTTTTCTGCAGTCAAGCAGCTGGAAATTTTATTCGGACTCCAAAACAGTAATCCCAATGGGAAAGTCTTGCTCCACATGCAATTCTTTTTACCTAGGACTAAAAAACAGCATATTAGATCTTAGATCTTGACAGATTTATTTTACCACATTGCTATGTGCATCACTCAGTTACGGGAATGGCTGTAGAGGAACTATTCTTTAGATGACCTGAGGACATCAGTGCTCATCACTGGTACCCCATAAGTAGAAACTGAAGTTCATACCCTTAAAGAAGAAGAATAAGAGAGCATTTGGGTCTGATTGGTGTTCCTGTATTTCTAATAATCTTGATTGATATGTCAAAGCAAGTACTTATATATTTAGAGGTTTATCAATATTAAACTGAAGTATTTTAAACTTTAAAACATCTATAACATTACATCTGTTACATCTAGAATTCTGTATTAACTCTTTGGTCATGTGATTTAATCTTAGAGCTGTTTCTTGTCTTAAAGTTTATGTAAGATTTTGTAAATTAGGATGGTTCTAGGGAAAATCCAAAGCCCATGTAGTAACATACTATAGCTGCTTTGTTCTGTTCAGAAATATCTATACAGGCATGAACTCACAAGTAACACATGAACTTCTAAATGTTTGGGTTAAATTGTTCAAAAACTTACCCAGAAATAGCTCCACTGATTTAATTTAGTCTCTGTGTAAGTATTACTTGGCAGAAGAACAGTTGTGTCATTCAGCCTCTGACTTTTGGTGTAGGATTCATCAGACTTTTTGGCTGGAGTCCCTCTATAATCAGTGGAGAGAAAGATTCACTTCTAGGGTGTGATTTGTCTCATCCTAAAGTAAGAGTTTAAAGTAGGTTAGATAAAGTATGGTTTAAAAAAATCTCTGTCATTCCATAGTGAGTGTGGCTGGTGCCACGTGTGTCTAGTTGTGAAGTAGATGTCTGTATTGTAAACTTGGGTGGGATGGATCTCATTCACTTATTTCAGAAATGCCTATTTATAGAAAATTCTAAATGAAATGTTAAGTGTGTAGCTTTGATTATATAATAGACTTTTTAAAATATAGTTGTGTTATATCTTGGTAAATCTCAAAATGTCATCTGCAGGCTATTTTCAAATACACCTTTTTTTCTGCAGAAATTAAGCGTATGTTGCTTGTCCAATAGTTTTGCTTCATGCTAAGTTAAGGCAATCCAAGTTATTAAGATATTAAAATATGTTGGGATTCTTTTCCTCTTCACTGACTGATGTTCATCTCTGATGGGTGTTCTTTACTGGTTTCAACCCAGGTGGCGCAGTGACTATGTAGCAAGTACTGCAAAACCAGGCCCAAACTTCAGGATGACTTGAAGCTCTAGAACAGTAATTGATGAGGAGGGCAGGATGGCTGTGATTGAGTGACTTCTGCTTAGGGACACTGCCTTTGTCTTACAGTGCATCAGGGCAGCCATGATGGCAAGGGAGAGTTGGCACAAGCAGTTCTGAAACCCTGTAGGAAAGAATAAATAAACAGCACAGAGTAAAAACGTACACCTAGTTGTGCTCATTGCATTGCATGCTCCTCATTAACTTTTATCTGCTACTCAATACATCAATTTATCTTATATTACAGGTTTCCAATCTGAGCAAATTCCTTTTTTATTTGGATTTATCTGTTTCTGATCTCGGCAGTCATTTGTGTATATGCTTTTAGTACGCTCTTAGTGATGTTTTTATTTTTCCCTTCTTGAAGTCAGCTTTCCCATTCTAAACATTTGTATTTCTGGACTTCTGTAAAAGAAAACATGTCTAAAAGAGACCTTTATCTCAAGCAACTTTTGTACTCTGATCAGTCTCCCCAGATGCCAGCATTAGCAAAGGCAAAGTGGCTTACACTCCAGTTTTCCTGTATACTACCTCTAGTGTCTGCAGACACATGTACTTCTGTGGCCTCCAGAGAAAACAAGGGTCAGCTTTAACTATTAATAAGAGCGCTTTACTTTCTACCACTATTAATTACTTCAGTTCTATGCAGATGGGGATGCAAAAACGGCATCAGTGTTTCCTTCCAAAGCCAATCTCATAATATTAAATGAAAATTAAGGTACCACACAGCTCAAGCCTTTTCACTCACTTTGTTGGTGCTTTGTTTAATTGCAGGCTGTCCGCTCATCTGCACTATTGAGTCCAAGTATTTTGGAAGAAATTTTGATTCCTCCTGAATGTAGATTTTTTATTTCATGGATGTATTGAAAGAAAAAAACAAAACAAAACAAAAACAAACAAACAAACAATCAAAACAAAACAAAAAAAAACCACAAAGAACCCATATTAATGTTTTTTTTTTTATATTTCAGTGTATTCTGTAAAAATCACAGAAAAAAGGAATGAAATTGCTAGGTTGAAGGAAAATATAAATACCAGCAACGAGGCAATTGCTGATTTACGCAAGCAAAATGAGAATAGTAAGGACAGCTGTAACGCGTAAGTACACTATAAGCTGAACTTGTAGTCATAGGTGGCATTAAGAAAGTCACAGAGCAAGTAGTATAAGAATATGTGTGCTCAGACAGGAGTGATATAAAAGAAAACTTTAGTATTTTCCAATTATTTATTAGGCTGTGAATCAGGCACAAGAATTGCAGTATTATCCATCCCCTGAACAAATAAATCAGAGAAAAACAGGCTACGTTTAAGTTTGCCTGTTTTAGTGCTTTATTAGAATAAAAATGTTCAAATGTCACTGGTACCATCTTTGCAGCATGCTAATAAACTCAGGTAGTAAGGTTGAACATGAACATCAGAACCATGATTTTTCTAATTTTTTATACATTGGAGTTCTGACAAATGTAGACATCTGACAATACAGAAAATTTGGCACAGATGATGTAATCCTGTCTTTTCATCCCAGTATTCATCTTTCTAAAGTCTGTCTAGCTCTTGGCAGCTGAAGTGGTGATTTGTTAGCATATCCTTTTTGTTTTCTTGCAAAACTGTATCTAGAGATAAGTGCTTGAAAATAAATGTTTATAGCAGATTTGAAAAAAATTTGCAGGATATGAATGGAGAATATGTGTGTTTCTAAGAATAAGAAAGAAGTGAAGATAGAGCAGGGTCCTCTCTAGGTTTACTTCAAACTATCTGAAAACAGAAGAAAGAATGGAATCAATAGTGTCTGAAGTGGGTATAGTTGGTAGCTGTTTGAATTGATTGCCTTTCTGTAATGATTCATAGCTTTATCATGAAAAGTTAGGAAAAAAATTTGAGCTTGACAAGAAAATCTCAGTGTTCTTTTATACTAAATTCTTGCTTACAGCACAATGTAGATACTTGTAATACTTTTGTAAATTGCTGAAATCATTCACACTACTTCCCTCTTTTTTTGAAATTGTAACTGTTATGTGATGCAAATATGGAAACAAAAAATTAAGGGTAGAATTAAGGATCTGACCTAATTTTTAATCATTGAATTCAAAGGACTTTGAGTGAGGTCCTAAAAAGAATAATCAATGGCATTACTGTAAAGAGACTGAAAATGAGAAATGGCTCATTCATGGGTACTTTATTCATACAAAGACTATGCTTGCAGAAGGATGATACTTCATGTCTTATATTATTGAAAATGTTGTTTAACAACGTACTGAAAATTGCAATAATCAAGCCCTGGCTACGAGATCAGACAAATAAAGACCTTATGTACTAGAATCATCTTAAACTTCTGGTATTTATCTAGTTGATGCTCCATATACACTGAACATGATCTAATATCGATTTTGTAAATTCAGATATTGTTTTCGAGTCACAATCGTCCTCACAGTTGATTGATTCAAAGACAAGTATTATTACATTTAGTTGCCAGAAGTACTCAATAGAGCTCTCAAAGAAACTAATTTTTGTCTGGATTACTATGCATCATAAACATACTGAAGCACATTCAAAGACTTTGAACAAAATACTGGATTCTTACATGCAACAAGTTTACAGAAAATACAATACATGAGACATATAGGGACACTACTGTGTTTTCTACAAAGATCCATATTAGTTTGTTTAACAAAGAACTGAAGGCACACAGGGACAAAAACGGAATACATATTCTTAGAAAAACGATGGCATTTTAAAAATATTTAGTTGATTGAGTGATTCAGACTCGAAATATTGATCCCAAAACAAGAATATGTGGTGAAATACAGTTGATGGGATGTTTTCCAATTTTACTGTTTATTTTCCTTATATGTTTTTGAAATTTCTCTTCTAGTGTTTGTATTTGGGTTCAAGAATGGTGAGAATTCATGGAAATAAAGGCAGATAAACTCAGAATGTTGCTAGTTTGAAAAGAAACTTCTGTCTTGTCCCACTTGCTAAATCACAGGAAATTTTTAGTGCTTTCAGTTTAGTGTGAATAAAGATCTTTTATACCCTAGCCAATGAAAGGAAAGACAAATAAATGTGATAGCCACCAAGAACCTCCATGAAACAGTGATGCATTTAACAAATTAATAGATCAGACTACTTCTATCCTTTTTCCATTGTTCTGTTGGGTTTTCATACTTCATGGTTTTTGTGTATGTGCTGAATAGGTGTGAATACAAAATGTAACACACAACGTGGTTTGCACTTTGGTTAACAAAAGCTCCATGACTTTTTCATTGATCATTTTTTCATTGCTCATTTGTTTTCCTCCAAAGAAAGATACAAAGTTTTCTGGAAGAAGAAAAGTGTTTGTGTGCCAGTGCACTTTTATGCATGTCCTGTTGGTTTCTGTTTTTGAAAGTCTGACCTCTTTAAAGTGTAGCTTTTTGCTGAATTCGTGGTAGGTGTGGTGAAGTAGCATTTTGTAACTACTTTTTAATCACTGTAGCTTCAAACAATTTGTGCCAAATAATGCTAACTTTCCTGGATGTATGCTGCACTTTCTCATTCAGCTTTTTTTTTGTTGACAAATTTTAAGGCTGTTATAAAAGTTGATTATATGTTGTTTTTTTTCAGCACCTGAAGTACATTATCTTTTGTTCAGGGTTATTGGACTTCAGCAATTTAATTGTAAGGCCTTTGTTCTATTCCAGCTTTGGAGTGCTTGTGCAAATGCACAGTCCTACTTTGTATGATTGCATGCTACAAGCTCTCCACTTTTGAACCACAGGGTATACTCACATCCCAAAATGCTGTTTCTGTGCTGTACTTGTGAATATACGGTGTAAACAGTACCATATATCCTCAGTTGCTCTCACTTTCCAGTAGAGAATTGCTTGCTTTGTTCAGTTGTAACCTTGTTCTGTATTGCCATTTCTCTTCTCCTCATCATTGATTTCCATCCCTTTAAATGTAACTTTTTTTTTGACCTGTATCTTTCCTGTTCCAGTTTTATTTGGTCGCTAGCTAGCTGTGCTTCAGGTGCTTATAGTTTTCTTCTTCTGTCTTAAATCTTCATCTTTAATAGGATCTGTGTAAGTCTTCCTTAAGCTGTTTCTTACGTGCACATCTCCTAGGACAGATAGTTCCATGCAAATTTCATTGTAAGTGTTTGTGTTGCCCTAGAGTAGCTTGTGTTCTAGACAAATGCTGAATTTATAGATAGTTATAAGCCCTGACCGGATAGAGTGATTGTGCTGCCTTTTTCTGTAGAAGGTTCACTTGGAGGGAATGTGCTTCTTTTTCATTGTAAATGGGATCTCTGTACCAGTGTAGCCCAGATGATTCAGCCATCATCTGAATCTCAGCTCCCAGCATCTCAGAATTTGGCTGTTTACAACCTGTCGCTACAGAGATTATTCTCTCTGAATGAGAAGAATGTCAGTAGCAAAATAATCTATTTAGCTCTGTAGGCTTAAGTTTAATTTTTCTGTTTCTTCCCTCACATCACAACACTTAGGTGTGTGTTCAGTCTTAATAAAAGATTACTCCCTGTTTGAAGGCTCCATGCATTGAAGATTTCTAAGTTAGTTTCTCACCATCTATAATTGAGCCCCACCCTGGCAATCTGCCGTTACAATTCTTTGTGAAAACATCTTTTCTGATAGCTGGTATCTCAGCTGGGAAGGTAGGAGACATCCAGGCCCTAATGGTTCATGCGCCGTATTTATCTTTTTTTTTCAGGCAGGATGTTTTCCTTTTAAAGACCCACTATATGCCTCTCCTAAAGATCACATCTTAATTTCATTTGAATCAGAGTTTACCTGCCTGTTTCCTAGAGTGCCCACATTCACTGAAGAGGCATCTTTAATACCTGGATATTGAGAAAGTACTGTTGGCATAGCGTCAGGAATCTTAAGTCCATCATGTCCTGAAGTCCTGAACTTCCTGAAGTTGCTGTGATTTCAGTCTAATCTACAGCATCCTGCTGTGGGAACATCACTTTGGTGAGCTGCATCATAGTTCTTAAATTATATGAGGCTCCTGAAAATTATAAACAACCAACCAAACACACAAAACCCACACAAAATGGATTATTTGTGTTTCAAGGCTGTTGGAGAACCACATGAGAGGAGGCAAAGTGGACCTATTAGTTTGCTCTGTAGGAATCTGTGACTCCAGATTTCCAGGTCAGCACTTGCAGTCTCTGGGTTATCGTACTGAAAGGCAACATCTCTTTCTGGCTGTTTTCTGAGCAGGACTTGCTTAGCAAATGGAAGAAGCTCTGAGTTGGTGGCTGCTGCTTGCATTTAAGGATGAGGTAGGTGCTGGTGATATTGCTGAGAAAAAGCAGCGTGCATTTCCAAGAACATACACATTTAAAGGATTTACTGGTGGCACTGTTCTGAGTACCTAAAATTTGTGTTTTGATGCCTAAATGCTTAGCACCATAGGTCCTGAAAGCTTGTGAAGCTCACTCTATCCCTTAAAAAGTGCTTTATAATCATTGCTAATCCTATATATACTCTTGAATTTGCAACTTAAAATCTTGAGAAAATAAATGTATGCATGTAAAAGCTTTCTACATTAAAACCATTTATGTTTGACTTTCAAAACATTAATTGTTCTAGTTAGCTACCCAAAGTAACTTGATGTTTTCATTTTTAAATGCCTTTTTATTAGGAGAGACCATTTATACACTTTTTTCTACTTTCTCAACAGCTGGAAGCCCACCTATGCAATTCTTAGCAAGCATGAAGAATATTTGAAAAATGAACTCGAAGTTTTGCAAGAAGCTACAGAAAATGAGAGGTATCTGTGATCATATGGGATGAGGTTTCTAGCAGTAGTGTCTATTAACTTCTCTAAGCTGATCAGCAAAGAAAGCAGTCTGCATCAGAAAGTTTTGGTAAACTTTTCAGTGTAATAAAAGTATATTTGGTTTATATTATTATGAGTTCATCAGCTACTTTTTAGTTACTAATGAAAAAGGATAAAATATGCTTTTTCCAAATTCAATTGCTTCCTAACTGTCTATCATAAATTTTCATAACATTGTTGAATTGCCTACAATTTCAAGAAAAGCCTGTGAAATAAAGGTAATTAATATTTCAGCTTTGGCAGAAATATGAAATATTTGACCACATTTGCCGGAACATGTTTTATCTAAAGATTTTTTTAACCATTATTGTGACACATCTTCACATAGTGTATTTCAGATATTCAGGTTTGGGAAGACTTTTTGGAAAATAGTGAGGTTCTGTTTTTTTCAGAAGCATCATGTAAATGACCCTAAGCCTTTACTTTCATATATGCACTAAATAAGACAACAGATGCATTCAGATAATTTTGAGCCTTTCTTATTTGTGAATATGAATTGAATGTGATTATTAGAATACGCAAAAAAAAAAAAAAATCATATACTTCTATATATTCTCGAAAATAACTACAAAGCATACACATTCAATGAATAATCATGAAAAATAAGGTAAGTGCCTAAGGAAAGCCTGCTCCATAATCATCTTAAGACCAGTTGTGGGTAAGGTTTTTGTCAGTATTAATTACATGTTCAATTTTGTTTAGTAAGTGGCATTTCTTTTAAGTTTCATCTTCACTAATTAATTTCTACATTTTAAAGAAATGGCTTGTTATGGAATGTAGCTGCCTACGTTGAACAGGATAAAGAACAGTTCCTGAAAATCTTCACTGAAATTTTCAAAATGGGGTGTGCAAAGTTAACCCTGTGAAGTATTGTTTAACACTCATATAAAAGTGATCTTCATTTTAGAGAGGCTGCTCACCTTTACTGATCTGCTTGGGAAGGGGAAGAGATTGGTCAGCCTTATGCTGAAAAAATCATGACAGATCCATCTACATACCTAAATACCAATTTAGAGATGTAACTGTAGATAGCTACAGTTAAGTTGGTTTTGTTCTTTTATATGTGTTCTTCTTTCCAGTAGTTTTAGACAGCAGAAATAGATGTCTTCTTTTTTAGGGCTCCATATTTGGTGAAAAATAAGGCCAAAGTGCCTTTCTATGATTATATGATGAAGCCATTTTGGCCTTTTCTAGTTAGATCTAACAAGCCGAAGAATCATTACTTTTGAATTGCTTCTTTAGATAACTAGTTTCAATTCCAACCTCCCATTTTTTTTTTTTGATTTATTTTCCTGAGCTTAATTATAAGACACCATGACTATAAATGATTAAATGAATTTAATTTATATATTTTTCACAATTGGTCTTCAGATATTTCTTTCAAATACAGTTCCTGTGTACTGAAGCATTTAATTATATACTCAAATTAGCAAGATGTGCAGTCAACAAATTTTAAATATATAAATTAGGAAGACAAATAAGTATATTTAAAACTTCATGTGCTAAATGCCCATCTTATCTGGCATAAGTGAATATTCAAGGCATGCTGCTTTAAATTGAAAGATGTTTTTAAAAGATGGGCAGATCAATTTACATTTAATTAAGCACTTACTGTGGAGGTTTTAAAAACATTCTGTTTTCTTTCTATTATTAGTTTCAAGAACATATAAGAATGCGTAGTACTGGAAGTTCATCTTGAAAGTATCACTCATGTATCATGTTTTATAAGTGATATTTTCAGGATGGAAAGAACAATAAAAAAAAGGAAAGAGGAATAAATAACTATCAAGGTAGTGTTCAGGAGCTTTGTGGATGTTGTCTTTTTTTCCTTTTGACATTAAATTAAAACTTTTTATAATGACTTTAGTGTGAACAGTGCTGAATTCTAGATAGCCTATGTTTAGCTACATGAACTGGAGGATGTGAATTACTTAGGAAAAATACTAAAAACTGTGATAATTTCTCAAGACTATTACACTATTCTATATATGGCTATAAATATTTATCTGTGGAAAATACATTTTTGGGAAAGGCATTCAAAGTTTGAGGTTTATTTTCAGAAGTTTGAAATGTACCAGTTGCAACAAATTATATGACTTTGATATATTTTTTTTCGCATTTATTTGTAATGCATTCTTAATTGTATATCTGCAAATTTCATTGTTGCTTAGCTAGTGTTTGTAGCATCTACTACATTCAACAGAGCTAAATATCTTCCATCTTTCGTACCTTGAAAATCTGATACAGTATACACAAATCTCAACTCTGTGTAATATTTATTTCTCAGTTAATTGACCAGGCTGTATTAATGATATGTGCTATATGTCTGGAGCTGTGGTAGGTCTTTATAAATGTGTACCATCAGCATAAATTATTTCTGTCAACTGTTATTATGTATTTTACATATGTCCAAATTCATCCTTTTTTTTGGTCAAGGATGAGGTTGAATAGAATACAAACATTTTAAATGAATGACTTAATTTAATTTTAAAGAGTTATTAAGCTTTTGCTTTCAAATGCGGAGAGAAATATACTGGGCTATGGTTGTTATTCATACTATTAAAAGACTGTAAGCAATTAAGACTTGTCATGTGGGAAATACAGACTTCCAGTAGGTTTATACTTACATTAAATGTGTGTGACATTAAGAACTAGAACTAGCTCTTTTGTTAATTACTCAGTGTTGTTAATTACTCAGCTAAAGATACTACTTCTGCACTGGAAATGACCTGTAACAAAAGTTATGCTTAGCATCATTATTGGTGTAACAAAAGATGTTTCCCAATGAGATAGTTGAATATTGATCTGTCATTAGCAATCTATCTTTGTAAATTCCTTGTCTGAATGAGAAAACAGACCAAGTAAAGTCTTTTCCAATGTAGTCACTGTCATTGATTTAACACAAGATGATGGCTGCTGTGTGCAAAAGTGTTTTTCTTTCTTTTTTTCTTTTTTTCCAAGCATAATATTGATCAATTTTCAGCCTTATGTGATGAATTACATCCAATTGCTTGTTATGCTATTTGTTTTTATAGCAATTTTTTTTCGAAGCCTATTTAAACTTGTAAGATGTCACGAACATTTACTTAACGGGGCCTCTTAATTGATGCTACTTACTTCAGTAATTTGTAGCTATGTACTCACACGATGTCAGTGAAATTGTATTAGTGTAGGTTAAATTTTGAGGGCAGTCCTAAAAAAAAAAAGAGTATTCTGGCTCTTTGCCAATTGAACATTTAAATGTTTGCTTAACCTTAAGCATAGATAATGCTATTGTTTTAGGACTAACACACGCTAATGTGTATGCTTAAGGCTTCCATGAATCAGACTCATATTGCTCAGCATTTCCTTGGAGGCAGCTCTTGAGTGATGCATCAGGCTGCTGTAAAGACTGGACGCTAGGCCAAATCCTCTTTTAGTGTAAGTTTGATACAGCTCCACTGAAAACACTGGAGTTGTGCCAGTGAACACAAGCACAGAATTTGGCTTGCTATGAGTATCATGATAATTACAGAAGGAAGAAACATTTGTCATCTGCTGAGCTACCTTTGGACATGGTATGGTCTACATTCCTGTCAAAATAATGACTGTTTGTTATATCATGAATGTATTCTTTGTTATGTCCAGTATAATGATCCATGAAAATAGCTGGAAGAGAACAATGAGAGTCAAATAGTGATATGCTAAAAGTTAATATGACTTGTTGCAGAACAACAGCGTCTAATTGAGCTGATTCCATAAACTAGGCATTTTTTCCTGATAAACAATAGCTTAATAAGTGGAAAAAGTTGTGATTTATTTTATAGGAAAATGTATCAAGATTACATAATCCAGTATAAAGAGATTTTGGAGCAACACCGTGAAAAGTATGCAGAAACTGCTCTTGCACAGGAGTGTTCCAAAAAAAAGAAAGAGATTGAAGAAATCCAAAACAGAATTCTGAAGCAGTCTGAACAATATAAATTGAAAGAAGACGCTTGCTCGGACATTCTGGGTACTATTATTATCAATGCTTAAACTGTACAGCCTGTTGCTAGTGTACTGCACATTAGAAATGCTGTATAGAAATCCACTAACTGATTCGTCACAATTTCTCTTAAGCTGATTAAAATTCTTCTTTTTGTTACACCATTTTTAAGGGAAAAAAAATGTAGCAAATTGAGATTTGGAACAAGATTTTAAAATACACATGCTGATTTGCCATTAGGCTTCTTGGGGTAAAAACATTCCCAAATTACTTTAGAACTAGACTTTCAAAAATGTACATTTATTTTTCATGTATGTTTTTTGTTCTGTTTTAAATGGCATTACCTTCAGTATTACTGCTGTTTCTGTTACGTACACTTAGCAATGATAAGTGTTCCTGAAACGTTAATTTAGCTTGTATTTGTAAAGAAAATTAGACTTGTTAATGATTTGAAACAAAATTTTGTTTCTGCAGAGCCTGTTCCTTTCAAATCCTTTAATGACTGGGCTTTGCATATGTATCCTTAATGCACAGTGTTTATAGAGTTTATGGGGAGGAAAGTTTCTATTCACCTTTTACATGTTTTTATTAAAAAAATATAATAATTGTTTATTTATATTTAGAGTGGCCCTAGTAGGCATTTCCCCATGAGGAAACTGAAGCTCAATTAATATTCTTCAGTTAAGTTTTATGGGAGCTTTTTGAGGGAAGAAAGTAAAATTTCATTTAATGACATATCAGTCAAAATGCTTCATTAAGTAGGAGAAGACTAATTGAAGTTAGATTTCGAGACTTGTCTATGAAATGTGGATTTGTCAGAGCTTTCTGTAGCTGTGTAATTTTCAGTTAAAGCATAGAATTGTGAGGGATCTGTTAGTATTCAGTGCTTGAAAAAAATAATGTTGCCATGTTTGTCCCTTAACATGAAAGTGCTTCTTTGAGGCAAAAAACACAGGAAATGTTAAAGCTTGCTGAAGTTGCTACACAAGAATCAGTTGAACTAGAAAGAGAAGCAGAGGAATTAGAAATGAAAATTAATTATTTTAAAAAGGTAATGGCATTTTAATTTTCTTTTATATAAGTATGCTTTATATATGTAGGTGTTTATACTGTCATTTGCTGAAACAAAAAAAGTACGTTTTCAAGCACATGGGCCAACAGGATGATATCAGAATTGGCAATTATTTTTCTATAGCATCACATATGTTTTCTTGGAGAAGAGATGTCCATGAATATAAAGGCTCTTAAGGCTTGCTTTCTGTTGACCTCAGTTTACACCATAATTCTCTCAAGGACCTGTGTGCAATGACTTTCATGTTAGCTCAACAGTGCCAGAGCATACTCAACAAAATATAACAGGACTATTCCTTTGGAAGCCACAGGGCTTGAGTATACTGCCTTCACAGGTCCTACTATTTTTAAGAAGGTTTTGTTAATTTGAATGTATTTAACTAAATATGCTTTACAGTAAGAATTGCATAAATTCCTTTTCTTTCCTTCTTAAGAAAACTTTTCATTATACTGCACATATTTTAATTGCAGCACATTTTTTCCCCCAAATTTTTATGTTTATCTGTTCTTTATCTTTTAAGAGATTTGAAGAGACTACAGAAGATCAAAATGATGCAGAAATGGTTGAAGGAAAAAATCTGAAAAGTCTAGAGAAGCCAAAGAGTTTTAAGGAAAGGTATGTTTAAAAATTATTTATTTTCCCTTGCTTTAATCCAGACATATGTGTGGATAGTTTTAAAGGTTTTGGATACATTTACAGTGACTGTAGTCAGAAATAAAGTGCATTAACTCTACTAAACACATAATTGGTGAAAAGGAGTCATGGTTACAAATGTCATTCGTCTTCAGCTCTGAATTACTTAAGAAATTTAACTCCTAATTTGGTTCTTAAAAAGAAGAATGAGTGAAAGTTTCATAGACAGGATTAATCATTTAGTAAATTAGTTATCATTTACAACTTGGACTCACTTTAATTTGAGCTCAACCACAAGGACTGAAATCACCATCAGGACCATCTTGCACTCATCTGGAGTTCTTGTAAGTATTAAAAAATTGCCCTTAAAACTGTTCCTGTTAAACCAAAAGCTGTTTTAAACTTAAAATAAGTCCAAAAGTCTTCCAAGTGATTTTACACCATGGTCTTCTTGAAAAAGAAGTTTTTTAGAGTTTGGAATTGGAATTTAGTGGACCATGTGTACAGAAATGTGCCATCTTAACTCTCTAAGCTCCTTTCATAGGGACATTTTAGGTTTTTAATATCTGCTTTTATATCCCTGAATTAATCAAATGAATTATTTTTTTCATGGTTTAAAGCCTTATACCTGTTCTGCCTTCTAAGCTTTTTATGATTGTCAAGATCTTAGAAACAAAGGGAAGCAAGAAATCCACTTTGTTGTAAGACTAGGTGAAAAAGATTGGAAACACTTTCTTGGAATTTTCAGAGGAACCCAAGTATGTTCAGTCTGCAGAAACAAAATGGCAGGAGAAGTAGATTTATATTCTGGGTGTGGAGACGTAAAAAGTATTCAATTAAACACTCAATGGAAAGAAATTCATAGGGTGCATTCCTAGACCTTCCAGTGGTATGTTTATCTCTGTCATGGACCTTTCAGGTGCTTTTCCTTTCACCGGAAGTTTTGTCTTGGTTGCATACAAGTAGATCTTTTTGGTGCTCCTATCAAAGAAATAATTCCATGGCTTATGTCATGATTATAAGTTTCTGTAAACATTTTGTGCTATTACAACTCACATTTCTCTTTAACCTCTGTGTATGTGAGATATAGCATATAGTATCAGACCACAACCTGATTACTAATTAATGGTTTTGTTTTTGAAAGCTTGTTCTTGTCAAAGATATCCTCAGCATAAAGGGTTGTGGAAAACTGTAAAAATTGTTTTAAAATATCCCTATTTGGCATTAGTATATTAAAAGAAAAAGGAAGCACAGAATTAACTAATGTTAAGACGATCACAGAAGCATAGAAGTAACCACTGATGTTAAAAATCAGAATTTTATTAATCTGTGATTATAATCACTGTAAAAAGAAATCAAACAGAAAATGTGTTAAGATAATGAGTCATATGAATTAAAACCTTCGCAGACTCAAGACAATGTACAAAAATATAACAGCAGAATATGGGTACTAAAGGCAGGAGAGGAGTCTATTGTGAGTTGTTCTGCAGTCACTACACTGTGGCTCCTAGGCAAAGAGATCTTTGTGAAGAAGCAGGAGGTATCTTCATCTTCTGCTACAAAAGAAGGATGGAAAGAGAGTTTTGATACATTTGATACATTCTTCTGAATAGATATATATTGTAAAATAAAGCTTTATTTAATGTATGGCAATTTTCTAGAAATATAGAGAGTTGTCTGCTAGGTTTTACAAAAACACACAGAAACTGATTCCAGGAACTTGTAAAAACACAATTGGCATCTTAACCTGTGTAAAAAAAAAAAAAAAAAGGTTAATGGCAATCTAAATCATAACCATCAGCAGCAGCCTTGTTCAATTCATTTTTGAATGATGATTGTGATAAAGTGGCCAAATGAGCCACACTGAACAAAGTGAGCAGTTTTAGCCAGGGCTCTCTGCTTAGCTCTAGTTTTATCACTCCTTGGTTTAAAGATTTCCACATCTGATCTTAAAGATAATTGGTCATGTAAACATCTTACTTCCCATAGTACTCGTTCTTGACACAAGTAACATCTATAATTGCTGTAAATAAAAGAAATAGACATTTTAGTTTTTTGTTTGTTTGTTTGTTTGTTTCCTTTTCTGGTTTGTTTGATATATTGGGTGATTTCTGTAGTTTGTTAGGTTGTTGTCCAGCTCAGCACTTAGTGTGTATACAACTTCATTGGTAAAGATTTTTCTTTTTCATCATTGTTATTTGACTGAGGTGCATTCCTGATTTTATGTGATCACAGTTGAGCATGCACCTGAGTTTATTGTGTTGTTAGGTCTGATATCTTAACCAGTGCTTCTAGCACTGGTATGTTTTAACCAGCAGTATTGCTAACTTTACTCCATGCTACCTTATAAAGTTCATTGTATTTTTTATCTTATTTTAATTTATGAAAAATTTCAAGAAAACCAGGAAGACTGGCTTTCTTGCAATCTTGAATCTTCAGTTATTCCAAGTAGTTTTGCTTAGTCAGCCAAAAGCAGATGTTGCAGCTAGAAACACAGAGGCATCAAGCAGGAATGCCAAAGAGAAAATAAAATAAAAAATTATTAAAATAAAAGTGGTAAATGTTCCTGTGCCAAATTGTTCTGCTAACTTTTGTCTTTCTACTCCGTAAAAGGCTATTTACCATACACAGATAATTACCCTACAAGTGAAAATGTTTGCTGTTGTTTTGTCTTTTGTCTGCCTACAGTATAAGTATTTTGGACAATCTCAAGGAGTGAAAAAGTGTTTTTAAATGTGGAAGTGTGATTGCAGAGCTACAGTTATGATTAAAGCTCTTTTACAAAAGTGTAAAACCAAAACTATTAATACTTTTCTTTGAGACTGACAAAATTAAAGTCAGCAATGTTCTTATGATCATCTTATTGCTATTTCATGTCCCTGCTTTCAGTGGTATTCTCTGTCTGGTATTCTTTAAGGGAAAATTAAATCTTACTGATTGCTGGAGCTGTAAGATGTAGAACCTCTCTGGAATCATGCATCTCCTTTGAAATCTCCACTTATTTGAAGCAGTTGTATTTTATGATTTCCTTTCTTTTTCAATCATTGCCTTAATTTTTATTTTTAGGATATTTGAAGAGAGTGAGCATCCTTCTTTGTTAAATGAGAAACATCAACTGTATAAACCATTACATCTCCCGTGCATTCCCCGGAAATCAGTCCAGTCTGTACAGACTATTAGATTCTCTATGAAGCGAACGGACAAAGGTGCAGTGTGTTTCCAATGATCTTTTTGTGAACATTTTAGGTTATTTTTATGTAAATAAATGAAAACCATGGTAACAAATGTACTCAGCTGTTTTTACTGTGATAGTTGAAGCCAAGCTTTCAATGAAAGTTGAGTACATACCTGTCTTCATGTTCTGAAAACCTTCTGATTCTTCTCTCATCCATGCAATAAGTAAAGTGACATGGTGGGTATATTTAATACATAGTGCCAGAGAAAAATGAAGCATACTTTTTGCAGTGTTTGTAAAAAAACAAACAAACAAACAAAAAAACCAACCTGTAAATAGTATTTGCTGTAATTTGTTTGATAACTTTCATATTTTCTGATACCTTTGTTTTAGCTATTCATTAGCAGGAAAATTTCTAAGCTTTGTTGATAAGTGCACTTTAACAGTGCAGTGCTTTGGATGCTTACTCCTATTGACAGTATTAAGTAAGTTTTGTTAATTTAGGGAGGGAAGAAAAAGAGAAACATATGGAACATTCACTTGCTACTAGCAGTTCCTCCAGCCATGCAGAAAATCCGTCACAGGTATGCAGTTCTCCCACTGGTAAAAACATGGGATTATATAATGTTTTGTGTGGTTGTTTAAATTGAAAATACTTCAAATATATCCAGTGCTAATCTTATATAAAACTTAAGCTAAATTAACACTGGAACCAGGATGCTGAAGACTTGGTAACCGTAATAAAAATCTGTGGTACTAGTTCTAATTCAACTGAAAATATGTATACTTTTGCAAAATGTTTTTAAATTTTAGAGTAATCTTTGTAGATGCTGTGGTTTAACCCAACAGACAGCTGAGCACCACAGAGCTGTTCGCTCATTTCCCTGCAAAGAGATGGGGGAGAGAATAGGAAAAAAGGTAAAACTCATGGGTTGAGATAAGGGCAGTTTAATAGGACAGAAAAAGAAGAGAAAATAATAATAATAATAATAGGAATGAAAATAAATATACAAAAGAAGTGATGCACAATGTGGGGAGGGAGGACCTTTATAAGATGAAACAAGACAACATGAATCCAAAGATGAGGATGGGAATCTGGGACCTAGAATTGCATTAGAAAATAGTGGGAAGCAGTAAATCAAAGTTAAGGGAATTTTAAGAAAGGTTGATGGCAACAACAAGAAGATGGAGTCTGAGGGAAAAATAAAAAGAATGAAGGAAAGGAGGTTTTTATGCTTCAGAAAAGGAGTGTGGTAAACTACAGAAGGTGAGTGGCAGACAGATTCTGCATACCCATCCCTTTTGTCCCTTACCCCAAGCTGAATTCAGTTGGATAGCATTTTGCAAATTAAAAACAAACCAGAACTATCAACTCGCTGTGAACTGATGTGTTAGCTGACGCTGAGGCATAGATTCCTAGTGCCACTCTTCCCTTAAGGCACAAATACATGTTGCATGTCAGAGACAGAGCTTCTGATCTGATGAAATTCTGTGAGGTGGGAGTGTTTTCATGTTACTTAGAGTTATTCCGTTCACATAGCAGACACTCTTTGTGTCCTCTTTGTGCGCCCTCTTTGACCTTAGGACATGGAGACAGGCCCTTCAGCCCGTGCTGTATTGCCAATCAGGACCAAACTGGCTGCAGTAATAGAGAACACGTATAAAGTTTGTAAATTATGTAATGTTATTATGACTGAGAAGTTAATTTTTCACCTCTAGTTATCAATGCTGTGAATGCAACTTTATCAGAAAAATGGAAGTGCTTTTGGGTATCGTGCTGTAAGAAGAAAAATGTTAATCTTAGGTAAAACAGACAGGCAAAAAAGTGTATATGTTGCATAATTGTTTAGCAAAGATTAACAGAATGGATTTAAACAGCCTAAAGAGAAATCAGAATGATATTGTTGAAGTGACAATTTTATATGCTGCCTCAATTGATTTTTTTGCAATGTTATAGATGGTTATGGACACTGCATGGACTAATAATCTACAAATTGCCCAAGGTCCATCAACAGCAAGCTTGCAAAACCAAATGCAATTCAGGTAACTTTTCTCTAATGAAGTAGCTTTCATTCTTGAGATTAAAGTTTATGGAAATAATTCACATTGAAACAAACAGCAGTGTAACTTTTGTCTTTTAGACAGGTAGTTCCTCCAAAGCAAGTGACTACTAATCAACAGTTCGAGAGTGAAAATACAGCAATAGGTAAAGTACCACAGACATTTTCTGATCAGGTGTGCTCTTACTGTAAACTAGACCACAAAATGATAAAAGGAAAAATTCTAGGACCCAAAATTTCACCCTGGTGTGAATGGACCACCATTTGTTTTCCTTTTACGTCTTGATTATTTAGTTTAAAATTGAGAATACAGTAGGCAGGCTGAGTCCTAATTTAAATGGAGACTGAACTGTGCAGTAATGTGGTATGCATTCTACATTAACCACTGCTAATGAAGGGCACCTCCCAGCATTTCTTGTAAATCTATGCTCTTAGTTTCTGTTTGGAAACCTGTGTGAAAATCTACCCAAAAGGCATGATAAAATGCAAAGAAAAGGGCTATAGCAAACTAAGGAATTCAGGAAACTTGAAGCATCAGATTAAGATTTAAAAAATGAAAATTAAGAAGTATGCACAAAATGCTTTCAGAAGCAAAACAGAGTAGCTGCAAATGCATCTACAGTTTTGAAGTCCCAGGGCACTGAGCTGTAGCTTAAATGTTTTGTTTGTTTGTTTGTTTTTGTTTTTGTTTTTTTTTGTCCTAATTGTACTGTCAGTTTAGATGCATTTCAAAAACTATAGTCTATTTTTTTATAAATAGGATCCTAATTATATGTCCTGAAACACAGGATCTTAGCTTAGATCTTGCATGGTCTAAAGCTTTCAGCAGAAGGTTGGGTAGCATTCTTCTCATTTCCTACCCTAGATTTTGCCCAGGTCTTGAAGATATGTTCCATCAGTCTCATATGGATGTGCTTTTTATGCTGTTTCTACGTGGTTTCTATTGACTG
Organism: Aythya marila; assembly: GCF_965140915.1. Taxonomy (NCBI): domain Eukaryota; kingdom Metazoa; phylum Chordata; class Aves; order Anseriformes; family Anatidae; genus Aythya; species Aythya marila. The sequence continues at coordinate 5,929,609 of NC_139046.1, read as the reverse complement.
GTATTAGCACTCTCAGAGCGCAACAGCTGGATTAGACAAAAGTAGCACTCAGGGAGCAATAGCTAGATTTGAAGAACACACCAAACAATATGAAGAAGCTTTAACATTGCTTTAATGCTAGTGAGTAAGTGGCAGAACGAGAGGTAACTATTATGAAAATGGCCACAAAGTGGGTTATTATGAAGACTACGGTCGGAACACTTCCTTATCAATAGCAATGCCAAGTTAGTAGATCTTTTTCAAGGATTCTTTCCCACAACATAACTTTTACTTATCCATTTAAAATGTTGTTACAATACAAGCAGTACTGTATTCTTTGTATAGAAGACCAAGAGGCCAAATGTGATGATAAAGAAGCAGAAGATGAGCCTAAGGATTCTTCGTATATACCTCAAGTAAGGAAAGCGTTTCTTATGTCAGACATAGTTATTTTATTTACTGCAGTCAAACTATTCTGAAGTATTTGAATCAATTGGTAAGAGGTAATTAGATTTCTCAGGAATTGGCAAAGTGACTCACTTTAAGGCACTCAAGAGGTGAGAAGCCAATCTGTGTCTTCTGATTACTAATACAATGATCATTGCTTTTGGCCTTGTCAATGTTAATGTTTTTTTATGCTACCTTGACTATGGGCCATCTATGCCCATATGCACAGCATTTTTTAGATAGAACTGGTACATGTAACTTTCATCTGTGTGAGCTAAGATGCGTGGGAAACTCACTTCTTCCACAAAACTCTAGAAAATAGGCTCTGTGCTGGCTACAGAATCCAAAAGGCTCCATTTGCACTACTTCTACAATCTGTACTTGAATGGGAGTTTAAACTCACCATGCCGTAATATTCAAGCTACTTATTTGTACAGCCGTAATATTCAAGCTACTTATTTGTACAGCTTGCATGTATAGGTGATACTGAGATCAAGTTTGAGATACTCATCTTCTTCTAGTTGGTTACAGGTTCATGGCTGCTGGCAGCTGGTGGAGAAAAATATCTTTAAAACAATATTGAGCCTGGTGGAAATTGTTCTACAGAATTCAAGTGTATATTCTCCATTAACATTTTCTGAGAAAGAGGAAATAGTCAGATGAAATATATTCTGATGGTTGATGTTCCTTTACTTCACTAGAATATCATGAGGATTCCAATGTGACTCAAAGCATTAACTAAGAGACACTTTAGAAAGAGAGAGTTCTTTTATTCCAAATCATTTTTTTTTCAGTCAGCTTACAAGCTTCTTAATTTTGGAATGAAAATTTGCATACATAATTGCAATCAGAAGTACTCCATCTTAATTAGTTAAACTAAGGTTACAGTTGTAACTGTGGAGAATATGTAACTGTGAGAATTTATTGAATTCCCTTAATTTTTTATGAAAATAAAAAAATCTAACTAAGCCTGAAGCATATGATGACTATGTTTAAAACAATATTTGGGGGAATTACATATGCCATAAATGTTATTATATGTTTCTTTTAAACAGAAAATACATACCTATTTTAAGTCAAATGAAAATAATCCAGACACAGCAGAAGAAAGTGCAGAACATTTTCTAAGAACACCTGAAACACCTGAGTTTGTTGGAACACCTGACTCAAAGGGGAAGAAAACCCAGTTCTCTAAAACACCTCCATTTGACTTGTATGATTTCAGCTTTTATATTTGGATTTCATAAGTTAATTTGTAATGATGTTTATTTTATATTTCTGCTATTTTTTGAAAGATACTACAGAAAGATTTCCATAGAAAGCTCTTCTGAAAATACTATTTTTTTTCTGAGTTAGGTTCTGTTCTTACACTATCATTTCTACTTGAAATGTAGCTTTTTCAAGACCGAGGGGGACTTTGCTTACAAATATGTGAGGCAGGTTTTTTGTAGCTCATTTGCTAAAATTGTTGTCTTTTCCTGCAGTAATATTTGTTAATCAATTACTATCTTTAAGCATTTTTTTTGAAACACGAGAGTAAAATTGGTAGGAACACTTCAGTCTGATTTGAAGGGCTGTATTACCCATTCTGTGTTGCAAGAAGTAATTACTGATGGAAGATACAGTAATTTGGGAAAGTCACAAAACATAATAAGGACAAATAGAACAACAGCAACAAAAAAGCCTTCTGTGCTACTTTTAAAAAATTATTAATGTAGGTTTTTCCCTTCTGTCTTTACAGCATTCACAATTTAGGTTGTGAAGAAGGAACATCAAAATCTCCGGCTTTCTTTTCTCTCATGAACTTCTCCCAGAAGTCACCTGGCTTTAATTTGTTTGATTCTTCTGTGTTTGGGGCAGAACATTCATCTGATGAGGTAAAAATGAGTACATAAGAATATTGAATTTCCACAAAGCAAACAATGCTAAAAAATAGTATTGACTGCTAATGAGGATTTCTTGAACGATCATCTTTTAAGCCTTTTTTTATTAGCATGCTTAATTTTACATTTGATATCTTTAGGAAAAGCTTATATCCTTACCTGCTGATTCTCCTGTGATGACTTCTGATCAAGGACTGGATCTTACCCGTATGGGTACACAAGTGCACACAGGTGCACAAGTGACTAAATTCACAAAAAGGTTACTGGTTTAGCATTGCAACGCAAAATTTTAGATACCCTGGCAGAATTCACAACTCACATGCCAATCCTGCATGACTTTGTCTTGCTGCAGTGGGGAATCGGGCACTTAAATTGTTGCTTTTTTTCATCCTCCATTTTTCACAAAATGCAGAACACTTAGGAAAAGAATAAAGGTTTATTTATTAGGAGAACTGAAAAGCAAATATATTTTAGCATCTATATTTAAATGGAGGAGGTAGCCAACTAATTGGAACAGGGACTGGAATCCAGCTAGTGCTCCTTATCCTTTGCAGATTGCCTAGCTGTAGTGTTCCAGAGTAATTTTTATTCTCTCTAGGCTAAGTGATAGGCAACTGGATATTCAGGATAGATGTGTGTCAGTGTGTAACACAGTGGTTAGCTACCACTCACTGGTAATGCAGATGCAAACCTCATTATAGAAATAAGGGACTTGAACCCAGGTATCTCGTATTTCAGTGGGTGTGCTCAGTCTTCTGGTTACTAGGTGAAATCTAAAGGAGGAAAGAGGGACAATATTTATTTTGCATTTCTCAAAATACATGATGGTGATATCTCCTATCATCAGCCCTGTGTAGGAGAAAATAGACCGGTGGATAGTTTGTGAACTGTTTAGGAATGAGGTAGGTCTAGGTAAGGTGAGGTAAGTGAGTAGGTAAGTCACCTAATACTCTCAGAACCCATGTTATATTGTAACAGCTCAGGAATTTACCAGCCTCTAGCAGTCACTTCACTCTTCACAATTAACAAGTTAGATGGGAATTTTGAAGGTCTTAATATGGACTTAAGTATCCGTTATAAATCTTGCCTAAGGATTCTGCATATATACCTCAAGTAAGGAAAGCATGAAATGTATCAAAGAATTTACCTTGCAAACTCGGGAATTGATATATAAATTTAAATTCAAATGCTAATATTCACTGGTGGGCAACCTGATCTAGTGGGTGGCATCACTGCCCATGGCAGTGGGGTTGTAACTAGATATCTTTAAGGTCTCTTCCAACCCAAGCCATGCTATGATTCTATGAATGTGTCTTTCTCGCTTATTACATATCAGCGTTAGAACTTACATTCTGTCTTTTAAATTTGTTAAATGAAATGTCTGCTTTGTTTCAGACAGAGGATAATTATCATGTGGGACACTTGAATCCCATGTCCCCACAGAAAGATTTTGGTAAGTCTGAAAGTACTTGTGTTTTTGATTTGTGATATTGTGGTTTAGTGGTTTGTTGTGTTTGTTTTTTTGACTAGCTTGAATCTTTCTCTTCATACTTGTCTTATGGACCTCAAATGTGTGAAGTTTCATGGAAAAAAGGAATGTGAGAAAGAAGAAACAGAAATAGGGATTGTATTAGGTGTATTTGAAGCAAACTCTGAGAGGGGCTGCAAGGGGAAAGAAAGATTTAAGTGTCAAAGTTTTGTAAGCCTTTTCATTCCTGAAAGGAGCTCTGTTCTTTAAATGTAAAAAGCTATAGTCCTGGTAAAAAACACTTTTTTTAACTTCAGGCTACTATCTCAGTGTTAGAAAAATACATCTATTGTTTCCACCCCCCCCCCGCATCTGTAACAAAAGCAAAGTTTTCATTTGATAAAAGAAACCTTGATCATCACTTTAAATCATTGGAGGTACACAATGTAAAAATATCACAAGTGAGAGACGAGAATGAGACTTCATAAACCATATCTTCTACCCATACAAAGTGAGCCACACACATTTATACATTCTGTGTGAAATCCTGGCTTTAGTGAGGAGAAAGGACAATTTTTCAGTGATAACAGTAGGATCAAAATTCACTTTTGATCAAGCGTTTTTCTGAAGGGAACTGTAATCTACTCTTTTTAGAGGTCCTGCAGGTGCAAAGCCACTTTTTTTTGAAGTGGATGAACAAAAGTTTATATGCATACATAGGTATTGCAGAGAAAAGGGTATGAATTTTGTGTTACTGAATGTGAAACTTGGGGGGTTCCTCTTTATAGCTTTGTTTCTCCAAATATTTCAGTGGTTTTTCAGAGGAGAAAGAATTCACAAACATGTGTCAGTTTACAAAGACTGTTGCTTAGTATTCAAAATATTTCACCCAGTATATACTGAAAAAGTGTTTTGTTATTCTAAATCATTCAAGTGCTTCATTCTACATAATTTCTGATAATGCCCTCCGTTAAGTACCGTATCTAGTGCAGAAATAAACACACAACTGTAGTCTGATATGCAGTGGGCATTGGGAGTAAAATATGATTAAAGGAAGCATATTATGCTGAATGCAGTATTCTTTCAGTAAGACAATCTAAAAATATAATATTCACTCTATATAGGAAGCTTATTTGGGAAATCAGAAAGTGAGGATGCATTTGCCTTTCCCTTCCCCTCGGACTCGACTTCTCATGCATTTGGAGATGGAAAAGATGACTTTAGTTTTCCATTTGCATTTGGACAGGATCAGAGATCATCACAGTCTCCTTCTGTGAAAGGTTTTCATTCTTCCTTACAAAATACAAAGCCATCTACATTCTTTTGAATACCTTTGCCTTCCTTTTAAATTCTTTTCCTACTTAGCCTTGACAAATGTTTTCAGTTTCTTAAGTTAAAGTACAAAGCATTTCATCTTCTCCTTTCATTTCATGTAAGAATACATTATTGCAATTGCTGCAAGAGCATGTGTATCTCCAGCAAGCACATGCTTTGAGATGCAGCTTTCATTTTTCTTATTTATTTTCTAAACATGTTGTTTTCATAAAATGTTATGATACACTGTCCCTAAATTGGCACTTACAAGCAGCAGAAATACCATTTTAAAATAGCATGTTGAGTTAATTCAATATCTGTGAGAGAGCATCTAAAGAGTACTTCTAGATGAGTACTTTCAGTCTCTGATACAAAATAAAAGAAAGTGTTAGTAAAAGTAACTTTATTGTACCAGACAAAGCTGAATTTGAGTTACAGTGTTCTTAAGTTGGTTATCTGTTATAAAATGTTTGAAATAAACATTTTTGTTAATTTCGTGCAAGGTTTTGTAGATATCTCTTAATATCTGAAGTGAAATAATGTTGTAATAATACTTGACATTTAAACTTCTGTCTAACTTGAGATGCTGAAAGCAAAGTAAAATCCTTCAACTTTATAGAGGTTTTCCAAAAAAATAAAATAAAAATACAAAGTGAGTTTCCAGAGTGAAACAGTGGTCAATACAAGCGTATCCACCAGCTCTCCACAAATGGCTTGCTTTCTGGACTGGGTGGTTGTGAAGATGATACCATAGTAACTCAGCAAGGAGTGCTTACTGTTCAGAGCCACCACACCACTGTGCCCTGTGAATGCCTCAGAACTGTCCTCTCCAAAAGCAGCAGTTTCACATTTATGGCCTTTGAAGGAGATATGAGGTCGCTTTTGAGTTTTTATTTTTTGTTTGTTTGTTTGTTTCTGTTATATGTGAAACACCTATGACTAGTTTTTGAAACTCCTGATAAATTTATAAGGGATATCTGTTTCTTGGTAATTTACTTTGAAGTAAATACTCTGTGTAACAGCAGGCAAGCACGATGCTGGAATGGAAGCAGAGGAAATAAAAGAAAGACAGTATTATTCAGTGAACTTCACAGAAGACACTGCAGGTGCACTAACTAGTCAGGAGGGCACATGGACTGAGTGAAAACAGGCTGATGAAAATCATCTTACCATTATAGTCTGTCGAGTCCACCAATCAAAGGTCTTCAAGGTCCAAAGGGGAGTAGCATTTCTCTTCCCTCTGCTGACCCACAAAGCCCTGAATCATAGAATGCCCTGGCTTGAGAGGGATCTTAAAGACCATCTAGTTCCACCCCATTGGGGTGCCACCCACCAGACCAGGCTGCTCAAAGCCCCATCCAGCCTGGCCTTGAACGCCTTCAGGGATGGGGCATCCACAGTTTCCCTGGGCAGCCTGCAGCAGTGCCTCACCACCCTCTGAGTAAAGAACTTGCTCCTAAAATCTAATCTAAATATCTCCTCTTTTAGTTTAAAACCCATCTCTCTTGTCCTAACAATATCTGTCCAATAAAATGACCAAGAGCTGTAATCCATGCCACTACTTCTAATCCACTAAACCCCTAAAATGTCTTAGGACCATTTTCATGCAGCCCAGCTTCTCCTTCAGTACCTGTGCTTGGACATTGGTGGAAGTTGGGCATTTTTTAAGCAAAGTGGAGATGGATTGAGGAAGCTTAATTGAAGTGCTGCAGAGATCCAGCTAATAAGACACGTATGGGTTTGGTGGACTTTATATGGGCTTCCATGCTTATCTATTTAAAACATTTTTTTCTAATTTACTGCATACCTAATTGTCTAAAGGCAAATTTGAGAACCTGTCTGTGTTATTTGGTATAGTGTGTTAGGATATGCTACTGACAGATAATCTTCGGAGATCATTTAGTAAGCCCAAAAGTGCAATTTTATTGGCTCAGTTATTCCATAACTGAACCTTCTTTTCCTGTTATCTGATGAATTTTGTCATCCATGTCTCAGATGTTGGTTATACTGCAGTAGTATACTGCAAGGCTGCTGGCTGAAGTGGGAGAAACCACAGTTCAAGATCCTTCTGGATGATTACTTAGAGAAATAGGATAGGCTTGTTAATAACAATAAATAAAAAATAAAGCTACTTCATAAGAGGCAACCACACAGTATTTGGAATACTCTTCAGAGTTTTACAACCATGAACTACTTTTAAACATGTATTGGGATTTTTCATTGTAAATGAAACTGTCAGTTTCTGCATAATCCCTTGTTATTATGCATATAAAATCAATAGTGGTCATGTTGCTGGGCTGCTGAAATGAACGCTTCTCACACTGAAAGATTTTGTTCTTACTGTCCTTTACACGAACACCTGACTACACCCATCTCTGGTCTAAAAGTGTAGGTAGAGATCCTCTTGTCAACGTAGCAGGGGTTGGTTGAGAACAGCGTGCTTCTTTGTTCATTACCACTTGTTATTTGCCATTACTGGCCCTGTGGTGCAGATAAAGTTGAAAAAATGTGTGGTTGTTCCTCACTCCTCAAGGTAAAGTTGGTAGATTTAACTTCTATCACTGCTGAAAGTGTGGAAAGCTAACTTAGCTGACTCTGGACTCTTGTGGGTGAGGGACAGGTGACTGCAGCTTAGCTGGAGACCAGTAGCCTCCAGCAGCATGCCAGCAATGGCAGCTGGGGAGCTGTAATCTCTTAAAAGCTGTGCAGCTGTCTCCGAAGTGGTAATATGGTGCTACTGGTGCTGTGAACCCTTGGAGGTGGGGGTTGTCTTGTTGTTCTGCTCTTGTACTGTACCTAGTAAAACAGAGTTCAGGTTTGTAACTGAGCCCTAAGGTAATAATAGTAAAAACAAACAAAAAAAAAACAACCCACTCTTTTAAATAAACAGAGCAGGGGGTTGGCTTTCAGTCTTGTGTGTGTACTCTAATCAGAAGGTAAATGTTTATTTAGGGCCTGATATCTTTACCACTCCAAGTTTTTATTACAATTTTCACAGAAAACTGTGTCACCTGAAAACTCCTCGTAACAGCTAGTGCATCAGCCAGCATTAGAGAAGATTATAGATCAGTTCTGGTTAAATACATAACTGTAGGAAATATCTTAACATTTGAATAAGTCCTTTTTTTAATTTGTTGAGTACAATTTTTAAACACTAAAGAAAAAAAAATTATACTCTTACCCTCTGCTACTGAGAGGAGGACAGTCATGCCTAATTTTTCTTTCTCCCAGAGAAATAATGCCTATATCGAGATGCCAGTTTCCCAATGGGATTTAACACAAAGAACATTTGTCCACCTTTCCTTTGGCATGCATAGTGGTCTTCCAGCAAAAAATATTCATTATAGTTTGTAAGGTGATATTTCTGTAACACTTTGACCAGAGGCCCATCTACTATTTTACTGTTAATTTTACTGATGCCCAAAAGTAAAACATGCTTATAAACTGGAGAGCACATTTAGCTAACAAATATGCAACAGCTGGACAAGTTTCATGCTAAAATTAATTCAGAAACTAGGAGGTAAAGGCTACCTGGAATGACTTCCAGCTGTTGTGGGATATATAATTTATTTTCATGTTACGCTGATTTACGGCTTCACACAACACCTTTGATAGAAAATTGCACATTTGTTGAACTGTTTCCACTCAAAAATCAGGTTTCCCAATAAATTGTCAAATTTATTCCTTTCGTTCTCAGTCTATCGATATAAAACATATACACACAACTCTTTAGGGCAAATTAAATTGTTCTATTATATATACTTCTTAAGGTGATAAAAACACAAGAGTTCCTTCATTTTGTAGCAGAAAAAATGTTCAATATTCAAGTATGAATGAGGCATGTAATAGTGATGAAATGGGTTCTTCACAATACTAAATTTTCAACAATACCATTGTGTGAATACTTTGAGAAAAAAATCGTATATAGTATCACACTGTAGACTCAGCTCGTATAAATATCCACTCATTTTATAAGCAATATAAGAAGAGCAACCAGAATAATGAGCTGTAAAAATTGCACAAAAAAAAAAAAAAAAGTACAAAACTAAGTTACAACCCATGGTATTGAGTAGAGAACATTAACTATAAGTAGTAGCTCTATGTTTAGCTACCTGTTAAGACTTACTGTAGGGTGCCAAAAATATCCCATGCTTGCCTGCCACTTTTGGGCCCTAAACAGAAAAAAAAAAAAAAAAGATCTATTTCAATTTTCATTTCAAGACTATGAACATAATTAAGACAACGTTGGAAGTCAAGAGGCATCACAGCACATATATATATATATTTAAATGCAAACTGTCAGGACAGTGGTAGAAGAATCATTGCATCATAAGAAAACAGTCTTATACTATAGCATTAATACGCTTAAGCATTTCAAGGAAATAAGCTTTAAGTGCTACTTATTGTAACAGATTGGAATGTGTAGACTTACAGTATTAGATGGTAGTAATCTCCCTGGTGCAAGGCTGATTGCATGAGTAGCAAGAGTTGGCTAATCCTTTTCGGCCAATGGCATAAAACAAGGATTAGTTTTTCATTTACTGCAACTGAGTGGGTCATTAAGATCCAAAGACACTAATGAGCCTGAACAGGCAATTGGATTCTGGTTTCAAAGTTATGGGCTAGTCTAAAAGGAGATGATTGTGTCTTTTAATGATTTAAAACAGGATGATTTAGTGACCTTTTTCCTGAAAAAAAGAAAACAAAAAAAAAAAAAAAGGAAAAAAAAAGGAATGAAGGCTATAACCATGGAACACAAACCTGGAATGCTGATGATTTCTCTTGGAACTTGAGTTGTTGCCAGATTCATTGCCTTAGAGGCTGAATGGCTCATTTAGAAATGTATCTGTTGCCTTGCTTTTATGTTCTGCTCTTGATGTCTCCAGAGTTGACACAAGTCACATGCAATCAAGTCTGTATTCCTGGTGGACAGGCACTGTCCTAATGTTCTCTGACTCACACCCAGGTTGTTTGCAGCTCAGCAGTTCTGCTTCCAGACACATCGCTTTTGTTCTGATGCTAACATCTTGCTGAGAAATTGCCTCTTGGCACGTTGTTTCTTGAATCCTGTACCTTGCTTGATTTGATGTGAAGATGATGCTCTTTTTAGCACTTGCAACACATTACCTTTGAAAAGGTAAATCTTTCCCCCCACCTTTCCTTGTCCCAAATTTTCTTCTTTTCTATAATCATTTCTCCTCCACAATAATATGTAATTTGTATTTGGTTTCATTCAAATCAACAGATCCTGCCAGAAGAATGTTAAACACCAAAACATTTCAATGTGAAGAGGATGTTTAAACATATACAAAGGGCAAATACATTGATTGTTACAATTTCTTAGGGGAAATACTGTCAAATGTTCTAATAGCATAAATGTATTTTCCATATCATACCATAATCCAAAAAGCAGTCACGGTATTATTTCACAGCACACTTTATTCCATAGCACTTTGAGATTTTGGTTGGGGAAAAATCAGGGAAAGAAGTGCAGGGTTAAGTAAGTAAAAGTTCTGTGTAGCAGGGAAGCAGCTGCTATGGCTGGTGGGAAGCTTGGTAGTTGACTGTGCATAAAATCTGTTTGGGGCTTGCAGTTCTTATCCCTTCTGTTCCCTTCTGCTGGAGCAGGACTGCCTTCAGCTAAGGGTGGGCTCTTGCTGATTTTTCCTTTTTCTTGAGGCTCATCTTTGGCTAATATTATGGTTTCCACACAATACATGGTACTGAGATCAGTGATGTTCACCACCACAGATGGAAAGGGTTTATGTCCAGAAGAAGTTAGTAAAAATGTTTCTTAACATTTAGCTACAAAATCCTTTGTAAGCAATATTCCCATTACATTTCAGGGAGATGCCAAGACTTTGAAGCATTCCAGCCATTACCCAAGTACGACTGGCATTCACCACAGCTTTAAATCATCCCGGATGGGTTGACAAATGTCACCTGATAAAATACATACTTAAAAGTGTTTTTTTTTTTCCTTCCAAGTCTTGCCCCAAATGCTTGACCAGTTGTGTTTCACCGCTACTTATATTAAAGGAGTTACCACATGTAACTGCTTCTTTCTCTCTCACAGTTGGAAGAGGCTCACAGCTTATAATTAATGAGATCTACAAGGTGAGATGTTAAACCAAGGCCCTGGTCATCTGTCCTTGCAATCCCCATTGCTTGTCACTGCTGTTGCTCTATTAGAAGAAGACAGGTGCAGAACATAGCTTAGGTTTTGTTTTGTTTTTCCCAACTTGAACCAATACTTGTGAATCATCATCAGGGGCCTTTTTTTTTTTTTTTTTTTTTTTTTTTGGTTTTCCTGGTTTAGCCTTACTTCATGGACCTGAGAGCTATGAAAGTGGCTTTCCCTTATGGGGCTTGAGGGGCTGCCAGTGTCACCACGTACAAAGAAATACAGAGTAATGTGACTGGGGTCTGCTGAGTGCCTGGTGCCACGTGTGGTAAGAATTGTGTGTTATCACTTGTCCACAGAGTTGTACCTAAATTACCAATTCCTGTGACTTTATGAAGAATCATTAAAAAAGCCAATAATTAGATGCACATAAGAGGTTAATTGTTCAGGCTGCTCTTTTAAATATTCCTGAGATATTCTTGGTGTTTATCAATGGGACACTTGGATTCCCTGTCTTGTGTTGCCCTACAACTATGGATTGTCCTTAGCTGAAGAAACTGCCCCTTACCCCAGTCCCTGAGTATCTCTCAGCCCCCAGTAGCATAATGAGGAACAGCATTTGGGGTTGGATTGTTAAGGGACATTGGGTTGTTGCAGACTTCCCTCAAACCTACAAGAGGATCACAAGCAGGAATGGTAGGTCAGATCTGAATCTGTTGCTTCTATCTGAACTGTTGGACTATCTATGGGTGTGTAAAGAACATTTATCTCCATGGCTGTCAATATTCCCAAGGGCTACACATCCACATGAAAATAGTAATGGTAGGCAAGACATTTTTGTGCCAGCAACCCACAACCATATGAAATTTCTTTTCTGAGGAATCAGAAAATGATGAGATACAGATCAGCTACCTTCGTCCATAAAGCAGCTGTGGGTTTGCGCTAAGCTCTCGGCAATTCCTGTGCCTTTACAATAAGGGTTTGCTGGGTTATGGGAGGTCCACGCACACCTTCTGCTGATGTCTCTGCACTGGTCTGGGAGGAAGAGGAAGGCACGCATGATCTAAAACAGAATTCCTGTGCTGGCAAAGTTCAATTAGTGTTACACTGGGCAGCTCTGTGATGCAAAGCACATGCAAAGGGCGGAGGCTTAAGGCTTTTTCACTATGCAAATTACACACTTGCAGCAGCATAAGGCTGGCAGCAGCATACTCCACTTTGCCTGTTTCTTGCAGCTAGCTCACATATTGTGGTGTCAGTCTTTCAACACAGAACATTTTACATCAGAGAAAAGGAAAAAAAAAAAAAAGAAAGATGCTCCAGTGGATAGCGTATGTATTTCAGTTCCCTTTGTTGAGCCTTATCTGAGCTGACACTGCTGGAATAAAGTAGATTGTCAAAGGCTGGGCAGAGCACTTTCATCATTTGCAAGTATTGGCATAAAGTAAAATAATGATTCGAATTTCTGTTTTCTGTCTTTTGTGGCTTACATTGTCAGTTACCGTGATGTTTTTGACAAGGGAGTGCTGCTGGGTTAGTGATTTCTTCCAGAGCTTCAGAAATAGTTAAGTTATCTGCTATTATCATCATATCAAGGCTGACAGTTGATGGTCGGTGCTTATTTATTGTCTTTGTAAATTACTAAATGAAGTTAGGAGCAGCAAATGTACTTTTACAAATGTACTCTCCACTTTTATAATGTTAATTCCATGGAATTGTCCGTCGCGTGTGTACATTCACATCTGGCCAAATCCTTGATCCTTGTAAGATGTGCAAAATAACTGCAGGAGACAGGTTTTCTGCAGTAACAGAGCAGGGAAGAGAAAAATACTATGCTGAGCATGTCTCTTGAAAACTTTTACAACCTAGTGCCTATACATACATGTAGGTAACATTTCACAGAATCACAGAATTTCTAGTTTGGAAGAGACCTCAAGATCATCGAGTCCATTTACCTCAAGTTTCCCTAGGTGAAGCCCTAGTCCTTATAATTACAAAGTTCTTTCACTGAGGCTTGTAATACGTATACAGTTTAATGAATGTACCATGTTTAAAAAGAGAGAGAAAGGTGAAGTTCTGAAGTCATATAATACTGAAGTCATATAATTAACCCTTCACTCATATGACTAAATGATGGTTAAGTATCAAGACATACAGCTGCATTTGCAGTGGAGTTATAAAGTACGAGCAGTGTGACCCTGGTGTTGGCAAGGGAAAACATAATTACTGCTAAATTATTTTGATGTTATGGTTGAGATTCCATGAACTGTGTAATATTGGATCAAAACTTAGTTTTGCGCACTCAGCTACTCCTAAATAATGGCTAGTTTGACATTCTTATTCCCTGTATGTGAGAACTGGGTAAACCTTGCATAAATATTCCTAGCTGGGAACACATCACTGCTGTTATGACTCGAAAGATTGATTCAGGAGCAATCCTTCCTGTTTTCCCTTCATCAGTGAAAGCAAGCACAGGTCTGAATTACTTCATATGTATAGCTAGGAGACGTATGTAGCAATTATCATGTATATTGCAGAAATGCCCACAGGGTACAGCTTTGTTTAGGGCTGCATTCTGAGAGAGTCCAAACTTTAAATATTTCACAGTTTTAAAAGACTGGGCAGACAATGGTGGGCTGGATCATAAAGTCCTGAGTGCTTCCCATACATGCTGAGCACCTTTGGTTTCCAGTTGGAAGCCAATGGGTGTTAAGGTTGCTTAACTCCGTACCAGTCGGTACCAGTCAGTCTGCTCCATCAAGCCTGTAGGACTCATTAAAAAATAAAATATCAGCTTTTTTATTATTATTTTTTAAAGAAAAAAAAAAAAGGAAAAAGGAAAAGGAAAAGGAAAAGGAAAAGAGAGAAAGAGAAAGAAAAAAAGAAAAAGAAAAAGAAAAAGAAAAAGAAAAAGAAAAAGAAAAAGAAAAAGAAAAAGAAAAAGAAAAAGAAAAAGAAAAAGAAAAAGAAAAAGAAAAAGAAAAAGAAAAAGAAAAAGAAAAAGAAAAAGGAAAAGAAAGCCTTAAAAGAAGAACTAGGCATTTGGAAATTGTGGTTGTGGGAAATAGAATTCCTCTCTTTGGCTGTGTTTTGTAGGATGTTTCAGGAAGGCATCGTTCACCAAATTCAAACCGGGCTGTTTCCACTAGATCAGTGTTACTGACAAGCCATGCTCTGAGCAGAGTTGTCATCAAGAGCTTAATCTGGGAGAAATTTATAAAACCTGAAGAACAGCAGCTTTCAAAGTGCTGGATGTCCTTTTAATTGTATGTCAGTCTAGAAAGATGATGAAAGAGCAAATCTGGTGAGGCAAAGAGAGGCAAATAGCACAGAAGAAAAATTTATGGAAAAATCATTGGTATCAAACGAAGACTGGCAATTAGCACCACAGACGCAATGCATTTATTCTTTCTTACCCCAGATTGTGTAGGCCTATGTGTAAGATAGTAAATGCCATCTCCGCTGGGGTAATTTTTATTGTCATACTGGAGTCAGCATCACAGCTTCTGGCAGCTGTTGGGGGAGGTGGAAAGAAGGTCGTCCATATGGCTCTGTGTATTGTACCCAAAGCATCCCATGTTTGGGAAGATCCTTACAATGTCAGTGGTGGGTCATCTAAGGCCTGCTTTTGTTTCTGTAAAGTCAGTGGGGATTTTGGTGTTTATTAGTGGGAGCAGAAACAAAACCTTAATCCCTGCCAATTCTGTTTGTATTAAATTATGCCCAGAGTGACACGTGTGCACAGTATACCATGATAAAAACAGGCTCTTATGCTGCCATCACCTCTTCAACAACAGTGGGACTGAAGGCGGAGTGGACCTGCAGACAGGCAGCTTTGGGCCTCTTCTTCATTTTTTCCATCCCCTGTGTGAGAAAATAAAAGTGGGGGGAGTGGGTGTGAACCACTAAACTTATTTATGCTACCCATAGTCTTACTGGTGGTGAGCTCTCAAGAAGTTGGCAGTATCAGTTGGCCAAACTCAATGTTAGCTACTGCAGGTGTCATAAGATCCAGAGGAGGACGAGGGGCATTTGCAAACACGGTGCAAGGGTGGGCATTTAAATGGAGACTGGGGCAGGGGAGCCAAGCAAGAAAATATAAGTAAGCAACAGGCAGGATATCAGGAGAAGAACAGGATCACAAAGCACAATGAAGGAACACTGTGTGGGAAAGCAGATCCCCAACCGGGCCCTGTTTATTCCAGCTGAATCACTTTTCTTTGACCTGAATGCTTTGCTTGCCTCATCAGCATCTCCTCCCTGCTGTGCGCTGGCTCCAGTGAAGTCTGGGCAGTGCTGTGAGGATGTGGCCGAGTGCTGCTGGTCAGGGCCCTCGGCTTTCTTACTGCTTTTGGAGCTTATTGTTGGTACCTCAGAGGCCGATTACATAGACTTAGATGGCAGTGATCAGGGGAGATGCTCAAGTCTGCTGCTCAGAAAGTAAAACCATTGCTGAGAAGGACAGTAGCAAAGAAATTCGGAAGTCCTGATGCCGAAATGCTTAAGCCTGTGCGTGCCTCTGCTTGCATAACCCCTCTTCATGCCAAGTGCCAGGCCTGGCACACCCCGCTGCACGGCCGGGCTTGACCACTGCATGAAGCATCTTTTCATGCCCCACATTGTGCCTCAGTGCTCCAGAATGCCAGGGTCGTCCCTCTGCAGAGTTGACCGGAGCAAACCAAAGTGGCTGCTCTTTGTTAGTGAAGTGGGCTGCACTCGATCTAGGCGCTGCTCCAGCCTGACAGGCTCTGCTAAAATTGATTTCTGTGTGCGAGCTGCTTGCACACCGTTAGAACAGGACTTGTGTCTGGCCAGCTTCTTGGATGTACTGTCAGGAATGTGAGGACACTCAGAGCATAATTTACGGAGGATGTGTGCATCATTGGGGTTTTGTGATGGATGGAGCCAGTCTCATGGACTCAGAATTCACTTCACCATCTCCAGAGGTACCAACTGATTAAAAAAAATAAGTTTGTTGTCAGGATTCTCCAAAAGTGGCAATGTTTTTTATTGTATCATAGATTTATTTCACATGATGATGTGTTTATTCTGTAATAAACCAAGTGATAACTGTGTCTGGTTTACATTGCTTGCCAGTACTTTCTCAAAGCCTTGGAAAGTAAAGCAAGGACAAACTGCTTTTCAGCTTTGTTCCTCTTGCCCATACTTATAGCATGGTATAAGTAGCACTCACACGCTGCTGTGGCTGGCAGACCTGGCTGTTCAAGCATTCATGAGCAGCAAGAACATTATCTCCATAAACGAAATACGTGCAGACGCAGGCTCATGTACACAAACAAACAGCAATATATTCCCTCTTGCATACGCACTTCAGTTGTCAGCCTCTTACTTCCTGAAGCACATGGGGATGAAGGAAAGCCTGGCACTAGTGCAGACTAAACAAACTGCTGAATGAAGGGAAAGCCACGATCATCCTTGTGTATCTATGCCATTAAATACATTTCTAATTAAAGCAACCATAAATGCAGCTTCACCATTTCTGGGCCAGTCCTATTTTATTAAATTCAATGGTCAAGCTCCAAATGTATTTGTTTTATTAAGCCTCTGAAGAACTGGATACGTTTCTGGGCAAGTCAGTTTTCCTGCGTCTCTACTCTCAATGGATCAAAATTACCATGTTAATAATGACATTACTGTCATTAGTATTTTTTATGTGCTAAAAAGTCTATAAGAAGAAGTAATGTCCTTTATTAGACTGAATGATTCAGAAAAAAAAAAAAAAAAAAAAAAAAAAAAGCTATCATAATTTGACTTAGCTACATTTTGCTTTCAAGTGCAAGCTCCTGCACCTGGGCTGGGGCAATCCCAAACCCAAACCCAGGCTGGGCAGAGAATGGATTGAGAGTAGCCCTGAGGAGAAGGGCCTAGGGGTGGAGGTGGATGAGAAGCTCAACATGAGCCGGCAACGTGTGCCTGCAGAAAGACACGCATGTCCTGGGCTGCACCAGCAGCAGCGTGGGCAGCAGGGAGGGAGGGGATTGTCCCCCTCTGCTCTGCTCTCCTGAGACCCCACCTGGAGCCCTGCACCCAGCTCTGGGGCCCCAGCACATGGACAGGGACCTGCTGGAGCCAGCCCAGAGGAGGCCACGAGGATGTTCAGAGGAGGGAGCCCCTCTGCTGTGGGGACAGGCTGAGGGAGCTGGGGATGTTCAGCCTGGAAAAGGGAAGGCTCCGGGGAGACCTCACAGCAGCCTGCCAGGGCCTAAAGGGGCTAAAGGATGGCTGGGGAGGCACTTTGTGCCAGGGGGTGGAGTGACAGCACAAAGGGTAATGGTTTTAAACTAAAAGAGGGTAGGTTTAGATTACACGTTAGGAAGAAATTCTTCATTCTGAGGGCGGTGAGGCCCTGGCGCAGGCTGCCCAGAGCAGCTGTGGCTGCCCCATCCCTGGCAGTGCCCAAGGCCAGGCTGGATGGTGCTGGGGGCAGCCTGCGAGGGGTCCCTGCCCTTGGCAGGGGGCTGTAAAGTCCCTGCCAACCCAAACCATCCTGTGATTCTGTGATCTTAGCAATACATAAGTGTGACTCCAAGTGAAAACACACCCATACACCACCTCCCGCCTTTTCCACTGTCATGTCCAGCCCTCGTCATTGACTTTGTCTCTTTCCATTCCTCTTCCTGGTGGAAGGTTTTATGACAGGGTTTGACATTTGAAGCACAACCTTTCTCCTGTGTTGGAGGAAAGCAGTTCCTATCTTGCCCATCAGCTTTTTTTTTTGGTGAAGCATTGTGAGAAACATTTAGGTTTTTCAGGTATATGTATGCTCAGTTCAGCATGAAGCTTGCTGCGAGCCATCTGACCTGGGTGCTGCTCCCATCTGCTCTCCACGAGAGGAACAGGACGCTCTGACCACGGCTGGGAATCACAGCAGAGGCAGAGGAGGAACAGCTACTCCTGGCTAGGAAGACACGGTCCCTGTCACCTTAGGACACTGTAACTTCACCATGACAAGTGCTTCTCAATGCCAGTGCTGGGTTGCTATGCCCGGGATGTGTTTCTGAGAATGCATCCACTACAAGGGCTTCTATTTTTTTTTTTTTTTTTTTTTTTTTTTTTTTATCTTAAGGCCAGTTATTCAAGAAGGCCTAAAAGGGTCTCCACAAAAGCAAAAGAAGTGCTGTGTGCATCTCCTGGCATCCTGCAAAGAGGCACTTCTCTACTTCCACCTTTCTCTTTTTCTTTTAAATGAGAATGAAAAAAGGTTCATGCCTTATCAGGGTACTGAAGAGACACATTTTTCTATACCTGAAATATCACAAACATTCATAGGACAGGCTACTGGTAAGAAATACAGCAAAGCTGAGCTAGGCTGCTTGCTCCAAGAACTACAGGTGGAAATCTGGCAAAAGCATTTCCAAGCTTTGCTTGACAGCATATTTTATTTTATTTTATTTTATTTTATTTTATTTTATTTTATTTTATTTTATTTTATTTTATTTTATTTTATTTTATTTTATTTTATTTTATTTTATTTTATTTTATTTTATTTTTTATTTTATTTTATTTTATTTTATTTTATTTTATTTTATTTTATTTTATTTTATTTTATTTTATTTTATTTTATTTTATTTTTTTGCTTTGTTTATTCACCAGGGATATAGCGATTCTTTCCCAGGGAAAGGTATGGCATTTCCAAACCTATTGGCAGGAAAGGCCAATGCTGTTCATTTATTTTTTTTATTATTTTAGCACAGAGATACTTTCATGCTCTGATCTTCTTGACACAACTGTTACCTCTCCTTTATGTTTGGAATGGCTCTGGGTGCCACGGGCATGGTCTGGCCACATCAGCCTTTCTTTACAGCACTGGGACAGACAGGGTGCCTAAAATCCAGGTGGAACATATATGCCCATCTCATCAAAGGAAGTTAAATTAAAAAAAAAAAAAACTTTACATAGAATATGTTAAAGACCATAATGTGCTGTTAGATTATTCCTTTGGTTATTTACAGCTTTATTTGTTGGGAGAAATTATTCCACCAGCACTGGGGGTTTATTTGACTGACTGTACTGCAATGGAAGGGCTGAACCCCCAAGCATTCTAGCCTCAACCAGGGGAAGCAGAAATAAAAAACAGTTCCCAGTATTTCTACACAAGAATTATGGAGTATTTTCCCCTATATCACAACAATCTTCTCCTCTGCTGTAACATATCTGCGACCAATCATTCCTTAGACTTACACATCAACCCACTAACCCTGTTTCACAGATCAACTCACCTCTTAGATGTGCAAAACAAAGCAGATTTTGATCATTTTTCATTATGTTTTGTGACTGTGCACATGACATAATTTAAATAAGCTTATCCTACTCAGAAAGAAAAAAAAGCATTCCTACCACAGTTTAGGTAAACCAAGCAATTATTCTGTTACTAAGTGTAATTAATGCCTAATGTTTTGCTTTGATTAATTGGACAATCAGCATCTGCTCCTAGTAATAGGGATTAGTAACCCAAGCCGTCTCATATATTAGAAGGTAGGGGGTTCTTCAGTATTAAAATCTCTTTTTCCACATTCATCCAAAAGCAGAAAAAAACAGCCCTGTACTATTTTCTAAAAACTGAATAAAGGGGGGGCAACAAATTTCTGAAAGAATATGGAGAAAGCTTTAGAATGTCTTCAAGAATTCATATTTTTTAGTCAGTAAAATCCAGTATTCTCCATTTATTATTTCTCCAAGAAAGGAAGAAATTTGATCTAATTCTCTGACAGTTTTTATGGACAAATGACCAAACCATTTAAGATTCTGCATCTTCTAGCAGTAGAGGCATTTGGAAGAGGAAGCTGAACTAAATAAGAATCTGCATTTGGTATTTCTGTGTTGCTGATTACTGCTTCTCTCAATTTAGGAAAAGAAGGAATGGCATTTTAGATATAATAGCTATTTTTCTCAATGTTTAGTTTCTCCATTTTATTTTTCTCTGTGGCTAAAGAGTTACAACATGCAGTGAGATTACAAGGCTAATCGTGCTTTATCATCTCCTATAGATCCCAACGCTGGAGCTGGAGTGCAGTTAGATGCAAACACTAATCCAATCGTGTAACAGACATCCCCATATGGTTAGTCACCAGCTTTGCCTTAAGCCAATCAATAATCACTTTGATAAAGAAAAATAAATTTGGATTTTTTTTTGTTGTCGAAAGGTCATTTGGCCTCTGATTGCTGCAACCACCAAATTATAGCCAGGTGTTATGGGATTCTCTGTCGCTTCAGTGTCCACTCAAAAACAGTTCTTGCAGTGGGTGGTAGGTAACTTAAGAAATGATTCTCATTCCTGGGATTACTGCAGAGCCAAGAACAGAATTAACTTGAGCCATACACTTTGCTTCTAAAAGCCTATAGTAGAGACTAAGCACCTCATAAAGTGAGGTGGGATTTCATTGTAATATAAACAAAAAATATATTTGAAGAAACACTGTCAGTATAAGCCATTGAACACAGGAGGTTTGTGGTGGAGGCTCACCTGGAGGCTTTCACTCTCCAGTCTGTGACCACTGCAAGAATGAAGAGTGAATCCATAGTAGGCACCTGATAAGCACTTGGTTTAGTCAGCTGATGGATGCTTTCACAGAAAAGTTCATCTGCTCTGATACATCCGGTACTGAAGACAGTGAAGAGATCATAAATGCCAACATTTCAAGCTGTGCTACTTTAGCCTCTCTCTGAATTTGTTTGGTTAAGGGCTGACTCCTCTGTTAGGTCACAGGCTGTGCATACGTCCCCTGTACCAGGTCCTCTGGGCCAGAAAGGCTATTTCAAGTTGTCCTGCATAGGGATTTGTGCTGCAGTTGTGGATGGACTCCAGCAGGTAAGGACTGATGATGAGGGATGAGGACTGATGACTGAATATTCACTCTACGCTCAGTTCAATCCAATGAATAATTCTCTAGTAATAAGCACTCGATATTCACAATGAATTGCCTTTAACCAGATGGGAGGTGAAACAAAGACATTGCAATAAACTTCAAAAATAACGCTGAATACCTGCATATACAAAGAAAATAAGATCTGCTCTAAGATGCCCCACCAACCATGTATTAAATAACTATATTTTATACTGAAAATTATATCTTTTCTTGACTTTATTTCCTCTTGGCTTGTATGTTTACTCAGATGGCTGTCCTATGTCATAAACATGCATCAGTTACATAGCTAAGGTCTTACAGTTACCTTCATACCCTTTTCTCTTTTCCTTCTATCTAGTCTGGCTTTACCATACCTTTCAGATGTGCCTTTCCTCCTGTTGCATATCACGGTGCTGAGATTCAGGGTTTTATTTCTCCTTCTGGAATTGAAGCTCCCTTGTCTTCTCCATTTGTCTTTATGGAGACCCAGAGACATGGCTACTGAAGCAGAACATTTTTTCTCTTTCCTGACACTGAAACCAAGTTCTGTCTTCATAGTCTGTCTGTAATATTTTAAAATGAATAAGTGAGCAACCAGATCCTCTTTGCTGCGTTGAAAGTACCAGCATGAAGTGTTACTCCTTAAATTGTACACTGTAGACATATCCAGGAACCTCAGCAGGGTGAAGCAGGAGCTGTGCATTAGACTACTCAGCCATTAGACTACTTCTTATGGGTCACGTTATGATATACAGTCAGTTCTGATCTAGATGGGGTGAAGATACTCAAATAGACTCAGAAAGAGCAGAACAGCAGCATTTCTGTGACTCTGCACCAGACCCTCTTCATCTATATTGCTTGCACAATGTCCACGGGAGTGATTTATCTGCAAGCTGGATAATCTGCCAGGGAACAATGGCAAGGAAACAAAGAATGCTCAGGGTATGTAACAACTCATAGCATTTGGAGGTTCTTTCCCCCAGAAGTTCTATAAAATAGGGAATCTAAGCATTAGCAGGTACCAAGCACTCAAGATGCTGGAATTTGTTAGTGAAAGTTACTTACAAGCCAGTATGCAAAGTAGGACCTCAGCAAAAATAACCTGCCTAAAAGATGCCCAAAATCCAGCTCCTAGACAAAGTCTTTCTCAGTATATATTCTCTAGCTAGAGGATGAGGGCTGTTTTGGTATATGTACTCTGGTAGGCCCCTGCATTCCTCATTGCACCGTGGTGCATCTTTTTACCTCTGTTTGTAATTAGAGCTGCTTTTTGATTGGTCTTGACAGCAGTTTGAAGTGGTCTTTTTGTTCAGAAATGTCACCAGGAAGTATATTAATGGAGAGATGCCAAAGGTATAAAAGCTACAGAGTCCCAAGTTACAATGGAGATATATTCTTGTGTATATTCCAGTGCAATCTTTGCAATATAAAAGCAGAGACAAAACATCTCCTACGTTTCTTTCCTCCCTTGAATTCCATCTTTCACCACCCTATTCCCTTTGCAGATTGGTGAGCGGCAGTTGCTAAATATATGCATAATAGTGAAAACCACTACATAATACACTGCATTGAAAAAGAGTCCTGCCAGGCTTCTAGGTCAAGGGAAGGAATATCTCTTTCTTTCCTAGTCAGCT
Organism: Aythya marila; assembly: GCF_965140915.1. NCBI lineage: Eukaryota > Metazoa > Chordata > Aves > Anseriformes > Anatidae > Aythya > Aythya marila. Next base: position 5,906,894 of record NC_139046.1, on the reverse strand, counting down.
TATCTTCCCATTTGTCTCCTTTCTCTTTATGAAAGAGCTGATGGGGAAGGTCTCCAGTTGAAGGAGCTATTCAGAAAAAGACCTGACATTTTGAATCAAAATTCACACTGCCTCCAAACATCCCAGTGCTATTAAACAATAATCAAAGTAGAATGAAATTCATATTTACTCTGAAAACAAAATACATGCAGGTATTTGATTTAAGAAAATCCAGATAAATGCCTTTTAGAAGAAATACTTGAAAAATGGGTGCAAAATAGATAGTTTAGGTAGAGTGCGAAAAACAAAGTAACGCCTGAACCTATGGGATGAGGAGAAGAGCAAACAGTAGGCAGAAGCACAGATGTTTGTATTCTTATTCTTTAGAAGAATGCAAAGGTAAATGGGGACAAAGACTTGGAAAGGGTCGCCTATTTTACCAAAGCACACCCCTGGTGTCACAAGCACTTTGGTGACAGGCTCGGAGGTTCACAGCACAGCACACACCAGTCCCCACGTACCATCATTTCTGGCCTCTGTGTCTCACAGCAGTCTCTGACAGTGACACCAAATTTAACACCTTCAGTGCACCGAATTAACGCTTTCAGTTCTAGTGAAAACTTGGATGACACTGGGGAGATTTTACCCCAAAAGTATGGGTAACAGCTAAAAAACTATATCCCTAAACCAAGTACAGGTACATGTGTCCATCTGCAATGCAAGTTGTCACCTGAGCTGCAAAGCGACCTCATAGCAGCCAGGCAGGCAGGGATCGTACTGGTTTATGCTCAGGATTCCCAGACAAACTGTTTCAGGATGTGGTATTTCTTGGTAGGTCAGGTTGGTGGTTGGACTTGATGATCTTGAATGTCTTTCCCAAGCTAGATGATTCTATGATTATCCTTACAGCCATGGGTGTATAACCACAGAGGATAATGAAATAGCAAAGCACAAAGCCAAGGAGGTGAAAAAGCTCTTTGTATGCCCTGTTGCTTTTCCTTTAACCTGGCAGTAAAGAGAAAGCAACCACTGCAGTCATTAGAAGCTCTGATGCAATGAGCTGGAACACCAGCGAGGACCGGCGAGGTGTTTGCTAACCTCACTGAAGACCCACGGCTTGCAGGGGCCCAGACACATCCCACACAAGCTCTTGTGGTTTGCCACAGTCAGAGGCCTCATGTCTCACATACGATACATACCCACAGTAATTCCACAAGGTGACAGGAGCAAGCGTAGAGCAGTTGTGAGATGCTTCTTGGCTCATCACCTAAGTGCATCCCTAGGACTTTTGAACACCTCAGCAGGGTGAGCACGGTTACTCAAAAGGGAATTATTGCCGCATATGAGATCTCCAGACTGTTGTTGAGCTGGGAGAGTCCCAGATCCATGGCAGCCTGTGTGTGACCACAGTGGGTTGTGCAGACTGCTGCTCAAAAGCAATGATCTACTGGATTTCTACTGCTAAAACCCTTCTGCGAGAGTTTTGCTAGGAAGCACAATCCAAAGGCTGTATTCTGCTCTCAGGGACACGTACACAGAGCCCCCATTAATATGTACTCATGCTGAATGCATCTGCCTATTGCCTGGCACCAGGACATCCCAAGGTAGCAGAGCACCACAGGAAGCTTCCTGCTCTTCAGAGGCTGGATTAGAAATGCTATAAAGCTAAAGAAAACATCACCTTCGTTAGAATGATCCACTGTGCTTCACAACAGACCTGACTCCATCACTTCGTGCCCCTGCCCTGCCTTCCCTGCCTCCCTGCTACAGGATAAAAACCAACCAAACAACAACACATGCATCTGCAAAGCCTCCAGGGGCAAAACTTTCCTCCGCAGCCTTCATCGCATCTCTCACTCTCATATTCAGAAGTGCAGAATTCATTGTATAATCCACACCCACTCAGCACAGACATCATTCTTTGACATCAGAGGAAAAGTTAATGTATGAAGAAATAAAAGAATATGTAATGGAGATTTCCCCAGAGCAGAAAGGAGTGGAGAAATCTGCCATCACGTATCATGCGTCTCACTAACAGATACATATTCATTCTGCTTAAATGTATTCTGGTAGTTCTTATGTATTCCTTGTAGTTCCTAACAATTATATCTGATCTCTTTGTTAGGGACAGAAAATGTAGACTTAATAAGATGTCAACAGACAAGGAGTATAAAGTAATTGCCCATTACGCTATAAATGTGTTATAATCATTTGCCAGAGGGAAAAGAAGTCTAATTGAATGAAAACTCTTGATGGTTTCATTATGCTTCTATTAAGAGGCAGTCAGTCCTCCTGATCCAAATACAAGGCTCGATGCTTCTTGCATTTACATCCGCAGAAAAATTGAGGGAACTGCAGTTTGCCAATGGATTTGCAGCAATGCAGGGCTGGAGTAAGAGAGATAGGAGTCAGTCCTGAGCATTTCTGAGCCAGGATGAAATGAAAATATTTACCGTGCATGTGACTGAGGAAGAAAAATTCAATACAAATGAAAGCAAAGCTAAATAAAATGCCAGAGCTCTTTTCAGCAATGCCAGGAATCAAGCAAGGTCTGTCTGTGGGGAGAATGCAAAGAGCTAAATTTCTGCCTTTCAAATTGCACTGCTAAAAATCCAGGGTAATTATTTGCTTATTAGTTATTTAATAAAACTTCCCTTTCTCCATTCTCCCTGCCACCCAGGCAGAACACAGCTGTTAAAATCCCTTTCTGTCTTTGCCAAGATCAGCCCAGCCTTTTTCAATCCCTCCCTAACTCCCCCTTTCTCTGCTGCATCTTGTTCAAGCTTCTTGTCCTTGCCTTTGTGCCCTGCATAATTCCAGCTCTTCCCCACTCCGCGTGCTACCCCCCGCACATCCTCCATGCCCTACGTACCAACTTCAGCATCCTGTGCATCTGCTTCTCTGTGAACCTCTTGGCATTTCCCCTGCTGCCACTATTCACAGCTTCCCTGAGGCGCTTCACGAAGTCATCCCCCTCACCTACTTCCAACACTTTTTGAAGAACCTTTTCTTCCATGACCTTAAATAAACACAACACCTGGTGGCTTCATCTGCTTAGCACATTACAACAGGGACTGTCGCTCCTCCTCTGCATTAGTCTCACTGAATATGTAGCTTCAGTGCCGGTGTGCCTGCCCGTGCTTCCCCAGCCCATCCATCTCGGTGGCTGCTGTAAAGTTGCTCGTGAGCATCCTCTGGCAGGAACTGTGAATCTCCGTGGGGTCCCACCTGTGCTGGAGGTCAGACAGATGGACACTCCAAAGATGTGTAGTGTCTGGGAAAAATAAATAAATAAATAAATAAAATTTGGTTTTATTCATAAATGTCTTTTTTTTTTTTTTTTTTTTTTTTTTTCCAGTGTGAGTAAGCACCCCTATGTAATGCCTTTTAGCCTCTGACAAAAGGCTGACTTTCCTTAATTGCTCTCCACCTTTTTCTTAAACACCATGCACAGCTCCCTGGGGATCTGCAAACCACAGCTGGGAAACCTCCACTCGCCCCTTTGCTCCCCTTGATCAGACAAGTGAGTGCAGCTTCCCGAGCAGAGGTATTCTGCTCTAGGTGAGGGCTCCTTGAAGCAGTGAGGATGCTCTCTGGAGGTAGCAAGGAGCAGTGATCCGTTCTGAACAGGAGTTTAAAGTGGTTAGAAAGCCAGACTGCTTCTGCTGCTTTGCATGTATGCAAGATCCTATGTACATGTAAGTTAGGAGACAATTTTTAAATCAGACCAGGCATTACACATGTTGTGCAAACCAAGATGTTGTAACCAGGACCATCACCCAAAACAGGGGGAAACAGGATGACTGTCCAGCAGTTCCTCCTTCTATCCCTAAGCCTTTAGGCTTCCCTGTCCTACCTGTCTACCTGCCTGCCCAGGCAGTCTGTTGCATACTGCTGGAGAGGGGGAGGTAGCTGGGGACACAACCGGGGAGAGAAATTTGGGGCACAAAGGGCACAGATCCATCACAACAGAGGCTTCACTGCTTCATGATGCAGTACTTCGTTACTCTGCATTGCTGTATTATCTTGCCTTCACTTAATTGGCTTGTGCACTTAGGTGAACAAGCCATTGCAGAATTCTTGAATGATGAACATTTCAGTTAATTTCCCGTCTCTTTTTGGCTGGGACAAAGAAACCTATTTCTTTCCGCCTCTTCAGAGAGGCTTGCTGCTGTATGCTGTTAATAGGGTCTGTCCTCTGTCCCCCAACTCCTCTCTGTTTGCAAAGCCACTTGCTTGTGTAATGTAAGGTATCTTGCACCCATTGTAGAGATTTACTTTCATGGACACCAACATCCTGGGCTCATAAGAAGATGGTATTAGCCAATTCCAAAATATTGGCTGGGAAACAGCCGTCTCAGCTCAGGTTGTTGCTGAGAGTCGCACTTCAGCATGCAGTCCTCTGCTTCAGACTGAAAAGTTTTTGTCATGTTGTTTCAGGCTCTGCAGAGAAAATTGCTGGTGGAGCTGTATCTGCAAGTGGAAATGTCTCCCTCCAGACAGAGTCTGGTCCAAAGCTACCTAGAGTTAATGGATTTCTTTCCCTAAGGCATCCAAAGTGGATTACATGTAACGGCGATGAACTGGTTTATAAACAGAGGAATAGTCTCTATTTACAGGCTGCCTTTCCCTGAGAGGATGAGTGGTATTGGTAATAAACATACAGCTTCTTGTACGTAGCAGTGGGATTACTTGTATCTCTGCTTTTTTTATATATAGATATAGATACTCTCTGTTCAGAAAAACCCAATGGAAGAAATGTAGCTAAAATGCTGTCTGCAGCCTGATGGACTGATAGACAATCCATCAAGTATTTGGGGTGAAAATGGGGTGGATTGAGATGATAAACAAAAACTGGATTTTATGTAAAAGATAAACAACGATCACTAAACCCATGTTGTTTAAGATTAAACACCACTGTTATTTTTCACAACACAAAACCAAACCAGTGCCAAAATACCCAAACTGTTTTATCATGTTAGCCTATAACTAAAACTCAGCACTTTTAACAATTTCTTTCAGTGTAATGCAGCTATGTTCAAAGCAAGGAATATAAAGGTATAAATGAGGAGTAATTCTGCTGAAATCTTTAGCCAAAATTTCCAGACTGGAAATAGAAAAGCAGGACTTTTTGTTGGATAAATCTTATTTTTAGTGAGAATTGAACCCTCATCTTTCCTGCTCTTGCAAAAACCCTCCAAGTGCATAGTTATGCTCTGAACTCAAAAGCATCCTGTATTTTAGTCGTGTTTTGCTGGTTGCTTTTCAATTGCAGCTGTTCTGGGAGAAAAAAAAATCTGACTGTATTTCAGAGTGATTATCAAAAATGTAGATTTAGGAGAATAATTTTAGGCACCCAAGCTTGAAGTTTTGAACAACGGGATTGCATTAGTGTAAATAACAGCAAAGCCACAAACCTGGGAAAAATAATAAAGCAGAAGGATCTCAAAGAAGAAAATCCAACTCCTGCAAGAGCTGCCAAGGATTACCATAAGGCAATAATTAATGACTGTTGCTGCTGGGTCTCTCGCTGATGCAGGGGGAATATTGATATAATCCTATTAGTGTGTTGCTCTCATTAATGTACTTATGTCAATTAGCTGAGCATTTTAGCAGAAAGGTGAATTTATATATATATATATTTAATGTAACATAGATTTCCAGTGCAAAAATCAATTTTGAACAACCACCAAAGATCAAGGTCCATTAACGAATCTCATCTGACACTAATGTTGTCTAATTACATTAAAATGTCAAAACTAATTTAATGGCATCAGAGCTCCCTGCTACATAAATAAACACAAGTATGGTTACTTTTCTGAAGAATTTCATTTCCAAGCAGAAAAAGGTGACTGGAAATTCAACTTTTGCTCATTTTCCACATTTCTGTCATTATCACTTGTTTGGAAAGCTCACCAGGACATTCACCAACATCTCACCAGCAAAACAACAGAGCTTTGTGGGAGCATTTAAAAGAATGTGAATCTGGTTGTAATTGGGCAGAAAAGAAGAGGGAACAGAGACTGCAGTGAAGATGCAACAAGGGTTTTCATCACTCCAACACACTCGAGCCTTGAAAATGAGTTGAAATAGACCTTGAACCAACAACTGTTCAAATGACTGATAACTGGTTCAAAGAGAGGAGATTTTAACCTAATTCCCATTGTGTATTTTTTCTTCAACAAAATAAAACAGAAGATTCTTTCACAGTTGCCAGGGCTGGAGCCTCTGTAAGAGATTATGAGACATGCAGCCAGTTACTAAGTTCAGATACAAAAGCATTTCTGATTGGTTTCCCGCAAGACGAAATTCTGTTATAAAACCTGCTATTCATTTTCCATTGAAAGAGCAATTTGGGAAACTGTCTTCCTTTGTGCTCTAACTAGGCAGCAGATGGTTCCAGATAAGTTTTACTTGGTCATATTGATTTCACTGAAGGGATTTAATTTTGTTTCTCAGCTGAATCACAGAATCACAGAATGGGTGAAGCTGGAAGGGTGGTCTGAAGGTCATTTGGTCCAACCCCCCTGCTCAAGCAGGGACACCTAGATCAGGTTGCCCAAGACCATGTCCAGACAGCTTCCAAATATCTCCAAGGAGGGAGAGCAGATTAAAATATGGGAGATGCATCTCAGTCTCCTGAAATGGCAGAAACCTCCTGCAAAGCAGCTTCAGTGTCGGTCCTGCTGTTGGTGACTTGGTCACCAAGAGGATCTCCTTCCCTTGTGATAGCTCAAAGACATCTGCTTCCTCCTGCAGCATTTGTGTAGGGAATATCACTGGCAGACCCAGTGTAACACAGACAACAAACAGACAAAGGACAAATGAGTGGCTGTGTGGAAAAGACATTGTGCAATGTGATTATTTTTAAAGGCTGTCCCCAGTGTGGGCTTAATAAATAATTAAATCCCATTATTTACAAGCTCAGGTCCATTTTCACACAAATGCACTTCAAACTGCAGTGATAAAAAAAAAAAAAAAAAAAAAAAAAAAAAAAGGATGCTTTTTTGTTGATTTTTCTTCAGTGCAGCCCTGAAGCAATAAACCAAATTGACTGCTAAATTTAGACATGAATACAGTCTGGCCAAGTCATCTTAGAGTCTATAAATTTATTAATAAGGGAGATCAAGATGAGTCAGGAAAGAATCCCTGAGATACAGAGCTGCTTCCCCTTTTAGTGGGTCAAGGATACTTTGGGATTTGAAACACGTTTTGTAATCTCCAATTGACATGTCTAGGTCTAGGTTTCTTCTGTTAGCTGTGGAAGAAACCTCCACAGAGGGGAAGCAGCTGGATGGGCACCCCTGACCAGGATGTTCCTGTGCCGAGGGGCTGCTTGTTCCAACCCAGCAATTCCACACTGCTTCCTCTGGCTTTCCCTGGCCCTTTGGCTCACTCCCCTTTTTCCCAGTTGTTAATCCTGACTTAACTCCTTCCCAAACAATTGCCCTCATGTCTCATTATCATGCTGGTCTTTCTGACCAGCTCCTCTGAGCTGTTCCTCACTCATGTCGTGTTTGGTGTCTCTATTTAGAAGAGAAAGTCTGGCATAGGAACACCCAACATGTGGATATAGCAAGGTCTCAGGATCTGTCATAGTGAAAATAAGCAGAATAAGAGCTCTTTTCTAAGCAGCATTTCATACGTGTCACCTATCAAAGGAGTCTTTTTGAAGCCCTAGCTGGTGCCTGCATGTTTTCTGCAAAGCAGGTGTGATGGTTGATGCTCGTACTCCTCACACAGTCCTTAACCTTTAATCTTAGACATTTCACAGAGGTGTCCAGTTATTTCACAACTTCTTCCAGATAAGAAAATAAATCCATAGCAAGAATAAATGATACGTCCCCAGTGCTGCCAAGTAGCTGACCCATTGCGTGGCAAGGTAGGAATTGAAAGAGGAGGGATATGAATAGGGAATTTGTGCCCTTCACTGGAGAAAGTCTTATCTTCCCAGAAGAGGAGAGTAGGCAAGATGTCACCTCATAGTAGTTAATGACATAATCTGTCTTACTGCCCTTCTTCACATACCTATACTTCTCAGGCATGTCATGTCGTGCAAGAGCTTCTCTCCTGAAGAAGTCTGTAAGCTTCTCCAGGAATTAAACCTTAGACTTAGCCTTGAAAGACTTCTCTCATTTCTCTCGTGATCCTCCCGCCCCATACAATGCATTTCTTCTGCAAGGACAACACGGGTACAGACAGTAGGGTTGTAGATTTTATGTTTAATACTTGGGGAAATGGTCTCATTTGGTGTAGATCTTGTGTCCAGAGAGTGGTCAGTGTTGGATGAGGGACCAAGACACTTACTCAGTTACCTCTGTCTACCATCTTTTCCTCCTGTCCATGTTGTGTCTGCCTCTCCCAACATCTCCTTTCACCTCCCTTCCTTTTCTCCTGTTCTTACCTGGGGATCACTGTCTGCAGTGGGCTCGCTCGGCTTTGGAGTGGCAGATTGTGCCAACAGCACAGCTGCTGCATGAAATAGGTTAGGAAAAAGCCAAGAGGGAGCTTCCAAGACAAGGATGTGGGGGAGGAAAGGTGTCAGATGAGAATGGAGGCTCTGTTGCCAGAGAGCCTGCTTTCCTGTGGTAATGTACCTCTGCAGGACTTGGCAAAGGTAAACACGAATGGTCTGTGTGATGCAGCTGCTGCTTTCTCTGGGGTTAGAGTTTGCAGTCAAGAAAATTACAGCCTTTTATTTACTTAGTGGGAAGTTTCCACTTTTGACTGCTTTGCCGTAACACTTGTGTGCCCATCACCCTTGTGAGTCAGGGACAGCAAGACAAGAATCTGCTCCTGTGCTTAGAACATGAGCTTGAAGCTGGGGCACTGCTGTGGGCTTGACCCTGTCACTGACAGCATATAAATCAGCCATCAAGTTTGCAGTGTCAGTCAGTGACTCTGAAGATTACAACTCAGACTAACTAATGTTTGAATTCTTTACCAATCCCCCAAGTAGCAGAGTCAGTCCAACTCACCTCTTCCAAGTGGCTTCAAAGAGACTACCCAAGTCAAGAGAGCAGAACGCGATCCGTGGCAGCACACAAAAGGATTGGTGTTTGCTCTACTTGGCCAAAATTCATTTCAAAATGTGTCAGCATGAATGTAGGTGAAGTACCACTGTGAAGAAATGAGGACATGATGAAGATCAGTGTGACAAAACCATGTCTCCAGGACACACTGTACATGACAGCCTAAGCTTTAGACCAGGCATCCTGCCCCAGCCTGCCCCAGATATCTACGCCTGCCCCAGCCAACTCGAGACTTGTACAAAAGAGCAACTTCTGTTCTCAGAGGAGTCAGGAGAGCGTAAAGCAAAACTGCTTCATTCAGCACCAACACTGGCTTCTGTCTGCACAAGAAATGGATGGAATTGCTGCAGTTCAGTTCCAAACTACCACATGATGAGGCTGTTTTTGGGATCCCAAGAAGAGTCCAAATAGATTGGCACCTTGTTTGGGTTGGAAAGACTCGTGTTCAACGAATTTGATCAGGCTGATAATTTATAGGTAATCTGTGCTTCTTAATTATCCACTGTGGGGTTTTCCAAATTCTGCATGGCAATGCCAACACATCCCCCATGCCCGTGCCTATTCAGTGCTTGCCCTCTCCTGGCCCAGTGCATTACTGCGTGTGCTTTTCCTCCAAACATTTAAGAGTTTGCAAATTTTCCTCTCCTCCTCTGTTTCAAAGCTGGCTTTCCCCACCTAGGATTTTGCCCTTTGCTAGTAGGAAGGAAAAAAAAAACACACACACAACACAATTATAGGTGAAAGTTCCTCTGCCAACATCCCCAGGATATAAACTTGAAGTCTGAAACCATGGATATTAATAAAATTGCTCTTGTTATGCTGCCTGCTTCTGGTGATCAAATCTGCCCTCAGTGGTCTTGTTTTACAGAAACAGAATGAGGGTGATACAATTCACAGCTCCTGGTGTCATTAAAGCCCTTGTGCTGATGGGGAAGGAAGTCCTGCTTAGAAACACCTACTTAACAATTTGGGTGATTTTTTTCTCCTTTAAATTCCCCAAATTTGGCATTACTGGGCAAAGAAGAGATAGTGCCCTAGAAGCAACCACTGTCACCTATTTTCCCCAGCAACAATTCTCACATCTACTTGGCTATTATTCCTAAATTGCCATCTAATTTTCAGTATAAAGAGTGTCTAAGTTATTTACTTTTCCATGATTGCAGCTTTATTACAAACCTGCAGGAAAAATAAGAGCTTTCATTCTTGTTTTAACTCCTTCAAACTTCTGAATTCATCTTCCCCACAACACACACATGACACAGAAAAAGTGTCATTTAAAGAGCATCCGGAATAAAGGTTGACATATTTTCTTCTCATGTTCTAATAAAAAACAAGCATATAACCATAGTCTTGTAATTAGCATGTTCACTAAATACCATGTATTTTGCATCAGGTCTTGGAATGAAACCTGAAAGTAAAATAAGCACATTTCCAGAATGACTGTTGGACACAAATGAGAGATGCAATTCTTCAGCACAGACCCATCCTCAGAACAACATGGAACTTCACAAATGTGACTGACGGGTGGTCTGCACACGAAAAATAACAGCAAAAATAAGTGGGGTGAACAGTGTCATTTAATTGACTTCTGCCACTACAAATCTAGGCCAGATGCAGCCCTGGATTTCCAGTCATTTAAGAAAGAGCCTCTTACAAAGAAAATCTATTTTGCGAGATACACAAGTGAAAGAGCTTGGAAGGTCACCAAACCTAAACAGTTAAAAGCAATCGCGTTTCAATTAAGTTGAACTGAAACAAACAGGCTTTAGAGAGAACGGTAAACACAGAAATGTTTCACTGAGCATTGAGATTAACAAAGACCATATCTTCTGAAATGTCTTTAAGAGCCGTCTCATTGCTGCGCAGACATGAGACATTGCACTGCATAAATCCCCAACTTCCCTGCGCCAAGCCAAGCACAAAAATTAAATAGTTTTTCCCTCCGTTCGAGATTAAATAATGGTGATACGGCCATCCGAAGCGCAGTAAAAGGGAAACAAATGGATACGCGGTATTAAGAGAGTTAATTATAGATGCAGATTAAAAGGCAAGACTGAGTAGTGGAAGAAAAGGAAAGAGTAACCTCCGGCGCAGAGATACTGACATGCAGCAGTTGTCAGTCACCTAGCAACAAGTTTCCTATCCCTGCTGTGCTCTTTAATTCAGCAAATCTGCTCAGGATGTTGGGCTGTTCTCCTGACAAAACGCATTATGTAGTAGACTAAAGGATACAAAAATCCACTGTACACAACACTCTGCTCCCTATTGACCACTGATCCTTTCTCTCAACCCACAAAAGAGGCTTGCATAATGCTCTGAAAAGAGAAAAGTCTCAACAGAGAAAACATTTGCTTGTAATTGAGATTGACTACATAATGAAAATGATGTTCTTTTTTAAATTCAGCTTGTTGAGGCCATGCTTTTTGTCTCCTGGCTCTCAAAACCCATCCCTGCTGGGAAAAGGGGCAAACATTGTACAAACTCAAACCTGTGGGTTTTTTCCCTTCTTTTCACTGGAAGCACACACACGCACGCATGCACGCACATGCATTTTGTAACTAAATGGCCAAGACCGCCTCCTAAAGACTTAAACAAGTTTGAAAAGAGAGAAGACAAATAGGAAAATTGTTGTGCGATTCTGCATCGGAGGAAAGCTGCCTTACTTCTGAAGGAATACTGGGGTGGGGAAGGCTGAATATGTTTTGTAATTGTTTTGACTAGCAGGTACTGCAGTCTGAGAAGAAAAGTTGTTTTATTCATGAGTCTGTGCAGTAAATTATAAGCAAAACCAGGAACGATCTGTGTGCCCACATAAAGTCTGGGCTGTGCTTTGAGATAATGATTACCTAAATACAAAGAATAAGCAGGGTGTTCAGCTTAAAAGACCCAAGTCTTGACCCAGCGAACTCTCTTCCAGTCTGTGGCAGAAGTCTGGGGGAGTGCTTCTCAAGAGGAAAGGCAGAGCAGTGTCACTGCTGCCACCACCAGGATAGCTGGTGGTAGCTGGGTGTCTTGTCCTATGTCTTAAACCTTGGTTGGTCTTCTTCAGAAGACAGTAGCAAGAGGGAGGAAGGAAATAAGGGAGAAATTACAGCCCTATCCAACTCACATGGGTGCTCCCAGCAAATTCAGCAGAAGAAAACAAGCCCTCTGAAGGCTCTGGGGTTTGACCCTAATTGGCACACTGAGCTCTTCGGGATGGAAATGGTTCATTTGTCCTCTGTATAGCACCTAAGGAAGCAGAGGCCTGGCATCTGAAAAGCTCCAGAGATGCAGGTAATGGCACTAGCACATGACAAACCTTTCTGTTGATGTGGTCCAGCTGACTCAACAAGTGTGAAACTCCAGCTAAATGAGTGGTAGCCTGAGAAATGATCTGGAGTCCCTTACAGAGTAAGACTAGTCAGTATGTCAGTGTGGAGCATGAGGTTCATGTCCCAAACCATGACAGCAGAGGAGGGAGAACTGGTCCCAGAGAGCTCCAGGGCACAGCACAGGTAGGAAATATCAGGAAAACCTGATTTCCTCAGGATCCCTTCCCTTAGAGAAGGGAAAAAAGGCAAGGGCCATGGTTTAACTACTGTGTGTTTCCAGAGGTAATAAAGTACTTTCCCTGCTTGTACCTGTAATGTCCAGATGCTCATCCCTGCCCAAATGCTCCTGTTCCTTTCTGGGGCTGAGCTGAAGTAAGCTGGGGACAAATTGAAAATAGATATATCTTATTTAATAACTTACACCCAGATCCTTTTTTTTTTTTTTTTTTTTTTTTTTTGTACTTGGTGTGGCTGAGCCATGGCCAATTGGTGTGGGCTTTCCTCAGGGTTCATCTCACAGAATAAGGATAAAAGGTTAAATACTTCAATAATAAGAGATAGGTATCGATGACTTTATTCTCTGGGTTACTGAAACATGTTTAACAATTTCTCTTCTATATCAGTGCTTTTGCTGATCTAACATTTATTCTTGTTTTGTGTTGTTTTATATATCAAATAACAAGTTGATTCTTTGTTTCCTTTATTTTAATAACCATGGCTCTGAAGATATGGAGGGTTAATAACAATGTGAGTATAACGCACCTGTTAAAAAATAATGGATTGGGAATGGCTGCCATGAATATATTACGTGCCCACAACCAAGAAAAAGTAGAGTTGTATATTTAAAACCTTCCCTCTAAAAAATGATTGCGTCTCTGAAACCAATCAATTAATTTTGAAAATTTTTATTGCCTTTTTAAAGCAAAACCAAAATTTATTTTCAAGATAATTTAGACCAATGAATAAAAACTTAAGGAATAACTTCATGAAGCTGGGAACAATCAGAAGATAATGTGTAACAGCAGGAAAGTGGGTTATATGAAAACCCCAAAGAGTTGTTAAAAGCATGAAATAATAGAAGGTTTAGAGAAGTAAAATGGAATTTAAAAAAAAAAAAAAAAAAAAGCAGAAGGCATGAATAACTGAAGTACTGGTGAAATCCATCTTGCTATCTCCAAAACCAGTGTAGTGTTGTTTACAGTAGAACTTAAGACCCCCTGTCACTCAGAGAGTGCTGACAGATTTCATATAGGAGTTACAAAGAAAAAGGAGTTGGATCAATCATAGAATATGCAGGAGTCCAGACTGCTCAAAAAATGGAGGAAAAAAAAAAAAAAAGCAAATATCGCAAATATTTAGGCTAAGAAGTAACTCCTAGTAGTACAGAATGAAGAGAACGCATAGAAGTATTTACACCTATTTCTGGAGCTTTGCAAATATACTCAACAGAGATATTTGTTTTAAATCTACCTACAAGAACAACCTGTGTAAATCCTGGCTGAGCTTAAATCTGTGCAGCTCCTTCCCTGCCGAGCCAGTGCACACCAGCTGCAAAAGGGACCTGGTATTCTAAAAGCAGAATTTCTGCTATGAAGGATATTAATTTTCAAGTATAATTTTTGGAAAAGTTTTATCTTGGAAAAGATAAAATTAAAGTGGACACCGGGGTCAGTGCAGAATAGTTGGATCACATCCCACCAAAAATAGGAATCGCAAGGGATTCTCCTGTTGATATTTTAAACTTTTGTTCATGAAAGTTTTAATCAATTAAAATGCATTATCTACCCTCTTAACTTTCTCAGAGAGGATTATCTGACATTTACTATTCACCAGTTTTGCTGAAAAGGTTAATAGTTCACAGGCTGAAGTTAGAAGTAAACAGAATTGATCATTCCTAATGCTTTGGCTGAAATGGAAGGGCTTTGTGTTGACAGGCTAGGAGATGTAATGAGCCTCTAGTACATTCTTAAGGCTTGTTTCATTTGCTCTGTGAATGGGGAAAGTAAAATTATAGTCTATAGGTGTTTTCCACGGTTCTTTCATAAGCAGGCCTCCTGACACCAATTAAAGAGATTATGTCATCAACTGAAAAGAAAGCTATAACCTTGTATGTTAATGCCGTGATTACTTAAGACAGGGTCACTGGACCCAATAGAACAGTGAATGACCTTGGTGAAATTAACTTCAGAGCTCAATTCCTAATTAACTGTTTTGAATGAAAGAATGTGTGATTTCAGGCTATTGGTCAAAATATTCACTTTTTTCTGTACAAGGACTTTGCCACCAGAAGTTAGTCTCCAATAGGATGAAAAACGGGAATAAGATTAGGAAATGGCAAACAGCATGCCCAGAGCTTTATGAAAGCAGATATTGTGCCCTGGATATTTTGTCTGAAAAACCTTATTCTCTTGAGACTTCTTTACCCACAGTTTAAAAAATACTGTCCTCAGGAGGAAATCACACATTTGAAAACACATCCAGGACAGATGATATTGAAAAAAAAAATTGGTCTAGAGTACTAATAAGAAACTATTTAGAAAATGTAAATGTATATTTATAAACATTATAAACTTATCATCTCATTTTAATAGAATTGAAGCATATACAATCATCTTGTCAGGGAATTATATTTTCTAACATCGAATGTAAAAAGGAGACAGGGAAACATTTTTAATGTGTTGCTCTTCTTTGTCCTTGGGGTAAGAGTACTGGATGCTCCAAAACCAGGGTAGATTGCCAAAGTCCCCCTTGACTTTGTCTACCCAGTGTCACAGGCTGCTCTCTATCAGAGATGTGTGCAATCAGCCCTCGTGCTGTAGTATTGTTAAGGGCTGTGTTTCACTTAAATCTGTTGCTCAGCAGTACACCTATATTAGACCTCTGATCAGCTACGTTAAGCCTCGCTTACACATGGTTCACTTTACCTGGAAGAAATACACATCTGAAAACATTTTCAACACTCACAACCATCTGATCTGGCTGTAAGAAAACCAATTTAACCTGTTAGTCTTTTACTAATTTCCTATTTTGCTCTTTTTATATATGGTCCAAGTCATATTCAAACTAAGAGTGCAAGTCTTGAGGATGTTGCTAATCCAATATTCCAGCAAGGAGCAAATTCATCTTCAAAATTATTATAAAGCTAATGGCAACTTGCTTCATGCAAAGAAAACCTTCAGATCTGAGCTGCTTGTATGAATACACCCTACTTCCATGGGCCTGAATTCACAGGATGACATGTTTTATTTAGAGATTATTGAGGATTTTAGTGAAACCATTAAATAAAGAAACTGTAAAGGAAAGTGATTAGAGTTTATAATTTAAGATCTCTTTAGCATACCTTTCATTTTTTTTATCTGCCAGATTTCAGGTGATGTGGAGAGAGAACTTGTGCTGACTTAACACCTCTTTCTTGATGACATTTTCTGGCTGGAGCTATTAGTGCCTTTCCTCATCTCACACCATTGTCTCCAGTCAGCATGCTCTCACCCAGATGGGAGGACAGCCCTGCTCAGACACACTGGGCTGTCCCTGTAGACCATGCAGGGTAGTAGACAACCAAAGTATGTGCTTTTGTAGCTGTCATGCTTCTCTTCTTTCATGTGCATGGATGAGTGTGCACATGAGGACACCGGCTATGAGAGATGGGCTGCCAGTGTCTCCCTATTACTTGTTATACATCAGTGCCCAGAGGCTGTCACTGTGCCCTGGATGTGCTTGGTGCTCCACAGACACACTGACAAAAAGGGAAGAGCTCAGCACCACGTGGGGGTTCCTCAAGTGTTATTATTTCATTTTACAAAGGGGGAAGCAGTGCAGGAGTCTAGATCTGATGCCTAAATGAACCTGTGAGGATTGGGGTTTGGCATCTTCACAGCTCAGTGCACTGGGCTGAATGTGCACGCGTGTGCAGGGAGGTATGGTCCCCTTATTAACAATGGGTTAATGGAGATGTCTGTACCAGCTCTGAGAATGGAAGTGGTTTCCTTCCCTGAATGCTCTGGATGTGCTCCTGCTACTGAACGATGCAATAAAGCTGGTTCCTCAATCTGGCTGCTGTAATGGGATGAGGTAAGTGAACATCGAAGTAGCTCAAGGAGGGGAGGCAGGAACCTCTCCAATCTGCCCACATCCAATTCTACTGGTAGAAGTGATTAGAAACAACGTGCCAGAGAAAGCCCAGAGTACCTGGTGCTCGGAGACAGTGGAGGTATCTATGTGCCATGCACAAAATTCCCACAGGGAGTCTGTACCAATGCCAAGGAGTGAGCCAGCTTCCTGAGACCATCTCCATTCACAAACCACATCTGTGCCAACCATACAGCACTGCTGGTTGGCCACCAGGCCAGCTGCTCCTCTCCTCACGTAGAAAGAAAATCTGCCTGGGCTTGGACACAGGCATTCACTGTTCATGGGAACACTCTGAAACATCAGAGTGGGCAAAAGTGTTTTCCCACGGTCACCATGTTATAAAAGAGTGTGATTAAAAGGGGATCTACATCCAGCTCTAGGGGACAGCTAGGGAGACTGAAGGAGATGCACCAGCAATTAAACTGGTGCAAGCTGGGTAACATCGCTGATTCCTGCCTGAAGTTATGGTGTGTGGATGGGGAGACATTAATTAAACATTAAGATTTGTGAAACTTATGACCATGTAATATGGGCAAAACAAAGCACACAGTTCAGTTTGAATCCAACCAAATATGAGCAGCTGCTTTCTCTAATAAAAAAGAACACAGAAAATTAAATCTCATATAGCTTTCTGGCTTTATTTTTATTGTGGGTCAAAAATATGCCCCTTAGACTGGGCAGGAATGTAATCAAACAAGCCATGGGTTAGACATCACCAACCTCACAGTGAGTTCAGCCCC
Organism: Aythya marila; assembly: GCF_965140915.1. Lineage (NCBI taxonomy): Eukaryota > Metazoa > Chordata > Aves > Anseriformes > Anatidae > Aythya > Aythya marila. The sequence continues at coordinate 5,889,698 of NC_139046.1, read as the reverse complement.
ACAGAGCACACTTCAGATAACCAACCACCTTTCACACTCTGTCCCCTGGATAATAAATGGCAAAGGAGCAATTGGTAAATTTGCTGAAAGGTGCAATTAAAAGCGATAGGGACATTCTGCCTGCTGAAAGCAACGTATTCTTTACTCCTTGTTTGTGGAGGGTGGAAAAGAAAAGGAAAGGAAAAGATTTCTCCCATCACTGTGGACCACCCATGAAACTTTTTGTCTCCTAATTCTAGCACCATAAAGAAAAGAGATACTTGTTGCTTAAAGCAATGCCTGGAGTTCTCATGTGTGTTGCTCCCCATACAGTAAGGCTTTTGGAAGCTAATTGCATTAACATGTTGTCAGAGTAAAAGCAGGTGTTGCAACACCTGCATTTTCTAAAGCTGAATTTCATTAAGAATCTTTGCATTTTAGGAGGGTCAGGGCATGTGGTTTATACAAAGGTGATATTTAAGGGGCTGGGGCTGCACAGAACCACTAAATTGGAAAGGTTAATAACTTGTGTCATAAAACCCTGCAAATTATTGGCTACTAGAGCTAAGGCCTGGATAAATTGGGAGGAGCTGCTGGCTCCCTCAAGGGTAGAGAGGCCTTACAGACAGATCTTGGAAAATCAGAGGGCTGGGCAATCACCAACAATATGAAATTTAACAAAAGGAAGTGCCAGGTTCTGCACCTGGAAAGAGTCATCCCTGGATATTTGTACAGACTGGGGGATGAGAGCAGCCCCACAGAAAGGGATCTGGGGGTTCTTGTTGATGGCAAGTTGGATATGAGCCAGCAGCGTGCCCTGGCAGCCAAACGGGACAGCTGTACCATGGCTAGCATGGCTTTGATGGCTGGTTTGAGGAGCAGCTGAGATCCCTTGGTTTGTTCAGCCTCGAGCAGAGCAGGCTGAGGGGAGGCCTCATGGCGGCCTGCAGCTCCCTCACGAGGGGAGCGGAGGGGCAGGCGCTGAGGTCTGCTCTCTGGGGACAGCGACAGGACCCGAGGGGACGGCATGGAGCTGGGACAGGGGAGGGTCAGGCTGGGGGTTAGGGAAAGGGTCTGCACCCAGAGGGTGGTTGGACACTGGGACAGGCTCCCCAGGGCAGTGGGCACAGCACTGAGCTTGATGGAGTTCAAGAAGCATTTGAACAATGCTCTTAGACAAGTGGGCTGATTTTTGGGTGGTCGTGTGTAGAGCCAGGAGTTGGACTTGATGATCCTTGTGGGTCCCTTCCAACTCAGGATATTCTATGATTCTGTGATTCTATGATTGCACTGAGTTGTCTGAACAAATTCAGCTCAGGCATGCTTTTCAGAAGTGGCAGAAAAGTCAGTTTTTGCAGTTTTTTGGCCCATGCTTTAGCCTTTGCTGAGACCCAATTACAGTGCTCAGGACTTTACAGGATGCAGCTCCTTAGATCTGGCCTTTGAGCATGTAGGGCTGAAGTCATCAGGCTCTCTGGCACCATCTTCCTTCAGAAGCCAGGTCACTGTAAACAAGGCAGGGTTTAGTAAATAAATATTGTGGTTACAAAGAACATGACAGTAGCAACACTACATCTAGAAATTCTCCTGGTGGTGAGGATTTTCTAGGAATAGCAGTTTATGGGTTAGAAAGCCCAAAGTAGAAGACCTGTTTACTCACATGAGTAAGGGTACCAGTGCTAGGAGGGGTGGCAAGATTAAGCTCTGAAGGAATGAAGTGCTAATGGGTCTGACACTGAGGAGGCTCTGTAGAAACTTGCACAGTTGAGGATATGGCCTGTGACATAACACATTCAGCCATGCAAGCTTCATGCGCACATGTCCATGTCATAAATACCAGCAACTTGTTAAGTGCATATAATCCCTCCCATTAGAGACACAAGAGCTACTTTCTTGTAAAAAGCACGTTAAAGTCTGGAGAAAATACACTGCCTTGAGCCAGCACTCCCTTGTACACTGAATCATATGAGAGGTGAATACATCTTGGTTGAGATGCCCTTACTGCAGCAACAGCCCCCTCTACCACTTGTCCATGTTTGATATTGTACCAAAGCAGCAGGAAGAAGTTTGAAAAGCTCTGTTAAAAGCAGAGAGATGATTTCTGCAGGGGAGACAGTGAAGGGCAGCAAAATATCCATCTTCCAGGTAAAAATCCTGGTGCTGAGGGTGTGGACAACAGAGACCTAGGATAACTTAGAGAGACCACTGGAGTCCAAGTGAAAGTGAGGCTTTCTTACACTGCTGATCTAAGCTGAGAAGATTCAGAAAGGATTTAAACTCAGTATTGCTATGAATGTACTGTGAGGTTCAGAGAGGTCCAGTTCTGAGTCCTTTGTGTACTATGGTCATATTTCACATAATGCTTCAAATTAAGAATTAATATTTACTTCTGTTAGGTATTATTAATCTCATTGTTATTACTGGCCTCGTTACTCACATGCAGTGCGATCATACTCTCATGGCCTGTGCATAATGTACTGCATGGTTTCATTCCAACTCACTACAGCTTTCAGCCCAAATTATCCTTTCCTGAAAAGTACCAGCTGCCAGCAACCATGGAGAGAAGTATTCTCCCCCCCGACCCTTATCCCTTCTAAGTGCAACGAGTTGCCTGTCTTGAATGCAGTACTTCAACAGGATGCCTCTTGCCCTGAACACACATGCTAGACACCCACCACAAGGGAAATAATTTCATTACTAATATCAGTTGAAATATTTAGTTCAAATGCACGGGAAAGCAGTGGCAGGCTCTAAACAGAGCAAGGCAGATTTGTCTTGTAAACATTTTGGAATAAAATCTTCCAAAGTGGAAATGAGAGATGGGCAGCAGAAATGACTGACATCCGCTTCCTTCCTTCAGTTGTGGGCTATTTTCAGATATGACTGACAATGTCTTTCCTACTTCCTTCCTCTGAAATCCACTTACTTTTGAGTAAATATGCTGTGCCTTCCTTCTTTATGACTATTAGCAAGTGCACAGATCCTGGATAGCAATTACTTTTTGTGCTTTGAAAATGGCAGTGTGGAAACCCACAACTATTTTTCACAAGAGCAGCCTTCCCAAAGTAGCTTGAGAAAAAGGAGCAGCTGCCCATAGCCCTGGAGAGCCTGCTGGGACTGAGAAGGCTCCAGTATCATCAGCTTTTCCCAAATGATGCTCCAGCAGCCATTTCCACATGAGCTAAAACAGTAAAATACTCCTATATAGCACTCTTCACACCAGCTGATCTCAAAGCACTTTACAAATACAGTACCACTATCTCTTTTTCCTAGGCAGAAACGATCAGTGCCTGAATCATTTGGAAGGCTATCATACAACCAAAAACAGAAGAAAAGGCAACTGAGTTCCCCAGGCACAGCTTCAGACCATAGGCCACACTGCTCTGTCTACCCAAGAAGAACTAGGGTAGGCAATAAAGCTACTTTCAGACTGTTTGCTGGTGGATAGTCAAGCCTGTATTATGACAACCTTGATATTCAGATTTAGGATGCCTCTGATTCAAGTCCTTCTTTGGCAGGTCTTCTCCTTCAACCTTGAGGAGCCCTCCCTACAAGGCATATGAAACACAGGAGGCTGCAGGTATGTGGCTGCAGGACTGGAATGGCTTGAGGAAAACAAGTCATTAAAACATTCCCTCAAACCAGGCGGGATGCTGTGTCTTCCTGAGCTGAGAGCTTGGTGCCAGGGAGCCTCAAAGCCACGTGCTGTCCTGTTCCTGTGCACAGGGACAAGTGCTAATGGCAGTGCACACTTGGTTTGGAACCGGTGTGCGAGGAGGAGATGGCTGAATGCAAGAGCTGGAGCAGTCAGGATGAACTTCTCTTGACCTCTCCCTAATGTCAGCGTTTGAGCACAAAACCTCAGGCTTTCATACACTACATGTTTTCATTCATTTTTACAGATACATTCATGCTGCGATTGTTCCGGGTTCTTCTGTTTCCATTTTCCCTGAGGATCAGCGAGTCAGGCACATACAAGACATCTTCTGCCAGCAGTTACACGCTGCTCTTTGTCACCATGCTGCAGCACTGTACCATGAGGAAACTGCTCCTCTCAGTTTTGCTGCGCTCTTTTCTTCAGCTGGGATTTTTCCTGACAAAAGGAACTGGAGCCCTCTTGTGTCGAGTTTTGAAGCTTGCAAAAAAATCTCTTCGGAAAAGCAGAGACACGCATAGATTAAGCCATCTCAGCTTCACCTGGGAGCTGCTGACAAGCTGCTATTAATAGGCATCAGTCTGCTCTGCATTGTCTTTGCATTAGTAGCAACATTACATAAAGTGATACTCCAAAATAGACTTCAGCTTCAAAAGCTACAGACTTAATTATAGAAAGATAAATTAAAAAATCTTATCATATACAAGCAGCCCACTTTAATCTCAGTGACCGAAAAATGTGGCTTTTTTAATCATTGGAGTTCAATTAATAGGGTACAGGATAAGCCAACTATGTAGGAGGCATATATCAGAGAGAGCAGTGATGATTATAGGATTTGCAATTTCACTTGAATTTCAAAGCCAAATAGAAGAAATCAATCTCTGTTCACACCTGCTACACAGAACTGTGCAAAAGGACTAATTTCCACTTATGGAAACTCAGAATGAGTTTTCCAAAGACTGAGAGCTTTCAGGATTTGGTTATGGCAGAACAGAGTACACACTTTGGAAAAGGTAGCATTTTAACTACTGAGAATTCCTAGGATTGTTTCAAACATGTAAATTTAGGTTTATTTTTCATTAATTTTATTTATATATTATGCTTTTCTGCCTCTTTCAGTGACATCAACTTGACTGTAAAGGCTGATATTGAAATCACCTTAAATGCAAGTACCAGCATTTTCTCCTCTTTGAGGAGAAAATAAAATATTTATTTCGTAACTATGATTATTTCACTTTTTCAAAGCTGGGGAAAAATTAGCATTGTATTTTCCTTAATTTGTTGTTGTTGTTTGTTTGTTTTGTGGGGAGATATTTTGATTTCTTGTAATCCTCTTCTGATTTGAATTTTCTGCTGTGGATTCATTTAAGACAGCCTACAAAAAGTGTTACCTGTGTTTTTAAGTCCTGTAAACTGGCTTTGAATAGTCTCTAGACAGGGATCCTAATTCTATATCTTGCCATTTAGGGACATTTTATTAGACGTTATTGGTGCTATTATTTACTGCAAATTGCAGTGGTATTCTGCAGACCTGTGAGAGAACAAGGACCTTGTCATACCTTGCTCACACTGGCTCAGAGAGACAGGGCCTGTGGAATAACATCATGCAGTACATGGCCTTGTAGAGATATGCTCTCTAAGAACGCCAGTCTTAAAAGGTCTTGTGAAGGAAACAGTTTAGAAAGAGGATTTTGAAGACGGGAAAAAAGAGGTGATGTTATTAGTGTGAGGCCCAGTCCTCTGAGATGAGCCCCCTCTGTCACCTGTGTAACACTTTGAAGACCGAGACCCAAGGTGAGGGGGCTTTCCAAGCAATGCAATCAATAGCAAAGAAGTAGATGCAAATATTGTGCATTTCACTGTTTTTATTGCACATTGGCTTCTCCACTTCTTCCAATGCAATTCAAGACCATGTATTTCCTGTGTGAAAGAAGTAACCTAAGCTGTGAACCAAGAGTCCCCACAATGACTAGAGTTTTCCAAGCTTGTAAGACAACATGGGGATATGGCTTTTTGTGAGCTGCTGAGACACCCTCTGAAAAGTCAGGCCTTGTAAAGATGTTGCCAGTTTTTCTGTTGCAAGAAGAAGTACGCATTAATAAAAGCACTCAAGAACATTAAGTCACTTAAAAAAACCAACCCGTCTACATTCGGTTTGCAATGTAGATAGATATATTCAGTATAGGTGAAAGTCATGTCTGATCTTTCTCTATTTTACTTCCTGGTTCTCACCATATGTCAACGATCATGATTATAATCTGACACAAAAGTGTATTCAGAAAGTGATGCATTTCCTTTACTTGTGGTTAAATACAACACCTACAGAAAAAAAATACTTTGTGCTTTGAGATTGCAGTAACAGCAACTGGATGAGATAACACATAGGTATTTCCGTTTTTACTGTCTGGATTGCGAAGCACATCAGAGATTGAAAACCACAGCGCAGTTGCTGACTTTCACCATGGCACAGCTGAAATGGAAATAATTGATGCCGATAGTACTTTTCACTGAGACAGGATTCCTAATACCTCATGCAAACAGCAGCTGCATGTCTGAGAGACACCGAGCTCTAACGAAGCAAAGAAGGAAGAGTGTGACAGAAGACATTATGGTAATGTACTGTAATGGGACTGGCTGATTTGAATAAAGTAGCATGTTAAACACTCCATTGTCTCTTTACTGTGTGCCATGGCCCTATTTACAACTCTAAATTTAAGATATTTGCACTTAATACAATTTGAGACAAGCCAACATGTTCAGATTACAGTATTTTTCCATTTATTTTGTTTTAAAATTTTTAAAAAGAATACATAGAAACTTTGTCCCTTGGTGGCAACCTGACAGCTATGAACAAGCTTTGTGGCAGCATTACCATCGTTCACCCCTCAGATTCATCTTTTGAAATGAAACATTCGTCCCAAGTCCAAGGTCAGGAGCAAGTCACCTGTCAGAAACACTACCACTCTTGGAAAACAGATAACATTTGTTTTTGTAGTCATTAGAGCAATAAACATGCTTTATTGCCTATCCATAATGAAAAACAAAACAAAACATTAATAAACTTAGCTACAAGTAGCTGTAGACCATCTGCAAGGACAAACCAATGGCTGAGACTGTCCTCTGCATGCATGTGGTAAAGGCAAGAGGAGTGCAAAGGTCTGGGGCTGCCATGGTGAGTGCTGGGGCAAGTGCAGGCCTGATGCCCTGTGGAGAAGCTGCCCCCATGGCATTTCTTCTCACCAAAGCTGCCCATGGAGGAGGCAGAGCTCCAGGGCAGTCAGGATTTTCCATGCCTGAGGCACAGCCTCAGCCCTGGGCCTCCCCAGGCACCTTCATGCTCTGTGAGGGGCTCAATGTGTCTTGTGCAGAGGTAAGTTTTTAATAAATACTTCACAAACTGCTGCCAAGAGACTCTCTACCCCCAAAATGGAGCTGGGATGGTGTGGCTGATTCTCCATCGGGGGACATGATTTAAAACGTGATCCTTCCCACCATGCCATGGACTGGCCAGCTTAGGACAGGTGACCTTCTAAAGTCAACAGCGTGACGCAGGCAAAGATAAAGAAATAATTTGATTAACAGAAAAACTTATCATTGAATACAATGATTTATTGGTCTGATACAGCAGGGCTGCTTGCAAATGGAGCACAGCTGGGGGTAATCTCCCAGGAAAGAGCTCCTAGGAACAGTATCACCACGAGGATAACGTGGTCAGTGGAAGAGACAAGATGGAAGGACCGCCATCAGCTGAGATGGCAGCCTGCATTTATAAACAGAGTCATGTTTTCTTTAAGCTATCTTTTTTATTTGTAAACTGTTTGTGGCTGCATCCGTGCCAGGATTAAGCCCTCCCTGAGTGGTACTACACAGTCAGTGCAAAGCATTTGCCAGAGTCACAGACCTGTTGCCTCTAACCTCTGTGTGGAGACTGCAGCAAGTCCCTTTCCTCACAGGGCTATACTTGCTTTTGAGTTGCAGAGGCACCGCTGTTTTATCATTCTTGATCATGTTCATATTCTGATTTGCTGGTGAAGCCTGAAAAAAAACACCCTCAAGTCTTGAAAAACTTGAATTGCAACTGAAATGGGGAGGTTTTCTACTTTAATTCCCCTTCCCTCCACCTCGTCCCCTTCCCCCCCGCATAAAGTCTTCAATAAATCAAACATTTCCTGCAGGGCCAAATATCACTTGCATTTTTAATTACATCTTCTTTTTAACTCAAAATGCAAACCTTTGTTCTCTTTAAAGATCATTGAAATCATTTTCCTTAAACTAAGGAAACTTAAAATGTAAAATTCTTACAGAATTATAAATGTTTAATTTTGTTGGTGCTCAGATGGCTGCTTATGAACAGCTTAATTAAATGTATATAGCTTGTAACTTTCTGAAATAGCTGAACAAGTGGTTACTTGTTTCTTTATTTATTTGATACTCATCTTGATTGAGAGATTTGCAGCTAAATCTTTCTCCCAGTTTTACCCAGCAACGTTGCTGAGCTCTGGGGCTCAGAGCTATGTGTCCTGTGTATTTGTTACTAAAGCATTTCTAGTTGACTTTGTTTTTCATGTAACCCTCAATTTAACACTTCAGGAGCTCAAGAGTGCCACTGTTGGTGGAGTGTTTCTGCCTACATATTTAACATCTTCTCCACAGGTCCAAAATTTCATAAAATCTTCCATCAGAGACGTGGAGTCCCCTTGTAGTGAATTTAGGCCTGTCTGTTGGAAAGGGTCTTTCCTTGTTCCTGTTCACCAGTCTCTCAGAAATAGCTCAGGGACCCACAGGTTGAAAGGAACGGGTCTGGATGAGTGCTTCCTACTGGCTGGTGAGGATTTTGGCATGTGATCACACAAAGCTGTTTTATTTGTTTGTGTGAAAGGTTGGTTGGTCCACAAGAATCTCGTGGCTGAGGGTTGTCTCTGGTGCCCCCAAATCAGGAACTCCTGGCTTAAGAAGATGACAGAAGATGGTGCTGAAACCTGTTGATCATGACAGACTATGAGGTGCTCTGTGCACAATTTTGATCCCTGCTTCCAGAGGCATATATAATCAGAAAAGACACCATCCATCACAGGTAAGCACGCCATGTGATATGGCATTGCAGCAGAGGGATAACACCACAGCACACCTGTGGTGTGGCAATGCCCAAGCAGCTCACAGCTTTTCTGCTGTGCAAGGAGCCCTCTTCAATGTACATCATGGAACAGGACAGCCAGCAGCATCTGACATGGGGCTGGGGGGCAGCCTTGAAGTTGGAAGGAGCTGTGACACTGCACTGCAATGTCATGAGCTGCTACTGCTTGTAGGGCTGTGGAGAATACATGAGAATTGACAGTGAGGTCACGGAGATAATACGAAGGAGCTAAAGTGGCTGGAAACCTGGAGAGAAAATGACAAGTTCTTTTGCACTTTTTGAAGCTGAACCTTATTTACTTCTGGGGACAGATGATCTGAAGAGCTGATGTAGACTAGCGGGTATGTTAGAAATTCCAGGAAACTAGGAGAGCATCCCCTTAGAAACATGTAGGTAATGAACAACAGAGGAAAAATGAGCAAGGATAATTTTGGATCTGAAAATCAAGGAAGTTCCTAATAGAATTATTCATTTTATTTAAATAAATATGCATAAAAATAACTGATTGGTTAAAAATAAAAAGACAACACAACCAGATGTATTCACGCATGACTGGATTTGAACTGAATTCTCTCAATGGCATGATGCTCATCTTATTTATTTATTTATTTTTGTATATACAGGGGGAGGAGGGAGTCAGAAGTCAGGTCTGACAAAGCAGAAGTCACCCATGAGACAGTCTTTCACCTTGCATAAACCTAATGTAACTCCTCTCTTGCCACAGGAACAGCACTAAGGACACTGAACTGCTGGTCTGTACTGCTCTGGGAGCATGTGTTCAGGGCAGAAATGCTTGGCACAGGTTAGTTTCTGGAGAAATGAGAATGGAGAGAAAATTTGCTGAGTGTCCCAAGTTCAAGCACATCATGTTTAAGTTCTGCAAATGCAAGAGGGCAAACTGGCCTACAAACTTTTGTGAATTGGACCATGAGTCATGATTAATTTATCAAGCTGTTCTAAATACATCAACTAAAATAATGGAAATATTAAAAAGTTATGTAATTCCTCCTTTCCTGTGCTTGGGCTCTGTTTGTGATGGCTGAAATATAAGCTGAACTAGAGCATATAAAAAGATTTCCAAGAAAAAGCCTTTGTTTAACATCTCCCATGCATCATATATTCCACTTGCCTCCCAGATGAATATATTCTAAATGATGCTTTTGCTGGCCGCAGAAAATTACTTCATCTATTTATACTTTCAGATCTATGATCTTATACATTAATAAATAGTAATGAAGTCCTGAAGTAAATACCAATGCTAGAGTTGCACTGGAGATCTTGCTGACATTTATAAATATCTGCAGCTTTTATGGTTCAGGACACTGGCAAAGCTTACAGATTCTGTTAAAATTTATCATGATCATGTAATTGTACATATGGTCTCTCTTTTAAAAGTATAATGCATGGGTTTAATGGAATATTTCTGTTAGGCAGCACTGTGTGTGTTTGCTTCCTTTACCAAGTTGCTGTGTAGGTGTACCTTAGCTGACCTACCAAACCCACCATTTTTCATCTCACTTGACACCAAAAAACACACATAATTTGGACTTTTCTGAACAATGGAAATATTTCTATTTTGTGACTATTCACTGCTCTGACTTAGGCATCCATTTATATGTCTGTCTGTTTATACTCTAACAGATAAGCCAACAAATCTAAGAGCCATTCCACTTCTTGTCTATGCCTACATCTATCAACAGGACTACAGGACTTTGTTCCCTGCAGAGGAAAATTTAGCTCAGTGACCCAAAAAATACCTTCCAGATGAACACTGTTATTGCCCTGCCCCAAAAGGCAAGAGAGGGGAATTCCACAATACAGTCAGGGACTGAACTGGGCATGGGACAATCCTGGGCCAGTGATATTGCTCCTGGGATAAAGCCAAGTTGAAGAGCTGAAGCACATCTGTAGCAGTTGGTTTGAGTCTGGCCTTTCCCAGAAAAGTTTAAGGTATCAAGTGTAAAGAACTTAGGATGGAAATTTATTTCAGTCTCAGATTCACTGGTGGTACAGTGACCTCTGAGCCAGTTTCTTGCTGATAGCTCCTAATCATCAAATAATGCTTAACTATGTGCAAATAGACAAATGCCATAACATACATTCCTTCAACAGGCAGTCCTAAGTGTCCAGTTTCTTGCATGTATACCAAAAGATGGGGAAGTAGGAGGTAATTCTCCGCTCCAGAGAACTCTAAGTATGGCTTTGCTCCTTCTACAACAGGAAGACCATTGATTTCTCTTGTTCTTTCAGATGTTCTCCTATCCAAGCAAGAATCAAATAGCTGCAGTCCCTGATCTCTGCTAAAACTGGTAAAAAATTGGTAACTTCCACATAACAAAATGGTTAAGGCTCCTTTACGTGGTTAACTTTCACATTCCAGGTGAGCCTCATGTTCAGTCATCCCCATCTAACATTAGGCTGGATGGAGGCCTTGGGATAGTCATAGAATCATGAAATGATTCAGGTTGGAAGAGACCTCTAAGATCACTTAGTTCAACCTTTAACCTAGTACTGACAAGTCCACCACTAACCGAATGTTTCTAAGTTCCACATCTCAGTCAGAATGAGAGGAACCGTTCAGACCACACTTCCTTGGTTTATCTGCAAAAGATCTCACGCAGATGCAGGCACTTCCAGTATCTCAAACACTGCATACCTACCTGGGTCCTAAATGAAAGGAATATTTTCCACTTAGTAAAGGGATTTTGCATTTCTGAAGCCCAAACACTATTCTCATTTAAAGAAAGTTAACAGTATGATGTGCTACCTCTTTAGGAAACCTCATAGAGGAACCTTTGAAAACAGCCATTTATTAGTTCCCTGTGCAGTCAGCAGAGATGTGAGCCTTGTGATTGCCAGTGCTACTGCTGAGGATGAGACCATGAAGAGAGCAGCAAAGGAAGGTGGAATGGCCTTGTATTGAGGCAAAGACTAGAATTCAGAAACTGATGGGATTTTGCTTGCAGGCTACAGGATGTCACTTCTGACTGCACAGTGTAGAGATAGCTTTTTAAGAGAACGTATGAAGGACTGTTAGACTCTCTTCTCTCCAGATTTCCAGAGATGTGCTTATGCTGGTCTAAAAGAAATGTAACACTGAGGAAGGGAGAACGGCTTGCTGCATATGCCACAATACTGACCAAGTCAAGCGAAAACGCCAGTGTTGGTGGCACATGAAAAATTAGCTCCCTGAAGCAAAGTAGGCAATGACTTTTTTATGCTGACTGGAAAAGCTGCTTGTGTTACACACTTAGTCTTCTCCTACCTATAGCTCTTCCGAAGTAAGATTAGCTAGCCTAGTAATTTTACATATCAGATCTTTTTATTAGACAATATAATGTCTACAGATGCTGACTAATGTAACCTGTGTGAGTTAAAGGATTTGGCAGTGAATCATGTGTTTAGACATGTAACTTCATCCCCATTTATCATCATTCTGATAAAGGGAGGGAAAGCAGTGATGAAATAATTGTGTACCTAAAAAAAGGTTGTAAGGTCATGTTCTGATCCATATCTAGCAGTGTTAAATTGCAAAATAGCACAGCGAAGTCTGCTTACTTTCAACAGAAAACTGGAGAAAAGTGTTTGCCCTGATGTTTAACCTCAGGGACCAGAGAGGAGTTGTGCAGAAGAAATAAAGAACTCAGTTTTTGTGTCTGTATCAATACCAAGAGCAGATTTGAGACTGATCTTAAGACAGCTCAACTGCTTTCAGCATACACAGCGCATCTTGCTAGGACCTCTGCCACTGTCTCTGCTTCTCCTTCTCCCTTCCTGAAGGCTTAATCCAGCACAGGGCCATGTTGTGCAGGAGCCCTGTTGAATGCTTCATGGCACCATGGTGCACAGAGATCCCAATCCAGACCTAAGGGTTGTGCAAAGGCAGTTCTGTGAAGATGAAATAATCAGTTTGAAAATGGCAGAAGAGCAGCATTGGGTGAGGGGAGCAGGAGGGAAGGGTGAGGGCAGCCACAAGAGTGTAGTTGGGTGTATAGCCTCTGTGCTCCGTGAAGAGAAAGCTAGCTGAATATTGCTAAAAATCACAGCTAGAAAAATGTACTTTAAATGCCTTTATATGAACTTGCCAATTTATCATGCTGTTTGTTTTATTGGTTGTAACATCTCGCTACTAAACAAATCATTGCTTCAGCTAACGTGTGTATTTTCTGCCAGTTCAGATAAGACCAAAGGTAATAAAATAATATCCTTTCCACATTTTTTTAATTTTGTTTGTCAAAAGACAAGGTCTCTTAAAGGTCATATCTTGATAGAATTCCTTTTTTATCCCCCTGTTGTGCTAAAATAGATCAGTATTATTGACCTTGACAACAATGCCTGAAAGGTTTAGTGACAATCTATTCTGTATCAATGAGCACATAAAACTGCTTTTATGGGCTGGGGCGCTCTCGGTGCATTTGATAGCAGGCAGATCGGCTTTTCTTGACAAGGCATCGAGTAAAAAGATTTAATGTCTCCATCTCAATGTGAATTGGATCGTACTCTCCTGACATGAGATCCCCAGCCCCAGGGAGAGCCACGCTCGGTGCTGTGTTGCTGCATTAGTCGCTCGTAATGGCTACACGAAGAAACAGAGCATGACAAGAGCTAAATAATAACATGAGCGAGGAATTGTCCAGGTTTCACCAGCCTCTCTGCTTTCCCAGGCTTGCTAACCATGAAAAGCAGTAAGATGCTTTTAATGGAGTTTTATTTTTATTTTGAAAGCACTCTTTTCGAAGCATGCTTTGTAAAGGTAGCTCGTGCACAATGAATAGGGCAGCCATGGGCTCTGTTAAGGATCAGACGAGAACTCTGTGTTGGCTCTTTCAAGTGGCTTCATATTTGGGGTGGCGAAGCAGCTGATCAGCACGTCTAACTGCTCTCCTGTAGCTGACTCCAGTTTCAAAGGGGCCAGTCCTCAGCCTGTGTATTCTCTTACACCTGCTCTCGTACTGCTGCTAGGGCAACAGGTCTCTCTTATTTGATTTCTTTTTTTTTCTTTTTCTTCTGAATTCTCTTCTTCATTGATCCCCACTCCAAAATAACCAATAAAAATCCAGTTTTAACTCTGTATTTGGTGAAGCTCTGGCCCAAATGAAGGCAAAGTAAATGTGCCAGTAGTGTCAGTGGGGGCAAGATTTCACTTGTTTTGTTAGAAACAGGTTTTGCCAGAATCCTGACTCTTTCCCCTTGAGATACAGTGATTACTGGAGGAGAGGGTAAGGGGATGGGAGAGGGAAGAACTGTAAGAGATAAATAGATGTGTAAGAAATCCTGCAGTGGGAAAATGTGCAATGACTGTTGTTGTTCTGGTGTTTTGTATTAAAATCTGAAAAACAAAGCACATGAAGAAAAGAAGACAAGACGGAAATTAAGAGTTTTGTTTCAAAATTTACATTTCTCTGGTGTAAGGAGTTATAAAAAGAATCCTTGCTAATGGTCTGAGTTACCTCCCATCATTAGTCTTATCTCCGTAATGTCTGTTCTATCATGTTGTACATTTCAGGGTCAAAAAAATTCATCTGGAAGAGCAGCAACACACAGCAGGTTTCCCTGAGCCCAAGCACTTGTTAACCAGCCTCTTCACTACTCCACCACCGTGAATGAACATCAGCCTCATGTATTTGGCCTCAGGGTGTTTTTCCCTGCATTACTGTGCCTGGAAGTGGCGCAGAAGCATCATGGCAACTCTTTGTGATCTCTACTGGAGATGCAGGCTTGCAAAGCAGGCTGAAATGAATTTTGTCTAAGGATGAACGGCTCCCACATCAGTCCAAAGGTAACTGGTTTAATTGAGGACAATATTTGGAAAGGAGAAGTGTCGCTCACCACAGCACAGTGCCCAGGACTGGAGAAACACTGAGCACAGACACACCGTGCTTCCCTCCTGAACTGGGCACAGTGAAGCTGCACATGGGAATATGATCTGCAGTGTGGCAGCTGTGCAGTTCTGCCGGGACCTGGAATAAATATCTGCCTGTATGCATGTTGACCAAGCAGCAGGGCTTATGCAGACACCCCTAAAAATCCCATTCTCCTTTCTTTCTCAAGAGTACAGTATTGCTCTCCCAAGAAAGAATGTTTCTGTGTTTCACATTTCACCCATATCAGATTTTTTTTTTTTTTTTTTAATTCCTGCAGTGGCAGAAGGCATAGGGAATTGCCAAAAAAAAAGAGCTTTGATCAGCTCAGCTGCATTCCACGTCTCCATGCAAGGCCCACCACCATCGCTTACAACATTCACTGAGCACAACACAGTTGCTGCAGGTCTACAAAATCCATCTCAGATGGCTGGCAAAGCAAATTCACTGGCAGTCAGATTCCTGTTTCAACCATTTAAAGGGTAGCTTGCAGATCAAAGGGATGCTGGAAAAAATGAAGACCTAAGTTATTTGAAATACAGTCTCGCTTGGAATAAGCCACAGTGGGGTTCCTTTCCTAAGACAGCCCCTACCTCCAGGTGTTGCTCTGGGAATGAGAACAAAAAGGGGAGGTAGTGGAGGATGAACAAAACCCCCCAAAAGTACAGGAAAGAATGAGGAAGAAAGGAGAAGAGTAATCGTTCCATCACCAGCAGACTCCTGAGCAGTGCATTTGTTCTTCCTGTATGAAAAATTCTTCCTTTGCCATCCAAAACAATCACCTGGCATTTAGCTTGCCTTCAGCCCTTTTCCCCCATTGCAAGCATGTAATTATTTACACCAGGTGCATTGCTTCAACCCATCTCTTATGACGTCCCCATTCACAAGTAAAGGATTGTAATTTGCCAGCCTTCACTGAAGTTTCTTTGTCGACGTCTCCTACCCTGGGTGTAACGTTACATTGACAAGTAGCACAGCACAATGGAAAGGGAAATAGAATTTACTCAGCGAACAAAGGGCATCAGTGCTCCCTGCCTCTAACCCCAGGTGACTGTACAGAGCTGGCTGCAGGGTCTCTGGCGACACAAGGCGAGGGTCATACAAAAACTGTGAGCGTGGCAGCAGAGCCGGGAGACGGCTACACCTGCAGCAGCCCACGGCTGTGCACAACCACAGGGCTTTGTGCGGTTACTTTTTTTTTTTCTTCTTCTTTTTGCCAAATGCTGCTGCTGCTATTTAAAGTTTAAATTAATAAAAGATTTTAGCTGGCAGGGTCCTCGCAACCCAACAGGAAAGTGCCCGATTGCTGCGCCATTCAGACTGCATAGCCTGGGCTTTTGTGCACGGAGTTGCCATAGGCTTTGCTGATGGCTGTGTGCAGGATCTGGTGTGGTAGCAGAAATGCTGAGAAAAGTCAGGCCTCGTGGCACCCGTGACACTGAATTTTGTTTCACTGAAGCTCCTGGAATTTGCCTGTTGCTTGCAGGTGAGGCTGGACCCATCCTGGTGTGTGCGGCCAGCACCTCACCGGCCAGAGCTGCTCCCTGACAGATTCCTCTATGCACTGCTGTAAAACAAACAGGGACCACAGTAACAAGAGAAAACTGAGGAGTGGAATTATAATTTTGTTTTGATGTAGTACATCCAGGCATGGATGAACTGGGCACTGATGTGTATCAGTGCTGCCTGCTTAGCCCTGGCTATGCAGAACAGATGCCACTGCACAAGAGGCTGCTTGCAGCACAGTCTCTTTTCACCAGCCTAAATCAAAGGTGTCTCCTGTCTTTCCTTCCCCCAAAAATCACAGGGTCACAGGCCACATGCAGATGCAAATAAACCTACTGAGACAATGATGTAAACACTGTCTCTCCCATCATTTCTCATTGCTTCTCTTCCCTGAGAAGTATGAGCAATAAGCCAATAACCCAATGAGTCCTGGATGCTCAAGGGGGGACATTCCTACTTCTTTAACCTCTGGGATACTCCCTCCATCCCCCAGTCCACCCAACAGTTAAATGGCCAAAAAAAGCCTTCGTGACTTTTCTAATTTTTCAGTTTCTTTTCCTTTTCAATCTGTTGCCAAACACACAAGTAAAATTCAGGGGCAGTCAGCAGGACAGAAGTCTCTTCCTCTGAACATCCCCAGAGTAGTAGCTCACAACAGACCTCAAGAGCTGCATGCTGCTGATGGCACCAGCAGGCAATTTTGATAAATTTGGCACAACTTTCTGCTGAAGCCCCTGCTGCTATCTGACCCACCCTGCCTTCTTCCAGCGTGCCCGCTGCTTGCTGTGAAATCCGCTATGGAGGCACCTCTCTGCGCTTCCTGCAGATGCTTCTGACTCATGCTGATCTACCAAAGATTAGGCAATCCTGCCTTTGAAGTGCCCCGAAACATGTGCTTTAAAGGAAAATAAATTAATTGAAGCAACATTGGTCTGAGCCCTATCAAGGCAGAAATCAGACAGAGGCAGAGGGAATGGCCTTGAGCCTTTTTTTTTTTTCAGCGCTTCCTCTGACCCGCGGGGTGGAGGAGGAAGTGGGCAGATGTTTCAAATGGCGACATGACATCAGCGGGGTTTTATATCCTCCATCTGTATGAACCGTAAAGCATAAATAAGGCCAGGCATAATTATTCTTAAAGAAATTAAGGCATGAGCAAGGCACGTGCATGGCCCCAAAAGGTAACTTGTGACATGGGGGAAGTTTGGCTTCCCTTTGAGGCCAATGAAGATCTGTCCATCCTGCCCATCACCATCCCTTCTCCCTCTAGAGCTGCAGTTGTCCATGGAGCTCCTGGGACACCCAGACAAGCCCCAGGCAATCTGTGCGCTCACTGAGACTGGTGGCAATGAGAGAAATCCAGAAACGCTGCCATTTCTCTGTGCCACGTACAGTAACTCAAAAGCTTTTCAGAAAACAGCTTTCTTGAAGGACACTTCTCTTCTAGTGCATTTGAAATGACCACCTCAGCCTTGCTGTTTGAAGCAGCAGGTATCTCTCATGTGAACAAGATTTAAATTGGAAAGGAATAGTATTTAAAAAAAAAAAAAAAAAATCCTGCCTATCTCCAAATTGTACTTTATCTTAAATGCTGTAAGAAACTGGCCCACCGGTGGGATGAGGACTCTGTTCAGTACTTGAGCCATCACTAGGCTGTTGCTTGCCCATTTCTGCATGTTTTCATCAAGCCACCACACAACCAGCCTTAGAGGTGTCCCTTACCACCAGCTGCTCAAAGGAAGAGTGCAGAAATGGGCATAAGGCTGTGCTGCAGCACTTTTGGACCTTCCAGGTTCACTATAAACTGTGCCTTGGGTCCAGCCACGAGCTGCTTGTCCCACCCCACCACCTCGTCTGAGCACCTCTCTCTGTCTGACTCTTCCAGAAGTGCTGTTTTACAGCCAAAGAGCAGAACTAGAGGCATCCTGCCCTTGGAAAGGCTTTGACATCCATAGGTGAAGGCTGTTGCTTAGTAAGAAGCATTGCAAGGCACTGGTGTAGGTTTACCATATTGCAACATCCTGATTTTTGGAGCACGCTGCTAATGCAAGCTTCTTACTAGAGACTGGAGAATTAGCCTGGAGATCAGCCGGAGACCACTAGCATCTGATTTTCTATTAACTTCTCTGTTTCCTCTGCTATGTTTTTCATCACTACTCATCACAATCAGATGAAATGAATTGACAGTTCTGGCCTCTTCCAATTTATCGCATGGGATTGTTTTCTTTTTCATTAACTTGTTTTGATCTTTGCTGCTTTTTGTTCTGGCAAGTATACCCTGTCTGCAAAAAGAAAAAACAGGTAAGTGAGTGTAACATTTTGGCCCTCATTTTTTTTTTTTTTTCCCCAGATTTCTAGTAGGAGCTCAGAGGAAGGGCACTGCTGGTGCTGAGATGGCTGGACCTTGTTTTCACGCTGCCCACATTTTCAGTTGCTCAGTCCTGCAGCAGCCAGCCTCAGTGGCAGCAACCCAGATCCAGCACTCACCACTAACCAGGAGAAAGAGGCCATCCTATTCTAGGATGTCTCCCTGAGAACAGACAGACAATTATTTGGAGCATAGGAGGGGAGAAAGAGAGAAAACTTCACCACTGACAGCCTGTTTTACAAGCATTTGTAAGTCCCACTTACAGGAAAATTACAGCAGGAAAATCCAGTGTTCACAGCTGGCTGGAAAAATCCCTGAAATCCTTTGATTCTCTGTTCTGCAACAGTTGGGACTTGGTCTGAAATTCAAATTAACTCTCATACCCTGCCTAGAATTCCATTTTGTGCCCCAAAGCAAAATTTCCTGCATAATTGTGTGTATTTAGGTCAGTTCTCCATTGTTCGCTTGTGCAAAAGAAAATAGATGATTTGCTAGTGGAGAAAATTCCTAATACAGTTTTCAAAGGCATTTTTGCAATTAGAGATTGTGCTCCTAAATGAGACCGGGTACTGCCTTGAGACTTTATGTGTCTCTTTTTGACAGCAGGGTGACTCCTTTTAAGCACAAACCGTATCTGACATTCGTATAGGAATGAGCTGGTTTGCCAAACTGTGCATTTTAAAAACTCGTCCCATTTCATACTTCTACCAGATATTAACCAATATTATGCAATATGTGCAAATATTACCATAACCAATTCAAGTTTAAGCCAAAGAAATAACACTGCTCATCTTTTCCTGTTCTAAGGTTCTTTTCCCTGCAATTTTTTCCTACACTTAACTTGTGTGAAATCCCTTTTATTTCTAAATTTCCACTGTGAGAAGTACTGCATTAGTTTCTTCTGTTTATGTCTGCCTGTAAAGCACAAGCCACACACATGGACAGACATATATAAACATGTATAAAATATATAAACATTTTAACTTGTGGAGGTACAGAATTAAATCAAAATATTCTGAGCTGAGTGTCATGAAGGAGAAAGCTCTCTTAAATGTTCAGTTAATTGGCTTAGGCCAGGGATCTATGTAAAGCAATATCTTTATCTCTGTATCTTGCTAAAGAGCAAGGAGCATGACTCAAAATGTGTATTTTTCTCTACATCCTAGTGGCTTGGTCTTGTGACTTCATCAATATTTTTGTGAATGAGCTGTCAGAACAGATCCAAACAGTCTGAACAAACACATCACACAAAGGCCCTGTTGGGGCAGAAATTCAGGGCAGTGACACCAAAGGCTGGGCAGTGAAAAGACAAAAGCAGATTCCATGTGTAGATTTCTAGGCATGAATTAAATATATATATATTTAATCTCTACTATCCCCTCTCCCCTCCAGAAGCTTGTGAGGGACAACAAAGCATCACAAATCTACTTCGGGATGCTGGGAGAGGGGGGGGAGAAAAGAATCAGGTCAAAGCACACAATATACAAATCCTTGGGATGCCTTAGGGCACAGAATGCAACGACCTCAGACGGTTTTGAAAATCGATTAGAGAAGGCCTTCAGCTGCATGGAGTCAATGACCCTATCTATGCATATCAGGAGGAAAACAGCTAAATCTCCTCTGAGCTAATACTTGTAAGGGTTTCTGGCCCAAGACCTGCATGGTGGCTGGCGAGAGGGGACCTAAGGAAACAGTCTCACCCAGCTGATCTTCCTCAGACCAGATGAGGAAAACATTGGCTTTCTTTTCATAAAGATCTGATTTCCACGAGATGAAAATAGACGGTTCCTGGTCTTCCTCCTCCCCTTCAAAAAAACATCACCAGCTGTGCTAGGGGTCACAATGTAATAGACAAAGAACGTGTGTAATTCAGGAACTACAACTGCCTAATGAAATATATGTCAAAAGAGACAGCTGGCCTGAAGGCTCGGGCTGCCCAGTGTCTTTGTCTTAAGGTTTTCTCTAGCTAGAAGCACAGGAGAATTAGGAGCGATGAAAGGGAGTGAGCTTTGTCTGGTATATCCAGTTGCCAATGTCTCCTTTTTTTGTATATATGCTTGCACCCATCAGGATTTGCTAATCCTGTTCAGTTAAAGCTGTTCTGCACAGACAATACAAGCCAGAGCCAGGGCACGAGAACGAAGGGCTTTGCTCCCAGTGAGCAGACCATTCAGACACTGGAGGGAACCATTGAGTGTGATTTGGAGAGCAAATAAATGGCAATATTTATTGCATGGAGCAATATTAAGACTTGCAGTGCTCCAGCAGACACAGAAAAGTGATTCTTGTGGTAAGACTGGCAAGAGACTTCCAACAGCTGCTTCAGGTATCCTTAACAGAGCAGGAGAACAAGAGAAGTTGAAGGTGCACAGACATGCGTTGGGTCTGCTCCTTCCATGAGTGCTTGGACACAAGCAAGATATTTATGCTAACCATATAAAAACAATTTAAAAGAAATAAAGATGAAGGAATTGGGCATAAGCTTGGAAACAACTACTGCTTAACAACTGGTAAAACTGGGGCAGGGGGATTACATTCTCAAAAGCCTACATTTTTGTAACACGGAGAACGTGATACACCAACACTGGTTCACTACATGAACAAACATGTTCCAGGCAGCAGTGCAAAACCTTTTGAAGTCAAGCAATACTGAAGAGTTAATCAAAAAAATAAAAAAGGGTCAAAAGTAGCTCCATTAATTTTCTTCTCCTTAGCTAATGTAGACTGAGCAAATGTGTTTTCCTTTCTTTCTTCTTTCAAAAAACCCCATAGCAACGGCAGGGGAAATGAACTGCGGGTTCAGCTCCATGAAAACATATGGCCAGGCTTACTTTTAAGCATGCGAGCATCTTGCTGGCTTCAGCTGCCACTGAGCAGTCAGCGCCCGCTGCAGGACACTGCCAACACCGGGCAGACTGGGTGGAAATGGACAAAGGGTCTAAGCACTGTCAGATGAGCTGAGACAAGTTATTCGCACTACAGCATGAATTAGCTGTCTGTAGAAATGGAAAGAGTTTCGTTTTTTAGCAGTGTACCTAAAAGCTTCAAACCCTCTCAGAGCAGGCGTCAAAGAATGGAAGCACAAACTATTGCTTGCAGCAGAAAATGTACAAAATGCAAGGGTGAATATGGCAACACCTTGAGAATTTGCAGACTTTTCCAGAATACTCTGTGAGCTTCAGGCCAAAAAGAGATGGTTAAGGAAGAAAAATCAAAGGAATCAGGCGTATGCGAGAGGTGGCAGAAAGGAATGCACTTCACTGCCTACAAAGCAAGAACCGACCGCAGAACAAGACCCAAATGATTTGTGTACATAGGGAATATCGAAATTAGGCTAAAGGTTACAGTCTACCTAGAAACACAGTGATAAACTGAGTACAGCCCCTTATCAAATTTTAATATGAAAGCTTGTTATTAGCTATTAGATAACAAAAGCTGGGCTGTGGCCTGGAGCAGTTTTCTTCTAGCTGAGCTCACATCCATGCTGAGGTTTTCAGGTAAATCAAGACCCTCACCCTCAGCTTAACATTTGAAAATGGGGTAAGACCCAGCCCTATTAGGCTGGCCACCTACTAATGTTCCCTAACAGAAAAATAAAGCATTTTTATATCGAAACTCCTGTAAGTTTTAAGAGTATAAAATCATTAAGGTAATATATTTCTGTAATTAAATATTGACATTATTTTAATTCATTTTGTAAATTTCATTATTAGTATTTTCAGTATATGTCTTCTAAAATCAGCCTTCAGGTTTTTGTTGCTGCAGCTGGTTCCTGAAATCCAGGCAGTCTTCAGACCATTACTGGGATTCAACAGCAACAGATTAGAGGGTGGAATTGGAATAGGCAAGCAAGCTAAGATAACTGAAGGTGAGCATTAAAAAAAAACAAATAAACAAACAATTGCAAGGACAGGAAAAAAAAAATCTGAAATGCATTGTTAAGCATAATTATAATATGAAGTAAAAGATATTAGGATTAATACTGATTTATTTGATTGTGTTACTTCATATTCTTCAAGTAATAGACTCCCACTACACCCATGACAGGGTGGGTAATTTATTACTCTTCTAAAGGACTACTGAAAAGCTTCTAGCTTTTTAGAAAGAGTAATTTTGGTAAGTAGGAAATGCAGAAAAAGCACAGCTACAGAAGACCTGGAGGTCAGCCATGTCCAAATATCCTATTCCTACCATCTAGCTCTTAGTTTAGTGATGACATAGGTTATTTTAAAAACAGACCAAAAAAGATTTTGTTTCCTTAAATGCCTTTTTTTTTTTTTCATGCTTGTGACATCCTTTGAATTATTTTGTTGAAGTAATTTAAACATAGCTGTTTTATCCTGTACCTTTTTATAGTTTATGGGACAGGATTCAAGTTTCAGAGGAAGGTGACTGTTCCCACCAAGTTATACTTGGTATTCATGAGCCAGCAGCAAACTCTGTTGTGCTGTTTCAGAGGAAAGGGGAAGAGCCCTGGTGCAGCTTCGGCAAGATGATACTTCCTTGGAGAATCAGCCGGATGCCAAGCACTGGCACAGACTCTTCTACTAAGGGGTAAAGACAAGAAAACACATAGAGCTACTCATGGTTAATTCATAGTTAATTCATATCTGCTCTATTCTACAAGCACACTCGCTGGTTTAAATGTGGATTCAGCAAACTTAATTCAGGACAAGTCTACATTGTAGGTCATGGCAAAGTTTGCAGTCCTGTATAACAGGATTAAAATCCTGGCAAGCAAAAGTTTTCTTAAAGTCGAGGATGAACACCAGAAAGCTGCTAATGGGGCAAAGAAAATAAATCTGTTTCACAACAGCTGTGGCTCAGAAGTAGGATCTTTCAAAGGATGTGGCTAATTTTAAGTCCTCCCACTTCTAGTAAAAAAAAAAATAATAATAATATTGGAAAGTTTCCAATAAAATTGAGGAGTACAAGGTAATTTGATCAATACATGCATTCTAGTTATACTGATGAGATTCCAGTCCTGCAAGCCCACAAATATGAGCCATGCACCAAGTTCACTCAACACCCACTCTCTTGTGTATGCATATTTGCAGGAATAATCGTCCTAATTATTTGTAACAGCAGCTGTAAACAACTCTCTTTGCTCCTCCTTGCCAAACTCGCCTTCATTCCTTCAGAACTTCATTGCATTAGAATGAGCCCTTACACTCTTTAAGAATGCTTAAGTGAAATCGCAGTTAAATGATTTAACTAGGCTTCAGTGTTTTACCTTTTTAAAATTAGCCCATGTAGATGGTGTTTGATTGAACTCAGCCACAACAAACTATTAAGTTAGCTGAAAACATCTGTCTAAACACTGCTGGTGACATTCACATTTATTATTACCCGTCAAGCATTACAAAAGCATTTACATGAACCAACAATGCTATTCGGAGGCATATTATTCTTTGCCTCTGAGGAAAAAATATACTAAAACTTAAATTTCTAATCAGAGGGGATAAAGCATTCTTTCCGCTAGCTTTGAGCTAGAAATCAAAGGGACATACCTTATCTCTCTCCCATGTTTGCTCCATTACTGTGAACCAAGGCTAACAGCCAATTGTATCAGAGCAAGTTCATTTTTTTTAATCCCCAGAAAACATTCCCTCATTTTGCTAGAATCTCATTAGTTTTGATTTTTAATCCTTAAAAGGAAGGTGCTGAATCTGTAGAAAAGGCACTGCTCCAGGTAACAGGCAATAACCAGATACCCTCCCAACCCCTTTGCTGCTGTGATTTGTACAGCCTGTGTCAGAATCCTACCAGCTCTCTGGCTATCATAAAGACTTCAGGGAAGACAAAATGTGAACTGATAACATATAAGATCATTCTCCCTCCAAATTATACAGGTTAAAAGGAGCGTGAGGATTTGTTTTATACCTTAACATCCTTAAATTCTACAAATTACAGAGCTCTGTCCTGCATTTTACAGTACCGAGTCAGGACAGAAGATGCAAATAGATCTCGCTCCTTTGTGACTTGGTTTTCCAAAAGTTGGGCATCCCCAGCTCTCCTGAAAACCCCCGACCAGGTGACTTCTGGGGAAGGTCACAGCTGGAGCCAGGCTCGCTGCTTGATCTTGGAATTTCAACATGTGAGGGGAAATCAGTGAAGAGGGGGATTTTTACTTCTATGACTAACCAATGATGAAAATAAGCATTTAACAATGCGTTTTAATAGCACGAGCTTGGATTAGAAAATGGAATGAGGCCTGATATCAAGTTTGTAATTTAGTGACAAAACAGAGGTGAAAATGGTTTATAGCATACCACTCAAATACACACACACGATGTAATTGCCCGTTTTATTTAGTGGAATCACTTTTGTAGATTAGAAATATTTCCAATTCCCATTTTCTCCAATGCAAGCCTCCACCATCAACAGGCATAACGCAGTTTGTTCAACTGATTCAAAAAGAAAAAAAAAAATACAATCTCAAAAGTTAAGTTAGAAACTAAGTTCACACATTTTCTTTGGGACCAGGAATCTGTACATAGTACAAAATATACATTTATTGAACTTTCTGTAAACACACAGTTTGAATTGTGTAAAACTGTAAATAGTGGGTGAACTACGTGGAGAATAATTTATTATTATATATTGTTATACATTCTACTTAAGGAAAATAGTTATGCTCTTGTATATTACTCTGTTAAATTTATAAATTCCATAACGAGGCTGCAAACATGCTTTTCAAGCTTGAATCTCTCCATTCGTAACACACATTTATACAAGTCATCAGTGAAAAAGTTACACTTTCCACAAAATAGATATAAAGAAGTCATGAATTTTCTAAAAAGACAGGCACAGCATGTCACTACAAACGAGACTCTTTTATGAGACGATGTGGAGTCAATCCGGTGAGAAGACAGGTGAAAACTCTCTAATTCAGCATGTTTGTACAGAGCCTTAGTAACAAGACAGATGCTAAAAACCCCAAATCCCTGCTTTGAAATGTTTATAAAGCAGCCGGTTCTGGAAATCATACTCGACTCTGCACTTCTCAAATATCCCATATTCCCTGGCTTGTGTCTCATATTACCCAAAGCCATTCGGTTTTGTGAGCAGTGATCTACCCGGCACGATTCGCCACGAACATTTGCGTAATTCAGCACTTCCTCTAAAAACTAGATTCCTGGCACCAAAGAGTTAGATCCAGTTAATAAACACAACTCAACTCTTGGTACTCAAGGTCATTGTGAGTCACACCACCACATATAGCACACAATTAAATGTATGCTAGGGAAACCCAGCTGCCAGCATCCGAGTGCCTACACAGCCTAAACCAGCAGAGCAGTGGGGGGACTATTTCATAACACCCAGCTTCCAATGTACACATCTGGAAATTTCAACCTGCAGCAGACTTGAGTCTAGCATCAACCACTCAGTAAGAATAAAAGCTCCCCTAAAAATGCCGGTAGGCCCATTACTGGACATGGAAGCAATGCCATGTGTATTCACAACATGTATTCCTAGAGGTTTTGGGCTTCATTGCTTTCCCATCCAGGTGACTCATTTTGTTTTCCATCCTTTTATCTGTTTTTTATAGCCAAAAGCACTACGTGAAAGACTGAACCTCTTAAATCATGCCCCTCTGATGTTTTAAATGAAAAAAAAAAAAGGCAAAAAAAAAAAAAAGCTGTTGACTTACACCTTCAAAGAATTAGAACATTGTTACATCCAATTTACCTACCATTTTGCTTTAAGATTGCCCCTTCTTCCTCTTTGGCTTTGAAAAGCTTTTTCAAAACCAAAACAGAATAAAGATTATATTTCTCTTTAATTACAACAGAAGTAGGGCAGTTAAAGCTCCAACAATACTTGTGCAAACTTTATATATTGTGAGTGATGCTCCATCCACATCAGCAGGCTGTGAAGTGTATGCCTGATTTTCCCAAGATCATCTTAATTCAGTTTTCCCTCGCAGTACAAACAAAAATACTGTGCTTCATCCTGAAACCCCAATAGTGAAAATGAAATTGGCTACTCGTGTTTCCACTGCTCAGATTGAGTTGAATTCAGTAATACAAGTGAAATTAAACTCTGAAGACCTCAGTCTACAGGTATCAATAGAAGTAAAAGGATGTAATGTTTTCTGACCTGCCAGTCTCAGTTTTCTCATTTTTCTTCACAAAGATATTTCTCAAAAGAAACAACAATGACATCTCCTTCACTCTGAAGGCTTACTCACAATATGTATCAAGTCCTGTCTACTTTAGCTGCACAAAACCACATGCTCCCACCAGCTCTTCAGAGCCATACAGTTAATGGAAGCAAAAATGAATTTCAGTTTTGGCTCAATGTTATTGAGTGAGCTGAGAAGTACAGATGTAGTGCTCTTAAAGAAAAATGCTGCTATCTGACATAGCTCTCACCCTTGCAAACAAATTACTAGTTACGCAGTAGTAAGGACCATCGGGTTTCTTTTCCTTTTTTTTTTTTTTTTTTTTTTTTAATTTAAACAACAAAAAAAGTAGATGCCTAGTAATATTTTAAAAAGTGTTCGGACAGGAATCAATATGAGTTAAACATGAAAATCTGGCTAGGTTAAAACAATATATGCTGTAGAAATCTGACCTAGCATCCCATCCCTACTGAAGTTTTGTTACTTTCAGAGTAGAACTATTTCATTACTTCTATAAAAGGCAATCTTTAAGTTAAGCCCACTTTTCCAAACTTTGTGGTTGCAATGGTTATGATTTTTTGCTGTTTTATTTAAAGCAGTCTTCCCTTATAACCCTTTTCCTAAGACACCATTATCACTCCTAGTCTCTAAGCTTGGAAGCAGACTTTTTTTTTTTTTTTATAGAAGTGTCTACAGAACGGGGAAAAATGTTTCAATGCTATACAGAAGGAGTATCAAATGAAAACATAGATAAAACAAGTAATAGGCATAAAACCTAGCCCGCTGTAGGTCGACAACTAAGACACAATCAGATTAAAGCGCCAGACTTTTTCATGTACTAAAAGTAAGTCGTAGAAATATTTGTAGATTTTCCTGGAAACTGTTTTTCAGCAGGAGGTGATGTAATCTCTACTTTTAGCATGCTCTGTGTTCTTTTCTACTTGAAAGCTTTTAGCGATCCAGGGCTGTAATGAAACGCTTTACATTTTCCTACAGCTTCTTAAGCTTCTGGGATGAAATGTCGCAGCCCAGCTGACCGCTGCCTCATTTACAAAGCAACATCTCTATGAAGCAAAATAAAGGTACAAGAAGCTTCAGAAGGCACATGCCTGAGACCTGCAGACTGTGCAAGACCTCTGCAGACGCAGCTCAGGGAAAGCTCAGCTGAGAGCAGATTCTCTGGTCAACACTCATGGACTGGTCAGTCCAAAATACTCAGCCCAGATTGGTACCTTTCAACTTTTCTTCATTTTTGCACTGCTTTATTGGCTCACATTGGGAATCGCATGCATTTTATGCACTACAGCATTCTGGAAATAGGATGTACATAAACAGTTAAAAAATCTATTCAGCCAAGTAGAGACTTCACACCCTGTGATAGCATATGAAGGCTCGGGTCATGATCATACATAGCTGTAGGAACAAGGAGCTATACCAGTTATCTTGAAGACATTTTTACACCTCAAGAAGCTTGGCACAGAATAGCAATTCCATTTCCTACAGAAAACTGTAAAATATAGCTCTACATGGCTTTGCTGGTTCTTAACCTAAGCAAGATACATCAGGTTTGCATTAAAAACCCTGCGTTTGCCAAATGAGGAGGAAAATGGTAACATTTAATTAAAGGTTAGCCTGTTTCAGAGAGGGCCAACTTTAAATATCAAGAAATTTAAATATCCCAAGTCATTTGTGCATAAAGCAATTCAGGAACGTGCATGTAGAAATGAAGGTGAACACCTTGGCATGATGAAATCCTGATGTACATTTAAATAAGGTAAACTCTGACAGCCACATCATTAATCTAATTGTGACAGCCATGCTAACTATCTCTTAAGCTACAAACACAGAGACAGCCAACAAAAAGCAAGTCTGCCAGCAGGGAACTCGCATACAAGACATTAAAACCGAAGTTTCATGATTCCAGTTTTAAGAAAAAGAACGTTGACCAAACTAAAATGTTTAAGTACAGCGTGAAGGAAGATCTGCAAAGGCTTTGATACTCCCTACACAGGCCCATCATTTATCTGTGCTTTGGGTCCAATTTCTTTAACTGTGGTAGAAGAGGTGGTGCAAGCTTTCCTTCGCTCATAGCCCAGTCTTCACCCCATGTCCTGCCCTGTGCTAGCACTGGGTAGCTGGAATATCACTTTGTCCAGCTGAGAGTACAAATTTTTCTTTTCTACTGCTAGCTGCATGACCACAGAAGCGCTACTGCTGGCACAAGAAGGGCAGTGGGAGCAGACTAACAGTGATAGACAGTTCAGTCTTGATATCAACTGACCACAAAACTATAGCCTTAGTTCATAAAGGATTAGGAAAAGGCAATAGGAAATCTATGCTACCTACTGTAACAAGTCAAGATGAGATTCTTAGCAGGGAACGAATTGCAGTGAAAACCGTTCCCCAATTTGGTTAAAACCCTGACGATCCAATTCTTGAACTAAGCAACGTGGCTCAGATCTAACCGATACAGCTGAGACAGTCTGAGTTTTGTGACAAACAGTTTAATTGACATTCAAGTTAGCATCATAAGGAGGTGTTAAAATGATTAGCTTTGGCACCTGCATGAACTGCCAAGGTCAGTGCTACCATTCCTCATCTGCTGTTTAATATTCTTCGGGCATTTTGCTAGTAGGAGACAACCTAGGATTACCCCAACTCATCACAGTTTCATGACAAGTAGATGAAATTTCTCTCTCCGATTCTGACTTCTGAGGGAAGATTAAAATGAGTGATGGCCACACATCAAGGCCCGTGCAGTGCCGCCTGCTGACCAGGCAAGAGCAGCCACCAGAAAGGCCCCAGCTCCACAACTCACCACACATACCAGGACTCCGCCGATACAACGGGTTTACAAGGCCTCGCAAGTCTAGGACCCTGCTTAACAATTCCGTTTAGCTAATCCAACACTTGTTCTAGGACGTTTTAGAAAGCCTCTGTCTTGAGCACATTTCAATGCTGAATTAGTGAGAATTGTTTGAAACAGTGGTCTATAAAGCAGTACAGGTAATTTTCCCAGAATGATCAGTGAAACATTTAATCTGACTGTAACAAAACTCACAGAAACTGAAGCCAGTGAAGCTGTCAAATGTAGAAGGAAAACAAAATCGCATGGCATACGAAGTGAAGTAGCTTTACAAATATCATTTCCTCTTAAAAAAAAAACAAGCAAATTGGGACCATCCTAGTTGAACATGTATTTAAAAATACATCTTTTAACATCACACAATTTTCATTTTTGTCACACAGGAATAGTTTTCCATGAGGGAAATAAATAGCACACAATACTTCAAAAAAAAATTGCTGCCTTGCCCCTGAGGTGCTAATGTTTTTAGCAATTAACAAAAAAGTTTCTGGTGCAAGAAGGAGATGCACAAAGGTGCAAAAGTGCCTTTTTCTTTTTCTTTTCAGAGCAGTGAAAAGTACAGCTTGCCTCTTTTCTAGGATGCTTTATATACTTAAGATTTTGTAATCAAACTCTGTATCTAAAATGGCAGTGTTTGTGCATTCATCATAGATTCAGTGCTCTGACCTCATCAAAATGCTGCACATAGGTGGTAGGGAGAAAGGCCTGAAACGGGCTTTCTTCTGCTACCCTCAAACCTCGTTACAGCACCTGCAGCAATAGCAGAATTATTTTCTTCCTAACCTTTAGGAGACCTCATAGGAAGAGGCTTCAAATACATCATTTGTCACTGAGACACTTTAAGTGATTACGGTTCGAAGTATGGCTTTTCACACCACAGTTTTGCTTCTGATTCTCAAAGTTTTAAACTCAAAGTTTCCACAGTCCAGTTCAACGTTTTGCAGTTTCCAAAACTAAACTTTAGTCTCTACAAAAAAGGACAGAACTTTATCCGCCTAGTCCTAAACTGAGTTTAGCTTTTTGCACTAATACGCCATGTATTAAATACGCTTGTTAATTAGGTGCCTGTGAAGCTATAACTTAACATTATTATAGTTTTGCACTCTACAACAAAATTAGACATTTTAAGCATTTATTCATAGGTAGGTAAGGAACTGGTTCTTTAAGCAAAAATTGCTATAAATTTATAAATACAAATAGTGCTTATGTTTTCTTCATTCATGCTTGAACAGATTACAAACTGAATACAATGAAGTTACGTTTTAAGCACCCCACATAGACAAGAGGGATAAAAGAAAAGTTTGCTGGTATATACTATACTTAGTTCCAAGACACTATAAGTTACTTTTTCACTGTTCAGTGTTCCCTAACTCTGCATTAGTTTTAAGGCTATATATACAAATATGTATATTTCAAAGTTAGGGAAAGACAAATATAGCAAAATGCATTGTACTACATTTTCCTATCAAAAAGTAATTATACACCACGTCTTGATTCTGTTTAACCGCAGTAAATGTTACAATCTACTTGTTTTACTGATTTTCCTTTTGGGGAATCTGCCTACTAAATGAGTAAACTACATATTAAATACAATATTCTCAACCAAAAAGACAATACAAGGTGCACAAAACAGCAGTTTTGCAAACACGACTGACTTGAAAACTTAATTTTGCATGTTCAATGGGAGAAAGCTAGGCTTAAATCAAATTAGTTTATTATCTTATAAAATTTTAAATTAGAATTTTAAACAACGAACAGTTAAATATTGTCAACATGCTATATCTCAAATCACAAGTACTGTTTAACCACTAGTCTCTCATTCTAAGTAAGTGGGTCAATTAAAAACACACACCATAAAACGTTAAAGATTGTCAGGCTTTGACAAATGTATTTTTATCAAACAGTAGGCAAATTCAAACCAATGCACATCCTCAGTGGGGAGAAAAAAAGCCTGAAAAAAACCCACACTCGTAAAAAATAGGGTAACATTAATCCCACTTCATCCTCTAGCATATGGCTATGTCTTGGGCAGTAATTAAAATTCTTCCCATTTTAAAAATGGGCTACCAATTAATAAAAATATTCTTCCACATGTAAAATATCATTTACAATGGCACTGACATTTCAAAAGGCAGGAAAAAAGGAATTACACATTTATGGATAAATTTCTTGTTTGTTAAACCAAGCTTTATTGATAAAATGGAATTCAGAGTATTTTACTTGGAACAGCAGCAGACCCAGCCAATCAGTATTGTAAAAATGCTGCAGACTCCTACTGAATGTAGAAAGCTGCCTGTTCGTGCTCAGTGATTAGTAGTTTCAGGTAAGGGTTAATGAAAAAAGAGGTGCAAAGAATCAAGGCATTCTAATCCCAAGGTTCATACGCATATGAACACGATACTATTAATAGGGCATGATTCAACTCCCACTGAAGTCAAAATCGGAACTCCCTTTAACTCAATGTGAGAGCAGGAGTGCCTCCAAGAAAACGAGATACGTTTGTTGAAGAAAGTGCACTACTCTTCGCTGTTCGTCCTTTGCCGAGCAAATTCACACACTGATTCCTGGCAAGTTGCCCATGAGTTCAGCTTTCGTATAAAACAAGAAGTTGTCTTTACAGTTTTGTGCACCTCTTGAGCACCTAGCTGGCTAGGCTGCTGCTCCTTGCAATCCAAAACCACAACATGAATTTAAAGGGATATATATATTGTTGCATCACACAAGCCAAACATTTCTTCTAACCTTTATAGTGATTTAAAGCAATTCATAATTAAATATGAGCATTTTGTACAAAGACAATTGCACTTTACAAAAACAAAATCATACAACATAAATTGCTGGAGTCTGATTTACAACATGAATTATGGTTTGAAATCACGTTTACAGAAGTCTGTTTTACAAAAAAGATCAGTTCCTGGGCTAGATGTCGTACTGCTGTAGTTTTCTGCTGTAGTCACTCTCACCAACACATCATATTCCCTTCTTTAATTAATATTGAGGATGGATGTTAAGAAGGGTCACTGAGGTTGGGCTGCACTTTCATTTGAAGGATGAAACATGAACTCCACAGCTAGATGAGCAGTTTTACCACATATCATCAGTTGAGGCAGAATCCTTAAAGAAAAAAGAAGGAACCCTTTAAAGTCTGGAGTGCCCATAGTTACAGCAGTTTCTGGATAATCCAGACTGAAAAGGGAAAAAAAAACTTAAATCATTTTAGGAGCTTGTTTTCTCTCCCCTTTCAGAAACAGCAGAAATAACATTCACAAACATCTACAGAAACCATACATTTAATTAATGAAGCACTAAGGTACAAAGATGTTTCAAAATCTGACCACATGTTTTCTAAGATGCTTACCAATTGTCATAACAACATCCCAGGAACAATATTCAAAAGCACTCCCAGAGTAGTTCGAAGTAACCCAAATGGAATACACTTATACAGGTGTGTCAAAAGATCAGGATGTGCCCCATATATTTTCTTATTACCACCACCATCTTTTATGAATTCAGTCCTTCCTCACTGCATCAGAAGACAGTCATCAACTGACACCTTATTTTAATTCAGATGAATTTTACCACTTATAATTTAAGGTTAAATAGAGAAGTGTAGTTTTGGTAACTGCAGGAAACCCTGACTTTCAATTGTAATAAAACTGTAAGAAGAAATCACATAAAAATTCCCTAACATAGAACTTAAAACAGAGACATGTCATACTCTAAGTCGTAACTGTATGGCATTACATCCATGCATCCAATATCTGAGTATCCCTAAAATTTGGCCTATGTAGGCCCAAAGACCACAGTGGATCTTATATAGCTGAAAAATGAAATCACACTGAAAACTGTTTTACTGATTCCTGCTATCAGTTAAAAAAAAAACCCTAGTACAGATCAAATGGTTAAGTCCTAGTGGTTTTTATTCCATTTACCTTTGTGTCCATTTCCTGTTCTCTCGGTTATATAAAGCTGAATACAGAACAATCTAACAGCCTCATTTCACGTCGGGTACGTACGTTAACACCACAGCTACGAAGTGTGACCACAGCTCAGTAGCTGAAGCAGAAGTTAAGTCAGCAGCACAGGCAGCAGAGCAAGCTGCTATGTACAGCAATCTTTGGTTGTTCCAGCATGACATGCCACCTTCCCCTAATAATTAAGAGACATGATGGGCTTTAACAACAGCCTCTGCTGGTGCTTCCACAACTACACTTCCCTGTCGTTAGTGAGACTGCAGGAGGTAGAAATATTACTCTTCTTTGGAGGCACTGCCTTACTGATTCCTTTCAAAGGAAAGAGGCTAATTAAGTCTCTAGCAATGCCACATATGACGATTTTTTAGCATTAACTTTCTGCACCCTTCATTCAAACTTGCACACAGAATTCATTACAAACCCAAAAGAACAGTTGGCATGGAGGTGTAGTAAAAA
The DNA here is from genome assembly GCF_965140915.1 of Aythya marila. Taxonomy (NCBI): domain Eukaryota; kingdom Metazoa; phylum Chordata; class Aves; order Anseriformes; family Anatidae; genus Aythya; species Aythya marila. The sequence continues at coordinate 5,855,774 of NC_139046.1, read as the reverse complement.
AAAAGCCAAGATCACTAAAATTACTCTTTGCAAGAGTACCACCTCCAGATTTTCCTTCAAGACCAGAAGTAGCAAAGGAGAACCATTATACGAAAGACTAAAATGGCTATGTTTGTTCCAATTGCAAGGATGAAGAATAAAAGCAGCAGTGAGTAAAAATGCAGGAGCTGCATGCCAGCTATTCACTATGCAAATTTCTGAATCCGACTTGACAACATCATCACAAAACAAAGTTTACTGTACATTCATAGAGCAGTAACTTACTACAGGATGTATTTTGAATATAAAGCATCTTCCTTCAGCGAGTATTAAGGAACTGTTATGCTTAAGATACCGTGACAATGGCCAAAGAGAAGCACTCGGCTGTAAAGCCAATGTACAGCTTTGTGTTTGGAGGCATTTCACTTTATGTCACATCTAAGCACATAAGGAATTTTTACTGAAATGTAAATCATGAAGTAAATACTACTTTATGAAGTAAAGCACCTTCAGTGACTGAACGCTATTCCCAATAATCTAAATGCAACTGAGACCACTGTTTATATTTTAGAGTTGTTCCCTCCATCATCCTGACATAGGTTCCTACCTGATCACTGACATACAAGAACCTAAACCATATGCTCACTATAAGTCTTATTAAGAGAGTGCTTCCCACAGCATTTGGAAAATGCATATATCCTTAGAACTGAGAGTTATAAATCCAAGCAGGATTCAAATCACAATATGCCAGAAAACCAGCACGTCAATGAGGCTGGAGTTCTGAGACTACCATCAGCAGAAGGCATCACAAAACAACCATAAAACAAACCCCGAAGAGAAAGACCACAAGAAGGTTATCATTTTTTTGGGGGAAGGGGTCTTCTAACCAAGAAATGGCAAACTTAAAATAAATAAAGCAACAAAAAGCAGCTGAAATTACTGGGGTGAGAGGAAAAAATGCAGGGGAAAAGATACTTACAGTATCATCGTTCCTGTAGGGGTTCAGTCTGTTATAAACAGCTTCAATCACACTCCGTCTAGAGGGAACAAGAAATTCAAGAAACAACAAGATTTTAAGGCTCTGTCTTTTTAAGTCAAAGTCTCCAAGCAAAACTGCAATTTCAAATGCAAACTTTTAAAGGTTTCAAATTCCCAGAACCAAGTTTACTGCAAGTTACTGCTAAGTGTCACTAAACATAGCTAAGATAATCCTTTAAACCCTTATGAAAAACAAGGCTGGATAGCACTCTGCATTCAGAACGAGAAGAGCACAGACATTCAGATGAGGCCGCAGTGCTGCTTGGTGGCATGTGTCTGAGGTTTTGGAAGCGGGCATCTGAGTACGTGATAGAGTTGAATGCCACAGCGTCTGTGTGCCCAATGAATACTGCAGTAGCACCTTCAGATATTATGATGCCTCCAGAGGGTTTCAAGATGTTTTCTTGAAAACTGATACAGAAAAAAATAAGGGAGGCTGAAGGAAGAGGAAGCCTGTGCCTTGCCCAGCACATAAGGAATAAATTTTGGAGGGGGAACCGGGAAGAAAGAAGAGAGCAAAAGGGAAGAGCCACAGACAGGACTTCAAAAGCAATTTTCTTCAGATAGCCTATCTGCAGAACCAAGTATGACAAAGCAGCAAACTACAACTGTGATAGAAAACAAACCTCAAAAACACTTCTTAACTGCTCATGAATACATGCAGAGGAATCACAAAGGAGTGTTTTAGAAGAAAAAAGCAGATGACAGGCTTTATATCATCCTGCAATGATGAAAAGTCAAGAACTATCAGGCAGCAGTATAAACATCACAGTGAATCTAGTGAATGAATATACAGCACGGAAGAAGAGGTTGAATTTAAAGCAATAAAACAAGCAATTATACACAAAGTACATCGCGTGTATGAACTGCAAAGCTGTTCTCATCTTTCAGCATCAGGTATCTTTGATCCTAAATAAAGCCAGGTTTTTGAAAAGCATTGTTTTCCTTCCAAATTGTCATTACTGCTTTGAGTTATGCTAACATTCAATTAAATCCATACTTTTGTCAATCTCTATTCAAGCTGGCATCACTAAAGCACATAATCACACAGAAGTCAATTGCTTCAGTGACCTCCGCACTTCCCCGCAACCATGATGCTAGAGCTAGCCAAAGGAGCTCAAGATAAACAATTTGTGTGCCATCTTTCATGAATAACTGACTCGTCGATACTTCAAGATGACTGCAACACATCCTAAATAGATGCTACTATTATATATAAACATCAATCTCTTTTACTGGTTCATATAAGAACAATTTTGTAGAAATCATCCTTACAACTCAGTCATCATTTACTCACTTATGTGCCCACAGACCATGTTTTGGTGCAATAATATAAAATTATACTCTGAAGCATTAAAAATAGACTGTTCACAGCACATGTGCTCAATCTGCACAGTACAGGTTCATGAATAATCTTTTGAACCAAAAGGCACTTGGTGTGCAAAAGAGCTAAGTACATCCCTCCCTTAAGTGCTGAACATCTATTTATGAGACACAGCACCAGCCCTGAACGCAAGGACAAACCCAGCCTATTTAAAGTTTTAAATATAACATTCTACTTAACTTTGATAGACTTCTGTAGAGTTTTCATATTTGTCACAAGCAGAGAGATGCATAAGCAAACTTTCAAGCATTGACAATAGTGCTTTAGCTGCAGACAAGAAAAACTGCCAAGCAAAACATCATATGCACATCTTCCTAAAGTGTAGAACCACATCTCCAAGTAGTTACTACAATCAGTGCATTATTTTTTCATCTTCAGACACAACCTCCCACCCAGATAACCCAGTTAATTACGAAAAAGAGACACTCAGGCCACCCTTAAAAAAACAACCTTCCCCAAACTACATTTTGGCTTTTAATTTTGGTAGTGATCAACAAGTTAACTCTGTTTTGTACTGTCCCTTCTCACTCAGAGCAATTCAAAATCAGAATTGGAGAACAGATCATCTTTCGTACTGTATCTTTTCTTCCCTCCCCCCGCTTTTAAGAGTGGCCTTAAGTTCAAATTTAAATAAAATAAAATAAAAAACAACACATTTACATTGATGTGAACTCACTTGCTTGCCAATTCACCCCCTGGCGGGAGGTTTGGGATGCTCTCAGTTGCTAACGTACGCATCACATGGACTAAGTCTGGTACTCCTTCACCCTGCTTCTTTATGATCTCTGGGAATCAGAAGTACTTTTTTTGTAAGTGCAGTCCAAATTTAACTTACAAAGATTGAAACACTCAGTTTTATAAAAAGGCAGCTTAACGTCTGTTAATATAAGAAATCAATGACAGACCAGACTCAACACGGTACACGTTAACTTTGGTTCAGTCAGAAAAAGAACCTGCGATGGTTTTGACACAAAATATCCTGCTAACTGTTAACATGCATAATGGTTTTAGAAGTACACAGCTACATAATACAAGTGGCAACAAATTCTTTCGTGGCTTTCCTACTGTATCATTATTTTATCTTCCCAACAAAATGCAATGGGCATGAGGCAAATCTTAACGTCAGCTTTATCACTGCAATAGAAGGTAAAAGATTATTGCCATCATACAAAGCACGGTACTTTCAAGAAACAAAAGTTTATACACATGAAAAATAACTCCTGTGACTGGATGCGTATAAGCCAGCATTTGTACCTTACCACATTACCGCAACATGCAAATATTAGGAACTATTAAGTAAAAATTAAAAGCCAGGGACATCAGAGTTAAGAGACAGCTCCATCATTCACTCAGTTTGGGGAATGTGTGACTATTGGGCAGTTATTTAAAGCTGATCCACTCCAACTTCTGGCTGAAGAGACATTTTACTGCAGCCACAGTCACATTTGTTAGGGAATTAGTTATATAATTTTATTGAGACCTGTTTTTTTGTTTGTTTGTTTTTAAAGCAAATAAAATTGTGTGCTTACTGAACTCTCAAGAGATTTCACTGTACCACTCCTGGAAAGATTTTATGAAATTTAAACACGTAACTTTTTAAAAAATGCATCTCATCAGTTCTTCTGTAACCATGAGCTCAGAAATGAGAGGAATTAAGACTTGGCACTGTTGATCTTCAAGAGAATACTGCAGCCCACATACAAGGAGCATGTCTGTGCATATATACACATGCGTATATACACACACACTATTCTTCACTTCGTAAAGTATTTACACAACTTGAAAAGTAGTTGGAATTCATCAGTACCATTTTGAAATAAACAATTTAGCATTTAGCTTTTACCCTAAAGAGTAATTCCAGATAGCATACCAAGTTTGCATTTTATAGATTAGTGAGGTATGGCACATTGAAGCTTTTAAAACGAGCACATATCCAGTCCTTCTTAGTTAAAAAAAAAAAAAAAAAAAAAAAGTGATATTTTTGTGCATGCAATTGTTTTTCATGGCTACGTGTATTTACAAAACCAATCAGGTCTATTTGCAGTCAGGCTGTGTAAATTATTTGCAATGTACACTGAAAACACTGTCTAGTCTTCAAACAGTGTCAGACTGCAACATAAAGCTTTACCCTGGTCAATTCAAAACCTACATTTAAAATGTTTGACACCACACACCATCAGTACCTTAAAAACTTGCAGTTCCCTCAAAAATCTAAGGCCAAAATTCATTTTACCATCTAACATTTAGCAAATAATCTAACACTCATAAATCTGAATAAGAAGCAAGATCTCAGATTTGGTTTGCCAAGTTCCTTTATTGTGCAATTTTGAACATCTAGTATATTCTACATTGTGCTAGAGCTAGAGTTCTGCTGTACAAAAATAAGGAATTTATATTTTACCTATACTACACAGTTTCACAACCTGTAACTGCAGTACATTTAACATACAGTCTCCACTAAATGAATACATTTATATTTTGAGAAAACTAAAGATACAGACTGAATGAACACTGATGACACAACAAATGGAGTCGGTCTGCTAGCTGTGTTTAATTTATTGGAATACCTTCTTTCAGTACATCTTCCAAGCCCCCCTCCCTCTTCAATTTACTTTTAAACCTTCTACACATTTCCATGGCATCATGTACTGGAAAAATGTACTTACAACCCTAAAATAAAGGATTTTAAACATATCTGCTTACTTCATATTCTGAATTAGAATTCCACACAAAGTTTAAGAAAAAGCCAAAGTTTCAATGTTGTGTAAATATGGGAGGGCACACATAACAGCTAACTGAAAATTATTTTATCTCTACATAGATATAAATATTGCAAGGACTATCTATTACTGTATGCTTATATGTAGTGAACTTAGAACAGAAAAAGAACCTTAGACAAGTGTCTTTTTAGAGTCAATACGTCAATAACTCACATATTAGTGCAAATAATAGCAATTCATTTTGGAATGACTAATTAGGATGTAAGCTACCAGGAAGTTTACATGACATTTTAGGAGCAACACTGATTTATTGCAAGTAATGGCACAACGATGCTTCTCCACACTTGCTTCTTCTTCCATTATCATCTGTTGCAGCTATGAATCTGGACCACAAACACATCAAGAATTGATAAAAGGAGAGTCCAAGGTGACACAGTGAGTAGGAAGCTCTCTTATTTTTTTAAAAACGGAATCAACTCTCCTTATTCTAAGAATGGTTTGGGCTGGAATGCACCTCAAAGATCATCTAGTTACAACACCCTCTTGTTCAAGAGGCCCATCAGCAATAAGCCCTGTTCAGTCTTATAACTTGCACTACTTCTTCACAGTATAAAGATATGTTCTAGGCCAAGGGAATAAAAGCACAACCAGGAAAAATGCACATTAGTAAGCATCAAATCTCATTACCTGTTAGGACTACACTGAGTACCAAAGTGCAGAACACATTATATGCATTTTTCACCAGGTTTCTGCTTTAATGAATTTGAACTTTGATATTGCAAATTAGTAAGGGAATTCTAAAAGTAGTCTTTATATATTTCCTAGATCCTTCAGCTACAGGTTAGGCTTTTAAAGTCAAGATGCTTTAAGTGTGGCAGTGCTTATGTTAAGAGGAAGAATATTTACTGTAGTGTTGAAAACTTCAGAGGCTGTAACAGTCTCACCTTACTAGCCAATTCTACATAATCCATTTCCACCAAGAAACAATATAATTGCACAAGAATTATCAAGTTAAACATAACAAAATTAATCAACACCTATACTTGAAGTTCTGCTTTATTTCAGCCTCTCAACTTCCCTCACATGTAAGAGCTAAAATGACAAGTTCTGCCTACAGCTGATATAAATCACTGTGGGGTTGAGTAGTGTTTACTACATGTTCATTAATTTAAATATCTTTGTGCAACAATAGACAAAAGATTGAGGACAACTCTAAAAAGAAGTAAAGACCCTTGAGGGGAAGTACAATGCATTTCCTCAAGTAGTTCAGATAACACATCATTAAATTAGTATTAAAGTGCTTTATAACTACATACAGAATCCTTCTGCCTCTATTCAAGTATGACACTTCACTCATTCCTGAAATGTTATATTTGTATAAATGGAAAGAATTGGCAACCAATTTCATTGTATGTACCATAGTCACATGCAGTTCCAGTGTTAGGTTCTTCATTTACTGAGGAGTCTGTACAAAGGTGTTAACTTTCCCCACTGTTAATATTCTGAAGAGTACAATGGGGTCAGCTGAAATGCAGCCTAAACTTGAAGCTATCTTCATACTCCATGTCATGGGTTTGTCTGAAGTAAGACAAAATAGCTAAGGTATGAAGGTAATGAGGTAAGGTAACTAGGAGAGTTAGCATGCTATAAATTAACGTGTGAATTTACAGCATACTTGCTCTTCACCAGTTCTGTGAGTGGGTCTATATAGTGAGCTCTTCAGATGTCTGCTGTTCACTGCTCTGAAATGGAGAAAGCCATCTGACACTCAACTCATGCAGTGCTACCGTACGTGTGGATACTCCCTGCTACGCTGTCAAAAAGATTCACACTGTAGTGCACCAACTTCTTCTGTTAGGGAGAAGTTATTTAAAACACAGAAACGTTCTGTGTGGACATTTATTCGGGGGCATAACAGCTGTAGTTTGCCAAAATTCAGGAACAAGGCCCTCAAAAAAAGCAGTACTTCCTGAAGGAGCACCTACAAGGTAGCAAGTGCTTTAAACCACACGTTAATTTGTCTGAACCCAGAATTCCCACATAAACAAGTCATCTGTGAAACTTCTGAAGTTATACTTTGCGTTACCTTCACACAAGTTAAGGAGGAAAAAAGTGCACAATATATTCCTGTGGCATACTAATCACTGATACCATGTTGCTAAGTACTGTGTTTCGTGCCACATGTGCTGTTAAGGATTCTTGCAGTATATGTACATAACTAGACTGGTAACATATAGGTCTAGGAGTCCACTTCAAAAATAGACTTAACCTATGCAAACAATGCATACGGTTGTGTCTTACGTTTCAGAAACAAAATCCAAGCTGTGATCATCTTTAAATATCAAAAGGCACTGTAAATCCAGTTTTAACGAGAAATCTCTTAAATGAAACCGATTTTAAAATGCCATTTTTAGTTAGGTGAGCCAAAACACCTAAGATTTGCAGTTTCAGCTACAAGTTTAAGAACTCCAGAAATACGTATTTAGACAAAATTTTGAAGTTATTATCAAAGATGTGCTCCCAGATTGTGCTCATCAGGAATGCTTAAAGATTAGCTTTAACAAATTTCTGACATACTTTCAAGTAAGTATACATGTTACCAGATGCCTTTAAGATGACAGTAATTAAGATGTAACCCTACCACAATTGTGTAATAAAATATTTTTCTGGCTAATTTGCAGACAGATCTACGCAGAAAAGTGGCACTCAAATTACCACCTTTGTAGATACTGTACAAGATATTCTGACTATTTTATTTAACTCCATGTAACAGGCAGAGGGACTGACTGGGCTGAAGTTAGTGCTGTCAATGGACTCACGAAGAACACTGAGTACAAATGAATCCTCTCTGCCATCCTGACCAATTTTCAGAGCTACAGTCTGCTGCACTTTCATAGCAGAATTTTGTCAGGACACGCAGCAGCACTGTAAGAGTGCCTTTTTCAGAGATGTACACTAGATGGCCAATGGCACTTGAAAGTCTATTAAAAAGCCTGTATACAATTAGTTGTTGGAAAGGGAAGGGGGTCAGGGGGTCTGTTTAAAAACAAAGTTACTTATTTTTTTTTAAATGATCCACCTTCTACTCTGCTTTCCAGGTACTTGTCCAACTCTGCCTCTCTTTTCACCGCCTCTGGTGATACCTTTGGTGCATTCGGAAAACAGATCAATATCACACTCATGTTGTCTCGACTTCCCTGGTGGAAAAGAAAAAACGATTTGAGAATGCATACATACCAGACTAAATCCACATCAAAGCATTTTACACACAAGAATTCACCAATCATGGTTCTAGAATACAACTTTTGCTCCCACAGATTATCATCATCATTAACCTAATTTTTTTTTCCTTCCAGAATTCCAGAAATCTACTTTTTGTAGTTTGTTCAGTAAAAACTACCTTTTAAGTTATTTTTGTTTTTTTCCACTTTTATGGTCTGACGACTATCTGGAGCCAATTAGACAGCCCATTGTCTTTTAAAAAATGATGTTATTAATAAGTGATGTTCAATTACAAAGCTGTGTTCCCTCTTGTTTTAAGTACCATCTGATCATTCTGAGAAAACAGTTGAAATATTAAAATCAGTAAACAAAACCTGTACTGCTTAAAAACAGTACATAATAAATTGAATTCAGACAGTTGTTCCAAAAACAAATCAAAACCACTGCTATTGATTTGTTTTTTTTTTTTCCCCGTTTCTAAAAAGACAGATTACAGGTTAGAGGATCTATTAAAAGGCCAGCTGGAAAGGGCTCTGGCGTTTACGAAAGCATTCTTTGAAATGGAAATGTTTAAAAATTAAATGCAACTCTAATACTCAAGTATATTAGAATACAGACACCTTCTGCTTATCAAAAGTAACCGTTTAGTTTGCTTTCAGTATCCCTGAGCTCTTGTCTACAAACACGCATCTATACGCTCAGCAGTTAATGCAAATTAAATGCAAATAAGATCAAGAACAAGCAGAAATGTTTTAAGAAGTATATATGGGTGTATGAGGAGGTGCTGAGAACTGGCTACTGCAAAGGTTACAGCATCCATGAGCCAGTGTTCATTCCCTTGTTTTTAAGGCTACCAGACAAAGTTGTAAACAAAACTACATGCATTATTAATCTTCCAAAGTGTTGGAAAGTAATTCCTTTTTTCCAAATGGGAAACAATGACCTTTGTAGCCACGTGGCAAGAGCTGAGATGCTCTCTTGCCTCTTTAGTATCAAAAACGTTGGGCATTTTGCATTATGACTTACAGCGTGCCTTTGGAAAATTAAGTAATAAGCCATGAAACCAAATATTTCAAATCTCTTAACTGCACCATCCTACACAAGGTGGAAGTCATTGTACACAAAATTGCATAGATTTGTTAAACAAAACAGTCCTATCTTGTTCTGCGTTAGCTTCACAGCTGTATGACACAACACTGAATAAGAAGTACAGCAATTAAACCAGAACAAAAGCTGACTTGGGAAGTCAGATCTTCATATAGTCGAGAGAAAACTTTAAATTGTAGCAAAAGTCAGGGTTCAATCATTCTGCATTTATCTTGATGTAATTACAGCAGTAAAGTTACGAGAGGAAGGAAAAAGCAGGAAGAATATCTTCCAGTCTGATGAAAGAGTTAAGGTTTTGTAAGGTATGTTGTGAAATAGAAAAGGACAGTTATTGTCCTTGGCTTGCCCATATGCTCCCATTAGCTTCTAGTTTCCCAGGTGTCACAACATATCTGTACATGATTTTCAACTCTTCATCAAAGATGCCCCTACTGTTACTGTTGCATGTTTGTTTTCTCTCTATCACCATTTTTATGGGAATCAAGGTAATTTAATTAGTTTCAAGGTCATGTTAACATAGAACATACTTATCAACTGAAATCAAAACTTATTATTCTTAACTCATTCATAAACTTCTAATAGTGGAAACACAAACTTTTCCTCTCAAGTCTTGCTACCTTGTACAAGCAGGTGTCAACTATCTCATTGCAAACTTTCTCAAGGTCATCAGTGACTTCAAGTCTGGATCTTACAAAGTCACACAGCTCTTCATTTCCCATAACATCCCAGATACCATCGCAAGCCAATATGATGAACTGATCATCTTCTTCTGATCTCTCAATTTCATAAACTTCAGGCTCGGGTGACACTAGCTGTTCGGTAGGACCTTTCCCATGGACACATTTGTAATCAAAGTCTCCAAGTGCCCTTGAAACAGCGAGGGAACCATTCACGCGCTGAATCATTACAGAGCCACCTGCGTTCTGTATACGCTCTTTCTCCAGTGGATTACTCGGTTTGTGATCCTGTGTGAAGAAGTGAACCTTCCTGTTTCTACAAAGTAAACCTCTCGAGTCTCCACAGTTGATGAAGTATGTGTGTTGGGGAGAAATCATGACACCCACAGCTGTTGACCCACTTCTGTCTGCGCCATGTTTCTTCTCGGAGATGACTCTCATGTGTTCATCAATTTGCAGAAAACCTGTTCTGATGCCGCTCTTTACACTTTCCACAGATGGGGGCCCATCTGGCCCTTTAAAATCCTGGTTGCTTGTGATGTGATCTAATAAATGCTCACAGCAGTACTTGGCAACCTGGGATCCAGCGTGCCCGTCATATACAGCAAAAAATGACCATCCATCAAGTCCATTTGGCAAACCAATCACAGCTGTATGTGCATCCTCCATTTCAACTCGCCAGCCTTGCATACTACTCAGACCGTAACGAAGCCCATTCCCTTGCCCTTGGGCATTATGCTTCTCCATCTTTGGCTTGTCTAAAAATGCTCCCATGATGACTTTCCTTCAGTTCTGAAAAGAAAGAAAAAAAGGATTAAGATATTATTGAACGTAAATAGTAAATACGCTAATGAAAGCTATTAAGTAACAGAAAGTGCAAGTAATGCTAAAATGACAAATACAAAGCCTAATTTTCTCTCAATTCAAATTTGCATCGCTTTCATCTCATTTAAACAAGGACATTGCTACTGGCTTTTGTACTTTTCATGTGTTTGTTTTTTAAAGTATTTTCAGCTATTAAAGAACTTTATTCCACTATCATTGTTTTGATAAAAGTCTCTGGTATCAGTATATATAAAAGGAGTTTGATATAAAATGAGATTGGCACACATCTGAACGGGTAATGTTCCCTGCAATTACTGGGCCAAGGAAAGAGTTCAATGTTTCCAGGCCAGTGACATTTCCTAGACCCCTACTGCCTGGCCACGAAGTACTGCTCATGTTCTGTTTTTATGTTGGTGATGGGTAAACAAAAGGAAAATGATTAGGTTTTCCTTTGAGAGAGGAGATTTGTTTGTTTATTAAACAGGTAAAGTGATCTGGAGAGTCCAGATGAATGCCAGAGCCTGCATAAAAAAAAGTGACAAGACTGGATAACTAGGAGCAAGACACAGAAGGAACAGAGCAGCTGTCCCTTTAGGCAGCAGCAAGCCATTAGCATGGCTCAGCCATCTTGTGAAAGCTCATCCTTAGATTTTCAGTTAAATTACACAGCAAGCTTCTCAGATGTCTGTGCTGCACATTTACTTAAAACCTTAATGTATTCATGCTTCAGCGAAAGACAACTACCCCTGACAAGTTTAAAGAAACCTGTTTAGAAATAAAAATCACACACGTTGTAAATTCATGCTGCTTTCTTTTTTTCAAGCCAGCCCAATATATTGCACGCCCAATCCTCCTCCACCTCAGATCACTGGGATGTGATGCAGCAAATATTCATGCTTAAGAAATGAAGAATTACATTTGCAAACTGACTGGTTTATCCTCATGGCTCTCACACCCTACCCATCCAACCCACCCTTCTAATCCACATCAGTTTATTTGAGCATTCATTATTAAAAAAAAAAAAAAAAAAGAATCACACAAAATAGGTCGCACATTTTACATACTTGCAAATTCAGCAGGCACCAAAGAATGTGCAAATCACTGTTATACAATACAACGTAAGGGAATAACACAAGCTTTTCTATTGGAAGACGGCAGACAAAAAGCAACCGAGATGAATCTCAAAATAAGATTTTACCCGAGGCCCTAGCTAAGTTGCTGTACTAGGAAAGAAGTTGGTTTACTAGGGATTTTAGGAGGTTTTACCATCTATGTGGAATATGTTAGATCAGCTCACTAAGTGATAACATCACTTTTTGCTCGCATGTTACTCCAGCACAACCCCAGCTAGCAACAAAACCGTGTACGCAATAAAGCCTTCCAGCATGTCTCCTCCAAGCCACTATCACCCTTTTTGAAACATCTGTACGTGTTAAAATAAACAGGCAAGAAGTGTTTATATTTGATCTCACCACGACAGGGATCCAAATGCAAGGCACACGCGCTGGTTATACGCTTTTGCTCACATGCTTTGCTAACAAAAACAAAAGCCACACATATTTCAGCTGCATGGGGAGAGATGTCAGCAGCAGCACACCTCTGCTTCCTCTCACGCCAGCCCCTGCTCTTCGGTTCTGGCTCTTCTCAAGGGAGCACGAAATGACGATGCCCGTGCAAAGTGGAACTAGGCAGCAAAACACGGCGCACGCCGCTCTTGTACCCTAAGCACATGCATGAGGTTCACGTTACTGCAGTTGCTAGGAAAAAATACGACTTAGATGTTTTTATCTTGACATACAGCTCTAATGAAGTCAGAGTGATCAAAATAATTACAGAACGCTGCCATAGATCAAACGGGGAATTATTTCACGGAATGGACTTCTTATTCGCCCCTTCGTCAGCAGGAGAGTTTGAACTAATGTACAGCACTTTTTTACTGTTGAAGAGATCACAAAGCAGAATTCAATTGTCTAACCTGAATTTAGAGAATTTCTAAATTCTAAATTCTCTAAATTCTAGAGAATTTTTGAATTTCTCAAAAAGGAGAAAGTGCTCTGGCAAATGCCACATTTTGCAAAGTATTTTGCATTTTTTTAATACTCTGTTTAAAAAACAACCAACCAAAAGCATTAAGAAGAAGATATAGTTAAACCAACCACAAGCACTGCCAAATTTGAAGCAGAAAAAGCAGTTTTGCTTCAAGTCTCTCACATTAGTAGGTTCCCAATACTCAGAGTTGTGCTCTGGAAGCTGTTCATCCCCCTCAGCAGTTTGTCACCTAAACCACAATTAAAAAAAACTCAAGGAATCTGCTCTCCATTTAAAATCAAGCTGCCTTATCCCTTCCCAGGAGGCAAAACGAAAGCTGTTGCTATTCTTCTAAATTAAGCCTCGGAGGTGAGATGTTGACACATGATTCTTCGAGGGTGTGAGCTACCCACCAGAGATGTGAATACAACCAGAGAGCAGGATAACCACAATGTGGTCACACATACCTTTTACTTAGGAAATTATTCAGAGCCCATGGCATGAAGTATTCACCTTCTGGAAACTGCAGCAACAGACCGTGGTTACCTTCCTCGCAATGCTCTAGCTAGTCGTACTTCCACCGTACCACTCTACACCTGGAGGCATGCAAGGCCAGGTTCTCAAAATCCTTGTATCTGAAGGGAAAGCATAGCTTACTAGCAGGTAGGATGAACGTGCCAAGCCTTCGAGTCTTCCAGAATTTCAGTTCATGTTCAGAAAAGTGGGTTTAGTAATGACCAGTTTGTGAATTCTTAGGAAACGCAGCCTACCTGCTACTTCCCCCTTATGCAGTCTTAAAGTTACCTTTTTTTTTTTTTTTTTTTGAGTTTTAAAGGAGCAGAAAAAACACACAGACTGACATAAAGCTGTGCTGCCTCCCTACTAAAAAAAAAAAAAAAAATCTTAAACCTGCTCTCGAGTCCCTATCTATAGACACCTTTCACACATCAGTGCCTACCTAACTCACCAGTACCTCATACATTCTTTCACGAGGAGCTGTGAGCACTATGCTGCTTAAGCCTGAATGACACCTTTAGTTCAGCATATGTAACCACGTATGCAAATCAGGCTGACCTACAGCACTGCAAGCAACCACGTTACAGCAGGATTTCGTTAAGTAACACCACTAACGAGAGGGAAGTCAGGCCCAGAAGAGTCTGAACGCACCCAGACTCCACACACGGCTTGGCTCACCCCTCTTCCACAGTTCTTTAGTCACCTGCAGCCATCTGGTCATCTCTGGCACCGGGATACCAAACCTGGATGCCTTCACTTTCAGGATGCTTGAGCAACGTATGAACGACCAACGGAGACAGACAGCATTCCTGTCCCTACTAAAGCTAAAGTCTGAGAAAATGTACTTTAATCTGGATGCTTACCGGTGCATCTATTGGCAAAACATAAACCTCCTGTTGTTTTTTTCTTAGACGAAGACAATTTTGAACAGTATCACAGCAGCAGTGCCCTGTAGGAACATTGGAGGTGCAAGATTTTCTTCAGACGGGTAACCAAAACACCATCAGGTGCTGCAACTGTCACAGCAATCGGCCAAACAACCTACAGTTTTAACCAAGGCTGACTTTTGGTTCACCATCTCAGTGCCTGTGCCTTCCATTAGTTACTCCTGAAAGCAAGAGCTTCCTGCAGTCAAAGTTCCTGGGTTTTGGCTCCCAAGAATAATTAGAGGCTTCTGATTTTTATTTTTATTTTATTTTATTAAATAATTTCTTAATTAAAAGAAGTGAGACTGGACCCTGTGCATAAATATGAATGCCCAGGGATGCATCTATGAGTGCATCTGAAGCATGACTTGAGGAATGCTGACTCCATAGAGGTCAAACTGAAGGAGAACCTCTACAGCAAGTGCACGAAAAACTCAACTCGCAGTTTGCAGACAGAAAAGCGAGAGTACTGTACAGGCCTAGAAAAATCAACACAAGTAACAAGATCTGGGATAAAACACAAGAGTGCCAAAATTCAAAGGACTGCAGCATTAGAAACAAAACCGAAATAATGAATGGAGCATGCCAAAGAGTCAGTAGCTAAAGCCCTTGAAAATAGATGCAATTGGAGAACTGAGTGGCAAAGAAAAGGAGGGTAATTAGTATACCAGACCATGGACAACCACGGACAACCGCAGATACACCAGTGGAATGCATGAAATCCCTTTGCCCCTTTATTTGTCCCTCAAATTACACTATCCAGTCAGTGCAACTGTATTAACTCCTGGTACACAAGAAAATAAATTCTACGTATGCTTTTTCATTTGCTTGAAGGTTCAAACATCTTAAATCGTTCACAAAGGACAATCAATGAAAATCCATACACCCCTGCAAAAACCTTATGTATTTTTCCAAAGATCTCAGACTATGAACCGAGCATTTTGTCCACGAAAAGCCACCACCCCCCACCTGCAGCTTGTACTTTAACAATATATAATTTAATAATCCTTTTAAAACAATGCTCGAATTGTACTCCTTCCACTAGGATAAGCTGCTTATAGGAGGCACACTGCAGCCGTAGCTATTTGTCCAACCTAAGCTGAGAAGTGTCCCCATCCTACAGTTTCCTGGAACAATTCTCCGAGTGACATTACGCCCTGTATGCTGTAATGAGCACGCATAAAGCGAGATTACAAGCTTTACTTGAACTAGAGGACACAGAAGAAGTCAGCAGCAGTATGTATAATTTGGTGAATAGAAAAGGGGCACCCAAAGCCTTCAGCTCCAACCTGATCTGTGGCACTTTGCCCCCCTGCCTTGGATGCAGCAACCAGTCAGGATATAATTGTGCAGGCACAGAAAAAAAATTTCTCAAGTTAGCTCCTGCTGAATGAAAATCTTCCATACTGGAAGCCCCAAATCAATTAACATTAACAAATAACATGTCAGAGATCATCCCGGGGATCAGAAGAATGACTAAAATAAAACAGAACACGCGGACGAGGAGACGTAATTACACCACAGTCATGGGCTGAATGAAGTCATGAAAAAGCTTCTTGCCAACGAAACTATTTCAAAACTATCAGAGGCTATATGACGGAGTCCTGGCATTCGCAGCTCAACAACATCAATAAAGTACTGAAAATTAGAGCTGATGTTTCTGAATGTCTACTTTCAAATGCAGGAATAGATGGCCAATAAAGAGACCTGTGAATTGTCTCCAGAAAAGAAGTAGGACAAGAAATAAAATGAAGAATTTGGGATACTTTTTAATAAACCATTTCACTGAGCTTTTATTTATTTAAAGATAACTCCCCTTTGGGTTAAAATCTGCCATTCATGCTAGGGGCTGACAGCCTTTCTGAATGCCTCCTCACATTAAATAGCAAAATATTTTATCCCACTTGTTTTCCTACATTGATGCATTTGTTGTTTGTGTTTGGGGATTATGGTAGGACTATGGAGAGGATTGGTAAAGCCTCCAAAAGCCTCCTGGAACATGGAAAGCAACCATTCCTAAGCTAGCACCCTGCCTCCTTTCACCTTTTTCTGCTGTTATCTGCCTTTTCTCCAGACAACCAAACCTGTTCCAAGGTTAAACGAGGAGCTGTTCTTCTCAACATGCATGTGTGCTGGCGGAGATCCAAACTTTCTTGAAAGATGCTTGTAATCTGATTTTCCAAAAAAGAAAGTCCTGAACATGGAAAAAGATAACTCGTCTAACAAATTGTTCCTGCAGAGATTTAGAAAGAGGGTGATGCAGCTTCAACATTTCTTTATGGAGTTCTTTTGCTCTGCAGTCAGTTTCTGAAGAAAATAACTTCTTCCCAGAAGCACTAGGACCACTGTGGGGAATAGCAAAATCACTAAATTGATTCTGAGAGGAGATACAACTTGCATCCACAAGTACCAGTCACTCATCAAGATCCTAACAAGACTTGCATCCTCAGAAAAAATAAATAATATTTCTTGGCCCCAAGAAATTTCTTGATTATTTCTGAACATTTGTACTTCAAAGTAGAGGTGGGAGAGTCTAAGAAAAAAGCACTCGGCAGCAGTATCAAAGTACAAGCAGCCCAATCACTATGAAAAAAAAATCTCTGAAAATCAATGAGCTAGCTCTGCACCATCATACACTGCTGCCTGAGCAGTAGGAACAGAATGAAAACCCCAAGGTCCTTGCTTGAAAAAATTAATAATCAGAAAACATCCCCCCGCTGGTGTTTAGCTGCAGCCCCTTTTTGGTTATACAACATTTTCCAAAGATTTCTTATTTAAAATGTGTTGGAAGATAAACAAAAGACACCCATTTTAGACACCGAGATTAAACAAACGCTTTGTTAAGAGCACACAAACTCCTGCAGGCTCCAGCCAAAATTCAAAGCCCCATTGAGGAAAGCACTGTAGAAAGGAACTGTGAGATCCAAGGAAGCTGCAGTCTTTGCAGGCAGAAGTTGGGAGAAAGAAAGCCCTTGCTTCATTTTGTTTCAATAAACAAGATGCAGTAAAATTCAAGATCTCTCAAAGAGCAAGGCAAGCAAGTAAAAATAAGAAAATTGGAGCTATACTGTCATGAAGTTGAACTATAATTTTTCCCCTATTTCCAATACCAGAGTATTGCCACTAGCACCGTACTATTACCCCCTTCCTAGACACAGTGGCCGTAATATCCAATTCTGGAGTACAAATAAGCCTCAGAAAGTCCAAGAACTGAACAGACCTGAACGTATCAAATGCTTCAAGCAACAGCTAAATAAAACTGTTCTTTAAAACTTCATTCTTCCAACCTCTCATTCACAGCTTGAAGTCTCAGCAGCTTTGTTCCCTGCTAGTATTACCAACCAAACACTATTTGCCATTTACAGAAAGATATTCTGAAGATTCATCGAGGAATGTTTTCTTTAGTGGAAGAACTGCACTATTTCACTGCTATTTCTGACTCAGAAAGAAAAACAAAACACGACGGCATTTGCTTTTTATCAACTTCAGCTAACCCCACTCAGAAGAACCACGCAGAATTTGAGTCCAGCCCTCGCCACCGCTACCCAAAAGAGGGAAATGAAATTCTTGGTAACAGACCTCGAGCCCAGAATGGCTTATTAGGACCAGGACTGCTCAGGTTCTTCAAAGGCCACTGCAGTAAAGTCAAGCGACTACAGATTCCCCCTCCCAGCACCCCACAGTGTTTTAGCTGAAGTGTTAAAATAAACGAGGAAAAATATGCTGCATGGAAAGAGGTCCTGATGGGATTATTCACTGAGACTACAAAAACAAAGTGAGGCTTGAAAACAGTAATTAAAAAAAAGACCAAACATCAAATGCATTAATTGAACCATTCCTGAAATATAGAAAAAAAAAAATTACACACACACCCACTTGTGATGAAACAGTTTCCTACTCAGGAAACTGCCACTTTTTTTTTTGAATAGTTAACGTAATTGAGAATTGTCACTTGTGGCAATGGAGATGTAGCTGAGGACAAGCCCTTACAGCACCGCACCACCTTTCTGTGATGAATGCTCTTGCAGTGTTTAACTGACACCCTCACCACAAAGGCTGCTGTGCTATTGCTGCTCCCTACAACCCAAAGACAATCAAACACGTGGAATCACCACCCATCTCCTTCCAAATTTTCAGTCTTTATGTCTCAAGCTGTTCACACCCGATGATTAGAAGATGTTTCCATCAGGGTCACAAAACCTCCTGCTTCGCCAAGCATTATTATGAAGTTATTTAATGTAAGATACATAAGTAGTTTTCCAGACTCTTCGTTTTACGAGAAAATATTTGTGGTTCCCATCACAGTAACGTTACCACGATTCTGGTGAGGATATAGGAAAAGCAGCACGTGGGACATCAAACCTGCTGACTACACATGAGAATCAAATGGGAATAAAATAGGAAATGTTCTGAAGTACACAGCTGTAACCTGGCTTTGCTTGCAAGGAAATTACATCAAAACTATGCCAGAAGCACATTAAGACCTGGAAGTCAAATCCTCAAAGCTTAGGAAAAGCTGGAGTTTGTTCATTTGTACACGCCAAGAGCTTTTATTTACAAAGCTGTGTTGCCCTGACATCCCCAGCATTCCTATCTTGTTTTTTTTTTTTTTTTTAAAAAAAACTATTATATTTTTTATACTATTTTTTTATACTATTTTTTTATACTATTTTTTATACTATTTTTTTATACTATTTTTTTATACTATTTTTTTATACTATTTTTTTATACTATTTTTTTATACTATTTTTTTATACTATTTTTTTATACTATTTTTTTATACTATTTTTTTATACTATATTTTTTTTAAAAAAAAAAAAAAAAAAAGGTAGAGAATGACTGATGGAATAATAGTAGATTTTTTTTCCCCATCAAGACAATTTAAAAATAGGAAAGAAAGAATCTAAGGGGAAAAAAATAGCCCTGTTGTAGTCCTTATTAATTTTTGGGACAGAAGGCTTTCTCTGAGGGTCCAACCAACTGCCAGGCTCAGCCCTGGTACCAGCAGCGCAGCCAGAGCTGATGGAGTTGCCTTTGATGGCCAAGACAGTGAGGTGATGCTCTTCTGAGTCCAAACCTGAGCTTGTTGCAACTCTAAATATCCTGGTCACCAAACTAGGACACTGTACAATCCTCCTGTTTTTCAACGTCTAAGCAGTGTGAAAACCAGCAGTTCCTGAGCTTAAAGGGCCTCACTTCGCAGCCCCAGAACGGTTCCCTACAGACAGAAGGAATACAAGGTCTGTAAGAAGGGTCTGTCCAAATACTTAAGATATTTGATTAGGGGAACCAGAAAATTATTTATTGATAGAAACTGATTCTTTCTTCATGAAATGTTCCTTCAGCCTAATACTTAACCGCTTACCTGCCCACATTTCCCTGCTTTCTGCACCCCTTCCTAAAGATTGGGTTTACGTAACTTCACAGACAACTGGTGAATTCCTTATAATCATCCCCAAACACAAACAGCTTAGGCACAGATTACACAGTTCTCATGGCTACTGCATTTTAGGGTATTTCCTTAATCTAAAACCGGCAGAGTGTTGTGCACAAATAGCCACGATCCGCGGCCAAGAAGAATACAGATTGGCATTCAAACTCCAGACCCAAAGCACAGACAGCAGTTAACATGAATTGCACGCATAGCTACAGAAAATCCTTCAAGTTACAGCTGAGACCCAAACATGAAAGCACATTTCATCCTCTGGGTCACAATCCAGCAAGGCATGTAAGTATGAGGGTTACATCATGCATCTGCGCAGTCCCACATAATTCAGCTGCACATCGCCAATGCGCGTAAGGACCTTTAAGTGCTTTGCTTTATTTAAACCGCAGCTACCAGAGCACAAGGCACATTACGCTTGAGTTTCTGGGCTTTACAAACTATTTGAAGATATTTTAATCGATTAAAATATTCTTACCTGAACTGAGAACTAAGATGTTAGCGATAAAGAGAATAATGTTCTTCTCTAGCTGTGAACTTGTAGCATTTCTCTGAATTTCAACACTGGAATCTGATTACTCAGCTTTGTTTTTCCTTTGCATCCCTCTGAGATGCTCTTCTGCTAGTATGCTGCTCCAAAGTTTACACTCTAAACAGTGGAAGCGTACTTTGTTGGTATTATTTATAGATGAAGGAAGTGTTTATTCTGTTGGTTTGGTCACATACGAACACCTTTTTAGACGAGCTGTTAAAAAATCTGAGCAACTGTTTGATATATTTATAAACACGCTGTTCTGGAGACTCCAGCAGCAAGCTGAAATATCCATTAGTTAATTTTACTGGTATGTGAAAACAACAACAAAAAAAATTAAACGAGCACCCAGTAAAACAAAGGCCTGTTCAGTTTAAACACACAAAGAGAAATGCAAAAAAGAAGAAACTTGACAGACATCTTTAACTTCGTAGGTGGTTTAACAGGGAGCACAGTTTGGTAGGTAGAAATTCAGAAAAGCAGCCCTTATAGCACTGCCTCAACACCTACAGCACTCAGCTGGATACTACCTCGATCCAGGAACAAGAATCAGTCTGTTCCCTCAGTATGGCATCTCGCTTTTTTCTCTTCTGCCCTGATTACAATTTCCTTGGACTAGATGTTCTCGGAAGCCTTAAGATTTAAATGATTTACTCTAGAAACATAATAAATCTAAAATTGTTCCTTCACAGACAGATAGGAAGAAGAGCAATGTAAAAAAGCCACAAAGAGATAATGCTATCACCACTCTGATCCCTGCTACATCATGGTTCAAATACATGAAGCCTTCTGAAACAACTGTTTTAGGCACTGGCTCTTAAACTACATTTTATGTATGTTCCCTAGATCTTAAAAACACTTTTTTTTTCAGGCATTACCTGTTTTTGATGTAAACTTTAGTTTGCAATTTGTCATTCTTTCAATGAAGAGCATCACAGTTAACTCTATTTAAGTTTTAGAGAAGTTTAATTCTTATCTTAATATTTTTATAACTGAAATATTGATCATAAGACTAAAGCTAAAGATATGGGTTAAGATTTCAACAGCAAAACACTATCCAGAAACAGCTGAATTTTCAAAAAGGATAAACGTGACTATAGGTTGCATCATTTAAAAGGAGCTACAGATGACACAGATACACCAACGTTTAAAAAAAAAAAAGTAAAAGTGAGCTATGGTTTAAGAGAAGAGAGGAGAACAATTACAACCACGTGCCATAGTATGAAGAAATGTTGCATGGCTCAGGTGCAGCTCTACTAAGCCACTATTGTCTTGACTTCAAACATCATTAAAGTCTTTAAAGTGAGTTGAGGTCTGCAGAGACAAACTGAAGAGCTATTTTACAGCACTTCCCATTCCAAAACTTGCTTATTTGTAAATAACTCGCAATTATGTAAAGATATTTTGACATTAGCATAGGCTTCAACATGTGAAAATGAAGCCAATATTTATGTCAATATTTTAGTAAGAAATATACCGTTGATAAATGACTTATATGTAGGTCATCCCGTGAAAGCAGCTGCTTTATATTCCCAGTTCCACTAAAAAGGGAAAAGTGCAATGAGATCTTATTGACAGCTGCATTCAAAAACATACCAGTTACATAAGTTTGCAAATTACACTGTGCCAAAGTTAAATATCTAAGCTTTTTAACGATAGTTCTTAAAATGCCCTCTCAGCAAGAATGACTCAACGGCACCGTATAAGCTGCTCTCCAGATAAGAAGCAACCAGCTCGAATTTTATAGAAAAGACTTTTTTTGTGTGCTGCTTTAATTCAAATTGCACCGAGTGAGTTCTGCTTGTTTGGACCTGCCAGCTTCACCAGTCCCTTGGCATTTCCAGCCCTGTTCCTCAGCTCCAACAAAGTATCTCGAGCTCACCTAGACGCAGAGAAGCACTTGGAAAACAGGTATAGTTTTCTGCTGTACCTCAAGGGGAAATATTTACCAGACAACCACCAACCAAAGGACTCAACCTTTTTAACCAGAGCTAGGCCTAGAAAAACACGGCTCTACCAGAAAAGAGCGAGGGTAAAGACCAGCTCTTTCCAGTACAAGCTACGTTTATCAGGAGGTTTTATCAGATGAATATGGCTGAGGAAAACATTAATAACTGGCACAACGCATCAGCAAGGCTTTTACTTTTACAGCAGTCCCCTACACAAGATGTAGGCCCAGAAATACGGGCCTGGAGGGGAAAGCTTTAGGAGCAGCTCTCCCTGCCCCCGTGAGAAATGCTGCTGTACCTACCAAAGTTGTTCCTCAATACCTTTCCTTTGCTCAGACAGAGAAAATGTAAAACTTCCCTGACCCGTGCTTTCCCCACCCCTTCCCTCTGTCTCTGATCTTATTCATAGAAAACCCATGAATAGCATTCAAAGCAAAGCTGTCAGAGAAGAAATGTGGGTAGAACTTGCTCAATTCCTGTTAATTTGGCAATTCGCACAGGGTCCTGAGTAACAGCGGTCGTCTTTAATTGCACTGGTGCTTCACTAATCCTTCGCCAGCCACCTAAGCAGCGAAGCAGCGCGTGTACAGGCTCAGCAAAGCGTTACCGAGTCAGAACCAGGACTTCATGAAGCAACTCCACTTATTTTGATGTTACCCATCGCAACCCATGGACAACGTGTCACCTACCCCTGGGGAAGAGAGCCTCCAACCTACAGCTCTCAGCATCTCTTTTAAGACTGCCTCCTGCTTGAAAGAATTGAAAATCAAAAATTCCTCGGTATGGCATGCACAGCCCTAAGGTTACCATGTGGGACATCTGAGCCACCACCGCTTTCTCCCTTGACAAAAGGTAGAGCTCGACGGCAAAGCAGTTCCTCACAGGTTGGTTTTGCAACCACAGAATTTTGCCACACGCGGGGCACAACCCTGAAACGTTTTAATTGTACGGGATGAAAACAGATATATACCAGGATAGATGTGGCAGACATCTCTTTGAGATGACCGACCTGCAGCCAGCCCCAGAGCTGCGTGGCCACCACAAGGTAACGTAACAGCAGGGTCAGATGGGAGCTCTGACGGCGTAGCACCGACCCCAGTTATCTCCCAAATCGCCGGGCAACTTCTCCACCGAGGACACCGTCCTCTCACCTCCGCTTTCCACGCCGGGGCCGTGCCAGATCACAGCTCCCCGCCAACCTTTGCTCCCCGCCGCCGTTCCCAAAGCCTCGCTCCAGCTTCTCCCACCCCACAGGGCGAGGGCAAGGCCAGCACCCCCTGAGTGCCCCGCACCTCGGTGGGGCGGGTGCTTTATAAATAAATAACACACCTTATGGTGCTGAGGGGGTGGTTTTTTTTTGTTTTGTTTTGTTTTGTTTTTTTTCCTCGTGCCCCACGGCTCGGGCGAGGAGGCTGTTTATAGCCTGTGGTAAATGAACTCTGGAGCAGGGAGGGGGCGGAGGGGAGCTGCTGCCGCCTCAGCTCGCCTTCCTCCCCCCTCCTCATCCTCCTCACGGCCCCTCAGGGACCCCCCACACCCTCAGATCCCCCTCAGGGCCCCCCCCCCCGGTCCCCACTTACCCCGCTCCGGGCCGCGGCGGGGACGGCACCGGCGGCTCCCCGAGGTGCGCGGCGGGGAGGAGGAGGAGGAGACGGAGAAAAAAGGAGGAGGAGGAGGAGAAGGAGGGAGGAAGGGGCCCGGCCTCGCCTCGCTTCACTCGCAGGCCGAGGGCGGCTGGGTGCGCAGGGGGAGCGCAGCGCTCATGGCGGCCCCGCTGCCCCCGGCCCCTCCCGCTCGGCTCCCCCCCGGCCCCGGCCCCGTGCCCGCGCCCAGCCGCCCCCCGCCGCTCCCGCGCACGCGCGCCGCCTCCCCCCCCGCCGCTCTGCGCATGCGCCGCTCCCCGTTTCACCACCCACCCCTCCCTCCCCTCCCCTCGCGGCACCTCCCCGCAACGGAGGCCGCTGCCGCCGCCGCCGCCGCGCGCGCGCGCACGCTGCAGGGGAATAGAGGGGGGGGAGGCGGGAGCGCGCACGCGGGGTGCCCGGATGTAAAGGGGATAAAGGGGAGGGGGGGTGGTATTACATCACCCCGCGCCGCGCCCAGCGCGCATGCGCGAGGTCCTGGGGAAGACGTCATCAGAGCCCTGAGGGGAGCGGGGAGGAGAGGAGAGGAGCGGGAGGGAGGCGGCGGGGTGGGGAGGGGATGGCGGCCGCTGGAAGCGGGTTATCGGCTCCGTGAGAGGCTCCTTGAGGAGGGGATGGGCTGAGGGAGCAGCCCTGAGGAGATGGAAGCCATCCTGAGGGGTGCGGGGGGCCGCCCGCCATGAGGGAAGCGGCCCTGAGGGGAGGCCGCGCCGCCACCCCCCCCCCCCACCCTGAGGCGAAGGGGAGGCCGCGCTCCCTGAGGCGCTGCCCCCACTCGGCTACACCGACCCCCTGAGCCTCCCCCCTCACTGCAAGCCGGTAAAAGCGAGCCCTGCATCCCCCGGCTCGTTTCATAAGCCCCCTCGGCCCTACCTCCTCCGCGGGCGCCTCTCCCCGGCCCTGTCCCATCTTCTGCCTCCGGCGAGGAGTCGGCCGTGGGCCCCCCGGCCCCCGGGAGCAGCTGCCGGCCCTGCCGCCCCCCGCCCCCCTTAGCGAGCCATGCGGAGGAGAAAGGGGAGGTGGGATCCCGGCTCTGGCTCTGGCAGGGAACGCCGTGTGCGGCTGATGCCAGCGAGCCGCGGTTAAACCCCGGGCTGAGGATTTTAAGAGGTGGAGTGGATGTGGGAAGGACTACTTGGAAGGGGAGGGTTAGGGATGCGGGCTGGTGTTTTGAGCCCGTGGAGGAGGAATGGCTGAAGCGGGCGCTTGGCTGAAGAATCACGGAGGTTGCCTGGAGGGTTTCCGTGTTTGACAGGAACCGGAGCACACAGCCATATGTGAAGGTTTTTCTACCCTGAATGTTTGGAAAGCCCTCAAATTGCCGGTTAGCTTCCTCTGGCCATTGTAGGTAACAATCAGTGTAGCTTCAACCTGCCTGTGCCAGCGACCGAGGGCAGTTAATTGAGGGCTCTCGTGCAGATAAGACCTACACAAACAGAAAAGCCTTACCCAGGGAGGGCTGGAAAAGCTGTAACTGTAACAAAACCTCATGGTTGTAGGGTTTTCTGTAACAGATTTAACTTACTGTGTCTCAGTGTGATACAAAATCTCCAGTTCCCATTGCTGACTGTGAGGGAATGGTATGTTTGGACCTGATCTTACTCCATTCATCCGAATCATGTTAGCACGAGCATGAACACCACTCAGCAGTGCTCAATGTTGTTTGAACTATTTCAGGCCTTGAAGTTGCAGATAAATGCACCATGAGTTGTTAAACTAACCTTTAGGGGAGCTTCACTGCAAAATATTCCAAAAATATATTGGAGGTGGGAGCAGAATATATGAAGTCTATTCCTCAAGGGGAGATTTTTGGAAGGTCACAGAGAATTCTCAACCTTCGTTAATGGTATTTGAAGTTTCTTCTTGGTATTCAAAGGCAATTAGTTATAATTTTGATGCAGTTCAGATATGAAAAACTGCATTTTTTTTTTTCCTCAACACTTCTACAATATACAGTCAGGGTAGAGGTTACACAATTTTTTTCCAGAATGCATGTGCTGATGTACATATACAGTCATGCTTCTTGAACCTCTGCACTTAAACATAAATTCAATAATTTTCATCCTTCTTTTACACTTTAGATTTAAAGCGTTAGGAGAGATTTAATAAATCTCTCAATCTGAGCTGTCTTGGTTGTTAAAGTGGAACAGTCTTGACAGAAAAGCAGTATGTCATGAGCCTGCTCTACAAACAGGGACAAAACATTTAATAAATCTCTCCTAACACTTTGAATTATATGCAATTGCAGATGTTATTGGATTCTATTTGGTGTTACCTGCACCTCAGTTTTTGCATTAAAAAATAAGTGAACAAAAACCTGGCCTAGCTTTTTAGTGATGCCCTAGATTTAAGCCACAGGAATGGAATGACAACAGAGAGTTTGCTTCTGTTCTTTTTATGTTTTTCTTGAGAAATTGGATGGAGTCAAATTATGACAGTATTTTCTTAAAGTGTAACTTTTATTCAGTTTGCTCATTTTGCCTGGCCAGTTGTACAAGCGATGGTAATCAGTAGTTACAAGAAATTCAAACATCACATTTAATTAAGATAAAACAGAGTTGTGAGTAACATATTTCTATGCATATTTGTAGCTGATGAGGCTACATCTCCCAGCATACAACTCTTCGTTTTCCCTTTAGTGAGACATCAAGATTGGGTACAGATGACTGGGACCTGTAGTCACTGGAAACATTGGCTCCACAGTTGAGGAGCCAGTAACAAGAATTGTTGTGAAACTCCTTCAGCACTGCATCATCAGGTATGCCTGGGTTATTAAGAAGAATCACTTTTCATTGTTGGGAACAAGGAATTTTGATTAGCTTAAGAAAGCATATTTAAAATGACATGTTGCTCCAATGTGTGTTTTAAAGAATATTTTTCTGCTTCAAAACAGCTTTTAAAAACTATTTAGATGGATGTTTCTCCCCAAAATATTTTAAAATATCTAAATAATAGATATTATCCGACTATGTACACTTGATTACTGCAGACAGGAAGATGATTTTGTCCAATGTATTCCCTAAAACTGCCACCTGAGAAAAGTTCCACGCTTTGATCAAGGTTCTCCATGACATCATTTCTTAAAAACCAGAGCAGAGCACTGCAGTTGCTACTGGGACCACGTGGCAACGTAACTGCCTTTTGGGATCCGTTCCCATTGTACTGGGCGTATTCTGTATGAAGCTGCCGTAGTCTGCAGGTTGGTACTGCCACTGTTCCTTTTAATTCTTTTAGTTTTAATGCCAGTTAGAGTTCTGGTTAAACTTTTTGTATTACAAAAACATGAGTTATCAGAAGTTTTTATGTTCTTTAGAGAGGGGACAGCTAGTGCAAATATTTATTGTTGTGTTTCATGATTTCAATTTCTTGATCCCCCAAGTGAAAAAGCTGCACTTCTTTCAGTGTCTCTTATTGTGGTTTGCCCAACAGGTTGGGAAAAGCAGAGTGCCTTATTTTTTCAGCTTCCCTTATTTATCTTCACTCTTTCTCCTTCTGCCTGCCATGAATGTTTGGCAAAGATGGGAAATAACATATCTGAAGTTACTTCGCAGCCTATACAGCCGGTAGACTGTCAATGTATGTTTTATTTGGAATAGGTTTTGTGTCACTTAGTAATACTCATTTAAATAATGGACGTGTAGTCAAGCTGTTGTCCAGGCTGCCTTGAAACAGTGGCAGGAGGCAGGCACCTTCAGACAGTTTTGCTGCTGTGCTTACCCTGGTGTTTGCAGCCAGCTGAGCGAGCTGCCTGCTGGAGGTGACTTTTCCTCTCGTGCAGTTTCTCTGACTACAGAAGAAGCTGAGATGACAACCTAGACTGAGTGCTTAACTTTCAGATGGCTCAAATGAATTAATTAGCCATGGTGCTCGGAGGTGATCTAATACAAATCTTCATACTAATGTGCTTAGCCTGTAATACTGCAATCTTGAACTTGCCAGATTTTTGTACTTGGCTTGTGAAGTACCCATGCCCTGCCCCATCTCTTCTCCACTGGGCGCTACCTATTTTTAGAATCCAAAAGCCAGCTGGACGACTACGCTGCAGGCTTTGCATCTTCTGAGAACTATTGCTGCAACACCCTGGTGTGATGACATCTGTAGGTATCTGTTCAGGCAGCTGTGCCATTGGGAACTCCATAAAATGCCAGTGCTGTAGCTATGATTAATAATCACATGATGTTTAAATCATCAAAAGCGCACACCTAGAGTGTATCCTGTATCCAAACTGAATTTATCTGAAAGATGTCACAAAGACTTTGGACTTTTGAAGAATGTGGTATGCAAAAGTTCTGCATCCTTGAAGTGCAGCAGTTCTGATATAATTTGCTTTCTGCTGGAGTCTTGAGAAGGGCTAAACAAACTGCCACACTTTGCCTGAAGATTCATGCTGTCTTGATAGTTTCTAAAAACAATGTTAAAACAGCAAGGACATTTTGTAAAAACAAATACTAGTACTTTACAATCTACGAAATCATTAAGGCATCACAACGTTGTTTTCTGATTGTAGCTTAACAGAAAAAAAGCAATTCTCAGTGATGAGTTTTATTTTTCTGGTGAGAATTTACTGATGGAAGTAACGTGCAGTTCAGAAAAATCAGCAAAAGCAAAGCAGAGTAACTGTCAATAGAAGGAAAACCCTTTAATATAAAAAAATTATATAAAGTTTTATTCTAGAATATTGTTATTGTTTTTGTCCCCCTTTTTCTCCAACTCTTCATATTCTATTTGTAAATTTCTTATTTGTCAGTATTCATTAGGCACCACCTTTACACTGACACTCCAAACACAAATAAAAAAAGCATATTTTAAATCTTTCCTATTTCATTTCAGCCATCAGTCAGTGGCTCCCAGCCAGTAAGGCGGGGAGCCACCAAGTCTTGTTGGACTGTGCTGGCTGGGATTATTGTGCTGGTATGGGATGTGGTTGGGTTTCCCAAACAGAGCTTGGCTATAAAAGGCTTGGGAGCTATGGCCTTGTGCAGGAAACCTCTGCAATAAAGATTTGGTCTTCAAGGTTGTTATTTGGTTGCTCTATAGAACATTTTCCAGATTTAATGCTAGCATTGGTCACTACTGTGGCAGCTGACTAAACACATGAGATTCAGAAGTTCAGTAACACTCCCTCTATTTTCCTTTACTCAGAAGAAAATCTTGCTGGAGATGCCAGACTGACAGCTGTGACTCTGAATCTTTGTCCTTCATTCTTACAAATTCTCAATGTGCAACGCATTTTCTGTACGTCCTAAATAATGCATTTTTGTTATGCTATGTAAAGGACAGTTTTAAGTGAAGAAACAAGTCATTTAATTAGGGAAGCAAGTTTCATTTTCAGTACAAGCAGCACTGTGCTCTGTTGTCAATAAGAAAGTCATTTTAGAAAAGGATTTTTTTGTATGTGAAATACAGGAAAGGCATCACGTGTCCCAGTTTCTCCCAAAGTCCAAAGCTTACACAAAAGAAGATGACAAAAAATCAGGCAGCTCAGGAGGATAAATGCAGTTAGTCAGGAAGGTTCTTAGAGCAAATCACCTTCGTTACACATGGCTCCTTCTACCTATAGCAAAATATCACTGAAGATCTAGTGGCAAGCAAAGCTTGCTTTTCGTATTAAATAGGGAAATTAGAAAATAATGTCAGTACAGTCTACAAACATTTTAAGAAAATGAAAAATTAGGGAAAAAAACATTTGTATAGGGTTTTATTTTTCCCTCCCATTTCAATCTTAGCTGTCTTGGTTGTTAAAATGGAAAAGTCTTGACAGAAAAGCAGTGTGTCATGAGTCTGCTCTACAAACAGGGGCAAAACAGATGTGTTTGGTGTCAGAAGAGGTGCTGGCATAGCAGACCAGCGTGTGCCAATTCATTTTGTTGCCTGTGCTATCTACCAGATTCATGATTGTATGATGGAAATGGTCTCACTGGGATCATCTGCATTACTCTTCAACACAGAAACCGTGAAACAACTTGTAGCAACAGTAGTCAAAACCTGAAGTTGATTTTAAGTGTTCTGAAAGCTTGGCCGAATTCACACAACACGACTCTAGCAGACACCTTTCTCCAGTTCTTTCCAATCTGAAAGGGCTGCACTTCAGTGAATCTTAATCTGTCAGTGGTGAATATTTACAAAGTTTGTGTTCAGTTGCTGAAAGTTTAATTTTCTTTTTTGGTTTTTTTTTTTCTTTTTTTTTTTTTTCCAGTAAGACAAGCTATAAAGTACAGAACAATCAGAATATTTTATCAACTTGGCTTCAGACTATTTAATTCAGTGGGTAGTTCTTCTCTTAAAAATGTGAGGGTGTATGTTAGTTGCTGTTTTCATTTGCCATTAGTAGTCCGTGCATGAAGGCCTGTATCTTCACTGAAGTCAGTGACAAAGCTTCCATTGACCTCAGTGTTGCAGGATCAAACCCTTCGTCATTAGCATGTTGTAAAAACGGCTGTTGTCCCAGCCAATTTTAGTGGGCTTGCCTACAATTGTCAGTTGTTTAACCTAAAAATTAGCTTAGCAATCACAGCTGAAAGTGCATGTCAGACTGTTGATGTGGAAGAATACTTCATACTGAGTCATTGGGAATCTTACGATGCTCTTAGACTTTTATAATTATTAACACTCAAGCATAGACTCTGAAAATCAATAAAGATGTGAACTTCCAGATGTGGAGGAGATTCATATTCCATAAACTCCATTTTTTCTGTTACTAGTCCTTTTCTTCTTTCAATAGCCATATCTAGTTGCCTTCTTTGTACAACCAAACACAGCTTGCTTTTTGCTAAATTCATTCATACAAATATGTTCATTCAGTTGTCTCCTTTAACTAGCCTGTTAGCTGAGACACAGCTGAGGAGATCAGGTTTTGTGTATCAATTAGTCACATTAAGCTGGAGATTATTTAAAACCAACATGCCAGAATCAAATGGCCAAGGTCTGGAGATATTGACATCTGAACGTTGCTTAGTATTTTGCAAAATAGGTTTATGTAGTACCAAAGATTCTGGAGAATCCAAGTTTGAAAGGAAAATCTGCTTCTGAAGATGGATTTTGCCACTTTTCCCTTTTTAGCTGACAGCATAACTAAGGTTTAAATTTAGTTTGATTACGTAGATGCTGATGTGGTACAATTGTACAAAGTAAGACACTGTTTCATTTTGCTGGTATAAGGAACACAATAAAAATGGATGTGAGATCAAAGCTAGATGTGACGATTTTCTTAGGAAAGCAAAACAACTTCTAGTAATTTCAATTTTTAACATTTTTATGTCAACCCCTACCCCTGTCACAGTTTTGTGTTTCTCCAGGGATGGAGCAGAACAAAATATTAGCAAAGCAATAGAGATAATTATTAAAAAAGCACCTCCATGTTGTGCAGTTCAAGCTCAGTTTCAGAAGGAGGAACCTATCAGGGAAGGAAGATCTCATAAGGCAGGATGCATTAGCTTATGTCCTTTTGTAAAAATGTTTCACGTCTACTGCAAATAACGTGGTGCAGTTTCATATCAGAGTGTAACTCAAGACATGAACAGCACTTGAAGTTATCCTGAGTCTCCACCCTAAACAGAATGGTATCCTTTCTTCTTAGGAAATTTCAGTTGGTCCAGTGGACTTGGCGTCCAACTACTTCTTAAGAGATTTGGCAATGGGATTTCTTTTAGGTATTTGAAATAAGTTTGCTTTCTTGCTCGTCATTCATTGTAGTGTATCACCTATGAATTTATTTAGATAAATATCTGTGCTATATTTGTGTGTGTGTAAAGGCCTACAACATATTTTTATAAGCACATTTATTATTATATCTTTGTAGGAATAATCAAAATAATTGGTTTGTAGCTGAAATTTATCATGTCGCATTCTAATTCCTCCCTTGGGTTGTTTTACTCTGTTTTCTGCTCAAAATAAATAGTATAATCCCTTGTAAGAGATGAGATAAGGAAGATGAAAAAAGCTTGCCTTGCAAAGATGAGAAAAACGATGAGGTAAAAAAGGAAAGGATTGGTGATGCTAATTCACGGCAGTCAGCTGAATACTGGATGGGAGTCATTAGCTCACTCTACAGAGGTCACAAGCTTGCCCTTCTATGACACAAATTTCAATTAATATAGACGCTGTCTCAACATGAAAGCAGCAGTCAACCTGAGCTGAACCCAACTTAGGTGAGAGGCTCATTACCAATAGCAGTTAGCAAATAGGAATATTCCTGCAAGTGCAAACTGAAAAGCAGAGTGACATACCTTCAGAGCACTGAGCAAACACTTCAATCTGCTACTCATTCTCTAGGTAAAATCTGTGAACACTCAAAGATAGTGGTTGTGGAATGCTTCAAGCTCATCTAGCTGCTACTGAGTAACCCGAAGGAAAACAAAAACAAAAACAAAACAAACAAACAAACAAACAAAAAAAAACACAACACAACAAACAATACCCTGATGCTGCCTTCAAAAATAAAATTTAGGATCTTTTCTGAATGCAAATCTTAGAAGTGTTGAAGTTGATCCAGTGCCTTTCTAGTTAAACTAAAGATTCCCACTAACCTCAGTGAGTCTGGATTGGATTTAAATTTCTTACTTGCTTGGGGAAGCATTAGTACTGTCAAAATGACTTTCATCACTTTAAAATGGATTAACGATGCAGTAGTCATCATAAAATCATAGAATAATTTTGGTTGGAAGGGACTTTTGGAGGTCGTCTAGTCCAACCTCTGGCTCAAAGCAGGTCCTACATGATGGGGTTGCTGAACTCTTTGTTCATCTGAGTTTAGAATATCTCTGAGGTTGGAAATTCCACCTCTCTGTGCACGTTTCAGTCTTTCCAATCAGAATTTCCTGTGTTTTGATTTGTGTCTATTGTCTCTTTGCTTATCACAAGGTACTCCTGAGAAGAGTCTGGCTCTGTCTTCTCTATATCATGTCAGGCAGCTGAAGACAGCAACAAAATCTGCCCTTATCTTTCTCTTCTTACAGCTGAACAAAGCCAGCTCTCTAAGTCTGTCTTCATCATGGTGGCCATCCACTGCACTTTCTCCAGCATGATGAAGAATTACTTACCCAGGAAGGATAGCAGGAGGCTGCTGACATGACTTCTATATTTAGGTTAGTATCTTGCTTATTGCTGTGACATCTAAAATGCTTGTTAACATCATTAAAAAAACTCAGCTATGCAAAATAAGATGTTATCATCTTTTGCAACTCTGCTGATCCTCTCTGGGTTGACACCTGTGCTGTCATATACAGAAAACTGACAGATCTGCAACAAAGCACCAGGTTGCTTGCACTGAAGCTTAATCTCAAGTAAAAGTTGAATTCATAAAGTGGAATAGGTGAAACTTTCCTAGCGCCAGCATGTCCTACCCTTCAGTAGATTAAGAAAGCACTGTGCTCTGATTCACTTCTCTGATGTCCAGGGATTTTCTCAGATGAATAACAATGTCAGCTGTTCTATTGTGTAGCTGGAATGGAAGCTATTTACCCACTATATTTTCTTAGCTATTTACCCCCTTAAAATATGTACTATCTATGTAGGACTACTATCTATGATTTTGGCTAACCAAGAGTCCATGGTAGTGTATGCTTCTAGAGCTCCCTACACAACAATGTCATTAAAATGCCAGTCACAGGTTTCTGCTAAGAGCCAGGTCAGACTGTGAACAGCTTCTTAGGCCATGCTCACTTTTGGACTTTTTGCCTGATAAATTCTACAGGTTCACATGCTTGATTATGCAATTATTTTCTTGAATTCATTAAAACACTTCACACACACTGAGTTTACAGCCCTAGAGCTGGTCTTCCTTGTAATTTATATTCTGGTAGTAAAAGGTTTAGAAACACAAAAATCTGGATTTTTTTCCTCTGAAAACCCATTGTTGTGGATGAAGATTCTAATATTTTGTGTTTTGCTTTGGGAAGACCAGCAGAGGGTGCCTGAGTTAGAGAGCAAACCCCATTCCCAGATTTGTACTGAAACTGTTGACAATATGAGAGTAAAAAAAGAGAAGTAAATTTTAATTTAGAGCTCTTTTGAAACCAAAGAAAAATACATTAATGAAAATAATGAAAATAAAGGGAAACTAAATCACTAGGTAAATTGCACTATTAAGAGATTGTAAAAAATAAATAAATAAAATAAAATCATAATTTTGATTAGGAAAGGAATTTCAGTTATCTGACCTGTCATTGGCTACTAAAGGACAGGTTCCCTGAAATATCTTTTCATGGGATTCAGGAGACTTTCACAGGTTCTAGCTTTAATGCAGGAAGCTACTCTATAAGTGACCTCTGTGTAAGGAGATGGAAGAAGAGAAAATCTTTCAGTGCAGGATTCAGAGCAAGCTCCTACTTCATGCTCCCTGGCCACCCCAACAACGGAGTTTGTTTCTGCGGGCTGCTCAGGGAGACTAAGCTCTGCAGAATCAGCGTGTTGGACACCATCTTAATTTCCTCTTGCTGTCCCTCATTTAATATTAAACATTCCAAGAGAGAAAGTTTTCACTAGTTCCCTGCATTAGTAGTCTTTTCAGTACTAGTGCAATACAAGAGCCCAGACAGAAAAATGTCTTTCTAGATTGATTACAACAGATTTAAGTTGAATAAATATTGCTTTATATACCTATGTATATATTTTAAAAATTACAAATGTGGAAAATGGGGCCCAAATCTTTCCATTGACTTTGGTGATGCTGGAACCCAGCCCAGGATGATAGAAACAGAATAGGGATCTACGAATCAGAATATAAATATTGAAGATAATGTCCTCCTCTTCACCAACACAAGAGATTTATCCCACATCAAGCAAATAAAAAAAAAAAAAAAAAAAAAAAAAAAAAAAAAAAGGCTGCTTTTTAAAAAAGAAAAACATGAAATATTTACTTACCCTCACTGGATATGATATATTCATATAACTTGTTATGTTCTAACCTTTAGGAATGTCCTAACCTTTACCTATACCTAGTCCTCTTGGTAAAAGTTATCCATATATTTGTATCTTGACTTCTTCTAATATTGTCTTTGAATAATTGTGAGGAATTGCATAGCAGTAATGTCACACAAACAAAACAGCGTTAGCATTAGATGTAGTTTTGTTCAATTAACGTGAACATGTTCTGTATTTTTAGTATTTACATAAACACAGTCGATTTAGTCACAACTCTTAATGTAAACCAAAGAAAGTACGTTATGAAAAGTAAATGGATAATACAGCTTATGGACTCTGGGTTCCATTACTTTCCTATCATGTTAAACAAATCTTACCTTCGTATAAATGGCACATGTCTTAGAGAAAACATTGGAGTTTTTCTGGATTTCTCTTTTTATTATTTCTCTGGGTAAATGTGCTTTTAAATCAATAAACAGGAAGAAAATACAGATTAGTGTGGTCTAAAGGAGCAGAACTGATACAGTTCTCATCTTAAACTTTTGAATAAAATTCACTGTTATGTGAAAAACCTGCATAACATGTCTGCAATACTGAAGTTACGTTCAAATATCCGGTTAGGGCATTGATGGAAACTTTTTAGAAGTAAACGGCCTTTTTAGCCTTTTAATGTAGGTGTCAGTAAAAACACGCCAAGTGCTTAGAAAACAAAAAGCCAGGCTGTTTATAATCCACTTGAAAAGTCATGGATGTGAAATCTGGAAGAAGGACAGGGCCAAGTATAGCTGCAGGCAGCTGGGATCACTGCAGAGTTTTATAGCTTCAAACCAAATGTCACAATGGTGAGAGGGTAGAAAATGCCTCTAGCTTATTATATTGAGAAAGTCCTTCCCAAAGGATGCCACAAAAAGGGAGTGACCAACAACCAAGAGTCATCTACTACTGTCTATAGATGCTTCCTATATTTGTCCTGTCTGCCACTGTGTATATTACAAACTTGTATTTTTCTATGATGATCTGTTGTTGTCAGATGTTTTGTTTGCTACCTACATTTTTTTCTTGTGGAGGAAGCAATGAGGTATAGGGAGAAGAGAGAAGAAAAGAATGATTTACAGACAGTTTCACCAGTTTAACATAGGGTTTGCGTAAATAAATGGTTGCAAAGACTTGTGTAACCATTTTTGCTATGCCTCTGCTAGGAAGTTGAACAGCCTGTCAACTTTCTGGTCCTGAAGCCTTCAAGCTGGACCTGGTTTGTGTCTGTAGCTGATGCCCCTCAGACATACCACATTGTTTGGGAGTGTGTGTGTGGGCAAACCATACCATGAACGTTGACAACAGTTTAAAAGCATGGATGGTCACGTGCCAGTGCATAACTCTGTGCCTTGGCCCTGTTTGACCTACTGGTATAGATGTAGTTTAGTCTGGCCAAAAACGTGATTTCTGTGGTTTACCTAGTGTTGCTTGGGAACAGGTTGTACTGAACTGTAATGCAGTGGCCAAGAAAGCAGTATCAACAGTTTTAATTATTGTTTTTAAAATAGATAGAAGATACAGCAGTTCATTTTGCCCTGTTTAGAATTGGTTTACATTTGTAGTCTCCAGGTTTTGAACGGGTGCAGGTTCACACACCAAATCTTAACTAAACAGACTGAAATGAAATGGATGGAAGGAATAAGTCAAATTAAGGAGAGATCTGAAGTAAGAAAAGATGGATATTATTATTAATTATTATAATTGAATAATACTCTGGCCAGAGTAGGAAGGCAGGGAGAAGGGTCTATGTGTGAAAAACATGAAGATTGAACAACATGCTAAAAGCTGAAATGAGAAGAGATTAGGGTAGCTAGAAATGCAGAGGCTTAAATGCACAAAGAAACAGAGACCTGAACTCAAGAAACTAATTCTGGTACAGAAAGGAGAGAGCTTGTGCTCTTTGTATGCAGTAGGAAAAAAATAATCCCAGACATACTGAGAGCAGAATTGTACCTCAAATCAGTGTCAGAACAAAATGATTCCTCTCATTTAAAGGGTTTGAATAGATGTCCCTTAGTGTATATTTTTTACATTTTCAGTAAATTTTATTACAAAAGAGAGTGCTTTTTTTTTTTTTTTTTAAATAATAACGTACAGTTGAAACAGATATAAGACAGAAACTGTGGAAAATGTGGATGTATCCACTGTCTGACCAGACAGGTTTATGTAAGAAATATTTTCCGCACTCAGTTACATTTACATGGGGCGGTGTCTGCCTTGATGTGCATTTGTTAGTCTCCTCTTACAGCAACACTAAACCTATGGCACAAGTATCATTCCGATACAGATAGCATGGAGTCAAAACTGGCCTTACTCCACTTGCACTCATTTTATCATGGGCTCTCCCTAAAATTTTGGTTTCCTAAACAGAAGAAAGAGCTTTTCTCTGTAGAAGTCGTTTGGTTTGCTCACACTGGAAGAAGAAATACTGGAAAAGGGAATCCAGTGCTACTCTGTATTTTGTTACTCATTTAAATGTTACCATACCTACATAAATAATAGTGAAGCAAGAGCATTTTTCAAATTTATGTTTTACACAGACGCTGAAATAATCTCAGCTAATTGCACTGGAGCTTTATTTACTATAACATGGATCAAAGAAATTGCATCACAGTACTGTGGAAAATATTCACACCCATGCTCACAGTATTATTAACGGGGCTGGCAACAAGTCATCTGAGGCCCCCTTGTGAACAATCAAAGAGGAAGCACTTCACCCATAAACCTGTGAAAAGTTTACTTATTTTATATTGAAGTCTCTTGGCAATGTTGCGTTGTCAGACCTGCTGGAACCTGGTTCATTCAGACTTAACAAAGAAAGTGATTTTAGACCTTAGATAGAAATGAGAGACCAACTAGCTATGGAGGAAAAGCTTGACTGGCAAAAAATTGGCAACGCCTCAAACAACTAACGATGTATATAGCTGTCACACAGAAAGTGTACAGAAAAGGCTCAAGCACAATAACCCATAGGCCCTGCACATCTTTTGTATGCATTTTTTGGCTGTAATTCATGCTTAAAGCAACCAAACTGCTCTTACCTATTACAGTATATTGTATGCTGTGTATACAGGGGAAGCTGTCCCTGTCTGTGGCAGGGGGTTGGAACTAGATGATCTTTAAGGTCCCTTCCCATCCAACCCAAACCATTATATGATTCTAGTATTTGTTGATGACTGGTTCTGCCTTAGTTTTGCCACTTCCAAGTCTATAATCGTGAAGACTGTGATCTACCTATCATGAAACATAGAATGCAGTTAATGAAACTAGTAGAGCACTTGCTCTAAGTGTTTGAACAGAATAGAATGGGGATGCTTAAATCTTCAGAATTCGAGACCACTTTTATTTATGTAATTACATGTGGATTAAAAGACACAAGACCAGGCAGGGTGTATAAAAAATCTTTTTTGTTTGTTTGTTTGTTTTCCCCCGTTTAATAAGCCAATCATAATTCAATGGAAATAATTTCTCGTAGTCTTGCTCTGTGATCATGGCAGTGCCTATAGTGTTGGACATACACAGCTGATACATCATAAAACAATTAGAAAGCTCTGCAAGTCTTTTACAGTGAATCTAGAAAAAAATGCAAAGTATCACAGTTATTAACACTTTGGTAGTAGGCCAAAATTATTTCTTTCTGTTTTGGAAATATAACCAACTTCTAACTATGTCTTCTTGTAACTGTAGAACTTGGCTAGATCTCCTGAACCTAAGGAAGGTGTATAATTCACTACCGCAAAACTAATTCTTAAAAGTAAACAGCTTAATCAGATTATTGTCACAGGCCTATCTTCAGAAAAATAAATAAATAAAGCATATAATTTACAGATCATGTCCCACTGAGCTCAAAGACATGTAAGTGCATGCATATTGTTTAAAACATAGTTAAGCACTTCACTGAGTAAGGATGGGTTGAGACAGATGCTGAAATGCCTTGCCAACTATGGTTTAAATAATACCCATCCATACCTTCCTATAATGCGATGTTTGCAACGTGAACATCATGTTTTTTTAAGCTATCACAGAAGGATTTATGAGACTGACACGTCGTTTACTCATTTCTTTTGTGCAGCTGAAACTTGTATATTTTATGCACTATTTCAAGCTGCTTCATCTCCAGCACTGAAAACACAACACCCATCTTACTTCAGCTGAAGTTGGTGGGAACCCTGAAGGAAGATGAATGTCTGTCCAAACTTGAAATGGGACAAGGAAACAGATACAAGGATTGGAAGGTCAGTACCTACAGCATGAATAAACCATTTCAGTAACAGTATCAAACATCAAAACCAACATGATAAAATCAGTTTGAAAACAGATGTAAAGTAAGGTGCAAAACAACAATGGATGAGAATGAGGACTTGTCATCCTCCCCAGTATCTAGAGAAAAGCCTATCCAGTCCTACTTGGGTGTGTTGACTTGGCACTATGAAAGAAACCCATATACACCCTGATGATACATTCTGATAGGTCTGATATGCATGTGTTTATAAGCTTGTATCTGATAGGTCTACGCATTGCATAAATTTACTCTAAAATAGGATGAATTTATGATGCTATTCCTGAAATTCATTCCACTCACCTTTGGCTTTGGGTTACAATATGGTTATTGGAAATACAACTAAAATATGAAATTATTACAGTTCACATGACTTAGAAGTTCTAATGTGGTGGCCAGATAAACTGTAAGATAAATCTCCACTTAATCTTTTTTTAATGTTGAATTCACATGATTCTGATTTTACTTCTTACTCTTCTTGTTCCTGATGGTTCTAATGCCATAAACATTGTTCCACAGAAAAAGCTATGCACATACTTAAATAAAACCCTACCAAAACAGGTCTAATTGGATTCAGAAAGCTGAAGAGCATTACTAGAGTTCCAGATTTTCAGTCTACTGTCACATTTTTTGTCTCCATTTAGCAGCATGAATAATACTGCACATTTATTATTCATTTATGGAGGTCACCCGAGTTTATATCTTTGCAGTTGCGCACAAGGTCTTCTTAATACTGCATGATTGCAGAATAAATATACAGAAACAGTAATTTAGTTAAACGTATTTCTCTCTTATTGCTTAGGGGACAAAAGGGAACTTATTTTGCTTTTAATTACATCAGGTGCCAATATAATTCGTGTAACTTTCAAGAATAATGCATGTTATCTTGTTATGTTCAGAGTTTAATTGATCTGTTATCTGCTGCCACAGAGTCAACAAAGGGAGCCTCACCAAGGTTCACAACAGTGCATGGAGCAAGACTGTGACCTCTCATACTGGTAACTATTTCCTATTTTGTTTTCGGAGCATTGCACTTCAGCTTCTCTTTGGCTCTTGCACTTCACTACTGCAGTTCAGTACTTTGTATAAATATCAGAACATGTTTACTGGACTCCAAAGTGTCATCTGCATAAATCACTGGATAAAGTGCATTCTGTTGATGTTCAGGTTGACTTTGGTAGATTGACTTTTTAATCCTCAACTAGACTTCTAAAGACTTAGCAGTAATGGCCTCTTCAGAAAGTGAAAATTAGTTTTGCACATGGAAACTGAGCTCAGGCTTAAAAGGGAAATACTTTTGGTTTTCCTTGGGAACTTAGATGTTGATCAAATCTATGGGTTTTGTTATGTTGTGATCCTTTAAGAGATGTTTCATTTTGCTTTGGTATTTTGTCAAACAGCTCTTCTCTAAGCAGTTGCTGTCTTTGAAGCAACAAAAAGAGTGTATGTTACTGTCAACACTCAACGTTGTGCTTCCAGCATGGAAAGCTAGAGCACTACTGGCCATCGAGGTGAGACTGGAAGCAGGGAGCCCTGGGCTCCCATCAGTCTTTTACCTGTTGCTTTGGGGGTTAGAAGAAATCATCTCGTAGTCTGGCATGATGCTGATGGCTTACAGCAAACGTGTAAATGCCACAACCTGTGGTAGCTTTGCTGCTTTTTAGGATATTTTTGGGTATCTCACAAGATTTTTTTCGATAGGCTTGGGTGTGTATAATAATTTCTTAAGTATCTTTATTTATCATTCAGATAATTCATCTACTAAGATGGGCATATTTAGTTTTTATAAGTTGGCAAACACTGAGAGTGGATATCACCTTGTGAAAGACCTTGTAACTTTCTTCAGTGCTCTTCTTCCCATGCTCATTATGACACTGAGCAAGCACTTCTTGTCTGTCTTCATAATCTTGGACACAGGCAGTAAAATCTCCACTGATAGTGACTGTGCATGTGTACAAATGCACAAGGTTAACAGGAGAAATCTGTTTTACTCAATTTTGTTGTAAAAAGAGGGGTCAAAATATGGTGTTATATCATGAATTCTCAGTGTTCTCCAACCATGGGATGCTGGGACCTCGCGAGCTTCTCCTACGTATTCTGTGTTCAGCCTGAGCCACTGTACACCTGTCCCTTTGGGGATAACTGGGAAAACTCCACTGGGAATATATTGTGCAGGTGCAGTGTGCATCATCTTCCCATTTTATACTTCCCATTCCAGTATGCTGTGACACAAAGCTTCGCAATCCCTTGTGTATCACCTGCACTTACCACAAGGAGAAAAAAGTCCAGAGTATTTTTACCAGAGAATATAAAGATCTGGCAAGTGTAGACAGATGAATTTTGCAATGAGCAAATTTGTTCATGTCCTGATTTTCCACAGAGAAGGAAACAATATATATATATTACTTGTTAGTTATTTCTTTAATTAATTACTTGTTAGTTATTTGTTTCATGTGGCATTAAGGTTCCATTATGCTATGTGTTGCGCTAACACAGAATAAATAGTTCAGTAACAGATGAGAAAGCAGAAATACAAAACAGAGCTGTCATCATGACACACAACTGTCTTTATATAGCAAAGTTCCCTGAGTTACTATGGGTTCTCCTTTTATATCTGCCTGCTGCTGCTGCAAGATTTTGAAGCACAAAGGTTACACGAGTTACAAGCTCTGCACTTATGCACTAGCAAATCTATGGTGAAGAGCAGCAGGTGAGGGTGAGGTACTGTTCTGAAATGCCAGTTTCTGGCACTTGTGGCTGTCCCACACGACTCGATTCAGAGCCCAGTGTCTAAAACCAAGGTTTGAAGTGTTGGGCAAAGCGTTTGCCTCCTGTCAGCACAGGGGGGAGGCTCGGCTAAGAGGAGGATTGCTGAACAGACCTAGGTAGGGAAGACCTCAGTGCTGCGCTTCCAGCTGCAGAAGGGCACTGAGAGCCACCGGTGAGCCTGAGAAGAGGGTTCGTAGGTGTCCCCCTGAGGGGAAGGGGGTTCATAGGTGTCCTCCTGAGGCTCTCCTCGTGCTGGGCACTGGGTTTTGCTCTCCAGGCACCAACCCCAAACCGGTGCCTGTGCCGGGGCAGCCCGAGGACGTGCGGCATCCAGCTCTGTTTCCAAACCCGAAGCTATCCAGCCCTCCGCTCCCCGCGGGGGCACGTCAAGTTGGGAAAAAAGATTCCCCCGCTCTCAGAAAGCAACCTTCAGCCCCTGCCACACGCACGGCCCCTGCCCTACAAACCCAGCCCTTATCGCCGCAGCCTTGACTGCGCCAACCCGCGTTACCACACCGTGACGGGGGACAAGGGACGGTGGCGGGCGGGAAGGCGGGGAGGAGGAGGAGGAGGCGGCGGGGGCCCTCATAAGGGGCGCAGCAGGAAGAGAAGGGGAAGGAAGGCGGAGGGGAGG
Organism: Aythya marila; assembly: GCF_965140915.1. Taxonomy (NCBI): domain Eukaryota; kingdom Metazoa; phylum Chordata; class Aves; order Anseriformes; family Anatidae; genus Aythya; species Aythya marila. Next base: position 5,813,207 of record NC_139046.1, on the reverse strand, counting down.
TGTCAGCCATGTCGTGGGGCTGCGCGCTGTGCCAGCTGCTGGCGGGCGGAGCCCTCCTGGCCCTGCTGGCGCAGCTGGTCCGCTGGCTGCGGGCCGATGGCGACCTCACGGTGCTGTGGGCCGAGTGGAGGGGGAAGAAGCCAGGTAAAAACGGCCCCAAGGGAGAGGCTGCCCGCCCGGAGCGGCCGCCACCCCTGAGGGAGGCTGCGGGGCGCCGAGGGGTGGCGGCGCTTGAGGCGCTCCGTGAGGGGGCGCGGGGATGGCGGCGTGTGGGGACGAGGGGGGACCGAGGCAGCCGGGCTGGAGGCACCTCAGCTCGGCCGATCCGACCACAGCTGCCCCCGGGGCTCGCTGAAGAATAACCCTAAAAGCAGTGTTTTCAGCCCTCAGCAAGGTGTGGCGATCGCATGCGCAGCAGCAGCTCGCTGTAAGGTAGCAGCGAAGAGACGCGTTGAATAAAGTAGCCTAAAAGCAACTTTGCAGGGCTCGCTCAGCTCCAAAAATGTTGTTTGGCATTGTTTCTGCTCTGATGTCTGGTTCTGGCATCAGCCTGTGGGATAAGCGAGGCTGTCGGGTGTGTTGTTGCTCCAGGAGGCTGTGGTGTGCTGGGAGACGCACAGAAGGGGGGACAATAAGAAAAGGGAGTGCTTAATATGAGGCAGGGATGAGTTAGTTCCTCGATTTCTGACCACCATGGAAGGGATTCTTCATGGCACCCCATGCTAGTGTGTGCAGGCGATGCATGTTCCTCCTTCAGGTGCTGCTCAAACCTCTCAGGATCCTGGGAAAACCTGCAGGTGAGGGATGGATAGTGTGGGTCAGAGGGAGAAACTTTCAGTTTTTCTGGAAGAAAGAAAAACAACAACAAAAACTCTTCTAGTCTCTTTAGTTTCTGTTCCTTCTTGCATCTTAAAGCAGATCTCAGTTTCACAGTAGTGCTGAAACTGTTTACAGGATAATAAACATGAATATTAATGCTTGGATTAAATGGGTTTCCTCTTCAGAGGTTTTTGCCCCAAAAGGTGTGAGGGAGCAGCACCACATGATTGCTGTCTGTGGATTTTCCTCACTTTTCTGTAAGGTGTTGCTTTCCACACTTGTGGTTACAAAGATTCAATAAAACGCCTTCAGCCAGGGATTTACAGCTCTTGCATGTGTTGACCTTTCTAATCTGTCTGCAGTTCTGCTTCCTTTTAGACAACCAAAGATCTGTAAAAATCCTCAGTTTTACTTGCATAAAAGAGGCTTTGATTTGAAGAGTCGTGCATTTCTGAATATCCCGCCTCAGCTTAGCCAGCCGCTGCAACTTGGGATGTTGTTGGAAAGCTGGGTTTGGGTGGTTGAGGTGAAAATGGAGCAGTGACCATGCAGAACCATCTTCTTGTGTCTGAACAGCTGGGTGGAGAAGCTGATCTGGGAAAAGATGGGATAGGGAACACTATGAGTTGTCTTGCGTGTGAAATGAAATTGGGTGATGGGTTGAGATGGGGAGATAGAACTGTCTTGGATGAAGGAGGGTTGTTGTGTTGGAGGGGAACTGAGGAGTAAGGGTTTGGGCTTGACACAAGGATGCAGTAGGGAATGATGCTGCAGGTACAGGTTGGCATTGGGAAGGTGCTGAGAGAAGAACAGGGCAAGTTCTGTGAAGAGTTTGTCAAGAAAGCCATTTGAAACAGGAATTTGGGATTTTTTTTTTTTTTTAGTTCTAGCCTAGTGGGCCTGCAGCAAACCAAGGGTGAGAATGGAGACCACTGCAGGTTGGACAGAAGTAGGAGAAGGTGGGGATCATCCCACTGTGGAGTTGGGTTGGGAGCGTGGCACAGACTTTGAGATCAGTCTGACTTCTGTTTTCAGTAGAAACTTGCTGCGAAAGTGCCAGTCTGTGTGCTGGAGAACAGGAAAGTGTGCACAAGTAATCCAGCTCTAAGAATACTAAATTTAAATATGCAACCACTCTGTAACTATACGCAGGGTGAGTCTTACAGCAAGTCCATCAGGCAGTTCCCTCACTATAAGAAAAGTACGAAAAATACCTGTGTGTGTTGACTTTGCAAATATCATGGAAAGACTCAGGGCAGAGAAACAGGATAAATCTTGATAAATATATATGGAACTGAAGCTTTGTCTTGAGGTATCTGTGTGCAATGCATGTGGACACTTAGGAGCTCTCAGGTGGACATAGCATTATTTGAAAGTACCTTTCAATCTCATTGGAAGCTTGGAAACCTTTAATTTAGTCTCTGAAAATTCCCACGTACAGGGCAATGTAGTTTTAGCTGTTTCAATATGTGCTATAAGGAGGATCAGTGAGAATTTTGTCAATGTTTCTTTGCTCTGCAAAGTGGTGAACTGCGTTTTCCCCCCACCCTGGGCCTCAGTGCTTGTAACTAACTGAAATATGCAGCTGAAATGGGAACATTTAAGTAGCATTTTGCCAATAGTTCTGCCTTGCACGTATGTGATAGTGGTGTAACAGTGCTGAACCTATCTGCTCAGAGAGGAAAACAAAAGGGACAATCACTAGAAAAGATCTTTCTTCAAGTATGTTCCTGCTTGTCCTCCTCCCCACATTGTGCAGGCAGCATAGCATGTCTGCAGACATCTCCAGGTGAGTAGCACATGGGTCAGGTGGAGAAAACTTGAATTTTAATCAAAGCTGCTGATAGAGCTGTCACTCTTGCTGTCATTATGTTTTGTTACAGCTTCCACAACATTAGTATGGGTGTTGGAAATTTTTGCAGATAAAAGTACTTACCAGAAAGCAGACTCTTATCTGTTTCTTTATCTTGAAAACTATAATTATAAAGCACAGCCTTCGCATAGGTAAGACGAGTTCAATTCAGTGATTCACTTCTATAGGGAAGCATCTGGATTTCATCATTGGCAGGTGCTGGATTATTTCCCATGATCTAAGTATTTGTGAGATCAGGAGACAAGGGTTATGGGGTGCTGGGTGACTTCCCTTATGTGTTGTATTTCATTAGCTGATGAGCAGTCACTCTAAGTGGTGCGCTTTTCACAGACACTGTGGTATTACCGAGCTTAGTAGGATCCTTTTACATATGAATATATGAAAACTGACTCTTTAAGCTAAGAATAATAGTGTGATTCTTCATGGGTCTGGGGAAAATGTTCTGCTTTAGACTTCCCCACTCCAAATATTTTCATGAATGAAATGAAGTGGTAACCTTGTGCCGTGGGAGTTACAAAATGATGGAGAAAAAAAATAAATCCGAACAGAGCTGAACTACAGAAGCACTTGGAATATTGCAGTAGTACTCTGTGCAACCTCTCATTTGCTATGTCTTTTAACACAGTAGTTAATGGTTAGTAAAAGTATAATCTTTTATTTTTCAATTTGGCACAGTTAATTTTTAAACTTATTTCCAGTTACAACAGGACGTTTATTCTAGAACAAGCTAGTTGCTTGATAATTGTTCTACAACAACATTTCAGCTAGGTTTTGCACTGTACTAATTTCCAGTAGATCAGAGTAGGGTAACTATCAGCACTGAGAAATCAGTGAAAAACCTTCCTCATCTCAGTTAATTATTCTGTCCACAGAACAAGATCCTGAATAACTACAGTGAACCTGCTCGAGGCAGGTTGAGAACAGGGAAACTGCGTGGTGGGAGGAGGTGCATTTGTTTTCAGTAGCAAGAGGAGATGAGTGCGGTAAGCAGGGATGAAGGCATATCCATGTGTGCTTCTGTTCAAGTACTGTTTGTTTTGACAGGAAACAAACTGTGTTTCAAGAGGAAACAAACTGCCAAAAAAATAACAAATTAATCTGAGAGGTAAACTCCATGTTCCTTGTAGTTAGTTCAATGATTTGTGAATGTGTTGAAATAAAACACTTGGAAAAGAGTGTGAATAAGCCTTAGTGACAGCAGCTTTCTGATATAGTTATTAAAAAAACAGTTATTCCTACAACTTTGTTTGGTTTTAGGAAGGTTTTTTCTTTGGCTAAAAAAGTTAGCTTTCTAAAACAAAACATAAAGAAAATAATAATGATAATAATAATACCTGGTGCCAGTCCTACAAATTCAAGTTGAGCTCTGATAGTCAGTCTTGAAGTCTTCAGCAAGGAGGAAGGCAAACAAGATTTTGGTGCTCATCTCTTCATTGGATTTATCATTAAGACTCAAAAGTAGAAATTTGAAACAGAGTAGTGGAGAGAGAACCAGGAACTGATCCTGAAGCAGGAGGTAAAAGTTGTCACTGCTACTGGCTTTAGTAAAGAGGTATTTTTGCTAAACCAAATGAATGGGTAAGTTTCAGTGAGCTGACAAATGCTATTCTGGCCTTTTCCAGAATAGAACAGGCTTTAAATCCCAGGAGCTGAATTTGCCTTTGCTATTTGAATTATAATGTGAAATCTTTCTTGGTTGGTTAGAAATAGTTGGAGTGCTGTGTACAAATGTGTTAAATAGAAGAAAAAGCCCTTCTCAGCAGCTGATCAGTCCCAGATTTTTTACTGGGACTGATGATGAAGAAGACATGCAAGTTTTAGTCAGTAATACGTTCTGGAAAGTGCTCTGATATTAGTGGTCACTCGTCCTTAAATCGTGTTCCAGAATTAAATGGGTGACTTTCATCCACCTATTTTGTTTTGATGACTTTGGATGTACGTCTGGAACCTTTTCCCAGGTTCTAGGTGTTTCATAGGGTCAGGAGGGGGGAATGCCTGCAAACTAGGGGGAACAGGCCCCAAGCAGAGGAGTGAAGGAGCAGGATACCACGGTTTTTACTAGAGGTTTAAAAAGCATGCCTGGGCAGGAACTGCGAGCACGCAAGAAATTCATAGATGAGCTGACGCCCTGGGAACTCGCTGTACTGTATTCTGGCCAATGCAAGAATTAACCTGCATCAGATCCAAAGCGAAGCGGATGAACACTCATTCCGTTTGTTCTGATAAGCCACCTGTGATCAGAGAATTTTCTTCTGTCAGCAATTACTTAGGACCGTTTTTGAGGTAGAACATCTATTGGGAAAGGTTGGCTTAGGCTTTTGTTTGGATTTGCCGTACAGTAACCGTTTACCTGCTGTTTCCAAGAATTCTCTTCTCCATTTTCCTCTGAAGCTCTTTTTGATGAGGTCAGTGGATACGCTCTGCATGGATGAGTTGCAGAAACGCAATCCAATTTCTTCCATCAGGTAGATAATTCGTGTTTATTCAGATTAGCCGTGGAACAAAGTTCAAGTAGCAGAACAGCATGGAACGATTTCACAACTGCACATGACCAAAAAATAAAGAAGTCAGGATTTTGTAACAGCCAATATAGTGGAGCATATGTCTTAACAGTATCAGAGTTTACCTCTGCAGGGACTTAAATGTTTATTCTAGTATTGGCAATGTGTGAACTGCTGTCTTGATTCTCCTGACAGAAATTGAACTACGTGGCAAGGTTGTCTGGGTGACAGGAGCTTCGAGTGGAATTGGAGAAGAGTTGGCTTACCAGCTGTCAAAGATAGGAGCTTTCCTTGCCATCTCAGCAAGAAGAGAAGATGAACTGGAAAGAGTGAAAAAGAAATGCCTTCGTAAGTATAAGTTACTGCTTCACGTGAGCAGCTCCACTCTTGCTGTGGCGGGGTTGCCACAGAAATACTCACCCACAAAGCACAGAAATAAAATTCATGATGAAAGTGAACTTTATACATAATTTCACTGTATATTTGAAGCCAATACTTTGTTTTCTTGAGAGAAGGCTTTGTATAGGTTTGTGGTATGAGAGTCCTTATAAGCTGGTGTTACCCTTATTATCAACTGCAGCTGGTTTTATAAGTTACAGAAAACATATAGTGGGGGAGGGAGGTAAGAAATTGAGGGGTGTCATCCTTTTCAGAAGCAAACAATGTGGCTGCATGCTACTGAGAAGTCTTCTTCCTTTGGGTTTGTGCCTTCTACAGTCAGATTGACAACTGTCAAGGAGTTTCCTTTGGAAAAGGAATGAATAGAAATGTTCAGGAAAAGCTGTTCTGAGTAAGTGCAGAGAAGAGGATCTCCTGTAGATCGAGAGGAACATGTATGATGCAGGGTGTTTAACTGTGCCAGTTATCTTTCATATGCCTGCTGCGTCAGTAGTGTAACTTCATTCCTCTTCTTTATCTTTTTTCATCGGTTTTCTGGCAGGCTGTGGGAGGGATAGGCAATAAATTAATGTCGATAAATAGAAGTGTTGAACGTGATTAACATATCTCTTTCTGCCTATTTGCCCTCCATAGTGTTTAGTGACTTTATTATCACACTGACAGTTTGTTCCTAGTAATGTTGATCAATGTCTGCAGCGTACTTGGAACGCTTGCTAGTGAATGTTGAAATGTTCATTTGGCTTAGCACAAAAATTCCTTGAAATCTCAAAGTTGCAGCAGGTTACTCGGAAAATCTGACAAGGAGGTTTCAAAAATGCACTGCTCCTTATTTCCATTTCCTGATGCTTTGAAAAAGCTGGTACTTAAATAGATGTCTTCAAAAAGAAAGCAGGGCTGTCAGATGGTGGTGTGGTTAGACGGTAATTATGGCAAAAGTCAAATGATATGATGCAATGTTTAGTGGTCACTAAAAGCACACAACTGCACTTACGTCTGTGGCCGTTTGTTGTCATTATGACACTGATGGCACTGGATATGCTGGCAGGAGCTGCAATCTGGATGTCCATTTTCAGGCAACGTTTGTATAAGAGCAAGGTGCTAGAGAATATTCAGAAAACTTAGTTCAGTTGATATGAACCGAGAGCACAGATTTGACTAAAATAATTTCTGCCAATTTGAAATAACTGTGTGAATATCATGGCTGTGCTATGTACTAGTCTTATGTAGCCATGTGTTTTGGAGAAATATGCTACTGAACTTTTTTAGTTATGGGTTAGATTAGTAGGAATATTGGAAACTCTTCAGCAGTATAGGTACTCTGTATTTTCAATAGCCAGCCTTTAAGTAGTGGAAGACAGTAATTGGCTCCCTTGCCCTCTTACTTCTCTCTCTAAACTCAGCCTTCCACCCCTTTCCTTAATTATAAGGTGTGCTAGCTCCTCTAGCCATCGTGGTGGCTCTGTGCTGCAGATTGATGGTATTTGTCGTTAATGAGAGTCCCAAATTGGACACCGTACTCCAACTGCAGTCTTAGAGTGCCGTGTAGAGGCACTTAACAGCCTCTTCCCTCAATCTTCTCTTGCTGTTGCAGCCCAGTAGCACTTATAATTGCAGGAGCTCATAGCTGCACATGGAATATAAATCAGCAGGCTTTTCATCAGGACCTCAGGCCTTGTGTGGAGACCTGATACCTCGCTTTTTGGGCACTGGTTTGCAGTACTGCATAATGCTGTTCTATACCAGCTGCAAAATTTTTCGTTTGACTTTGAGCTTAATGAGGTTTATCGGACCATTATTACAGCTGGTTAAGATGCCTCTGAATGGCAGCCCTACCCTCCAGCACAGCAACTGCTCCTTTGAACTTGATGTTACCTGAAAATGTGCTGAAAACCAGGTGTTTTATCCCATCATCTGGGTCATTAATGAAGATGCTAAAAGATACTGTCCATGGAGGGCTACCACTTGGAGTTAACTCGTCACCTGTTGGACTTTGAGGGGTTGGTTGATCCAGCTTGGTTTTCACTTACACTGTAATCCACTCACCTAGACCCCTCACATTTCCCCAGCGTAGCTGTGAGGTTGCTGTGGAGGACAACACAGAAAGCTACAGTCAAGATACACAGCATCTGCTGCTCTGCCCTTGGCCACAGAGCCAGTTGTGTCAGTGCAGAAGGCAGTTAAGTTGGTCAGGCCATGCATGTCCGCGGTACATCTATGTTGGCTGGTAGAGTCACTTTCTTGTCCTTCATATGCTTGGAAATCGCTTTCAGGAGGAATTGTCCCATCGTTTTCCCAAGGACTGAGCTTAGGCTGTGTGACATTTGCTTTTTTCAGTTTCTGGTGATCTCCTCCAAAGATCAGTAGCATTGCAGTGATATTGGTCAGCTCTCATAACCCCTGGATGCATATATTGCCCTGTTTGTATGTCCAGTTTGTACCTACTTTGGTCTTTCTCTGATGTCTGTAGCATTTCTTTTTCCCAGAGGCTATTCTCAGGGCTGTAGGAGACCTGAGAGATCCTGCCAGTGAAGGTTTAGGCAGAGAAGGCAATGAGCAAGTCATGTTTTCCTGTGTCACTTCATTGCCATCCCTACTCAGTGGTGAGCTCACTCTGTTTTTCAGTCTTCCTTTTGTTGCTGCTGTACCTGTAGGAGCTGTCCTTGCCCTTCGCATTCCTCAACAGCTTAGACTTCTGAGTTTCAGCCTTCCTGATTCCTTCCCTGCACACCTGGGCATGTGTCCGAGCGCTTGCTGGGTGTGGTGGTTTCACCCTAGTGGGGAGCTGAGCTCCACCACACTGCTCTCACTCCCCCTCCTCAAAAGGATGAAATGTGATGGACAAAAAAAAGCTTGTGAGTTGAGATAAGGATGGGGAAGTCACTCAACAATTACTGTCACGGGCAAAATCAACTCAGTGTGAAGGAGATTAGTGTAATTTGTTACCTATTAGTAATAGGCAAGAGCAGCAAGAACTGAACACAGCACTGCTCTGGCCAGCAGCGGGTCCCCTGGAGCCGGCTGGAGCTGGCCCTGCTCTGACACAGGGCAGCTGCTGGACTCTGCTCACAGAGGTCACCCCTGCACCCCCCTGCTACCAAAACCTTGCCCCATAAACCCCATAAACTGGATGGCTTGTCCCTTGTCCCTGCTCACACCTCCTGTGTGTTTCCCTTCTGCAACTGAGTTCAGGAGTGTTCTGTAAGGCTTGAGCAGTGTGGGATGGGTCAAGATTGAGCTGCTGCACGTAACATCAACTTGAAGTTAGCTGAATTGTGTGGCATAATTGGAGCTAATAAGCTTTAACTTGACTGTGGAAGGCGCTGTACACAGCAGCACCATAACTAGATGACTTACACATTACTGTCACAAGCAAGCACAACTATCTCGTGTGTATCTGATGTCATAAGAAAATGCTGTTTTAAGTCAGCTTACTATTACGGGTGTCTTGCAAAAATATACTCAAAAAAACAACTAGTTGGCTTTGGGTGACTGTAATAATTTTGTAGATTAAAAATAACAAAACTTAATGAACCATAGGAAAAAATGTTAGTCGGAAGACCTGCTACTTGGTGGTTGGGCAGTTTGATCCTGCCCAGATGTAGCAGCGAGCTGCTGTGTAAGGAGACTTTAAAGGGTTTCCAGAAAATACAGCGTATCAGGAATGTGCACTCACAGCTGTGTGAAAGTGGCTGTTGTTCTGGGCAGGCTGAGCGCTCACTTTCAGATATTGCATCTGGAAGCTGATGCCCACGTGCAGTTTGTTTTGCCAGCAGCTGGAGACACGTCAGCATAGGATGTGAGCAACATCTGGTAGCATTTGTGTAAAATGGTGAACCCGAACCCAAGGTCTCCCACTTGGGAACATGGTTTTCTTTGCTTTTCTTGAGTGGACAGCAAAGGAAGCCTAGAACAAGGGTAACAAGAATGTGTGAAGTTTTATGAAAGCTGTTTGAGGAATGACTACAGCAAGGATTCCTCACCCTAGAAAAAAGTGACTGGAGGAGGCTGATAGAAATCACAGAATCCCAGGCTGGTTTGGGTTGGCAGGGACCTCACAGCCCATCGAATCCCAGCCCCAGCCCAGGCTGCCCCCAGCCCCATCCAGCCTGGCCTTGGGCACTGCCAGGGATGGGGCAGCCGCAGCTCCTCGGGGCAGCCTGGGCCTCACCCTGCTGCCCACGCTGCTGCTGGTGCAGCCCAGGGCACTGGTGGCTTTCAGGGCTGCAGGCACACATTGCCAGCTCGTGTCGAGCTTCTCATCCACCACCACCCCCAGGCCCTTCTCCTCAGGGCTGGGAGCGTGCTGTATAGCTGTAGTTTAACCTACAAAGATTTTCCTGCTGTCTGTAATGGTCTGAGGGAAATAGAGGAAAATGTAGGGGGGAGGAGGAGAGAGCACTGGAAGCAGCAGTGCATGGAAATATGGTAGTTTTAAACCAAACATGGCTTTATTGTATCCAGTTACCTAAATACAAGCGACCTTTGAGCAGAGGCAACTTGTGGATTTCAGTAACCTTATCTGTACATCACTGTAGAGACAAGGTTCAACGGTACCTGTGTGTGCAAGACGTGGTAATGAAAAAATAAGAGCTTTAGGCGCTCTCTCTAAAGAGCACAGCTGGTCAAAGGGGAGCAGATGTACTTAACTGTGGCTAGGAATCGATTTAAAAACAAAAAATAGCACCATCAACCTAGTATGCAGATATTAAGAAAAAAAAATAGCTTTGTCTGGTTTAAAAAATGGAAAGATTAACATTGAAGGTTTTATTTTTGTGAGTCATCTGCCCCCAGACTCCAGGGGTAGCAAATCACTGCTCAAGAAACGCTTTCTGTGGGAAAGGTCAGATGTTCCAGAGAGTCAGTGGTGAAAACACTCAGCATGAAGGCTTGAACTTGATGACAGCTGCCTTTTATTGCAGGAGGTGGATGTGTTGAAAGGTCTTCGTTAAACAAAAACCTTCTTGCAGAATATCCCAGGTTGGAAGGGACCCACGAGGATCATCCTTCTTCTACCCCCTACAATGAACCATATTCTCTAAACTTAGCCCTAAAGCTTGTAACTACTCATGTATACGTGTTGTGGTTTTGGTCTAATCTCTGCTGTTCCTATTGTCAGGAATAAGCACGCTTTAATAATTTACCTACAAGGAAAATGTCAAGGCTGTCAATAAGCTGAGCTTCAGAATGGCTCAGTGAAAAGTTTCAGGATCAAGTAATCCTGTAACAATCCCAACTACTGCAATTTATTTGGAGAATTGAATTGTCTGTGTTGTGATACCCAAGCCTGTTTAATAAAGTCAAGCTCATTAAAAGCCAAAGATAATAATGAGGAAAAAAATGGTAGGAACAGATTTAAAATGGATTCTATGTGGAAATTAAAATGAAAACAAAGCGTTTTAGTTCCAACTTAATGTTATCGTTTCTTGGTGTCTTTTTAGTGAAAATGTGGGGTTTAAAAACCCACTTCCACAATTGTTGTATTAGCAATCTTACTGGTTCCCATTCGCTTTATGGCTGTCTTTAGAGATCAGCAACTTGACCGAAAAAGACATCCTTGTTCTGCGTCTGGACTTGACTGATAGAAGCTCTCATGAAGCTGCAACCAACAGCGTTATTAAGCATTTTGGCAAGGTAAGGTGCACCTCTGGGGCTGAATTTCTTCTCTATCTCCTATCCCTGTATTTAGGTCAGTATTTCATTTTTATTTTATCATACGGTAAATTCAGCAATGCTTATCATACAGTAAATTCACATCTTGCTCAAGTTTTGGTATTAAATGTGAGAAAAGTACTTAAATTCTCATCCTTTCTATTGCTTACTTCTGTATTTCAGTGGGCTCTGCAGAGATGCAGCAAGGAACAACTAATCAACTGGCCAGTACCAAGAATTAAAAATTAACTTGCTTGATTTGATTGATCATTTGCTTGATTGATCACTGAATTTCTGGTCCAAATGGAGTGATCCTCAGTTCTATGTCCTGGGCTTGGAACTGTGAAAGTCAGGACCTTTAGTTTGTAGTTTAGATGAGGCACTTAATTTGGGTTCAGAGCCATGTGGGACAAAACGGGACATCAGGCCCAGCTGCTTACCTTGTGTGGTCTTCTTGACTGCTGGTCCAGAGTTAAGACAACAGCAGTCAGATCTAACACTGTGCACAATGGGCAAAGCTTCAAGCTAGGCTTTTAGTCCACGGGTACTTTGGTGTCACAGAGAAATTAGTGGCACCGGATTTGTCCCTTCTGTTCTTTAATCTAATTGGTTTCCAGCTGCCAGTGTTCCTGTGCTAGGAGTTAGCGCTGTTTGGCAGCAAACACCGTTCCTTTGTTGTTGTCTCCCCTGAAAGTCAGCCAGCCTGCAACTCAAAGGGGGAGGCTAGTGGGCGAGACTAGAGGGATGAGAATAGTCAGTTAACAATTGCCTGAGGAAGTGCAAATATTAAAGAAAACGTGCTATATTTATTTATCGCTGTATCTTTCCCGAGATCGATGTATTGGTCAACAATGGTGGACGTTCCCAACGCTCCCTGTTCATGGACACAAACCTGGACGTCTACAGCGCGATAATGGAACTTAACTACCTCGGCACAATCTCTCTCACAAAGCACGTCCTGAAACACATGATCGAAAGGAAAAGGGGAAAGATTGTGACTGTGAGCAGCGTGATGGGCATCATGGGAGCCCCTCTTGCCTCTGGGTACTGTGCCAGCAAGCATGCTCTGCAGGTAAGTTACATCTCTGAATTTTATTAAGTCTTGTGTACTCTACCAGCATCAGTTTTATTGCTGTAGCAGAGGACTTTATTCTGTGCGGAAATAAGTCTCACCTGAAATTGCACACAGCATATATAACTCTCCCAGGTGCTGAAAGTTATATAGAATTGCTCTGAAATGTTCTGAAACTCTTAGAGAATGATTCTGGACTGAAAGAATTAGGGAAGGGGGGCTCTTCCTCTGGTCTCTATTTTTTGCAGCCTCTAAAATATCCTTGAATTGAACTTCAAGCGCTTCTTCAGCTAACAGCCCTGTAAATTCCTTGCTACAGAATCCGCTTTGTTTTTAGCAAAACAAAAGGTGAGCCCAAGGGGACCTTGACTCAGAGCTTAGGAACTGAGTAGCCATATGCCCATATGTCCAGGACATAACCCAATCAAAGCAGAAAGAGATGAAATAGAGACTAATACATTAAAAAAAAAAAAAAAAAAAGTGGAAAAAAAAAAAGAACAGAGCTCTCAACTGCCTTTTTTTCATGCTTTAAGACTCATCTTAATTCAGGGAAGAAAAATCCCTGGTGAGAGGGTTTTAGACTGTTGGATATCCTTTGGACAGTAAAGTGAGAACAGTGATTGGGAAAGCAGACTAATGAGGAATGAGGCCTCCTGTTCTAGCTAGGAAGCTCTGAAAGAACCTTCCCAACAGTTTTGAATGTTGCTGTGCTGTGAAGAACTGGCAGCTCCTAGTGCCTTAGGAAGGCAGACATTATCTTCTGCGTAACACAGAATTTTCAGTATTGGTTGGAAGGATTTTTGAAAGGCATTTCTCTCATGCAGAAAAACATAAGAGTTGAGAAAAGTGTCTGGAGGGAAAAAAAGACTGCCTTTATCATTGCGGAATCAGTTGTTTAACTAGCAAATTTATTTAGACATACTTGTCTTTCACCACTGTTTGACTTCCCGCTAATGTACGTTTTGATCTCAGTAAGCTAAACTTCAGCTGTGCTCAGGGATGATTTTAAAAACAAAAACTGGCACGTTCCTACTCCCTGCTGGCTTTAAGCACGTGAGCAGAGTAAATAACTTTGCTAAACCTATTGGATCGATATCTTTTTGACAATTTGACTAACAACAAACATGTAACTAGTGGCTGACACTGCAAAGCCATTAGATGCTTGAAAGAATGAAGATGTAGAAGACTGTGGCAGGTCTCTGCTAACATTTTCAGTTAATGACAGGGAGAGAGCTGCTACCCTTCATTTAGGTGGCTGCGATGAAATTGCCCATTAGAAGCCAGCCAGCCTTTGATTTAGGTCTAGTAGATTTAAATTAGAAGGATGCAATGAGCAGAAGTGTGGTCTCCATTTATGCTCCTTTATTTTAAAGCGTTCTTTCAGTTGAATTATCTCTTGGCTGTGGTGCTGTTGGAATAAGCACTAATTAGTTGCAGAGGAATTCATGTGTTGCTTTAAAAATTCACAGGATGTTGAATTTCATGTTAGGATTGAGAATGTGGAATAATCTTAAAAGAAATAGTTCACTAAAATGTCAGGATTCGTTAAAAAGAAGCTAACTGAACTGCTCATACCTTTGTTATCTTCTGCCTCTGCTCAATAACCAGTCCAGGCTACAGAACACCTTTCTTGTTTCTTACACAGTAATCCTGTAAATACTGATTCCAAGGGTTAAAATGTGATTTGCAACACAGATTTTGAAAACTAAATTGCAAATACAGGCTCGGTCTGAGAGCATCTTACCAGTCTAGAGTTAGGGCTAGGTGTGGGCGTGAACCCCCCCCAAAATATTAAAGCTTTTTTGAGATACCAGACTTCACCAGTGCACTTCACATAAAGGAAGCCTGTCAGAACAGCCGTCCTCTGCAGGTAGCCGAGTAGCCCATCTCTGATGATGACCAAGAAGAAATGACTAGAGAGAAGTTGGGGAAAAATAGCACAGCATAAAGCGATGCTTTTATTGTTGTCTTCCCAGCATGTGTCAACCTAGGGTCTTCTTGAACTGCAGATCAGTATTTTAGCCACTGGTTATTAAATGTATGTCCCCATCTGCCACGAACTCATCTATTAGTGGTTGTTTTTAAAATTCACGCCTTGAAGTCTACCACAGCTGACAGAGTTAATGCTGCAGTCGGAGGGGGAAGGATGGAAGGAATTCTGTTAAGAATTAAACTTTGTTCTTGAAACAAGCATGCCTCGAGTCCTGCCAACTGGAATTCTTCATAACAACATTGTACTAATGAAATTACCCTTTACTTAGTTCTGCAAGGAGAGCTGCAAGAGCATGAGTTGCGTCCACAGGAGGCTGCGTCTGACTGTTGCAGTTTCTCTCCTGGTGTGATGATGCTCGTGGAGATCATACACTGTTCATCTAGCTGTAATTCATATAATTGGTGCCATGTGGAGTGGGTCGGAAATGGTGATCTTCAAAATGTTCCTTAATCAGGAACTTGTCTAATAGGCACATGGACTGCACTGAGCAGCAGCTGCCACTGTCTTTGTTCAGCCTCTGATTGCTAGGGGAATTTCTGAAGTACATTTTTGTCCTAGTAGAAGTCATTTCAGCCTTTCCCAATCTTTCAGGATTGGGTTCCTAAGCTGACAAGGCCCAGAGATGGGCCTGGGTACTTAAAAGTTTAAAGACGTGGTCGATGTTTTTACAGACTGTCGCTGCAGAGCCTGCATGCGATCTGCAAGCTGAAATTAGCCACCAGCAATTGGGAAGTCAGAGCCCACGGTCCTTTCTTGGTTGGAAGTGTGCACAGGCACGCAGCTCGTTGCCTAGCTGTACTGGGTTGTCCCTGTTGTCCTCTTCCGTGCCATCGCAGGAGCGGGCTGACTGATCACAGTCCTATATTGCACTTTAGTGAAGAGCTCTGGGCCAGCCAAATCATAAATCTGTACTGCAGCGGCAGTTTATCAGCCTGTGCTGGCCTTCTGTCTCTGTTGTGACACAAAATTATGTGCTAGAATAAATACAGGGAACTGCTGCTAGCCAGATCGAAGATAAGGCACGGTATGTTGTTTGCTAAATCGTAGCTCAGTAGTGCTTGAGCAGCAACTTTGGTAGGTGGCGCATTCCTGAATTGGTCTTGTTCCCCGTCACAGCTGCTGTCTATACATGGATCGCTAGACATTGAGAAAATTTGTATCCTGGTAGTTTAAGGAAAAGAAATACTTACAGCTTTTGTAATTGCAGTTTAACTTAGCATATCCTTGAGCTGAAATAAGTTTTTTGTCTATGTGGATGCAAATTTAGCACTGGAAGTGTATTCAGTGGTGCGGAAGTACCTCCTTAAAATACCAGGTTGCTCCTTTGACTTGATATGATGAAAGCTTCTTCCTCTTTCTCTCTTATATATACACCACCTAATGGAAACACTTTAAAAGCTTTCATCTCACCACAAAGAGTAATTCACCAGCAAAAAATAATTTCCCCAATATTGCAGTTCTTGCTCAGCAGGGCTGAGCACTTGTGTCCAAGCTACTTGCAGCAGGAGCTAACGATGTGCTGCACCCCCAGTGAGGAGCCCCACAGGGCTCTGAGAGGGGCTGGCCCTTGGTGTGGGAACAGCTGCGGTGTAGAGAAATTACTGTGTGTTTGGGAAGTTGGGGATAGATTCCTCCCTGATAGACATAATTGCAGACAAAATTGTAAATTACCCATTGAATGTCAAAATAATAGGAATTGCTTTCAGTAGAATACTGCTGTCTTTATGGCAGAGAAATAGAATTAAAATCTGTAAATAGCAATATCTTTCTACATAGGGAAACGCAGCAGATGATCACATTACAGCCTTTTCTTCTAGGGCTTTTTTAATTCTCTTCGGACTGAGCTGACTGACTACCCTGAGATAAGTATTATCAACATCTGCCCGGGACCTGTACAGTCTAAGATTATACAAAATGTCTTTACGGAGAATCTTGCAAAGGTAAGGACTCTAAATTCTATTGTGCTAAATCCAACTTTTTGCTACAGCCATCCTTTTGTGGTTTCCTTTTCTTTTGCTCCCTCTCACAAACACGACCCTCATCTCCTCACCAAGAAATGCTTTGATTAATGCAGAACCCTGTGTTGTTGTGTAGTGCTTTGTGATATCGAGTCCATATCAAATGAAGTTGGGGAGTTGTTATGCCTTCTCTCTTCCAACATATACAGTCCCCAGCTAGTAAAATTTACCATATGGCTGCCCTGCCACAATTCTGGGGGAAGGGTCAAGATTTCCTAGACACAACTCTACAGCGCCGAACAGCGTCGTGTCTGCACAGGTAGCTTTTTGTTTGCCCTAGTCACAATGTCCTCTGTTCGGTTGACTTTGGTGCAGTTGTTGGCAGAGCCACTGGAGTCAACTGAGGCGAGGCTTGCATTCTTTTCTTGTTAGTAGTTGTTCAAGGATGAAAAGCAAAACCTTCCAGTTGTTGTTTTTAGTAAAGGCTGTCTAACAGAAGAGCTGGCAGAAATTATTACTGTGATTCATATTGATAATCTGTCATAAAGTCAATTGATCTGCGGTTCAGAAGAACTCAGCAGTAAAAGGGGAGGAAAAGTCTCCCATTGTTCAATGGAGTTCTGAAAGAAATGTTGTCTTGCGAAGCTGCATACTTTCACAAAGATGTACTTTTTCAGCAATCTGGAAATCTTGCAAAAACAAATTCCTCAGATTTCAGCATGGCAAAAGGCCTAGGAGGAAGGCAGAATCTAGGCCATAATTGCTTTTGCTCTGGGAAATAGCAGAACAGATAACAGAGCAGTCTGTTATTGCTGGAGTGAAATGCACATCAATTCATAGGGCTGTGGCTTATTTCACTATGGGCTACATATGCACAAGACATCACTGCCACTGAAAAAGCCTCTTGCTCTTCTCTTGAGCTAACTGCATAGGGCAGAGCTGGCAGGAATATTAAGTTAATGGGGGACATGTCCTCAGGTACTCATTTGATTACAGAGTAACTTCTAAAGTATAATGGGGCAGACAGCTGGGAAGAGGAAAGTTCACATTTCTCAGAGCCCGCTGCTGCAGAATGGGTAACTTGCTGATACATCTAATTTGAAGTATAAGTAAGTCAGTGCAAAGCAGAATAGATTTTGAAGGTTGTCTTATTTTTAAATTTTAAGTCATCAGTCGAGACACTAATTTAAAGGTGCTTTATTGAAGCGTGTGTGTTAAAGGAAGGTGGTAAGCATTCTCACACTTATTCTACTTTTGCACTGTGGAGAAACTCTGACTGTGTCTGCTGTGCAAAGCCTGGCCCTTCCTCCCCCTGCCCCCACAAACAGAAGCCCCATTTTACTCCCTGCCCTCTCTCTGCCTCCTCCAGTCACTGGAGAACAGCGGCGACCAGTCCCACAAGATGCCGACCGACCGCTGTGTCCGGCTCACGCTGGTGAGCACAGCCAACGACCTGAAGGAAGCCTGGATCAGCGACCACCCCTACCTGGCCGTCTGCTACCTCTGGCAGTACGCGCCCACTTGGGCGTGGTGGCTGATGAACAGAATGGGCAAGAGGAGAATACAAAACTTCAAGAGTGGCGTGGTAAGTTTATTTCTTATCTCCTCCCCTTACTTGCGTTTCTTTACCCTGCTGACAGCCCTCTTTAGCTGCAGGAATGTTGGGGCTGCAGTTTTGGATCCATTTCTTTTCCTTCCTCACATTCCTAGCAGCTGATGCCAGGCTAGACCCCGTAGCTGCACGCCTGGTAGTCTAGAATTACTGCAGCGCCGTCACAGCACAGTGCAGCAGCCAGTACATCTTGCAGTGCCAAAGGTCTTGCCTCTGATCTTTATCACACCGGCCACGAGCTGAGAATTCAGCATTAATGCAGAGCTGAGCTGTAAGTCAGCGGCCTGAATTATTTAATGCAGGTTGAAATTAAGACTGTTGACAGGCTCTTCCCTAGGTCTGTCTAGTTTTTACATCGGGCGTGTAATCTGAGCGCCTCCCTGAAGTACGTCAGGCAGCACCACTGCCTGTCAGGTCTCTTCCCTCTCATTCACCTCCCAGAAGACAGCCGTGCAGCGTGGTTTGTTCTCACAGTGCCGCTTGGCGTTCTCCTCACTGCGCTGTTGTTGTACCGTGTTAAAGCACTCCAGAATCAGAAAATGGAACACGTGCAACTTCCTACCTTCACATTGAACTGTCTCTGACAGCAGGCAGTTAAGAGCAAAGTAACACTGGGTGAAGGACTCCAGTGCAGTAGAGGGCAGGGAGGGGAAATACTGACTGAATAAATTCTCACTCCAGGATGCTGATGCCTCTTACTCGAGAAAGACAAAGTAAGGAGAAACGGGCAAAATCCTGCTGTACTTGTGCTAACGCAGAGAGAAACTTTTTTCATATTGCCTGACTGCAAGCAAAACCTTTTTTTTAAATCTCTTGTACCTTTGTCGTCATATAACTTGACAAATCTATCAAGCTGTATACACACTTGGTGAAATAAAAATCACTTTCTAAACATACCTGGTTTTTATTATTTTAAGCTTACAGAAATTGAGACGGGGGCTAGAAATTTTGTTTTTCTGCTGCTGTAATACTAACAAATACTTGGTGAGCAGGCTACAAATCACTTACCCACAGGATCCCATTTCCCTCATGTTCATGCCTACTGGACCTTGAGCAAAACAAACAAACAGAAAAATAAACCAAACCAAAACAAAAAACAACAAAGTAGAAGCTTGTGATAAAGGGTCAAGGGTGTATTAGGCAGTGTCTGGGAAAAGATGATATTTGATCTTTGCCACCAGCCGCAAGGCTACTGTACAGTTGGTCTGAGCAAGGTGTGTGTTATCAGGTGTTTGGGGGGCTACATTCCTGAACTTCTGTCACTTGATCTTTAGGTTTTTAAATGCATTTCTGAGGACCACTTCAGAGTCCACAAACCTCAGTGTGCTGGTTGTTGGGTGAAGTCTGAGAAGTGGGCAGTGTAGAGAAGCAGGGAGGAAGGACCAGAGCACGATGGTGTGCTTGTAACCTGTCCTAGGTAGTGCTCAGCTTTGCCCTAAACCTTGCAACAACGGTGGACAACCAATGACCACTGTTTTAAAACTTAAACCAGCCAGTTAAAATCCAGTTCAACTGTTAGCTAAAAGTACCTCTCTGTAGTGGTCACCCGTGGGTGTTTACAAGCTTGGTGACCTTCCTGCTGTTGACAAAGGCCCCAGTAATGTTTTGATGCACCTCTACCCACAAACTGTGCAGGTAAAAAAAACAATCCTACTTCATGATATCTCATTCAGCACTAATAAAACCCTAACAACCCAGTTATAAATTACTGAAACTTACCAAGTGTAGCAGCGCTTAAGTCAAAAGCGACATTTTTCCCATGACATTTAACAAAGATGGAAATACTGTCTAGAAAAAAGATGACTGATCAAATGACAAGTGTCTTTCCTCATGCGGTTCTGGAAGAACAGAAGGTTCATTTCACTCCATTAAACTGATTCCCGTTGCTTCATGGCAACATAAATGGGACTGAAGCAGTCTCCAGGACTTAATGTTTTTTGCGAAGGCTAGAAAAAAATCTTGTTTGGATCAGAAGGGTAGAGATCCTCCAGTAAGCACTGACATTTGTTAGAAAATTAATTTAATTAGATCAGTTCTAAAGATTCTTTATCAAAGCCCCAGTAAAGGTGTCTTACGCTTACCTTGTGTGATGAAGGTCGCGATCCGTAAAGCAGGTAGGTTTTGGTAAGAATGTCAGCACAGCTGATGCACACCTGGTTAAAACGGTACAGCAGGAAAATGGCGTGGTGGCCTGTCAGAAGCTCAGCACCAGATACTCCATCCAGTAGTACGCCATCAGTGCTGTGAGTAACAGCGTACGTGCTTGTGAGCGCTGAAGACACCGCCAGGCTTGCAGGTGCTGTAAGTTCTTGATAAATCAAAGAAATGCTCCAAAACAAACGGGAC
Source organism: Aythya marila (assembly GCF_965140915.1). Lineage (NCBI taxonomy): Eukaryota > Metazoa > Chordata > Aves > Anseriformes > Anatidae > Aythya > Aythya marila. The sequence goes on along the minus strand of NC_139046.1, from coordinate 5,792,985 downwards.
AGTTCGAGGAACGTGCACACAAAATAACACACTTAACAGAGGCAGGCAGTTGCATAAATTTGGTACAGAACAAGAGGCTGTAACTTGTAGTTCTGCCAAAAACGAATCTGAAGAGGGTTAGAAAATCATAACATGAATCAGGGTCATACTGTTGCAAAACAGCCTGAAATGTGTGAATTGGCTCAGTGTACTACTGAATAAGGGGCTGCAGAACACGCTGCCTGCAATAGCAGGGGACAGGATGTTACAATGCATTAGAGCCTAGCTCTATATTCCTGTCCATAAACAGGAATTCTGCACGTAAGTAATTCTATTCCTCCATCTGGTACCAATCGAGATCTCGGCTGGAATACCAGGGCCAGTTACCAGCACCGCTTTGTGAAAGGCTGGGTACCAGATGGAACGAACCGGAGGACAGCAAGAGAAAATGATCACAGCTCTCTTCAGTCTCAGTTCTCAACTAGTTTATTCGGTTTACAGAAGACAAAAAATGAGGGCAGAAATTATAACCATCAAATAAAAGACTGCTGCTGCTGAAAAAAAAAGTAATTAAAACTTCTGTAACCACACAGAGGACAAAGTCAGTAGGAGGTGTACAACAAGGCAGGGAGGTTTAAATTAATTTTAGGGGGAAAAAAAAAAAGACAAACCCTCTCCAACTGTTGCAAGAACAGCAAAGAACTGTAGTGAACTACTTGATAAACTCATGCTATACTTGATACTAAATTTTAAGTTGAATTATACATTTGCCAGGAGTAGTTCCTTTTGACAGCGAGCTGAAGCATGAGCTCTCTGAAAGCCCCTTCCAGATCTGTTTCCACAATTCTGCATTTCCGGATACAGTTCGTGGCCAACCAAGGATTTTTTCAGGTTATCAGCACTCGGCTATTTATGCTCCTGCACACCAATCACTTTCTAAAAGCTGATTCCACTAATACTCTGTGTGAATTTTTATGTGCTGTTAGAGGGCTCTACCCTGGGGTCTGAAGTTTGTTTCGTTACCACTTCTGAATTCCATTCCAAGGTTGGCGTATTTCTTTAAAGTAATTTATGGGCACCAATCAAAACAATCGGTTAACAGCTTGGCATGTAGCACACAGTCCTGTGACAAATTTTATCCAATAGCAAAAGGTCTTAAAAGGTGAGGTGTAGAAGTAATAAACATGCTCCAATTAAACAGGACTGGGTTTTATAAACCAATACCAAAACTATTACAGAGCAGATCTCTGTGAAATTGATCCTAGTTTAAGACAGACAATTATTTACATCCTGCTGCGCATACACCGGCAGTAACTACACAGTAACTACTGACCTACAGAGAAAGTACACTCACGTGCTAATGGCGGGTGGGAGTGACCAGGAGAAACACATCGCTGGAGAGATGACCCAAACCTGTTTTCAAGGAGACCTGTAACACTGCAAACCAACTGCCAAACTCTGTTCTAACCTTTGCAAAGGTTAAAAAAATAAAAGTTCTCTCAAAGACAGCTGGGTTCCTCTCCTCCCACCCCTCCACCCTCAATCATCGAGCTGTTTTCGTGGAAGACTGGTTAGTGGTATGGACACGGGTTACACACAACAACTTGTATATATATAAATATATATGGATACTGGAGGAAGGAAATAAAATCAATCCATTTGGACTTAAATTCCTTCTTCCCCCTAATTAGACATGTTCACGTTCATCAGTAGGTCACAGGGGTTATCAATGTGTCAGGCCGCACACTGTTTTATACAAATTGTCTTTGACCCCAGAACAAGCACTTGGTAAAAATCCTCCCAACTTCTTGCTAAAGCACATAACTGATAAGTTACTAGAGCTAACGAGGATCACCTAAAGTCATATATATTATAACAAATGCTAAAACTGAACTCAGTCCCATATAAAATGGCCAGAATAAAAAAATTCATATAAATAGTCATATATACACTTTGGTTACCAACTCTGTGGTTGACGGTTCTACAATGAGCTGTAACTTGGCAGAGCAAGTCACCTGTCCAACTATTAAAAAGAAAAAAACAAAAACAGAATGCACCAAAAATAGTTAATGATCAGAATCATGCTGCTCTCCTCTAACCTAGAGAAGAGAATTTCAGCATTTCCTGGCTCGTCAGCCACACAGGCAATGGTGTCTCAAATGTTCCAGCAGCAAGAAAACCACTCGCAATGTCCTGCCTGCCGAAGGTTCTGGCTAGCACCATTTCTGTGCAAATTGTGGACGCTGGCTTGGCACTGCCACCCAACGCCATTACGAGAGTAAACTCTTCTAGCGTATAAATGTAGCATGAGCATGTTTTCCAACACGCAGATGGAAAATACAAAACAATAATACTACTACAAAGTGCTACAGAGAGCCTAGAACAAAGGCAGATGCAGAAGCTCGGATGAATAAACGGGGTAGCCAAGAGGTGGGTCTGCAGCTTGCACAGTAAGGTTTCTCAGAAGAACTGGGTGTGCCTGGATGCTGTAGCGCTCTTCATCATCATTCGTAGCATACAGCAGCTCCCAGGACAAATTTGCCCACTGACCCCGGATAGCTTCATTGTTCAGTTTTCCCACTTGTACTAACAACTCCTGGAGAGTGAGGACTCGCCCAGTGTAAATTCCCTTCAAAAACAAACAGATCAAAACGTTCAGTACATGCTGAAAAAAGACACACAATGCTTTAGTTACAAAGCACTACAAGCAGCTTTGGGACTTCACATGCTACGAACACCGGCCCTCTGAAGTAGCAAGCTGTATAAATTGGTCTCCCTGATTCAATTCTTCCATCTTGGAACACAATCAGCAAATTTTACTGCATCTGAAGAACAATGCCTTGTTATTTCCAACAACAGTGATGTCAGTTTCTGTTTAGTACAAACACAAATTTGGTAGCACAGCTTCATGTTTTGGAACACAACAATGGGGGGAGGAAAAACAAAAAAACAGTGGGAAGGAAACCAAACCTTGACATTGCTAATCAGTAATTTTTCTTCTTACCATATTTGGATCATGTCCCAGCGAAAAAAGGTATGGCTTTTCCTGAAGAACTGCTTGCTGCCACTCAAGATCCGATACCAGCCCGATGTACCAATCATTTTCGTATTCTTCCAGATAGTTAACTAGTTCTTTGAAGTTCTCAACTGGCCCCAGGCTTGCTTTGTCAACCATCAGTTTAAAAGTGTATCTGAAACGTACAGAAAGACCTACAGTAAGCACTGCTGCAAAGACAGGAGGAAGAAAGCCTCTCAGCAGTGCCAACTTGCTAAGTTACCACTTGTCAGCAGACGAACTGGAAGTTAGTAGGCACAACTTTTAGCTAACCTAGACGTGAAACACATTTGCTGAAACATCTTTCCTTCACTTCAAACACTGTTCCCTCTGCCTGATAATGGAAAGTGCCAAACATTGAACTCCATCGCAATTCTATTAGATTTTGTGTTTTTCCCCACTTCAGAAGGCAGATTTCCAGTATTGGAGGCAGCTGCAGTGGGGAAGGGACTACGGAAGGACATCACAGGCTTCACGGCTCAGGGTTACAGGCAATATTCATGTAGAAAGAAGCTACAAATTTATTTAAATATTATGGTTTTAAAATGAACTACTCTTAGCAAACTGATACTTTCAAAGCCCAGTACTCCTGTATCACTGTTCAGATCTGTGAGTCTGTTTACCTGAATGCTTTCAGGGCAAGCTGGAACAGCTCTGGTTTGCCCGTTAGCCAGTCCAACCCAACAGACCATGGGATGCCACCGGTGTATGCTCTGAACACATGGCTCGGGGCTGGCACAGTGTTATCCAGTCCAAACAGACCAAAGCAACACGACAACACACCATGGACATACAAATCTTTCAAAGCTTCATCTTTCATGAGGTCTTCAAGTAAATTGGAAGGCTTTTCTGTCAGATGAAAAAAGTCCAGCTGACTCAAAATGAAATGGTACCACTCTTCTGGAAACCTCTGCCGCATTTCATTGACTTTCGAAGTAGGCACCGGGGCCGTTCGCCATTCCTCAGGGATGCTCAACAGCTCTGAGTACGAGCAACTGAACTCAACCTGAGGTAAAATTTCTTCCTGTTTTCCTTTGTCTACAGCAGGGAGCCCAAGGACAACAGCCCTGTGTAACTTATCATCTGGTGACATTTCCTGTAGGACATCTTGGCCCTGTGTTTCCACAGATCCTGGAATAGAGAGATGTGCTTTTGGTGTCATTCCCAAACGTCCAGGTTCTTTTCTGTCTCTCATTTTGCCCCTGGGTTCGAGATCAAAAATGTCACTATCATCAGTCCAGTCCTCAATTGTATCAACAGTAAAGCTATCTTCATCCCTCAGAGGCCTGGGTGTTCCTGCTGCACTGCTGTGCTGATTTTCTGGAAATGATCTTTTTTTGTTCTTGTCCGCACTGCCCAGGTTGTCCCGTATTTTTGATTTCTTATAACAATACTGGACAAGCATCCATACAAGCACTTTAATGAAATCATCTTTCAGGTGCTTCAAATTCTCATGGGAGTCGATTATTCCAGATAACACATTTCTGGCGTCAGAATACAGTCTCACAGGTAAAACAGTACAAGGAGTCAAAATGTGTCCAAAATGGTTGTTAAGAGAGAGAATCTTTGTGTGCTCCTGTTGTTCGAAGGCCATTTCAAAAATCTCATCAACTTTGTGAGCTTCAGCAGCATGACAGGATGTTTCCTGCAATTCTAGCCCCTAAGGCACAAATGAGAACAATTTGGGTTTAGTCTTCACCAGTACCTATGCTTAAATACTAGCAAGTTCTGTTTTCTTGCAGCGTTTTTCTCCACAAATGAAGACATGCTCCATTATCAGCATTTCCAGAAGTGAGTTACCAACAAATCTAACCAGACATAATGATAACCCCAAAGCAGTCACTACGCTGCTAGGCACAGATAAGAATCTTAGGAAAAAAGCCAACAACTTCGCCTCATGAAGATCTGTATTAACGAGCTTACTAAAAATGTTACGTTACAAGGTAGATGATAAATAATTTCACAACTGCTAAGCACGTCAGCTCTAAGACCAGTTAATATAGAAATAACACTTAACATAAAAAAAATTGACTGTAATGTCAGGTAAATTAATGACATTGCATAAGTAACCAGTAAGTTACTTATACAGTGAGTTAATCCTCAGCATGCACTTACCTTAATGTTAACACCACAATAAGTGAAGCCTTTTTCTAGCACCAATATCCACATCAATCTATCCTGAAAACGGCACAGGTAATGTGATCCAGGTAGAAAGAGACCTAGACAAGAAAAAAACAACAAAAAATACACAGAAGCTGTGGTATAACTGTAGCATTATATCAACAAAAGCCTTTTCCACACGCCAGCTAAGAAATTGGTCTGTGTACACAAAACATTCAACATAAAAAAATAATTAAAACTGACTAATTAATACCCTAGAATCTTAAAGGAATTAGCTGCAAAGATACATGTTGAAATTGTGGTGCTATCTTTGAAAATGCTGTGGAAAAGCGTGGAACCATTAAAGAACCACAGGACAACAGTTTTCATCCTGGACCAGGGTTAAGCAACCCCACCCTCAGTTCCCTTTGTGGATGTGACCGTCACGATTAACGATCGTCTTTGGCTGCATTTCCAAGTGCACAGCTCCCACGGGGGTCACTTGGAGATCTGAAATTCTTCTGAATGCTGAATACAGGAAAGAATCATGAGCTAGTACATGGGTACCTTGATGGCCCTGCTTACTGTGGAGTACAGAGTTTACTTGTCATGGGGGAAATAAAAATCTAAGTCAACACAAGTTGGTACCTACACTACCAGTTCCTAAATTAATTTGCCTGCATTCTGGAGTGATTAGAAATATCCCCCAGGATGCAAAATCCAGAGTGCTACAGAACTGTCAGATTACCAATGACATGGTGTTGTACCCATTTTACAGATCCATAAATAGAAGCAGAGAAATGAAGACCTACATTTTCAGGAACACCTATTTCTAAGGGCTTCTCTTTAAAGATATGTGAGCCAGTATCATACACATTGAATGCCAGCAACAGATACAATGGGAATCACCTGTGGTCTTTCTGAAGTACCCCCATAAGTAAATAAATAAATTCCATCACACTTTCTTGAGTCTGACATCACTAAAAATGCAGCCACGCAAGAACAACTGAAATTTGAAAATTAAGACCTGAACAGTTCAGGCCACAGTTCAAATTGATTAGTATTAAAAAAAAATATCCCACAATCCAGCTCTCACTGTAAAAATTAAATTACTTATGTCAAAAAAACAAAAAACAAAAAATAATAATAAAAAAAAAAACCCACACAACCATAGTATTGTTTTTCTCTTCTACCTATTTCAGTAGAAAAGGCAATGCCAAACTTCTGAGCAACTGGTGGATAATGATCTATTTAAGTTACAGCCTACTGTCAGCTCCTCCAACACAATGGTGCTGTTCTTAGCACAAGGTACCTTTAGTGCCAGTTTACAACTTGCTTCTGCTCTCTTTCACATCCAAGTGATCACTCACTTGCAGGGAGAATTTCAGTTTTAGAATGTTGTAAAATGGAATTAGTGAAACCAACCATTAATCTCTAGTTAAAATTTAAGTAACCTTTTCTATCCCAGTGAGCTAATGAAGTGCATTTTCTTGCTAACATTTTGCAAAGATTTTAATATTCTTCTTGGTAGCTGTTAAAGCTACTAAAACTCCTTAACATAGAAAAAAGTATGAATTTAAATTAAAATAGAGACACACAAAGTGGTACGTCTTCAAATTTTAACTCAGTTGAGAACACAGCATTTTTTCTTGCTCGAAGATGTTCATTCACAGATTTTCCCATTAAAGAGAGGACATTTTTACCATCAAGACTGGTGTTTTAAATTATTGAATCTGAGGTCACCACAGCCATAATGGCAATGGGGAAATAGAAAAACACACACAGAGGCTGATCGAGTAGACAGTGAAGCATCTCTCTATACTTTAGAGAAAAAAAAAAACTTACTAGTTTTTAATACCTTTCCACTTGTACTAAAACTGCAGCAATATTTCCTAGTAAAGCACTTGCATACATTCTTCAGGAAAGAGTGATTAAGGTTAACTTCCACTCTCTTTAAATATCAGTCCAAGCCATTTCCAGTTGCAAGCCATTTTCTAAGAGGCTTATGTAAATGTTTATCTCTTGTCAAAGTGCAACGATTATTTATGTTATACAAAGACTGTTTCCCTAGAAAACGAGCTTGCTATTTTAACAGTTATCCTGTCTCGAGCTGGGGGAAAAATCAGCATTTCCTCACTTCTGTTTATATAAATCTGTGAAATACCCATCTTGATGTCTTTCACAGGCTTTATGACCAGAAATGTTACAACCTCACCCTGACTGCCTGCATGAGATATGACACTGTCTCATCAACTGTTTCTGGTCTCAGCTGTGCACAGCTAGTTTAGTCTACAACATATTCTACAAACATCTAGTCCATATCCATCCTACCTAATTCATGTATCAAAATTAACAAAATCACCTTGAACAATGGAACTGATGAAAACAAAAGTGCATACATAAGCTCAAAGAGCAGTTTGAAACCACCTTCTCTTCACTGTTAAGAGAACTCCTCAATACACTTGCCTCTAATTAGGTGAGATAAATCCATAGCACCTTTCTTGTTCAGTATAGAAAGATTAGGATTGATACTGTTTCATCGCAGTTTTGTTTCTGCTTATTTCAAAGGCAACAAAGAATTGTTTTCTTACAAGAGCATATGAAGCAGAGAGGTATGAGAAGTAATCACTTTTTCTTCAAATGAACAATCGCTGAATATCAGATTTAACCTACGCATTTGAAATATGGTTTCAATCAGATGCTGCTTCTCATATTCCCCAGCAAAATCACATTTCTCAAAATATTTATATACATTCCATCACAGTGCTGCTAGCACACCTACCTAGGCTACCGGCTGCTAATGCAGACTGCAGAGCAACAGCCAGACTTGGAACCATCTGCTGGTAGTACACTGTATCGGAGCAAACACATGCTGTAGCGCCCACCGGTCCTGGCCAGCTTCGGATAGGCCTAGGAAAGCCAATCAAAAATACTGGTAGCGTGAAGAGTGGCAGCAGCGGAGAAGAAAGGAGCGCAGAGAGGGCGATGAAGATCAGCAGGATTGGGAAGAAAACCACATTCAGAGTGATTAAGGTGGCGGTAGATTTGCGACGTTGTTTTTTCTCTGTCCACGATGTCAGAAGAATGGCGATGGCGAACTGCAGCTTGGAGACAAACTGAAGCAGTCGATCCCGTAGGATGCCAACCTGCAAGGCACATATACAACAAGCACGTGCTTATTTATCCTCTGTATCAGAACACATTCAGCACTGCTAAAGCTGCCTTATCTAGAATAATTTTGAGAAAATGAAGCATGATTATCATTGATAATGATAATTATGGCAATTACCAGCAAGAGTCTGATTCCTGTATCAAGGCTCCTGTTCCACCAGAGGTCTGGACTGAGCACCAGCATTTGTGCCACTGACACAACCACTATGTCCAGCAGGGCATTCTCTGTGTTCTGCCATACCTAAAATGGAGATACGTTAGACATACATTTAAAAATCTCTTTATCTTTTCTCTGCTTTCCTGACCTGGAATATTTCTTCCAAGTCATTTTAATACTTAAACCACATAGAAGAGAATTGCTTAGGCTAATGTAATTAAATTTTGAATTACCATCCTAAATATTCTTGTGAATCCAATGCAAACAGACACAGAATGGAGATTTTGTAGCGAACGGTCTAGTGACAGGAATGCTATCATAGCAAATGGAGACACTGTAATTGAAACAAAAGAGTAACTGATTTCCTTTCAAAAACACAATTCAAGTTTACAGAGGTAAAGTCTTATTGCAGAATGGAAATCTTAGTGTAAAAAGAGAACTCCTCCCTTCATTATTACAAACTCCTCTTTGTGTTACACTTCCAGGATATCAAACAATGTATTTGCACTACTGGCCTGAGATTGCAACCATTTATGTGAATGCTTAGTTTTTACTTATTACTTTGCTCGTTTCCCTAAGGATAATGGGAATACTCATATTAACAAGTAAAAATAAACACGGAATAGTGCTCATCAATCCACTTCCCCAAAATGACACTTTTTTATGAAATTAAATTAATTTAAGTCTAATTTTGGCTCCTCCAAAGTACACAGATTTGTCCCAATCTCCACCAGCAAGGGGACTGTTCCCTTTAACTAACAAGTACAGTCAGCTTGAAGACTCCCAGTTCATTTTGTTTACCAAGTATTTTTGTTAAAATCTATTAGAGACATTTTTTTCAAAAGTGGATACTGATGTAAACAAAATCCTTTAAAAGGCCTTGTTTTCTGAGCTGGAGTTTTGAAAAGTTCATCTTCTTATATGTACCTCTTAAAAAAAAATCAGTTACCACTTTCAAATATTCTGAACCAATATTAATTACCTCAATGCATAATCAAGCAAAACATGAACCAATATTTTCAGCTACTTGTTTTTTCTTAGTTCATTCACAGAGTCTTGCACATACAGTAATTCTAGCGTTGTTTCAATCTCCCTAAAACATCATCTAACAAACAACAGATAGCGTGTATTCCTACCTAGTGTTAGTAAAATCCTCCTGACAACACCAACTTTCATTAGCCTTCTTTGCTTCTCCATGAACACAGTCACAGTCCTGATATCCTTTGGATAAAAGGGGTTTCGGAAGGTTCCAAACAAGTACACTCCCTGAATCTCTCTAAGAATCCACATAATTACAAGTAATACAATCAGGATATAACTTGCTATAGCCTGAGGACTGGCTTTGGAAAATGATGAAAAGCCTGCAAATTGATGCAGCAGGCCAGCTTCTATGAGAGCGAGTGTCAATACAGTCAAATAAAAAATAAATTCCCTCCACCCAAACTGTATTCTAAGACCACTGCGCATATGTTTAGATTTTCTGGAGGCTAAATGGCTGATCATGGTGTGTTTGAAGGCAAAACCAATCTCGCTTAGGTTAAGACTCAGTATGAACCCAAATCCAGTCATGAAGAGGATCACACCGAGAGTGCTGGGAATGAAATACGATGCTATTGCTGTTCCAGCAGAAATGAGAAACATTACTAATAACCTGTGAAGGAGAAAATAAAAAAGATTTGCTTGAAAAGAAAAAGGTTATCAACAATATTGCTATATTTTACCATTATATAAACAAAATTTACTTTGTGTTACTTGACATAGGTGAACCTCCTAGTCCAAACTCCAACAGTTGTTCCATTCCCCACAGAAAAAGTGCGTCAAGCGGGGGCAGAATTCCCATTGCCCACAAGAACGGCAGAAAAAGAAATACGATGTGCAAAATCTGGTTTGTCTGCTCTATAATGGGTGCGTTGACAGCAAACCTGGAAAGAAGAAATGCATTTGACTTCTGTGAAGGAAAACATAGCTGATGTGTGGGAAGGCTTTTTGTTTAACTAGTACAGTAAATCCAGAATTATAAACAGTACACATTCAATCTACAAAACCTCAACTGCTATTTTTTTTAAAAGGAAACATAAGGACAAATTTATGTTTTGGGCAGTAATGCATCAGCTAGAACACTGGAACATTGGCTTTTTTTTTTTATTAACAAGTTTGGAAGCTTTCAAATTACACAGATGAGCCAAATGTTCTAAGTATCCTAGTTATTTTTATACTATTGTGACTATAAACTTAGAAATACTTGTACAAAAGGAAGTCTAGAAGCTCTAAAACCTCAACCATTTTACCAAAATAAAAGTTAAGTATCATCTCAAAACTACAAAAACAAAACTTTTATGCAAGTCCAAGATCCAAGATGCAAGATTTAACACTGAAAGAATTGGCACGTTGCCTGCACATCAAGGTATCTACTCTCTTTAGGAACGTAAAATGTAATTTTGTACATAAAAGCTTTTAAATCTTTCTGTAAAAAAATATACAAATCAATATTAGAAGTCTGCATACATCCTAAGCCATACATAGTTCATCAGCAAGCTCATTTACTTAATGGTGGACTGCTAAGATCCATGACTTCTCTCTACTTCTTAGTAAATAAACAAGGAAGTCTCAAAAGAATTTGGTCAGGAATTTAAAGGTTTTTCTCCTCCCGAATTTAGATAGAAGAATTTGGTGTCCAAGACCATGTGTGTAATTACCATATTGTAACTGAAGAAGCAGCTAGGGTAAATCAAAAGCGAAGATATCTCCAAGTGCAAAAGTGGTAAAATCAAACATGCTTTTTTAAATGCATTTGATACAACCCAACTACAAAATACATACATGTGACAAAGTGATATTAGTATCACCTGACAAGGAAAAAGAATGCATAAAGTAAAACTAAAAGCATCTTGCTTTAAGAGATTCTACAAATGTTTCAGCTAAGACATTCATCTGAAAAGATGAAATATAAAACAGTCTCCCATTTGCACAATGATGCAGTTCTTCCTTATTACTAAAGCATTTAAAAATCCAAGTTCAAAATCCACATAACAAACACACAGCAAGGTTCACAGTGGTTTATCCACTCAGTAAAAGCCAAATTCCTGGTATTTTGGCCTGTAATTTATAACACTCTGCAGTGACTTTGCACAGACTAAATTAGAAAACATTGCAGGACAAAATTTGGATATAAATCTGGTACTCCTGAAGTTTGCAGTGTTTAAATTTACAGTTCCAGATCAGGAACATATTTTTGAGAACATATTCTTCAAAAGGATGTTGACGCAAATGCTCTCGTACAAAAATACCAAAATCAACTCTGTAGAAGACAATTTTAGCTGTCCCTAACTTAGAAGCCTCTCAGGGGCTCTCTCGGGGGCTTCTGAATTTATATGGAACACTAAAAAAAATTAAGAACAACTTTTTAAGCACAGTGCAGACATCATTGTCTGCTATGTGTTCTTCTAGCTTCATTTGGACTTCCTACAGCTGATTAAAACCTCAAATTTCATCTTTCTTACTAAAATATATACACAATAACCATTACTTTAATCAGCAAAATGCTGCATTAGCTTTACCTGTGTGCAAGATCCACTGCAATGAAGACAAAAATGTAGAAAGGTCTCATCAGAGCAGTGATTTCGTAAGTATCCAGTGGCTGGAAAGTAGCTGTTTCGGTAGCTGTGTTTATGATTAGCGAATACTCGGCTATACATACAGTCACCCATCCAAATACAAAGATCGTAACAGTTCCTCCAATGTTGCTATACAGCAAGGTTATTCTGTTTGGTAGCAGATACCAAGTTCCCAGCCCACACAATACCCCTGCCAGAAACGAATGAAACACGGTGTTGATTATATACTTCTTGCCAGGAATAATAAATTTTACTGTCTCTGAACCTACACAGCTGGAAAATTCAAACTCATCTTCATCTGTTAGTGTATTCTGAATTTGCATTCTTTCTACTGTCACTGTTTTCTGTTTTGCATATATATTTGCCATCTGAAGGATAAGTGCAGTAACAAACATCAGTCCTCCTGAAAGTGCTGCAGTGTAATAGTCTTTCATAATGTCTAACTGGTACAGAAGTGTTCCTACTCCTCCCAAAACCCATGGCATCAAGAAAAGAATAATCTGATTCACATATATGTAAGGAGGGGCACAATAGCCTAATTTAAACCGGGGACCTCCCAGCACAGTCTGTGGAAAGCGCTTCAAAAAGAACTCCTGCTTGTAATCATTCAGCAGAGGTACATCTGGACCCATTCTTATTACTCAGGAATGCTGGATGAATATCATTTTTCCTGTAAAAGAACAGAAAGAAAAAGAAGGAAATATTACCAAATCTGGAACTCAAAACTTAACCAGGGATTTTTTTTGTGTGTCCTATTTTCATTTACCAGATTGTAGTGGAATTCTAATATGTTAGTGTTAGTAAACATATCTTAAAGCATCCATAGAATCTGCTACCGGAATACAGCTACTAAGCAAACACCTAAGATAGAAAAAAAGATTATTTTATAAATAAAGAATTAAAAAAAAGTTGTTTTTACCCATCAGCATTTTTAGTGTCATAGAATCATCACAGAACGGCTTGGGTTGGTAAGGACCTTAAAGCCCATCTGGGTCCAACCCTGTGCCACGGCAGGGACACCTCCCACTAGACCAGGCTGGCCAAAACCCCATCCAGCTTGGGTTGGAACAATTCCTGGCAGCCTGTGCCAGGGCTTCACCACCCTCTGAGTAAAGAATTTCCACCTAACATCCAATCTAAATCTCCCCTCTTTCTGGTTAAAATCATTCCCTCTTGTCCTATCTGCCTGTGTAAAATGTCCTCCCTACACAGCCTAGTCACAGAACAGGATCTCAGCATGCAAAGCACCACATGAGACAGCGACAACAAACAGTTCACTTTCCGTATCCTAAAACATACAAAAAAAACCAAAACAAAACAAAACACAATACTTGTGAGTTGTAGCAGAATTGGCACATCAACATCTTCTTTATGTCAACGGAGAAAGCTGAAAAAAAGGAAAAAACATTCCTGTAAACCTTTACAGTGAATCATCAAACAAAAATCAGACATGAATACTCATTTAGAGGGCGTCAGGCAATGTAGAAGTAATGAATGCAAAAACGTAACTACAGTATTCAAATATAATTTTATGTTACTGGTCTCAAAAGCAAAAATCCATGAATGACAGGTATGACTATTCCAGGTAAGACACAGGTATTTGTCTTACAGCACAAGGAATGCAATGCAAAATAATTTCATAAATATTACTACTTTAAAAAGAGATGCTGAATTTTGTTGCCCAAGTACTGAAATTCTGACTTCCTTCTACTGGACCTGTATTATCTCATGAACACCCCTTAGCTATCACTGCTGATATAGTAAAAATGAACTCTACTGCCATGCAGTTTCCAGCCACCGTTGATTTCTTTGCTCTACAAAACCAAATACTTTCAGGTGCTTTTGAGCACATTTTACTCCTCACATTTAAACAGATACTGATTATCACAGGTCTAAGCTAGAAACAACGCCAATGAGATATCTTAAAGGCCATTGATAGGCATCATCACAAATGGAAATTTGCTTTCAGGGTACACCAAGTCAACGCACACCGCAATGAAAAGCAGGACCCTACAGGCTTGTTAACTACTCTCCATGAACACAGTGGATTTTAATTTTAAAAATTAAAAAACGGAATTTGTAAACATAGAACATGAAATACTGAAACCATAAAGATTTTTTTTGTCTTCCTATTTCAAGCCATTGTATGTTTTTGTTTTTAAGGGAAGGAGAAGGCAGTAGTCAGTCATAATGGAAAAGACACATGTTGACAATGGAGAGGGGAATTCATCGCAGCCAATTCAAGAATTTGAAAATGTAACAAGGACACACCCAATTAAAAACAATTTTAAAATGTAATTAAAAAAATATAATTCAGACAAGCTTGTCTATAAAAAGAAACACTGCTTAAAGAGCTATGTATGCATGAAACAAAGTTGCTCTGAAAGTTAAGCACAGTAGATTTATGTGTCTGTAAAGGACAGAAGATGAGTTTAAAGAAATGTAGAACCAAAAGGTGCATAGTTTTCCCTTAAAAACAGTTTTCTGGCAGCTGTGATTTTCTGCTCTAAAAAGGTCTGTTTTTGGTTCACGTTTTAGCTTGCATTTGTGTTTGTCACTTTATATTGCTAACAAAATGTTAACAACACATTCCTCTCACAGTTTCTGTGTAAACAATAGACATCTTTGTGCGAGACAAAATCTATGCATATAAACAATATGGTTCTACTCCAAAACCTAAGAGCCATAAAAAGAAGTGAGTTTATTTATAAATGACAAGTCAAAGAAATATGGAAATGATACTGTCAGCTATCCTCCTGGCTTCCCAAGTCAGGTAACGCGTTAGGACTTCAAAGAGGCACTCGTGCACGTCTCATTATTTCTGTGCAAAGCCTTAGCAACAAGACTCCACACATTAGGAAGTGTTTACAGGACCTGGCTTCAATATACATTCCTAACATACAGGCCTGGCCCGACTGTGACAACTTGCCTGGTTACCCAAACAGCCTGCACGACAACAGTTTGTCATCACTGGCAGGGATCTAAGTGACTTAGATGCTATCGTAACACGGATGATAAAAGGACTTTAACACCATAAAACCATTTAACGTGCTATCCCCACGATATCCTCCCTACATCCACATTGCATAAAAGAAAGTGAGACAACACAAATCTTGCATAAGTTCGGGCAGCAATTCACATGAAGGTGTGAATTTTTGGCTAGGTAAACATCATCATCCTTCGTATACACCAATGACAGATCGGTGCGGTTTGGTTTTATTTCAAGCAGATTACAAGAGAACATGTGTACAGCTCTCAAGTCAGCTAAGCTGCTGAAGCGGGTAAGGCTTAAAACTACTTACCTAGGTGGTCTTCTTTTCACGCGAGACTAAGCAAGGGTTATAAGCCACCTGCTAGCACAGCTCGGACAAATGCAAGCATGAGGGTGCAGGGGAAGCTGCAGACAGCCCCTGCCTGGGCAAACCCAGATGCACCTGTGCGAACCTACGTGCTAAAATGCCCACATTTCCACCCATTTCACCCCTCTGCTGCTTTTTAACAACGGAGAGACCAGGGCTACCTGGGGGCAGGCACAGAGGGAGGGGGGCACCACCGGTCTGACAGAGCCGGCCCCAGGGAAGGGCCCAGCTGCTGCTGCACCCCCCGGGATGGCCGCACCCCCTCCTCGTCCCCGGGGGGCCGCTGTCTGCGCCTCAGCAGCCGTGATGGAGATCGCCTCAGCGAGGCGGGCACCTACCTCAGGGCCGGGCTCGGAGCAGCTCAGGGGATTTGCGGGGCGGTGGGGAGAAGGGGGAACGGGGCTGAGCCTGCGGCAGAAGGAGGAGGAGGAGGAGGAGGAAGGACGGTGGAGCGCTCCCCACACGCACACCCCAGCCCCACGGCTTTCCACAGGGAGCGCGAACAGCACAGGCCGCGACCCAACGCTCCTCCCCGCCGCCGGGGCCCCTCCGCCCGGCTGCTGCTGCCGCTGAGGACGGCGGGGAAGGAGGAGGAGGAGGAGGCGGCTATGGGCAGCGCCGAAGCCCGGCCTCACGGCGGCGGCGCCCCCTCCCCTCAGCCCCCGCCGCCATTTTGTCTCCGCCTCAGGGCCGACGCCGCGCGGGAACGCCCGGGCTGCCCGGGGGGGAAATGGCCCCGGCCTGAGGGGAGCTGCTCCGGGCGGCTTCTCGGTGGGGCTGGCACACGGGGTGCGAGGTGGAGGCGAAGACGAAGGGCTGGCCGCCTTCCCCACCCCGCTGCGGATCGTTTGGTCCCGGGGCTGGCCGGTGCTCAGCGCCACCGCTTCCCTCAGAGGCTCTGTGTGTGCCTTCCTCACAAAGCTGTCGCCTTCCCGCTGTAAAATCAGACCTGTGGCCTTGTGGCGGATCCCCAAAATTAAATGTGAAGAGAATCCCTCAGCTCACACAAGAGCTGTGCCAGGGGATGGTCGCTGCTGCTGTCCCAGATCCTGTAGTGCTGCTCTCGGAGCGTTGTCCCCCTTCCTCCGCTGAATTCATCGCCTAAAGTTTCTTTCTGTCCCTCTGAGAGCTGCCGTAAAAATGTCTGAGGCTGTTTTTTCATCATCTGTTTAGTTACTTCTAATCTTCCCATAATAACGGACTTGTCAGACACTTGTCAGACTTCCCATAATAACCAAACTGGTCTGTTAATCCTTAATTCTGACTTTTTTTACATGAATATTCAATATGCAACGTCCCAATAGTAAATTAAAACATTTAGCACAAATACTCAATCTACAGCATCCTGAAATCATATTAAAATAAAATATTTTTATTCACATGGACATTAGTCACTTTAATGGTCTTTCTCAGTTTATGTAAATCAAACTAAAGATGAAAATACTGGTTCTAGCCACAGGTATAGGAAGGTGCATTCTCAGTTTTCTTTTAGGTTAAATAAATGTTAGCATTCACTGGCAAATTGAAATTTTAATCCTATACTTTAAATACTTCTCTCTCTATATATTTTATACTTTTTCTAATTTAAATCCTTAATGCAATACTACTTAATATTTCAAATTACACATATTAAACATTGAGAATATTTAAGAGTGAGCACGATATAATTTATAGCTAATAATGATAAAATGTGTAACTGTATTCAATAGGACATGCATAAGTCTACTTTAATATCCATGTTATAACAAACACTATATGAATTCTTAGAAATAATTACATCCATTTTAATCTGAATCTCTAATAAAATTTAACACACTAGCATATGCTTAACATCTCAGATAGGCCAGAGGGATTTCTGTTATAAATTTAATTTGAATTAGATGCATTATAACCTTTTTGTAAGCTTGTTAAACTGTATTATTCAGAGACAATAAAAAGACAGATTGGGGTATCCAGTGTAAAACCTTGGGAACACTACCAAAACAAAATGCTGATTAACATTTACTGAGTTTCTTTTAAATGAGGCTCAATGGTATAAATAATAATAAGGGTCCAGCCTGCTGGAAGATAAATGCACGTGTCTCAAGCTCTGTGTGTTCTCCAGGTTCCTTGACTTAAGATTTGTTCACCCTGACCTTGAAATGTATCTCTGGCAATGTGATTAAAACTAAATGTAAGGTAAATAGCTTCTCTGTACAATTCACTAGGGTCTGTGGCAGGTATTTACTTTTTTGGCTGATGAGTTTCAGCCAGTCCTCATTTACCAAATCAACTACAGTTTTATAAAGGTGATGATTCTGTTCTGGAATATGTAAATCCTAAATAAGAATTGCAGGGGAAAGCAGACATTAGCTTTATTTCTTCACAAGCTCTGCAGTTTGTGTTTCAAAGCTCAGAGAAGGGTTCTTGCCTGCCCTCATTTCCCGTAGTTTCTCTTATACTCAAAAGAATAAAAAAGAATTTCAGTCAGTGCAAACTTCAAGCTTTCTAAAGGAAAGGGGAGCATGCTAATTTATTTCTCTAAAAGTTCTAAGAGTTTTCCCAGTCATATAAAATAAAACTTACTAAACAGAAAAGTGTTCAAATTAAATTCTGCCAACCTCTGGCTGCCTTTTCCAGATTTTCATAGAATATATAACTGCAAGCATGTGAATAGTCCTACTGAAACTAATAGGAGTCTTCATCTGCTTAATTTAGGATGTACATAAGCTATTTGCAGCCTTACAACTTGCTTTTTGGCTTGCTTCTTTTTAGTTTGTGAAAGGGCTATTAATCCTGAACCTCCAAGTAATCATTGTGTGTATTTCCATACTTTTTATGTTTACTTTCTTCAGAATGATGAATGCAGTAGCGAATATTTTTCTTACTGACCTTTCTCCTCTTTAAAGATAAACTGAAAAAGTGATTTTTGGTTTTGAATGCATCTTTATATGTATGGATAATAACACCAGAAACAGGTGCTTTATTGCATTTACTAACCATTAAGGAAGATGGAGCTTGTAGGACATTATTCTTTTTAAAGAGAATTAGTGTAAGTTAAAAAAAAAAAGGCAAAAAAAAAGCTTTCTTTTGAGTCAGACTATGAAAGTTATTTATTCTCTTTCTCCTGATGCCTGAAGTTAATTATTGCTATTTTGAGATCTGTAAACTGGCTTTCCCAAACAAAAGATGTCAGAATGAAATCTGATTCCTCAGATTGACTCAGTCTTTTTGTTCTCCGTTCTATACCAGGCCCATCATTTGTATAGCAGCGTGGCTTTCTGGAAAGCTGTGTGTGCTGGATGTATGTTATCCACACCTACTTTTCTGTTGCTCCCTTGGAAGTAATTCCTTTAGACGATATGGCCTTAGGCTGGCAGAAAAACGTGGCATACTAGGTAGTTTCCTTCTTTCTGGATGACTATCCCTTTAAAATAAAACCATCTACTTTACAAAAAAGTGCCCTGTTCCTACATGTGCAAGATACCTATGTTTTCCAGGGGGCAAAGGCTTCTCATGGCATTTCTGAACTACTATTAATTGTGCAATCATAACAGTCATCCATGTAATTAATGGGTTTTATTAACTGAAGTATAACCTTCCATTTAGCTACCCTTCCTTTATGGCAGCTAAAAATATACTTCAAGTAATTTGAGAGTTGATACATAGCTATTTCTTGTGACATTAAATCAAGATACAAGTATTTCTTATCAATTTATTTTTGTGCATAATGAGGTTTGGACTTTTTTGAGAACACTAATCTTCTTCCAGTATTACTGCCAGTGGGGGATAAAACAGTCTGTGAGACTGAAGATGCCCTTGGCTTTTAGTTTGTATAGGATATTGCTAAAATCAAGAGCTGTGAACTGAATTCTGTTCGTTTAACAAAGCAAGGTTTTCCTGCTTGCTGTTAATGCTGAAAACATCTTGATTATGGAAGCAATCTAGTTAAATATTTTACATTTTGGGAAAGACTCACTTGCCTTTGAAGTCTCTTTCAATTGCTGTGTTTTGAGAATCTATCACTGATCTGAGGAGAAGGGGACAGAGAAAGAATTACAGATTGCAAATTTGTGTACTACTTGAATTGTAAGTGACAACCCAGGATTGACTATGGGATGTTTAGTCTGACAGGGTGTAACAGTCCTGTGGCCATACAGGCTTCACAGTTGTCATTTATACTGCAGTCCGTGGCCACATAGATTTTGTGGTTATAAATGGAGACAGACTGTGTGCAAGACATGCCACACGCACTAGTTATTGAAGACTGGGTTCAGATTGCCTCCATCAGGCATCGAACTTTGCAACAGATTCTTGACCCCCCAAATTAATGCAGAGACCTAAGTGGGATATTTGAGAGGAGTAGGTATGTGTCTGGAGGTCTCCAGGGGATGTCAGCACTCACTGAGCGGAGAGCTGCCAATGTTAGCCATCAGGAAACATCACTCCAGGAGCTGGTCTGAGCTGCTGGCTTTGTGCCTCTAATTCCTGGCTGTCCATAAGGTGCCTCCATGCACGCAGCAGTGACACCCTTGGCAGGGCCAGCAGCTGCTTGTGAACGTTTGTGTTTTTTTTTTTTTTTTTTTTTGTTGTTCTTTTTCAAAAAAGCAGACTGAAGATCTCAGTGTGAAAATTCTCATGTGAAATTCCCACGACGTTTAGGAGTGCAGCTGTTGTTTCTCAGTACACACCGCAATCATCAGTTGTTCCTACGGCAGTACAGACCATTAGGCCCGCTGGTGAATCTCAAACTTCATGTAAAGAAAAGCATTTTTAGCATAAGAGTTAAAGGCCTAGAACATCCATCCACATGCTTCACCTTGCTAGCAGCAACAAATGGATTTTTGTCACTGCTAGAATCACAGGAAACAGGACTGTGTTGGGGTGCTGGGGGTTAGGGGAACACAAGCCAACCACCAAAATGCTTCCGAAGAGCAGAGCTCTTACAGGTGGCAGTACTTGGACGGTAGATTAATATTTTGGGTGAACTGGTTGCTCTTGAGAAGAAGTTGTGAGCATGCCTGTGTTTAAGCCTGTCCAGGTCTGTCCTAAGTAGTAAAAGTAGTAAAACTATATATATATATATACACACATATATATACCCATATATATATACATGCACATGCATAAATGGTAAAGTGCTGTTCTTTGCTGGTGCTCAGGATACATCAATACTGTTAATTAAGCTTCATTAGTTTGATGTCCAGCTTTTCTGACATGGGTTTTGATCTAATCTTTCAGAATCCTAAAACTCTGCCTTTTTTTTCTTTGTATGTGCAAGTACATTTAAAAAGGATTTTCATAATTTCTTTGTGTCCAGCTTCTCTAATAAGGTTGGACAGATTCTCACAGTTTCTGTTGCTAATATGATTCCTGGCAAATAGAGCAGAAGGTTCAGGAGAACAAAAGAAATGATCTGATTTTAGTAATGGTGCAGACTGAGTCTGTCATTTTTCTTTCTTTTTTATCCTCCTACCCTTTTTGAATGTCAGAACCTTTCCCAGCACTGCGTCTTTTCGGTTTGAATTGAATTCTTGTTCTTTGTCAAGGTCTGGGCATGATGAGTTTTTATATATTCCTCTGAACAGCAGCTGTAGTATTTGAGAGGCTTATCAGTGAAATTCTGACTTGTCATAGGCAATTTTCAGAGAATGAACCACTTCCAGTGGAGCTGTTTTTGGAAGTCAGAAAGCCATATATCTGAAATTTCACTTAATATATTTAAATCTTAAATCAAAGTCGGAGTCTAAGAAATACACTACAGTGTGAAGACAATTAGAGAATTTAGCTCCTGAAAGACAAAGAGGGTTACATTTAATGCTGTAGGTCTATTCAACTTGTGAGGTGGTCAGACAGAGGTCTGACTGAGGTTCTCTGCCCTGTGCATAATTTAAGAATTTCTATGAAAGCCTTAACATAAAACATATTCTTTCAAAGGCAATAGGAATACTGTTATGTTTTAAATTAAATATAATCTTACAAACTTTGCTAGATTTGGATCTAAGGGGATTGTTCTCATGAACTACAGTTATGTTTGTCTTAAGCAACCTTTATTCTTGTGCTCCTGTTTTGGATGTGAAAAATAAACAGGCTGTATTTGCAATCTGGAGGATGGCAATTACAGATAACTGATGTGCAGAACTGTACAAGAAAGCAAAGAGTAAAGAGCAACATGGTTTGAAGTGAAAATTGCTTGAGCAGTAACAAAATGCCGACATCTTTTCCCATATATTTATTTATTGAGTGTACCGCAAAAACACCAGTATGATTAGAAATGAATTATAGCTCAACATTTAGAGACATAATATATTCCAAGATCAAAAATAAAGCCATCATAAAGATTTATTTTGTTCCAGAACAGGTCTATCTAAAAAATTAATTCAGTCTTGATTAAAAATGGACAATTATGTTTTCAAATAAATCATTCCTAAACATCTAGCTTCAGTTGGTTTCATTTTGTTTCATTTCATGTCATCTATACAGAAGGGAGCTGGCAAGCATTGCAATTAAATCCGTAAAACCTAAAACCATATTAATGTTAAAATAACTTCCTTTGATGTAACAGGCTACACTATTAGGACTAAAATTGGGTTTTGGAATACACTCAATGTACTTTAGAATAGTATTTTCAACTGAAATTTCTCAATAAATAATTAGGCAGACCTCTTACCTTAACTGGAAGCTGGCAAGCATCATTCTGATTTTCAAAGGCAAGAAGGAAGACCGGGTAATTACAGGCTTGCTAGTCTCATTTCAGTGCTTGGCAAAATTATGGAGAAGGTTATTCCAGGAGTTAGTGAAAAACACCTGAAAGATAATGCCATCATTGGTCATAGACAACACAGGTTCAAGAGGGGAAAGTCCTGTTTAATGAAATTAATTTTTTTTTTTTTTTTTATGACAAGACTACCCACCTAGTTGACCAAGGCAAGCCAGTTGTAATTTTGGGATTTCAGCAAGGCTTTTGATTCTCTTTCTCATAGTACCTTCTGTGCAAAATGTCCAGCATACATCTAGATAAGTACATAGTGCAATGGGAGAAACATTGACTGATTGGTCAAGATCAGAAAGTTATAGTAAAACGGGATGGTGGCCAGTCACTACTGGGGCTCCACAGGGCTCCATTTTGGGGCTAGTTCTCTTCAGTGTTTTCATAAATGACACAGGACTTGAGGGTATTCTAAGTAAGTTTGCAGATGACACTAAATTAGGAGGAGCCGTTTACTCCCTCAAGGGTAGAGAGGCCTTTCACAGTGCTCTTGGCCAATTAGAGGGCTGGGCAATCACCAACAATATGAAATTTAACAAGAGCAAGTGCTGGATTCTGCACCTAGGAAGGGGCAACCCTTGCTATATGTACAGACTGCGGGACAAGAGGCTGGAAAGCAGCCCCACAGAAAGGGATCTTGGGGGGGCTTTGTTGACAGCAAGTTGAATGTGAGTCAGCAGTGTGCCCTGGGAGCCAGGAGGGCCAGCTGTGTCCTGGAGTGTGTCAGGAAAAGCATTGATGGCCGGTCAAGGAAAGGGATTGTCCTGCTCTTCTCTGTGCTGGTGTGGCCTCACTTCCAGCACTGTGTGCAGTTTGTGGCACCACAGTATAAGAAGGACATAAAACTGTTAGAGAGTGTCCAAAGGAGGGCTACAAAGATGGGGAAGGGTCTGGAGGACAAGACGTATGAGGAGCAGCTGAGGTCCCTTGGTGTGTTCAGCCCAGAGCAGAGCAGGCTGAGGGGAGGCCTCATGGCGGCCTGCAGCTCCCTCACGAGGGGAGCGGAGGGGCAGGCGCTGAGCTCTGCTCTCTGGGGACAGCGACAGGACCCGAGGGGACGGCATGGAGCTGGGACAGGGGAGGGCCAGGCTGGGGGTTAGGGAAAGGGTCTGCACCCAGAGGGTGGTCGGGCACTGGGACAGGCTCCCCAGGGCAGTGGTCATGGAACCGAGCCGGATGGAGTTCAAGAAGCATTTGAACAATGCTATCAGACGTGGTTTTTGGGTGGTCCCATGAAGAGCCAGGAGTTGGATTCATTGATCCTTGTGGGTCCCTTCCAACTCATGATATTCTGTGTTTCTGTGACTATGATTCTAACTCGTGTGACTGATTTAAAAACTAGGCTGAGCAATTTTGAGATCAAATGGGTATTGCTTCTGAATTTTCTGTCTTTAAGAATGTATTTACATTGCTTTTCCAGGAATCATTAAGCCTGAAAAAATTGAAAAGCTTAAATGCATCCATTAAATGAAGCTTTAAAAAGCCCTGTGCTAAATAGGGTTTGCAATGAAATCTCCCATGTCTCTTCAATACCTTGTACATGTTTCAGTCACAGGATGATTTTTTGGCCAAGCTAAGGCATCTATAGCCCTTTTGGTGCAGCAGAGCCTGTGGCATAGGCTCACTCACCATTTCAGCCAGCTCTTCTCATTGCTATCCCATGCGGTTCTCATCAGGGTGCTAATCCTGTGGCTAATGATGTTCGTGTTCTTGAAGCACATTAAGAAATACAGCGTATAACCCACACATAGAGCTCAAATTCTGCAACAATAATGTTTACTTTGGCAGGACTTTGAATACAAACTCACTTTGACTCCAGCTGGCTGGTGTGATTCTAGCGACTAATTCAGCTCTTCCAGGGGCAAGAGTTTGTTGATACAGCTTGTTGTTCTTCCTGTTGAAGAACACATCGATAACCTGGAAAAAAAAAAAAGTTTAGGCAATCACAGAATCACAGAAGTGCTGAGGGTGGAAGCGACCTTTGGAGGTGTTCTATTCCAAGCCCTGCTCAAAGCAGGATCATCTAGAGCAGGTTGCTCAGGGCTGTGTCCAGTTGAGTTTTGAGTACCTCCAAGGATGGAGACTCCACAACCTGTCTGGGCAACCTGTTCCAGTGTTTGACGTCCTTCACGGTAATTTTTTTTCTTATGTTTAAATAGAATTAACTGTATTTCAGTGTGCCCATTGCTTTTTGTCCACTTACTGGGCACCACTGAGAAGAGTCTTGCTCTGTTTTCTTACTCCTTCATTTCAGTTGTTTGTACACATTGATAAGATTCTCCTGAGCTTCTCAAGGCTAAACAGCCCCAGCTCCATCAGTCTCTCCTCATCCAGTAGATGCTCCAATCCCTTAACCATCATCATGGCCCTTCGCTGGACTCATCCCACTATGTCCTAGTCTCCTAGTCCTATGTCCTAGTGTCAGCCTTACCTCTGCACAGAGGAGAGGATGAGGATCACCTCCCTTGGCCTGCTGGAGATGCTCTTCCTAATGCAGTCTTGGAGGCTGTTGGCCTTCTTTGCTGTAAGGGCATATTAATGGCTTATGGTGGACAACTTGTTGTCCACCAGAACCCACGTGGCCTTTCCTGCAAAGCTGCCTTCCAGCTATTTGGTGCCCACCCTGTACTTGTACCTGAGGTTGTTCTTCCCCAGGTGCAGGGCTTTACAATTCTCTTTGTTGAACTTCATGAAATTGCTGTTTGCCTGTTATAAGTCTTTATAAAAAAACATTCAGGATAGAGTTGGAGGGATGGAGATTTAATTATCTCATGTTCTCACAAAATCCACACACCATTAGTTAGCTGTTTTTTATCTCATGACCTCATCTATAAGACCATGTCATCATTCTGAGCTCTGGATGCTGTCAGAAATCTGAAAAGAAGACAAAAACAATCCATAAAATTATTAACTTCTAAAGTTTATGCAGAAAAGGAACTTCACGTATTTAATTCTCCATGTTGTTACCTGAGTTCTAAAATATTGTATCTGTAGCATTTCTGTTTTAACAACAGGAAACCTGCCCCAAAATTAGTGTGTGCAAATCAAAGTCTCTTGGTTATGAACGTATCGATTATTTTCTTTATATTTATACAACTGAAAATCGTAGTTTCTTCTGTCAGCCATGCTTTTTCTGCAAGGCTCTTTCCAACAACAAGGCCTCACTGATTCTGTCCTTGGCTCACCTATGGTGAGGAAGTAGTGCATGTGTTGTTTCCTGAGTATATGAAATACTGGGAAATGCTGGCTGCAAAATGTCACAGGCTGCTATCTCCATCAGGTTGCCAGATGTCCTGAATACATCCAAGCTTGCCTTTTTCATTGTACATGTTGTTTTGGGTTAAATGGGACTTAGAGCCTCAAGGAGCAGACTCAGAGGGCTGCTGCTCTCTTCCTTTACCTTGGCCTCTCACACTGGATAGTCATCGATTCCCAACATGGATTTACATCCGACTGTGAAGATTTCTTATGCCGGGCCCTACCTCAAATCCACACTTTCCGGTCTATAATGGAAGGCTCAGACAGTGCATTAAAGACTTTGGGACCATAATCCTGGTTTCTGGGGCTTCAGCAGTGAATATGCCTTTGTGTCACAGGCAGCCTGTATTTTCGACCCATTTGGAGGTCAGGAGTACCCAAGCCTGTTCTTTCATCTCACTGAGAAATTGAAGTCCATTCAAAACCCTCTAGTCTCCTATCATTGTCCAAACTCACCAAGTATTTTTAACAGATAAATGTAGTTTGCTCACTTTTTAAATGTACTTATTTGGCTTGAAATGTCTTTGGTTTCCTTCAGTTTTTATGTTACAATATTATCAATAACACCCCAAATTAGATTTGTCAGTAAGATATGCAAGGATAACGTTATCAAGTGGACGTATCTAAGAAAGGAAGTAGAAGTGTTGCTAAAATTCATTTGGGGTATTTACAATTAATCTGCTCACTCCTACCTCCACTGTTTGAGCAGGTCAGGCCATAGGGCATTCACAGCAGGGTGCTATGAATCTCTTTGTGTTAGAATTGTTTAAATTAAAAGCACAAATGCCACTTCATAGACACAGCTCATTTGTTTTAAGTAGGTCATGGTTGTCACGGAAAGCATAGCGGCAGTCACACTAGCGATAGGTTTCGGTTTGTTGAATAAGTCCTGCTAGCAGTTAAGACTTTCTTCCCCTTTTAACAATCCCATTTTGAAGTCAGGTGATTCACGAATGATGTTTTTCCCTTCAAGGCTGACATGCTGACCTGGTATCTCGGCAGCAAAACTACTGAAACCAGGTCCTGCGGTTGCTGAAGGAAGCGCCCATGAACTGGACCGTGGGATTAAGAAGAAAGCAGAGGTTTTAATGAAACAGACTCCATTCTTTGGAGGGGTGAAGGGAGGTAAGGGAAGCTCCTGTTGCTTATGTGATTATTGCTAATTACTGTGATTGAACATCATGACATGAAAATGTAGTGCCTGAGGTAAAGCCTGTTTGCTTCCATTCCTTTTTCCAACTGTCTCGTGGTGCCCTCTCGAGGTAGGAGAGCAGCCTGTTTTATTTGCTGTTTTGCAGCAGCTGGAACTGAAACTGGAAGCACAGACCTTGGTGAAGAAACTGAGAAATCGCCATTTGCTTTGAAAAAAAAAAAAAGATATAACTCCGTGTAACATCAGTGTTTTTGGGATCCTGCTTAAAAGCGCATGCCAATCCCTTTGCCTCCAGCGTTTCCATGAGATTGAACTCGAGGATGGACACAAAAAGCACAGGGGATGCTTTTTTGCAGTG
The DNA here is from genome assembly GCF_965140915.1 of Aythya marila. Lineage (NCBI taxonomy): Eukaryota > Metazoa > Chordata > Aves > Anseriformes > Anatidae > Aythya > Aythya marila. The sequence continues at coordinate 5,766,033 of NC_139046.1, read as the reverse complement.
CCCTGAGGCCACAAAGGTGCATTCCCCTGTGTGAGCAAGCTGATCATTGCAAGGTTAAAGGCTGCCGGCTTCCATGAAGGAGGGGACGCGTTTCCCACAGTGTGCTCATTTCCCTTGGAGTCTAGCACAAAATGCGTCAGGACATATTTGGATACTAAAGCAGATTAGGAAACCTTGACACATTAGGAAGGCCAGCATCTGAGCTCAGATTTTAGGGCACCGTGCTTGTGGGGAAAGCACCCTGTGCATGTCCCTCCCGGTGTCACATTGTGCCAGGTGACAGCAGATTGTCCTTCCAAAAATGCAGCTTAAATCCAACAAGGAGCAAGGATTGGCCACACGGTGGGTCCTCTAGAGTCACTGAATGAATTACGTTTGTTTTGGACTGGGATGGGGTTGAAGGTGAGGATGTCCTGAGCAAGGACATCTTATTTGGCAGGTGAGTACACTCTGGGTGCATGCTGAGTTATTAGTAGGCTCCCCTGCTGCTGAGTGAGATAAATTTAACCTCACCGTGCAGCCTCTGCTGTCACCTTACACAGGATCCTTCCGGGTCACTCCAAAATATTTCTAGCTGATTCCTTTCGGTGCTGGCACAGGGTTCTGAGTCCATTCATTTGACCCCAAATTCTGTTTCTCTCTTTGTGACACTCCCTTCAGGCCAGATAGCCACAGAGGGCTCGATGCAGCCTCACGTTCAGACCTGGAGCAAGCAGAGGCTGTGGCACCCCGCAGAGGTGGCTCACGCAGAGCCTCTGTGGCCACACAGTCCACAAGCATGGTGGGATGATGAGCACAGCTCTCCTTGGTTGCTCCAGCAAACAGTGCAACACCTTTTTTCCTCCTAACAGCTGCGGTTTTCTCAGGCACCTGAACTGGCAGGCACCTGGGGAGCAAGATTTTCTCAACGAAGGGTTTTTTGTTCTGATTTTCCTCCGCTGTTAGCATAGAGGGCAGCCTTCATGAGCTGCAGCCCCTCCTCCATCCCATCTTTTATGTGCAGCTTGGGTTTGGAGTTTGGAAAGCTTTTCACGCATTGATTTTGTGCCCATATTGGACACGTTTTAAAAGTACCCTTTTTAGAAAATAGCCTCTGCTGCTCAGATAACTTTTGATGGGGACGGTTGGAAATAAATGTAAACAAATGCTGAACAACATGCTGAATCTGCCAGCATAAATCCCCTCCACAGAGCTGTAAATTGAAGACTCAAAGCTCCTGTTGTGTTTAAAAGAAGGACTCTTGGGCCCAACAAGGGGTAAGATGTTAATAAAACCTTTGTTCACAGTTACAATAGGGACCAGCTAAGTGTGGTATGGGGTTTCTGCCAAGTTAACCCTGACTTATTCCCATTGTCACAAGTACTGCTAAGAAACCCTTCAACATCTTGTTAAAGGTAGAGAATGAAAAACAGTTGATACTTTTCATTTCAAATGTTGTATTTAAAGCAAAAGTGTTCATTTTAAAAACATCCTTTATTCCCTTCCCCTGTTGCTACACTAGGTGCCTTAATGAAAATTCACATTTTATGTGGCATTAACTTTTTTTTTGTGGGAAAAAAAAAAAAAAAGAGCTGGCTTACATGGCTTGAAACTGCCACTGTCTTTACTATTGCTGGAGTCTTATTTTCTTTAAGATGAAAGTGCAGGTGTTCTGAGCCCCCCTGAACACATGCAAACCTGGCTTATTTGATTGTTTCCTTCCCTGTGGTCTGTTAGTTCTCTGCCCATCCGTGGTCTCTTGCCCTGTTGTTGTTGGCTCCTTAGGGCAGCACCCCTGTACAGCACGTTCAGATCCATGAATGGACAGTGTTGTTGTGATAACATGAATAATAACAACAAAAAGCTGTGAAAAATAAGACACCGTCCAATGAGCATTTCAAATTTTTATTTCTTCGGTGAAGAAAGGTAAAAGAAAGGCAGCTTCTGCTGGCTTTTGCAATGATGCTGCTAGGGAATTGGAGGCTACTCGATGCTACATGACCTTGGAAACCCTCTGGATGAGTATTAGGATGTATAAGGCCTTGTTTTAGATGCATCTCCACTAGAAGCCAGTGTGTGTCCACTAGGTCCAGTGGTATCATGTTTAAAACCAGGCTGGCATCATAGCCGCAACCCTTCCAGCCCTCATGTCCTCCCCTGCTCCCCTCTGTGCCACCCACTTGTCTAAGGAAAGGTGGCATCTTTATTCTGGTAGAGTTAACTAATCAAAATACACTTCTGGTGAGTTCAATTATAAATGTTTCCTCCCATTCTTAAAACGTTTCCCCTTGTTTTCTTGGCAGGACCTTAAGGATCTCTCCTGAGAGTTCTTTTCACATAGATGTGCAAAGAATGAATAGTTTATCTCCAGCTCCCGTTGACTTTCATGAATAATTTGATCTAAAAAGCTAAGTTGGACTCCTGCTGTCTTGGATAACTTAGGAGTACCTAAGAGTAGCTTCAAATAGTCCAGCCAGAGAACCAAAGCACCCTTCCTACTTTTAGGGGCCTCTCTGGCCTCCACTCATCTGCAACTTTTTTTTTTTTTGGCAATTTTTGCTCCCTTACCTTTCCCTCCTTTTGGGCTCCTCTCAAAAACAAGAAAATCTCTAGAGCTTCTAACTGGCAGAACTTCTCTTCTGAATGCACGCTGCTTACTTAAACAAAGAAGATTTGGTGGGATGTATGACTGTGATTTTTACTGTTTCTTGTTCACCTCGCCAGGTGTATGCCAGAAAATACGGTGCTCACTCCTGAAGGTGGGCAGCTGTTTTATGGGGTTATTCATCTGGCCAGTCTCATTGCAGGCAGACAGAATTGCTCATCTGAGTAATGTCACACATGTGCCTAAATGATTGCAAGAGACTGAAAGGAGTTGGGAGGAGAAATAATAGCACTCCTTCATCTCTCACAGAGCAGCGCCAACAAAATAATGAAGCCATGTGAATAAAGAAACAACATAATAATCAAGCTCTAACCATTTTTGGAAAATTAGCACTTCTTCCATAACAGTCACGGCTGCTGGGAAAATGGTACAAAATATTAACTGTCAGGTTAAGCACACCTTAATCAACATGTGCTGGGTCCCACTGATGTGTCCTCAAAACTGTTACTTAAGTACTTGTTAAGGCCAATTAAATAAACAAAATTTTAAAGCCTAATAGCATAAACCACATAAATAACATAAAAGAGCCATAATGGCTGAATGGGTGGGTGTTTAGCCCTCCCTGATTTAAAACAGTGAAGTGAAAAATGTCGGAGCCCTTGAAGGTGATTTCGAAGACGAGGAAGTGACTGTGCTACACAAACAGCAATCAGAGACAATTAAGAGAACTGGGACAAGTGCCTCATTCTCTCCACAGACTGCATGGGAAATTGCACTTTACATTTCAGTCTCGTTGCATTTCAAATAAGGCCCCCAGCTATGTCATTTTTCAAGTCCAACTCAAATCAAAAGATATTGCTTAAAATCTTCCTATTACTCCAGAAGTGAAAGGAATGATTGTCTATGCTGATGAGCCTCGAAGATTGTCTCGGAAAGAATTTGACAGTTTTGTCTCCTGGTCCCATTATAATGTTATTACTGCCCCTGAAGAAGACTGACAGGGCCTGAATGCCAGAATAAGTACTGGGGTAGTGTGGGGTAGCTCTGCTGCTGCAGATTCCATGTTATTTCCCTGCACAGTGGAGGAATGGTGTGCTACGCTGTGCATGTGCTTTCCTTTAAAGCTTAGTCTGATAAAGAATCTTTGAAAGACTGTGTAATAGCAAAAATAACAGAAAATAGGGAAACAGAAAATAAAGGCAAGCTGAAAATAGTCCTTAAAAGTGAAAAAATGAAAATAGGGAATTTTGGAAATAATATAATTAGATAGTTATCTAATTATAACCCTATTTATAACCATAAGTTCTTTTTCAAGAACTTTCTGGTAAGCACGGAAAGGTTTCAGTACATAACTGAGAAATGTTCTGATGTGGCAAAGTTTTTGCAAAGACGGGAGCATGTTGAGCTGTCAGAGATCTTGTAGCTGGTTTGATTTGTCATAATGTGGCGCCTAGAAATGAGTGCCCCAGTTTTTAAAGGCACTTAAAGACTTAAGTGACCAAGTTTCCCATGATGCAAACCGTAGAACCATCTAGGTTGGAAAAGACCTCCAATATGACCAAGCCCAACCATCAAGACTTCTGCTTGATTCTAGCCAATGCACTGGCTCTGCCAGCACTTTCTGGTTCTAGTGAAGTCCCTTCTTCCTTTTTGTTTGGCATTTCATTGGTCTCTGTAGCACTTAGGTATAAATGCATTCTTTTTTCTGCTGCTATGTTATGACAAAGTTATGTTTTTAAGAGTAACTACAAAGTCATCCTTTATCAAGCTGAGAATGAAAAGAAAAAAGAAAAGGGAAGGGAAGGAAAAAGGAAAGGAAAGGAAAGGAAAGGAAAGGAAAGGAAAGGAAAGGAAAGGAAAGGAAAGGAAAGGAAAGGAAAGGAAAGGAAAGGAAAGGAAAGGAAAGGAAAGGAAAGGAAAGGAAAGGAAAGGAAAGGAAAGGAAAGGCTTGTTGATTTGTGAAGACTACAGAGCAAATACGCTTCTTGAAACTAAGAAGAGTTTGGGAATGAATGAGGTTGTTTCTGAGGCAAGGATTGCAGAAGTAATTTATAAATTGTGATGAACCCAACAACACCTTTCCCAGTGTGGTGTCAGAAAGTAAGTGCGTCTAAATAATCATTCATGTATGGAACTACACAAAAGAAAGAGAAGCACTGAAAAGCCACATGCCCTGCTCTCAGAAGCATCCCCTGGTACCCAGACTCACATTGGATAATGTCTCTACCAGGAACCTCATTCATTTCAACGGGACTTCCCTGGAGCATTCTGCTGCTTTAAAACAGCTTTAGCAAAAATAAATTCAGGGGGCAAACGCTGCTCATGGTAAAACCAATGGGAGTTTTGTGACTTAATTTGCACATTACACAATAACAGCTTTTCTTACATCTTCATGTACCTCAAATACATAACTACTAACCTAAGGAGTATAGTGATGTACATAACATTGACGTATATAAAAATGCAATGCTTTTATTTTATATTGACTAGTAACTATGGCTCTGAATTAATCTCTGTCCTTTCCTGAAAGCTGAAAGGCCACCGGGAGCAAGATACCGACCAGGGGCAGCAGTCTAGCAAGAGAAGCAGTGGTGTCGCTGTGGAGGGACTTCTGGCAGACAAAGCAGCACTTGGGGTTACCGAGACTGTCAGTCCAAATCCACGTTGCTTCGGATAAAGATCGGGCCAACTTAAGAGCTGGCGCCGTGCCATGCAGGCAGATGGACAAATTGGTGAGCAGCGCAGGGACTGTGCAGGAGCATCAAGTGTGGATTCTGAAGGCAGCGTTCCCAGCTGGGAGACTCCCAACAGCTGGCCAGCCTGAATTTTTTAAAAACAATTTCTGTTTTAGGAAATGTTGCAGTTTGTTTGGCTCTAGATGACGTAACGTACCGAACAAAACAGGGAGAGGAAGGGGTATTCTTTATTTATGTTGCTAGAGTTGGCTTGAGCTGTACAAAAAGAAAGAAACGAAGAATGGGCATTCTCTCTGAGCCCTGAAGAGAGTGAGAATGAAGAATGGCAATGGATTTCCCCTTTGCTTTGCTGTCATAGGGCAAAAGAGATCCTGTACACTGCTGTCAGAGCAACAGCAGGAGTGCCAAAGCTTCTTGGTAGCGATGGGGAGGATGATTCTCACCCTGGATTCAGAAGCTGGAATTTGTCAAACTCACACTTCAATGTTTTTCTCCAAAGAGGGTCAGAGATGGGTTAGGAGCACTGTGGGGCAGCTCCTTTCCCAGGACAAGGGTAGTGTTTACCAGACAGGATACACTTGGACTCCTGCCTTATTGCAAGCTGGAAAACTGAAACTCAAAGGCAAAAATCTGGTGCAAACATATTTAACTTTTGAGGAAAATAGTTTAAAAGAGATTCTCTGAATTTAAAATATTTAGCTTTAAGCAGTTTCTTTCTTGGCACACTGAGCTTTAGACAGGAAAATTAAAGCATTCAGCCCTAGATAAAAGTGGGGCTGCTATGCAGGAATGTGAATGATTGGCTCTCACATGCATCAGCATCCCTCTGACTTACAATACTTCATCCCTTCTGTTTGCAAAATGGATAGCATCTTCCCAGGTACTCCACTTCTACTCCTTCTCTATAATTCATTCATTATTTCTTTGAAAGTACAAGGTTGTCCCATATATTTTGCCAATGTTGATGCATGTTGGGCAGTCAGGTTTAGAGTCATCCCAGGTTTCTCTTGTTCGTGCTTTAACTCAGTTTATACTTAACCTGGGAATAATTGACATAAACCAGGACAAAAAAAAAAAAAAAAAAAAAAAGGAAAAAGGGGGAACACAATCCAAAAATCTATCCCAAAAGATAGAACACAATCACAAATTGATATCATGTCCAATCACAAACTGAGTTAGAATGGAACAGGATGAATGAAGAGATTGATAAAGAGCACAAACTTCTAATTTTTGGAAATAGTTTAGATTTACTAAATCAGAAAATTTTTAAGATTATTAATGTGGGATATGAGTAGGGCCATGCATGTGCCAATCACAACACAACACACTAGGATTGTATTATGTGAGGGAAAAAAAAAAAAAAAAAAAAAAACCAGCAACTTTTAATGAATACTAACATGTTATGAATCTTTTTTTTTTTTTTTTTCTTCTAAGTTTATGCAGAAAGAAATGCCTTTCCATTAATGCTCTAAAGCAACTGAACCAGGAATGCTTCTGGTGCCATCTTGGTGTGTTCCTCCATCTTCTGCAACCTTCACAGTCCCCACACAGAGGTAACACATGCAAAGTCTAGATGGCTGAGGTGTTGTACTCAGGAGGTGTCTGATTTTGAACGTCAAAGGACCAAGACCGTGGCTGTAAGTGTGGACATTGTCTGACTGTTGGCCCTGTCTTGGCTTGCAAAGACCAAGCGCAGAGCATTGTGCACTGCCAGCACAGAGAAAGAAAACATCGCCATGACCCCACTGTTGTTGCAAAAGGGTGAACCAGGGTTTAAGTCTTCTTTGGCTTGTTTAAGGTCATGGATTCTCTCTAAAGAAACAAAACAACACACATACTTGTGCGTACACACACACTAATTAAAAGAATTAACGCAGGACTTTGTGCCGTAAATCGTGATTCCTGTTAAGTGGAAATTTGCCATATGCTCTCCAGCACTAGACACAAAGAGCAGCCATTTTTCAAAGTTAAACCTCAGTTTTGCTGCGGGATTGCGGCGCGCAGTGCTGCCTATTGATTGGTTTAGCTTAGAGCATTACTGTTTGTACCAGGGACTGTGTGTCAAGGTTACTTGGAAGAAGGTTTTGGAAATCCTTTTTCTCTCAGGCTGCTGAGCTTTTATTTTGAGGAGAAAGTAATACAAATAATAAAATGCCGGAGGTGCCAGTAGGCTTAGTAAAGAAGACTGGGGGGTTTATGTCTTTTTTTTTTTTTTTTTTTTTAGCAGTCCAATTATGTACCACATAGCAGCAACTGGGCTAACAACAGCCATATGATGGAATAGCTCGTAATCCGGTTGTGGGTCTAGCTCCATGAGACAGACTCCAAGTAGACGAGTTTTAAATCTCCTTAGAATTAAGAAGGGTTTGGCAACCAAATTAATTGTTTTGGAAAAATCCTCTTTTATGGATCGCGAAGAGGATAAAAAGGGAAAAAAAACATGTCATCTGTAGTGGTTAGTCAGATGTTCTTTTGGAGTTACAACGATTTCCTCTCTAATTCCT